>NC_044304.2:115170274-116596941 GCF_007474595.2 Lynx canadensis | reverse complement strand
AAATTTTAAATAAGGGCAGGTGCTTAGAAACAATGACTACTTGGTTTGTATCTCCATGATGACCAATGACACTGATGGCAGACAAGAGAACAGACAAGATGGACATGAAGATTATATATGCCACTGAAGAGTAAGGCCCTTTAAAAAAATGATAGTGAATACGCGGACTCATTATTTTCTCATGTGGCCAAGGCCTCACTGACATGTCTTGGCTGTTCTGTGAACAGCCCTAGAAGGGCTTCCACACTACCTCCCACAGTCTAACTTTACACATTTCCCAGGAAAACGTTGCTTCATTTCGCTGAAAGCAGTTGTGTGGGTCCTGCCGTGAACACACAGCCAAGACAGAAAAGAGGTCCTTGAAAATGCACCTGCTCCGCCCACTCTTGAGAAGCAAAGAAAGTTCATGATCTTAAGGAAGTTTGTGGGTAGGTAAGACACGCTTCAAGTGTAGAGAAGATGTGCGGAAAAGAGTTAATGACAGGCCTCACACTACTATCCTGTGAAAGGCTCGCTTGCGAGGTTGACTGTTGGCCGGCATCGGGAACTTAGATGTGGGGAAAGTTCCCACAATTCCCTAACTGCAGAGTGGTTCACCGTGCCTGAAGTATTGGTACAAACCATGCGGCTTATGCTCAATACCTTCTCTCCTTCTGGGCGTCTGGAGTTGTGGCATATGCTAGGCAGGGGGTACCTATGGGACCAGCCCCCAGTAAAAACCCTGACACTTAGCTTTCCTTGTTGGTGGCCCTTCACTGGCTTGTCACAACACTCATTGCTGGAGAAATTAAGCATGTCTTGTCCCGTGTGACTCTATGGGGCGAGGATTCTTAGTTGTGCCTTGTGGCTGGTTTCCTCCAGACTTCACCCCATGTGCCTTTTCTTTTTGCTGGCTTTGCTTTGCATCCTTTTGCTGGAATAAGTCATAGCCATGAGTATGGCTGGGTGCTGGGTCCTGTGCATCCTCATAACGAATCCTCCAACGTGGAGGTGGTCTCGGGGCTCCTTGACACAGAGAAGCAGTTGTTAGCAGAAATAAAAGACTCTTTAAGCCAAATGCTTACAAAACTGGTTGCTTGACCTCATTGGAACTTTTACATCATTCAAGTGATAGTACTCCCATTGAGGTAACTATAGAATATAGTCTACTCTACAAAAAATAATTTTCTGGGTTACAAGCAGGAAAAGTCAATCAAACAAATGGGAGACTATTTTTACCTTTCGTGGAAAACACACTAAGAAAACCACGAGGGTGCTGGAAACCAGGGACTGGCCAGCTGACATTAATTAAGCCAGTTTTGTTTTCTCCTTAACCGTTAAGTGGCACCCGATCTCAGGTCATAACTCATTTGGAAAATTCAATTTTTTTCATAGATTTAGGCCAAGCTTTGTTTTTTTTTTTTTTTTTTATTTTATTTTTTTTTCAACGTTTATTTATTTTTGGGACAGAGACAGAGCATGAACGGGGGAGGAGCAGAGTGAGAGGGAGACACAGAATCGGAAACAGGCTCCAGGCTCCAAGCCATCAGCCCAGAGCCTGACGCGGGGCTCGAACTCCCGGACCGCGAGATCGTGACCTGGCTAAAGTCGGACGCTTAACCGACTGCGCCACCCAGGCGCCCCAGGCCAAGCTTTGTTTTTACTAAAGTGATAGATACTGTAGAAATATATACAAACGTTACCCAAAGCTTGAAGAGAACAAAACTTCAGAGGCGTGACATTTTAGAGAATGACCGAAAGCTCTTTAAGAAAGGGAAACAAAAATGAATAATGAACAAGGAGTATACAGGAAGCTGAGGTTGACTGTCCTCAGGGAGTTATTGGCTGAAGGTTGGACTTCTATTATGTGCTTCTCAGAGATTTCTTTGAAGTGAGTCTCTCATCCAGACTAGGTGTTTCAGAAGCTGGAACTCTGTGCCACACCCTGGAATTTCTCAGTGCACTTTTTTACCAGTTGGATCATTCTCAGGGTGCTCAGGACAGATTCAGGAACCAAATGGTCTGGGGTCAGATATGCTAATGAACAGTCCATGATTCACCCATTTCCCCTCATCTATGGTGGAGCCCACATGGCCCAGAACCTGGCAGCCCCAGGCATCGAGGGCAATTTTCTGCTGTCCAACTTTGGGAATGACAACTCCAGAATGCTTCTGGCTTTTGTGTGACTCATTTGTTTTGACTAAGGAATGGGCAGAGAGGTGACTGCAGCTGTGTTAGCCAGGAGGGCAGATCCAGCTACAATAAACAGACATGCATTGCTGATAGCCTTTGGTATACATAGCATGGTCTGAGGAAGCAGGGAGCAGTAGAGGTAGAGAAACCATTCTTGGCCTTCAAACTGTGTACAATTGAAATGTATGTAGAATAAATGTAGCCAGAAGAGAGAAGTGTGTTTTGAAGGATTGATTATCTAGTAATCCCAGCTTTCTGAAACCCAGAAAAAACTTAAAAATTAAAAACAAATGTCACTGTACAGTCCCTGTATGCTTCCCTCATGGCCTAGAGTACATTTATTATATATATATATATATCTATATATATCTATATGTATATATCTATATATATATATATATCTGTCTTTAACCTCTAAAACTGCTCTCAATAGACATCAAAGCCTTCCTTGGGAAAGTAACACTCCTTATTTTATGACTTGTTTCTCTAGGCAGCATTTTTTAAACGTTGACTCTTTCCCTGTCCCCTGACTTTTTAAAAATTACTTTATTGAGGTGAAATTCACATAACATAAAACTAACCATTTTAAGGTGAGCAGTTCAGTGGCATTTAGAATATTCACAGTGTTGTGCAACTACTACCCCTATCTACTAGTAAAACATTCCTATCACTCCGAAGTCATACCTCATACTCATTAAACAGTTACTCCCCATTCTCCCCTCCCCCTAGTCCCTGACAACCACAAATCTGCATTCCATGGATTTCTATGGATTTATGTATTCTGGGTATTCCATATCAATGGAATTTTACAATTCTTTTGGTGGTCTTTTGTAAAAGGCTCCATTCCCTCAGCATAAGTTTTCCTCAAATTTGAACCACGTTAGACATATCAGTACTCCACTCTATTTCATGGTTAAATAATATTCCATTGGATAGATATTCCAAATTTTGCTTGTCTATTCATCAGTGTAAAGATGTTTGGGTCGTCTTTACTTTTTGACTGTTATGAATAATGCTGCTAGAAACATTCATGTGTTCCCTGACTTGCCACTCTCTACAATGGTGGTGAGAATAGTACCTATCTTTTGGGACTCTTACGATTAAATGAGAATTAACCATTTAGAATAGTGCCTGGAACATGGTCAGAGTTCAACAAATTCTTATTATTGTTTTATTATTATTTTTTTAATATATAAGAACTCAAAAAGCACCAGGAATCAGTGTGCATCAGGGTGGATAACCTTATATATCCCAGTAATTCTCGAGGCCATCATTGTATCACTTCAACAATCCATGTAAGAAATAGAGACTCTGAATCATAAGTGAAAGTTTAACAGTGAAACTATGGTCAGTATTTTCTGGGTAAAAAGGCAGGGATGATTATGATACCACACTGATGCATTTCCATCAAAACTTAGTATTAGGTATGGGAAATAAACATGGCTTTACAGAGACCTGCAACAGAATGTCTTTATTATTATCATTATTTTAGAGACAGAGAGTGAGTGTGTGAGTGGGGGAGAGGGGCAGAAGGAGAGAGAATCTTTTGTGTGTGTGTGTGTGTGTGTGTGTGAGAGAGAGAGAGAGAGAGAGAGAGAGCCAGCAAGCACGAGGTGGGGGGCCAGGACCTGGGGGGGGTTGTGGGGGAGGGCGCGGAGGCGGGGAGGCAGAGAGACAGAATCTTAAGCAGGTTCCATGTTCAGCACAGAGCCCGGCATAGAGCTCGATCCCATGACCCTGGGACCATGACCTGAGCTGAAATCAAGAGTTGGATGCTCAACTGGTTGAGCCACCCAAGTGCCTTTGAGGGCTATTTCTTGAGAAGTAGAATTGTGTGTGGGGAGAAAACTGTAAATGAAGAAGAGCGTGCCAACATTTCTGAGCCCAGTGGATTTGAGTGTAAGCAGGAAGACCAGAATGGATATTTGTGCAGGAATTGCGGAGTTATCCTTGACAGGTGGCTGGGCTTAGAAGCAGCAATGTGCCTGTGAGTCACCTTTATGACAAATTGACAGCAAATGGGAAGAGACTGGCAAGAGAAGGGAAAATTCAGAACAAGTGCCGTGAACTCCGGTGAAGGGAAGGGCGGTGATGCTGTGACTGGTGACTGGAGAGTTGGGAAAGCACAACTAAGGCAGCTGCTGTGCCCAAGGGACTGCTTTGTGTCATGTCACTTCTATGTTCGTACAGGTGATACTTTCTATTAGGAATGAAAGGAAACACAGCAACCTCTGGGTTGCATTTCAATGTCTAGCTCCCACTTTTTCCTGCTATCACAGTAGGAAGGGGTTAAGATATGCTACAGTAACAATTCCAAAATTTCAATGATGTAACAACAAAAGTTTATTTCTCATTTGTGCTGAGAGAGCATTTCAGTCCAGTTGGGTCCGACTCCTGCCACTTTATCTTGCCAGGCAGATGGAGGCCCTCACTGGAATAGTGCTGGTGCCTATGGTAAGGGGACGTTTGCATAGCAAAGCAAGGACTGGCTCTTAAAGCTTCTACTGTCATTTTATTGGCTGAAGTGGGTCATGTGGCCAAGACTGAGCCTTCTTCAGTGGGTGGTAGGGATGGGGTTGTGGGTGGGAGGAAGGGGATCATAATTCTGTCTTAGTGAAAGAGGATATTGGTGAAATGTAACACATTCTACAACATTTGCTAATTGAACTCCAGTTTTTTGTTTTGTTTCATTGTTCTGGTATGAGCCTGTGGTCTAAATCAATCATGGCTGACACTTGGCCAGTGACTGCTGTAAGTGTGAATGGGCGTGTGCCCCTCTGGCCAATGAAACATGAAGATCACCTGGCTGGGGGACTTGTAGCAGAGGCTTCTTATAGAATGTGACTCAAGGAAGGGATCTTCTTTCTGCCTCTGAACATGATGTTGGTAACAGCTGCATCTGCTTCACATCCAGCCTGAGGAAGAAGCCCTCAGGGCGAACCTGGCAGAGCAGAGAGACAGAAAGAACCTGGGTCTATTGCTGACATGTTTGAGCTACTGAATAAACAGACACTGAAGTCACTATGTGTACAGACTTCCTGTTATGGGAGGTAAAACATCTCCTTCTTGTTTAAGTGATTTTGAATTGGTTTTCTCTTGAAAAAAGAGAACTTTCTGTTGAAGCCAAAGTGTTCTAGCAGACAAAAGGAATATAATTTTACTACCTTGCTAAGTGAATTTAGATTATAGTTTTGAGGAAAATAGGTCTATACGATTGTTCAATAAACAATTGTAACACATCTTTTGTGGGAGGAACACTGTGCTATGAGAAGGGAATACATCCTGGAAGAATAAAAAAAAAAAAGGGTTTATAACCCAGAGGGGAATGTAAGATGCGCACCCAATGAAATATAGGCAAGAAATGATGGTGGTTTGGACAACAGTGGTGTTGCTGGTGGAGACAGAGATGGATATTTAGGGGGATTGGTAATGGAGTAGGCCTTCTGGGTTACTCTGTAACAACTGAAACACATCAAAGAAGGTATAACATGTAAATCTTTTTTCTGCCAACACTCTTGGAGTTTTGAAGGAAAAGACACGGTGGATGCCGTGGTTTGGTTCATTCCAAGTCTTACCCAACTTCCTCCTGACGTGCCTTACTGCAGAGGCCGGAAAGCCAAAAATCCCATTTCCCAGCCTTCCTTGCAGCTACTTTTGTGACTGGGATTTGGAGTGTACCAACCAGCTACCTTTATGCAAGGCATGAACTGGGAAATGAGGTAACAAAGGAGAAGCAGGATTCGAGGCACGGGGTTTGCTGGTGTGGCTTGTAGCGGGAGGGGTGTGGTTCCAACAGTTCTGCCGAGCCTTTCTGGTTTGACAGGCGGCCTCCTGGCGGTGGCAGGAGTGACAGTCATCTCAGCAGCTTAACTGCGGCAATGGCTGCCACATAAATGCTTAATACGTGTGGGCTGTTATTATACTTAGTATTTACCAAAAAAGAATACTTACTGTTGGATGTCTGTGTGCTATGAAGATAATACCTAATGGATAATGGAACGCTCAGCCTGACTTCCGAGGTAATTCAGTCCTGAAGGAAATACTGTTCCACGGCTTAATGTATATGACGTTGATGTCCCTTCACTCTTTTTATGTTCCTTTTTACAAGTAGCCTATGCTCCCAAGGTATCAGGTGTTGAAAAACTGGTTCTGTCAGATGCTTGGGAGGAAGCTAGACTGTTGTCATTAAAGAGGAGCAGTCTTCCTCTAGAACATCCCAGAAATTTTAAACATCTGATGACAAATGCTATGAGAGTCAGAAGGAACTGTGCCTTTCAGCTGCACTGATAGGATCCACTTAAACTAAGCAGAAACTGTGTCTAAACCAGGAAGCCTAACAACATCGCAACTTCCTCTACAGGGGATAACTCGGCTGTAATACACAAGAATTTTTGGTCAAAAAGTTAAAAATGTCAACAAAGACATGCAGGAAGTGACTCTTTGCTCCCAATTCCCAAAATAATTTCTTCCTTCTCTAAACATATTTTTGGTACCTCTCTCAGGACATTTTCTATTTTTCAGCCTGTATCAGAGCTATATCTATCCATTTCTGATCTGTCCGATAGACAACACTATAAAAACATGGAGGGCAGGTCACCCACTGATTCATCTTTGGATCTCTTAAAGTGCCTGCTAAGAATGGATCCTTTTACAAAGGAAGCTGTCAATCTATAGTTAATGGAGGAATTGGTGAATTCTTGTGCCTTAGTCATGAGGACTAACACTTTTGAAAGAATGCTTAGAATGTGTTGTAACTATTCCACTAAATACTTTGATTCATACTCCAGATTAAAGTGAAGGAGAAGAAAAAATGGGTACAGGATGGGGAGGGTTGCCATACTGCTTCAGACTAGTGTTTCTTCCACCTCCCATTGACGGGGACAGTAGTAAAAAGAGGACAGACACTTTAAGAGGGTAGGGACCCAACCTCTAACCACTCACGGGCTGTATGATTTTAGTCAAGATGCTGAAACTCTTCCTCTCCCTCATAAAAGGGATTGATGAGGTGATGGTCTATCATTCCTTCTCATCACATTGGTCTCGTAGAGTCATCATTCTAGAAGATCGAAGCTCTCATCTTATAATGATTTAAGATCTTAATCTTAAAAAACTTAAAGATCATACGACCCCAGCATGATAAATCTGCATCACCTACATGCTGACACTGATCTATCAGTCGTAGCTTCTGAAAGCACAGTGTTGAGAATGATTCTGAGGCCCTTTTTGGACTCAGTGGGAAAGACAGCCTTGACTCCATAGTGATGTCTGGCTTGAGGCATGGACAGGAGTGGCAGCAAACAAGCCAAAATATGCCACCCCTGATCTAGTCCAATGCCTTTATTTCACAGGAAGAAAATGAGAAAATGAAGAAAGGTGCTCTCAGAGTCAGGAAGTGGCCATGCAGGACAGGAACCCAGGTAGTCTTGATTCGGTCTTGATTCGGTTCCCCACCATGAGCCTCTATTATCACCAGCTTCCTTTACCATCAAAATATGTATGCTCAAGACATGTCTGCTTACCTATTATGAATTTCAGAAGCTTAGAACATTCAGCCAGCTCTGCAAAATTCCCACCGTGGTGGGTATGTCTCCAAAGATAACAAGTATTTGTTCAACAGTCCAAAGGAGAAGGTCTTTAGAAGCTCTTACTATGGCACCATTGATCTCTACCAGAGTAGACCGTCAGGTCCTTGCTTTAAAATTAAACTCTGAGGAGAAAGCTAATTTAGGACATTAATGAGCTTTTTCAAGAATAATTAGCTCTGCATGGTATTCAACTTCAATTTTTTTTTTTTTTTTCCTTTTGTGTTTTAGGAGCTGGTAAGCCTGGAAGTTTGTTTAGGAGAAGAGGAAATGAAACCATGAAAAGGCACAGTACTATTCCTTTTTTTCTTGGAGGCAGGGGACAATATGAATATGAATAATTCTCTCATCCTGTCCAATTAACTGCCTCAAGTACGGATAGAAAAAAACAAATAGACACACTTGGTGAATTTGGAAGAATTTGGAAGAGAAAGCCAAGAACAGTGAGCTAGTTTCAACAATGACGCCCTATGCAAATCACTTCCTTTAGGATTTAAGGCTTCTCTCCCGCAGGGAAAAAAACAATGCTAATGAAACAGGGCGAAGAGTGGGAGGTGGAGAGAGGAAATGAAAAAAGAAAAAAAAAAAAAAAAGAAAAAAGAAAAAAGAAAAAGAGCTTGGAGGAGGAGGAAAGAGCGAGCTTCTCTGTCGGAGAGGAATCACCGAAAAATGGAGGCAGGACTGGGAAAACAAAGTCTGGGCTTCTCAGACATTCCGGGAGGGGCGTGGGCCTGGTGCCTCCTTGAATTCGGAATGAATGGCCCGGGTACCTGCCAGACAAGTTCATCCACCTGGCGTTCCTCGGGTGCCGGTGGGGGAGGGGGGTGACTTAAGAATTCCCGAGTCACTAAGATTTGAGATCTCCGCTAAGGTTCTCCGTGTGTCCGACGAGGGCAGCAGCACAGTCAGTTCGTTCTGCCGCGTGTCCGGCCTCCCAACCTCGCTCGCCGCCTGCCACATCGAAAACTGACAGTCCCAGACATTCCGTGACGGGGACGGTTCCAGAGAGCGGAAAAACCGAGAGCTACGAATGACATCTGAATAGTGTGGCTCCGGCAAGAGACTTAAACATCTCAGTTTGGGGTAGTTGGGAGACTGGGAAATACGTCGAGCGCCACAGGTCATGTGTGGCGCTGGAATTTAACATTTTGGAGCCTGTAGTCTGTGCCAAGCACGGAGCCTAGCGAGCCACACTCCTTGTTCAGCTGGGTCAGGTAGGTTAGTTACATGGGTCTTCAGGGAAGTTAAACAGCTTACATTTTCCATTTCCTTTGCCTGGAACGCTCTTCCCGGAGACTGGGGTGTGGCACCTCTTACCCGAAAAAAAAAAAAAAAAAGCCACCTCCTCCAAGAGGCCCTCAGGGCATTTCACAACTCCCTGTCTCCTACATCAACACTTTAGGAAAACTCTGCTTAGCAATTGCGTCAGTGTTCATAGTTCATCAGTACTTTCCCGTTTGTTTATATTTGTACATGTTCTTGGTTTATGGTATGTCTCCCCACCAAGACGTAAGCTCCTCGAGAGCAGGAACCTGGTGTGCCGCTATCCCTGAAGCAAGGCCACATCTGCTTCAGGCGCACATAGTCAGGCACCCCGTAACTGGTCATTCCTTTTCCACCCCGCCACCTGCGGCACTCGCACATCTTGCAGGCTCCAAACTGACCCCAGGTGAGCAGTTGCTGCATTCACGCTAGGATCAAAGGAGGCCGAGGAGCGACTGGGCAGTTAAGCCGGGTGGACTTCCTTGTCTACCAAAGGGCTCTGGCATTTTAATTGTAACGATGATGCTCTCTCTTCCTTCCCCTTTGCACAGGAACAGCATAAAACAGAACAACTACACTCCCCTCGGGTCTTCTCTTGGGGCCCCGGCACCAATCTGCGCCACTGCCTCTGGATGTTAGGGTCACCGTCTTGGGCGGAGTCCCACACCGATTCTCTGCTCTTCGTCGTCCAATGCCTGCAAGCCTCCCTTCACCACGTTTTTTCTCCGTTCTCAATCCCTTTGCCTCTGACTCCCTCAAGAGATGGAGTCCTCTTTGCCTGTTCGCACGTGTATCCCCAGGAACATTCTCCTTAAGCCCCTCCCACACCGCCCTCTCTTCTCCCTTCTTCCCTGTCCTGGAAATGCCACTCGACCAACATTTATTGAGCTCCTACAGCACGCAGGTTGCGCGCTGAGCTGCCAGTAGCCCCTCTTTGACGCTGCGGCAGCTCTCCCCTCCTTCCGCCCTTCCCACCTGCGGAAAACCAGGGGTCCCAACTGCCCCGACTGCGTCACGGAAACCGCTCGCTTTTTACGAGACCATCGCCCCACCTCCTTCCTCGGGTCGACACCCGATTGGTGGGAGTGTGGTCACTTTGCCACGCCTCCCGCGGCCCTCCTCTGTGTGGCTCCGCCCCGCAGGCTCCTCCACCTCGTCCCGCCCCTGGCTGTGCTCCTCCCGCTAATCTTCTGGCGGCGCGGAGAAGTTCTGGGCAAAGTACTGGGAACCGGCTGCGCGTCCGCAGCGCCGGCAATCCTGGCATCGCCGGGGACCCCAGCGCACCGCGGCCAGTACGCGGCGCGAACTCCGGCCCCGCTGTCCATCCGCTAGTGGCCGTCCCCGCCGCTGTCTATTGCTGCTGGCACGGGAACTGTCAGCTGCGCGTTGCAGGGGGACTGGAGAAGCCGGCTTTGCCTCCTCCCGGGTCTGCGGGCGAAGCCGGGAGACGGGCACCGGAGAACTAGGCGGAGTCCCCGACGGCGGAGCGTGCAGGTAAACGCCGGGACGCTCGCCAGAAGGGTTCTGGGGTGGTGAGGGCCAGAGGCGGTGCTGGCTCGCAAGGACCCCGGTTTGAGGGGCGCCAACAGTCTCGGTAGGACCAGAGTCTGCCTCCTGTCGCTCCTGGCTGGTGGGGCAGCCCCGAGCAGGAGAGATTGCTGTCGGGGCCGGCGCCAGCCTCCGGGGAGGTAGGGCCGGGGTGCTGCCCACCCTGGAGCTCCGTCCTGGGAGGGACGGTTTGGCCAGGATCGACGGCGAGAAGGCTCGGAGCGCCGGGGCCTGGGTCCGGGCGCCGGAGGGCTCGGCACAGAGAGGCTGTCCTGGGCAGCCGAGAGGCGCGGCGCCGGGGCGAGAGGCACAGGAAACCTGTTTAAGTGGGCCGAGCGCGCGGCCTTACCACATCCGCGGGATGGGGCGCGCTGGGGGGACGCGGGCGACGCTGGCCTTGCAGCGCCCGGCTCGCCTGGGTCCCCTGGCTCGGCCCGCCCCACTCCCGGTTTTCCCGGCTGAGGGCATCCACCCCTTCGGGCCTTCCAGCGTCCTGGGAAGCGTTTGCAGCCTCTAGAGTCATCGGAGGGCATAATGGTAGATCGTTCAGATACTTCTTAACCGGGTTAATGAACTTGCCAGCCACCTTCTGCACACTTGTATTCTTCCTCCCCCGTTTCACAAACTAACAGGCTCAGTCGGAACCCCTTAGCCGAGGGGTCTGTAAAGTTTGTGCATTTGAAGGGGTCTGCGCTGAAGTGCATCTGAAGCCTCCACCGCCTCCCCCTCCCCCGCTGATGTTGCACTGAGCCTCAGATTTTGAGAACTGGGTTGAGTCGTTTAGAAATATTTTAAGCTGCAGCTGCAAAAGAGATCCTCACACAGACAGGAAAAAATGTAGGTCTGACTTCTGATAACCACACTCTACCCCTAAGCATCATACAAGATGAAGTTCCCCCTTCTGGCCAAAGGAGACCACTCACGCAGGCCTGGGCAGAAATGCACCTAGCTAAATGACGATAACCCCTCGCCACCCCCCCCTCCCCCCCCAGCTTGCTAGCACCCACCCCCTTCCCAGTTTGGTGTTCCTCATGGCTCTGAAACGATCGCCTTGGGCTGTTTACTGTCTGGCTTCCCCAACCAGAATGGAAGTTCCAGGAAAGCGAAGACTTTGTCATGTTCATCACTGCATCCCCAAAGTCAACAACAGTGCCTGCAAGAAAAATTTATGGAATAAACGAATAAAAACTTCTCTGTAAAATATGAAAAATGGTGATTACATAGCTGGTTTTGATTTTCATGCTTTTTATCCTTTTTTTTTTTTTTCTATTCAGAAAATTAACAAATACCAGTAACTACTATTGTTTGAGTACCTACTAAGAACTGGATATGTGCTGGAAACATATTGATTACCTCATTAAACATTACTGTAATGTTATTATTAGGTATTTCTAAGCAGATGGGACGTTAGGCTCTAGCAGGTTAACCAATTTCCCCAGGATTATCCTGGCAGAACTAGAATTCCATTCCATTTTCTGTTGTGCTGGACCACTTCCAAGAAATTAAAATGTATTTTTCACCATTAAAACCAATAGATGTTTAGCTTTATTTGTTTTTTTAAATTTTTTTATTAATTTTTTTTTACATTTATTTATTTTTGAGAGACAGAGTGAGACAAAGTGAGAGTGGGGAAGGGACAGAGAGAGAGGGAGACACAGAATCTGAAGCAGGCTCCAGGGTCTGAGCTGTCAGCACAGAACCCGATGCTGGGCTTGAACCCCCACAAACCGTGAGATCATGACCTGATCCGGAGTCAGACGCTCAACGGACTGAGCCACCCAGGTGCCTCTGTTTAACTTTATTTGTGACAAAACTGTATTGCTTAGCCAAAAGAATATTTGTTGCTTTATCATTGAGGTAACAGTTTCAATAATAGCTAATAGTTATGTTGTAGGACAGATACTACCAGGCTGCAGTAGGTTGTATTATCTCATTTAATTTTTACCATCTTACAGGCAATGTTGTGAGGTTGTCTCCGTTTTTCAGATCAAAAAACCGCAGCCTAGGTTCAGGAACGTGCCCAGGGTCAATAGTAAATTGCTGAGCTCGGTTTTGTCAATGGTTTTTCTGACTCTAAATCTTTAGATCGTTCTACTACATAGAAATCTCTCCTGTTCCCACTGTTTAATTAGTTGTTAACTTATGATAGGGTCCAATGATACAATATATTAAAACCATGTGAGGTTGGGCTATAAAGTTATCACTGACGATATCAAGTGTCTAGTTGTACTATTTTCTGAATTGTTGAGACTCTTACTGCCATTGATTTTTGTGGTTGAGTTTATGGTTTTGTGGGCTTGGTAGATGGGGGACTTTTAATAATATAAAAGGGAAGGAAATTTTTCTTCCACCTAAATCTAAATTGAACCTTTCCCTTAAATCTAAAGAGAAATCTGATGGGTTTTATTCACTGTGGCAAATGAACTTTGAACGCAGTAATGCTTTATGCTTCTTTTTTTATTTTTTATTTTTAAAAATTTTATTTTCAACGTTTATTTATTTTTTTTGGGACAGAGAGAGACAGAGCATGAACGGGGGAGGGGCAGAGAGAGAGGGAGACACAGAATCGGAAAGAGGCTCCAGGCTCTGAGCCATCAGCCCAGAGCCTGACGCGGGGCTCGAACTCACGGACCGCGAGATCGTGACCTGGCTGAAGTCGGGCGCTTAACCGACTGCGCCACCCAGGCGCCCCAATGCTTTATGCTTCTTAAGGAAAGTGCTGGAAAGACAGCTAGTTCCTCTGTTCCCATATGTAGAACAGAGGAGTCAGAAATCACTACTAATTCTAAAAGCTTCTGCAGCAACCTTTTAGTAAAATAACTACATTTCAGCTCTGTACTCTTGTAATAAAACTGAGGGCAAGGAGACGTTAGATAAGAGTTTTAAGGTTACCATGCCTAAAGGGCGAATGGCAAAATAGGGTGGAAAGGAATTTGCGATCATTTGTTTTTCTTCTTCCATTCCCATTTTAGGGGGTAATATAACATTTTTCCCTGCATGAGAGTCTGGATAATCCAGTTTTATAATGTGCCTCTTGGCAGTACTATATTTTCTTAATGGTTAATTCCATTTTAGGAGTACTCCAGCGAGGGTTGGGGAACCCTCTAACCCAGAATGTCACAGAAATGATGGGGGGGGGGCGGTGCACAGGAAGATAGAGCCTTCCAGGCATAATTGAGAGCTGTCTAGTTCTCTGTGAATTTTTCTGTCTACATCTTACTCATCTGCTTTTTAACCCCTTTCTTCTGGAAAATTCCCTCTTGACTTTCCAGTCACTACTGTTCAGGCCACGTTTAAGCTCACCCCAACTCTCGTCCCTCTCTTCCTCAGCATCTTTCACACGGATCCATTCCCATTGCCCCTGCACCATCTCAGTTCGGGGTCTTAGGGACTGTTGCACTGTCCTACCATTACTTACAGGCAGATTTTCCTCCTACAGTGTCTCCTTCATATCACATTCAGGTCAATGCTTTAAGTGCTGTCCTTATGTTGCTAAAACTTCCTGAGTGGCATCTATAGTTAATAGTAATAACATTAATAACAGCAGCAGTAGTTGCCAAACGTCTTGTGCCCTATTGTCATGCGTGCCATATCTGAGTTACTACCTTTAATCCTCAGAGCAACACCAGAGCAGGCACTGTTATTATAATTCCGGGTCAGGGTTGGAAAAGTTGTGCTCCAGATGAGGCTGCTTCACAGCTAATACAGGTGGATCTGAGCCTGAAACGCCAAGTCCTTTCTCTTCCCATTTAAGTGTAGAGTCCCCAGCCTATAGTCAGGATTCTGCAGCCTGGGCTCAGGGCCCGCCTTCCCCCTTCATTCCCCAACTCTGTGCACCGGCAGCAACTGAGCACTTTATTCAGCAACTGAGCATTTTGCCTTGGCCCATACACTCTCGTTGCCTAGAAAGCTCTTTCATTGTCTCTAGCTGTGAAAAACCAACTCTTTAAAGGCTGAACTCATAAGCCACTTCTGCCACAATAATGTCTTTGAACTTAATCTCTCACAGCATTTGAAAAAAAAAATGAGCCCTCAGTTTAGTTTCTGACCACTGAATATGTTGGCTTCTTTCCTTTAGTATTTTGTTCCTTTCCTACCTCCGCCCACCCAAGCAATCCCCCCACCCCTCTGCCTCCTGGCCTAGTTATTTATTCAAATGTATTGCTTCCCTTACTAGATTGTAAATGCCTTAAAAGCACAGCTAGTACACTTTCCTCATATTTCTGTTCCTCAGATCACTAAGTGTGGTATCCTGTCCACAGCAGGTGCTCAATTAAAAAGAGAATATGAAAGGATTGTATTTGGTTATATTCTGTTAGAATATTCTGTGAAAAATGTAATTGGAATGTGGCATTTTGTTTCCTACTTTTTGATCCACAATATTGTAATGCCTTCATCAACTTATGATGAAGTAAAAGAAATCCTAGTTATTTAAATCCCTGGGGAAGTACCTATTCTGATTGTTTTCACCTTGGAGATATTGTAAGGAGATCTCAGACCCATTCACAAATAAGCATTGTAGAATAAATGCCTTTTATATGCACTATTTTTTCATATATATGGTGGTGTTATTAAAAATGAATTAAAACTTATGGAATTTGAACTATATTTTGGTCAATTTTTTATTGATAAATGAGCATTTCACATTTGTAACCTGATTTACCAGAACCTTTGTGAATCACCTCTGGCTCACAGTTCATCATTCATCACTTTGCTCTGTGGTTTCCAGTCACATTGAACTAAATGCAGCACCCTGCCTGTATCCCCAGGGCTATGCATAATGTGCTCTGGCCTCCCCGTTTTGCACAAACTTCCGTCTTCTTTGTAATCTCTTCTTTCTCACCCATATTCACCTGGTTAATTCCCACTCGTCCATCACATTTCAGCATGGATGTCACTTGCAAGAAGTCTTCCTCTCCCACCTCCAAGTTAAAGTTGGAGAACACTCTTGCCACTCTGCCTACCCATTTTATAGAGAGCCATTATCATACCGTTTTGTAACTGTTGATCACTTGACTGAATCTTCCTTGAAACCGCTGACTCTTGTTTGACTTACATTAGAATCCCTTAGGGATCTTTTAAAAAATTTTCCCTACCCAGGCCCCACTCCCTAAGCTTCTGGATCAGGTGGCTGGGGGTAAGGAGGGTTGGTCACTGGAATTATTTTGTTTTAAAGGACTATTCTCATTCTGTATTATAGCTGGGTAGTATTCCATCGTGTGTAACATACTTTATCTAGTTACTTATTTTTAAATAACAGCTTTATGGAGATATTCATATTTTATACAATTCACCCACTTAAAGTATACAAATCAATGATTTTTTAGTATATTCACAGGTGTGTAACTATCACCATAATTAATTTTAAAACATTTCGTCACCCCCCAAGGAAATCCGCCCCATCTGCAGTCTCTTCTTTCACCCTGAAACCACTAACCTACTTTATGTCTGTATGGATTCGCCTATCCAGGACATTTCATGTAATTGGAATCATACTCTGTGGTCTTGTGTGTAGCTTCTATCAGCAAACATATTGTATTCAAAGTTCATCTCTGTTACAGCATGAATCAGTACTTGATTCGGTTTTATTGCCTAATAACGCCCCCATTGTATGTAATACCATGTTTTATTTATCCATTTGCCCATTGATGGAACTATTATTGTTTATTAAAGCTGCCTTGAGTGGTCCTATTGTGCAGGCAGGAACTAAGCCACAAGTTCCTTTGAGTCTTGTTCGTGGTTGTGTCTTGGGACTAGACCAGTGTTTGACGCAAGATAGATGTGGAATAAACATCTGAATGAAGGAAGCATTTTACTAAAAGTACAACTCCTGTTATGTTGGTGTCATCAAAAATGTCATTAAAAAGAGATCCTCATAGTTGATTGTTTAGATTCCAATTTGAACAAATGTACAACTGTTAAAAAAAAAAGATGAAGGAAATTTGAACATGGATGAAATGCTATGATTTTTAGCATTTGCTTCAAAATAATCTGAGGTTGGGGAGAGAGTTTAGAGGAAACAAGGCTGTCTATGAGTTAATGATTATGGAAGTTGGGTGATGAATTCATGGGATTTTTAAAAAAATATTAATTAATTTATTTATTAATTTACATCCTAGTTAGTTATCATATAGTGCAACAGTGATTTCAGGAGTAGATTCCAGTGATTTATCCTCTATGTATAACACCCGGTGCTCATCCCAACAAGTGTCTTCCTAATGCCCCTTACCCGTTTAGCCCACCCCCCTTCCCAAACTCCTCCAGTAACCCTCTGTTTGTTCTCTATATTTAAGAATCTCTTATTTTTTGTCCCCCTCCTTGTTTTTATATTATTTTTGCTTCCCTTCCCTTATGTTCATCTATTTTGTATCTTAAATTCCTCGTATGAGTGAAGTCATATGATTGTCTTTCTCTGACTAATTTTTCTTGGCATAATACCCTCTAGTTCCATCCATGTAGTTGCAAATGGCAAGATTTCATTCTTTTTTTGATTGCCGAGTAATACTCCATTGTATATGTATACCACATCTTCTTTATCCATTCATCCATCGATGGACGTTTGGGCTCTTTCCATACTTTGGCTATTGTCAATAGTGCTGCTATAAACATGGGGTTGCATGTGCCCCTTCGAAACAGCACACCTGTATCTCTTGGATAAATACCTAGTAGTGCAATTGCTGGGTCGTAGGGTAGTTGTATTTTTAATTTTTTTGAGGAACCTCCATACTGTTTTCCAGAGTGGCTGCACCAGCTTGCATTCCCACCAACAATGCAAAAGAGATCCTTTTTCTCCATATCCTCGCCAACATCTCTTGTTGCCTGAGTCGGTAATGTTAGCCATTCTGACTGGTGTGAGGTGGTACTCATTGTGGTTTTAATTTGTATTTCCCTGATGATGAGTGATGTCAAGAATTTTTTCATGTGTCTGTTAGCTGTTTGGAGAATTCATGAGATTTTTAGTACTATTGTCTATATTAGCTGTTTACTAGGGCAGCCATGGGCCACAAATGGCTGTTGAGCGCTTGAAATGTGGCTAATCCTTATTGAGATATACAGTATGGGTAATATACAAAGTGCAAAAAAGAATAAGATTATCTCAATATTTTTTGTTTATATGTTCAAATGATAATATTTTGGATATATTATGATAATATATAATTAAAACAAATTTTACTTATTTTCTTTTACTTTTTTAAACTGGTTTCTTAAAAATTAGAATTCATATATGGGTCATATTACATTTCTTTTGAGACAGTGTTGCTGTATACTTTTGCATATGTTGGAGATTTTTCATAAGTTAAAATCAAAGACATTTGAATTTTTTTAAAAGTCTGTAGTAGGGGCACCTGGGTGGCTCAGTTGGTTAAGCATCTGACTTTAGCTCAGGTCATGATCTCACGGTTCGTGGGTTCGAGCCCTGCGTCGGGCTCTGTGCTGACAGCCCAGAGCCCGGAGCCTGCTTCAGATTCTGTGTCTCCCTCTCTCTCTGCTCCTCCCCCACTCAGGTTCTGTTTCTCTGTCTCTCAAAACTAAATAAACATTAAAAAAAAAATTTAAAAAAAAGTCTGAAGTAAAATATTTTTCAGAAATGATTCCTCTTATATGAAAATATTGATAAATATGGATTTATTCAAAGATCATTCTTTGTAGAAGCTTACAACAGGCAGACTATAGCCTTGTACAGCCCTTCCTGGGCTTCTTGTATGTGAAAATTTAAAAATTCTTTTATAATAGATGGAATAGCAGCCTAAGGGAGTTGTTCCTTTAGTTATTTATCTGATTCTTTTGTTTTAAAGTTGATTAAATATTTCCTTCATCTTGGAGAAATACAGAAAATGCAATGGTAACTTCATTGTTCTTAGTCATAGTGTTTATAGCCTGAAGTTGAATTTTTCTGGACTTGATTTATAGTCACTCTGCCTAAATTTGTTTGTTTGTGAGTCAGAATGTGATTGTTTCTAGGCTCCCCAAGACCCCTGAAATATGAGTGGAATATGATTCTTAAATAGTAATACATGGATTTACAGCTGAGAAACACATTGCCTTCATATAAAATTTTTTAGACGATTATCATGTTGCTCTCTGAATGTCTGTGTTTACTCCTGGAGAGTGGACCTGAATTGAAAAATAGCTTTACTGTAAGCAGAACAGAATTAAATCACCATGAACAGCCCAAGAGATCATCAAGGGATCTGTGACTGTCAGTATAAAATCAAGTTTATTATTTTGTTTACTCTCTACAGTTAACATATTAAAACCTGACTTTTCAAAAATGTGTGGGTCACTTTTCTCAATATAACATTTCTCCACATATGTATTAAAATATAGTGCCATTAAAGATTTCCACACTTATTTTCTTTCTTGGTATCAAATGTTATAATACAGGAAATGTAAAGTTACAGTGTAAGTCTAATAAAACAAATTTCTTTCCCCAAATCATTTGTGAGTGGGCAGTGATCTTACATGTTTCGAAGCAAGAGTTATTTTTTAAATCTCACTAAATAATATTATGTTTTTAGTCTCACAGACATTATTAAACTTGAAGTAAATGCCTCCCTGGAATGAAAACATGGAATATGATTTCTGCTCAGACACGTAAGAACTATTTATTGAGGACACACGCTGTGTCGGGTACCACATTGTGTACATAGGATATGGTGATGAATTGTCCAAACGTGGGACCTCCCCTCGAGGAGCTTACAGTTTCAAAGGGGACAGAGATATTAAACAATCACAGAGAATTTGTTTGTTACAGTGGGGATAGGTGGCTCAAAGGGAATGAGTCTGGATTTTAATTGGGGCCCTGGGGAGGAAAGTTCTATTTTTCTGTAGGTCATGATTCAGGCTGCTGATTGTCTGAAGAAGGAGGAGGGGATAGAATGGGGTTCGGGATCCTCCGAGGATGATGGTCCAAGCAAAATCTTACCCTTTTTGTGTCTTTGTACTGCTTGCCGGAGGCCAGGTGGAACTGACTAGAAGGAGGGGCTTAATGCCTGTCCTGAGCTTTTGAATTGCTTTCTTTGTTGCTACACAAGGTTTGTTTATTTGCTGCTGGGAATTGAATCCAAAGTTGAGTTTTTACCACCTTTGTAACTGAAACTGAATGAGATATAACAATCTGTTCTCTAGCATAGCCATGAAAGTAGCTTAAAATCATTTGCTGGCTCAGATTCTAGAGTTGCTCCGTTGTCTAGCATCTGGGATGCAGTGAGTGTGGGGTATTTGAAAGCCTCAAAGAATATGGGGAAGACCCACGTGGGTTTTTTCCTCACAGGTTCAGGACTGCTTCAAGCAGATTTCTGCTGTCTATAGAATTAACTGAGGTGTCCTTTGGAGTCATTGGGGAATTTGGAGCCATGCTGCCTTTAAAGGCATATAATTACAAAGAATAATGAAAATAGCAATGGCACCTAGTAACTGTGAAGCACTTAACCGCGTGCCAGCCCAAGTGATTTGCTTATACTATCTTGTTAGATTTTCAATAACTGGTAAGGTGGCTATTATCATCTTAGTTTACCAATGACTGAACAGAGGCTCAGGAGCAATTACTTGCTCTTTAGTAGTCCAACATCCACTTGCCCTTCCTGATTTCCATTTGAGGAATCACTTCTTTGTCTATAGTTTGCTGAGTCCAGAACCAGGGCTCCATTCTCCTTGGCCATGGGTGGCCCTGTGAGCCAGGCCAGTCACATGCCTCTTGCTGGACTCTGGGTGAGTGCCAAGGGCCATGGAGATTCTGCTGCTGAGGGTGTGTCCTGACAAGTCCATTCCTGTCTGTACCACATTGTTGTGGCCTGGCTTCCATTCCCAGGAAGCTATGCCAGTGCTGGCCTCTCCAGCCTCCTCTTAAATTCCTTAAACTGGTTGTAGAGAGCAAAATGGAGTCTCACATGTCAAGCAGGGGCCTTAGTCAAGCAATGACGCAAAGAGTTAAAGGTACTGCAGCTATGAGGTATCTCCGGGACCAGCATCAGCTGACAGCCCAGAACTGATAACAAACAGAAACAGAGGAGGTCTGCAGGGGCCTATGACCGATTCAATCCCTTTAAAAAGGGGAGGATTTTTGCAGCAAACTGTCAGATCCTTGAGTCCTAACCCCTTAAAAAAAGACAACTGCTGCTGAAAAGAACCGAGATCCTTCCTGCTTGAACATAATAAGCAATTAGTGCCCAGAGCTGACCTGGGCCTGCCCAAGGCCTTATCTCAACTACATGCTCGCAGATTGACTTCACATTTGGTTCGTTAACTTCCTACACCTTCTGTTGTCTCCTGTGTGGTTTGTCTTAGGTTCTGCTCTGTGTGCTGCGTAAGAAGGCAGGTTTAATCACATGGTGAAATGTCATTGAGTTTGGAATCCTGAACCTGCTTTATAATTATGATTAACTTTGCTTTAGGATTGAATAAAACCGACATCGTGGAAAGACACAAGTTGTATGTGCGCCTGCATAGCGTGCTCACGACACTGGTAGTTTTCCAAGATACTGTGTTTGGTTTCATTTGCCAGGCTGGTTTCTTTTGCTTCCACTCAACCCCTGACTGTCACAGGCCTAGAGTGGCTTAAGTAGTTTACTCACAGTCACTAAGGGAACAGTCTGGTCATTCTGCTTCTAATGCCAGGCCCTTGACCAGAGGGCCCCTCAATGCGGGGAGAGCACTGCACTGGGAGCCAGAGAATGGATCTAATCATAGCAGTGTCTCTACCTTGGTGGTCATGGGCCATTCACTACCTTTTTAGGATGAACTGGATGGACAAGAAAAAATCTACCCATATCTAAATGACACCCAGCCTGAGAAGATTTCCTTCTCCATGAGATTTTTGGACATACTGTGTCCTAGTTTCTAAAGGCTTTCAATTTGAGGTTTGTGATGTGGTTTGAGGCAGTGGTTTTCAAAGTGGGTTCTAGCAGTTGCTGTATCAGCATCACCCAGGAGCTTGTTAGAAATGTGGATTCTTGGGCCTCCCCCCAACACCTACTGAATCAGAAGTTCTGCAGGTGGGCCCAGCAATCTGTGTTTTTACAAGCCCCTCGGGTGATTCTGATATGCACTAAAGGCATTTTCATTTCATTAAAAACAATTTCTTGTGCATGAGGTGCTACGTAGAAGCAGGGAGCATGAAAAAATTAATTGGTCACAGCCACTGCTCTTAAGGAGCATTGTGAGAGACAAGGAGGGGTGGTCCTTGCTGTGAACAAGGTCTTGCCATGCTAGAGAAGCGCAGAAAGAGCAATGTGAGGTGCTTTTGCAGAGAAGTGGGCATTTGAGCCAGGCTTCAAAGGACACATAGTATTGGGACAAAGGAAGGGAACAGAGGACTATGTAGAAAGCACATCCTGCCGAGAATGCTGGATGAGTCAGGGTGTAGCATTTTTAAGGAGTGAGGAACCTTCTAGTATGATGATAAGGACTGTTTTAAGGAAAAGTGGACTGTTTTTTATGGGAAAAGTGACAGGATATGAGAATGGAGAGGTAGGTTGGGGCCCAACTGGAGTGGATCCTGGTCTCATTCTGTAGACAGTGAACAAGGAGGTGACGTGGTGGGAGCTGTCTTTGAGGAAGTATTCTATAGCTGGTGGAGAACGTCAGAGGCTAGGAGTGCTGGCACGGTGAGCCCGAACTGGGGTGGTAACAATGGAGAAGAAACAAAAGATCACTCAGAAACGCTGGAAGGTTAGGATGACGGCCCCTTGGAACTCCAGGGATCTGAGGGATGGGGTTGAGGGAGAAGGCAAATAGGATCCAATGGGAGATCATAAGCAGAGTTGGTACAATCAGGTAAAAATGTTAGAGCCTTACATCGTAACTTCCACTAAAATAAATTCCACATGGATGCAAACCTTAACATTGAAATAACTTGGAAAAAAACCAAAATGTCATTTTAATGATAATGGCGTTAAAAAATTCTTTCAAGATATGACACAAAATCTAGACCTTATAAAACAAAAGATTGAATCATTTGACTACGTGTAATGTTTGCAGGGCCAGATTTTTTTTTTTTTTTTTTTTTAACTATGTCAAGAGGTGCCTGGGTGGCTCAGTCAGTTTAGTGTCTGACTTTTGATTTTGGCTCAAGTCATGGTCTCATGGTTCATGACATTGAGCCCTGTGTCCAGCTCCACACTGGACAGCACGGAACCTGCTTGGGATTCTCTCTCTCTTTCTCTCTTTGCCCCTCCCCACCCCTCAAAATAAATAAAGTAAACTTAAAAAAAAAAAACAAAAAAACAGAACAAACAACTACGTCCAAAGGCATACATGATACGCTATGTAGAAAACCTGAAAGACTCCACCAAAAAAATTACTAGAATTGATACACGAATTCAGCCAAGTTGGAGGTTATAAAATCAATGTACCGATATCGATTGCATTTCTGTTTAATTAATTAATTTATTTGGAGAGAGAGACACACACAGAGATGCAGAGAGAGAGAGAGAGAGAGAGAGAGAGAGAGAGAGAGAGAAAATCTTAAGTAGGCTCCATGTGCAGCGTGGAGCCAGTCGGGGGCTCAATCTGATGACCCTGAGATGATCACTGGAGCTGAAATCAAGAGTTGGTCGCTTAACTGACTGAACCACCCAGGCACCCCAAGAAATCTATTACATTTCTACACACCAATAATGAAGCAGCAGAAAGAGAAATCAAGAAATCAGTCCCATTTACAATTGCACCAAAACCGTAAGATACCTAGGAATAAACCCAACCAAAGAGGTAAAAGATATATACTCTGAAAACTATAGAACACTTATGAAAGAAACCGAAGAAGACCCAAAGGAAAGGAAAAACGTTCCATGCTCATGGATTGGAAGAACAAATATTGTTAAAAGGTCTACACTACCCTAAGCAATCTACGCATTTAATGCAATCCCTATCAAAATACCACCAGCATTTTTCACAGAGCTAGAACAAACAATCCTAAAATTTGTATGAAACCACAAAAGACTCTGAATAGACAAAGCAATCTTGAAAAAGTAAAGCAAAGCTGGAGGCATCACAATTTTTGACTTCAAGCTGTATTGCAAAGTTGTAGTAATCAAGATAGTATGGTACTGGCACGAAAACAGACACTTAGATCAATGGAACAGAATAGAAAATCCAAAAATGGATCCACAACTATATGGTCAATTAATCTTTGACAAGGCATGAAAACAGACACTTTGATCAATGGAACAGAATAGAAAATCCAGAAATGGATCCACAACTATATGGTCAATTAATCTTTGACAAAGCAGGAAAGAATATCCAATGGAAAAAAGACCATCACTTCAACAAATGATGCTGGGAAAACTGGACAGCTACATGCAAAAGAAAGAAACTGGACCACTTTCTGACATCATACACAAAAATAAATTCAAAGTGAATGAAAGACCTAAATGTGAAACAAGAAAGAATCAAAATCCTAGAGGCAAACACAGGCAGCAACCTCTTTGACCTCGGCTGCGGCAACTTCTTACTGGTCTCTGGCAGTAAAGAAAACAAAAGCAAAAATTAATTATTGGGACTTCATCAAGATAAAAAGCTTCTGCACATAGAAGGAAACAATCAACAAAACTAAAAGGCAGCCAACGGAATTTGCAATGACATATCTGATAAAGGGTTACTATCCAAGACCTATAAAGAACTTCTCAAACTCAACACCCAAAAAACAAACAAGCTGGTTAAGAATGGATAGAAGGCATGAATAGACACTTTTCTAAAGAAGACATGCAGATGGCTAACAGACACATGAAAAGATGCTCAAAATCACTCTTCATCAAGGAAACACAAATCAAAACCACAATGAGATATCGTCTCACACCAGTCAGAATGGCTAAAATTAACAACACAAGAAACAACAGGTGTTGGTGAGGATGTGAAGAAAGGGGAACCCTCTTGTGCTGCTGGTGAGAACACGGACTGGTGCAGCCACTCTGGAGAAGAGTATGGAGGTTCCTCAAAAAACTAAAAATAGAGCTACCATACCATCCAGCAATTGCACTACTAGGTATTTACCCAAAAGATACAAAAATACACATTCAGAGCAGTACCTGCACCCCGATGTTTATAACAGCATTTTCAACAATAGCTAAACTATGGAAAGAGCCCAAATGTCCATTCACTGATGAATGGATAAAGAAGATGTGATATTTATATACAATGGAATATTACTTCACCATCCCAAAGAATGAAATCTTGCCATTTGCAATGACATGGGTGGAGCTAGAGTGTATTATGCCAAGTGAAATAAGTCAATCAGAGAAAGACAAATACCATATGATTTCACTTGTATGTGGATTTAAGAAACAAAAGAGATGAACATAGGGGAAGGGGGAAAAAAAGAGGGAAGCAAACCATAAGAGACTCTTAAGTGTAAAGAACAAACTGAGAATTGATGGAGAGAGGTGGGCAGGGGATGGGCTAAATGGGTGATGTGTGTTCAGGAGGGCACTTGTGATTAGCACTGGGTGTTATATGTAGGTGATGAATTACTAACTTCTACACCTGAAACCAGTATTACCATATATGTTAACTAACCTGAATTTAAATAAAATCTTTTTTTTTTTAATTTTTTTTTTTTTTTTCAGCGTTTATTTATTTTTGGGACAGAGAGAGACAGAGCATGAATGGGGGAGGGGCAGAGAGAGAGGGAGACACAGAATCGGAAACAGGCTCCAGGCTCTGAGCCATCAGCCCAGAGCCCGACGCGGGGCTCGAACTCACGGACCGCGAGATCGTGACCTGGTTGAAGTCGGACGCTTAACCGACTGCGCCACCCAGGCGCCCCTAAATAAAATCTTGAAATGAAAAAAAGAAAACTATGTCAAAGGCAATCAATAAACTTAGAAATATAATTTCAATACATGTCACAGAGATGTAATTTCATCAGGATATAGAGAACTACAGGGGCATCTGGGTGGCTCAGTTTAAGTGTCCTGCTTGATCTTGGCTCGGGTCATGATCTCAAGGTTTGTGGGTTTGAGGGTTGTGTCAGACTCTGTGCTGATGGCGAGGAGCCTGCTTGGGATCCTGTCTCTCCCTCTCTTTGCCTTTCCCTGGTGTGCACGCATGCACGCTTTCTCTCGCAAAGTAAGTAAATAAAAAAAAAAAATTTTTAAGTATATAGAGAATTACAGCAAATCAGTAAGAGAAAGAACAGTTACTATAAAGAATATGGACAGTTTACAAAAGAGCACACAATTACTCTTAAACATATGAGAACCTTAACCTCATAAATAAAAAGAGAAATGCCAATTAAAACATTCATAATATGATGCTGTTTCCAAGCTATCAGTTTGACAAATATAATGAGATGTGTTAACACTGTTGGCAGTAACCTATTTGACGACTCACTATTTAGGGTGGATGGAAGTGAAAATGGCCCTGTGTAGCGCTGTTGGCAGGATCTATCAAAATTGCAAATGCATGCACCCTTTGAACCCGCCATAACAATTCTATGAATTTTATCCTACAGATATGTGTATGTGCACAATGACCTGTGTGGAAAGTTATTTATTACAGCATTGTTCAAATAAATAAAAAATTGCAAATAATCTAATTGTCCATCAGTAGGGACTGGTTAATAAATGATGGAGCAGTTAAAAAAGAGGCAGCTCTACAGCTGCTGATTAGGAACAATCTCTGAGAATATATTTTGTATCTATCTATACATAGACATGTACATATTTATGCTTTTGTACACACAGTCCTAAACTGGTGGGCTGAAGTCAGCTTTTACCAGCTTGTGAGAACCAATTGTGTGCATCTCTTTTTAATTCCTTGGTCAATGACTTTGTATTGGTTGTTTTGACATTGGCCATGGTGGGAGTCTTTACACCATGGAAATCAGCAAAGGCAATAAATCAGGGCTTTTGTTTTTGTTTTTCCAGAGAACTGGTTGGTAAGCAGGTATTCTGATACACATACCCGCTGTGTATCAGAAATATAAATTATCTTTTGAAGGATCCGCAAGAGGTTGGTTAACATCAGATTCCCCAAGAGAAGGAGAATAGGTGGCAAAGGACAAGTGTGAGACTGAAATTGTATCTCTCAAATTTGGTTCCACATAAATGTATTATTCTGCAGTAAATATTAAAGCAAACAAAAAAAGTAACTCTAGAATTTCAGGCCTATATGACTATTTTATTTAAGGTGCCATGAACACTATAAGGGAAAATAGAAAGATGAATAGATTTTAGGGAAAAAGAATGCTTTTGGTTTTGAACAGACTAAGCTTGAAGTATATGGGTGACATCAGTGGAGATATCCAGAAGGTAACTCAGAAGAGAGGGTAAAGCTGGCCGTCACCTCTGTGAGCCTGTGGTTTTAGTTGAAATTATGGCAGTTGAGGTTTCCAAGGGAGGCCCAAGCTGTACAACCTTTTGGGCAGGTGTCTGGAGAGAATGGGGGATGGATGCATGTGGTCCCTTGGGGAAAGCCAGCTAAGAGGTAGGTAGGTTTGGGGAAGGGTAACTAGTCATAAGGTAGGAGGACCATATAATGATAATAACAGTAGCTTTCTTTAATGGATTATCTACAAAAAGTGAGACACTATTCTCAATACTTTTTGAAAAAATGTTACCTGATTTAATTCCTGGAACCACTCAATGGCGGGGGAGGGGAGTGTTACTTCCATGATTGCCAGTGAAGGCAGGAGAGTAATTCCAAAGAGTAAACTTGGAGAGAGCTCCTGGGGGGGATGTTAATAGAGCAGGTGGTAAGATTTTAAAGGTCAAGACATTTCAGGCAGAGGGAGTATTGAGCAATGGCCGAAGGAGATGCTGTCTGATGTAGCTGGAGGATAGAGATGCAGGGAAGCTTGAGGGCAGTGCACGGCTACCCCGTTTTCTGCATTCGGAGAGCCACAGAGTGTTTCTGAGCGAGGGAATATGCTTTCACTAGTCTGGCTGGTATTCAAATGCTGTGTTACTGTGTGTTCATTGGTGGGGAGGAGGGATGGTGGGAAACAGGAGAAGCTAGATCATGTAGATGGCCTATGAATACAGGTATTCTGAGTATCTGCAGGCAGGAGTTGTGATGGTTCACTCGGGGCGAATTTACCTATGAGATAGGCATGTCATTTATCTTGTTTCTTTTCATCTGTCACTAAATTATGGGATACAGTCTCTATCTTCCAGAAGACTGTCAGTGAGGAATAAGGAAAGTGGAGGTGAATGAAGGAATGATTATTGGGTGGCATATATGTTTAAGCATATGTTTTCTTTGTGAGTTGTGCTGAGACATAATATTTCTGTCTCCAGACACAAGCAAGTCCTGTGTCTGTTCTTCTGAGAGACACTGTTCGTGCCAGCAGCTCTCCTACCTTGTAAATATACCTGTGCACAAGCAGCATGAAATTCACCCTAATTAGGTGTTTAACTCCATCTTCTTTTTCTAGCCCAGTATTGTCTTACGTTTATTGTATGTGTATCCTTGGGAATAATATCAATAATGAGTTAACAAGGAAAAGGGTAATAGCTGTGGCCTAAACGTGGTTCCGGAAAGGATTGCATGGACTTCATGCAAACGTGCTAACATGCGGCTCTCTTGACTGGTAATTCCTGTTTTTCTAGTAGTATTCTAGTTTGTTTATTACTTTTCATTCTGCATTTTTTTGTGCCTTGCTTAAGGGCCTGGAAGTCTCTTTTGTTTTCTGGCATTTAAAGGTTTTGTTTTCATAGGTGCATATAGATAGGGTGGATGGATGTTTATCTACCTTTTCTGATCCACAGATTAAGACACCTTGTTTGACAAATTTGCCTGGGACCAGAAGGACAGGATGTTGGAATTTGGGTGTTTGTAAACTGGTGTATGGTCCCGAGAGGTGCCCTGATTTTCCTTTATCGCTAAGAATTTCACAGATTACTTGGGAAAAATAACCATGTACTTGTGTCTTGCTCTAGCTAGTTAACTCACACTGAGGTTTAGCATATCATGGACTTCCCTACATCCCTGTGGGTAATACTGTTTCTCCTCCACTCTCTCAGGAGTTATGAGAATTAGCCAAGTGTTAGTAGATGTGAGGGGGTTTCTGGAGAGTCGCATGGTTGCTAGTTAGGAAGCCAGCTAGAGGAATGTGGCCCATGTGAATGGGCCTCACAGTTATCACGATTATCTGTCATTTTCTCTGGGGAGGTGGGTCCAAGCTTCAGCAGCTCCAAAATGACCTTCAGGGCCTGTCAAAACACAGGTTACTGGCCACCACCCCCAGAGTTTCTGATTCAGTGGATCTGTGGTGGGGCCCGAGATACTGTGTTTCCAAGTTCTCAGGTGATACTACTGCTGTTGGTCTGGAGACCCCTTTGAAAACCCAAATACTGGTTCAGTAGGCAGAAGACTGAGTTTCAGTAACCCTGAGTCTACTCTGATTTGGGAAGGGACCAGAGAATTCTGGTTAACATCATGGTTAGGTTATCATAACCCCCATATCTTATATGGTATTCCCACATTTGTAACTCACATATGTACTTTGCTTCTCACAACAAAACAACCCTGTGAGGTAGGCTAGACAGGTATTAAACCCTGTTACATAGTTGGGGAAAATCAGACTGAGCACCTTGGTAAGTTGAGTGCGAATTGCAGAGCTGAGACTGCGTCTAGATTTTCTCACTGTAGCTTTAGAGTTCCTTCTAGTTTCACTAGCATTTAAAGCCACTGAAAAGCTTAGAGATTAGCTGCTCTGATAATCCTCAGAGTTTGTTTTAGTCACCCTCCAACTCCAAAATAGCTTTTTATTTTAGAACAGTTTCAGATCTCCAGAAAAGTTGTGAGTTCCCTTATGCCTCACACTCAATTTCCTCTGTCAATTCTGTTGGACATTTTGAAGGTCCATTTGTCACAGTGAATGAACTAACACTAATACATTATTATTAACCCAAGTCTCTACTTTGTCCAGATTTCCTTGGTTTTTACCTGCTATCCTATTTCTGTTCCAGGATTCCTTGTTTTTTATGCTCTTGACAGTTTTGAGGCATGCTGGCCAGGCATTTTATAGAAGGTCCCTCACTCGGGATTTGTCTCTTGGTTTTCTCATGATTAGATTAGTGTTAATGGGTTTCTGGGAGAAAGATTACAGAGGTGAGGTGCCATTCTTCCCGCATCATATTGAGGGTACATACTGTCAACATGATTTATCGCTGTTCGTGTTGACCTTGATCACCTGGTTGAGGTAGTGTTTGCCAGGTTTCTCCACTGTCCCGTCACTCTTTCCCCAACCCACTATGTGCAGTCCACATGGAAGGAGTGGGGGGTTATGTTCACCTCCTTGAAGGTGGAATATCTACCTACACTGTTTGGTATTTTCTGCATGTGAAGTTTGTCTTCCATTTATTGATTTATTCAGTTAAGCAATATTTATATCCGTGTGGATTCATGGATATTTATTTTACACTTTGGGCTATAATCCAATAGTACTTTATTTATTTTGTCACTATAATTGTACCAGCTTTGACTAGTAGGTGCACTTTCAGTTGGCTCTTGTGTTTTTTTTTTTTAAAACATTATTATTTTTTTAATTTTTAGATTGATTTTTAGGTGAGAGAGTGGAGGAGGGGGCAGAGTGAGAGAGAGAGAGAGAGAGAGAGAGAAAGAGAGAGAATGAATCTTGAGCAGGCTCCAGGCTAAGCATGGAACTCGACACAAGTCTCAATCCCCGGACACTGGGATCATGACCTGGGTCGAAATCAAGAGTTAGATGCTCAATCGACTGAGCTACCCAGCCACCCTTCCTGTGTTCTTTGACATAAACCCATCGTTGTCTTATTTATTTATTTATTTATTTATTTATTTATTTATTTATTTATTTTTAACATGTTCTTACTTTTTGGAACTACAAGATGCTCTAGACTCATCTTGTGTGATTCCTGCCTCAGCCCTAGAATAGTGTTTTTAATGTTGGTCTTGATCCACTAAATTGATTTCATCATCTGCTACCTGAGTCACCATCCGCGGTGAAAACACTGATCCATTTCTACCCATCACATGTGAAAAGTAAGGAAATCAGCATCTTAAACAGTGAAATGGCTTATCCAGGGTCATGCATAGTTGGAAGCAAAGCTGGTGCCAGGACCAGGTCCAGGTCCTCTAGACTTCCAGTCCTGGGTCTTTTCTATCATTTTATGTTGGCAGATTTTCCACTCAGAACCTAGTTCAGCACAGTCCCACCTCACCCACATTGTGCGTAGATAGTCAGATGTGAACTCAACCAGATGTCCTGCTGTCTACTCACAATAGATATAAGAGAGTACTGGCCAGATTCTTTGTGGAAACTGCCATGGCAAGTGTGTGTTTTCCAATTAGAATGGGATTTTGTAATGGTGGACAACTTACAAACCAATAGTATGTTACTGCTGACATTAGCACTTAGCAACTGAGGTTCAATCACACGACTGGCTTCTGTTCTCTGGGGAAGTGGAGACAGAAGGGAGGTTCATAGAATTCATGCACTCTTCAGTGGAGTTCTCCCCTTTCATTGGAGGGGGCAGAAAGAATTGAATTCAAGCAGCAAAAACCTTCAAATTTTACTTCATCCTGTGAACTCCTGGGATGCACAAAGACAGAGCTGAACAAAAAGGTTTTTGGTGTTCTAAAGGCCCAAACAACCTGTTATTAGGAGCTGGTGTGAATAATCAATTACCCTGAGAAGCTTATTTTCCTCTGTGGGAGGAAATAATCCAGTCACCAAAAGGTTCCTAAAATGTAGGGAATAATAAGGGACAAACTTATTTCATATCCATTTCTCAGAATGTTTCATTTCAAAAGGTATTTTTAAAAAATTTAATAATTGAGGGGCGCCTGGGTGGCTCAGTCAGTTAAGTGTCCGATTCGGCTCAGGTCATGATCTTGTGATCTGTGAGTTCAAGCCCCACATCGGGCTCTGTGCTGACAGCTCGGAGCCTGGAGCCTGATTCGGATTCTGTGTCTCCCTCTCTCTGACCCTCCCTCATTCATGCTCTGTCTCTCTCTGTCTCAAAAATAAATAAACGTTAAAAAAAAAAATTAAAAATAATTTAATAATTGAGGGTGAGTTCTCTGGCTGAAAAATTATTCCTACAAAGGGGTTTAAAGGACTAGGGCAGTAGTGATACATTAGGGCATTTTGTTTGTAAGTAATGAAACCCATTGAGCTTAAAGACAATTTAAAAGAAAATGTGCTGGCTTATGTTGCAAAAAGTCCAAGAGTAGGTCTACCTTCAGGCATGGCTGGATCTAGGGGCTCAAACCATGTCATCAGGGCCCTGTTTCTTGCCAACTTCCACCCTGTTCTTATCTGGCCTCATTCTCAGGCAGAATTTTTGCACCTGAGTAGCTCTTAACAGCTACTGGCTTATTTCCTACATGCCAAGCAACTGTATTCTGCAGACGTTTATTGCCCCCGATTGCCCCTGCCTTTCGTCATGCTCCTAGTTCTGAGCCAGTGACTGGAACCAGAGTTATCAGGGCTGTCATTGGCCAGGTGCATGTCTGGTGTTTCCTGTGGAACAGGGAAGGGGAAGTTTAGGTGCTGGTACCAGACAGATGAATTGGCTGGACAAGCAAAAATAATGGATGTCCATTCTTCATAGTGTTGTTAACCCTAGAGTAAATGCTTGGTGGGTGAGTAAATGCTCAGCTCTCATGCTCTCTATACATTTGTTGATTTAGTCCCTTCTCAAGCTACTCATTTATTTTGTGGACTTGTGAGTTCTTTTAGGGAGACTGCCCAGTCATTCCTTGATTAATGTACTAACTTGACTGCCAGCCCTCGTTAGGCCTTCAGCAAATACTCTTCTTGCTGTTTTTGCTCATTTCAAGGCCAGTTTCAGTTGGTCTTGGCTAGATGATGGTGATCCTCTCTTTGAACCTATGTCAAAGCTAAACAATTTATGATTGGTTTTGGCAGAATAGTCAGCATAGATGCCTGTAATAAATCTGCTTTGCTATTGGGGGAAGGGAGGTAACTTCTTATCTTTTTTTCCTTACTGCTATTTCTAGCTCAGATCAATGTAGTTACTTCTAGTCCTTCTTTCTATAAAGGGAGACCAGTTTTTATTTTTTATCATTACATGAGCCAAGCATTATAATAAAAAAAATTTTTTTTAAGGTTTATTTACTTTTTTTTTTTTTTTCAACGTTTATTTATTTTTGGGACAGAGAGAGACAGAGCATGAACGGGGGAGGGACAGAGAGAGAGGGAGACACAGAATCGGAAACAGGCTCCAGGCTCTGAGCCATCAGCCCAGAGCCCGACGCGGGGCTCGAACTCACGGACCGCGAGATCGTGACCTGGCTGAAGTCGGACGCTTAACCGACTGCGCCACCCAGGCGCCCCGGTTTATTTACTTTTGAGAGAGAGAGAGAGAGACAGACAGACCGAGCGCGAGTGGGGGAGGGCAGAGAGAGAGGGAGACACAGAATCCTAAGCAGGCTCCAGGCTCCGAGCTGTCAGCACAGAGCCCCACGAACTGCTAGATCATGACCAGAGCTGAAGTCGGACACTTAACTGACTGAGCCACCCAGACGCCCCTACATGAGCCAAGAATTATTAGTTCCAGGTTTAAGAAAAAACTTACCTGAAGGTTTGATTATGCAAATCTCTTGCTTCTTTTCCTTGTTGCTACCTGCCTTCTGCAAATTTCACTGCTTATTAGCACCTTTGCCTGAAGGTAGATAAGATAAGATCAAGGAATCTATGTAATTAAAACTTTGACAGCATCCCATCTTTTTTCTTTTCTTTTTTCCTGGAGGGCTACCTCCTTGGCAATGTTTCTGTGTAAAACCAGTTTGTACGTTGACCAACATGAACTGTGATGGATTATGTGAATTCTACTTAATCATCTTTCTCATGTCTAGTTTTACAACAGGAGTTTGAATGTTGACTGCAAAGTCACCTCCCTCTACTAGTTGCCTGGACTTCAGCTCTTTCTCTTTGCTTTCTTGAGTCCTGTTGAGGTCAAGTTAAACATGAAGTAATGTCAAATTCAGAAGAGGATAAGTGTTTGTGTCTGTTCATCAGTCTTGGAGTGTGTGTTATTTTTATATTTCACAGCCAAATAGAAAAGATTTTTCTTTTAAATTTTATTTATTTTTGAGAGAGACAGAAACAGCGCAAGTTGGGGAGAGGCAGAGAGAGAGGGGGAAAGAGAGAATCCCAAGTAGGCTCCATGCTGCCAGCACAGAGCCCAATGCAGGACTCGAACTCATGAACTGTGAGATCATGACCTGAGTTGAAACCAAGAGTCAGATGCTTAGTCGACTGAGCCACCCAGGCACCTCCAAATAAAAAAGATTTTTAAAAATCTACCTTCATTAGCACAGACAATTGAGTTTACATTTATTTTGTCTATTTCTGTGTTTACTTGAAGCACTGCTTGACTGGTTCAGTGCCATTAATTTTTTAATTTCCATTTTGAATCTCTAAAGTATTTGTATCTGGGCTATGGTCGAGATTCACAAAAACCATTTTGATTAAGTTTCTCATTCATGTATATATACTACATATGCAGGGCATGCCTTTGTATTACGAGAATATTTTTAGAACACTAATGAAGTGGAAGGGTTTGTGTTTCAATTCCCTTGGTTTTCCTCTACTCAGACACCTGCATTTGCCATTAATTACTACTCCCATGGCACTCTCTCTTTCTTTGTCTGTTGTGCAGTGTTTTAAAATAATGCTGGGACAGAAGCAGGGTTCTGAGGCACATATCTGCATTGGAATAAATAGTTGGTTTTTTCTTAGTAGCTCAACAGAAGTCTCATTTAGGAGTAATTGCTATTTTTGTGCATTTTAAGGAGCTTCTGTTTCTTTTCATCTTTTCTGCAATCTTTGCTCATTCCCTATAGCTGATCTCCTTTGGTCATCTCATTTTTTTTTTCCTTAATCAAACAATTCTGAATACCATTTGCAGCTCCTGCCTTGTTTCAGAAATAGAAAATTGCTTTTTCTGGGTTCTCTTCTTAGCAGTAGGCTCTTGGGTCAAACCGATGCACATCATGTGGGTTTCCAAGTGGCTGGTAATCACCATGACATTAAAAAGAACCCATTTATTCATGAAAGATATTTTGGGAGAAATATATTCTCTTTTGGAGGGTTAGCCTATTGCTTGTATTTTAGGTAAACTTTTTACCGAGGTAGAACACATGTGCAGAAAAGCATACAAAGCACCAATGTATAGTTTAATGAGTTTTCATAAGGTGAACACATCTGTGTAACCAGCATCCAGATCTGGAAAACCAGAATATTATTTGCTCCTCAAAAGCTCCCTCATGTATCTCCCAGTCCCTATGCCTACTCCAAAGGGCTTTCTTGATTTGTAGCACCATCAGATTAGCTTTGCCTATTTCTGTAATTTATATAAATAGGGTCGTATAGACTCTTTGAGTGTGTGAGGTTCACTCATACTCTGGTGTGAAATTGTGGTTTGTTCATTTCCATTGCTGTTAGAATTCCATTGTATGAACGTACCGAAATTTATCAATTCTATTGATAGAATTTGGGTTTTTCCCATTTTAGACTGTTATGATGAATGCTGCTGTACAGCTTTTGGTGAGCAGCATGTGTGCTTTTGTGGAGTATATACCTAGAGTAGAATTTCTGGGCTACAGGGCTGGCATATATGTAGCTTAAATTGATTTCCCCCAACAGTGTTCTAAAATGGCTGTACTCATTTGCATTTCCTCTAGTGGTATATGAGAGTTCTAGTTGATCTGTATTCACACTTGACATTTTTTGTCTTTTTCATTCCAGCCATTCTGTTTGTTGTTTAATGGTATCTTGTGATTTTTAGTTTGCATTTCCTTGATTAATAAAGAAGTCAATTCCCTTTCCTTGGGCTTATTGGGAATTAATATATTGCTTTACAAAAATACTTTGATCTTACTTATGTTCTTTAGTCATTTAAGTCACAGCCAGGATTTTGGTGTTCAAAGAAACAAACATTAAACAAAAAACTTAGAAGAAGGCTTTACTAGCATTTATTAAGTTGTGATGTGATGTTCTAGGCCAAAGAACAAGTCTCTAGATCTTTATTTTATTATCCCCATCATTAGACTTACAATGTTGTTTTGGAAGGTTAAGGATACGCATACAATTAGAAATTCATGGTTTCTATTGCTTTCTTTTTTTTTTTTTTCTTTAAGTTTGTTTATTTAAGTAATCTCTGTACCCAACATGGAGCTTGAACTCATGACCCTGAGATCAAGAGTCGCATGACCCTCGGCCCAAGCCAGTCAGGCACTCCCACAGTTTCTATTTCTAATTCAATCTTTCATCTCCCATTAGTTGAGCAAATGTGTTGGACATCATAGGGGATGCTAAGGTGGAGAATTTGGTGTTAAACTTTAAGAAGCTCCTATATGTACATAGCAGAGTGAAATGATGCTATATAAAGTTCTAACACTGCGCCCTGGGCTCCCTAAGGAAGGAGGAATTAAGTCCTGTGGGAGGAATAAACAACGAAATGCCTTTAAATTTGACTGTCAAAACATTTTGTGAGTGGAACTGGAAGGAATGGGCATTTCCCAAAATGTGGCCCATTTAGGGGTAGCAAGCAGCACAGAGTGCCTGAGTCTTAGAATGTGCAGAGGGATATAGAGGAGGAAAGTTAAATAAATTTTCTTAATATTCATAGAGCGACTATCAATCAATAAAGGACCAAAACAACTCATTAGAAAAAGCAAATTAAAACACACAGAGATACCATTTTTTACTCTCCTATTGGCTGAGACTTAACAACAGTATTCGACAAGAGATTGTATTGACAAGTATGTGGAGAAATTGTTTCCATTTATGGCTGGAAGGAGAATAAATTGCTATGAGCTCTTATGGAAGGCAATCTGGCAGTCTTTTTCAAAGTTGAAAATGTGTATACATTTTGACCCAGCAATTCCCTTTTGGAAATGTATCTTACAAATATGTTTATATATGAGCAAAAGGCTGTAACAGTAAAAGATTGGAAATAACCTAAATGTGGGAGACGGGGAAGTAAGTCATGGTTCCTCCACTCAATGGCTTCTTGTGCAGCCAGTGAAAAGAATGGCTGTCTCTCTCTCTCAATGGATATATGGAAACGAAACAATTCCCAAGATGTATTGTTAAGTTGGAAGAAAGGTGTGAAATGGTGAATAGTACAATAGCCTTTATTTAAAAATTGAGGGAAAATGCCCATGTATCTGAAAAAATAAATAAGAAGTTGATTACATTAGTTGCTCCCTGACAGGAGAATTAGGTGGGAGACTTTTTGCTATACACCCTTTGGCAACTTTTAAATTTTGAACCGAGCGAATGTATTACTCATTCAGAATAAGAAAAATTATCCCCTGCCCCCCCAGTAGGAAATGAGATCACAAAGTACTTTGAAGTGTGGTCTCAAAACTATGCTTATGTGTATTCTGTTAAGGTTTATAAACTTCTTTCTCCTGTGTTCCCTCTTTTAATCTTTACAATAGCCAAGTGAAGAAGCAGAATTTATTTTTGTTTTACAAATGAGCAACCTGAGACTTAGATCTTTAAGGGATTTGCACAAAATCTTTCAGTGGCTGATATTAGATTTGAGGCCATCAAGTATATTATTTAAGAAATGAGTTCTTTTACTAGAATTTTAATAAAAGGGCAAAAGGTGAAATGTGAAGGTAGTTTTAGGCAGAAAGAATATGTTCTGAATAATAGTAGTTGAAGCTGTGATTTGAGGAGTTTTTTTTAGCAATTTTTATCTGCATCCACTGTTAGTGCTGTGATCAGATCTCAGCTGTTCAATTTGGATTAGAGCTGGGTTTCAAACTATCTCTGGGTGAAAAAGTTGAAATTCATTAAGAAGGAGGTGGTTGAAGGCTTGATAACACTTTGCTTAATGCAACCTGTGGATTTGTTTGTTTTGGGGGTCTGGAAGTATAGTATTGTTGTATCGATGGGAAGCATTTGTTTCTCACAAATCTTAGTTGATGAGGGTGAATTTTGTGTGTGTGTGTCTGTTCTGCCATGATCTCAACAAAGACCACATGAGCGAATTATGTTGCTTCAGTAGGATTGGACCCCTTCCTTTCAGAGTATTAAATTACTCTTTTGTCAGAAGCAAAGGGCCTATTCAAGTATAAAGACAAACTTTCTAGAATGGTTTGAGAAACCATTCCTATCCAGTTGGTCTTATTTGACCAAGTGCCAGGTGCCAGGTGAGACAGATAGGACATGATTTATTCCAGTTACACTGATATGCAGTTAGAACATTCTGTTGAGTATTTAACATTGGAGCTTTGGATTGGGGGAGGCATTGATGAGGAGGAAAAAAAAATGTGAAAGGACATGCCCACGATCTCACTACTTCAGTTGGTGGAGCCAGCCATGAACCCAGGAACTAGAAATTCAGTAGAGCAGAGGGAATCTATCGTAAAAAGAAATTTCAATACCACAGGAACTCCATGAGAAGAGAGTAATAGCTGAGAGTAGAAGAGTTTTTAAAAAGTAGAGGAACAAAACAGTATGTACTCACTGAAAAATAAAATTTGATTATTAAAATGAAATTATGCAGGTAGCCTAAAGACAGTTGGGAAAACCAAAAAATTTAGAAAAAGGGCCAAATTCGCAAGGAAGAATACACAAAATCCAGAAGTTTTAAGTAGAACAATAAGACCAGCTTTGTAAACAAAACACCTTCTGTGAGAAAGACACGCATCCTGTGCACAAGACGAAGACCAAAGAAGATTCTGATTTGGTAGTTAAGAGAAGGAAGACAGGAAGAAGGCAACAGATATTCTAGTCTATGCTCTTCAGTTCTTCATAACAAGTACGTGGAATAGGCAGGTGGGCAATAAAGCCAGAGTAGAGAAAAGCTCCCAGCACATTGCAAGTGCTCAGTGTATCTTTGTTGCAGGGATAAATGAATCCCTGAATGACCTGGTGGCACCCAGTCTTACGGGAAAGGTTTAAGTGTTTTTTGCCTTGTTATTGGGGAGCTAATTGGTAAATTCATGTGCTGTTGTCTTTAAGCAAATTCACTGTAACAATGTATTAATTCAGAAGTAGTTTTTTTGGGGAGCCTCTTATGGGCCCGACACTGTTCAAGTGCTGGCGTTATGTATAGCAGTAAACAAAATAAAATCCCTATTCTCATGAAACTTCTGGTGATCAGAGGATATCATGGGTCTTTGAAGTCCTGATTATGGAGGGCATAATAACATTTCCCTTATTTGCCCAATTACTTTATCCTTGACTCCATCCCCTTTAGTACTATTGGCAAGAACCCTTGGCCAGAGTGACCACTTACCAGACGCAGTATGATATTTCTTATGCTTAAAAAAAAAAAAAAATCCTTTCGATGTGTCTTCTACCCTTACTATTTCTAGGTAACATGGTCTTGCCACCATAGTCCTGCCAAAAATTTTTCTAGGTTTGAATGCAAAGAGAATGTGTCAATGCAGAATGATTTTTTGTTTTGTTTTATTTTTGTTTTTGTTTAGGGGTGAAGTTTTAAATTCTTTTTACTATGCTATTTGGACAGAACCTAAGTTTATCTATAGGAGGTAGGGTGAGAAGGATTGTAGGACTTCCCCTTTTGCAAATCCCCTCCTCTCCTTTTCCTGATCTGTATGAGAAAATTGTCCAGGCAGCACTGAATGATATGGTTGGAATGGTGAGAGTGCTGTTTGTCTAAATACTGTCTTTGGAGTGGAAATGCTCAGGTTAAATGGGTCTCCAGGGAATGTGTTTATATGAATTCAAGTGGTGTAACATGATTCTTGGCATAAGAGTAGCTGTAACAACATTTATAATTGTATGGGACTTTTTTTTTTTTAATTATATGGGACTTTTAAAGCCATTTTGGTTTGAGGCCTTACCTTGAGGCTGAAAGATTTTGACATCCATATGGAGAAAGGATTAAAAAATAACGGTCTGTCTTGGTACAGAGAATAAATAATAAATTCATAAAAATAGAACAATCCAAAATGTTTGACTCGAAAGACTTTTTGTAACTTAATAAAGCAGCTAGTTTATTCCTGGGATTCAGGACAGTGTTTTGGCTTGAGTGACTGTATATTTGGAGCTCGTAGCTCCTTTGTTTGCCTACATGAAAACTGTAATTTTTGGGGAAGGTAGTAGAGCGGAATACAATGAAAGAGGAAGAATGGTCTTGAGTGGAAAAAAGCATCATGTGATTTAGTTGGGGCTGCTCTCCCCGGTGTTACCCAGACCCTTTCTCAGTGTGTTTCTAAAGCCTGTCCCAACGATGGAGGATGTGTTTCCGACTGTCTATCACTGTTGCCACGTTGATTAGCATGAAGATTATTTTCTTTGTGAACTGTTGTATCTAACAGTTTAGCAAGAGGTATCCTGGGCTACTTGCAGCATCCTTCTAGTTCATGCCATTGAGCATGTAATGCAGTGCCAGATGGCGTTGACCGTCTATAAAATGGAGCCTCAGCTGTGACTTGGTGTGAAGTGATGTGGGGTTTTATCTTCATTCATTCATGCAGCATTTACTGAGGATCTGTTGTGCCAGGTCCTGAAATGGGAAGTGGATATAAATCTGCAGCTTCTGTGTAAAGCAAGCTTCTGGCCATGGCCACAAAGTACTTAATCAGTGATACCATCTGACTGTTTTTTAATTCACTAAATCCTTTTTCTGTTAATCTATTTGGCTGTCATACTGAGAATAATAACAGGTGCTCAGTTAATAAACTCCTGTTTAAGGTGATGATTGAAAATTTGGTCGTAAATCAGCAGGCAGGCTATACTTCAATAAGGGGCAGTAAAACTCAAGCTCTGAGCAACCTTTCCTTCAGGGATGGGAAATTAGAACTTACTGGTGTAATTCTCCCTGAAAAACAAAAAAACAAAAAAACCCGGGGAAGAGTTGCCTGCTTTGGAGAGATACGGACTGATTCCCTGGCAAAGCTGACAAATGGTTGGGTATTGGGAATCGAGCTGTCGATGGGTCACCAGAACAGTTAGATTGATGATGCCACACTACTCAAGTGAGTTAAGGTTTTCACCTTTTAGGGTGGTATTGCGTTTGAAAAAGTGCAGAGTTATTTTGGGTGTGATGGAGGAGGGGAAAGGGAATTTGTTGGGGGGATGTTTAGATCTGGGAACTCTGACGGTATTCTTAATGGTACTCTTATTTATAGATGTAGATGGTGGTTTGCAGATTGTTAGGGTGGGGGAATCCTGGAAATTACCTAAGCATAATCTCTTTAGGGTTGAATTAAGAATAGAATTAAGAACATAGAAGTAAGAATGTTGTAAAATTTTGTCTATAAATATATGTCTGCCTGGCATGAATTACATTGAACTAGGTGAAAAATTTTAACACCTAGTAGCTTGAGATGGCTCAGGGAGGCTTTCCTTAATTAGTAGAACGACACCAAAAATGTCACCCAATTGTATGTACTGTTTAAGGATGTTAAAAACAGGGGCACCTGGCTGGCTCAGTTGGTAGAACACGCGACTCTTGTTCTCAGGGTTGTGAGTTCAAGTCCCACTTTGGGCCTAGAGCTTGCTTAAAACAAACAAACAAACAAAAACAGCAACAAAAACCAAAAAACAAAAACCACACACGAAGTGAAAAGATGTTAAAAATAATTTTTCAGACAGGGAACATTAGAGCTTATCTTCTGAGGTTTCTATCTGCTATAGTGCATCGTACTGACTGTCAAAGCAGTCACAAGATAGACCTAGATAAGCAGCTATATGGTTGCTGTCAGATCTGTCTATGGGCCTCAGTTTCCCTGCCCCTAAAATAAAAGGCGGACCTACTTATGTTTTAATTAGCTTCTTAAATTCTTTTCCTTAATTTTGTTTAGATTATTGATCCTAACCCAATCAAATACTAGCCTTATTCATAGAATTTTATGTGTCATTTTGGTACCTGGGTAGTTCAAGTGCCTCTTGACTGTTGCATTCTAAAGCTACCCATGCCTGAGCTCTGTTTTCAAAGCATTCAAAGAGTGGCTGGGAGGAGGCCCCTCCACATTCACTAATGTTCTTCCTTTTAGTTATTCGGAGATATAATCCAGTTAATAGTATCTCCAAGAATTGCTGCTATCAACAATATAAAAGCTCTCTACAGTCTCATTCATGCTTAACTAACATGACTCCCTTTTATGTTTCAAGAAAATGAAAACATTTGAGGTCTTGCGGGAAGTGTTTATTCATTCAAGCTGAAAGATGTACTGTGGGTGTTATGTCTGATTTCTGAGAGCTTTTGCAGCAGGTAGTGTCTAGAGTGTTTTGTCTCTGTTTACTTGTATTTGTTTAGACAGAAATTAATAAAGAGCTTTTCTTGCAAACCATGAGGATGATTAATACAGGTTTCTCCCCTGTGGTGTTTTTTGTCAGCCCTTACATGGGAGAAAAAAGTGAAAGAATATTGTTTCTTTAAGCTCAACTCTTACGTCTTTACCAGTAAACTAGGGAACTTGGGGGAAAAGAAAAAAAAACAGAACATGTACAATAATAAGGTTTAGGTCATAAGCACTAATAATCTTCTGGCTTTTGTAATCAGATTTTTTTTCCTGCCTCTGGGAGTGTTTTTTGTTTTGGTGTCCACATTTTTAGCCATGGGCTGTATATATATAGTTAATATCACTTTGTGACAGTTTTGGTTTGCATTTACCTTTCATTTTTCTCTTCTTTTGACTGGAAGGGATATGAAATTAAATACAAATCCTCTGTGCACAATTGAAAAAATAATTATGGTTTACTTTTTACTTGATCAAGGAGTTGTTTTCCTTTAAAAGCATTTTTATTTTTAAGAAACTTGAAAAAAGATCACCTAAGGATCCACTTATGTTAGGGCATGAAAAAAGATTTTTACATAAGATTATGAGTAATTTATTTGACAGTCAATTTCCACAATCCCAGATTTCTTCATTTTTCTCCTATCCACTTTCTATTCCCTGATGCCCCAGTTATCAGTTAATTGGTGTTAGGAAAGTCAGTCTCCCTCCCTCCTCCTCTTCCTTCCTAGAACTTTTAAGGTTTACTCTCTTAGCAACTTTTAAATATGCAATACAGTATTATGAACTGTAGTCACCATGCTGTATGTTACATCCCCAGGACTTATTTATTTCATAACTGGAGGATTTTATCTTTTTTTTTTTTTTTAATTTTTTTTTTCAACGTTTATTTATTTTTGGGACAGAGAGAGACAGAGCATGAACTGGGGAGGGGCAGAGAGAGAGGGAGACACAGAATCGGAAGCAGGCTCCAGGCTCTGAGCCATCAGCCCAGAGCCCGACGTGGGGCTCGAACTCACGGACCGCGAGATCGTGACCTGGCTGAAGTCGGACGCTTAACCGACTGCGCCACCCAGGCGCCCCAGGATTTTATCTTTTGATCACCTTTCCTCATTTTGCCCACCCCCCAATCCCCACCTCTGACAACCACCGATCTGTTCTCTGTACCTATGAGTTCATTTTTTCTTTCTTCCTTCCTTCCTTCCTTCCTTCCTTCCTTCCTTCCTTCCTTCCTTCCTTCATTCCTCCCTCCCTCCCTCCCTCCCTCCCTCCCTTCCTCCCTTCCTCCCTTCCTTCCTTTCTTCTTTTTAGATTTCACCTGTAAGTGAGATCATATAGTGTTTGTCTTTCTTTGTCTGACTTATTTCACTCAGGTCCATCTATGTTGTCATCACAAATGGCAAGATTTCCTTCTTTTATGGCTGAATGATATTCCATTGTATATAAATACCACAACTTTTTTTATCCATTCATCCAACAATGGACACTTGGGTTGTTTCCATATCTTGGCTATTGTAAATAATGCAGCAATCACCATGCAGGTAAAGATAGCGTTTTGAGGTTGTGTTTTCATTTTCTTCGGATAAATCCCAGAAGTGGAATTGCTGGATCGTGTGGTAGTTCTATTTGTAATTTTTTGAGGAGCCTCCACACTACTATCCACAGTGGCACCAATTGACATTCCAACCACCAGTGCACAAGGTTCCCTTTTTTCCATATCCTTGCTAGTATTTGTATCTTGTCGTTTTGATGATAGCCATTCTTACAGGGATGAGGTGCTATCTCATAGTGGTTTTTATTTGCATTTCCCTGGTGATTAGTGACATTGAGTATCTTTTCATGTACCTGTTGGCCATCTGTATGTTTTCTTTGGAAAAATGTCTATTCAGTTCCTCTGCCCATTTTTAATCAGATTGGTGTTTTTGCTGTTGAGTTGCATGAGTTCTTACTATATTTTGGATATTGACTCCTTGTGAGATATGTGATTTGCAAGTATCAGGACAGTCTTTTTATGAGGGTGGGTGGTGGTGGTTGGTGGTTGATTTAAATGTTAAGTGAACAAATATTATTTGTATGGTTTTTATAGAATTTCATATAGATGCAATTTTGATCTATTAATTAAGATTTAAGGCTTAACCTTATATAAATATGAAACTGTTTTTTTTAACCTCAGATTTGGTCTCTTGTGATTTTTGTAACTTGGTTTTCAGCTGTTGGGCATTGACTTTAAACAGTCCTTTGTGGTGATCTGAGTTCCATATTATATAACCACTTTAATTCTGAGCACACTTGTTCTGAATGGCCCTTTTTCTTTCCTTTTACTCTTATCTTTGGCCAAGAAGTTTTACATGTTTTATTGAACTTAATTGTCTCCGTTTTCACCTTTGAGAGCTCTGGTGAGAGTAAGGTTTTTTTTCTTGATTTACCTTCACTTCAACACCAATTATAAGGACTTAAATGAACGTGGTATAGGCATTTTGATTCTTGAGAAATCATGTTTCACCAGAATGTGTGTTTGTGGTCTTTGTGTTGGGGTGGGGTGAATATTTGTTCTGGGAGTCTTGGTTGCATAGCTAAATACTTTCTGTGGTTAAGAAATGAAGCATGGTAAAACTATGTGTTTCCTTAGGAACTTTTTTGCTGGTGCTTTTGCAGAATAAATACTTTCAATGACTTGGCTTGGGAGCCTATCATTTATAGCATTTCTGCGGGAAAAGTAAATTGCAAACGCTGAGCAGTTGATGTACAAACATACTTTTGAAACATAAAACTTCCTCTTTGTCCTACTTCAAAGGCCTGGTCCTATATTTACCAAAAAGTTTCATGATTAAGTTTCGGAATATCAGAGCTTATTGGTGTGATGATGAGTTACCAAGCTTCAGGAGAAAGTAAGAAGTAGTTTGCTCCTCTGGGTTGAAGAGGTCACCCTCATTATGATATAAAGAAGGAGATCCCTTAGAGTCTAAGAATGTGAGAGTTGGAAGGGATTTTAGTTCCATTCTCATTTTATAGATAAAGAAACAGACCTAGAGATAACCGAAATGACCGCTGCCTTAGTTTTGATTTCCCCCAAAACACTGCCTAAGGAAGAAGTTGTGTGCGTGGTAGTTTATTTGGGAGACAATCTCAAGAAGCAGTATTGAGGGAACAGGGGAAGGGGTAGGGTGGGAGGATAAGCCAAAATTAGAATGTGTAATGATGCTGATACTATAGGCAATTGGGGCTTGATCCTACCCCCTGATTCCTCCTTTGGAAAGGAAGGAGGCTAGTGCATTTACACAGCTCCCCTGCAGCCTCCTGGTTGAGGTTGTAATCTAGGCTATGAATTCCTTCATACTTCTGTCGTCAGACTTAGTTGGTGTTTAGCTTCAGAGATGGCCCTGGAAAACAAAGGAGGTCCTTGTATTGCCTGTGGTGGGAGTTGTCAGCCTGTATCTACCCCACTTGGAATTCCCTACCATGGCTATGGCCAAAATCAGAACTGGACTGGGGGAATGTGACAAGGGGCATCAAGAGTATCTGTTGTCAACACCAACACCAAAAGTAGATTGGTTGTGTAAAGTACATTTGAAGTACAGCTGACTATATCATTGAATCAAAGGCTGTTAATACTAAGATCCACCATTATGTGCCACTAAGAAAGAAAATGTACCACTAAAGAAGAAAAATATGCTGCCAAGTAAACTATGGTGGCCATTAAATGTGAGGCACACCTAATATCAGAGATATTAAAATGTAGGAAAAAGCATTTCCTAAAATTGGTGAAACACAATATATAATGAATACTATGAAGCTATGCTTTGGTCTGTATGTATCATGGAAGGATACCCAGAATGTGTTGTTAAATGAAATCTGCAGTATACATTACATACAACAATATGTAAAACATGATTCCATTAATGTAAATAAATAGATCCGTAAATTCTAGGTGGATTCCCACCGAGCTGCTAACATTAATTCTTCCCGGTGTGGTGAGATTGCCTAATCATATTTCACAGTGAGAATGTATATGGTGCCAAGAAATTGACAAGGAAGAAATGGAGCCCCAGAGAAATCATGACTGTGGTGTCTTTTGGTAACTCAATGGCAGATCATGACAGTCACGTCTAAAACTTTCTCCTGAATATTGTTCAGTTAATTACTGCTCTGTTGACTAAGTGGCGATACCGCCACTAAGAACAACTGGTTTCCTATGCTGAATCATATGCAACCGTATACTCTCCATACACATCTTAGAAAACTGTTTTCCAGAGAGTTTCCCCCATGCCCTCCCAACTAAGATGCTTTATTCAGAGTTTCCTAGCCATCTTTTTCTCTATTTTTAATACATTTTTGGAAGGATAGTGAAGTTAATTTGTAACACATTTATCGGAATTCAATTTTGCTTTTATTTTATAAATCCTATATTATGGAGTTATGGAGCTCTTGCTCAGAAAGGCCCTTGAGAGTCTTTGAGTCCAATCTCCCTGTGGTGTTTTACTCCTCTTTACACACCTTGACTTGACCACTGTCAGCAATGGGCAACTCCCCATCTTTGCTTTAGACAGCTCTAAGCCTCTCTAGAACTCAGTAGTCCAGCCTCTGTCATCCAGATTGTCTTCTTTGTTTCAGTTATTTAAAGGTATGAATGGGGCAAGAATAATGAACACTAAGTCTCTGAACACAGGTGAAAGAGCAGACCTTTTTTGGGTGGCTGCTAGATGCTGTGGGATAGAAAGAATTCAGATAGTTCTTATCCTTACAAAACTAATCACAAAGATGGAGTCTCTTCTCTGTCTCTCTCTCACTGCCTCTGCTCCCACCTGCTTCTGTAGCTCATCAGTTCCAAGTACATGATGAGAAGTGAAGGGAGCAGAGAAGAGGAGGGAGAAATCATTGCTACTTGGAGCGGGTAAGGTGGGCCTGGAGCCCGTCCTTAAGAAGTCCTTAAGAGCAGGACTTCCGTGCTCTTGTGGCCTTTTGTTGCTTAGGAGTACCAAAGTTTGAAAGCTGTTCTGTGACTCTCTTGTTAGCAAATCAATTGGGTAAGCTTAACTCATTTAACAAAAGAAGACATTTGGACTGAGCAAAGTAACAGATAATATTTCCCTCATAATGACTCATATCTAGAATGCAGTATTTTACCTAGCCACATTTTAAAAATAATTGAAACTTATCCCTTAAGAACTGTGGCAGTTTTTAAAAAGTGGCCAGGATTCTCCTGACGTTGATAGGTGGGGCCTGTGTACCCTTCTTCTTAAATATGAGTTGGCTTGTGGCTGCTTCAACCAATAGAATATGGCAGAAATGACACTATTTGACTTATAATACTAGGTCATAAAAGGCCATCAAACTTCTGCCTACTTCTGTTGGGATATTAGTTCTGGGGAAGCTAAGTGTGGTATAGAAATAGGACTACTCTGAGGTTTCCGTGCTGGAAAAGCCATGTGAAGGAGCTCCCAGCCAACAGCCAGAATTAGTTCCCAGCCTTGTGAGGGAGCCATCTTGACATCCACCCAATTGGGCCTTCAGATGACATCTGCCCCATCTAGCATCTGAGACCCTGAACTAGAACTGTCCAGCCAAGCCTTTCCTAAGTTCTTGACCCTTCTGAATTATGAGCCATATAAAATAGTTGTTCAAAGTTGCTAATGTAAATAGCAATAGTAATTGGAACAAGTACAAAGAAATAAAATTTTTCAAATCATCTGTGTCTTGCAACTCTCTAAAATGTATTATCTGCACTTTTGAACAGAGTGCAGACATAATGTGAACCTCTTATGAACCATGAACATCTGATATCTTACACTGTGACTAACGTAGTTATGTCCTTGAGCTATACAATGAGTTGCAAAGAAAGTCTAGACAGCTAAGCTTTTCAAAGTCTTGTACCTACTACTAGTTTTTTCTTTTCCCTAGCTGTCAGTAATCATGTCACTATAACACATATAAAAGTATGCCACTTTTAACACAACCTTTACATTTGGAATCATCGTGTTCAAATGCAGGTACTACATTTCATGAGAGATATTTTTTTTAATTTTTTTTTTAACGTTTATTTATTTTTGAGACAGAGGGAGACAGCATGAACGGGGGAGGGACAGAGAGAGGGAGACAGAATCTGAAACAGGCTCTAGGCTCTGAGCTGTCAGCACAGAGCCCGACGCGGGGCTTGAACTCACGGACTGTGAGATCACGACCTGAGCCAAAGTCGGACGCTTAACCGACTGAGCCGCCCAGGCGCCCCTCATGAGAGATATTTTTAAAAATAATTAGTGAGTGCTTACTTTGTGTCAAGCATTGTTCTAGGTGCTCCATGAGATGCTAAGCTTGGAGAGGGCAGTGACTTTGCCAGGGGTGTATCCCCCATTCCTAGAGTAACACTTGATGCTCACTAAGCGTTTGTTGAGTGAGTAGATACAGGACACTATGTCAGGTGGTCAGAACATGTACTCACAACAGATTCTCACCTTAGGGGAGTGGCAGGGATGGAGAAGAGACAGGAAACTGTTGTGAGAAATGAGTGAATGAAATGGAGATGCTCAGCCTGGAAAAAGAAGACTTGCTTGAAGGGAGGAAAGCTTGTCATGTGGAAGAGAAATGGTGCTTGATTTGAAATAAAGTAGATTTTCTTTTGTCTCTTTATTATCAAATAGTGCCTTCAGTGGAATTTATCAAGTAACTTGGTGGTGGCTGTTTTGGCTTATGGATGTTGCTTGCTCAAATATAAGAAATAAGCTAACCATGGAATACTTCGGGGAAAAAAAATTAGATGTTGACTCACTGGGCCAGAGTTATTGCTGGTTATTTGTGGTTTCTAAAGTATTTTTGATGACAGTGTAGATGTAGGTTGCTCATTAATTTATATGTCACTGTTAAATAAGAATGGCCACACAGAGGAGTTACGTACCTTGCCCAGATGAGAAAAATACAAATACCATTTTGTGGTACAAACCTTTGGATAAAATAGAGCCTACAGAAGAGTCCTTGGCATTCCTTGTCTTTTAGGAGGGAGAGAGGGGTCAGGTTTATTGAGGCTTTTAATTCTTTTTTTTTATATTAAAAAGATGTTTATTTATTTTGAGAGAGAGAGCATGCGAAAGAATGCCTGTGTGCAAGTGGGAGAGGGGCAGAGAGAGGAGAGAGAGAATCCCAATCTCATGAACCCTGAGATCATGACCTGAGCCAAAATCAAGACTCAGATGCTCAACTGACTGAGCCAACCAGGTGCCTTGAGATTTTTGATTCTTTTTTTAAATTTTTTTTTAATGCTTTTTTTTTTTTAATTTATTTTTGAGACAGAGAGAGACAGAGCATGAACGGGGGAGGGGCAGAGAGAGGGGGAGACACAGAATGGAAGCAGGCTCCAGGCTCTGAGCCATCAGCCCAGAGCCCGACGCGGGGCTCGAACTCACGGACCACGAGATTGTGACCTGAGCTGAAGTCGGACGCTCAACTGACTGAGCCACCCAGGTGCCCCAAGATTTTTTATTCTTAAAGACATTTTTAACACATGAAATTTCTTCTTCTTAGCATCACCATTGTAATCTAAGTAACTGAGTCAGGTAAGTTTAATGCAAATAAGAAAATAAAAGCTCTTGCTCAAAGTTTCATAAGTGTAAGTAAGATGTTACAGCCACATTTGTAACCAGAAAGTGGTATTTTAGAATATAAAGAATGTGATCACCCCATTATCCCTCCAAGTCAAATAGCTTTTTAATCTTTGGTTTCTCCCCAATAAAATTATTTTATTTATTTATTTATTTATTTATTTATTTATTTATTTATTTATTTATAACGTTTATTCATTTTTGAGACAGAGAGAGACAGAGCATGAATGGGGGAAGGTCAGAGAGAGAGGGAGACACAGAATCTGAAACAGGCTCCAGGCTCTGGGCTGTCAGCACAGAGCCCGCCGCGGGGCTTGAACTCACGGACCGCGAGATCATGACCTGAGCCGAAGTCGGATGCCCAACCGACTGAGCCACCCAGGCGCCACAAAATTATTTCCTTGAATTATTCTTGACTTCAGATTGACAAACTTTAATTTCTTCCTTTTTTTTTTTTTTGCATTTTAAAGGAAATTATTGACTACTTATAGTTTCGTATTCGTGTGGGGAAGACTGGTTGAGTAAAGGATTCTTAATTTGACTGTTATTGCCTCTTCTAGTTTGTGCTTAACCTGAAACACAAGGTAAGCATCAGACATGGATTACCCCAGAGTACAATGATGAGTGTCAAGGAAGATTCAGAATGGACCAGCCAAAGTCATATCTGTTTATAATACTGACTCTGGTTAGTGACATTTTCAGTAGTTCATCCCAATTTAGTTGTGTCATAGTGAGGATACAGTCAGCATCAGGGAACATGAAAGCTCTTCTTAGAGTCACATTTCCATTTTATTAAATTCTACTTGCCTGGTTTCTTTCAAAATTGAATCTGTTTCTTAGCATGGCTCTAATATTAGATGGGTTTCCTTGGAGATATGCATAGATATAGATTTATGGTGTTAACCCTGATCTTCTTTAATGGCCTTCTTAGAAAAGTATGTTCTTATTTAGGTCATTAAAATGTCTAGAAAAGCAAATATAGAAGCTATGAAGATGAGATTTGAGGCGCTACATTTCTCATTGTGAGTTTGGTATTTTGTTGTAGGGGTGATTTTGAAGGTGGAGGTATGGATGGGGGGAAATAATGGCATTTTTAGGTGTCACTACAGATAGGTCTTCCAAAAGGAGCAGATAATGTGGATCCATGTATCTGGCAAATCCCAAGCCCCATCCCAGCAATTTACGCAATTCATAGGACTGTTGAAAGAGAGTGAGCATTTCCTATTTATTGATATGAGAAAAAGGATTCTCCTTTCTCAGTTGTAAGCTTTGAAGACTTTAGAGAAATATAGAGAATATAGAGAAATATAGGTTTTGGTTTTGGTTTTAATATTGGGCTATGTTTCCTCCAATCTATGTCAAATACAGGTGTGCCTTTATGCCGAAACCTAATCTGTGGAAATGCAAACTGACATCACACATAAATAATGAGACAAATTGACATAAACACTTTTATTTACATCCCTGGGTATGCATGTGCCCATTTTTTTCTGGCTCATTTTTGTTTATTTCCTGTTTAAGCTTTATGCTGATGAACTTGCTGATTACTAAATACCAGGAAGCTGGGTCCTAGAAAGTTGTAAATGGGCGTGTCCTCATGCTCAATAATCTTTGGTGGAGAGGGGCCAGTTGAGAAGCTGGAGTTCTTTTTTGTGATTTTTGTTTTGGAATGAAATGACTGAATGAATGAACAGACTGAATTATTTCCTCTCTGTTCCTTGAACTTGTAGGAGTAACAAGCAGATATGTAAAGCTGCCTCTGTGACATAAGCATTCTTGCGTGGCTCACTGTGTCATGACTTGCTATGATCTGAACCAGAGCACTGTGGAATGAGTCAGATTCTCGGGTGTGAATATTGCCATACAGCACTGTGCCTAGTGCAATTATGAAAGTGGCATAAATCGGTTAAATCCTAAAACCCTGCACTGCCACAGTCAGGATACGTATTAGTGATATATAGCGCTTAAAATAACTAATAAATTGAGGAAATTTGTAAGTTATGGGGGGGAGCCCTCTGAGCATCCATCTGACCTGGAAATTTCTTGTGGTCCCTGAATCCGAGTTCTCTTCTGAGCCACAGAGGATGGCCTTTCCAGGCAGGCATTGCCATAACAGCCTGCTGTCTTTGCAGAAGGGACAATAGCAATGGTCACCTCCTTAAGCTCAGCATTGCACAGTTAGTTATAGCCCAGTCTCTTCCCACAATTGTGAATCTGGATAGCAACAGGTTTTGATTTTATTTTGTTTTGTTTTGTTTTGTTTTGTTTTATAGCTCATTTGATGGCCAAGTCTGGCCTGAAGCTATTTATGTGTGGTCTTTGTTCGAGTTAATAGGAGCGTTCACACATTTTGCTATAAAAATATTAATGTGTTGGACCATGAGATGCCACTCCAGGTCCTGCTGGAGCTGTTCTTATATGACATACATGCCATATTACCTTTCTAAAATTAAAAACAAAACCAATTCTATATATTTCTGGCCTCAAAGATTTCAGCAAAGGGACTGAAGACTTGCACCCAACAGGAAGAAGAATGGCCACGATCCTAGAAGCACAGAAACATTTGTATTTCGCATTTGTCCTAATTTCCCATTTCGGGACTTTGAATTTTCTCTCGCTGAGTAAATGAGACCTGCTACCAGGACGTTCCTATTCCGATGACCAGCAGCATGGCATATGTGGATTGTCATGCGGCAGAGTAGAGGCCTGTGAAGGATCTAAATCCAGGGAACAAAGCAGCAAAGTGTCTGGATAGGAGCTGGACGGTCATGAGTTTAGTCACCCATGGCTTCTAGTGAACTTAATGCTGTGTCAGGAGGGGCGGCTCTTCTCCTTATTTTGATCTCTGCACTCATTATTATCGTGGTATATGAGAACGTCTATACTTACCCGGACTATTTAATAAATTTGGCATAGAGTATTCCATACTCTGCAAGTTCTGTTCTTTTCAGGTAATCCATTATTTTCTTTCTAAAGTTTCATAAAATAAATTCCTGAGATTTTTTTTTTTTAATTTTTTTTTTCAACGTTTTTTATTTATTTTTGGGACAGAGAGAGACAGAGCATGAACGGGTGAGGGGCAGAGAGAGAGGGAGACACAGAATCGGAAACAGGCTCCAGGCTCCGAGCCATCAGCCCAGAGCCTGACGCGGGGCTCGAACTCACAGACCGCGAGATCGTGACCTGGCTGAAGTCGGACGCTTAACCGACTGCGCCACCCAGGCGCCCCTTCCTGAGATTTTTAAGGTAAGGTTACTTGAGTCAGGTGGACTCAACATTCATTTATGGTTGTGGCCAAAGTATGTGAAGCAGATAAGCAGCGGGCCTGCAGAGCAAAGCTTCTTCCTTCCTGTTGTGTTCTATGTGACATAGAGAAGTGTGAGCAATACGAAGCTTGTGTCCTTAGGGAGATCAGTGTGGATATAAATAACTAGGAAGCCGGTCCAGCTTGCTTTGCATTTAGGGTAAGTGGACTAAAGTGTGAGAGATAAGATTGGAAAGGGAGGTTGGTTGGGTCAGAACTGGGGAGGGCCTCAAATACCACCTGTACATAGATAGACTTTATTTTGTGTATCATTTGTTTGCAAGATTTGCACACAGAAGAATTCTATGAAATGATGTACTCATGCTTCAAGTAACTAAATCCATTATGTTACATTAGGTATCTCTTCTATTAGATGGTAATGCGGACAAGAGGGAGTTGGTGAAAAAGAGAGAAACTTAAAATGGAGGAAAAGTATCTGTTACATCTATTATTTTTTTTTCTTCTTGCAGTTTGAGAAAAGATTGCCTCATTTGATTTCCATGGTGGGAGCACGTGGAACCCTCTCAGGGAATGTAGTGGCTGTAAGAGCTCAACCTTGAAAGTCAGCGCCCTGGGCCATGATGAGTCACTGCAGATATTTGCAGGGAGGAGAGATGTGATCACAGAGCTACTCTAGGAGGACTGGTTTGGTTTGAGCGAGGAGCGCCCAGCGGTTGGCAAGCTAGGCAGGTGCTTATTATAGTCATCTAGGCAAGGATCAGTAGTTTGTACCTGAGCCTGTCAGGTGGCAGTGGGAAAAGAAAAAAGGGAAATGCTGGAAGCAGAAACTTTAAGAAACATCTTAAATGCAGTTTTCCCACTTCATTCCTCAAGGGCATTTTAAATTGGTAGGAAGGAAGACCCAATTAGGAGGACTTATCTGGTAATAGACTGGGTTTTCTAGGATTTACCTAGGGTTCATGGTCACATTTTGTATACATCTGTAAAAAGCTACCTGCCTGAAACCGTTGCCTAGGCTAGAAGAGTTCTCCTTCTTAAAAGAATCTTTGGATTTCGTAAGTGTCCAGAAACGAGAAGAAACATGAGAAGAATTGTTTGGGGCGGGTATCAGCTCTCTGTAACTGTCTCCTGATTTCCTTTGGGCTCCTGGCCTGGGCTGCACTGTTTTGGGGACTAATCTGATGTCCTCATTCACTGTGCCCCGTCTCCTTGGTGTCAGTGACCTTCCTTTCCACACCACCTCGACAACCCACTCAGTGGCCTAGGACTCTCGCTTCTGAGATACCTTTCCCTCCATCAGAGCCTCTACCTTTCCTGTCTGCGTTCTCCCACTAAACCTGTTCTTCAGACTGTCTGTGTATTTATTCCCTTGATCCCCACCCTGTTTTCTGTGTTTGGCCTTTACTTTCCCCACTCCTTCACTTTTTCCCTGGTGTACCTGGACGGCATAGTCAATAGTTTTGATTATCTGTCACTGGCAGATGACTCTCACTCTGTCAACAGCAGTTTCTTCATGATTGGCCTTCTATAGAAGTACTCCCTTCTCTTTCCATCTCTGAATTGAAACCACAGACTCTTCTAACTCTGAACTCACTCTATAACTGGCCGCTGGCTTCCTTACTCCAGTGTATGATTTTAAGGTTAACAGAAGTTAAGAGATTACTTGGAAATCTTTTTGCTGGTCCAAAGTTGCACCCCTTCCCATTTTCTGTAGCAGCTGTTCTAAACCTTTATTATTTTCTTTAAGGATGCAACTTTTGGGGTGCCTGGGTGGGTCAGTCAGTTAAGGGGCCCACTTTAGCTCAGGTCATGATGTCACTGTTCCTGGGTTTGAGCCCTGCCTCAGGCCCCACGTAGGGCTCTGCACTCACGGAGCCTGCTTGGGATTCTCTCTCTCTCTCTTTCTCTCTCTGTCCCTCCCCCACTTGCATGCATTCTCTCTCTCTCTCAAAATAAATAGACTTAAAAAAAGAAGAGATGCAACTTTCTTCCACCTCGTTCTCAGCATTTGAGCTTACCCTCATTTTATCTAGAAATAGGTCACTAAGGAGCAATTTTCCCAACTTTATATGCAGCCCCCAGAGTCATTGATACTTTCCCCCCTCAGTGACAGAACTGTGTTATTCCATTCTAAATCCCATGTCCCAGGGCCTCCCAATGACATCTTGCCCGTCTATAAGTTTGATACTGTTGACTATTCCATCATTTGGAATGATTTTGGCCTAAATTACAGGAAACCCAAACACAAGAGGCATAAATTAGAGGCTACATAAAAGAAATCTAGAAGTAGGGCAGTTTCAGATTAGCTTATTGTAATGGTTTGACAGCATCATTAGGATCCCATTTCTTTAGTCTTTCCTCCTTGTCATTCATAGCATGGTAGATGTATTTCCTCTTCAAACTGGCCCTGGGCTCCCATTGACCAGGATTGTATCACGTGCCCTTGCCTAAGCCAGTCAATGGAAGGGGAATGGGACTCACGAACTGCGAGATCATGATCTGAGCCAAAGTCGGAGGCTTAATCGACTGAGCCACCCAGGCGCCCATCCCATGACTTTATTCTTGCTGGTGGTATAGAACTTGGCTTATTGAATTGCAATTTTGACCTTGTTAAGAGCAGGATATTTGTCTTCTGCATTTTGAGGTCCGTGGAACCCTTTTGTATAAGTTAGCCCATGGTCTGTGATCATTGAAGTTTGTATCTAAAGAATGTAGTGGTTTTGTTTTGTATTTGTAAATTGTGAGAGGAAAAGTTAGCCCTAAATACAGTCTGTATTTAGTGTGTCAGGTTCCTTTGAAAAATCACGACATATTCTAACACACTGAGCTTCAGGAGGAAGGCCTTTTCAAGTTCATCTTTTACTAGAACTGATAGCCTGAGGCCCATTCATTGTAAAGTTGACTGACATTGCATTTTAGAGGAGTGATAAAAAGGATTGTATTGGAGGTATAAAAGTTAACTTTTCAACCAGGAGAAACCTAAGAATGAATTAGGTGGTGATAAAAAAAAAAAAAAAGATTCCCTCCTTGAAAATATATGCATTTTTGGGGGGGGGGGGTCTTTCCCTCTGTTTTATTAAAGTAATTCTTATACATTACAAAATAAATATTCAGAAACATAAAATATAATTTTTAGAAGATAATTAAATTTTAGCGTTTTGGGATTTCTTTTTCTGGGTACATAGAGACATATAATTATACGAAAACGGGATCCTCTCATAAAGACTGTTTTATAACTTGTTTTAACCTAATCTGAAATATTTGTCCATGTCAATCAATAAAGCTTTATCATCATTCTTAAAAAAATTTTTTTTAATGTTTATTTTTGAGAGTGACAGAGAAAGCATGAGCAGGGGAAGGGGTAGAGAGAGAGGGAGACATAGAATCTGAAGCAGGCTCCAGGCTCTGAGCTGTCAGCACAGAGCCCGATGCAGGACTTGAACCCACAAACTGTTGAGATCGTGACCTGAGCCGAAGTCAGGTGCTTAACCAACTGAGCCACCCAGGCACCCCATCATCATTCTTTTTAAATTCAGGCAACTTACATTCTAAAACACATAAATGTTAAGCATCACCCATATCACCAGATGGTGTTAACCATCACCCAGACTAAGACATGTTAACACTTAGTTGTACTTCAAAAGGCTCTCTGTTTTAGTTCCTTTGTGGTGATGGAACAATTCTGTAGGTTAGTTGTGATGGGTACATGAATATACACGTGATAAAATTTTATAGAAAACCGTGTACATGCGTACAAAATAAGTGCATGTAAAAACTGGTGAAATCAGAGTAGTCTCTAGTCTAGCTAATTGTGTTGTACCAATGTTAATTTCCTGATTTTGACTAGTTATACATAACTAGTCCCATTGATGGGAGCTGGGTGAAGGGTACACTGAACACTGCATTGTTTTGGCAACTTCTTGTGATCCTATAATTTTTTTTTAAGTTAAAGAAATCTTCCTCATTCTTGTTTTACTATTTTAATGGGTGTCTTACAGGTTACTGTATGGATATACAATAGTTTATATAACCAATTCTCCATTCATTTTCTGGAGGTTTTATTCGTACAAATAACTTTGTGATGAGTGAACTTGTACGTATTTTTCGAAAGGGATCTTATCTCAAAAAAGAAAAAGCTACTACTATGTTCTTAAAAATCACTTTTCAATGACTACAATTTTCAAGATCATGCATTACATAAAGTGAGTCAGCCCTGTGCAGTGGGGACGATTAACTCTCTTAGGAAGAAGGCATTTCAGCAAAATTGTAACTTCTGTTTTTTCCATCTGCCCAAAGCCCAAGGATATTGAACTCTGCACCAAGGAATAGAAGATATAAATGAAAGTGCATCCCGTCTAAAACATAGGTCATTACATTGCTTCTCAAGGGTGAAATTTTTCTAGAAGATTCACTCAAAGGTGAGCTGCATGGCAAACTCAGTTTTATAGTCTTTAAAGGATAAAACCATCTGAGTAGTTATACTAAGTTTTTCTGGTGTGTTCATCCTGGTTTTTTAAAAAGTAAGCTCTACCCACCCTATCGTGAGGCTTGAACTCATGACCCCAAGATCAAGAGTGGCATACTGTACCAACTGAGCCAACCAGGCACCTCTGTTCATCCTGATTTTTAATCTGATTTTAAGAAGACCAGCCTGGACACAGGTTTCTGGAAAACATAATGTACTTCTTACTCCTCAGTGCTTAGGGGGAACAAAGATATATTTTTTGGCAAAGTACCTGTTAAATGAGGGTTGTTTTCCATTTTGGCTCAGCAGGTACCTTATACTCTAATATTTGCTGTAGGTATTTTTTTCTTGTTGTTGTCTTTTGACAGTTGTTTTCATTTTACTTCTATTACTGGGCAATTTTGTCTTTGATCTCAGGAACTCAGTCATTTGTCATTAAAGCTTCCAACTCAGACACAGGAGAGGAATATAATGAAAAGATTATTGCTTCTCACATGTCCAACAAAGAAGACTTCTACTTGTCCATGAGATCAGTGTTGAGCATGCTGTGGTTATCTGGTAGCATTTGAATAAAAATGTGTTGAGGTCATGGATGTTGGTGTTTTATACCGGAGGCAGGCAGAAAAACTCATTAAAGTGGTGAGATTTACCTTTTCACATGTAAAAAACTGCTCTCACATGACCTTTTTCCTCCATCACTTCCAGACTCTTTACTTTTGACTCCAGCTGAGAAAATTGACTTTCTCTCAGAGTCCCATTTTAGAGCAATTACACATATGGCCTGCTTTTTCTCATCCGCTTCATCACATTCTGTCTCTTCCTTCTTTTAAACTTTGCTTTTCTCGTCTTATCCATGCTGCTATTTCTAGATTAAACCACTGTAATGCCAATGAATTTTAGTGTTTATTCTTTTACCCTTTCCATTTGTGCTGTATGTAACTCTTATATGTTATCTTTGCATAGGTATGTTTGACTCTCTTTGGCTGAAGTACCAAATTCTGATAGCAAAAGCAGATAGTGATTAATTTTGTGAATTACCCATCTGTGTACTTGTCTAATAGCTAATTATGTAAACGTTGACTTCAGATCAGAACTGGAAGCATATGCAAATACTTGCCTCAACTGGAATTTAAGATAGATTAATTATCAAAAAGCCAATTTTCTTTCTTTCTTTTTTTTTCTTTTTTCTTTTTTTTCTTTATTTCTTTTTTTTTTTTTTTTTTTTGCATAGCATGCTTGAACTTTTGCTCAACTGTTAGTTTTCTTTGGGAACAGAAGTATAATCAGAAATATCATTAATGACCTAAGTGTTCTGTATTGGGACATTATTCAAGTTTGGTTTTTAGACTGGCCTATGATTGTTGGTATCTTTATAATATTCTGAGTAGTTTTGTTCTCCTTTACATCTTCTGTTTCTTTTCAACTATTCATAAACATAAGATAAATTTTGAGACTAAATCAGAGAGCCTTTGAGAGAGAAGACATGCTAAAGGCTTTTGTTTGCATGGTTGCTTTTGACCTTTATGAGTCTATTGCTTTTAGAATCTAGGACAGCATTGGGGCACCTGGGTGGCTCAGTTGGTTAAGCATCTGACTTCAGCTCAGGTCATGATCTCGCGGTTTGTGAGTTCAAGCCCCGCGTTGGACTCTGTGCTGAAAGCGTGGAGCCTGGAGCCTGCTTCGGATTCTGTGTCTCCCTCTCTCTCTGCCCTTCTCATGCTCTCTCTCTCTCTCTTTCTCTCTCAAAACAAACAAACAAAGCTGTTAAACTCTAGGATGGCATTAATAAATTGTCAAGGTGAATTACCTCACATTTGATTTCCTTTTTGGGATTTTGCAGGTGGTACTAATGATCTTTCCCTCCTTGAACATGTGTAATGAATGTCCTCTTTGTTCTCTGTTGTAACCTTGAGCCATGAACCCCCCTCTCAGCTGGGCCCCAGTTCTGCAGGCATCTGCCTGCTTGGCCTGTTATTACTCCATGAATCATTGCTGGCCTTATTAAACTATTTTGGGCAGCAGCCTTTCCATTCTCCTCCTGTGAACCGTGAAGACTGGAGTGGCTGCAGCAGTGTAGGCCCAGTGTGGAATTTGAATGTGAAGGAAAGACGTTTCACTGGCTTGTGACATAGCATTTTACCCTATAGAACAGTTGGGTGTCTGCCCTCTGAGGCCACCTTGTGTCTTGAAAGGTTTCTTTTGTTTTAAAAAGTCATCCCAGAAAGTTCATTCTTGAATGTCTGGCATTTAAAATGCTTGGGTATGAGGCAGTTTAGTCTTCCCACTGCCCTGCAATGTTCTCCAGCATAACCATGCTCCTGGTTTGTGTTGGTGGCCATCAAAGACAGCACAAAACAGTGGATAAGAAGGCGGCCTCCAGTCAGACAGACCTATATCCAAATCCCAAAGATGATGAGCAAATGACATCACTTCTTTCAGGTGAGAACAGGAAATGTGTGGCCAGCCTCACAGGGTGGTAAAAGGATTCAGATAAGACATGTAAGAAGTAGGTAATGCGAAAACTTAGCCGCTGGTTAGAACTAATCAGTAGAGAAAGTCCTCTGGCCTTTGTTAAGGAGACGTTAGAATTCGTGTAGTCTGTGTTTCATTTTAAAAGTCAATCACTGAGACCTAGAGTTTGTGCTTGCCTGATGACACATAGCTGTACTTAGAGCAAGGATGAGAATCCATATTTTCTAACTCCTAGTTCAGTGTCTTTCACATAACTTTCTCATGTGTTGCTAGCTCAGAGCCACATCTGAACTATTCTTAGCCTTGTCAATGGAGGTATTTGTTGTTCATCAGAAAATACTTTTTTCATATGCAGTTTCATACTTCCCTTTGCTTCCTTACCATCTAAAAAAAAAGATGGAGAATGTATTAGTTTCCTATTGCTGCTGTAACAGAACTAAATTGTTTAGTTTCGTGGCTTCCAACAATACACATTTGTTCCCTTACAGTTCTGGAGGTCAGAAGTCTAAAATCAGTTTGTCAGCAGGGCTGTGTTCTTCTGGAGGCTTTTGTGGAAAATGTACTTCTTTGCTTTCTCCAACTTTTACAGACTACCTGCGTTCTTTGGCTCGTGGCCCCACATCAATCACATCTCAGTTTCCATCCTCACATCTCAATACATTGCTGTCTACTAACTGATCTCTTGCCTTTCTGTTGTAAGGACCCTGTGCTTGCATGGGCCCTGCGTGGATAATCCTGAATAATCTCCCCGTCTCCAGGGCCTTACTTTAATCACATCTCTAAAGTCCATTTTGCCATATAAAGTAACATTCACTGGTACCAGAGATTAGACTGTGGATATATTTGGGGGTTGTTATTCCACTTACCACAGACACTTGCCTTATGAGCCAGAATTCTCAAATTATCTTTTTTTTTCACCCAGATTTCTGAATGTCTCAACATTAAATCATATCTGTTTGTTCACATACATTTTTCTAGCCATTTACTCTCCTTCCTCTGTGCCCCATAATGAATTCCTCCTTTTAGAATAAACCTATTCTAGAAACAGAAGGCACTGACATCACCCACTCAAATGACTATGCATACTTGTTGGCTTACTCTGATGTTGGAGGGGCCATGATTGGGGAATGGATGTCCAGGAGAATCCCCAATACTCACTTTCTACCTCTGAACATATACTTCTTGAGAGAATATTCAATACTTTTTGGAATTAACAAAAAAATCTTCAGCTTATACCATGTATATATTGGGGATTTGGATTAGGAGAGGTTTGCTGCCTTCTTTTTAGATATATAGGCTATGTTTGAATTATTGTCAGCAGAAATCACACTGATGAATTTATTTCATCGGGCCCTTCTTCTAAGCTCGGGGTCCTTGAGCCTTTAAGGCTCCACAGAAGGCCTTCATGGTGCTGAACCTCTTGGGGCTATGCAAAGCCATAGGATTGTTTTTCTGGAATGTCTAATTTTCATTAGACTTTTAAAGATGTTAGTGACCCAGGAAAGGTTAATGATCAACTGAATTGATGGCAGGTGGATTATTTTCCTTTTCCCCTTGATAGATAAAAGGCCTTTGGAAGTACACTGCATACACACACACACACACACACACACACACACACACACACACACACACATGAGTGAGCAGGGGAGGGGCAGAGAGAGAGGGAGACACAGAATCCGAAGCAGGCTCCAGGCTCTGAGCTGTCAGCACAGAGCCTGATGCGGGGCTTGAACTCACAGACTGCGAGATCATGACCTGAGCTGCAGTCTGACACTCAACCGACTGAGCCACCCAGGTGCCCTGATACAAATTCTCTTTGATAACTGTGGGACATTATGCAAAAATAATGCATAACTATTTTGAAAGGAATTTGTTGCTTTTGATAAAACTCACTTATGTTCATTTTTATTTAGAGCAAGAATTTAAGACTCATTTGGGCTGACTTAACCATTTTATGGAGAGGGGGAAAAATGAGGTCAGGATGGATGGGTTTTACAGCATTATGCAACTGTTTAGGGACAAAGTTGGTGATAAAATTCAAGACTCCAGAAACTGACCCAGTGATCTTTTATTATACCATATTGCCATGTAAGGTAACATTCAGTTCCAGGACTGAATGCTGAAGGAAACAGGTTTCATACCTTGTAAATCAAACCACAGTGAGGTACACCTGTATCCACCAGCATGGCTAAATTGTAAAAGACTGACAATATCAAGTGTTGACTAGGATATAGAGCAACTGGAGAGTTCAGGAGGCATGGCTGGTAGGAGTAGAGAAAGACACAGCTACTTTGGAAGGCAGTTTGGCAGTTTCTAATGTTAAACACACTTTCCCTGTGGCCTAACAGTTCTGCTCCTATGCATTTACCCAAGAGAAAGGCCCATATACGAATATTCAATGCAGCTTTATTGTAACAACTAAAAGCTGGAAACAGTTCATATGTTCATCAGCTGGTGAACAGATAACTTGCGGTATATATTTATACAACGGAATACTAGTCCGGCAAAGAAGGGGAAGGGATTGCTGATATACCGTAGCTGGAACCCAAAACCATGTGGAAGAAAGCAGACACAAAAAGCAAATTCTGCATGATTCCATTTATATGAAGCTCTAGAACAGACAAAACTAACTGAAAGTGACAGAAATCCGAGGGGTGAGTGAGTGTGGGAGTTGATTGCATAAGGGCACTTTTTGGTGAGGGAGGTGTTCTGTAGTTGGCATAGGTGTATACCTGTGTCCAAATCATCAAATTATACACTTAACAGGGGTGGATTTTGTTGTATATAAATCATACCTCAATGTAGTTGAATTTTTAAAAAATAAGAAATAGGATCATGAGAAGCCAGCGTGTCAAACAGCAAAGCACACTTGGCATAAAGCATAAAATATTTTGACTATGCCATTGAATTTTCTGTGGTCCCATTTTCTCTCTCAAAATATCTGTGGTCCTTGTGTGGCGGTCCCTGTGGCACTTGTCTGAGAACACAGATGTAACTACAAGCAAGCCTACCGTGGTGAAAAAAACTGAACAATCCACCCATGTACATTTCCATGAGCAAGTTTCTTCTGTGCTTGAGGATATTTTGCCAACTTAAGCAGTAATCATGGGAATCATTTAGAGCTTCAGTTATTAATTCTTCTTTAGTTACCAAAATTTTACCAGCATAACTACATATGCAAATAAAATAATACCCGGAGAAATGCCAAGTGCTTTTCTGTTCTCTAGGAGGAAGTTTAGAGGATTTGTAGACTGAGTAGGTTGAATTTATAGCCATATTCTCTGCTAAAAAGTCTAAAAATAGAAATGTTGGCATCACAGTCGATGTTCTGAGTCATATTTTAAATTCTGTAAGCCTGTAGCTTAGCAAAATGCTATTATTCAGAAAAGTCTCAACTGAATATACAATATATCTTTGTCTTGCCAATTCTCCTGCAAGCTTCTTTCAGAGACTTCTTTCAGCAATATCTGAGACTAGAATTGAAGTCATCGGAGTCCCCTCGAAATGAGTTCTAGACATAAGATGAAAGCCGCATTGCTTCTAGCAGAGTCTGAGATTCCCAAGAGCTTTCCCTTTAGTGTGCTTGAGGATTATTAAGTAACTTTTAGAACCCAAGGCACCTTATGGAGAATCTAATTGAATAAAAATGTGATTTTTATTTATTGAAGTTTTCTTTTCCTCAACTGAAACAAAAGAATGCCAACAGGATCCTTTGTTACACTTTTGGTTATGTTACTTTCACAGGGGTGCGTTTATTAGTTCATTCACTAAAAATTGATTGAGTACCTATCATATGACAGGTATTTTTCCTGACAGCAGGATATCAAGAAGAAAAAGAGTGATGTGGGTTCTCCAGGAGCTCACAGTTCAGTAAGGAGGCATGCAAATAAATACTGCATCATGACAAATGTGATTGCTAGCATAAGTTATGTGCACGGGCTGTCTGGCTGGGGTATGCCAGCCTGGGGATGTTAAGTCCATCTAGTCTAACTTGTCATTTAAAGCCAATGTTTTCTTACTGATTTTCTGTCTGCATGATCTATTCATTGACAGAAGTGGGGCATTAAGACCCCCTGCCATTGTCGTATTGCTACCTATTTCTTCTTTTAGATCTGTTAACCTTTGCTCTATACATCTAGGTGCTCCTATGCTGGGTGCATAATAAATATTTACACACATTACACCTTTTGTTGGATTGACCTCTTTATCATTATATAATGACCTTCCTTGTCTCTAATTATAGTCTTTGTCTGAAAGTGTATTTTGTCTGGTAGAAGTATAGCTATCCAAGTTTTCATTTCTATTTGCATGGAATATCTTTTTCTAATTCCTTCACTTTCAGTCGATGTGTCTTTACTTGTCGTTTTTTTTTTTTGTTTTTTGTTTTTTTGTTTTTTTACCCGTTCAGACACTCCATCTTTGATTGGAGAATTTAGTTCATTTACATCTAAGGTGATTTTTGATAGGTATGTACTTATTGCCATTTTTGTTAATGATTTTCTGGCTCTTTTGTAATTCCCTTGTTCCTCTATTCTTTTCTTGTTCTCTTCCTTTGTGATTTGATGATTTCTGTAGTGGTATGTTTACATTCCTTTGTATCTTTTGTGTATCTGAAAATGTTAGGGAGGGATGGTCAGAAAGCCTCATTTGAGCTGCAACCTGGATGGTGGCTAATCTTTCATACTCACAATGGGGGCAGGGGTGGCTCCTGCAAAGGCTCAGGGACAGTTTGTGCAGAACTGCACGTGGTTTGGTGTCCTTGGAAGGTGAAGTTGGAGGTGGCTAGTTATGGGAATTGAGGCTTGTGGGTAGCATATAATGCTTGAGACCTCTTTCTGTAAACCAGTAGCCCTCGATCCAGTGTGTTTTAATCGTCTGGAAAACTTGTTTTTAAAATGTTCATACCTAGATCCCGAGACTGTTGAATTAGCATCTTCAGGAAGAGGACTTGAGCATGTTTGGTTTTCTTAAATGTGCACAGATGATTCTGATTTACAGCCAGATTGTCTGTTATTTGTAGGTCATGAGTATCCACTGAAGACGTTTGAACAGGGGCATGACACGTCCTGACATGTTCAAACCAAGTACCGCAGAGCTTTATATGAAGGGTGTCCATCTCGTAATCGCTGTTTCCATAGCTGCGAATAGTTACTATCATTTCCCTCAACTCAGAACCCTCAGAGGGTCATTGTTCTAGTCGTAAAGATGTAACAGTTTCCAGTGGCCACTCGTCCCAAATGAGAGGGGTCCACCTAGCAATCTTGTCTGCCTCTTCACCACACGGGTGCAACCCTGAAGGCTGACAAGGTTTTACTCTAGAGCTATTTAAGGATCATTTTAATGTACCAGAGTAAGTTTTATATCTTAAAACTCTGTCTTAAAAGTGTCACTCTGTCTTAAAAGTGATCCACAGAAGCCGAAACAGCCGTTCCACTCAACCTTTCTCGTGTCACAGATGCGGGGAAGATCATGGCCGTGGGCTTGTCCATGTCAAACCAGCCAGCTCTCTGGCCTCTAGCCACACTGAAGCATAAAGGAGAAAACCTGACTTAAACACACTCTTAGTAGAATCTACCTCTCTTCCTGCTTTTCTCCTCTTCTGTGCAAACCAGCTATACTGTTTGCCACAAACAGTTGACAGAGAAGGGCAGTGGAACATTCCCATGGGAGTAGGAACTGCTGAATGCATTTGTAGCCCCGAGAAGCTAGCGATTGCTCCTGCAGTGAAGTTTTCCATCCTCAGGAATTGAATCTGAAAGAAAAGCTGTCCTTGTAGAAATCATCTGTTACCTTTCAGTACTACTCGCTTCAAGCAGGCCTGCCTCCTGGCCGCTTGGAAGGAAGAAAGTTTTTGTTATTAATTGAGAGGCCCAGCAAGGAGAGGTGTAGGAAATGCCTTGGGCCTTGGAGTATTTGGGCCAGAATTAGGATATTACTTCCAGTCTTGAAAAGGCATCCGGCCATGTTATGACATAGGTAGGCATCATTTCTAGGGTTCCAAGGCCTAGATGACAAATAAGAAAGTCAGGTAAATACACCGACCTTACTACCTTCCGTCTACCCATGCTTCTGGGCTGCATGTTAAAAGGGGTGACCTACCAGGGTGATATGTTTCATCTGTTGGCTCCTTTTGCTCAGACCCCATGCTCACATATGTGGTATTTAAAATCTTGAATTCTGTGGCACTTAGTAATCTTTATTTACTTACTTGTTTTTGCCATTTAGTAATCATTAAGAACACTTTTGAATGTCTATTATATGTATAGGTCTCCTGTGCTCTTACGTTGTAAAGACCCGAAGGCATATGTAAAAACAGTAAATTACTATATGCCTCCTCCCTTGTCCCCTTTGCATGTATGCACGTATGTACATAAAAAAGAAATGAAAGAGGGGACACGAGTGACGACTATATGTAGCTACTTTGAATTGTCCCTAAAGAAGGGAAAATCAACGACCAGCCTGAGCCAGGACAAGTCTGATTCCCTGGGCAGAACTTTGAGCAGCACAGCTATAAGTCTCAATATCTGGGGGGAGAGGGGACCTTGTGGGACACGGGATAGTCTCCTGACTTCCGGGAGGTTGACAGGCCTTTCCCATAAGCCTCGGGAATGCAGATTAAGCTGGACATCATTGACATCATCAAAACATTTAAAAGTAGAATGGCTGCCTCGGAAGGTAAGAAGTCGCCCCATCAGTGTATCTGCACCAGTTAAACTCAGTTTCATACAAGGTGGGCAAGCATGTGTAGTAAATAAATGTCCACGTAACAGTATTGGCAAGAAGGTTAACTGGGCCACCCCGGTTCTTGGAGTAGCAGTTCTTTGCAGGAATCCATACCGAGACCATAGCAATAGGGGTGAGTCACAGCCTGAGAAAATCAAGTGCAAAAGTGGAAGGGAATAGATTCTCACTATTTCCTCCGCCTCATTTTAAGTGATTAGATATATCATCCTGAATATATTCTTTTTTTTTTTTTAATTTTTTTTTTTAACGTTTATTTATTTTTGAGACAGAGAGAGACAGAGCATGAACGGGGGAGGGTCAGAGAGAGAGGGAGACACAGAATCTGAAACAGGCTCCAGGCTCTGAGCAGTCAGCAGAGCCTGATGCGAGGCTCGAACTCACGGACCACGAGATCATGACCTGGGTCGAAGTCGGCCACCTAACTGACTGAGCCACCCAGGCGCCCCCTGAATATATTCTTATTAAAATGTTGAAAGTACATTAATAAGAAGGAGAAAGGGAAAAACCCCTTCAGTTTGCCATCCAAATGTAGTCCCCCATTATCTCTTTGAGTGTTAAGTATATGATCTTTATAACATATATTTTTAGTTTTCTGCACTTTTATATTTAGCATGTTTCTTTTAACATGAACTATTTACAGATTACATTCCTCACAGATGATTTTAGAGGCAGTATTACTCCTGACATGAAATAATATATTCTAGTGTTAATTTGCTTAACTTTCCCCCTACTGTTGGGCCTTAAGATTGTATCTACTTTTTTCCCTATTATAAATATTGAGTGAGAGTATTTTATAACATTTTGATAAACAATTGCTCAATAGGTTTCCCAAATATTTTTACTTATTTATACTGCTATCAGTAATAGGTGTCAAAATTTTCCAGTCCTTCCCATCATTGGGTATTGACATTTTAAATTACTTTTCTAATTTTCCATGTGGAAATAGAACATACAACTGGGTCAGGTAAGGAGGGTTTTGTTGCATGACTGGGGGGGTGACAGGTCATGCCCAGGGCAGGCCATAGGAAGCACAGCTGGAACTTGGCAAGGCCTCAGACATGGCAGCAATCCACCAAAGTCTGCGTTCCCCCGCCAGGCCTCCCACCCCGCTCGGCCTCTCCATCTGATTTGTCTCTTCTGTTCTCTTACTTTGCTCCTGGCTGTGTCTTGTTGCCTGTGTGTGTTGTCTGTCTGTCTTTCTGTGAGCCTCGTTCTGCATTCCTCTGTGTTTCTGGTCGGCCTGTCTCTCTTCGTCTTTCAGTCCCTCTCTGTCTGCCTTCCCTGCCCTGCTATTCTCTCATGTTTGCTTGGTGCCTATCGTAAGACTGTGTATAGTCATCTCTCTCTCTCTCTCTCTCTCTTTTTAATGTTTATTTATTTTTGAGAGAGAGAGAGCAGAAGTAGGGGAGGGACACAGAGAAAGGGAGACACAGAATCCTAAGTAGGCTCCAGGCTCTAAGCTGTCAGCACAGAGCCCAACACGGGGCTTGAATTCACAAACCAAAAGATCGTAACCTGAGCCGAAGTCACTTAACCGACTGAGCCACAGTCACCCCAGACTGTGTATGGTTCCGACACCATCTTCCCCCACTACCCCTGTCGTGATGAGCTCCTCTCTGCAAAGACAACTCAAAAACGTGTCTTGTGTTCTTTGTGGGCCTATCCAAGAAAGATTAGTGCACACCCTCTCTTGAAAGGTAATCTATCACAGTTGATGGAAACTATCTCTTAGGATGAAATTTGCTGTCCCTGAAGTGAAGAAGAATTTGCTGGGCTGGCCCATCTTCGACCCCATGTGTGCAGGATGGGCAGATGGGGTATACTGCAGAGTATCTTCTGATGGTCCTTTTCTCTTTTTGCTTTTCTCTTTTTCTTTTTTTCTGCTCCTAGAAGTGTTAACTCATCCCTGCCGTTTCTTTTTTCTTTCCTTTTTTTTTTTTCCTCTTTCTGTATTGACCCTAAGGTAATAAGCTCACTTTGTATTCAGAATCGACCCTGTGGCTTTCTATAAGGAGGGCAATTTGTCACTTTTACCCAAGAAGCTCCAGGTTAGTGCACGCATGGCAGGTTGTGGTTAGTGTGGCGGAGACAAAGATCCTTGACCTGAAAACCTGAAGCGGGGCTGGGGGATTAGCCAGGAGGGTGAACGGCAAGGCTGTGAGTCAGAACCAGGTGGTCAGACTAGAATGAGGTCAGACTAAACTGGGGGCTGAGCCGGCAGCTCAGGGTACATCAGAGGAGAACCAGGAGTTGGTGAGAGAAGGGCTTCGGACAGGTGGCCTTAGCTGTTCCCAGTTCTCATGTGGGGTTGTTGTAACGGTCAGTCTCCTGATGTATCCTGTTTCTTCAGTTGTTCAATGAGTGGTTCAAATTTGTGAAACCACATTCAGAAGTCACCAAGGGTATCCACTGAAAATTTAATTTCCCTCCCACCTTGGCCACTCAGCCACACAATTCCCCGAGTGAGACTAGTTCTGTGGTTGAGGAACTTGGGGCACAAAGAGGGAGCTCTTTCAAAGTCATGCCGTGGTGAGGTGAAGCCTGCCTTTCTACCACCCAAGTTTGTGCTTCCCCCAGTGTATCTCACTGCTTCCTGTTGGAATTCTTTTTTTTTTTTTTTTTTAATTTTGAGAGAGAGAGAGAAAATGTGCATGAGTGAGCAGGGGGAGGGGCAGAGAGAGAGAGGGAGAGAGAGAATCCCTAGCAGGCTCCATGCTGTCCATGCAGAGCTCGACATGAAGCTCAGTCTCACAACTGCAAGATCATGACCTGAGCCAAAATCAAGAGTTGGACACTTAACTGACTGAGCCACCCAGGCGCCCCTGGAATTCTTTGTGACACAGTCCAGACACTATAGCATTTGTGGCCAGTTATTATTTTTTAATCATTATTATCTATTTTTCACCGAAGTGGTATCTCTTCTGAGGCCAGGCCAATCCTGTTAGTCCCTGTCACAGTGTACAAACGCTAGGTATTTTAAAAGTAAATGACACGTACAATACTGATGATGTTAAAAGTACAGATTCCATGGGTGTCCTTGCGGTGTTTGCTATGTGCAGCCTCTCTACTAGGTGCAGGATACAGGAGTGATGAAAAGCGGAATCTACAGTGACCGTGGAAACATTGGAGAAGTTGCTGAAATCCACCACTTTTCATGTATCTTCTCTAAAACATGTATTTTTATTATTTTTATTTAAAAAATTTTTTTTAATGTTTATTTATTTTTGAGACAGAGAGAGACAGAGCATAAACGGGGGAGGGGCAGAGAGAGAGGGAGACACAGAATCTGAAACAGGCTCCACGGTCTGAGCTGTCAGCACAGAGCCCGACGCGGGGCTCGAACTCATGGGCCGTGAGATCATGACCTGAGCCGAAGTCGGACGCTCAACCGACAACCATCCAGGTGCCCCTAAAATGTGTATTTTTAAAAATTCAGCAATATGACTTGCTATATGAATGTTGAAGCTCAACAAAGGTTGAAAAAAACCTTGCACTGTGAGTTCTTTGGTTTGCTTTCGTTTCCAGATAAGCAGACATTTACTGAAATTAGAACTTTGGGAGAGGAGCAACAGACTCTCCCAGCCTTAGAGGTCCTTGTGAAGGACTCTTGTGTCTGCATGGGAGTAAGAAGGGGTTCCCACTGTGGACTGTGGCTTGTATTTGTCCACCAGTTTGGAACATCTGGGGAGTGATGGGACCAGAGCATTCCTACCCTATTTCTGGATGCTGCGGTTGGGGTGCTGCTGCTGAGCTGCATTCTGGAGTTGAACCTGGAAGGCATTTCCCTCCCTATAAGAAGTGCCATCGTCTCTCTACTATAAGTGCATTGCATAGGTCTCTCTAGGCTAGCCTGAGTATATGATCACAAGCTAACAGCCTCCTAGGGAAAAATGTTTTGAGTTTCAAACAGCTGAGTTACAACTGCCTTTCAGAACATAACCTCTCAAAAGTTGGAATTACTTGTGCTTGCTCAGTTTTATCCTGCTCTTTTACTGTAGCCAATGGGATTCAGGCTTTTCATTAGCCCGGCGTCCTTTAGACTGGTGATGGGTTGGCTCATGTGACTATGTGTGTACAGGTTATCTATTTTAACCTACATGGCGGTATTTCTGAGAATTAAAGTCATAGTAAACTTTTTTCTTTTTTTTTTTTGTGACGTGGGTCTGAGTCATTGCTAAATGTAAAGCAGGCGTACAGATCAAAGATCAACCGTTTCAGAGCTTGAAAGTCATTGTAATACCATATCCAGATTTGGCTTTTAATCATTCGGTGAGGGCTTTCATTAGACCCCTGATTGCTTGTAAATAGGCCCTTGGTGGGAGAGGCTGGTACTGCCTTCCAGAGAAGAATGGCTTCGAGATCTTGGAGGGAAGACCCTGTGTTTCACTTCTGGGTATGCTTGTCAGCAGCCTCTCACTTGAGGAGGCGTGTCCGTGATCTGTTCATGATTCGTAGGATGACTAATGAGGCATGCAGGGTGGGCCACTCTTGTCATTTGTAATGGTGTCTCCATGTGTTGGAGTTGACTTTGACCTTTGACTTAGCTCTTTCATTCTCTCCTTTCCAGTGCATTCACTAGAGCATCTAGATTCAGAGGCCTCATGTAGACTGATCTGAAGTGATAGGCTCCCATGTTGATATTAACATTGCTCATGTGTTTGTAATTGAATATCCTGCTTTACAGCAGTCACGGCAGGGGGTTCGTAAAACTTCCCACCGAAGCGTTGTCTCTTTCAGAATACAGAATAGTTCTTTTTTGGGTCTTAGGACTAGATCCCAGTGTCACATATCTGACTCAGCAAAAGTGGATTTACCTCGTGCCAGTGGTTGTTGTGGAGAGATGGATAACTGAGTGTCTGGTTCTGTTTCATTCAAAGGTTATTTTTAGGAGGGGGGATTATTTTATCGATATACAATTCATATACCAAAAAATTTACCCCTCTAAAGTGTATAAGTCAGTGTTGTTGTTTTTTTTTTTGTTTTTTTTTTAAGTAAATTCACAAGATTGTGTGACCATCACCATCATCTAATTCTGGTACATTTTTGTCACCCAAAAGAAATTCTGTTCTTCCCCATTTGCCCACCTTCAGACCACTGATCTACTTTCTGTCTCTGTAGATTTGCTTATTCTGACATTTCATGTAAATGGAGTCCTATGATATGTGGCCTTTTTTTTTTTTTTAATCTCTCTTCCTTCACTTAGCATGTTTTCAAAGCTCATCCATGTTGTAGCATGCCTCAATGTTTTATTCCTTTTTATAGCTGAATAATATTCCATTATATGGTATCTTAGTCAGTTTGGGCTCCTCTAACAAATGACTGTAGACTCTTTGGCTTCAATAGCAAGTAGGCATTGCTTTCTTACAGTTTTGGAGTCTGGGAAATCCAAGGTCAAGGTACCGGCAGATCCAGTGTCTGATGAGAGCCCCCATCCTGGCTTGTAGATGGTTATGGTCTTCCTATAGTTTTACGTGGCTGAGAGCAGAGAGAAGCAAGGTTTCTTTTTCTTTTTTTTTTTTTTTTTTTATAAGGGTACTAATCTCGTTCATGAAGGCTCCACCCTCATGGTCTAATTAGCTTACAATGGCCTCACCTCCAAATAACCATCACATTGGGGATTAGGCTTCAATTTATGAATTTTGGGATGACAACACATTCAACACATAACATAGATATTCCACTTTTTGTTTATCCATTCAGTAGTTGATAAGACATAGGATTTTCCGCTTTAAGTTTTTTTTTTATTTAAAAAATTTTTTTTAACGTTTATTTATTTTTGAAAGAGAGAGAAACAGCACAAACGGGGAAGGGACAGAGAGAAAGGAAGACAGAATCTGAAGCAGGCTCCAGTCTCTGAGCTGTCAGCACAGAGCCCAACGTGGGGCCTGAACTGACGAACTGTGAGATCATGACCTGAGCTGAAGTCAGACGTTTAACCGACTGAGCCACCCAGGCACCCTGTGGATTTTCTACTTTTTAATGTTTATGAATTAGGCTGCTGTGAACATTCTTGTATAAGTTTTTCTGTGGACATATGTTTTCAAGTCCCTTGGGTATATACCTGGGCGTGGAATTGCTGCCTCATATGGTAACTGTGTTTAACATTTTGAGGAACCCTCAGACGGTTTCCCAATGTATACATCCCCACCAATTTCTCTACATCCTTGCTGACATGCCGGTGGGCTTGTTGGTTTCTTTATTTATTATTGTAGCCATCCTAACGGGTGTGAAGTGGTATTTTTTTGTAGCGTTTATTTGCATTTCTCTCATGATTAATGAGGTTGAGTGTTTTTTTCATGTGCTTATTGACCATTTGTGTTGTTTTCTTTGGAGAAGTATCTCTTCAGGTCCTTTGCCTGTTTAAAAAAAAATTGGGTTGCTTTTTCACTGTTGAGTTGTAAGAACTCTTTATGTTTTCTGGATACTAGACCTGTCTCAGGTATATGATTTGCAAATATTTTCTCCCATTCTTGGATTGTGTCTTCATTCTGTTGAAATTATCCTTTGAAGCGTAAAGGTTTTTAATTTTGATAAAGTCCAACTTACTACTTTTTTCTTTTATTGCTTTTGCTTTAGGTGTCATAGCTAATAGGGCATGACCTAATTTAAGGTCAGGAAAGTTTATCCCTGTGTTTTCTTTAAAAGATTTTAGAGTTTGAGCTTTTACATTTAGGTCTTTAGTTTATTTTGAGTAAATTTTTTTATATGGTATGACATTGTGAATATCCACTTTTACATGAGAATATCCACTCTTTTTCCAGCACCATTTGTAGAAAAGACTGTTCTTTGCCCATTAAGTTGTCTTGTCACCTTTGTTCCAAATGAATTGACCACATTGTGGGTTTAATTTCTGCATTCTCAATCCTGTTCCCTACATCTGTATGCCTCCCTTTAAGTCACTGAATACTGGCTTGATTCCTGTAGCTTTGTAGTAAGTTTTAAAATTGGAAACTGTGATTCCTACAGATTTGTGAAGATTATTTCTTGATACGATGTTGATGTCCACTCTTTTACATCACACGTTTTGATACATCTTTTCTCTGCCATCTTAAAGTGCTATGAGAAATGTTGCTTTGAAGCAGGCTTGAATTCTGTTTCTGGTTGAGTCTCACTATCCACGTATGAAATGTATGGATTTGGAACCGGGCATGTTGCAAAAGTTTGACCACTAGCTTTGTCTCGGTTTCTTAACTGTAAGGATGAAGCTTAAAGCCTAAATCAAGGCAGCATTATGAGAATTAAACATCCTAACATATGTAAAAGCATCTAGCATGGTGTCTGGGAAATAAAAGTTCCAAAATAAGTATGTATTGCCTTTCCTGTCCCCTTCTCATGGATGCCAGAAAATTTTCTTTGTGCCTTATGAGATGGTTTTAAGGTCTTCCTTAAAATCAGCCTTCTTCAGTTTAGAAACTGTTTTCCCCAAGGTTATCATATGGTTAAGTTTTCTAGTCTGGTCTGTAGGATTGTTTGTAGTACGGTGTTTCAGGCTTTGTTTACTCTTTGATCCCCGCCATCTAGAATTGTCCCTGACCAATAGTAAGTGCTCAGTAAACATTTGTTAAGTAACTACTAAGTGTTGATCCCATTTTCTTCTTTATTTGGGTAAATACAGTGCAGATTACTGGAGATGTGTTTTTAAGTGAGCCTGCATAACAGTTGCATAAGTGCTTACTTTCTGAGATAATTTCCACAAGATTTCTTTTAGCAATTTGTCCAGTCAATTTACAATACCTTTCTCTGGAGTGCTACTTCTTTTCTCCAAATGATGCCATACTTCTCATTCAGATGTCTCCTCTTCGGGGCAATTTCAGACTGAAGTTGAAAGGACTGAGTCCCGAGTATAAATTTGAGAAAGCAATAGGGGAACGGGAGTTGGGAAGTTGGGTTTGGGGGAAGGTATGTGATAATGAGAGACAAGGGAAGGGCTTTTAGGGGAAGATTGGGTCAAATAGGGAACCGTGTCCTCAGTTCTGAGACTTGCCTTTGTTTTTTATATGATTGTCATGGTTTCTTGTGGTTTCTCTAGACCAAGTCTAGACATGAAATTATAAGCAAAGAATATCTAAATGTTATTTACTGGCTGTTGTGAGCCTGAATTGTAACCAAGAAATGGTGTCTGTGCATGTTAAGCTATTATCTGCATGATGGATAGACCAACCTTTAAAGGTAAAGGTTCAAATCATTTCATGGACTCAGAGGATAACTGAGTTTTAAAGCTAGACAGGATCGCCAGGCTGAGGGAATATCTTAAGTGTCACCTCAAAGAAGACATTCCATGGTCAAATAGGTTTGGAATAGGTTCAACAAAATTGTTTAACAGATTTGGTATTTGTTTTAACTGCAGGACTTCTCAGAGCCTTTAATGTGCCCACATATATTACACTGTGTCTTCAAGAGGGAAGGTAGGAGCAGTAGTTCCCAAGGTGACTGGTGTGGGGGGACTTATTTTTCTCTCCACAGAGAATCCTGTGGGTCTGGTATTTAGCAGAGCACATTTTGAATAATTATGATCCAGGGTAACACCTTAATTTTTTAGACATGAACTCTGATTTTATACTCTTTTTGAGTTGCTGTTTCTAGGCAGTCATGACTGTTGGTATACGTAGAAGCTGATTGTGTCTGTTGTGTTACTAAGAGGCCTGTCCAAAAAAGTCAGCCTTTAAACTAGGAGCTCTAATCAAACTCGTGAAACCCATATATATGTACATAAAATTTATAAAATACCTTATCTTCCAGGATCTAAATATTTATTTATTTTTAATCTGTTACATGCATAGCTTGGTTTAGGTAGTGCCTATTAATCCCTGATCTGATGAATTTGTCAAATTTAATTTCTGCAGCTTTTTTGCTCTGATATATACCCCTTAAGGTAAAGGACAGGAAGATGCAGGGGAAAGAGGACCCTTAGAGAACAAGGCCACTGACTTCTATGGCATAAACAAAGCATGGACAGCCACCTTGTTCTGGGTTGTCAGACCCAGCTTGTTACGACTGGATGCCTTCCCGGAGTTCTGGGGTAGAGCAGACTGTATCCAGTCACCAATGTGGATGCAGGCGACTCGGATCCTCCCCTTCTACCTTCCCTCCCTCCACCCAAACACCCACCCTTCCTTCTTGCTTCCAAGTCTGATGGGGGCTTATTTATTTAACTGTCTTTAAAAGAGAGGGGGTGAAGGGGTGGGGAAGAGCGGAGAGAGAGAGGGAGAAAGAGAAAGAGATAGAGGTTAGAAGAGGACTTAGTGGTATAGCTACCTTCACTTCTGGTAAATCCCGCGGGTTGGTATGTCACCCTTGTGGTGGCACAGCAGCACAGATGAGATTTCCAGTGTCAACGGTTTCCAGTCAGACCTCTAGTTAAAAGACCCAAGCACCACTGTTTTTTCTCATCTACATTCTTGGGGGTTTCTGCCTTGCCCTCCTTGATGACGGTGGAGGCAGGGTATGACACAGGCAAGTTCCCTGTCCAGGAGCAGAATGTTTTTCAAACAAACAGAGACATAACCAGAAAGAAAGAAGGATCAGAGATGAAGGACTGCTGAGGGTATTCGAGTCCAAATCTGAGGTTGGTGAGTATTGGGGAAATAAGAGAAGCATGGATTCGGTGACCATTTGGGGAAAATGGACCGTGCAAATCAGAAAAGTAATTGTTGTTTCATTTTTATATCCCCAATACGTGTTCGTTATTTTTAAAAATCAAGCAAAACAAAACAAAAAAAATTCGAAGGAGAAATTAAAACATTACCCAAAAAATCTCAACCAGAAAATAACCAGTGTTGATGTTGATTTCAGGCTTGCCTCTATGCATAGAGTGAGAGAGATGGACAGAGGGGGATGGATAGATCAACAATGGGCAGAAATAATTGTATAAGACTGAGGTCCAACTAAACAGTTATACAGGAAAACTATTCTAGTTGATCTTGCTTACATTTAACAAAAGGAAAATAAATTGCCAATCTTCTGAAAAGTTATCCTTTATCCGAAGAGGGTTAGTTCTGTTAGTTCAGAAGAAAGACGAACACCTCCAACAGCTTGGGAATCCAATGAGTTGCACACACTATGGCAATATAATAAACAATCTGACACTTTTGCCTGGCGTCCCTCCCTGATTTCAGGTGTCTGTCACTTGTTTTATTTTTAATCTTGTTAGGATTTATACTTTTTAAAATATTTCTTTTAATGTTTATTTATTTTTGAGAGAGAGAGAGAGAGAGAAAGACAAAGCATGAGCAGGGGAGGGGCAGAGAGAGAGGGAGACACAGAATCCGAAGCAGGCTCCAGGCTCTGAGCCATCAGCACAGAGCCCGATGTGGGACTCGAACTCACGAACCGTGAGATCATGACCTGAGCCGAAGTCGGACACTTAACTGCCTGAGCTACCCAGGTGCCCCCGGATTTATACTTTTAACACTCACTAGCTTTAATTCCCCTGGTTATTCCCCTGCTTCTTTAATCCTAATCAGTGCACTGTTAACCATTGGTCTTTTCTCCATGACTTTGTCGTTCTTGGTAATTTAACGTTTGGTGGGCTTCATTGTCATTAAGGTTTTTCTTTTTGGGGGGGGCGGGGGAAGGGCCTGTGGATGCCATATTTTCTGAGTTGTTTTTGGAAACTGTTACCTATTGCCTTTATTTTTGAAGGACAACCTTGCTGTGGCCACATTGTCTTCTGAAGAGGTAGTGCTGATTTACAGTCTCCTTGCAATTTGTGAGAATATGCCTGTCATGAATTGGGAACTTTTAGGAATGTCTGCTTGCCTGAAATGGTGGTGATTATACTGGGCAGTGGCTGAAAGAAGTTTAAGTTGGTAAATTAGACATCAGATTATAAAAGCCCTTGACTGTTGGGAGACTGGCTGTTTTCTTGGTGAATTTCCTATTTGCTTGCCACATTTACAGCTTTCCTGTAGGCCAGATGGTAACTACTGGACAGCTTTGTGGAACTGTTTCTAGGACCTCGTCATTTGTGCAGGACCGCTCTTAAAAGGCTTCTCACATTCACTCCCCACTCTGTGAAAAGGCACCTGGCTGGTGGAGAGTGGATTTTGATGCCTTCTGAAGATAGTAGCAAGTGGTAAATATTTTTATCTACCAAAAAAATTGGTGTCTGATAATTGTGTGAATTAACTGTTTTTGTTGTTGTTGTTGTTCCAAAATATGATTTTTTCCTATCACCGACTATTGCCTTAAAACTGAGCAGCCGTTATAAGCCATTCCTAAATGACATGTGAACTTTATACAACTTTTTGTAACATTCCTAATGGTTTTCAACTGAAGCTTTATGAGTTGGAAGATCTGATGTTTTTAATGTTTGTTTATTTTTGAGAGAGAGAGAGAGAGAGAGAGAGAGAGAGAGACAGAGACAGAGACAGAGTATGAGTGGGTGAGGGGCAGAGAGAGGGGGAGACACAGAATCCAAAGCAGGCTCCAGGCTCTGAGATGTCAGCACAGAGCCCAACGCAGGGCTCGAACTCATGAACCGCGAGATCATGACCTGAGCCAAAGTCAGATGCTTAACCCACTGAGCCACCCAGGCGCCCTGAGGATCTGATCTTTTTAAAGAAGCTCATCTCTGTACTGGCATAGTTTGAAGTACCTGTTAAAGTTGGGCTTCTTACTAAAATTCCCCACTGATCTTATGTAGAAAACTAATAGCCCATCTCACCTTTTAATTCATTCTCTCCAAACGATGGAGAGGATGGGAAGGAAAATTTCCCAGATGAGTTACAACATTTAAATTTTGGCCATCATCCTTTATGGTGATTCAGCTGTACACCAGCCATTGACTTTTCCTAGTTGGTATGGGTGAGCACACATCTGGAGGATTTCAGGAGCCAGACGTCCCGAGGTGTTCTCTCGTCTTGTGCCAAAGGAAAGCTGAGAGAAAAATCAGCCGCTCAGAATGGTGTGGTAAAGCTGTGTTTCTGACATGGCAGCTACCAGCCACATGGGACTATGTGAGTTTAAATTATTTAAAGTTAAATAAAATTTAAAACTCGGTGTCTTAGTTGCACTGGCCACATTTTAAGTGTTCAACCGCCACATGAGGGGAAGAGACTGTGGTATCAGACAGCACCTAAAGTTCTATTGGATAGCTTCGGTTTATATGCCGACCATGATTTCATGATCCTCCGGGGCTCATTATAGCCCTTATGAGTTGGTCTTCTGGGTTTTTTTCCTCCCTCCCTCTGCTTTCAGTCATTCATATGCTCCAGCTCAGATGGTGCGGCGGTGTTCTTACTGCCTCGCTGGTGCCCTCTGGGAACCCTGTGTGTGGCCCAGATTAGATCGTTGCTCCGAAGGGTCAGCTGGACAACTCTCTGGCCAAGGCCCAAGAGTTCTTAGTTCTAGTCAGGGTTCTTACCAAAGGATTCAATGGTTCTTGGGATTTTGACTCTCTAACAATAAAACCGCTCTTTAGAAATATTTAAACGTATCTGCTTAGGACTTTTACTTTGCTTTCCTCTTAGTCTCTGGACGTTTGCTCTTGATGGAGAGTACAGCCCTGGGTTCTGTCCTAATATGTCCATGGCTGACCCTATGGCCTCAGTAAGAATTTCTGTGTGGCTCATTTGCAAGCTGAGACTTTACTCCCAGCCACTCACTGCTTAAGCAGTTGATAAATGCCCAATGGTATGTGAGAAATTTTAAGGTTTGTGCTAAAAGGTATATTTAGGGGTTTTTTAAGGGTTGGTTTGTCTTCTCATCTTTGCTCCTAGCTTTAGATCCCAGTGTCCCATTTATTGTCTCTCACTATCAGGCATATACCCACCTTGATCAGCTAATTGACCCATACGCTATACTATGTACTTTGTATAAGTGACTTTCTAGGGGACGTCTGGGTTTGTTGACCAAGGAGCCCTCTTTTAAGTCTGACCTACACGACAGGAGCAGGATGCTCTGGTAGGAGGAGCCTGCTGGCCTGAGGGTCAGAAGAAGGAGACATAACCACTGAGTGAACTGTCTATTGACCCCATGTTCTCATGCTTCCCACCTGGAGGGGAGTCTGCCAGGGGTTCCCACCTAGTGTTACAGTCATCTGATGCCATGTGACAAACGACCCCAAGACTTGGTGGGTTAAAACATTGACATTTACCCCTCAAACCTGCAATATGAACAGGATTTGTGAGGGCGGGAGGGGGGGGGAGGTTGGATCCCACTCCACTCATTGTCGGTTGGGATGGTAAGAAGGCAGGGGTAGGAACCTCTGAAGACTCACTCACATGCCTCAGAGTTAGTGGTGGCTGTTAGCTGCTGTGGGAGTGTGGCTTCACTTCTTTTCAAAATGGGCCTCTCCAAGTGTTAGTCTGGGCTTCCTTATGTCATGATGGCTAAGTTGTAGAGTGAGCATCCCAAGAGAGACACAACATCAAGTGGAAGCTGTGTTAACCTTTCTTTCTTTCTTTCTTTCTTTCTTTCTTTCTTTCTTTCTTTCTTTCTTTTATTTGAGAGAGAGCAGGCAAGTGAGCATGTGCGAGCAGGCAGAGAGGGGCACAGGGAGAGAGAGACAGAGAGAGGGGGAGAGAATCTTTTTTTTTTTTTTTAACATTTATTCATTTTTGAGAGACAGAGACAGAGCATGAGTAGGGGAGGGGAAGAGAGAGAGGGAAGGCACAGAATCCGAAGTGAGATCCAGGCTCTGAGCTGTCAACACAGAGCCCGATGAGGGGCTCAAACCCATGAACCGTGAAATCATGACCTGAGCTAAAGTTGGGCACTTAACCGACTGAGCCTTCCAGGCGCCCAAGAGGGAGAGAATCTTAAGCAGGCTGTATGTTCCTCACAGAGCCTGACATGGGGCTTGATCCCACAACCCTGGGATCATGACCTGGACTGAAATCAAGTGTCAGATGTTGAACCAACTGAACCACCCAGGCGCCCCATGTGTTACCATTTCTAACATACCCTTGGAAGTCACATAGTGTCACTTCAGCCATAATGACAAGCCCACTGAGGTTCAAGGGAAGGGAACATAGACCCCAGAAATCAATGGAGTGGTGTCAGTGTTACTTTGTAAGGAATCTTTGGAGATGAAATGTATGTTTGTGTTGTCATCTTTGAAAAATATGTCTTCCACACCCGGTAATGATGAATCAGAATTGGCATCAGCTCTCTCTAAGCCATAAATAAGGCTTGAGATCTGACCTGTGTCTAGAAACTGGGGCACTTCTCCTTTTCAGGAGATGATTGTCATTGCTGGGTGCTGGAGCTGCCCTGCCTTTGGTGGGGGATTGCTATTTGCATAGCAGTGGGACTTCTTTGATGAGAGATGCTATCCAAATACAAAGTAGGGTATTGAAACACCTTCATGTGCTAACCTCCTGCACAACACAAGGGAATTCAGGATGAAGAACGGGATCCTGGCTGCTGACAATCATTTCTAATATTAATTTAATGGAATCCAGCTAGAGTTTCGATACATTATTTACACCTCACATTCTGACTTAGGTTTTCTTGTAATTTCTATTACGTACTACTCTTTCATAGTGCCTTCATAAGATACAAGCTTCTAACCAGGATCCATTCAGCCTTACATGTGTATGTTATTTTTTTAATTTTTATTAAAAAAGGTTTTTTAAAAATTTTTTTTAAATTTATTTTTGAGAGAGAAAGAGAGAGACAGACAGAGAGAGAGGGAGACACAGAATCCAAAGCAGGCTGCAGACTCTCAGCTATCGGCACAGAGCCCAACACAGGGCTGAAACCCATGAACCGTGAGATCATGATCTGAACTGAAGTCAGACGCTTAACCGACTGAGCCACCCAGGCACCCCACATTCTTACACTTGATAAATGGGGATACTTGTATCTTTTTCCAGTATTGAGATTAAAATAAATTTCAGTAAAAACCTCCTAGTGGCTAATGAAATGGGGGAGGGGACACACAGGCCATCAATTTGATAAATAACCTGCCACGTGCCAGGTTCTGTCCAGTTGTAGGCAATTTAGAAGATAAAACCAAAAAAGAATAAGACACTGCCTTCAAATAGCTTCTGGTCTGTGCACTACTGGAGAGAAAAAATAACCGTGGCATTGTCAGCATTAGTTACAGAGGTGCTTTTACGTTTTTCTTCCCTTTTTAGCTCTAGTCTCCTGATATCCACCCCAGTTTTTAAAACTCTGTTCTCTCTGCCTTTTCCATCCAGTTCTCCTTGTAATTTTGTTCAGCTTGCACAATTTAAATGTGTTGCACATTCATTTTCTTGCAACAGTCCTTCCCCTAGGAGTGTGTAAAAATTTCCTATGTCCCTTTTTCTCCCTGCCTGCATTCACTAATTTAGTGATTTCTTGCTTTCTTTCGAGCCTCTTACAAGGCATTGTTTATTTTATTGCAGTTCTGGAAGGACACCCCCAAACTGTATATCGAGAAATTCGTTTCATAGAATTTTTTTTAAAGCTTAGATTCTCCATCCTAGGGTTATTTTTAATCAGGCCGACAAAGGGACATCAAATGTGCACATCTGATACACCAGCCACTAGGTATTTAGTTTCTTGTCATTTGAGTCGGTTCGGCTAGTGCTTCTGGAACATTATTCATGTTTACGTTTAGCTTCATGTTTACATTTCTGAAAAGACAATTAGTAGATTTTTAAAGGAGATAGAGAAGTTTTTAAAATGTGTATTCACATTTCACAGTGACTCAGTTGATCGTCTTTTTAGATAAATACTGAAACGCAGCCTGTGGTTGCCAATTGTTAAAACTCTACCCCGCTTCCCCCGGCAGTTGTCAGTTAAGGATGGGATAACAACACCCACTGATAAAATTCAAACCACCAGATGTTATTTTAAGTTCTTGGGTGGCGCTCTCTCTTCTTACCCTTCAAACTGCTAAGTCACATCCTGTTTTGCATTTTAATTTGCTATAAATTAGATGCAGTAGACGTAGGTCTGGCGTTAGATACTAAAATGAAATTTAGTGCCAAAATAAAGGAAGGCAGTTCTGTGGAGTAAATCTTTCTATCATTTCTGGATGCAAGATTTAGGGCAGTGGTTCTCCACCCTCACCGTGCATCAGAATCACCTCGGGAGCTTTTCAGATGCCTTCGCCTGGGCCGAGACCTCATCCCAGAGAGCCTGCATGAATTGGTTTGAGTGGGGTGACACTGGTATTTTGTAGAAACTCCCCCAGGTGATTCCATCATGCAGCCGGGCTTGAGCACTATTACATGAGGTTTCCTCTCCGCCTCCACCTTCCCCTCTACCTGGTCGGGTCCTATTCCCATTTTGCTCCCTGCAGGCCATCTCTTTCAAGCTTTTGCTCACAACTCCAACCCCACTGAGCTGTTCACCAGTGACTGCCCACAACACCGACTTGATATCCCGCCCTGAACTGGGTTCTCATTTGTTTCATCTACACACATCTTATCTCTTTGATCAGAGTGGTTTCCTCCTTGCATTCAGCTGCAGTCACTCAGTTTCCATCATTTCGGGGTTAGCACAGCTGTGGATGTTCAGTATGTACTTTATAGACATGTACTGAGTTGGATTTTCATCAGTGTAGCCATTCTCCTTTGGCTTCTTGCATTTTTATTGTAACTTTATTAGCCCACATGCATCCATAAGTGTTTCTTCTCTTTGAGATGTGGCACGCCAAGTAAGAGTGGCCACACTGTAGGAGGAGGGAGCACAGCCCATTTCTGATTGTGCCATTCAGGCATGGAGGGGTTGACCTGTGGACTCCACCTTCTCCACACAGAACATCTTGTTCTAGAGCGGCTCTCGGGACCTCGTGGGTGAGTGGCACATACAACGTGAAGCGGGGTGTCCGGCTGGAGAAAAAAAAAAACGCTTGGGGGAGTGGATCTCTGCCCGAAAGCCCAAGAATATGGGGTTGTTCCAGGAGAAGATACCCTTAGAACTGGAAAACAGTAGCTTTCTTTACTTTGTCAAACTGTGAGGATTCTCGCTGCTGGTGTTTCAGGGGCCCCTGTTTCTGGCCCAGGAAGCTGACCAGGGAATGGCTGGTTGGTACCTTTCTGTTGACGGGTACAGAGGTGACCAAGATTCCTAATTTTTAGGTATGCTACATCATTGACATAATGATGGCATACATTATTGGCACTAAACCACCGTAACCGAGAGATCCCCAAATTCAGTGGTTTTTGACAAGATGGAAGTTTATTTCTCTCATGTAACCGTCCAGATATGGTTATTCCTGAGCTGGCACAGTGACACTACCATCCTCCACCAATGACTTTCATTTTCTGGGTCTAGTTGTCACCGTGTCTCAGCCCTCAGAAATGGGGAAAGGGCAGAGAGCGTGTGCACATCTCTTGTTAGCACAGCTTCCACGGTACCTCATTGGAAGAACTTAGTCATAAGCCCTCACCAAGCTGCAAGGACGGCCGGAAGTGTAGCTTCTATTCAGATGACCTTGTGGCCAAGTACAACCTGAGAGTTCTCTTAGTAAACAAAGAGAGAATGGATACCAGTGAGCAGTAACCCAAGTGATGCATAATAACCTGCCCAAATAGTAGATGTACCAACTATCACCCCTGTTCACTGGTTTGGTTAAAAATACACTAAACTGTCAAAAATTCAAATGAATGTCTAGTGCTGTAATGTCATGGTAGGAAATTGAAGGTCTCGAGGGGGCCATGTGGTATTTCTACCTTTCAGAGGAAGGTAGCCCGTGAGTTGGAAGAGGATATAGAAAGTGGACAAATAACCATAGCACAGGTGGTGTTGACAGACAGATTTGGTTTATGGGGAAGCCTCATGGCATCTTTGAGAATGAGCGTGTTTGGCAAGAGATTTGCCATCCTGATCAATAGAGTTCAACTGAAATTTAATGGCATGGAAAAAACATTAAAACTTGATTGGACGGAGAACAATAGGCATAGCAAAGGGGGAGTGCGGTAACAGAGGAGAACTTTAGCAATTCATAAAGACACCTGGGAAGCAGGGTGGTTGTGTATTATCGGCCTCTGTGCAGCCTATGAGGACTAAGCAAAATAAACGGGAAACATTAAAATTTGGACATAGATAAGATGGTCTGATTCATCTCATCAAGAAGGTGAGGGTGGTTCTCATGGCTAACCTATGATTCTAGAAGGGAATATTTTGCTTTAAAGAAGTAGACGAATGAGAATCCAGACCTTAAAGGTGAATTTCTGGGTAAGAGAGAAAAAAGCCACAGAAATGTTGTTGTAGTAGGACCAATATTATGGATTACTAGACAGATGATGCTTTCTCCCCAGAGACTGTAAGTCTAGAGGGGCTGCCGAATGTGCTGATAAAAGCACTGGAAGTTGCATTCCACAAATTTCTTTCTAAATTTTTTTTTTTAACGTTTGTTTGTTTGTTTGTTTGTTTATTTATTTATTTATTTATTTATTTATTTAATTTCTGAGACAGGGAGAGACAGAGCATGAACAGGGGAGGGTCAGAGAGAGGGAGACACAGAATCTGAAACAGGCTCCAGACTCTGAGCTGTCAGCACAGAGCCCGACGCGGGGCTCGAACTCACGGACCGCGAGATCATGACCTGAGCCGAAGTCGGCCGCTTAACTGACTGAGCCACCCAGGCGCCCCTCATTCCACTAATTTCTGATAAACTCTTGACTTGTTTTGATGATTGTTTAATTTTTAAGACTGAGAAAATAATGCAAGGGTTGAGGTATTTGGATTTCTGGGAACTCAGCCCAGGTATCAGCATAAAGGATGGATGAGTTTGCTCTCGAAGTAAGCAGTAGGCTTCATGTTCCAGTGACAAATCCAGGGGCCATCCACCAGGCTGTGGTCTGGAGGAGGGTGAAGATAGTAGAGTGGGTAGACAGCTGCCTTACTAAAGTCAGGGGCATGGGTGACTAAAGCTCACAGAAGGAAGTGGATGAAGGACCAAACTTGAGTCAATGCCTATGTGCCTGGAGAGAAAAACAGGAGCCAGGGAGCCACACTTGAAAGCTAAGAGGAACGAATAAGGGTGTTACACGAGCATGCTAGAATAAGGTCTGCAGAACTAATGTCAGGAAATAGCTGAGGCTTTCAAAAAGTGGTTAAAAGCTACAAAACATATATCCAGAGCCAGATGAACAAATAAAAGTAAGCTTCTGAGTGTGGAAACTCGCTCTTTGCAGAACATCATGAGTGAAAAGAATTGTTCCAATTCTACTTTTTTCCCCCCTACCTCTATTTTCAAAAGGGGAAGTACTATGAAAAGAACTGAATACACATAGAGAAGAGGAAATTGAAAACCAAGACAGGTGAAGGAATAGGAAATAGGTACCTAGCCCTGTGAAACAGGTTCTGGATGCCAGTTCAGACCAAAACCAAAACTGAATTACTTTGGTCTTCTCGAACCTCTGAGAGTAAGTAGTGTCGGATGAAAAGGATTGCGATAGGTATCAGAAGCCTAAAAATGGGTAGATGCTGTCAAGATCATTAGAAAGAGAGGAAATTTCTGGAAACTCCAGAGCAGTGGTCCTCAATCCTGGCTGTACATTGGAATCTACTGGGGAACTCTTACCAAACCACTGCTGCCCAGGTCCTACCCCTACATTTATGATTAAAGCATGCTAAGGACATGATACCACCCTGTAGGATCTTCCCACAAGCACCCAGGGGTCAGAATCCCAACTGCATACAGATGAGTTCTGTCCATCCATGGCAGAATTCTTTAATGTAGTATTCCTAATCAGGTGAACGTTTTATGTTTAGAAAAGGAGTCAGTTTGGGTTTACTTAAGACAAGTCATCCTGAATTATTCTAGTTTCCCCTTGTGGTTTGGTTACTGGATCATAAAAATGAATCAAAAATTAAAAACCTCACAGATATGATAGATCTTTCTGCCAGTTGATATGTGGGGATTGGGGGAGGGTCATTCTGAGCTCAGGAACTTGTTCTGGGAGGGTTGGGACGGACTAATACGTGTGATCTACCACCTCGGGACCACCTGGGAGGCAAAATAGTGAGAATGTGGTAGCTGGGGAGGAGGACACAGCCTCATGAAATCATGCCAGCAGTAAAAGCCACTCTCCTGATCCCTGTGAATCAGGCAGAAAACTAAGGTCTGAGTCAAAAGCTCCTCTTTTGGGAGGGGATTCATCTAGGTGTAGGGATGGGATTCATCTAGGTTGTAGGACATGGACTTTTCATAATAATCATTTGGCAGGTACCTTTACCTCCTTCCCCATATCTGTGTGCAAGTGCTCTGTCCTAGAAGCCCTGCCAGCTTTGAGTCGTCCATCTGTACACTTTGGAAAGGCTAGCGTGAGCAGCCGTGGCCACCAGGATCTCCCCCAATTGTCCTCTTCCCTTTCTTCACCAGCGGGTACCTTTGATACGCTCCTTTCCAATCCTGTGAGCTGGGGGTTATTGTGTGTCTTTCCCTCCCTCCCCGCTCACTTGTTCCAAGCATCTCGAGGCAATTGGACTGTCAGGCTGAGGCCTGCAGCTCCCCCGAAAGACAACATGGAGGCATCCTAGAGAGCTGAGTAGAAAACTGCCCACTATCAGGACATCTTGCCAACAGCAGCTTGTGTAACTTTCTAGCTTAAAATAAAAATTAAATATAAATATTGTCTTATTTCATAAAGTACTCGAAGTGGTTCCCAAGAATACACACACTACCCAGGCAAATAGTGGGAGGTTGAGAGAATTAGAACACAGTGACAATAAGGTAAGCCAGGCACAGAAATGCCCTTCTTGGCCACCGTCGTTCAGCAGCAGCGTGCCACTAACCTGACTCTGTCTGTCCTGCTACCCCAGAAAAAGAGGGGTATGTTCTCGTACATAAGTTCCCAGGGTCCAAAAGCGGAGAACACGCCTGTCATTTAGAAGTGGCACCACGACCTGGAAATTTTCTTGTGAAGGTCCTCTCTCTTCTAGAAAATCACACCACAGCCTCACAAGGGGTGGACCCCGCGGCACTGTTTCTAAGAGCAAAGAGACAACCCGAAGGAAGAGTAAGTTCAACAAGGAGACTCATACCATGAAACCGTGTTACAGGAATGAACTAGAGTGTGTGCAGGTGTAATGACTGTAAGTGAAAATAAGCCAGCTGGAGAAAGAAATGTATGCTATGATATTATTAGATAAGTTTTTTAAAAGCCAGGAAAATGGTAGATATAAAAATAAAATACTGTATAAATAAGGATGGAGACCTATTAACGTTGGGGGGATAGGAATTTGGATATTTATAAATTTTTAAAAAATGCTTTATTTTTTGAGAGACAGAGACAGAATGTGAGTGGGGGAGGGGCAGAGAGAGAGGGAGACACAGAATCCAAAGGTGGCTCCAGGCTCTGAGCTGTCAGCATGGAGCCAGACGTGGGGCTGGAACCCACGAACTGTGAGATCATGACCTGAACTGAAGTTGAATGTTCAACCGACTGAGCCACCCAGATGCCCCACAGAATATGGATATTTATAAATATCCTTTTTATTTTTCTGATGCTAAGAGAAAAGCAGCCGCTGTGATGTTGTGCACAAGAGTAACAACAACATCGTTCATACACTGGCTGTCACCTTTCATGTGTTTCTGTACACTAAGCTCCTCTAATCACCTCAACAGCCCCTTTGGGGCGACCCTTTCATTATTTCCATTTGTCACATGGAACACTGATGACATAGAGAGGCTCAAAATTTGCTGAAAGCCACTTAATACGGATGGTTGGGGACCCAGGCAGTTTGAATCCAGAGCTTGTGGCTTTAATGATCACACTAGTCCATAAAGCTTCCTAAGATCATAGGGAGGATTGTTCGTTTTTGTATATTTGACCTCTCTCATTGTAGGCCAAGGGCATAGCCCAGAGGGCACTGCTGGCAAAGAAGTTCTTCCGAGATGAGGCAGTGCCGTTTGACCAACTCCTCTATGTGATGATCTGGCATGAGCTATGTGCACACACTGTGTTAGGTTTTTGGATCAGAACTCATGCCTCTCAACTCTGGATCTGCATCAGAGACACCTGTGGAAGTTTTAGGACTTTTAAAGTCTAGCCCCACCATACTAGATCATGGATAGGGCCTGGTCATTAGCATTTTTAAAAGCTCCCCATATAATTCTAATGTGTAGTCAGAGTTGAGATCCACGGCTCTATAGAGTCTGGACAATACAGCATTCGAGGTTATGATATCTGGCAAGAGCCTCGAGCGTAGATATTTTGTGTTGAGGATCAAGGACAAATCAGTATATGGTGACTCTTGTGATCAGACGGCAGTTAGTGTCTCATGAAATGAAGGCTCCTAATCGTGAGAAAAGAGTGCAGGGGCCTCCATGTACCCCATCATGCCCATGTGGGCCTCAGCAGGATAGGATCTATCTGGCCTATTCTCTTCTTTAAGTTTTTTGAAGGGTTGTTTAAGAAAATTTGCCATGGTGAGTAAGCATGGGAATGGGGACTGGAAGCACATGTATCTGGCATTTGCCATCTCTGGTTTAAAGGAATAGTTAAGCAACAGGACAGAATCTTCCTCAGAGGAGAGCTCAGGGTCCATTCCAGTCTCCTGACAAATAGATACCAGAGGCCTCAAGGATCTATGCCATGGGTAGCATATTAACCTAGGACAGTGGTTCTTAAACTTGTGTATCAAAATCGCCTAGAAAACTTATTAAGAATGGGTTACTGGGTCCCACCCTTAGCTCCTGACCCTGCAGGTCTTTGATAGGGTGTGAGGATTTGCATTTCTGAGAAGCCCATGTGATGGTGCTGATCTGAGGACCACTTTTTGAAAACCACAGGTCTAGAGTAATAAAAGGGATTTTGGGCTTCCTATCCACTCTGCTTATCACAGACACACAAACAGAAAGATTGGCTCGGTAAAATAAGAAGGGTTAAAGACTACTGGCTGTGTCATGCACAGAATCCCATGAGGAATGTGTTACTTATATAGGTTAGCAGGCCCATCCCCAGATACTCTGATTTGATCCATCCAAAGTAGAGCTTCCAAAGTCTGCATTTTAAACGAGAATCCAGGAGACTTAGAAGAAGATGGATCTGGACACTTTGAGAAATTGGATGTGACCATACCGTTAGGGGGTTAGAGTGGGTTGGCACATTTGAACCCAGAAGTGTGAATTAAGGTGTAAATTAACATCAAGCTATGGAGAGGATTTCAGTGCCCTTCATGCTCTTCTTAGTAAGTCTTCCGGTATAATTTATTAGATGGAAGACAGAATTCACATGCCTATGCAGTCTGTGAATGCTTCCACAGAGGAAAAGCCGGCCAAATACACTGAATGGCGACTGGTCCCAGAAATGTCTTGACAGACTGGAATCATGGGTCAAAACTAATATAAGGATAGACGATAATAAAAAAGAATAGTCAAGTCCTGCATTTCAGCTAAAGGAGGGAGTCTTGTTCAGAAAGAAAAGCCCAGCTTCTCCACAGTCCCTATCACTTCAGAGTCCTGGAGAACACTGTCCAGACAGCAAGTGCCAGGAAGAGGTATAGGTATCCCCAAAGCTAAGACAAACTGAGGCATTGGGTCACAGTTGCTGTGTGCACATGGCAAGGGAAGTGAGTGTTCCCCTCTCTCCTACTCTGAGCCAGACCACACCTGGAGCTTGTTGTGAGATCTGAGCACCATTTTTGGGGAAGCACAGACAAACTGAAGTCTAATCAGAGTTGGATGTCTGATCATAATGATCTGACATACAAAATGGCGGATGAAAATGTGGCTGTGTGCTCTGGAGAGGAAAAGGTTTGTTGGATAGGATAGGGATGGTGGTGGTTCCAATGCAGGTGTTGATGAAAAAGAAATTATTCATCTCGTCCTCTGTCATGGCAGAGGGCAGGTCTAGGAACAATGTGTCCTACTGAGACAGATTTCAACTCTACATGAAAAACCCTCTAGGACAGACTTCTTTGGAGATGAGGTTGTCTCGTGAGCCTTGGTATTCATCCCTCCCCCAGGGATAGTCAGCAGCATCCCAGCATCAGGCCAGCCATCCAGGTAGTCAGATTGGCCGGCATTAAACACAGAGGTCCGGGATCAGCTATTTGAGGGCGTTGTGGTTAGAACCCACTTCCAGAAACCTCTGATCAATTTTTGGATTTTAGAGCCAAATAACCAAAGCCCTACTGTTGATCATGTAACATCTTGAAAATCAAGGTGTTTCAGTGGGCATCATTTCTAAGGATTTGGATAATTTGGATTTGAACACCCAGGATTTGAATAATTTTCTTTTACCAAAGAAGACCAGAAGATCAGAAATGGATATTCCAGTATGTATTTTTCTGGTGTTAATTCCGGAGATAATTTTTCGATATATTTTACCGGGAAATTTTAAGTTAACTAGAACTATATGCCCTCTGGTCTTCATGCGAGTTGTTTTCAAGGATGGAAGCAAAACCTGTTTCTCAGCCAAACATGACCAAGTGTGTGAGTGCAGACCCCAGGCCTAATAGAATAAAAAATAGCTGTGTTATACACCACTGTTTCAAACCCACTAGTTAATATTAAGTTGGTTTCTTGGAAAGCCAATGATGAATAATGTGGCTTTCTGTCTTTTTTTTTTTTTAATAATGTGGCTTTTATCTTTTTGCATTTATGTCTTGTTCAAAGTAAGCATGCTGCTTTGTTGATTTCAAAATCTGTTCACACTTGTGTTACGGATTTGGGGAAATGTTAATATGTTTTAAAATTCCATAGAGTCCTTATTTGTTTGTACTTATTTATTTGGTTGCAAGAAAAGTATAGGATCTAATTTGGTATTGTATATGCCACTTTCAGGGAGCCAGGAGAGGAGGAGACGGAACTAACATCTGTGGAGTATCTATTCTGTCCACACCAGACACCTCGTCCTCATTTTTCATTTAATCCTCACGATGCCCCATTTCCTCCATAAAAACCCCAAAGATCAGAGAGGTTACTACATCTGTCAGGGTGCACAGTTTATAGTAAGGGAGCACCGATTCAAACCTAGGTCTGGCTGCTTCCAAGGCACATACATCTTGCTGTGTACGTCTCCTTTGCATTTTTTCCTAAACCATGTATTCTTTTTTATGGGAAAATGGCCAAAATAAATCTTAAAATCAGCCTTGTTGCCAAAAGGCATGGCAGTGCCATGATCATTTATTCTTCCCCATTCTTGGTGGAAATCAGAATTCTGTTTTCCCTAATGGAAGCCCCATGCTTGCGTGTCTCATGCCCACTGGACTTTTAGTTGGAACGCCATTTTCACCTGGGCCTGACCCCTCTGCTCCTAAGGTGAGGAGCAATGGTGAGAGAGGACCTAGCTCATCTCAGAAGCACACAAAGGACATTTTTAAAATTGACCTAAGCACATTGAGCTTTTCACACCTGTTGGATTTGGCAACAGGTGGTTTGTTGAAATGAAAGCAGGTCCCAAACTAAAATCTGTAATGCATCACAGTTGTATGAGCAGTCATACAAGCTGTTACTGTAAGTTCGGGAAGTCCCAGCAGTCTCTCCCTGGGGATTAGACAGAAGCCCCAGCTGCCCGTCCCTGGGGCACAGACAGGTACTTGCCAGAGAGGGCAGGTACAAAGCATTCAGCAGGAGGATAGCCCCCCCTCCCCCAACTTATCAGATCAATGCCCAAGCGATGGAGGAAACTTCTGAGGAGGCTGCAGACATTCTTTTTTTTTTTTTAAGTTTATTTATTTTGAAAGAGAGTGCGTGCAAGTGGGAGACAGAGAGAGAGAGAGAGAGAGAGAGAGAGAGAGAGAGAGAGAGAGAATCCCAAGCGGGCTCTGCACTGTCAGTATGGAACCCAATGTGGGGACTGGAACTCATGAACCTGGAGATTGTGACCTGAGCTGAAGTCGGACTGAGCCACCCAGGCGCCCCTGCACACGTCCTATTTCTTGATCTGGGTGGTGATTATTTCAGTATTTGCAAATGTAAAATTTCATAGAGCTGTCTGCGTGGTTAAGATTTGTTCACTTTCCTATATGTAAGTTATGCCTCAGTAAAAAAAAATAAGGGAGGAAATAAATTATTATCCTTCACAGCATGTTCACAGCGTGTGAGCAGGGAAACTATTATATTTTATACAAACCCCTTCAGGTAGAGGTTTTCCACGGAAGGGTCATGGAGAGATGGAAGCACCAAAGCTCTTTTGTACCCGCCTCATCATCCATACACCCCTGAATCAGCAGCCCCTGGCCTATATCTGTCGCCCCTAAAGGCTTTGTCCTCCCCATTTTACTAGGTCAGCACCGTGAAGTCAGCTAATTGGAGTAGAAGACACCAACCTTCAGTATGACCCCTCTTTGTTAAGGTCCTCTGTATTGGGACTCCCATCAAGGTTTTCCCTCCGATGACCCGGGCCAGCCCTTGGGGTCCCCTAGGGGGACACAATAACGACCTCATTCCCCATGACCACTTTGGTCCTAGGGCACCTTAGTCTCAGGCCTCTGTTGCCCTCACACTTTGACCTACCGTGTTTTAAGTATGTCCTTTCCCCAGAATTTGACCTCTTTTGTCTTTTGAGCCATAAGTGAACTGAATTTTAACTAGTGATTTTAACTGAATTTCTGATGAGGCGAGGCAGGAAGGTTCTGGCTGATGAAACAAGACATATTTCCCAGGTGATAATCCCAGGCTCACTCCGGATGGATGTGGGAGGGGCTGGAGTCCCACCCTCTTATTTCTCTGAAGGAGAAAAGGAGGCACCACAAAGGGTTTCTGTACTTGAGGAGAAGCCTTACTTCTTAAGTACCGACTTAAATGAGTATGGTGGTTGGCTTGCTCACAGCCCTGGCCTTGGTAGCTCTCTCCTCCAAGGGGAAATGCAGCAGAGCTGAGAGATAAAGATGACCCTATATATCAGTTGACTCTGGGACAGGGTTATTGTGTTTCTAATTTGGCGGTTTCAGGATTCCTGTGACTCTTTTTTCCCTGAGGATTCCTTTCTGTTCTTGCTGCACCTGTTATACAAGAACCCTCATCCTGCACTCTCCCTGTCAGAACCTTTTTAAAAGAATACTGTCACACACAAACAGAAACCCTTGGTTGGTATTCCCAATCCACTGTGGAATCAGTTGTCATGGCAATGGCTGTCCCCCCCCCCCCCCCAACACACAGAGTTCATCATTTGGGCTTCCCGTCATGGTTTTTTTCCTCTTCTCTTTCTTAAACAGCAACAGCCAACATGCTATTAAACAAACTATTAATATGTCTGTACAGCCTTTCTTGGCAGTTTTGAACTCGACTGCACTGGCTTCTGACTTCAATTAGTCGTGCCCCACAAGTAAAGCTAACTTTATGAAGAAGCTGGGGTTGGTTTGGTTTTAGTTTTAGTTACTGTTGGATCTAACAAATAATGAATACAGAGATTTGGGGGGGTTTCTATGAAAGCAACATGGGAATTGAGTTCTACAGCTACAGGTACCTTTATTTTCTGAGATGTTGATATTTCTCATTGTGTTGGTTGTAGTTGATGGCTTTAGCATAATCATCTAAAACATTTTTTTTAATGTTTATTTATTTTTGAGAGAGCGACAGAGTGTGAGCGGGGGAGGGGCAGAGAGAAAGGGAGACACAGAATCCGAAGCAGGCTCCAGGCTCCGGGCTGTCAGCCCAGAGCCTGATGATGTGGGGCTCAGACCCGTGAACTGTGAGATCACGACCTGAGCCGAAGTCAGACGCTTAACCGACTGAGCCACCCAGGCACCCGAACATACTCACTTTTTTAAGCTTTTATTTAAATTCCAGTTAGTTAACAGACAGTGTAATATTGGTTTCAGGTGTAGAATTTAGTGATTCATCACTTCCGTACAACACCAGGTGCTTATTAGTATACTCAGTTTTAAAGAACTTGGTGTTAATGAAAGGCACAGGAGATTATGTACTTAATAATTAACCAAAGGTTTTTTTTTTTTTTTAATTTTTTTTTTCAACGTTTATTTATTTTTGGGACAGAGAGAGACAGAGCATGAACGGGGGAGGGGCAGAGAGAGAGGGAGACACAGAATCGGAAACAGGCTCCAGGCTCTGAGCCATCAGCCCAGAGCCTGATGCGGGGCTCGAACTCCCGGACCGCGAGATCGTGACCTGGCTGAAGTCGGACGCTTAACCGACTGCGCCACCCAGGCGCCCCTGAAGGTTTGATATAATATCTAGCTGATAGACAATTATGTAACATCCTTCTTCTAAAATTAGACTACGTGGGGGTGCCTGGGTGGCTCAGTCAGTTGAGCGTCCAACTTCAGCTCAGGTCATAGTCCCGCAGTTCATAAATTGGAGCCCCGCGTCGGGCTCTGTGCGAACAAACAGCTCAGAGCCTGGAGCCTGCTTCGGATTCTGTCTCTCCCCCTCCCCTGCTCATGCTCTGCTCTCTGTCTCTCAAAAATAAATAAATGTTAAAAAATTTGTTTTTGGATTGGATGTAATTTTTTTTTATTGTTGTTAACATGCCTGGGAAAATTGTACAGTTTATTTGAACTTAGTGTGTCACATAAAAGGCTGGCCTGCTGAAGGCAAAACCAAACATGTCCGTCACCCTTAACTCAGGGCTGTGGATGAAGGCTGTGGATGAAGGTTCACCCCTGAAGAGCGGCAGGTGGCAGGTGGCAACCCAGCTAGCTACTTGTAAGGGTGTCCCTGTGTCTGCCCTGGTCTGTCCCCTTCTCCACCGTAGACACGCTGCCATCTTAGAGATTGGTACTGTGCTGGGGGAAGGGATGGGGCAGTACTTCTGCAAAGCTGGCGTATGACATGCTTCCTCCAGAGTCTTTCCCGTCAGCTCCTCAGTTCTGTAGGTCGCAGAGTTGGGCAGTAGCGTGTATCGCCAGACCTGACTATTAAAGCACGCTCACTTCCGACAGCAAGGTTAAAGCCCTGGGGTCTAGCCTGAATTCAGTCTCTTGGCAGCTGCATGACTGGGCAAGTTATGTAACTTCTCAGAGACTCAGTTTCTTTTCTGATAGATGTCTGTGTGCTTAAGATTTGTTCACTTTACTGTGAAAAGTGAGATAATCCCCTCCCATCAAACGGTTGATTAAATGAGATCATGTTTATGGGAAACTCTTACTCTAGGATGTGGCCGTTAAGTAGTGTGGACACCACAGATGATTATCGTTTCAATTACTAGTATACTAATAGATGATACGGGAAATTCTGTTTGCCGTTACAGTTGTGTCACACAATGAAATAGTGTTTTGAGAAGATGTCTCCGAAACCCTTGGCAGAACAAATCCTCCACCCCATCCCCTCAAAAAACAGAGATTTTTTTTTAATTGTAGTAAAATGCACATAAAATCAATTTTTAACCATTTTTAAGTGTACAATTTAGTGACATTTAGTAATTCGCAGTGTTGTGCAACTATCACCATTATCTAGTTGTAGTTAATCACCCTTAAAGGAAACCCCATAGTCATACGCTGTTTCCCGATTCCCCCAGCCCTCGGCAACCACTACTTGGCCTTCTGCCTCTAAGGATTTTCCCACGGTGGGTATTTCATATAAACAGAAACATATGTATATGGCCTTTTGTGTCTGGCTTCTTTCACTTAGCATAATGTTTTCAAGGTTCATCCATGTTATATCACGTATCACTACCTCATTCCTTTTAATTCCTGAGTAATATTCTGTTGTATGAATATATAGCCTTAGTCCATTCGGGCTGCTATAACAAAATACTACAGACAGCAACAGAAACTTATTCCCCACAGTTCTGGAAGCTGGGAGCCCCAAACCTCTTCAGGTTGCAGACTTATTGTATCTGCTCGGGAGCTCTGTGTGGTCTCTTTGATAAGGGCATTGATTCCACCCATAAGAGCGGTGTCCTCAGGCCCTAGCTGCCCACCAAAGGCCCCACCTCCTAATGGCATCACATTGGGCTTAGGATTTTTAACATAGGGATTTGGTGGTGGGCAGGGGTGGGGGTGGGGGGACACAAAATTCAGACCATAGTGTATACCATAGGTAGTTTATCCATTTGTCACTTGATGGACGTTGTGTTGTTTCTGCCTTTGGCTATTGCCAATAGCATTGCTATGGACATTTTTGTACAAGTTTTTGTTTGAATACTTGTTTTCAGTTCTTTGGGGGTGTGTGCCTAGGAGTAGAATTGATGGATCAGATGATTGTGTTTAACTTAAAAAAAAACTGCCAAACTGCTTCCAGCCGTGCTGTTGTACCTCTTTATATTCCTACCAACAATGCCCGAGGGTTCCAGTTTCCTCCAGCACTTGTTATTTTCCAGTTAAAAAATGATGCTTAGGTATCTCACAGTGGTTTGGGATGGTTTGTATATACTGATTTTGTGTGGGTCTGGACCCATGTTTTTCTTACTAATGTTCGTAATTCTGTCATATCGCAAAGCTACATGACGAACCACCTATACATGATTTCCAATAAAAGATGGGTGTAAAACATCTTTTCCTTCACAGCTCCTGACATGGCTAAGCATGGCTCTGTAATCTGTAGTGTAGACAAACCACTTGTAGAGAATCAGTGGCTAATCATAGATGGTGTCTGATTCCTCTGACCTTTCTGTAATCCTTTTCTTTTGCTTTTAGAGATTTCCTCCGGGTCATCCAAAATGCTGTTAAAACATATTGGATAAGAACTGAGCCACCTGCCTGTGTGGGACTTCTGTACTCTCCTGTATTGTCTTCGGATGGCATTTTGATTTGCATCGAGGCCAAGTGACCTGCTGTTCAGGATGAGTGATGAGAAGAATCTTGGGGTGTCTCAAAAACTGGTCTCACCTTCAAGGAGCACCAGTAGCTGCTCCTCCAAGCAGGGAAGTCGACAGGTAAAGTTTAACCAGTGCAAATTTTAAGATGCAAACATATACCAAGAAATTTGCAGATTAAGATGTGTACATTTACTTGGGAACCTCTACTATTCAGTGTAATAGCATTTGCTTTCAGTCATACCTTAATTATATGAGAAGAGTAAATTTTAGGTAATTTTTAAAAATATTTGAGAGAGAGAGAGAGAGAGAGAGAGAGAGAGAGAGAGAGCTTGCATGCATAAGCAGGGGAGAAGCTGATGGGGGGTGGTGGGAGAGAGATAATCCCAAGCAGGTTCCATACTGTAGGCTGAGAGCCTGATGCAGGGCTCAATCTCATGAACCATGGAATCGTGACCTGAGCCGAAATCAAGAGTCAGATGCTTAATCGACTGAGCCACCCAGGCGCCCCAAACTTCAGGTAATTTTAATAATGCAGCTCGAGTGCTCACCAGATGGGAAGGAACTGTATTTGGCTTTTTGCGTTATTTCTTCCAATCCTTGGAACTGTCCTCTGACACAGATATTAATATCTCTTTTTTTTCCATGAGAAAGATGAGTCAGACCAACTGAGTTATTTGCCCAAGGATACACAGCTAGTAAGTAGCAGAATAAGAAACCACAGCTCAGTCTGACTCCAGAGTCCACACTTTCCTTTGTACCCTACTAACCCAAACAAAAAAACCCCACAATCACTTTTCCAGCAAGTTTAATATCCTCTTGCCCTCTTCTTCCTTCCCTTTATAAGTCATTTACGACCGCTTCCAAGCGCAGATTGCCCTGCTGGTGACTTTGAGTCTCACCTGCTTTATTTCTTCATGGATGAGGGAATCGAATCCACAGAGCAGTGGTCAAAAGGTATTAAGTAGGAAGAAGAAAGAAGTGAAGCAAAGAACTGAATCATTAACTCCTAAATAACTGTCAGCTGTAATTCTATGTTGTTTCTTGGTTTTCTTTCTAATAAATCTGTTGGCAGAACTCACGGGTTTTAGGTCAGTGGCGGTAAATGCAGATGAATCATTATAATTCTACCACCATAAGTTCAGTAGAGAGAGAAGTTGTGTCAAGAAGTTGTGGCTTCACAGTCAAAATGGCCTCTGAGCCTTTGCAGCATCTGCTGGCTGTGTTGGCATTATCTTTCCCTCATGGGAAGTGCTGGCCTAGGAATTGTCCCAGAGAGTTCTTGGTTCCAGATTTGGAAGCACCGATCAGGCGACCTCCCACGGCAGGCACGTCCGCACATTTATGACACATCATCACGGGTCTCTCCATCTGAACACTGCCTGGGCCATGGAGCTTGCCACCTCATGGTGCTGCTTCATGTCATCAGAATCTGTGATTGTAGACACATTAGATTTTGCCTGAGGCTGGACATTCACGGAGCCCTCCAAGATCTCCTGTGAGGGGTTTAGGAAGAAAAATTTTTTCAGCACAGTAATCACTTCTGTCTCTGATTAAAAAAAAAAAAAAAAAAAAAAAAAAAAAGGCTAAAATTAGTCCTTGGCTAATGCATCATGACTCCTTTTGGAGTTCCAGTTTCGTAAGGGTAGCTGTATGCTTGCCCTCCTTGCCAGCTTTCCATGGGGGTGGAGGGGTAGGGGGGGTGGTTCTTTCCCTGGCCAAAATTCTGATTGGGATTAGAGGTTGAATATGTGATCTTTCCCTCACGCTTTGCACCTAGTAGCATCCGCTGATATCTCCCTCTTGGATAAAAGGAGAAAGAACATGATTCATTTATTTTTTTATTTTTAAAGCTCATTTATTTATTGAGAGAGAGAGAGAGAGAGAAGGAGCAGGGAGGGGCAGAGAGAGAGAGAGAGAGAGAGAGGAGAGAGAGAGAGAATCCCAAGCAGGCTCCATGCTGTCAGTGCAGAGCCCGACGCAGGGCTCAATCCCATGAATGTGAGATCATGACCTGAGCCAAAATCAAGAGTCTGATGCTTAACCGACCGAGCTACCCAGGTGCTCCAAGAACATGATTCATTTCAATGGCCAGTGCTTATAACACCAGAGGAATTGGAACAGTGCAGTGACATCCTACGATTGAATACCACAGAAACTTCTTTTACTGTTTTATTTGAATTGATTAATTTTGGTTTTCAAAGGACTCTTTTGAGCTTATGCCATAAAGACTAAGAGGAGGGGCTCTCTCTCTCTCTCTCTCTCTCAAAATAAACAACAAAAAGAAATTTAATGTGAGCAATGTTGAAATCTGATAATCTGTGCAACAACCTACTTGTTTTTATTTTTTTTATTTTTCCATTTTTTAATTTTTTAAATGTTTATTTATTTTTGAGAGAGAGAAACAGAGACACAGAGCATTAGCGGAGGAGGGCAGAGAGAGAGTGGGAGACACAGAATCTGAAGCAGGCTCCAGGATCTGAAGCTGTCAGCACAGAACTCAACATGGGGCTTGAACTCATGAACCATGAGATCATGACCTGAGCAGAGGTCAGATGCTTAACTGACTGAGCCATCTAGGTGCCCCCAACCTACTTGTTTTTAAAGCCCCAGTTTAAAGTCACTATTAGCTAGTTCTGTTCTTTTCACTTCATGGGGGAGTGGTGCAGAAGTCTGATGTTGACTGTAATGGACCCTCTAAAAAGCTGGTTTTTCTCATATGCTTTGGAATTATGGTTTAGAGTGTCATCTTGAGTTTGCCTCTCCATGTTCTTTCTCTGCTACTCACCCTGCCGTATTTAGGGATCTGCTATTTCCTGCTTCTTACCTCTGGGGACCCCGGTTCAGAGCCAAGTGTTGTATTTGCAGTTTGGGGTTTCTGTTCCACATCGATGATCGAATATCCAAGATCCACCAGCAGCCAGCACACATGGGCCAAGTCTGGTGGTGGTCTGCCTCCTGCCACCTCCCAGGATAAGGAGTTTTCAAGCCCCCTTTCATTGTGGTGTGGAGCTCCCCCTCCTTATTTGCTTATTTCCAGCAGTGAGGCCAGCTCAGGTCCCAGCCTTTTCCCGTGGACATTTTTAGCCCCATTTACCCACAGAAATAGGGCTCCTGGACAGTCTGTCTACAGTATCCTTTGCCTTTCTATTTTGTGTTTGAGCGACAGAGATGTTTAATCTTGTGTTGTTGTTTTTGTTTTTTTTTAATCTCACACCCACACCCCCCCCCCCACAGACCCCCCCCCCCCCCCACATACCCTACATGCTTGTAACTTTGTATATTTTTGCTGTTTGGAGCCAGGGTGGTAATCGAGAGGGCCACTAACTGCAAACTTACAATACAGACCTAGCTGAAACACTTGGTTGTCTTAAATTCTCCTTCGTCATCACCAGGGGACATGGAGAGCCTCTATACTCCAGCTACACTGGCTTTCTTTCGGTTGCTTGCATTGGCTTTGCCCTTGTCCTTGTTTCTTGAAGTGAATTTGAACTTGTCCTTCCTGTCCCAGAGCCTCCTCACGTAAGATCTCAAGGAGCTAGGCCTTTATGTGTCTTTCATCTAAATGTCTGTTAGAAGAGCTTGCTTCCTTGAAGGACAGAATGATCGAGACCTGGGCGTTAATTGTGATTGGTGTCTTTGCTTTTACATGTGACCTAAGACAGAGTTTACAGCTTGGAACCATGAAAACCCAAGGAGAAGGGTTCTATCATCTTTTAACTTAAATACTAGGGTTTTTGATATTTTTTAAAAATTTTTTTTAACGTTTTTTATTTACTTTTGAGACAGGGAGAGACAGAGCATGAACAGGGGAGGGTCAGAGAGAGGGAGACACAGAATCTGACACAGGCTCCAGGCTGTCAGCACAGAGCCCGACGCGGGGCTCAAACTCACGGACCGCGAGATCATGACCTGAGCCAAAGTCGGCCGCTTAACCGACTGAGCCACCCAGGCGCCCCTAGGGCTTTTGATATTTTATTTGTTTTTTTGTTTTGTTTTGTTTTTAACATTTATTTATTTTTGAGACAGGGAGAGACAGCATGCACAAGGGAGGGTCAGAGAGAGGGAGACACAGAATCTGAAACAGGCTCCAGGCTCCGAGCTGTCAGCACAGAGCCCGACGCGGGGCTCGAACCCACGGACCGCGAGATCATGACCTGAGCCGAAGTCGGCCGCCCAACTGACTAAGCCACCCAGGCGCTCCAGGGCTTTTGATATTTTAAATACGGTATGCCTCATTTTGTCAGTATGGAAACAACCTGCAAATATAATCTTACCTAGATAATTTGGGGAGGAAGGTATGTGCGGTGATTAGAATCTGAACTCCCAAGTCTGAGTTCCACCCATTCATTGGTTCTCTGACCTTTAACACTGAAACTTAAGCCTCTGTTTTCTCATCAGTAAAATTGGAATAATAACAGTTCTTTTTGCATAGGATTATTGTGAAGATTGAAACTAAAGCGTTTAGGGGCACCCAGGTGGCTCAGTCAGTTGAGCGTCTGACTTTGGCTCAGGTCATGATCTCGTGATTCATGGGTTCAAGCCCTGCGTCAGGCTCTGTGCTCATAGCTCAGAAACTAGAGTCTACTTTGGATTCTGCGTCTCTCTCTCTCTCTCTCTGCCTCTCTCTCCCCTGCTTGCCCTCTGTCTCTCTCTCAAAAATAAATAAACATTAAAAAATAAAAAACTAAAAAAAACTAAGGCATTTAATCCAGGGTCAGACTCAAACTAGGTGCTGAGTTAATATTAACGCTTATTTTTGTTATTATAGTTAACATTAATTTGAACTTCATTCTTATTTATGAAAAGATAAGTGCTCATAGCAAATAGGTCTGCTTTTTGCCCCAGAAACTTGTACAGGTGTCATACGTGTGCCTACCCATACCTCTTGAGTATATAAAAGCCCACAGAAGTATACGATGTACATATGAATATATATGCTTAAAATAAAAAGTGCCTTCCTTTATACACATTAACAAAATGCTTCTAGAGAAGAATGTGATAGAATATTTAACACAGGGGCTGCATTTGATATCGTCAATACCTGGCATAATCCATACCCAAAACAAGTGAAAAGAGTTGGTGACTTCTTAACGCTATTATTCCATTCTACTGAGGCTTGTCCTTTCTGGGTGTAAATGCTTTTTGTCTCTTCCCATGCCAGCAACTGTCCATTGGTCATAGCTGCTTAGAGCATTGTGTTGAGAAGGATTCTACAGTTGAGTCTGAGTTCATTGGGAGAGAGTACCTTGCTTTTAGCTCTGGCTCCCATAGGCAGGGTGAACGGCAGCACAGGTGCCCCATTGGTCACCCCCTAGTGACATCAGAGCGTTGAAATCAAGCCATCTCTGCTATAGTCTCTGGATTCTGCTACTTGCAGGAACTTTAGGCAAGTGAAGTTTGCCTCAGTTCTTGTTGCATAAAATGGAGACAAAGCTCTCCTCCTGCTTCCTATGCAGGGTTGTTGTGAGAGAAAACGGAGGGTTTTTACTGACCAAAAAACTGTTGAAACTCTTGGGAGAAAGATCCTCTATAAATTTAAGAAGGTCTTACAATCACAGATCATCTCCCTTTGAACCCAGGCCAGCTCCAGAGCCAGAATGGAAATGGTCTTGTTTCCAGAACCCTGATAGTCTGTGGAAGAAGTGGATGTCTTTGAAGAAGAGCAGAGCATCCTTCAGATATAGTGCCTTTCTTTACCTATATGCTAGGAACCTGTTCTCCTTGAGGAAGTCCCCGGCTGACTGTCGCACTCATACCCTATTTATACAGTGTTCTACGTCAGTCTTTGCTTTGGCATTCCTTCCCTGTCTCGGGCTTTGGTTCAGCTACCCCTTTAGCTAGACTGATCCATGGGAAACTGTTCTGTCCTTTTGAATTTTGTGATTTTTTTCTGGAAAAGAATCTTCATTTATTGCTGTAACACTTTAAAAATAACTTTTATAAAAATAATATATGCTCACTCTAGATCACTGCTGAGGCACATGCAATCTATGTTAAAGTGCAGTACTTTAATTCATTTACTTTTATTTATTTAAAAAATTTTTTTTAATGTTTAGTTATTTTCGAGAGAGAGAAAGACAGAGTGCAAGCAGGGGAGGGGGCAGAGAGAGAGGGAGACAAAGAATCTGAAGCAGGCTCCAGGCTTTGAGCTGTCAGCACAGAGCCTGACGCGGGGCTCAAACTCGTAGACTATGAGGTCATGACCTGTGCCCAAGTTGGACGCTTAACTGGGTGAGCCACCCAGGCGCCCCTAATTCATTTACTTTTAAGTGGCTGCTGATAGATCACATAAACTGAAGCCTGAGAATGACTGTTGGTTGTGGAGGTCATTGGTGGCATTGTCTAGTGGGTGAGGTAGGTGTGAAAGGCGGATTAGAGCTCATTCATGACAGAAGAGGAACAGAGAAAGAGGGCACCCCAACTTTACCGGGCCTCCAGACGGGATTTGAGAGAGGCCTTCACACATGTTCTGTGTGGGAACCTCGAGCCTGACGGATGCCAGGCTACCTACCCACTGCCCTTTTCTCTCCCCACGTGGATAACCCTCTTTTGATTAATTCATTGGTTGAAAGAGTGTATAGTTTTCAGAGTCCTGGGTTTCTATTTACACATCTTTTTAGTTCTCACAGCACCCAGCACAAGGCTTTGCACATGGCAGATGCAAATTACTGAATGCCAGCAGCAAATATCCAACAGGGTAGCTTAGAATATATGGCCAGGTATACATGGGGAATGGGAGCAAAGGCCCACAAATTCCTGAGCTCCCCTCCTCCAGTGACATATTGTGAGGATCTTCAAAAATGAACAAAGGCTTCGGCATTGAGTTTCTTCTGCCAAACGATGAAATCCTTAAATGCTTTTTATACCCGTGGTCTCTGCACAAGCACTCTATTGGAAAGTATGGAACAGAAGCAAAGATTGTCTTTGTCGAAACTGACCTGCATTCCCACTCACTGGCTCTGCTTTTTGCTAGCTGGGTGACCTTGCCATGTTATATAAAACCTCTGAGTCTCCGTTCTTCAGCTGTGAAATTAGGATCACTGTGCTTACTTTGGAGAACTACATGAAATAATAAATATGAAATACCTAGGCTGGCACATGGTAGACATTAGGTAAGTGTGGATTAATGAATTGAATAAGCATGCAGTTGCTAGGTTGAAAGATGACTGTTTGCAAAGTTCTGTGGATATATTAAGTAGGTTAAGGGATACCTAAGTGGGAGAGAGAATTGCTATTTCCAAACTTGTAAAATATGAGTAATTTCCTCTCGTCTTTTTCCCACTGCCCCCTTACATTTCCTTCCTAGAACTTTCAAAATAACACATTTCAGGAGCCAGACTGAGCTAGATAAAGATGAATGAATAAGTTTTGTCTTTATCGAAAGAGGTCCTACATGCCCAAGTTTTATTTCTTCGGCCAATATGTATTGAGAAGCTATTATTAAAAGACCCTGGTCAGGGATTTGTGAAGCTACAAAGGACAGGACAGCTGAATAGACCACTATAATTAAGAAATTGCGGGGCGCCTGGGTGGCTCAGTCAGTTAAGCGTCCGACTTCAGCTCAGGTCATGATCTTGCGGTTTGTGAGTTCGAGCCCCGCATCGGGCTCTGTGCTGACAGCTCGGAGCCTGGAGCCTGCTTCGGATTCTGTGTCTCCCTCTCTCTGCTCCTCCCCAACTTGTGCTCTGTCTCTCCCTCCATCAAAAATAAATTAAAAACGTAAAAAAAAAAAAAGAAAAGAAAAAAGAAAAAAAAGAAATTGCCTCTGTGGGGAAGACTGCTTTGTAAAGAGAGCATGCTTCCTTTCTTCTTTATGTGTTGTTAGTATTTGCTGTATAATAAGCTGGAAATCAGAAAGTGAATCCTTTTAAAATACTTGGCAAGGGCTTCACTCATGATTCAAGGGGATTTGAAATGGAGAGAGCCATTACTAGGTAAGTCTCCATACAATTATGCAGTTTGCTCTTGCCACAGTCCTGCCCCTGGGCCAATCTGGGGTGGTGGTGTAGTTCTCCCAGGGTCACCGGGTGAGAGTTTATTTAGGCAGGCTATTAGATTGTGCTGTGCTTCAGGGAGCCCAGGCTGTCTGTGTTTGGTGCCAGAATCCATAAGACAGGGGGCTGAATGGGAGAGGATGTGCCAAGGGGTGAAAAGTGAGTTGAAGCTACAATGCTCAGGTGTTTATATTTTCAGCTGTCTGGGCATTGAAAATGCTTAGTCCTACTTCTTCCTTTTAAATAATCATGTCTTTAGAGACGTTGCAATTTGACAGCCGCCTTTTGTAAGTCTCAGCTGTATAAACACCACCAGGAGGGCCAGTCAAGGAGGAGGCATGTGACGATGTCATGATTGTGTCAGTTGTTCTGGGATGGTCACAAAAGGTGACAGACAACAAGCATGAACTTGCTTGGGAGCTGGATGGCCTGAGTTTAAATCTTGGGCCGTCTATAAACAGTTTGACCTTGGACAAGTTACTTAATCCCTCTGTGCCTTGGTGTCTTATAAGACTGTGCAAACTGCTTCGTTAGAAGAAAGCCTGCATTCAGTAGGTGGTGTGAGTGTCGGATACATAAACCATTCACCTTCCTTCCATAAGCAGGAGGCCCTGGAGCCCTCCAGCAATACCACATGGTGACGGCTTCCCTGCTTCCTCCTTTCAGCTATAAGGTGCAGTCAGATGGCTTGGCTGCTTCTGTCTGGGCTGTTCTGAGAAGAAGAGTATTAGCAAGGGACGTTAGAAATGATCAGTTATCTGTTAGCATTTTTACAGTTTGTACTATCCTTTCACACTGTCCCTTGGAGTCTCAAAACAACCCAGCGAGATCCATATTATTTTCTACACTTTGGGAAAAAAATATGGCTCAGAGACATTAACCGACCTGTTCATCACACCTCTCCTAAGTGGTAGGGGAGCAGGTAACCATGTATTTGGAGAAAACTGGATTTCTTTAGGTACTAGAAAGCTTCTTTATAAGTTCATTCAAGTTCCAGGTGCCTTATGTACAAATGATTGCTGTTGAAACAAACCTCTAACATCCATGAGGGAAGTGGCCTTAGGATCCCTGAGGTGTCTGTCTAGAGCTGTTTCTTTGTTTTTTGTGTTTCTGGTGGGCCCAACAGAGAAAAATAATTAGCTATATGTTTCTGTCTTAGTTTTCCAGGTTTTCGTTTTCTGGACCTTTTATGTCTTACTGCCTATCTTTCGGTCATACCTAAACAAGTCACACTGGATGTGATACACTGAAAGTAGGGAGGGCAAAGATACAAGGCTCAATTCTCATTACATTTCCACTCGAAGTCTTGGAAGGAAAAAACAAACAAACATTTGATTGAAGAGGAGAGAGGGGAAGACGTCAGCTAAAATGACATATTTGAGTTGTTGGGACCTCTTTGTTACTCTCCATGTCTGCAAACAGTAGACCGTCAGCTACATGCCACACTGAAGAGCAGGAGAAATTGAACTCTTGAAACCCTTCTGGAAGTTGCTGACCTGTCTGTGCTGTTATGCAATCCCAGGATGACTAGCTCAGCAAATATCTGCTGGCGGGTTTGAGAAACACTACTTTAGTAGAAACTACATGGGGTGCCTTAAGAAAGTCAATTTATTTATTTATGGTTGGCATCAGCCATAGTGCAGGATACATAGAAGCTGAGTGGTAACCCACAGGTTTTTGTCGAGAACGCAGCTTACTGCTATAGGTTCTAGAAGCTATACATGCAGATATGAACTGAATGGACTCAACAGCCCTTTCCTAGGAAGGAGAGAGTCTAAATCTACCTCAGTGATATGGTGATATTAAAATGCTAAAGGCCCAGAAATGACAGCATAAGAAGTAGGACAGAGGCAAAACAGAAGACTTCTCTAGATAATCTGACGTCCTCCTGAAGTCCTCCATATGCTGACCCCACGATCAAACGCAGTTGTGTCTTCCCTTCATATCTGTACACAATCCCACAGTGCAACTAAAACCCCCTTCTCTCTGTTCCACGCCAGAAGAAGCACATCCCTGGCACAACTCTGGCTTAGCAGTTCCTACTGCCGGGTAGTGGGCTGAATGTTGTCCCCATCTCCTGAATGGTATGTCCAGCCTGTTTCTTGGAACTTGTGAATGTTGCCTTATTTGGCAAGAGAGTCTTGGCAGGTGTAGTTAATTTAAGGATCTTGAGATGAGGAGATCATCCTGGATTATCCAGGTTGGCCCTAAATTCAATGACCAGTGTCCTTATATGAAGCACACAGAGGAAAATACAGACACGGAGGAAATGGCGATGTGAACACAGAGTCAGAGATTGGAGTGATGTGGCTACAGGCCAGGGAATGCCAAACGCCATGAGAAACTGGAAGAGGCAGGTCATGCTATTATGGGCTGCATGTTTGTGTCTCCCTGCTGGCCCATGCATATGTTGAAGCCTTGACCCTCAACATGATGCTATTGAGAGGTGGGCCTTCAGGAGGTAGTTAGGTGTAGACGAGGTCATGATGGTAGTGCCTTCCTGAAGGGATTAGTGCCCTTAAAGGAGAGGAAAGACACCAGAGCTCACTCTCACACACGACCACGCGAGCACACAGCCAGAGGGCAGTTGTCTACAAGCCAGAGAAAAGATTCTCACCAGGAATCAAATCTACCAGCACCTTGATCTTGGACTTCCCAGCCGCTACTGAATCTGTGGTATTTTATCATACCAACCTTAGCTAATACAAATGCAATCTCCCCTGGGGCTCTAGAATCTCTGCTGATACCTCAATTTTGGACTTCTGGCTCTGGAACTGTGAGAGACTAAATTGCTTTTGTGCTAAGCCACCCGGTTGTTAAGGCAGCCTCAGAAACCCTGCTTCTCACTCTGTGTCCATTTTCCTTTGATTGCCAGCTCAAGCTCTCCGCCTAAGGTGGGTCTGGTTCGTGTGATTGTGCTCAAGAACTCCTACAGCGTATTTCTTGGAATCTCCCATTCAGCATTTTCAGGTTTTCAGCTTCGTGGTATCTTTTTATTTTTAATATATGCTAACTTCTTAGGGGCCAGCACTGGTTTTACATCTTTTAATCTCCAGTACCTGGTGCTAAGCTTCAGACCTTTGACCAGAAGACTGCCCTATTAAATAGAAGGTCAGCGATAAACCAGAATATAACTCACTTAACAGCAAAATCTTTCCTTCCTTGAGTCATAAGGCTCTCCGGGATCTTATCCTGTCGCTAGGTTCTCGTTATGAGAACAGTTATTCTTCTACAGACTGAGGGAAAAAATCACTGATGATTTGGATCAGAACAGGAAGAGTTTATTCTGGCGCCTACTCCTGTGATTCTAAATTATATGCGCATTAGTTAGCCAAAATGTGTCTCTACTTTGATTGCAAATTTCAATTAGCTCTGAAAAAACAGTTTTGAGCACACTTGTCAGAGAAAACACTGTTATCAGCTAGCGCCACCCAGCAACGAGGTGGGTTTTCTTCAGGAGTTGTGTGCCCTGTAATTGAGGTGCAAAATGTTACGTCTGAATACAGTCTGTGATTCTCTTCAGGCTCAGACACTCTACGATATGCCAAAGACACTATGATTTTTTTTAATGAAAAGGTATAAAATATAAAGTATTAAAATGATGCTGGAAGGTATCCAACTCCCCTCCTTTGTGCCTCTGGCCAAGTTCCATTCACCTAGCAATCTGTATGGGAGATTCTCCTGGTCGTCACGTGCACCTGCTCCTGTGTGATGAGTGAGCCCTGGGGCTCCTCCATGAGGCTGTCTGCCACTGAGGCAGGGAGGCAATTCTTAGAAAGGGGCGGTGGGCAGAGCACTAGGTTGGAGTTGGAAGACTGGTCCTGGTCCTCAGAAGTCCTTCACTCATTTTTGTGGCCCTATGCAAACCATTTATCTTAGATTCCTCGTCTCTAAAATGAAAGAGCTGGGTGGGTGACTTCCACATTCTCTTTCCAACTTGGAGGTTTAGAAGAACTGTTCCATGACTCTTTGAGGGAACACAAATCATTACTTCTGCACCCTGAAAAAGAAAACGCAAAAGAGACTCTTGAGTCCCTTGAGTAGACAGAGTCTTTCTGTCCTCACTGGCTAACATGCGTGCCTATTCAGTGCAGGAACGTGCTGCCAGAGATAGACCGATTCTGCCAGAGGTAGCAGCGCTGGGGGCGAGGGGCCAGAGTGGCAGGGCAGTAGGTGGCCTTGGATGGACTCTAATGTACTGTAGGTGATCTTATCCAGGGTGGACATTGAACAGAGAGGTTCTGCATGTGGTCTGCAGCCCACAAATGGGGTCTATCACTTAATAGTTTGTAATGTTGGGTAGACTGCTTTGGAGCTTCATTTTCTTTAAAAAGATTTTTTTTAATATTTATTTATTTTTGAGATAGAAAGAGTGTGAATGGGGGAGGGCAGAGAGAGAGGGAGACCCAGAATCCGAAGAAGACTCCAGGCTTTGAGCTGTCCGCACAGAGCCCGATGTGGGACTTGAACTCACGAACCACAAGATCATGACCTGAGCCGAAGTCAGGTGCTTAACTGACTGAACCACCCAGGCGCCCCTTCATTTTCCTTATTTGTAAAATAAGAGTCATAATACCTCCATTATAAAGTCATTGGGGGCACATAGAAGATTCTCAACAAGTAGTGGTTGTTATTTGTATTACTATCATCACTACTACAGTGACGATAAATCGCCTCACTCTTTTGGTGGGCTGCACGGCCAGAGCACAGTGACATTTATGGGTTGGGTGTCTCCATCTTTTAATGGTCACTGTAGCTCTCAAGAGGCCCTCATTGACAGAGCAGAGCATTACAGAGAAAAGAGTGCACAGAAGATGCTGTCCAGAGTCTTGAATGGCTTACATACAATTAGGGGGATATTTAACAGATATTAATAACCCACAAATCTACTTGAAGATCCTAAAAAACTACAGTGTAATTGCAGCCGTAACTGCTGAGTGCTCAACGGGGTAGAAATAATATTTATATATACATTAAAGGTTTTTATTAATACTATTTTAATTATAAATCCATCAGTGGTTAGCACAGATGGATTTTTTCTCTTATTTGGACCTCAGGTGGAGTCAGCAACAGAGCTGACAGCTCACATGTTTTTTTTCTCTGCCTTGTCCATGTCATCTGCTGCCAATGACCTTCCTTTTCTTTCCCTTACCTCCTGTGCTATCTCAAAAGCTCACCCTCAAGACTGAGTGCATATGCTCCATTATCTAAGAAATCAAGGCATCAGTGTTTTGGTCTGTGACTACCCAAGTAATTAAGACTTAACACATTTGGGAGACTGAAGTCATCTGGGTGTTCCTCACCTGCCCAGGTGTGGGTTGGTGAGCTGTGTCTCTGGGGGTGAAAGGAGAGGAAAGACATGGCCATTGGCAGGTCATGACTCTATTCCCCGCGTAGCCTTCTGAGTCTGAGTGGGCTCTTCCCTTCTCAGCCTTCCCTTTTTCTTCAGCCTTCTCACTTAGATCCTAAGATCAGGGATTATACCTGAGGTTACTAGTTAGAAGCGAATGCTACTGGTTTTTTATTTGCTTTTAGTAGGCTTTATCAGTCAATATTTTTATTTTATTTCATTTCTATTATATATTTATTATGGTAAGAACACTTAACAAGAGATCTACTATCTTAATAAGTTTTTACACGCACAAGACAATATTGTTAACTGTTGGCATAGTGTTGTACAGCCGATTTTTAGAACTTTCATTCTGAATAACTGAGGCTTCGTACCCATTTTATATGACATGAGTTTGCAGTACAAGATTAGAAGGGATTTTATGGCTCATTTATTCTGACCTCCTTCCTGGTCTAGGAATCCTTCTGTAGTCCCTCTGCCAGCCTCTGATGGAGGTCTCCAGTGATTAGGGAACTGGATCTTTCATAGAGCTGCCCGTGTCACTTTTGTTATTGTTCATAGTGCTAATTATTAGATATCGGATGATCTGTCCTTGATGCAGAGGTGGGATCCGGGGCCTTATAGTTCTCACCCCATTAGTCCTGGTTTGGCCCTCATAGCCTATCAAGTGAAACCCCAATTCTTCAAGACAGCCTGGGCTCCTAGAGCGTGGCTACTCTAAGTGGCCTGTGGTCCAGCCGCAGGGGCCTCACCTGTGCTGGTGTAGAAGCTCAGAACTCGCCCCAGACCTACTGACGTGACATCTGCATTTTGACAAGATCTTCAGTGATTGGTATGCACGTTACACTTTGAGAAGCACTGCATTAGATCATCCCACCCCAACTAATTCTTTTTTTTAAAAAAATTTTTTAAATGTTTATTTATTTTTGAGAGCAAGCGAGCGAGCGAGAGAGAGAGAGTGAGCAAGCGAGAGCATGAGCAGGGGAAGGTCAGAGAGAGGGAGACACAGAATCCGAAGCAGGCTCCAGGCTCCAAGCTGTTAGCACAGAACCCGTGCGGGGCTCGAACTCACAAACCGCAAGATCATGACCTGAGCTGAAGTCAGACACTTAACCGAATGAGTTGGACCCTTAACCCAGGCACCCCTAATTTGTTCTTTTAATTGCTATTGCTATCAGGCTTGCTGGTGCTCAAAAATTTTTAGTTGAGGAAGAAACAATTGGACAAGAAGTAATAACCTCAACTCACAGCGATTGAAATATAAGTACAGAATTGATCTGGCATCAGTTAAAGCTGTCATTATATTAACTGGAAACCTATTAACAGGTATTTCCATACGTTCACAGTACAATCCTAAAAGATGATATTGATGATCCCAAGGCTTCACAAAATCAGAAATGTCCTTAGAGTCCTTAAAGACATGTGAAATTATGCTCCATATGATTTAATGCTGGGTACTGCTTTGTGAATTTTAAAAACCGGATAAGCAGATTAAATAAATAATCAGAACAGCCTACTTCCCAGTCATGCCAGATAGAGAGAGACAGCCACCAAACTTCCTTCCGCAGCAGTCTTCAGCTGCAGGAAGAATGGAAGTTTTAAGGCATTTCCTATTTCTGACATCACTACAAGGACAGTGCAGAGAATCCAGCCCTTGAAAGTTTCAGAGGAGACGTACACTGTGGAGACAGCTGTGCTGTGGGGAGGGGTGGCGGGGGAGGGGGAGCGCTTTCAACTCCTGCAGTCAGCAATATGGAAATGAACTGTGCCAGCGCGTGAGCATGGATGAATGCTTAGCTGCCTTTCCAGCCACAAAGCAGCTTTCTATATTTGGCACTTTTTTGACATTCAGTAAAAGAGACTGAATTTAATGCCGGACGACAGTGCCAGACTGTCTTCAGTTAAACTGAAGCAAAAACCTTAAGAAGCCGCTTCCCCCCCCCCCCCCCCCCCAGACCCTGTCACATTTCTCTACCTTGTATTCTTGGTGAGCTTTTAGCCTGACACCCCCAGGGCGGGAGATCGGCTCAGCTGTGTTGGGCTAAGTCAGCAGGACCTTGATCTTCGGGGGCCCAAGTCCACCCTGTGCTGCATTCAGCTCAAGGTACATATCCTACTCCTGGTCACCAGGTGTGCGGAGCACAAACAGCCACTTCAGGACACCTGGTCCCTTTAGTCCAGAGAAGCCGGCATCTTGGCTTTTTTTTCTGCCCTGAGTACCCGCTCACCCCATTCTAGCACACATGATTAAATCCCTCGCCCTGAGGGCTCTGTTGGCCCCTTTTCATACCCGCCTTGTTCTTCAGACTCATTCAATCAATGACTCATTTATTCAGGACCCCTATGTCCCCAGTAGTGAGATCTCTACAAAGAGGACCCTGTCCCTGTCCTCACAGAACCCACATTCTTCTGGCTCAAAGAGAGACTCATTTGAGATTTGCGTAAGTGCTGAGGAGGGAGAGAATTTGTGCCCTAAGGAGAAGGTTTGGGGCAAGTGAGAATTCGCAGGCTAAGAAGTAGATGGCGATGACGTTCGAAATATAAAATATGCAAAGAATTTGCTGAGTTAAAATATACAGGCTGATTTCCTGCCCCAGTTTGGTGGGACTATAGGATAGGAAACGTGGTAGCTCTGAGCAGGACCCCAGAACTTGCTTGTCTTCTATCCATAGGGCAAAGCTTTCTAACCTCTTCAAATTGCTTCAGGATCTTGGCCACTGCTTGGCATTTACTCTGGTACATCATCAGAATTTATATATTTAAATTATAGCAGAATATGCAATATATTATAAAACGTAGCAGAATGGTTAAAAATGTAGGTTCTGAAATCAGGTGGCTTTACTATTTGGTAGCTTTATAGCATTGGGGAAGTTATCTGATGCTCTCTTCCTCATTCCAAAAATTTCCGAAAGTTTCCACGTTCCAAAAATAAGGATACTAATCCAACCTCACAGGCTCGTTCAAGGATTAAGTACAATAATGTAAGTATATTACCTGGCAGATAGTACATGCTTAATATATTTAGTTATCGTGTTTCATTTATTTGTTCAACATATTGATTCATATCTACTGTGCCCTATTAGTAGTGAACAAGATAGAAAAGGTTCTTACTTTCATGGAGCTAGAAAGTGTTCTCCAGTTATTTTGTGTTATTATTGTTTATATTGTTGTATTTATGTGTTGTGTTAGTAGACCCATTTGATAGTATTTCCTGGGGCACTACCCTTTTGTGTTTTAAATGGCAGGCTATAGGGGCGCCTGGGTGGCTCAGTCGGCTGAGCATCCGACTTCAGCTCAGGTCATGATCTTGCGGTCTGTGAGTTCGAGCCCCGCATCAGGCTCTGTGCTGACGGCTCAGAGCCTGGAGCCTGCTTCAGATTCTGTGTCTCCCTCTCTCTCTGCCCCTCCCCCACTCATGCTCTGTCTCTCTCTGTGTCAAAAATAAACAATAAAAAAAAACTTTAATGGCAGGCTATATTAAAGTGTGGATACAACTTAATTCTTCCTTGTTAACCAACTACCTAGTACTGTTTACTTGGCTTGAGAACTTAATCCATTTCCTGGTTTGAAACCCCAACAATTAATAAGCCCAGGAGAATTCTTTTATTTATGCATATTTAGTTCATTGCTGGGGTTTTAAAGAGCAAGTTGAAAAGATGGTCAGGGAGAAACTATTTCAGAAACTTTTATCCTTGGGGATAAAAGTGGAAAAAAAAATGATGAATTAATTAAACCCTGAGTTATCTGGTAGCAGACAGTAATATTGCTACTGTATTTACAGGAGTATATGATTGATGTGTTTTGGATAATGTAGGAAAATTTCAGAAACTGAACTAAAATTTTGAAGCGTTTGCATAGGTGGAAAAGATCAAGAGAAGATTCCGGGAGGCTGGAACAATATAAATGTACCATAGAAGTGGAAACGAAGACAAGCGTTACATTATATTCATTTTTATATTGGATGGAGGGTAGGGCATAATGGAGCCCCATAAATATTATAGAAGTGGAGAGCCTTGGGAAACCACGTTGGATGAGGGCCTGGGTCAGGGTGGAGCCTAGGGAACAGAAGGGACACAGAAGAGACACAGAAGATAAACATTTTGAGGATAAAACCAATTGTACTTATTTATGAGAAATTAAGCCCTCCCATTTGCAAAGCAATTTCACTATGCCATGTCCTGGCCTGGCGTTTCTTCTCATCGAATTTGTGTCAGGTTTAACAGTGGTTCTTAATTCCACCAAAACAATGTCCCCTTATTATGACCATTATTTTAATAACCCCTTTACTCCCCTCAAATGAAATTTATTATTAAATTATGTTATTAATTTATTAACATCTGCACACATAATTTTGAAAATATTAATATAATGCTTTATTATAATATAAAGGAAAGCTCAAAGTGGTTCATACTAAAATATTTATTTTAAGGTATGGAAGCCCCCGTATGATTATACTAGAAGATACAATGATGTGGTCAGATATACATGTATATAAAATGTGGCAGCTACTGATGCAGACCCATACAGGTGTGTTGTGCTAATAACTTAAATACCACAAGTGGCATCGCCTTCAGTGACACAATTCTCCAAAATGGCATGTGGTGCTTGTTAAAGTCTCAAACAGAAGGAAATATACTCTTCCCTCTGTTATCTGGTAGTTGCATCACCAAGAATTCTAAGTGTATAAAAACCATGCAGAAATACTTTGGTATGGATGTGAGACAGAGTCAAGTTCTGTGCTCAAGTAATTATAAACTGGTTTCACCAACAAAAATGTCCACTGGCACTTTGGAAAGTCTTGAGTGGGACAGCTTTTTCATTGTCTAAAAGACTGAGGCATTGTGGGACATTTACCATTCCTGGATCTCGGCCATTAGACCAGAGATACCACGATAACTAAAAGTGCCCCCATGATTCCAGCAGCCGCAGAGGGGAGAGTATTGTCCTCCCCACCCCCGCCCGCTGAGAAGGCTGGCTGCATGTTGGCTCTCAGGTTTCAGCATGACTCAAGGACCGTGACAGGGAAGTTGGGAGGGGAGGAGTTGGATGGCAAGCCCAGAAAAGGAGTTGGCTACAGAGCTTTCTTCCTCAGTCAAGAAGAGTCTTCACTTTCTTAAATACTTTAAATCTGGCTTTTCCAACCTGGTAAGAGTTTTAAGTTCTGAGCCCAGGTAGAAATAAAGTGAGGAAAAAAGATCATACTTGGTTTAGAATAAATGCAAACCCTTTCTGGCTTATTTACTTTAAATGCCAACAAATGCAGTATAATTCCCTGCCCTCCACGTTGGCTCATTGGCAGGAATGTATTATGTCTGAAGATTTAGGAGAGATCTAGTTCTAACATGAATCCTTGAAACATTTTTGAAATTTAATTCTTGTTTTTCTTTCAACTACAGATATGATCTCATTCCGTTTTTTTTTTTCAGTTTTGTAAAGTATGCAATAAACGTCTAATCCCTCTCGGCACTTGCATTCTGCACAACTGAATGTGTTGAGCAGATGCGCGTGATTGTCTAGTATTATCACTGCATGTTGCCTTCTGCTTGGATATCGTAAAACAAATCGAAAGGACCTAGTCCCCCTTAGAGTACTTTCCAAAAGGTTTTGAGCCATAGATTTTCATTTCACAATGATAACGCACACGTACACCCTCTTTCACAAATATGAATGTGCTGTATTTAATTTGTAAATAGTCATTTGGCCCAAAGATACTGGGCACATTTCAAATGCATACCAATATTTGATATTCCAAGAACATAAATCTGTGTGCAGTGTTATTCCAAGACCAAGTTTACTTATTTGCCAATCAGAAGCATATTATTCACAGGACAACAGGTCAGGCATTGTGAAGAAATCAGAAGTGAACCAGACATTTGACACCCTTTAGGAGTCTGTTGTCTAGTAGGGATGATAAAATTTCACATATACTATCATAAGTAAGCACTGAACCATTGGAAAAGTAAGATGGAATGCTGATGGAGTTTCTAGGATGAAATACTACTTTCCTTTGAAGAAGGCTTCCTAAAGGAGGTAGAATTTTTAACTTAACCTTAAAAGTCCATTAACATTTTTAAATTTTGAGGAATGGCTTTTTAAGCTGAAATACATGTGAACAGAAGTTGTGTGTGTGTGTGTGTGTGTGTGTGTGTGTGTGTGCACCTGCACGTGTGTGCATGTGGCTTCTCAAAACTTAATAATATGAATTCTCCATTTATTGTCTGGATATAACTGACCTTGAATAATTGGTAATGCTATAAAGAAATCTCATTTGACATCACTACCTTTCTGAAAAAGTCCTCTAATTTAAGAACTAAAGATAAGCTTTGCTTTTTTCCATTGAAAAATTCCCTTTTACAACTCCAGATCTTGGGATGCCACTACCACATTTCAAAAGTCTGGAATGTACCTTTAACTGTACCTTTTAACTGTAAAGTGCAATCAGATATAAGGCAGATCTGCCAGGATTGTTATATAAAGAGTTCACTGGCTAAAATAGAGGAGTGTTCCTGTTATCAGGTGTTTCCCACGTGTTGAACTTGACAATACAGAAAATGAGCCAGAGCACCCAGGACCCCCTGTGGTTCCCGTGCCTTCCCATTAGACTGTTCCCTGAGACTTGAATCATAATATTTCTGCTGCCTGGTTCCGGTCCAGACTTACTGTCGCATCCCCTGATTCCTCTGGCCTCTACCTGTAATCCTTGCCTACAGTCTGGAGATTTGATGAAGAGCAAGTTAGTCAACATGAAATCTTGGCCAAAAGAACAGGTTTGTTTTTTGAAGAGAGATATTTGCACCCCACGTTCATTACAGCTTTATTCACAGTAGCCAAAACAAGGAAACAACCTAAGTGTCCATCAGTGGATGAATGGATTAAAAAAAAAATGAGTTACACAAACAAGAGGGGAATATCATTCAGCCGTTAAAACAAAGGAAATCCTGCCCTTTGCAAAAATATGGGTGGACATTGAGGGCATAATGCTAAGTGAAATAAGTCAGAGAAAGACAAATACTGTGTGTTGCCACTTATATACAGAATCTAAGAAAGCTGAACTCTTGGAAAGAGAGAGTAGAATGGTCTCTCATGGGGGTGGGAAGGGGTGGGACTGGGAAAATGCTAGTCAAATGGTACAGACTCCTGGCCCTAAGACGAATAAATCCTGGGGGATCTAATGTACAGCATGGTGGCTGTAATGAACGATGCCATATTATATACTTGAAAGTTAAGAAAGTAGATCTGGAATGTTATCACCGCTCCCCCCCCCCCCCAAATGTGGTAGTGATGGGGAGGATGGAGGTGTATCAATTCATCACATTGTATACTTTCAACTTACGTGTGTTATAGGCCAGTAATATCTGAGAAAAGCTGGAGGGTTTGGGGAAGGACATGTTCGTCCAAACTTATTTATCCTGTGTTGGAAATGTTTCTGTCTGATCTGGATGGTAGCTACTGGTGGTAGAGGTGTTGAAGGTCATCAGGCTGTACTCTTAATATCTGTACATTTCATGTATGCTAATCCATTAGTAAAATAAAAATCCATTATCTCAGCCTCTAAAGTATTGTCAATTTTGGTCTATCTTGGTAGTTTTGCAATAGTTTGTGCATTTTTAAGCATTTAAAAATAAATTTTCAGAATCTTTAGTGTTTTTCTTTAGTGTTTCCCTTTTAAATCCTTTTTCAGTCAATTAGTTGACACAACCTAGATAGCCAACAACAGAAGATTGGTTGTAATAACTGTTTGTCCCTCTTCAAAATTACAAACAGCTCAGTAGAGCAAAAATAGCCCTGCCCCCAAAAGTTTTTGAAACAAAAGAAGGGTATGGAGGACATTTCTGGGAACAAAGGGTAAAAATACTTGTTTCAAAAACACCTTTTTGATGCTTTACAATTTCCAATATTTAAATATCTGGAATTTGAAGAGATTAGCTTGCAACTGAATCGTCATTTCGACCAAATTGTGGTGTTTACCAACTTGCATTCCATCTCATACTTTTCAGCCAGTTCTTAAGCTAGTTTCCTCATATTCCCACCTGACTTATGTAGCTTTTGGTTAAAATTCAGACTGAAGTCTCGTGGCGAGTAAACAGTAAATGTGTGATGATGTCAAAGGTAACCAAAATAGAATTTAGAGTAAAAGCTTTACCATTAGCTGTGTTCAAGCACCAAAAGAGAGAGAAACATTCCCTTCTAGGCAATGTTTTTTTTTTTTTTGAAAAAAAAAAAATCAAATTTGATGCCATTAAATTACAGTGTTAAATCCATGAAGTCTAGGACCTGTATGAAAATTAAATTTTAACTTATTCTCCCCAACAAACCCAGCCAAGCTCACCGTCTTGGATGGATTTCCCACTAGGACACAGTGCTTCTGAACATGGTTATTATTTTTAAAGGTAGCCATTTAAACACGAGTCGTTTTATTGGAACAGGACAGCTGGGAGGTGGTGGAAGGGCTGAGAGGAGAGATGAGTTACACCCAGGAGCCGCCCATGCAGAAAGGATTCTTGCTGAAAAAGAGGAAATGGCCCTTGAAAGGCTGGCACAAGGTAAGACATTGGCCTTGACATTACCTTTATTTTCTCCCACATTGCCCTCATCAGTACTTAGGTGCTGTACTTAGTCGATTCTCAGGCACTTGCCTTTAATTTGAAGTTGAAAATTGGGACCCAGGGAAGGATGGATCTTTAAATGGAACATCTTAGTGAATTTTACTTTCTTCCCCACAGAGATTTTTCTATCTGGACAAAGGAATCTTGAAATATGCCAAGAGCCAAGCCGATGTAAGTCTTCTTATTAATCAAATATGTTATAAAAGTACTCTGCAGGGCTAATTGTTGTCACCCCATGGATGAAATCATACACATTTGGGGATGGCCTTTTTCTGAACTGGAAACCATAGGGAGGAATAGTTCTTTCACATGGACCAGAGGTGTGTGCTCCACGGTGTCCCGGCCCTGGGTTTTGGGTGGGCTCAGTTTGCCCACCAAGTGAAGGGTGAAGGTCTCCTCTCCACACCTAACTGCACATCCAGGGGTCTTTTCTGGTCTTAGGTTTGGGCTGAGGGGTTGTCTGGGTGGGAAAACACGTTTTCCCCCTGAGATAACCAGAGCAAAACATACAACAAGTATCACTCCCACTCTTACAGTGACCAAGGGGGTTTGGTGGAGAAGGCCCTTGATGAAGGTGATGTGAATTTCCCTGTTGTGTTAACACTAGGCAGATAGCCCCTGAGGGCTGGAATGACTGTTGGTCCTACCCCTTGTGCGGGTCCTTCTCTCACCCAGCACTTCTCTCTTCTTTCTCACTTCCCTTAACTCCTCGAGTTCTTGTCTTGTAGGGTTGCTTGTAGAAAATTTGTAGAAAATGCCTCACCCACAGTGGCCTGTCTTAGCTTTCTGCCTTTACTCCTCTTTTTAAATCACTTCCAAATGAATTTAGATACTAGAAACTAATTCTGTGGAAGGCAGTACAGCTAACTGGTGAATCCATTGCTGTGGGAGTCAGTCACTTACTTTCTCGCTTTCTCACTCACTGGCTGTGCAAGCCACTTGTTACCGAACCCCTCAGAGACTAAAACGGATCATGCATGTGCAGCACTTAATTCAGTACCAGATGCTTGATTAGTCATAGTTATTATACTTATATTAGTGGATGTTGAAAGCGAGGCTAGAGGAAAGGAACATCAGGGATGTTACTACTGTTTTTAACACCACAAACCTCAAGTGGCCCTCTCCGCGTCTCGGCAGATAGAGAGAGAGAAGCTTCATGGCTGCATTGACGTTGGGCTCTCAGTGATGTCTGTGAAGAAGTCATCAAAATGCATAGATCTGGATACCGAAGAGCACATCTACCATCTGAAGGTGAGATTGCTTCCCAGATGCTACCTCCTACTGCACAGTTTCTTTGTGTTGCAAAGGGATGTCAGTTATAGTACTGTTGGTGATGGCTTTTGAATATTTCAAATGATCCAACCAACGTGTAGAAGATCTTCACTGTGAGAGTATTTTTAACAGATGCTATTGATCTTAAATGGGACGGTTCTTCATTGTGCAGGACTGTCTCTCACACTGCCAAAGGTTTAGCATCTTTGTCCCCTATCCCCTAGGTATCCCCTCCACATACATACCATGATTGTGACAACAATCAATAATAAAAAAAATCTTCATGTTTCCAAATAACCCCTCCTTCCCCCAGATTGTACCTACTTTAGTGAAGAACCATTTACCAAAGGTTAACGTACGTTCCCTGAAACACCATAGTGAATATTTAGTCTTACCACTTCAGCTAATTAAAATTCTCATTCTACAGCGGATGTCAGGAACTTTTCTCCTTGAGTATGGGCTTCCAAGTAGGACTTCTGAAAGCTGCTTAACTACCATCTTCTGCCCTGTCCCCTACAGCTGGTGTAGATGGTTCTAAGCATGATATAAGAGCTTCTGAACCAGATCTGGACCTGGCTGCTTACTAGCTGTTGGCCTTTGGCACATTTTATAATCCCTGAAAGTCTCCGTTTCCTCACCACCCTTCCCCAGAATGGGAATTATTATAGTGCCCATGTAGAAAAGGCTGCATGTAGGAAACTTGGCATAATGCCCAGCCTTCAGTAAGCTCAATAGGTTTAGTTTTTGTGTATAATTATTAGGTGGTACCCGAATGTTAGGAATTAATTGAGAAGATATTAAGACTCTTTTGTTACTTGTGCAAATTACTTGGAATATTGGGAATTAGAGCTGGGGGATGGAAAAATGAAAGCATGAGATGATGAGTTCCACGTCTTAAGATGCCCCATACTCTTCCCGTAGCATATATGTGGTGCTTATGCCAACATATGCATAAGACAGGTGCTTGATTGACTGCACAGGATGGTCAAATCTATACTGTTTCCTAGCCTTAGCCCCTAGTTACTTGTGTAAAGGAGGGTTTCTCACCCTTGACACTACTGACATCATGGGCTGGAGAAGGTTTTGCTGTGGGGCCTGTCCTGTGTATTATAGGATGTTGAGGGGCATCCTTGGCCTCTACCCACTAGATATTGGTAACAAGCCCCATTCAATTATAACAGCCAGAAAAAGTCTCCCATTGCCAAATGTTCCTTGGTTGAGAATGACTGAAAAAAAAAATTAAGAAAGAATATCCCACTCACCCCCTGTTCCAAAGACCATTCTCCTCTAGAATAGTTTCAGTTTCTCCACGTACTTCCAGTGACTCTTACTACTGTTATGACATGGTCAGGAATTAAGAGGTTCTTGTTCACCCACTTATTTTAGTTAACAGAATAAAAGTAATGATTAATTCCTAATTTTTAAAGAACCAGAGTGCCTTAAAATAACATTGAATACTGATATCATGATAAATACAGTTTAATATTTCTCTGTGTTGATTCACTTTAAGTTCTGTTCGTATTTCTTGTTCATTTGTTTGACCATCAGCTGTGAGTGTTAGTGTGGATATGTGTGGTCATCTGAGGGTCTTCCTTAATAGCCTCAGAGTCTGGCAGTTGTGTTTTTTTTTTTTTTTAATTTTTTTTTTTTAACGTTTATTTATTTTTGAGACAGAGAGAGACAGAGCATGAACAGGGGAGGGTCAGAGAGAGGGAGACACAGAATCTGAAACAGGCTCCAGACTCTGAGCGGTCAGCACAGAGCCCGACACGGGGCTCGAACCCGCGGACCGCGAGATCATGACCTGAGCCGAAGTCAGACGCTCAACCGACCGAGCCACCCAGGTGCCCCGGGTCTGGCAGTGTTTAAATGGTGGCCATCCAGTCCCATTTTGTTATTTTTATAGATGAAGAGTCTGGGCGGCTGAGAGGTTAAGTGGGTGTCTCCCTACAGTCCTATAACTACTTGTGAGTTTGGAACAGAACCCTGAACAGTTATTTAATAAAGTACTTTTATTCTGCCTCATTTAACCAATAAAAAATGAGTCAAGATGAATACTTTGGGTGCCGATTTTTTAAGGGCCTCTAAGAGCAGATCAGTGTGCAAAGGATGACAGAAGATTCCTGTAAAATTCCTGCTGTAACCACATCTGGGAAATGAAATACATTTTGAGAACATAATTTAGGGGGAGACAAAAAGATCTAAGTCTATTTTGCTTTTTCTTATAAATGATCTATTCAATAAGCACCTGGAGGGGTTTTAAGTCTTGTATGTACTTCTAATCAACACAATAAACCTAAGAGCCGACATAACATTTCCTAAATGAGTGATGGCTGCTGACATTTATTTCCACATCCTTGCTCTCAGCAGTAGCATTAGTGATGATTTTAACAGATTGACCTGGATTTTTCTTTTTGGAAGTTAACCTACCATGCATCCTTTTGGGTGATTTTTAAGTTGCCACTTCATGAGTCTCTGTTCTAATATATAGATATTTATCATTTTTCATTTTGAAAATATTAATATACCCTTATACACACAAAGCATTAACTACTAAGAAATATCTACTGTATAGGTGCTTGTTACATTCTGTTTAGTGCTTTTATGAAATACTTTATAATAAAAGTTGCTAGTTATACACATTTTTCTTCGTGGGAAGTAAACTTTGATAGATACTCATTTATGGAGAAAATGGCTAAATGTTTGTGTAGGTGTGTTTGAAAAATCTCGGAAGTCACCAATAATACTTTTCCAGATTTTTTTTTCTATTTCCAAGGACAGAAGAAATGTGTTTCAAAATAACCTTCGCATTCCTGAGCAATGTATTCTTTGTCAGAGAAGGTTAACAAGTTAAATATTTTAGGAGGAATCTACAAATTTGCTCCAGTTCAGAGAAGATTGATTTGAAAAGTCTGAATTATAAAAGTGTCTTCAGTAAGAATACGAGGAGTGGGGACATGTGAACTTGGAAATGCTTTAAGAGACAGATAAATATGAATTCTAGTTGATTTGTTTAATATAAGTAGTAATGTTTTGCTTTTATAATAATAGCATAACAATTGGGCCCTTTCATTGAAAGCCTAAGTGAAGGTTTTGATCGTTTTTATTCTCCATTTCCTCCTCAAACTTGCTCCTATAAATCACGTAAATACAAACTAAATCAACAAACTGATATTTCTACATTTCTACATGTGCCAACATGAAAACAGAGGGTGTCTCAATTTGATGAATAATTGCTTCTTTGAGTGAGTGACGCTCTTGTTTCCCTCTTTCAATGTAATATCATTTAGGTAAAGTCAGAAGAAATCTTTGATGAGTGGGTATCTAAACTCCGCCACCACAGAATGTATCGTCAGAATGAAATCGCCATGTTTCCACATGACGTTAATCACTATTTCCAAGGATCCACGGTCACAGACTCTGCGTCTGGTGTCTTAGACTCCATTTCAAGTAGGAAGGTAATTTAAAGGAAGGGAGTGGCTTTGTGTGGGGGTGTCCCAAATGGGGGGCTCTGACTAAAGGAAGAACAGCTTGTGGGGAGATATCTGTTTGTCCAGTTGGTCAGACTCAGGGTCCGAGGAGTATCCGTTATCTCTGGGACAGTAACTGAAGAATAGCACATAAGGAGGGGTTTAATAGTCCTGATTCTTCCAGATTTCCTTTGACCATTTTGACTTTGATTTTCTTATCTGCTTGTAAAATGCAGTAAGTATGTTTATAGCCGTACAGGATTACAAAATTTCCCAACATTTATGCTATTATTTTGTCATGATTATCATTTGACAGAAGAAGAAATTAAGGACCACAGTCCAAGGCACGACAGCATGGTTTGGCCAGGCTGAGGTGACAGCCAGAGCTTAAAGTCTCTAGTGGAGCGCTTTGTGGAAGCTTCTTCCCCATTACAGGCAGATGGCTTCCATTAGCGACTAGCTTACTTTGTTGTCCTTTACCCTAAAGTGTTCTCACTGGGCTCTGTTTTCATTTATAATGTGCTTTTGTCATCTGTGCAACAGCGTAGCAGTATATCAAAGCAGAATTCAATTCAAACTGGAAGCAATTTATCATTTTCTTGTGGTGGTGAGACCCGTGTTCCAATATGGTTACAGTCTTCAGAGGACATGGAAAAGTGCTCGAAAGGTAAAGTGACTTGAAAACTCTGCTTCTTGCAGTCGTGGCTTGTAGATTGGACTTGGTTAGTATTTACACCTTGGATGAGTCTCCCTATCAGTGGTCTACATTTGAACTTGACATCCGTGCCTGGGTGTGTGTGCACACAGGTTGCTTTTCATATTCTTTAAGCACTCAGGTCTGATTTCCATTTGGACCTACTAGATCACAGTCTTCAAGGGTGCTATTTCTTTTAAGTGCCAAAAATGACAGGGGTGCACATCTAAGATTGGGAGTCACTTCTAAAGGTGAGTGGGTGAACCAAATGGAGATCCCCACAAAATAGGAGTTCTCTACCCTGGTTGTACTCTAGAATCACCAAGAGAGCTTTTTTTTTAAGTTCATTTATTTATTTTGAGAGAGACTGGGGGAGATGGCAGTGGGGAGGGCAGAGAGAGAGAGGGAGAGAGGGAGAATCCCAAGCAGGCTCCACACGGTCAGCACAGAGCCTGATGCGGGGCTTGAACTCATGATCCATGAGATCATGACCTGAGCCAAAACTAAGAGTCAGACGCTTAACTGAGCCACCCAGGTGCCCCAAGAGAGCTTTTAAAATGTAAGAGTACCCACTGTTCACAAGAGTGTCTTTAAATTGGCCTGGACTGGGGTCTTGGTATGACTGATTTTTTAAAGTTTCCCAAATGACTCTGATAAAGAGTCAGGATTAAGAACTCTTCCATAAGGAAGCTCAGTGGTCTCATCCCTAATTAGCTCAGAACCACCCAGGGAACTAAAAAAACCCAAAACAAGTCACCAGTGGGATTGGGGACACTCTGAATTAATTATCTGAGATGGAACTTGCACATAGATAATTTAAAAAATTTCCCCAGTTGATTTTAAAGCAGAGCCATGATTGAGAGTCACTATACCAGGTGGTGGCCTTGAAAATTGCATTTTCTCCTGTTGAATGCAGATACTGTCACACCTGGAGCCTAATAGGTTTGGCCCTCACAGTCAAGAACTTCACGGACTGACATTTTGGCACAGGTAGTCCTTGAAGTGCCCTCTAGGCTGGCAGCATTGGCCTGGCCTTCAGACTTATTTCAAATGCAGATTCTCAGGCTCAACCCAGATAGACCAAATCAGAAACCGGAGTGGGGGGAGGGGGGGGCGGATCTTAACGATCTGTGGTTTAACAAGTTCTCCAGTTGATTCTGGTGATGCCAAAGTTTGAAAGCCACTCTCTTAAGGCATCATCCAGTGAGCGGCAAATTAAGGACTATCTTTGGAGTTAGTGACGGAGGAATTGGTATGAGAATTTAGGTTAGTTCCTCTGAGGTCAACCTGCAGAGGATCATCAAAGTCTCATATGGGTCCCTGATCCACAGTTTTCCTTAGAGACCAATATAACCTTCATTTTGTTTTATTCATTTAGCCTGTCTGGAGTCCTTATAAGCAGATGATGTAATACTTGAAATAATGGTAATAATGATGATAGCTGATTTATTTAGTGTTCACAGTATGCCAGTACTCTACAAGCATGCTGCATATGTCAACCATTCAACATATGAAAGCAGGTATATAATTATCTCCCTTTCCCAGATGAGGGAACTGAGGCCCAGAGAGGTTACGGAATTCACCCAAGATTCACAGTTCATGAAGTGTTCAAACCGAGGCAGCCTGGTGCTCCAAATCTGTGCGCTTAACCGTGACAGTGTACTGCCTCTTTTGTAAAAAAGGAAATAAAATTTCTTCCCCGTACAGATGAAAATCAAATAGTGTAGACGAGTACAGAAAGTAGTTGGCACTAGCATAGCGAAACCTGGATGCCAAGATAAGAGCTATGAAGCTTCCTTTTGCTCCTGTCCCCCAGACCTGGCACACTGTCATGCCTACCTGGTGGAAATGAGCCAGCTCCTACAAAGTATGGACGTCCTGCATCGGACCTATTCGGCGCCGGCTATCAACGCCATCCAGGTCAGCCAGATCCCTCTTCTGTGTGCATTCTGGTGTTTTCCTGCTTTCCTCTCTCCTCCCCAGACTCGTACTAACAGTAGGACATTATCTGGCCGGTTGCTTCAGCCAAATTCAAGGGGATGGAGGTGGGCACTTTGCTTGCAGTTTTCCCTTACTTTCTGTGCTCTCTTTCCTGTTTTGAAACAAAGGGTGGAGCTTTTGAAAGTCCTAAAAAGGAAAAAAGATCACACAGGAGGTGGCGGTCCAGAGCTATTGGCAAAGATGCTAAAGGAACGCTGCAGGTAACCATCGCTTCCCTGCTCTCCATGCCGCATGCTGGGGGCTGCTTGGACTCAAATAGAATAGACAAGTGGATTTTCTATAGTTGTTCTCATAAATACCCTGGGCAGAGGGAAATTTAATCACTTAGATTTTCTGGATACTAGGATAAGCATGTAGTAGAATTGGGTAAGGGGAAAATGGTATGAGGTTGGAGGGGCTGCAGCCATTTCTAGGACTTTGGTTTCCCCTTTATATATGCTTGGCCTGCCTGCCCTCTTCCCTCCTTGTGTGTGTGCTCTGACCCGCCTGTTCTCCTGCCAGTCCATGGACAACTCATCCCTTTGAGCCCACTGACTGAGTTCTCTGGAAATGGGACATTGTGCAGACTCTCTCTTGTCTCTTGTCTCCAACCTCCCAAGCCCCCATCAGCGTTTCACTGTGTTACACTGGCCACCTACTTTCCCAGTGCACAGCCAAGCCAGAGGCCAAGATTTGCAGCTCAGCCATTGCATATTAAATTGGGACATTGTTAGGGTCAAATAAATCAGGAGCGTAATGGATAAGTGATCTGCTATACTCTTATACACTCTTTGTTCAAAGCACCTTAGGGGTGGAGATTAAGAACTTTTGAAGCAAAGAGTGATTTGTGTACAAGCATGTGAGAAGTTGCTTTTGTAGAAGCACCAGATGCAAATTAAAGAAACATTTTTAAACCTATGCACTGTTAACAACATAGATACTGGGTGATTATTGCCAGGAGGAAGGAATTGAGTATCAACGGGAAAGAGCCTGGCAGCTTTAGCTGTCATTTCAACCTAGAGCTTTAATGCTTCTATCATCTCCAAAAGCACATGTGATTTCTCACCCATTTTTCTTTTGCAAGAAGCCAGAGCAAGTTGCTGGAGAAAGTGCTTTCCTGGGTTTTCATTTATTTTTAAGTTATCTCGACAGAAAGATGTACCTAGAAAATGTTCTTCTTGCACTACTTTCTAATCTTAGAAACAGTAAATATTCTAAGCCATTTGCACCTGAAAAGAAATGTCTCCCTTTGGTGTCACTTTAGGTCCCTAAACCTTTTCCTGGCCCAGTAAGACTACATTCCTCCAACCCTAATTTGTCAACATTAGATTTTGGAGAAGAGAAAAATTATTCTGATGGTTCTGAAACCTCATCAGAGTTTTCTAAAATGCAAGAAGAACTGTGTCATATTGCTCATAAAGGTAAATGAGTTTTCTTTCTTCCTAACGTGTTTGATGAAAATGTTAGATGCATGTCTGGATGTGGGATGTCCTTGGAGAGGGAATCTTGGTTGGTTCATTTTCTGCTCTGTTAGGATTTGGGGCAATCTAATTTTTACTTTATTTCTCGGGTACTAGGGAATGTATTGACAAGAAGTGAGAGTGTTAGGTATTCTTTAAAAGCTGAGTGGTTCACATGCTGCTGATGGGGGCTATCAATTGGTACTCTTCCAGAGAGCAGTATGACATTATGTTTCAAGTTAAAAAAAAAAAAAAATCTATCCAGCAATTCCACTTTGAAGAATTCATTCATAGGAATTAATTTAAAATTCACCCAAATAGAGATACCCATTGTAGCACTGCTTATATCAAAAATTAGAAATAGATGTTCAACATCATTAGCCATTAGGGAAATGCAAATTAAAGCCAGGATGAGATTACCATACCCCGATTATAGCTCCAAAACAAGACAGTACCAAATGCTGGTGAGAACACGGAGAAACTAGATCTCTCATATATTGCTGGCGGCAATGAGAGATGGGGCAGCCGCTCTGGACAATGGTTTGGCAGCTTTATATAAAACTAAACATGCACTTACCATATAACTCAACATTCACATTCCTGGGCATTTATCCCAGAGAAATGTAAACTTAAGTCTACACAAAACCCTACACACAAATGTTCCGAGCGGGTTTATTTGTATTAGCTATTAGCCAAAGATTGGAACAACCCAAATGTCCTTCAACAGGCGCATGATTAAACAAACTATGGGACGTCCACACAGTGGGACACAGCTCAACAATACAAACGAACAGATACTGATATGCATAGTTTCTTGGATGGATCTCAAGGACATTATGATGAGTGAAAGCCAGGTTCAAATGGTGACATAGTGTATGCTTCCATCTATTAATACTTTTGAAGGGACAAAATGGTGTTGCTGGAGAAGAGATTAGTGGTTGCCACGGCTTAGGGAGAGGGAGGAGGGAAAGGGGAAAAGTATGGGTGTGATTATGAAGGGGTATCAGGAGGAATCTTGGTGGTAATGCAAAGTTCTGATCCTAATTGTGGTGGTGGTTCCATGAACCCATGCATATGATAAAATTGCCTTAACCTATATTTTACACACATAAGAGCATGTAAAACTGGTGATGGCTGAATAAGATGTCAGTTCTCCTGGGTTGGATATTGTAGCATAGTTATGTAAGATGTTAACCCCCGTGGGAACTGGATACAGGGTACCCCAGACTTCCCTATACTACTTTTGCCACTTCCTATAAATCTATGATGATTTCAAAATAGAAAGTTTTTTTTTTAATTAGAAATAACCTAAATGCCAAACAATAGGGAAATTGCATTTTTTAATGTAATATAATTACACGGTAGAAGACTCAACAGCCACAATAATAAAAATAGCGACCTCATATTGAGCACATAGCTATTATATCAGGTATTTGTTAAGCACTTTCCATGCACTGTTTCATTTAATTCTAGAAGCAACCTATGGAGCAGATGTTATTGTAATTTTTGTTGCACAGATAAGAAAGCTGAACCTTCAAGAAGCTGAAGAGCTTCCTGTGTAAGATAGCGGTAGAAAGTGGACAACCTGAGACTTGTATCCTATCCTCCCTGGCCCACAGTCTATGCTCCTTACCTGTGTGTCACCACCCTGAGGGATGGGGTGACCAGGGCTACTTTTATAGACATAGGAAGAAGTTCACAACATACCATTGTGTAAAAATACAGGTCTCAAAACGATATAGGTATGATTCTATTTTTTAGAAAAAAAACCCCAACTTTATAAATCTGGCATATATAGGCATACTAAAAAAGTCTGGAAGGATCTACACCAGCATTTTAGTGATGGAGGCTAGAGTTATAAGTACGTATTATGTTCTTACTGTCTTTTTTTTTTTTTTTAAGTTTATTTATTTATTTTGAGAGAGAGAGCGTGTGTGCGAGAGCTGGAGAGGGTCAGAGGGAGAAAATCCCAAGCAGACTCCATCCTGTCAGCACAGAGCCCGACACGCGGCTCAGTCTCAAGAACCATGAGATCATGATCTGAGCCGGAATCAACAGCCAGACTGCTTAACAAACTGAGCCAGCCAGGTGCCCCCGTGTGTTATTTTTTAAAGGAGAAAATGGGTTTAAAAGTTTTAAATGGGGGCGGGGAGACAGTGTTTGAAGTGAGAGAAAAGAAGGTACGAGATCTGCTGCCTTCTTCTCCCAGCCCCATGTTTTTCTCCCATGACCTTATTGATTCTTTCAGCTTTTTTTCCCTTACCCTGCAAACATGAAGCATGTGGCTATGAGGAAACCACTTCATGTCCTTTAAAAATTCCCACCTCAAACCCTTGTTCTAGTTGCCATTAGAACTCTGTCACTGTTTGCAATACCGTTGTACGACCTGTGAAATGGGAAGAATTGCTTCCCCCGACCCCTTCAAAGCTCTTCACACAGGCTCTTGCATGTTCTCTAGTATTAAAGGGTTGAGTGCAATTACGGCATTGCATTTTAGGCTTTGTGAGAGGGAATTCCTGCAAAAGAGCACTACTTTTTAACAACCCAAACCGTCTTCTTACTGAGAAGATAATGCCTCCTCAGAGAAGGGATATCCTGAATTTTATACGTTGAAGAAGCTGCTTCCTCAGAACAGAGAGAGGTTGCCGTATTGAGTCAATCCGCTGATCCTTTCCTCCTGCAGAGGGCTCGACCTTGCAGAAAGTCTACACTGGGCTCCAGCCAGCTGTTTTGTCTTTCAGGCTTTGTTCAAAACAGCTGGCTGCAGGGCTGCCCCATACCTAGACTAGGTCAAGGTTTGTGCTCTGAGAAAAGACCAGGTGTGTTTATTGAACAACAGCCTTTGCCCCATGGGCTTACAGACTCGAATTCCACAGGGAGCCTAACAAGCTGTGTTTCATTGCTGTGGTTCTAAAGTACACTTGCACACACTGAAAAGATCTCTGGGAGTCCCTTTTACACAGGCTGGGACTCAGAGGCCTCGTGGAATAGAGATACTTCTCAGGTTTGTCCTCAGTCCTGTGACCTTGTGTGCTTTCTCACTTCCGTGCATTCAAGCTCACAGCATCTTGACCTGTCTGCCTTGTGTGAGCCTGATTTTGTCACTGATGGTTTTTATTGCAGTTTCTTGACTGTATGACTAATCTATTGATTGTGATTCGGAGCAAGTAAACTAAACATAAGAATTCCACGGATGTTGTAACATAGTCTCTGTAACCTACTTTTCCTTTAATTTGTTAAATGCATCTGAAGCCTGTTTTGTAGAAGATTAGATCAAAGGGTAGACAGCTAATGTATACCCATCATCGTTGAAAAAGTCCTTCTTATACATTATAAACTAAATTTGACTTTTTTTTTTTTAATTTTTTTTTAAGTTTATTTTTGAGACAGAGAGAGACAGAGCATGAACGGGGGAGGGTCAGAGAGAGAGGGAGACACAGAATCGGAAGCAGGCTCTAGGCTCTGAGCCATCAGCCCAGAGCCCAACGCGGGGCTCAAACCCGCGGACCGCGAGATCGTGACCTGAGCCGAAGTCGGACGCTTAACCGACTGAGCCACCCAGGCGCCCCAACTAAATTTGACTTTTTTTTTTTTTTTTTTTTTTTTTTTTTTTTTTTTTTTTTTTCAACGTTTATTTTATTTTTGGGACAGAGAGAGACAGAGCATGAACGGGGGAGGGGCAGAGAGAGAGGGAGACACAGAATGGGAAACAGGCTCCAGGCTCTGAGCCATCAGCCCAGAGCCCGACGCGGGGCTCGAACTCACGGACCGCAAGATCGTGACCTGGCTGAAGTCGGACGCTTAACCGACTGCGCCACCCAGGCGCCCCTAAATTTGACTTTTAACGGCGTATCGTTGAAATAGTTTTCATTGGTTCATGTGTCTGGCTTTGCATGCATAATTGACACACATGTAAGCAAATAGAGAACAAAAAGTACTAAAACTTAAAAGTCCTTAAGGAATTTACATTGCATATATTAACTTTTACATCTCTCCAAATATATTTCGTGGAACACTTTACCCATAAAATGCTTTTAAAAACAAAAGAATTCCATGATTAAAAATGTTGGGAAAACACTGCTGACTATGGTCCCCTGTGAATTTACACAAGAATAGTAAATATTAAAGGCGCTGAGAAGTCCTGCAGCAAAGAGGGCTGTTAGTTTTGTTTAAGTCAGTGATTTTTCCCCCACTTCCTAGTAGCTATTGGCACTCAGGAACTAAAGTTCTTGAGAAACATAATGCAAGAAACATGGTAAATAATAAACCTTTTTGGAGCTAATCCTCTGTATTGTCTGAGTCAGAAGACAGGCATTCATTCTAGGCCAGTCTGTTATGATCAGCTGTGGAATTTTGATCTCACCAGTTAATGTCTCTGGGCCTTGGTTGCCTCATCCATTAAATGTCCTACAGCAGTTCTACTGACTTTTGGGTCTCAGATTCTGTAACTCTTTTCTCTGATTGGTTATTTTGTCCTGAATAGAAAGAATTCATGTTGTCGCTTATTGGTACAAGAAGGTTTTATGAGACAGGGTTCTATTAGTAGCCAAAACAGGAATGACTGAATATGGTGAACAGTTTTAGGGTGGGAAAGCAAGGGATAGGATAAGAACAGGGTCCAGGGTATGGAAGTGGCCATTTCTTTTTTTTTTTTTTTTTAATTTTTTTTTTTTAACGTTTATTTATCTTTGAGACAGAGAGAGACAGAGCATGAACAGGGGAGGGGCAGAGAGAGAGGGAAACACAGAATCTGAAACAGGCTCCAGGCTCTGAGCTGTCAGCACAGAGCCCGACGCGGGGCTCGAACTCACAGACCGTGAGATCATGACCTGAGCCGAAGTCGGACGCTTAACCGACCAAGCCACCCAGGCGCCCCTGGAAGTGGCCATTTCTGTTCTACTGTGGATGAAAAAGGTTAGGTTTAATGATACTTCTGCAGGTAGGTTTAATGATACTTCCCGAGGGCATTTTCAGTGAGGGAAATCCTCATTTACAAATGAAAAGGTTAAAAGTAGAACAAAATTAAACTGTATTTTATTATTTAGTATCCTTTTGTTCCTGATTCTTTTGCTGTGCTGAGTTTTTAACTGTTGAAGGATCATCTTCTGAACTGTTTTGAGTTTATGGAAGCATTGGATAAAAAGCCAAGCATGTCACAGATTAAAAGTCAGAAGATATACAGAACTTAAAGAAAAGCCAGATCATTTATCAAACATAATTTAGGATTCAGCATAAAAATCTGCTGAGCAATTGTATTTATGTAAATTATCAGAAAGTAAGTAGGACCATTCAGTCAAATTACCTACTGTATCTAAATGAAAGGACCATTTGGATAGAATATCAGTTAGATAGCCTGTGAGGTTTGAACCATGGATATCCTATGAGGTTTGAAAATTAGCGGAAGCAGATTTCAGAAGATCAAGTCTGATCTTTTAGATGTGTTATCATTTTAAAGAAAATTCGTACGTGTGCTTTTCATTAAAAAGGGAATGAAAAATTGGGTTGGGTGCTATATGATAGCATATTTTCTCACTGATTCCTTAAAGCACTCTTGAGATGTGGGCATTAGAAACATGTACAGATGTGAAAACCAAGGATTTGTCCAAAATCTAAATGGCAACAAATAGGTAGGGGTAGGATTTCAGTTCACATTTGCCTTATTACAAAATGTCTTTCCTTTGGACCACACTGCTTCCATAGAAGTGGTGTCTATGGTATTCCTGTCTTCCCCAAGACCTATTTTTTTGTGACGCTGAGAAACTCCTGGAGAAGGAACACATTAAACAATAGAGTTCAGGTAAATTAAGACGACAGCTGTCCTTAAGTACCACCTTTCACCATCCAAACGTGCTAACCATACTCTCACCATGTAACTCAATAAAAGAATACCGTGGAAGCCTGTAGAAATGGGAAAGGTAGTGGTCACCAAGAGTCAATAGTCTGAGGCTTAATGGCGTTCCATTCTGTCAAAACTCAACCTGCGTCCCACTCTCTTAGTACAGTGAGGCGGTCTGAGGAATGGCTAAAGACAGTCTGGGAAAGACGTGTAAATAGAGATGTCAGAATTGCCTTTTGATATTTGAACACCACTTGAATGAAGAGGTAGTTCGGTTTGCCAGTGAGGAGGCCCTGAGAAAATTTCGACTTGGGAACAGGAGGGCTTCCTTCCCCACATCAGAGTCTAGGAGCAGAACAGACTGCTGTAGGAGACAGCAAATGCCCTGGCAAACATGGCCCAAAACCACTGACAAGAAAGTTTGGAGACGGAGAGGAGTTGGTCATCCTATATGGCAGGTGGCCTTAGTGATCTTTGGGGTTCTCTGTGGCTCTGAGCATTGAAGACCTTCTGTGTGGTTTTGCTCGTTGTCAGATATCCATAAATGTGATATATGTATTTGGATTTTCTCTCTTTGTAAGTTTTTTTATTTTTCTCTAGCATCATGTTAGAAATTAGTAAGAAAACATTCTGTCACAGAGAATATTCCTCACTTCTGGGATCATGTGTCTTTAATGATTAATATACATATCGTCTCCCGTGATCAGCCTCTAGCAGTCCCTCTGTGTATGCTGGATCCTTATGCTGTGAATGAGTTCTGAGTGGGCCTAAGCAGTCATTTAAGAAATTCAGTGCATGGTGGTCTGGTCTTCCAAGCTCCTTTGTCAGGTGGTTTAGAAAGCCCTTCACACCTTAAAACCCAATATAGTGACTATCTGAGTTTCTTTCTGCTTATCTTATGCCCACTGCAGTCTTGTCAGCTATCCATTTTGAGCCAAGTGGTGTATATTCTGCCAACTTTAAATGGAATGTTCTCATCAGGTTGAAAGACTTGCTTTACGGCAGGCCATCTGAAAGCCAGAGGAATTGATCTGCTAAAGTGCCAGCCAGCTGAGTGCCACATTTACTTCATTTAAAGCACAACACGTGATGTGGGGGGAAAAATGTTTCCTCTGTAACTATGTGAAGTGACAGATGTTAACTGGACTTATTGTGGTGATCATTTTGCAGTGGATACAGATACCGAATCATAGTATACACCAAAACTAATATAGTGTTAATGTTAATTATACCCTAATTTAAAGAGAACAACTTAATTGTCATAATAAATTAAGGAAACTTAGGCCAAAGACAAAAAAACAGGGGCACCTGGGTGGTTCCCTTGGTTAAGTACCCAACTCTTGGTTTCAGCTCAGGTCATGATCTCGTGGTTCATGATTTCGAGCCCTGTGTCAGGCTCTGCACTGTGCTGTGTGGAGCCTGCTTCAGATTCTCTTTCTCTCCTTCTCTACCCCTGCTTTCTATCAATCAATCAATCAATCAATCAATCTTTTTTTTTTTAAATTTTTTTTTCAACGTTTATTTATTTTTGGGACAGAGAGAGACAGAGCATGAACGGGGGAGGGGCAGAGAGAGAGGGAGACACAGAATCGGAAACAGGCTCCAGGCTCTGAGCCATCAGCCCAGAGCCTGACGCGGGGCTCGAACTCACACACCGCAAGATCGTGACCTGGCTGAAGTCGGACGCTTAACCGACTGCGCCACCCAGGCGCCCCAATCAATCTTAAAAAAAGACCAAAACACAACAATGAAACCATGACAGTGAAGAGGTATTCCCCCGGGGCCCTCTCAGATGGGCATGGGTGTCTTCTGGAGCGTGTGTGTTGGGAGGCTTGTCTATCTACTAGGACGTAAAATGCTGAGTTACTTGTGGGGTTTGTTGCCCCCCAGCTGAGAATGTTCTTCTGCCGAACAGACGCGGGTCATTCCCTCATTCATAGACCCTGCACCCTGTGTGCAGTTATTTACCAGTGTTGTCCCGGCAAGAGACCCAAGGACTCCCTTAACACTGCTGCCCATATTTCAAGAGAATGCAGTCACCACTGCTCGCCTCCATGTTGCTTTTATCGCCATCACTATTATTATTGCAGCAACATTGATTATTTATTCTATGCTATCCATTGGGTCATTTGCTTTTGCTGCATTACCTTATTTAATCCCTGTGATCATCTTACAAAGTAAACACTGTTATGACCCTTATTCACAAATGAGGAAACTGGGGTTCAGGAATGGCATATATTTGTCCAGAGTCATGCAGTGAATAAGTGATAGAGCTGGGAAGAATCCAGGGCTGGTTCAGAGCCCACACTGTTGCTTACTTGGTTGTACTGCCCATTATTTTGCTCAATGAAATTGGTTAAATCAGAGTTGAGTGTGTTTCGTAGACATTGTTAGAAAACTTGATGCCTATTGGCCTTTAGTACCTATTTACCCTGTCTTCTGTTGACAAAAGAGAAGACATGAATTGTACTAATAACCTAGGAAACTGTGTGTGTGTTTAAACAAATTGCTTATTTGTACCATGACTTTATGAAGATGGTCTAAATCCAACCCTGAACACCACAGCCTCAGACAAGTTCAGCAACAACCTATAGGGAGGTGCAGTTGTCCTTGTGGCTGTGAAATGAGGAAGTAAGTCAATAATACGTATTTAGTTTCTGTGATACTAAATAGGCCACTCTTGAATGACAATGCCTCTAAAAATGCAACCCTGTGGAATTCAATAATATGCCAGGCCATCTGAGAAGAAGTATGTCTCTGTCTCTTCCTTGGTTACCTTTCTAAAACAAAATATAGTAAAGGAGACTGGAAAGATAATATCCAAATAGGGTATCCATGATCAGTAATTTAGATGGTAGTTCCCCATCCCTAGGAGATAACTCAATGTGGTCAAAATTTGACGAATTTTTTGTCATATGTGTTAGTGGTTTTTAAAAACTTTAGTTCAGGCCTCTGAGCTCCTATAGGTGCTAAGCTCTCACTAAAGTGAACAGAGTGGCTGGATGCCAGGCTTAGAGCTGGAGGATTCTGGGTCAAGCAGTTGGAAGACTGATAAGAAAGAGGGTAGGTAACACCTTAAAATAATTTCAAATTTACAGACAAGTTGCAAGAAGAATACAAAGAAGTCCCATGTATCCTTTACCCAAATTTATCATTTGTTAATATTTTGCCACATATATTTTATCTCTCTCTTTACACACACACACACACACACACACACACACACCATATGTGCACATGCGTGCATGTGTTTATTTTTCTGAACCGTGTGAGAGTGGGAATCCTACATGATATCTTTCTGTATGCCTTTATACCGTAGTGTATATTTCCTAAGAATAGGGATAGTCTGTTACTTAACCACAGTTTAGTTATGAAATTTTATGTTGAAACAATACTTTCGTCTATTCTATTTTCCATGTCCAGATGCTGTCCGTGGTCCCCATAATGTCCTTTAATGGTACTTTTCCCTTTCAGTACAGGATCTGGTTCATGATCATGTACTGCATTTTTTTTTTTTTAATTTTTTTCAACGTTTATTTATTTTTGGGACAGAGAGAGACAGAGCATGAACGGGGGAGGGGCAGAGAGAGAGGGAGACACAGAATCGGAAACAGGCTCCAGGCTCTGAGCCGTCAGCCCAGAGCCCGACGCGGGGCTCGAACTCACGGACCGCGAGATCGTGACCTGGCTGAAGTCGGACGCTTAACCGACTGCGCCACCCAGGCGCCCCGATCATGTACTGCATTAATTGTCATGTCTCTTCAGTGTCTTGCAACTGGGAACAGTTCCTCACCTTTTTTTTTTTTTTTTTTTTTTTTGTGAAATTGATACTTTTGGAGAATCAGGTCAATTTTTAAAAATAAGGTGTTCCTCATTTTGGAGTTGTCTGTCCCTGGTTGCTGTACAACAAAAACGAAGGTATATCTTTTTCAAGCTATTACACCTGGAGTCCAGCTGAGCCTCACGGGGGATTAATTTTGGTCACCTGGTTAAGGTGCTGTCTACTTTCTTGGCTGGATTGTCACCATTTCCCCCAACAAACAATGAGCTTTATTTTCAAATATTTGCAGTCTTGGGGGATACAAACAAAACTAAATGTTGATAATTGAGAATCCAGAAGTGTCCTTTCAAGTCTCAAAATAGCTTGATAAGTCATAAATTCTTGGGATTTTATAGTGGATTGGGGGGCTGGAATTGACAAATGTGTATGATTTTAAATTTTTTAATAGATTTTATTTTTGAGAGCAGTTTTAGATTCATAGCAAAATTGAGCAGAAAGTACAAAGTTCCCATATACCACCCCCCCCCCCCCCCACACACACACAACCTCCTCCACTGTCAACATTCCACTAGCATGGTCCATTTGCTACAACAGGTGAACCTACAGTGAAACATCATTAGCACCCAGAGTCCATAGTTTAAGTTAGAGTTCCCACTTGGTGTTGTGCCTTCCAGATGTGTTTCTTAAAAGTCAATTAGTGTGCATTTGCTGCATAATTCAGTTCATTATTCAGGGCTGTTACTTTTCTAAGTTCTTTTGTAAGAAATACATCTCTTGGGGCGCCTGGGTGACTCAGTCGGTTAAGCGTCCAACTTTGGCTCAGGTCATGATCTCACTGTTTGTGAGTTCGAGCCCCGCATCGGGCTCTGTGCTGACAGCTCAGAGCTTGGAGCCTGGAGCTTGCTTCGGATTCTGTGTCTCCTTCTATCTCTGCCCCTCCATGACTTGTGCTCTGTCTCTCTCTGTCTCTCAAAAATAAATAAATGTAAAAAAAAAAAAATTAAAAAAAAAAAGAAATACATCTCTCTTTATCTTGTTTTTAATTAAGCCTCTTCCTTTATTCCTTTTTATAATGATTATATCTTTATAGTTTACTTCACTTTAAGGTCAGCTTTTAATACCATATCAACGGAGAGAGAAAAACTCAAGCAGCTGATGGAACAGGACGTCTCCTCCTCCCCCTCGGCCCAGGTCATTGGTCTGAAGCACGCCCTGTCATCTGTAAGTTGCATGTCATGTGGCCAGGCTCATGATTTTATTTATTTATTTGTATTTTCCAACTCCATGGTTGTGTTGAAAATTCATGAGAAAACCAAACAAATTATCCAAATGATATTTTAACCTTTCATCAGATTTGCTAATTCTGAATACCAAAACTGAGTCTACTCAAATCTTAGTAGCTGGTATTTCATTGAGCATTAGATACTTTAAGTCTGGTTTCCTTCTATTTATCTTGATTTTTTTCTGTTTCTGTAAAGCTTTTGTTGTGTGTTTGCGTGACTCTCACAGACATTTGTCTGTTGATATAAAATCCGACAGTTTGGAGATTTCTGTACCTAAGATTTCTTTTTTATTTTTTTAATTGTTTTAAATCTTTATTTTTGAGAGAGAGAGAGAGAGAGAGAGAGCGTGAGCAGGGGAGGGACAGACAGAGAGAGAGGGAGACACAGAATCGGAAGCAGGCTCCAGGCTCTGAGCTGTCGGCACAGAGCCCAAAGCGGGGCTCGAACCCACAGACAGTGAGATCATGATCTGAGCCGAAGTCAGAGGCTTAACTGACTGAGCCACCCAGGTGCCCAATGTACCTAAGATTTCTTACGCTTAGATTGGCTTTGCAAATGACAGATAGCAGAAGGGCAATTTCGAATTCACTTTTATGTTTTCTGCTGCACAGCACTCATCCTGTTTACCACCGTTTCAAAGTTATTTGGAAGTTATTTTATTAGATTTGGGTAATATAAAACATTTAGCTTCTTTTTCCTGTACAGGCACAAAGAGATGAGTCATATGGAATGTCAGATAATCATTGTGTTTTCATAACAACGAAAATCACGGCCAAGCTTCAGATGTTTTTCACTAAGCCCTTCTGTTATTCACTCTCTCTACTTTTCCCCCTGATTCCAGTTGGGTTCCATTCAAGCACGATATCCTAGGATTTTACTTTGAATAGCGGATGTTGTCTGGTTGCTCACTCTATCTATTGAAAAGCTGGAGAAATTTTAAAATTACATACTTATTTGCTCCTGATCTTTGCTGTCCTTTAGAATTCCTAGTGTAAAGAGAAAGCGTGTGCACTTTTGAAGTGAAAATTACTAGATGAAGCAATTCTGAACTTTTTATTTAGGGTCAGGTCGGGCAGATGGACTTTAGGATCTTGTTTTCAGAGGCTAATTCAGGCTTTGAGAGAACTAGAAAATATCCATTCATCTTTTCGATTCATCATGTTACTGAGAAAAGTAAAGTAATGATTTTGGTGTGACGTTAATAGGAAATACATTAGCAGTAGTACATATTCTTGAAACATACTTGAGGAATATTTAGCCGGTGGAAGTTCCAAGTATATTACCCTTGAAAGAATTAAAAAAAATAATGTGGGCTTAGTCTATGTAGACAGTCTCAATGTCATCCACCCTGAGGAACTCTGGGTTTTCTAAGGTCAGAAATAGAAACACCCCCTTTTGGATTGTAGTGGACAGCCATACTGGGTGCTACTCTGGTTTGGAAAAAGTAAAGTGAGTTCTCTTTTGAGTTTATTTTTTAGTGCTAAAAAGCTTTTTTTGCTGTTCCCGGTAAGTTGACTTTTCGTGCATTTAAAAGGTTCCTCTAATGGGCTCCCCAGAATTCCTTTCACTGTGGTCTTCCTCTCTTCTGCCCTCCTCCCTTGGAGGTCTAGCCTCATCTTGTTAGTCTGCTTGTCTGGTAGTGGGCAGGGGTATCCTAGGCCAAAGTTGTTACCTTTGATAAGGAATTCTCCCCCATGTCCAGGATTTTGGAAACTAAAGATGTAACAGAATGATCCTTTCTTTCCTCTTTTCGGCTTGGATCCTGGATTAGATTCCAGACTTTTTTTTTTTTAAGTTTATTGATTTATTTTGAGAGAGAGAGAATTCCAAGCAGGCTCTGCATTGTCATCAGGGAGCCTGACACAGGGCTCAAACTTACAAACCATGAGATCATGACCTGTGCCAACACCAAGAGTTGCTTGGGGACTAGGAGATGCTTAACCAACTAAGCCACCCAGGTGCCCCAAGACTTGTTTTTCAAAAATGAAAATTTTAGTGCCATCTCAAGGCTATCAGAATGGATATGTTTGGGCTGTATATGCAGTCAATATTCTCCTTCTGCCCGTGGCTTATGAAGGAAAGAGAAGCTGCTAAAGTAACACATTTTTTTTCAGGCCATACTAAGATTATAGCCACTGGTATAGATTCTAGCCACTTACACTTAGATACCAGCAACATGTTGGTCAGAAATAAGGGACTACCCATAGAGATTGTTACATGTACTTGTGTGAATTAAGAACATTTACTCAGTATTTCCAAATAGCCCATTCTATTCCTGGTTATAAAAAATAAAACCAACCTCCTGTTTGAGACCCAGGCAGTAGGCCAGACAGTGCCATATCCTTCTGTGGTCTCAGCAGGTAGACCCTGTGGGCACTAATGGATGGGAAAGGATCTGAGATTCTTGGAATAGAGCCTGGAAGACAGACAGGACCGATTTTTGTACAAGCACCCAAGGAGCTGATTGTGGGAGTGTCTGGGGGTCACAGTCAGGCACATTTGTTCCTTTCCAAAGACAGATCATTTGGAAACATCTCCCTCTACCTTCAAGCCAGTTGCTTCCCACTGGGAGGTTAGGACAGGGAATCAGACCTGCCCAGGGGTGGGTTTGTGTGTGCTCACATCCCTCCCCCCATTCCCAGGACCCTGGTTCCTAGCCTTTATCCAGGTAAGTGAAAGTACATTGTTGCTGTTTTCAATAAAATGTCTTAGTCATGAAGAATGAAGAAAACTATCATCACCTGTATTGGAAAATAATAAAATTAATCTTCCTCAGAATACTGCTTTTAAGCACACTTCCCAAGATCCAGTAAAACTGGTGTGAAAATTAGATAGCATTTAAAGACATCCAATCAAAAGGGGTGGGAGCAGTGTCAGAAGCGTGGGATCATTGGGAGAGATCTGGGGAGGATGAGGGGCCACGAAACCCCTGGCCTCAGTAAGAGCTGAAGGTGTTGGTGATTTCCTTCTCCACCAAAAGGAAAGCTTCGTCAACCCTTTCTTCCATCCCCAGACGTGAGACTACAGAAGGGACATCACTACCAAAGTTTAGTATCTTTGATCCCCCTCGCATCTCCGAACCAGTATCCTGTGGGATAGCATTCAAGGAGAAAATCCAGGAAGTGCCCCACTCAAGGCTCCATCCCACTGGGCCCACTGCTGTGCTTTTCTGATACATCCATCTATTAACAGAGCCCCACTATTTTTAACATGTTCCAGGCCCTAGCACAAAACACAGACCTTAAAGAACGCTTATGCAGAATCCATGCTGAGTCTCTGCTCCTCGATTCCCCTGCTGCTGCCAAGTCGGGTGACAGTCTGGCAGAGGTGGGTGAGGCTTCTCGTCTGGGAATGTTTCCACAACCGCCACCCCCTCACCTGACATCCTCTGTCACGTCGCCCCTGTTTCCCTCTCGGGAGCGGTGCTCACATCTCTGCCCACCTCCGGCAGCTGCTGCAGGGTCTGGGAGCCCCTGAAGGCTTTCTGGAATATGTGCCTCCTGCATTGTTAAACTGCTTCCTCCCCTCCCCACCCCAAGAAGTCTTCTTCCTTTTGTATTTCTTTACCCCATTTTCCTCCTAAGTATCACCTTTTACTAGATCTTGCTGGAATGGGGAAAGACAAACATTTTCTCCTGCTACTTCTGAAGAGACCTAATTTTCTCTGCCCTACGGTAGCTTAATTCCCTGCCAGTATCGCTTGCTCCCTCTGTGAGAACCCCCTCCCCTTTCTTTGTGGCTTTCCCTTCTCCCTCTTCTGTGATTTTTTTTTTTTCTTTCAAAAAGCACAGCTGTATTTTCTGAGGGAGAAAATATTGTATTACAGTTGAAGTGTCTTGGTCCACTAATAGTATGTTAAAAATGTCTTTTCTCAAGACAGGATGTTTATCCAAAATGTTCTTTGAAGGTTTAAAATGAGAAGCTGCAGAAAAATATAAATGGATTATTCAGAAAATAAGTAAAAAAGGGATAATAAGGCCTAAAACTGCTTTTAGCTATCATATTTATATATGCCTGTCTCAGAATTGCTAAATTTTTTATTAACAAATCTATTGGACTGAGCACATTTGAAATAAAAGGGGAGGAAGGTAATATACAAGGGGTGTGTGTGCGTGTGTGTGTGTGTATACGTGAGTGTTGTCTGTAAATTTATAAAAGGAGTTTCCAACGTTGAAGCTTAATCCCTCTTCCTCCTTTTCCTGTCCTCAAAGAAAACAAAACCCCCACATAGTTCTTTACTCTGTGGGAAGCCATGTGTACAAGCAATGAGAAGACTAGGGGTTGAAATTGGTCAGCACCGAGGGCGAGGCCGGGGCATCCGCAGACACGTGGCCGCACGCCAAGGGGACCCTCTTCTCTGATAAGAGACCTACCCTCTCTCTGCAGAGGCTCCCAGGCCTGCTGCTACTTCTGAGATGTGTGTCAGTGGTGCACCACGACATTCCTCTACATACTCCCTCCCCACCAAGAGATCTTCTCAGCCATTTAAACCCATACCTGAACTGAATGGTCTTTAAAGTTGGGCGCCCAAACATGACCTGTGGTGACGTTCATTTTAGGCCTGGGCAAAGAAATGTGCTTCCCAGTTGGGCTTTCTTTTGAATCTGCACAGTAGCTGAAGCAGGGCTCAGTCTCCACGACTGGCCATCATGGGTGTTCTTTGCCACCAAACACTGGCATTCTGTGGGGTTTCTATGTCTATTGGGAGGCAATGCCTACCTTTTATTTTTATTTAAAAAAAGTTTTTTACACATTTACTTATTTTTGAGAGATGGAGCTTGAGCAGGGGAAGGGCAGAGACAGAGGGAGACAGAGAATCTGAAGCAGGCTCCAGGCTCTGGGCTGTCAACACAGAGCCCGACGTGGGGCTGGAAACCACGAACTGTGAGATCATGACTGAGCTGAAGTTGGACGCTTAACCGACTGAGCCACCCAGGTGCCCCAGTGCTTACCTTTTAAATAGCATTTCCACCAACTACATTTATTTAAGCAAGTTGACACTTCATTTATGGTTCTATGTACTTATGCTCAGTGTGCATACTTGGGGCTATTTGTGTTTTGGAAAGGAAACCAGAATCAGTCTTTTCAAAATGCATGTTTTGGGGCGCCTGGGTGGCTCAGTCGGTTAAGCAGCCGACTTTGGCTCAGGTCATGATCTCGCGCTCCGTGAGTTCGATCCCCGCGTCCGGGCTCTGTGCTGACAGCTCAGAGCCTGGAGCCTGTTTCAGATTCTGTGTCTCCCTCTCTCTGACCCTCCCCCGTTCATGCTCTGTCTCTCTCGGTCTCAAAAATAAATAAACGTTAAAAAAATTTTTTTTTAAATGCATGTTTTTAAACTGATCTCACAAGGAATGTACCTGAAGGCTTAAATGCTGTAAACTGTCCTGGAGGAGGAGCAGTAGTGTCCCCCAAATTCACACTTGCCACACTAGACTGAAGTCTTGAATTGATGGCATGTCGTCCTTGCTGTTTCCTCTTTCAGTAATTTTATATTCTCCATGTTTTATCCTGCTTTTCACTGAGTGACTCAGGCTCACTTTCCCAGAAATGGAAAAGCCATTCTTGTCTTCAGGAAACCAGAGAGTGACTGGAAGTGGCCGCCCCAAGAGCTTAAAAATTCTATTCCTGTTTATTTTTCTTAGGTAGCTCACAGACACCCCAAGCAATCTGTTAAGGAATGGCAGTTCCCACAGTGAGGTCAACCTAGGACCCTCTGTTTTCTGTACTTCCCTTCCCTTCCCTTCCGTTCGACTTGCTCAGATTACCCATCTCCCATCGAAATGACTCCCACATTCTAGTAAGTTCTCATATTTTATCTTTTTGAATGTGAATATTTAATACTTTCAGCTTATTAGTTCTTATATTATTTTAGGTTCCAAATGAAAGGCTAGGTGACTTTGGGTGGTAATACTCTATTTAATCTACAGTCCATTTCAGAGACTTAAGTAGGCAAGAACTTTAAAGATACATCTGAAAGAGAAGCAGGGAATTTAGTTCTTTCAATTGCCTATCTGTTTGCTCTATTCCATGTGCATTTGAATGCGTTAACTCACGAAAACCTAACCACAATTCTATGAGGTAGGTGATGGTAGTTTCATTTTAGAGACAAGGAAACCAGAGAGGTTAAATAACTTCCCCCAGGGCACACTGCTAATAAGAGACCTGGCTGGGATGTCAATCCACATCTGGTGAGCCCAAAGCACAGTGTTTTCTCAATAACATCACACCTGCTATATATTGAGGAAATGTGCCAGGCCAGTAGTGGAAATATGCTGGGGATGGTGTGAGAATGGACTGAAAAACTATCTCAGACGTAAACACCATTTCACATAAAAGAAACAAACACATGATAAAATCAACAAAAAAAGCAATGGGCAGGAGATGGGTGGATCATTCAACAAATTCGTTTGGCACAGCTCAAAGGCGATCTTTTGACTGAGCACTTTAAATCTTCACATTGGACACTAAAATGAATTGTAAGTGAATTGGAGTTAAATATAAAAACTCAAACTGAAATCCACTGACGTAAATATTTATCAAATGGCTAGTGTAGGGAGGACTTTCTAAATTTGGGAGCAATAGAAAAATTGCAAAAGACACATTAACTAGATCTGACCTTTGTTTTAGGAAAGAAATGGTGTATATGGAAAAATGAGAGACAAATAATAAACTAGGAAAAATATTTTCAGTGAAAATGACAGACTTAGAAAATGCTAACTAGGTGATAATGTCTTTAATATGTAAATAATTAATAAGTAATAAGCAACTTAAGACCCCAATAAACAAATGAAGAAAGGGACCCAATTCACCAAAAACCCAAATACATACAGTTCTTTTGCAACTTTTGACTTTGTGATACTTATAAATTCACAACAAAGTGCAAAGAAATGCAGAGGGAGGTCCCATCCACCCTGATGTACCCTCCCCTAATGTCAACATTTCTATAGGTTTTTTATTTTTTTAAGAAAAAAGTGTTAGACCTAATTCTTAACGAAGAAATGCAAATTAAAACAATTTGTTTAACATACAGCTTTTCTAAATTATAGTATTCTATGCCCTTAAAGATATAGAGAAAACAGAGGTTCTTTTGTTAATGTGATTAAATCATATATGTATTACCTCTAACATTTTAAATAATTCTGCTTCTGAGGACTGATTCCAAGAAATAGTGAGATACAAGTATTATCTCATTGTTTACAAGAGACATTTGCAAAGATGCTCATGATCTTTACAAATTTGGAAATGCCCTTAATTTCTACTACATAAAAGTGTCACTTTGTGACACGCATATATAACAAAGTATTATCTATGAACTAAAGTTAATGTCTCAAGAAGCTAACATCCTGGGAAAAAGTTCGTAATATAATGTTAAATGAATATAGCAGACTATATAAAGACTACAGTGTGATCTAGTTTTTCAAACTTAAATCTGTATCTTTATATAATACATATACACGCATACACATATATGTACCATACACACACACACACACACACACACACACACACGTTTTAATAATAAAAAATACACCAACAGGTTAATAGGGGCCACATCTGGGCAATGAGGCTTTAAGTGATAGGTATTTTATTTACATTTTTCTTTTTTTTCCATTTTAAACATGTTACTCTTATCCTCAAGATAAATGTTAATTTTGAAAAAAATGACTATGGTACAGTGTTGTTTAGGGAAAGTTTATAAATATATATTATATATAAATCAATGGACTGGGGAACATGTTCACTACTCAGTTCCATTTGCCCCAGTTTTATATATTTATATAAGTTTATATATATACACACACACACACACACACACACACAATTATTTTAAAGCAAAGCTATATGTATAAAAAAGATGGGAGAGGGGTGCCTGGGTGGTGCAGTCGGTTGAGCGTCGGACTTAAGCCGGGTCACGATCTCGCGGTCCGTGAGTTCGAGCCCCGCGTCGGGCTCTGGGCTGATGGCTCAGAGCCTGGAGCCTGTTTCCGGTTCTGTGTCTCCCTCTCTCTCTGCCCCTCCCCCGTTCATGCTCTGTCTCTCTCTGCCCCAAAAATAAATAAACGTTGAAAAAAAAAAGAAAAAAAAAAAAGATGGGAGAGAAATGTATCAAAATGCTTATAGTGGTTTTAGCCACAATGAGATACCATCTTATACCTGTCAGAATGGCTAACAGTAACAACTCAGGCAACAACAGATGTTGGCGAGGATACAGAGAAAGAGGATCTCTTTTGCATTGCTGGTGGGGATGCAAACTGGTGTAGCCACTCTGGAAAACAGTATGGAGGTTCCTCAAAACACTAAAAATAGAACTACCCTACGACCCAGCAGTTGCACTACTAGGTATTTGTCCAAGGGACACAGGTGTGCTGTTTCGAAGGGACACATGCACCCCAATGTTTCTAGCAGCACTATCAACAATAGCCAAAGGATGGGAAGAGCCCAAATGTCCATCGATGGATGAATGGATAAAGAAGATGTGGTATATATATACAATGGAGTATTACTCGGCAATCAAAAAGAATGAAATCTTGCCATTTGCAACCATGTGGATAGAACTGGAGGGTATTATGCTAAGTGAAATTGGTCAGTCAGAGAAAGACAAATAATCATATGACTTCACTCATATGAGGACTTTAAAATACAGAACAGATGAACATAGGGAAGGGAAGCAAAAATAATATAAAAACAGGGAGGGAGGCAAAACCTAAGAGACTCATAAATATGGAGAACAAACTGAGGGTTGCTGGAGGGGGTGTGGGAGGGGGAATGGGCTAAATGGGCAAGGGGCATTAAGGAATCTACTCCTGAAATCATTGTTGCACTATATGCTAACTAATTTGGATGTAAATTTAAAAATTAGAATTTAAAAAATTTAAAAAATAATAATAGTTTATATTTTCTTAAAAAATGCTTATAGTGGTTTTAGTGTGATAGGATTATGAGTGTTCCCTTCCTTCCCTTTTTTTCTGTTTATCTTTGTTGATTTCAAAAAAAAATGATAGACAACCATGGAGGCCTTCCAACCTCGTGGGGAAATTGTTGAAGTGAACCGAGCAGGTTGATATGTAACAAGTGCGGTCCTGTGTGTGTAAGGTAGTATGCTGAGGCTTGGGGCTGCTGCAGCCCCATTGAGTTTTTTTTTCAGTGGGTATTGATAGGACGTTTCTGGAGGTAGAACGTCAGAAGGGGCTAGCGTTAGGTATATTATTTTCATTGCTGATGAGCCAAGAAATCCTTCTGATCCATCCAACTAGGAGAAGGAAGATAGACAGCAGGAGCGACTAGTAATGAATTAATGAACAGAACAAGTAAATAAATCATTAGAGTCTTATGTGGCAGTGACACACCAAAAGACACAGGAAGATTCTGCTGTTTCAGTGAGCATTAAAGGAGCTCAGTCATTCACTATGGTGTCTCCTGTTTTGAGGAGACATTCCTTTCCCTTGAAGGTGACAGCTATGGCACTTGTTTATAGAGCCTAATGTGGTCTCTTTGTCAGGGCAGAAAAGAAGCCTGCTTTTCGCAAGGCTTTATGGGTATTAAAATGGGTAAGACCTTTGAATGACCAGGTGTCTTACCTAGGAAGAATCCAAGAGGAAGGGGTACCCATTTAAATGTGTTCCTGAAGTAAACATTTCATAAAGGGACCACTTGTCCTTTACTAATTATAAAAATCTGCTATGGTCCTTCTGTTATCGCATCCCCATCTTGGATATAATTTGTTTATGAGACTGAAGAGTGTATCCTGAACTCATAAAACTTCTGGAAAAGACATAATCTGCTGTAACTTTTGCTCTCCAAATATTCTGAGACTCCTTTATGACATATGTATGATGCAGAAGCTGTTCCTTTATCAGCCCCGTGAGAATTGTGAACTGTAGGGAAGTTCAGGGCAACAATCTTTTCTGAATCGAAGGAATTTAGACTGGGGAACATTCCTCAAGGTGTCACCTCTCCCTCCAAACCAAAGCCCGAAATAGAATCAGCCTCACCTTCCTCTTCCCTTCTGTAGTACCCTCTCTTCTACAGTCTTGGTCTCATGTGTTGAGTGCATTCTTTGCGCCACTCTTTCAGGCCAGTGCATCCTTATATCTCTCCAAAGCCAGCATAAAGCAGTTGCTCAATTTGTTGAGTTGTATTAAATTTTCACTTGCAAATTGAATAGAATGCACATTTCCAAACAAAGTATTTAGGACCTTCCCCACGGGGAAGTTTAGACCCAGTGAAGTAGGGAAGGGAGGGCCATGCAAGATGGAAAAATCATGATACCCCATTATGTTGTTTGTAGAGAGGTTTATAAAGGGGATTGGGAGTTTCCATCCCTCTCAGAGTTATTTGTGGTTGGAGAGAGACAAAGAGAATTTATCTCATTCATCCATGAATAATGAATGATCTGCCACCAGGGGCACTTCTGGACCAAAACACGCCGTGTATTTGTCAAGGGACGCCTCAAGAACAGCATATTGGCTTCTGGGAAAGCGTGGAGGCAGAAAAAGGCATTGTGGCTGCAAATCAGCCACGCAAGGACATACGTTGAGTACAATTCAGAGGAAATTTTAGGATGAAAAGAAACATCCTGCAGTGGTAGAGAATAAGAGGATATGATTCAGAGAGTGTTAGAATTTTCCCCCTCTTAACTGGAACCGAGACTGACCTTGGACAGTTTCTTTTTGCTTTGAGATTTGTTGCAGGTGCCTAAGCAGTGATAGTGCCTATAAAGTGAGGTGTCCGTGTGGCGGACACTTTTGTTTTTCATTTTGTTTTGTGTGAGGCTTGCTTCTCCTTGACTTTGGAGCTGACCTCTGCTTTGAGCTGCTTGTTTGCATGTGCCTGTGACCTTGTGTATCATGCAGAGAAATCAGTTGTTTATTTTTGCTTCTCTTGAGGCTGTTTCTAATTATATGCATTTTTGTGTTTGTGTTTCAAATAGGAAAACTCCAGAGATGACAACCGAGCTCTGGTCCATCAGCTTTCCAATGAAAGTAGACTCTCCATCACTGACTCCCTTTCAGAGTTTTTTGATGCACAGGAAGTTCTGTTATCTCCAAGCTCTTCAGAAAATGAGGTTTGAGCACTGTTTTCAGTTAGATGCCTCAAAATCTCTTTTGTTGCTTTACTCATTTGTTTAGAAATGCTAAACTCAGTGGGCTCTTTCTGCCGTTGCATTCTGAGGATCTTCTTGTAACTCCCACCCCCCCAGAGAACACGAAAAGATACAAGACCTCAGGGAAAAGGTTGCAAAAGTAGAAGGTGTTGGGTACTTCCTCACTTCTGTTTCTTGATTTGTTATACCTCTTTTCAATTAGTGGCTAATGATTTTGACTATTAGCTATTTCATAATGTAATATTTCTACTACAGGGTTGGAAATTAGTATCTTATTTTTTTAATCACTGAATTTGACCAATATTAATTTATAACATGCAATTATTTTACTATAATTATTTTAATATGGCTATTATAATAATTTATAATATATAATAATACGGTTTCATATTGATGCATAAAAATCATACTGTCCTAAATAAGCAAGTATCATAGTTGGCATTGCTTTGTGAAAATGTGAATTGATAATTTTACACCTTTCATATAGAAGTACTAATCTTATTTAATTTCCATGGAAGATCCTTTTTTTTCCCCACAAATAGTTGAAAGACAAATTATAATTATTCTGTGCAAACACTAGCAAATTCTGAAAGTGCAGTCTGAAATAATAAGAATCTTTTGTAATAACTAAGATCTTGAGTGTTTTCTTTGTGATAACTGCTCAAGAAAGTATAAAAATTTTAATAACAGGTGTTTGCCGTGAACGGCTTTCAGGCAGACTGGCGTTTGGACCTCTATGAAAGTAATCCAAAATTATTTCTGTAGGTTTTTAACATGGGATTCAAAATGTTTGATGATTTGGGGTAAAGGTTTAATGAAAATCTGGTTTGTTTATTCTTACTCAAATGTATTTTTCTTTTCCCATAGATTTCTGAGGATGACTCCTATGTCAGTGACATAAGTGATAACCTTTCCTTAGACAATCTCAGTAATGATTTAGATAATGAGAGACAGACCTTGGGTAAGATTTAAATTATTTGATCTCTGAAAGATTGCATCTTCAGTGAATACTAATAAGCATTAATAGAGTATCTTCTGCAGGTATAGAACTGTAACATGTTTTATATAAGAAAATTAAGACATGGTCCCCATCCTTGAGGTTTATATAATCTAGGTGGGGAATCAGCACTGACATGTAAATATATATTCATTCAAATAAATTTGTCTGCCCATGAAAAGTTTGATTTTATAAAGTAAGGGTATACCAGTTATCATATAAATACCAAAAATTAGTGCAATAGATACCCCTAATATGGTCAAACATTCTCTCATCAAGCACATTACAATATAGCTTTTTGCCTTTAGATATCTAGTGGTTTTCATGCTTTAGGAATTCTGTAAGGCTTATGTAATAAGAACACCTGATCTAAGTGGTAATTCAACCTCAGATTCTTTAAGATAACACATTTAAAAGTAACAAATGGCTACCTCCTAGAAGGGGGGGATGGGCCGTCAGGGTATCTAAGACATCCCTTTATTACTGTTTGGTCCCAAGAGCAAAACGATGCCGAGGAAATGTTAGTTTGCATTGTGGGGTACCTAGAGTGTCTGCCTATCCCCAAACAGCTCTGATTTAGGAGTTCAGTAAGCATACTGAAGTCTGTTTCAGAAAATGTGCTTAAGAAGAATTGGCCCATTGGACAGTTTTCTGCATGGGTACTGTAGCATCAGACATTCCCAGTCTTGGTACTCAGTGTGCCTCGGGATCTCCAGGTTGGCCTGTACCACATACTGGGTACCTAGAGCACCACCTATTTTCATATCTACCCAGAGGATAGGGACCATGTCAGGGCTTTTTGTATTTTAGTGCTTCCCAGTTCAGAAAGTATGTGTGAAATATGATGATGAATTGTTATATGAATGCCAAAGAGCCTACACTTTGGGGACCACAAAAAAGGCAGGTAATTTTACCATTTTCTGGAAGTACATCCTTTTAGCATCATATCTGCTAGAAGTCTGATGCTCATTTTGCTCTATCTTGCTTGAAATGTTTCCAGAGAGATGAACACTTTGGTGGAAAAGTCCAATAGTTCAAAGGAGAAGACCAATAATGTAGGAGCTCCTTGTTTTTCTAGAAAAACAAGGAGGTGGATTGGAAGAGAAATCAAGAAACATCACATCCCCTTGACAAACAGCACACACACTAAAATGGCACTCCCACTATGGATGAGGAAAATGGACAAACGCTGAAGTCTTTTTCTCTTTGAGGCCTGAGGGAGGGGCCAAGGGGAGCACAGGAATAGAGGGTTCAGAGGTCAAGGTTAGAAACAGAAGACTTGCCCTAAGACTCCAGCTGTGCTGAGGTGACATCAACCAGGAAAAGCATAGAAGTCAAAGCTGGTTCTATCTTATTCCACAGCCATTTGGCTGGAATGGCGATCAGTGCATTGCCTTGGCTTCAACAAACACTGGGCCAAACCCAGCTTTCTTCGTCAGCAGAATTTGGAGGCAAAATAGGTGTCCTTCAGTTTAACTGTCTCTGTGGAAGATTAGATTTCTAAACATCAGTACTCTACTGAAAAGATTGGATGTAGACCTAACCTTAGCATCATACGACACAGCTTTACCTACAAAAGGTAATAGGGATTGGATCAAGTTCTTGATAATTTATGATGTTAGAGTTTCTCTGAACCTATAGTAAATGCTAGATATTTAGAGTGATTCCTGTTAATTTCTTCCTCCCCAAATCAGGAGGCAAATATTGGGATCTATCACCATGATGGGTGCTGTGGGAGGTTCAGGGGTTAGGAATATAGATTCATGACTGGACTTCCTTGGTTAACCTCAGCTCTGCACTCACTGGTTATGTGTTCTAGTGCAAGTTACTTAAGAGATAATGTATGTAAAGTATATGTAAAAATAGATAATATATGTAAAATGCTTGAAGACTTGCTAGATAGGTATTATTCATTCATTGGTAATAGTCACTCATCTAGTGTTGTTTCAAAATCTGGATTAGCAGAATCAAAGAAACTATTTTGAGATTACATGGAAAACTGTTTTTAAAAACTACCATCATTTGCAGCTGTTTACTTGGGTAAATCAGACTTTTGCTTACACCAATTCAACAATTAATTGGATGCTTAGATTAACATGAGACTATAAAGTGTGACCCCAGTTTCATACTTTTCTGTTCCTCAAAGCAGCCTCTTTATTCAGAGTGATTGGCTTTATAATGAGTAAATGTTAAACATTTTAAATAAATAAATATGTAGAAATAAAATGCCTGTTTCTCATGTGTTGGTGTAATGCAAAAGCTTTTATTTGAAAATAGGCTCAGCTGGGATGGGAAAAGAATTTCAGAGCCTGAGTCAATGGAAGTTGTTACAGAGGAAAAGATTGATAGATGTAAATACCTAAAGTGTAAGTGTTTTATGTGTCAGCTAACCACATGGACCAAATTTAAAGATCAGTGTCAAATGGGGATTTGATTATAAAACAAATATAAAAACAAAAAATTTATGCCTTAATATGTAAATAGGAAAACAGATGACTCAGAAAAGAAGAAATATTCATTAAAGAATTACTAGGAATTTTTTAATGCAAGTTAAAGCAAGGAAATAACATCGTCCAAAATTTGCCAAAAATTCGACATGAATGATGACAAGCCTGAAAAGGCCTCAGGAGATAGATACACATATGCTGTTGATAAATGGGAAATCGATGTACCTTTTCTGAGGAGCCATCTGATCATCTGAATCAAATGTCTAAAAATGTTTATAGTCTTTGACATAGTAATTCCATGTCTATATATCCTAAGCAAATACTCAGAGATATAATCAAATATCAAGAATATAAATATTGAATACTTTTTTTTTTTGCATCATAGCAAAACACTGAAACAAATCTAAAAGTCCAACAGTAGATGAATGATTCAGTCGATTATGGCATATCTATAGCATGGAATTTTTTTTTTTACAGTCATTACAAATGATATTTTGGAAGAATTTTGAATAGCATGGAGAAATAGTTACATTAATAAGCAGAACATAAAACTAGACGTGCTATATGAGCTATATGGATGGAGAAAATGCTACATGAAAACACTCCAAAACATAAACAGCTATTATATGCAGGTAGTGGGATAATGGACGACTGTTATTTCCCTTATCATTTTTCTGTAGTAAGCACAATTGTTTTTTATCAGAATTGGACGTGATTTTTTAAAAAGAGCTTAAAAGTGTTGTTAAGCAGGGTTTCAAGTGCTTTTTAAAAATTTAAAGAGTTTAAAGGTATAAATAGTAAACTGCTGTGAGCATAGAAATCTAGTTTCCAGTTTTATCATAAGTGTATATAAGCGGTGAGTCACTAACGTCTGAGCAGGAACTTGAAGACTTCCCTTGCGAATAAACTCCGTGAGTTTTAGTGCGTGTAATTTTGGGTACTTCATTTAGCCGTGCAGAATTCTTTTTATTTTCTGACATTCGGTCATATTCCAGATAACTGAGATTAATAGTAAACTTGAGTGCTTGTCGGGTCGGGTTTTATTCACGGTTTCGTTTTTTTTTTGTTTGTTAGTTTGTTTGATTTTACCTAAATAATAAAATGAAAAGTCTTCTAGAGACAGTGAGGCTGATGTCCCTTTCAGGGCCTATGCTTGAAAGCGGTGGGGACGCAAAGTCCAAAAGAAGAAGTTGCTTGCCAGCTCCGTGTCCCAACGCCAGTAACATCAGCCTGTGGAACATCCTGAGGAACAACATAGGGAAGGACCTGTCCAAGGTGGCCATGCCGGTGGAGCTGAACGAGCCGCTGAACACCCTGCAGCGGCTCTGCGAGGAGCTGGAGTACAGCGAGCTTCTGGACAAGGCCGCACAAGTCCCCAGCGCCTTGGAAAGGATGGTGAGGAGTCACTCTTCCGGCTGTGCTGTCTGGCCCCTGCTCCGGAGTCAGCCGGCCCCTCGCGGGGGGCCCGGCAAAGCTAAGACGGGCAGGGTCAGAGCTCCCCGGCTCCTCTGGTTTTCGTTTGGATTATCCTTGAAATGGGTTCATTTCTCACCAACATCTAGTTCCCCTGTGCCTGGTTATTTTCGGTCACCTCGATAGGATTTGCCATGTGGGGGAGCTTCTCTGTGACAGTTGGTGCCTGTGGGTAGTTCTGCTCTGTGGTTTTACGCTTCCTTTTTCTCCAGAACCTTCCAAGTGATGGGTTCTGTTATGCCTGGCTGTAAAACATTGTCTTGAGGGCTGTCTGTGTGTTTATTTTTACTATCCCGGGTGGACAGAATTTAATTTCTTGTGCTGTTTTTCTTTTCCAGGGTAAATTTCCCTTGAGAATGTTTTTATTTTGGGAGTTGTCCCACTAGCAACTAGATTTTTGAAAAATAACGTTCGAGGTTTTTACGTAAGAAAGATTATTGTTCCACCCCCACTTGTATTCTGTAGAGTAAGCTTTTGTTTTGTTTTTTTTTTTAAAGCTCTACTTAGAGCCTCGAAACACTTAGTGGTGTTTCTCATCCTCCTCCTGTCTTATGGGGTGGAGGTAAGGGGACCATGGTTATAAGATGATGGCCAAATCAGCCCTTTCTGTGACGAGCTGAATTTGTTCTTTGAAAATGAGTATTCTTCCCTCTTTTTTGCTCCCTCATATGTTACCTGCTCCACAGTAAGGTCATTGTTTGGATGGGAGGCTGGGACTTCAGTGTCTTCCCCCAAATGCAGAGTCTCTGTCCTGGGCATTTACTGATGGGCCATATCGGAGTCTGCACACCCCCTGGGCTTCATGGACCTAACCCTAAGTCATCCTCTCACTGATGGAGGACACCATTCTTTTCTAAATTCTAAGCAGTCCCTAGTTTTGACCCTCATTAAAACTTCATTATTTTAGTGATTTGAAGATGAAGGGGAAATCTAACTATGGATGAAAGAGACATCCCACTGTAGGTCCACAGTCTCCAGGGACTTCTCCATCAAAAAGACTTTCTTGATCCTAATGATAATAAGAGCAAGAGAGAAAAAAACAAGCTGTGTGTCTGTGTGTGTGTGTGTGTGTGTGTGTGTGTGTGTGTGTGTGTTTTATCTTCTTTGTTACCCTTTCCCAGAGAATTTCTGCTGAACAAAGGGAGGCAAGTAGCTTCTAAAGCAAGTGTGAAAAGTCAACATTCGTGGACAGCTCTTTTCTTTAAAGAAAAGATTGGCTTTGAAGATGAAAATATTCTTCAAGGTGTTTCATTCTTGTGGTGATTGAGAGCCCCTTAGGATGTCAGCTGATTGATTGGTGGAATTGACCTTGAGAAGGAGTTTGAGGGAAGGCTTTGCATTCAAGTACAATGCATCTGGAAGGGAAAGTGCAGGAAGGCATTGTGCAGCAACCCTGTCCCTGGGTTGTTTACTGCCCTGCAGGTCAGCTCATGCCCCTGAATAGATTCTCTCTCATGTTGCCTCAAAGGAGTATGCTTCATTGTGCCTGTTCCCTCCCTCACTTCTCCCCCGACCCAGCATTATGGATGACACCAGGTTCTGTCATAAATGTTGTTACATTTTAAATTGTGAAGGTGATTCAGGGTCGATCCAACATTCCAGAGAGGCAGTGTGAACTTTCTTCAGCCAGTAGAACACATATGGGGAAGCAAAGAGAAGAGCAGATACCCGGACTTTGAGAACAAAGACAGAATTGAGCCTCCTGAACCGAGTTTTTATAAGCTAACCAGATGCTCTGCAGTATTCTTAGTGTGAGTGGTTAAGGTGGGTCCTATTGCAGAAGGCTTAAGAAAAGTTATATGACTAGTGAAAGACACTCAGCTTCCTCCCCCCCCCCCCCAACACACAATATAAGAAACCTCATGAAATGTGCTGGGAAGAGGAGACATTGAGATTGTTAACTAGGTTCAATTTCTGCACCCCACCCCTCGCCAAAAAAGGCAAAAAGAATAACGCATCTCCTTGGTGCCCCAAAAGGAGAACTTGATGGTGACAGCCTCACAGTGAGTGCTTATTTCATGTTTACCTATAGTTTTTTCCTTCCTTTATCTTTTGATTTTTCATTTTTCCTCCCAGAAAGCAAGGCACTTTTAAAGGCACTGTGCCCTGTCCTGGGACTTGTTACCCAGACAGGGAATTACTATCACAGATTTTCTTTTGTCAAAATGAGTTTGTAGGTTTCTACAGTATCAAATTAGGAGGGGTTGCTTGTTCCTGGATTTGGGGAAGTTTGGCTTTTTTTATGCTCTTCTTCTTTCTCCTTCCTGAAAATCAGGATTCTCAGATTTCGTCAGGTTTAGAGGTACTGAACTTAACAGCTCAAAAACAGGGTAGATCCCTTGATAAATATCATCCTCTTGACAGCCTCTTTTTAGGCATCAGAACAGATGGACAGTTTGAAAATGTTTGGTTCACTGGTCTCTAGGCCAAGATGGACATTATTTAAACCTGCAACTTTAAGCCAAAGTTAGTTTGGTGGTCTCTAAACCAGAGACAAATTGTTGGCTTTCCAAAACAAACCATAAAGAGAGAAATAAAGGTTTTATTTTCTTCATGTGTTTGTAAAACGATTTCTTGGAGACCAAGAAATAATAAAGTTCTTTCTTCCTTCTCCTCAGGTGTACGTGGCAGCCTTTGCTGTATCAGCATATGCATCTAGCTATTTCCGAGCTGGGAGCAAGCCCTTCAATCCTGTTCTTGGAGAAACCTATGAGTGTATCCGCGAGGACAAAGGCTTCCGGTTTTTCTCAGAGCAGGTGGATATGTACCCTTTCTGTTTGTTATGTACACCCTTTTCGTCCACTGGTGCTAGAGGAGTCGCTTACGCTTTCTATTACATCTGCTTTTGAAATATAATTGTCCACTTTTCGCTGGCTTTAAGCAACTTAGATAATTACAGTGCTTTTACACATAAAGAGAAGGAACGATTTCCCTTCACCTGAAACCTAGTTGCCCCCAGGCACATGAAGGTACTAGCAATGCTGAGCGAGCCTTTGACCATAGGCATCAACAGCACCCTTTGTGTAAAGTCACAGTGAGGCAACTTTTCAAACTGTGATTTAAGGTTTAAAGTAAGATGCCCCCTTACTCATTGACATTGTCCTTCTAGAGGATGAATGCCCCCATCAGAATGGATAGCATCAAATAACGGCATTATTCTTGATTCCATTTAAGAGGAACCATTCATTCATGTATTTATTTAATCACTGAATCTTTCCCGAGCATGTCACACATATCCAGCCTTGTTCCAGGTGTGGGGAGACTGCAGTGGGCTGGGGGCTGGGGTCAGTGTCGGTCTTCCTCTAATGGATGGACATACTTTATACTTATGTAGCCTGAGTTCCTTGAGGTTCCATGAGACTTGCCCACCTAAGCATTAGCAGGTAATAATTTTTAGAAACAAAGAGCAGGGTCTCTGGTGCTGGCCTAGGTTCAAATCTCAGCTCTAGCTCTCAACAGGTTTGTTTGTAACCCAGCGCAAATTACTTAGCTTCAGTTTCCTCCTTAAAGTGGAAATAGTAACAGTGGTGCAGACCTCAGACGGCTTTGTGACAGTTAAATGAGATATTCTCTACAATGCACTCGGAACGGTGTCTGATACATGGAGTATAAAGCCTTAGATGAGTGTCTGCTGTCATTATTATGACAGCGTAGTTGGTAATAACGGAATATTGGGAACCTCTCAAGGATCTGTCAATATGGAATTATTTCGCTAAGATAGGATGCATTGATACAGAAAATAAAAAATCCTCTCACCCCTGCTTATGACAGCGACTGGACACGTCTGCCCTCTGTATGTCCCTAAATGTTAGCCCAGGAACATGAAACACAGTTGCTTCGCTACGTTTCTCTCCTCCCAGTTCTTAGAAAACTGAGGAAAAATGGGTGGATTTTTGCTAGAATATTGCTTTCCTTCCTGTTGTCTTGCTGCCCCCTTTATCAGTGGATTTGCATTTGGGGGGTAGGAAAGGAAAGCTGGTATAGCTGACAGACTTAAGAGTATGGTGCTTGTCTCAACTAGAAATTACAAGCAGTGTTCTCTGAAACCCAAAGGAGAATGAATATACAATAATCCCAAAGCACATTTTTAGTAGATTGCCAGTTAGAAGCTAAAACAGGAAATTAAACACTGATATTGGGGATGCGGGGGGTTAAATCAGTAGTTAAAAGGATAAGATAATTAGATTCAGATTCAACTGGGTTATTTAAATACTAATGCTAAAATGGAATGAGAATAAATGAAAATATAATTTGGTTACCATGGCATTATATGCGTTCATGCGAAAAAATAAAGGCCAAAAATAGCCCGGACTACAGCAGACAATCAGGACAGGATGAGTGGTATAAGGAAAGAGTTAGTAACGTGAGCTGGTGTAAAGCTGAGCTTCAATCCCATGAGCCCCTGACAGGGCAGGGCCAAATTCCGGATCTGCTTGTGTACCTCCAGTGGTGCCATGGAGAGAGAAAGCAGAGCTCCTGGGCACATGGGCACAAAGACAGAAAGAGCATTACATAACTTAGTCTTTGGTTCCGTGAAATGGATCCCAAAGAAATAAGCAAGAAAGAGATCTAGTCATTGTTAGTAGCAGAAGGTGTGCTCGATGTAACGTAGACCCGCTTTCCAACCCTAACCCCACCACATGCTCTGTGTGTGGCCTTGTACGAGCTACTTAAACTTTCTGAGCCTCAGTAGTGTCTTTATAAAATAGGAATGATTGTGCTTAGCTGCGACTCCTAGGTCGCAGTGAGGCTCTAGTGAAATAATACACTGAGATATAAAATACTTGCACTGAAGACGGTAAACGTTCAGCACGTGGTTATTGCTCTCATATTTAGAGGCAACTTTTAAAGTGCTTTCTAATATGCAGTGTCAAGAATAGTAAATAAGGTATACTGTATCTATTCCACTAATTCAAGTGGTTTGAAGAGGGCATCCTGTCACTGGCGAGTCTCTGACAGAAAGTCAGCCACGAGGCGGCCGGGAGTCCTCACAGCTGACGTCCCTATGGTAGCACCAGCAGTCCTGCTCATGATGGAGCCACTTCACCCGTCTGGAATTTAGCCTATGGCCTCAGATACCCAAGAATGGATGAGTCTTTCAGGCACAGACTCACTCTAGCTAATCCTTTAGGAAACTGATATATAAACAAGAGTGCTGTTCTATGCATTTACTATAAAAAAAATAGACCTATTACGGGGACCAGAGGGCCTTGGTCGCATGACCCAGCATACTTTCGCCATAAACAGATCACTTGGGAACCTGGAATTTAATCACCAGGTAAGTGTACAATAAGAAGGGGAGGTGGCTGTGGAATTTGATGTGCTCTGCTGCCCGTTGCCCCAGGAGTGGAAAGGGTTTTGTCCAGGTCTCCTTTTCCGGGCCCCCAGGAGACTCTTCAGTTCAGCCTCCTGCACGCCCCCTCTCACCCTTATTTATGATGACCAGCTGACCCGTTGTGCAAGAAGACCTAATTTAACACATCTAAAGAGCGTGCCAGGGTGTTTGTTGTGTCTCATGCCGGCACCTGCCAGGATGGCCCTTTCTGCTTCCGGCCTAGGAGACAGTCTCCCTTTATGGAGACAGCGTGACTCTACCGTCATGCATTCTATATGTGTGATAATACGTCAGCTTTCAGAGTTTGGGGCCTTCTTTGCTTTATTACACCTCTCCACAGTGAGTAGAGTTTACCGAATGATTAATAAACTGGGTAGGACCTCCAAATGAGTATTTTAGGGTGGAAGTTTATTCTAACAAGGACCTTGATAGAAACCATGTATCCAAGTGAAGGACCTGGAAGGAAACTAGGGTAACTCAGCTCTTCCACTGAGTTTTCTAGATTTGAAAAGCAGTGTCTGTCCTTTTCCAGAAGCCTTTGGATGTTGTTGCTTTGTGGTTTGGTTGGGGGTGTGGATGTTCGACGCAGTCAGTGGCCAAAGAATTTGAAGTAATTGCTACTTCACAGAGTTTGGCTGCATCACAGCTTGCTCCTCTGTATTGTTTCTCACCTAAGCAACCCCCAAATGCAATATGAAAATGACTCATGGGGTCAGAAACCAGAGAAAGCATTTGCTGTTCACATTTTCCTCAGAAAAAGGAACTGTTAGGTTTGCGGAGTGCTTTATGCTTTTCGGACTTGTGCAGGATCTTATTTGATCTTCAAAGTACCCGCTGTGTGGCAGATGAGGTGAGGATCAATTCTAGGCAAGAAGACGGAGGCCTGGAACATTAGCATCTCCCAGTGCCCTGCACCAGAAATGTTGGAATGTTTCCATTCCGGTGGCCTCCCTGCCTCACCTTTCTTGGAGTCTCTTGTAAGTGTAGTTACTCAGAGCTGCCAAGGCCATTGGCTACCAATGGGAATAGAGCATTATGTGCGCCGATCAGACTCTGGGACTTTGCCTGCCATTGTCACTTACACCTTTCATCCTCCAAACCCACATAGGACTTTGTTCCCAGCTCCCACTGTGGTCTGGGGAGTGGCCTTTGTGAATGAGCAACATTCAGGAGTAAGTCATAAACATTCCTGTCTTGTGTTCTAACCCCTGGCAGTTCTACCTTCTCTGGGGAGGAGTTTGCTTTGTGCCAAGAAATGTGATTCAGCCTCGGTTGTCTAAATAAGCTCAGAAAAAGGGGAATTCAAAAATGACTTCCTTTTTCTGAAGTCCTTTTGAATTCCCCCTTTTTCTCCTCAGGGACTAAGCATCCTGCTGGTAGGTTCTTCCTTACTCAGTTCCCCTGCTGCCTGGCAAAGGGCTAGCAAGCTGGCTCAGGGCTTCATCAGGGACTGGACAGGTCAGAAAACTTGTTTCAGTTAACTTTGCTTCTCTTTTTATACCTTTGGGAGAGGTTTGGTATCTAAAGGACATGCAGTTAAGCTATTACCTAAAAGTGGCTATCCCTGATTACCTGGAACTTCAGCTGTCCGATCACTGTTCGAGTCATTTTTACCATTTATCCCACCTCCCGGACCCTCCTCCTCCAGCCATGTACTGTTGAGAGTTCATGACAGAAAAGCTGAATGGAGTTACTGAAGGTTACTAAAATGTAAGAGATTCAAATGAAGTCTTTTTTCCTTTGATCTCCAGCCTCAGCCCTTCTTGCTTTTTGGTTACTCATCAAGAGAACCCTGAACATACATTCTTGGACAGACTTATAAATACCACTCCTATCACTTCTCTCCCTGCCCGTCACCCCTCAGTGGTTCTTTGACCTACTAGTAGGCAGAGTTAGTTACTACTGATTAAAGTGGCATCTTATTTAAAGACATTATCAGAAAGGAAATTCAGGCTGTTCAAATAAAACTAGCAATAAATGGAATACAAGGCAAGTAAACCGGTGCTTTTCACGTCTGGGTCATGTCCTCGCTTCACGTGTTTTTGTTTCTGTTTTGGCAAGAAGCCATGTGCTTGTCAAACCAGGTGATTAACTCTGAACATGCGGGAAGAGAAAATAATTGGCAGTTGCATTCTCCCAAAGATCAGGCCAGCAGCCTTGGCATCAACCTTAATAGCTTTTTCTTAGAATCCATATCCTATTTATCAGCAAATCCTGGGGTCTTCCTTCAGAAGCCTTCCTTCCAAAGCCAGCCATTTTCACTGCCTCCCCCACTGGGGCTAGCCTCCAAGCCCAAGCAAAGGCAATCAGTGACTGGGATTGTTGTGATAGACTCATTCACTGGTCTCTTGTTTCCATAGCCAATTCCTCACCCAGCAGCCAGAGCGATTGCTTCAAAATGCAAGTAACACCTGCTCTAAAACCTCCAGTGATTTCCCTTGTCACTTGGAATGAAATCCAAACTCCTGGCCATGGCCCCACAAAGCCCCACCAAGATGCTAGCTCCAGAGAGCATGCCTGTCCCACCTCTGCTCATTCAGCTCCAGGCACTTTTTGCCCCTCTTCAAACATACGGAGTGTTTGCCAGTCCTGAGTAGTGCCCGTGCTGTCTGGGATGCACTTATCCCAGTTTTCCACGTGCTTAACTTCCTTATTTCTCTTAGCCCCAGACACTTCTAGTGTAGAGTCCTGCCCCTACCACCATGTCTGGAATAGCACTCCCGCTTACCATCCCCCCATCCTCACGCCTTGCTTTCTTCTTAACGCATGGCACAACTGAAAAATTATGTACTCATTTCTTTATTATCTATCTTGCAATCATGAAGGTTTTTGTTTCTTTTATTTCTCATTGTATCCCCAGTGACAAGGACAGTGCCTGACATATCATATGCTTTTTCTTTTTTTTTTCTTTCTTTTTACTGATTAGTAAATGACGAATGCTGTGGGAAGAATGGCCACTTGGTCCCTCTCTGCATGATTTCTTACCTAGCACTTGTCCTCTTTTTCACAAGCTGACCTTCAAGATAGGAGGCGAGTCAGGAGCTAGGAAGACTGAAAAATTAGGTCTCTGGACAGCTGCAGAAGTGATGTATCTAAGGGGTATTTTTCTAAATTTAAAAAAGATATACTTACAAAAATACACAAATATTGAAATATACTCTTTCCCCATCTGCCTCTCCCCATACCACTTGCCTCTTCTATAAAGTACATTCAAAACATAAATAAAAAATGGTTAGGTTCTAATCAGAAATGATTAATGATTAGGTAAGTCTTGAGATATACAGATAAATTATAAGAATTTTCAACCATTAGGGGAACTCACTGGTTTTGGGCTTGTGGAAAGAAAGATCCATATAAATACCTGCACAATAAAAACCATATATACTAATTTCCTGAATGTTTGAGAATCTTTACCAATTAGAAAGTGCTCTTATTTGATTGGGATGGTGGAGAGGGATGATAAGAACCCCTTTAAACTGGATTTATCCAGTAGCCTGACAGACAGGACAGTGTCTGCTTCAGGGCTGGGTCAGTTCAGACTCAGACTCAAAATCCAATGCCTTTCTGGGTTACATCTGGGTTAAGATATAACAGGAATAGAAACTCAACCAAATCCCATACTAAGGTTAGATTGTGCCCATCATTCTCTACTCCAGTGGATTTTAGAAAGATTGCCATCAACAAAGATTAAATTACGAACCTTGAGTTACCCCCTTTCGATGGGCCCTTTGAGTTAGTCTAAGCCTTGGTGTAATCTTTTTCCATTTGGCTGACATCCACTGATGCTGGGATTTGAAGAAGACATTGGGAATAGATGTTAGATTTAGAGCATTTTGAAGTCAGAGGGATCCTCAGACCTCCTTTTACGAAGAAATAAATGAGACTCAGAATAGAAGGTCAGACTCCAAAGATTCTTTGTCTAAATATCCTCGAGATGGGAACTTAATGGTGTGCGGAGGCTTTGGGAAGTGACCAGAGCTCAGCCTTGAGAACAGCCATAGAGAGGCAGCTAGGACATAAAGCAAAGAGCACTGGATTTGGAATCAGAAGACCTTGGTGTAAAGCACCACCCCTTGTCACTTAGTAACTGTGTAGCATTGGATGGGCCCTTTGTTTCCTAATTTATAAAATAAGGCGAATGAAGACACAAGGTTACCATGATAACTAAGTGGAAATACTACTCATGAAAAATGGTTAAAATGTAGTCTCCGCCCACTTCATACCAGTGGATGATCCTGACATGTTAATTGTGTCTTCTTTTTGTTTGCAAAGTCCCTGGCATTAGCCCTATTTTACAGATGAGGTCACTCAGGCCCAAGATGTTTAAAAACGTGCTCAAGGCCATTCGGCCAGTAGATGATGTTGCCTGGTTAGGACCTATATCTGTGGAACCCCAAAAGTGCTCCCTTGTTCCCTGACACTTAGTGTAGCACATGGCAGATGTTCCAGAAATGTTTCATGAATAAATACCTGTTGTGAGGAAATATATTGAAGAAAACGAAGACACCAATTTCATTTTCCTGAGAAGCTTTGTAAACTTCTTAAAAGAAATGTGCACCAAATAAATCACTCCCAAAGGCCTTTTTAAGCCAGAAAAAAAAAAAAAAAAAAAAAAAAAGCAAAATCATTGATACTGTGAATGTTGAGATTTACTCATTCAGGAAACATCCTTTGAACCCATGTAAAGTCATTCTGCGAAGCACTGATTCATGTATCTGACATAATAGTTTTAAAAGGTCGAGGTTGCCTTTTTATGGGACATATATATGCTTTATGGACTGATAGGGCTTCTTTTGTAATTCATGTGGACAGTGTATTTATCCCTGTTTTATGGGATTTAAAATTATTACACAAGAGGTTTATAGTTTGTATATACTGTATTTTGCTTTAATGTTTACATTTGGCCCCACCTACAAAATGCCAAATTCTTGATCAAGACTGTGAATCCTACATTTTTTACTACATTGTTTCTGCGGGAATAAATACGATCGCCTTTTAATAATTTACTTTAAAATATGCCTACGTTATGGGGGAGGGGGAACATTCCATAGCTCCTCACCTGCTACAGGGGGAAGGGAGGGGAGAAGTAGGGTGTGGGTGTTGTCTTGCCTCATTTAGTTTTATATGATCCCAAGGTTTAAAAATTAACTCCACTGCTTTCATTGATAGTCCGGAGTGGGTGTGGGGTCGGCAGGGGTGCGGAGGCAGTGGGGAGAAAAGAGGGATGGGTTTGCAACATTTTGTGATAAAAAGTATCTCCAAAGGAGTTCAATTAAAAAAGAAGACAATGGGGCACCTGGGTGGCTCAGTTAGTTAAGCATCTAACTTCGACTCAGGTCGTAATCTCAAGGCTTGTGGGTTCAAGCCCGGAGTCGGGCTCTACACTGATAGCTCAGAGTCTGGAGCCTGCTTCGGATTCTGTGTCTCCCTCTCTCTCTGCCCCTCCCCTGCTCATGCTCTCTCTCTCTCTCTCTCTCAAAAATAAATAAACATTAAAAAAATAATTATATTAAAAAATAAAAAGGAAGACAATGAAGGCCAGCAGAGCATTTTAGGAGTTAGGCTTCTAAAGCATGCTGGAAGTAAAAATTGACCTGAAAAATCCCATAGGCACAGAGCGAGGCTACATTTTTTTTATTCATTACTTACATATAAAACCCAGTGGTCATCCCAACAAGTGCCCTCATCCCCATCAACTTTGTTTGTTCTCTGTATTTAAGAGTCTCTTATGGTTTGCCTCCATCTCCATTTTTATCTTATTTTTCCTTCCCTTCCCCTATGATCATCTGTTAAGTCTCTCAAATTCCACAAACGGGTAAAATCATGGGATAGCTTTCTCTGACTGACTTACTTCATTTAGCATAATACCTTCCAGTTCTATCATTGTTGCAAATGGCAAGATTTCATTCATTTTCATACCGACTTGTACTCCATTGTATATATATAACTACACCTTCTTTATCCATTCATCCATTGAGGGACATTTGGGCTCTTTCCATACTTTGGCTATTATTGATAATGCTGCTATAAACATTGGGGTGCATGTGCCCCTTCAAACCAGCATTTTTGTATCCTTTGGATAAATTCCTAGTAGTGCAATTGCTGGGTCATAGGGTAGTTCTATTTTTAATCTTTTGAGGAACCTCCACTCTCTTTTCCGGAGCAGATGTACCAGTTTGCATTCCCACCAGCAGTGCAAGAAGGTTCCCCTTTCTCCACATCCTCGCCAACATCTGTTGTTTCCTGAGTTATTGATTTTAGCTACTCTGACCGATATGAGATGGTATCTCATTGTGGTTTTGATTTGTATTTCCCTGATGATGAGTGTTGTTGAGCGTCTTTGCTTGTGTCTGTTTGGAGAGGGGCTACATTCTTAAGAGGTCTGTGGTAACTAAAACCATCCAAGGGACAGCAAATTTGCATCTCCCACCTTGTATCAGAACTAGGATTTATGGTCACTGAGACCTGAAAGATACCTGCCCTGTTGAAATCGGGTCAAGCTGGCACAGTTGAAATGCCATCAGTTAAATGTGTATGTGGCACGGCTCTCTCCCTGAGTTCCTCACCCAGCAGAGTGGCACCTATGAGTGGTTTTCATATCATGTTCCTTGTTACAGCTGAGGGTCCAGAGCAAGGTAAGAGGAGTCACCTCCTCGCTGGAAACCACTGATACGCACCAAAACTGCTGCCTTTTACCTCTCTCTCTTCCCTCTCAATGTGTTTGGGAAATGTTACTTAGTTTCTCTGGGTTTGGTCTCCTCATGTGTGACGTGAAGGTATTAGGCTAGATGCTCTAAGTATAAGATACTTCACTGAGAACCAGCTAAGTCACAGAAATTTTGAAACATTGTTGTCGGCATAACTCTGGTTTCACTGGTACTGAATCCTAGTAACCGTACATTCGCCACTCACATGCCTGGAGTTACTAAGATAACAAGGAAATCTAACTCAGGAGCCATGTTTCCTTTAGCTTCTTCATTAGTGAATAAAACAGAAATAATGACCCCAGTGACAGAACACAGGGGGATGTGCCATAGTCTCTATTCCAGGGGATTCTCTTTCCTAGAACAAAATTACATTATTCACTGAAGATATTTTTATCTTGACAGAAAATGAATAAAATGTGTATCTTAGCAGTTGGCTAACATTTCTTCAATGATTGTTTGGCTCTTTAAAAAAAATTTTTTTTTAACACTTTGTTTTATTTTTTGAGAGACGGAGTCAGAGCAGGGGACGGGCAGAGAGAGAAGGAGACACAGAATCTGAAGCAGGCCCCAGGCTCTGAGTTGTCAGCGCAGAGCCTGATGCAGGCCTCGAACTCACGAACTGTGAGTTCATGACCTGGGCCAAAGTCAGATGCCTAACCGACTGAGCCACCCAGGTGCCCTGGCTCTTTCTTTTATAGAAACATTATTCTTTTAAAAAATTATCTTGGATCAATCAGTCTTTTAGGTGACTTGGAAAGAGGCTGGGCTTTGTGATACAGAGCTTTAAAAGGAGCAAAATCTGAGCTGGAGCATTTTAGTGTGGCTCAGAAGCAGCATTCTAAAATATCTATTATCTGACATCTTAATTAAGACATTTGCAGGTACTTTCACAACAGCTAATAGAGATTTTTGACATTGGTAGCCAGTGTCAGATTATATGGTTTATGAACAGGTGCCCTTGCATGCCCTTGCTTTTGCTTCACACTTTCCAAAACATCTCTTTATCCTCAACATTTGCCTCTTTGGCTGTTTTTCCCAGAGCTTCCAGACGCTTCCATCACCTGATTTCTTCTTAGGCCTGAGGAATTTGAGCAAATCAGGGCTGAGTGTATCAGGAGCGCCCTCTTGAGGACAGACTTGTTGAAGGAAAACTAAACTTTGCTTTGACACTGCACACTGTTACATCTCAAGGCCAAGGGTGAAGGAATGGATTTTATGAGACGTGAAAGTCAATTAATTTTTTGTTTTCTGGATTTTACTTCCATTAGGTCAGCCACCATCCACCTATCTCTGCATGTCACGCTGAGTCTGGAAATTTTGTTTTCTGGCAAGGTAATGTGCTAATATATTTGGCCTCCATCATTTTTTGTAATGTTATAGATTTGTTTTAATCAGGAACTATGGCAAGTGCTTGTTAAGATCAAAAGTATGCCCTGGACGTGGGCTTTGTCGGATGGATTTACACCACTTGGTGTTCATGCCTTCATCTCTGAACAGTTACTGATGTTTGTCTACTTCATAATTAAGGATTCAGGAGGATAATTTAAGTTGTTCCCTTAAAAAAAAAAAAATTTCCATCTATGTCTAGGCCACCACCATTTTATTCCTGTAACTTTTTTCTCTAATTCCACAGCCACTTGAAATGCCTTGTGTATTTCAAGAGACACTAAATACTTACAGGCATTTATCAGAGTCTAGACAACAGGGTTCTTTTTGCTTTTGAAAAATTTAATTTTTTTTCTAAACATCACATTTTATTATTAAAAAATTTTTTTTAATATTTTTATTTATTTTTGAGACAGAGAGAGACAGAGCATGAGCAGGGGAGAGACAGGGAGAGAGGGAGACACAGAATCGGAAGCAGGCTCCAGGCTCTGAACTGTCAGCACAGAGCCTAACACGGGGCTCAAACTCACAGACTATGAGATCATGACCTGAGCTAAAGTCGGATGCTTAACTGACTGAGCCACCCAGGCACCCCTAAACATCACATTTTATATTGCTGACTTTTTTTTAGTTGGGGGGTTGTTGTCCCCATATTCAGTTTATATTTTGGATTTGGGAGGAGGGTGGGTTGTTCTGAAGAATAAATAAGACTGAAAATATTTCCTAAATGGATTAATTAATTTTGTTAAGTTATATATTTATTCAAAAGGCAGAGTGTACTTTAGGAGGAAAATTTGAACATCCTGGGTTTTCAAACAATGATTTTCAAACAATGAGCACACATCAGTTTTTAAAGCATTTTTCTCTGCTCACAGTGATAACACCTGAGTTACCACATTGCCTTTTCAAAAAACTCTATAAAAGTTAAAAGATATATTGGGGCGCCTGGGTGGCGCAGTCGGTTAAGCGTCCGACTTCAGCCAGGTCACGATCTCGCGGTCCGTGAGTTCGAGCCCCGTGTCGGGCTCTGGGCTGATGGCTCAGAGCCTGGAGCCTGCTTCTGATTCTGTGTCTCCCTCTCTCTCTGCCCCTCCCCCGTTCATGCTCTGTCTCTCTCTGTCCCCCCAAAAATAAAATAAACGTTGAAAAAAAAAATTAAAAAAAAAAAGATATAAAAGAATATTTTACAAAAAATAATAATAATAATAATCCCCTCCCTCCACCCCAATCCCCAGCCACTCAGTTCCTCTCTCTGGAGACAATATTGCTTTAGGTTGCAAGTACCGTAGTTCCCTTTCGGAATCTTTGCCAGTAAAGTTTAGAATTGAAGCTTGATTAGAAACTTCTCTAACTTTCACTGAAATCCTCTGGGAAGAATCCTTATAAGATCTCTAACTTCCTAATTGCTTAGAGTCACTGACCACGGAAGCATATTATGATGATGATGATGTGATGTATTATGTGATGGGAAGGATTTTCTCCCAAGTAGTTTCTGTGTGCCCCTTACCTTACACAACAGTATTCTCTTCAGCCTCCATTCTCCTTTCTCATCAGCCTTTTCCTGGGCAATCCCACCTATTCCCATAGGCTCATGACTCCCAAATCTTGCCTTTTTTTTTTTTTTTTTTAGTTTATTTATTTATTTTGAGAGAGAGAGAGAGAGCAGGGGAAGGGCAGAGAGAGAGAGAGAGAGAGAGAGAGAGAGAGAGAGAGAATCCCCTAAGTAGCCTCCATGCTATCAACACAGAGCCCAATGTGGGGCTTGACCTCACAAACCTGTGAGATCATGACCTGACCCCAGATCAAGTGTCAGACGCTGAACCAACTGAGCCACCCACGTGCCCCTCTTGCTTTTTAATCCAATCTGACATTTCTCTGCCTTTTAATCAGGTTGTTTAAACCAGTTACACTTATTATGATTATTGATGAAGTTGGGTTTAAATGTGGCCTCCTATTATCTGTTTTCTGTTTGTTGCATCTGTTCTTTGTTCACCTTGTTTTCTTTCTCTGCCTTCTTTGGGACTGAGTACTTTCTATGATTCCATCATACCTCCTTTGTTGGCTTATTAGCTAAAACCTCTGTTTCATTGTTTTAGTTGTTACTTTAGGGTTTATATTATGTATCTTTAATATAGTCTATCTTCCAGTAATATGCCACTTCACATATAGTGTAATAAACTTACAAAAGTATACCTCCATTTCCCTTCTCCTAACCTGTGACCTCTGTGCTACTGTGAACATAACATTTTATTTACGTACATTATAAACCCCACAATACAACATTACTGTTTTTGCTTTAAACAGCCAATTATCTTTTTATGGTAACAACTTTATTGAGATAAAATTTGTATGTCATACAATTCCCCTATTAAAAAGTATAATTCACTGAGTTTTAGTATATTCACAAAGTTGTCCAGTTACCATCACAATCAATTTTAGAACATTTTTAAATATTTATTGTCCAATTGGCTTCCATACAACACCCAGTACTCATCCTAACAAGTGCCCTCCTTAATACCTATCACCCGCTTTCCCCTCTCCCCCACCCTCATCAACCCTCAGTTTGTTCTCTGTATTTAAGAGTCTCTTATGGTTTGCCTCCCTCCCTCTCTATTTGTAACTTTATCCACCTTTCCCTTCCCCCATGGTCTTCTGTTAAATTTCTCAGGATCCACATATGAGTGAAAGCATATGGTATCTGTCTTTCTCTGACTTATTTCACTTAGCATAATCCCTCCAGTTCCATTCGTGTTGCTGCAAATGGCAGGATTTCATTCTTTCTCATTGCCAAGTAGTATTCCATTGTATGTATCCATCCATAGTTGATGGACATTTAGGCTCTTTCCATAATTGAGCTATTGTTGAAAGTGCTGCTATAAACATTGGGGTTCATGTGCCCCTATGCATCAGCACTCCTGTATACCTTGGGTAAATTCCTAGTAGTGCTATTGCTGGGTCGTAGGGTAGTTCTATTTTTAATTTTTTGAGGAACCTCCACACTGTTTTCCAGAGCAGCTGCACCAGTTTGCATTCCCACCGACAGAACAGTTTCATCACTCCAAAAGAAACCACCCCCACCTACCTACCAGTACCTACCCCACCCCAGCTTCTAATTTCCATCATCCTCTTCCATCCTTAGGCAATCCCTTACCTACTTTCTATCTCTATGGATTTGCCTATTAGGAATATTTTACAGACGTGAAATCATGTGGCCAAGGGCTGCCTGCTACCAGCCCTATCACTCCCCTGCATCATGGCCACGGCCCCCTACCAGCCTCCCTCCTTTCACCTTGCTCCCCTATGGTCTGTGTATTGTCATGCAGCAGTCAGAGGGATCACCCTCTCTGCCATTGTTTTTCTATTCCTTTTTTTAAAAATTCTGTTTTTACTCTGTTCTTTTTCCATTTGTGTCTTCCAGTTGGTGCCACCATTTATGCAAATGAGAAAACTATGAGACCATCTACAAATTCTCCCTGTCTGTCACAATCGGCATCTAATTTGTCAGCTAGTTCTATTCCTACTTCTTTCCTGGTTTTGGGATCATTCCCTTCTACTCTGTCTGCTACAGCCTTAGGTCACTTCACCCTCACTTATCCTTGGAGCAATTACAGCAACCTTGTAACCTGTCACCTTGCTTCTCATCTTTTGTTCTCCTGGTCCATTTTCTGTATTGGTCCCAATTGCCTCTGCAAAGTCTGTATCTAATCGCATGAGTTTTCTGTCTAACCAAACATCTTATTTTCCCCCAGCGTATACACACCAGATGTCTTAGCCTGGCTTCTAGAGCCCATTGTTTTTGTACTCAGTCTGTCTTTCAGCTCGTCTCGCTGAACAATCCAAGACCTGTGGGACAGAACCACGCCATGTTCTCTTATACCTCTCTCCCTTTGAACAAGCTGTCTTCTGCCTTCTATTGCTTTTTTTCCTGCCTAGTGAACTCCTGCTTATTCTTCAGAGCCCAGTCTAAGTGCCCCCTTCAGACAGGCCTCTTCTGATGCTTTTCCCCACCCATGTTGGTCATTCCTACTTCTATGGTTCCATTTCTTCTTAAACATACTCGGTTACAGCCTGTGCCTCTCTTTGTGGGCATTACTTGTTTTCACTTTTGTCTCCCTTTCATACTGTGAGTTCTTCTAAGGGAAGGAACTTACCTTATAATTTTAGTTCCCCGATTCTGTTCCAGATACTCAATTGGTACATATATTGAATGAAAACTTATCCTGTATAATAATGAATTTTATTATGAAGAGGTTCTATATAGTGGTTGATCATTCATGCAGCCTAAGAATTCTCTGATCTGTGTGGCTCTCCTTTTAAATATGTACTAATTGGTATTTCATTTCAGATGTGAGATGGAAAAACAAATTCTGGGGCAAATCCATGGAAATTGTCCCCATTGGCACCACCCACGTGACTCTGCCAGCGTAAGTTCTTCTGTGCTTAGGAACTTTATAGAATTTAGGGCCAAGATACAGCTTTAGGAATGGGACTCCCATTGTCCCCCATGGTGTTGAGTATATGTTTTTTCCCTTTTCATTGGCCGACAGTAAGTTCAAATGTACCTCATTTTGACAAGCTCACATTTTCTCTCCTTCAAACGGAAATGCCACCTGGAAACCAAAGCTCATTGAACAAAAGCTCTTTTAAAACTCGTTTCCACTTCTAACAAAATTAAGAATGGTGGTTTGCCTTAATATTGTTGTCCTACCTCACTGTCAGAATTCCTTTAAAGAAAGATATGGACTTGATCCTACAGAGATTATTGGTACTCATTTATAAAGCCAAATGGCTGTGAGTGTGGCCTCCGGGACTGGGCTAATAGGACTCGTGTACTCACCCTGCCATTTACTAATTGCAAATCCTTGGGCAGGTTACTTAATCTTTCTGACCACTAGTTCCCTCATCTATAAAACACGAGAAATAAACCACCTACTTTGCAGGGCTTATGAAGATTAAAGGAATAATGTACATAAAGCACTTTAAAGAGTACTTGGCAAATAGTATATGCCATGTAAGTGTTTGGTCTTATTATCGTTATCCTCGTAATTATTATATGACTCTGTAAGTCTGAATACTTTCTCATTGTAAAAAGATTTAAGATATGTGTAAGATTTATATATAAAATAGGGGCGCCTGGGTGGCTTAGTTGGTTAAGCGTCTGACTTTCGCTCATGTCATGATCTTGTGGTTTGTGAGTTCAAACCCTGCAACCAGGCTCTGTGCTGACAGCTCAGAGCCTGGAGCCTGCTTCGGATTCTGTCTCCCTCTCTCTCTGCCCCTCCCCCACTTGCGCTCTGTCTCTCTCTCAAAAATAAATAAACATTAAAAATTTTTAAAGAAAGATTTATCTATAACATAGATATGTGTCTTTGCATATACATATATACATATGTATGCGTGTGCACATATATACATATATGTGTGTATGCATGTGCATATGTGTGTAGAGAGCAGATTGTGGAAGATGCCCCCACCTTCCCCATTGCCTCTTCCATTTTCTAGTTTGGTGACTTTCGGCAAGTCACCTCTGGCTCTCAGTTTTCTCCTCTGTCAAAGGAGAGAGTGGGTTGTTTGAGGACATCACCAGCTTCCAGTGAAGTCCCTGTCAGCTTCCAGAGTGGCCGTCTCTGACTGCTGCTCCCCTCTGTGACACGGATGACTCCTGGGGGAGTGGAAGTCAGAATGCCCAGCATGGCTTAGGCACCCAGTTGGTTCTGGAAATGAAGGAAGGAGTAATTCATTATGTGACTTTTTTTTTTTTTTTTTTTTAATAGCAATATCTGTTTGCATTTGCTGCTGGCTCTTCTGGGAATTGTTAATGCCACCATTTCCTCCTTTTTAGCTTTGGAGATCATTTTGAGTGGAACAAAGTGACCTCTTGCATCCATAACATCTTAAGTGGGCAGAGATGGATTGAGCACTATGGGGAGATTGTCATCAAGAACCTGAATGATGACTCCTGCCACTGCAAAGTGAATTTCATAAAGGTAACCGCCAGAAAGGCCTTGGCAGAGCAGGGCCTCCGGGCACAGGACATCCCAGGGAACTTTTCACCTTCACCCTTGTGCCATCAGGCAAGCAATGCCGGGGGATCCCTGGTGTTCCCCCCTCCCAACCCCTCTCACCTGGACCAGGGTTGTGGCCCCTTCGAGCCTCCCTCCTTCCACTCTTACTCCCCTGTGGTCTGTCCTCACTGCAGCAGCCAGAGGGACTCTTATACAATGTAATTCATCATGCTACCTTATGGAGGAAGCTTGAAGACATTATGCTGAGTGTAATAAGCCAGACACAGGACAGGTATTGTGTGACTCCACTTTTGAGGTACCTAGAGCAGTCAGATTCATAGAGACAAAAAGTAGAATGGTGATGCCCGGGGCTGGTGGGTTGGGGAATGGCAGTTAGTGTTTCATGGATACACGGTTTCAGTTTGGGAAGATGAAAAAGCTCTAGAAATATAAAATGATGATGGTTACACAACATAGTCAATGTGCTTAGTGTCACTGAATTGTACACTTACAAATGATCACAATGGTACATTTTGTTATTTATGTTTTACTAGAATGAAAAAAACAAAAGTCATGCTGTATATCCCAGAATTCCTCCAACAACTTCTGTCTTTCCTAGAGTAAAAGCCTGGCTCCTGACAATGGCCCACAAGGCCCTGTGCACTATGCACTGCCCACCCCCCCATGTTCACACGTGCACACACACACGCACACTGGCACATACACACAATGCGAACACATGTGCATGCACACACACACACACACACACACACACCGGCACACACACAGCTGGCCGCACATATATGAACACACACATGCACACATACCTGCCTGTATATGGATATGTGCACACACGCACACACACAAACACACTCATTCCTCTCCAATTTCAGCTTCCACCAACCCTTCCTCCCCTTCTGACCACACTGGCCTTTCTGTCTCTCCATTTCCTCCTGCTTGGAGCCCTTCTCCACAGATCCTTCATCATCAGCCCTATCTTGTTAGTCAGTCTCTATCATATCCCATTTTCTTCAACATTTTTATTCCCATCTATAGTTAGCTTGCTCACTGTTGGTTTACTTGTGTGTTTTCATCTTCTGTTCCCCACACCCGCCTCACCATCCGTGACTCTGGAGAAGCAAAAGCCTGGTCTAATCTTGCTCACTGCTGTAGGCTGATGTCTGGAAAGGCTCATGAACATTCATAGGGTAAATGAACAGATTGGCCAAAGGCAAAAGCGTGGAATAGTCTGCTTACCTTTCCAAGTGCCTCAATTCCCTTAGATTCCTCTTCCCCTTAAAATTATCATGTACTTAACATGGTCTTAAAGGAACATTTGCATTTAATTAAGATCAAAATCAGAAGCCAAGAGATTAGGCTCTAATTGTGGCATTTCATGCAGGACCTCTCTGCACCACCTGTAGCCTGTAGGGGATATTATGGAGAGATAGATGGAGGTCTTTATTATATCCTATAAATCAGACTAGTAATGTTTGAGGTAATATAAAAATGACTCTGCCTTGAAAACTTCATGTAGCTCAGCACCCTGAGCCAGGTGAAGGCCACCTGGTTCTCAGCACTTTCCCCAAGGAAATGTGCTTGAATCCCATTTCTACCATCTACTTAGTACTCACACACTTAGGGCCAGAGAATAGATTTCTGTGGCTACAAGAAATGAGGGGATTGGCACACTGGACGTACCTCTGGTGTTGAAAGAGAATCTGAAAGCAGATGTGGCCCTTCCCAATGGAGCACAGCCCTTCCTCTGTGGCATCCCCTTGTATTGCCAGCATTGGATTTGTCAGCAAATGTCTATAATAGAAAACCAGACTTCTGCTTCAGAATACACTTAAGAGCCTGGACGGTATCTGTTGCCACTTTCCTCCATTATTACCTGAGTAGAGACCTCAGGTTTACATTTCTGATTCAGCTGTGTGATGCTGCTGTACTCTGTCCTTCCTTCCATCTTCCTCGTAGACACAGAAGGGGGAAACCAAACCACCAGAATATGGCCCCAAAATGCCACTCAACTTTATTGGTTTCCAAATATGGATTCTGTTTTGGCTGAAAATAGCACTGGGAGTTTTGATTTATGAAGTAATGCCTTCCATTCTTTCTTAGAGATTTTTTTGGGGCAGCCAGGTAATGGGGAGATTAAAAAAAGAAAAAAAAAAAAAAAACCACACAACTCTAGGGAGTTAGACCACCCTCTGCTGGCCACCTTGTGGTACTGTGTAAAACCCACAAGGCTGCGCTGAGCTGAGCTGCTCTCTCAGACCAGGACCATTCCACAGTGTAAATAAGGTTTGCCTAACGTTCCAATGGATTGGATGAACAAATCTAGTTTGGGGGAGAAATAATCGGAGAAACTGAAAATTGGTTGCTTTTATTATGACCAATGTTAAGGAGCCTCCTTCTTGGTTTACAAAAAGCTATCTAGTTCCCATCTAGAAAAATAAAAAAAATACAAGTTATTTCTCTCTTAAATTGCAGTAGTCAGAGCCACAGTGACATCCAGGGAATGGCTATTCCAGAGGAGGGGCTTAGAGGCCAACCGCTTTATTTGGCCGAAGTGTGAGACCTGAGACTTTCCTTCTGACGTTGCATGTAGCAGAAGTAGGGAGAAAACCCGTATCTTTCACAAATGTTGCTTGTTCAGTTGCACACTGTAAATAAAGAGTTAGCTGTTAATTTCTATGAAGTAATTAAAAGTATGATTTGTTTAAAAAGCCAGAACCCAGAACCAGCACACTATATACAATGCAGAATCATTCTTTTTTTTATTTTATTATTTTTTTTAATGCAGAATCATTCTTGTGGTTTTTTTCTCTTTCCTTTGCTTTTCCTCTTAATATCTGTAATAAGTTGACCCCAAAGTACTAAACAAATAACTTATATTTGAATCCTAGGCAAAATACTGGAGCACTAATGCCCGTGAGATTGAAGGTACGGTATTTGACAAGAATGGAAAAGCCGTGCATCGGCTCTTCGGGAAATGGCACGAAAGCATCTACTGTGGGGGCTCCTCCTCGTCCACTTGTGTCTGGAGAGCAAGTTAGTATTCGGGTTAATCACTTCTGAGCCAGGGGTGGGGGACATGGCCAGAGGAACCGCAGGCGGGCTGGCAGCAGTGTCTGTCTCGTACCTCTAGCCTCTACCTGCTTTGAACTCCATTCGAGCGGTCAGCCCTTCTTTCATTCAGTAATCATTATCTCAGCCTCATCCTTATGCTTCTCAACAACACCTCAGTTGGCCTGCTAGGTCCTGGGTTCTTAATCCTGGAACAAAACCATTGGTCACTTAATCCGTGGTCACTCTCTCTGAGGAAATCTTCCAGGCCACACACATCACGCCTGTGCCTATCTTGGGCACTAAGGAGTGTTCGTGAAGCACAGGAAGTCATTCTAGAGTAAGAATGAATAAAGAGGAAACTGTCAGTAGACAAGAAGAGTGACCTGGGGCTTCTACAAAAGTCAGGGGTCTCCCGGATTCACCCAATACCATTAACCACTCTGATGTCTCTTGTAATTCTAAAAAAAATAGCCCTTGAGCAGCTGTGGGGAGAAAGGGCTAGGGAAGCCAAACCTTCATAACATGTCCCCCCAAACCTTTTAAGACGTTTGTCCATCTTTTAAGTCTTGGTCATATTATAGAACCACCATTTTGAGATACCACCACGAGAATGCTTTGGGCTGATCAAAACAAAACAAAATAAAACAAAACCATTCTAATAGTGACTTAAATCATTAGGATGTGTGCTGTTACTTAACAAGGAAGGGGTAGGATGGGCCGTGTTTGTTATACAGGCAACTTAGCTGTGTCAAGAGCACAGACCATTGAGGACACATTTTGTCACTCCCAATGTAGCAGTGATACATTGCAGGGGCCCAAGGCTCTGGGTGGTGGCAGCCTGGCAGCTTGAAACTGTGGCAGTGGCCCCATCCTTTGAAGGGTGGAGGCATCCTTCCCCTGCTGGGCCTTGTCGTCTGGGCCTGTGGTGGCAGTGGTAGCCCTGATGATCTCTGAATCACCTTCCCACTCATTCTTCCCTTTGCTTGAGGGTTAACACATGTTTGCAGCTGGGTAACTTGATGGAAGCATCCTGTAAAATACCAGTGGTCCAACAGCCTTACTTCATTTGGTCCCCTTGACATCCAGCTGGCAGTATTTCTGCCGGTATAATCCCACGTCTATTCCCGGCTTCCACTGAGTTAGTTTTAAATATAAATGTGTAAGATATGGAGGGACAAGACTTGGTAAAAGGAAGGGCAGGAATGGAAAAAAGAATAACATTGACCACTTGCTATGGGTTCAACACTATTTTAGGTACTAGACAGAGTTCCAGGAGGATTTGACATTTCTTAAATGAAAAATGGATTCTCCAGAGTGAGAGTGTTGTTAGTCAGGAAAACATGGACCCAGAGTTCTTTTTCACATGTTTATTTTTGTAACAAATTATTTTTATAGCTTGCACAGTATAAAAACTTCACAGCATTACATAAATTCCCTATCTGACCACATAAAAGAGGTCTTATCCTTGTAGGTAGAAGAAAACTTACAGAGAAAAAGACTTATGGAGGAACATTCAACACCTATTTGTTAGCCAGAATATTTTAATAGAAATGGAAGAATTTAGAGCTGAGAGAGAAACAATAATAGCTGGTTTGAGATGAAAAAGGTGAAGGAATTAAAATGTAATGTAAATGAAAGGAAGTTGGAAATGAATGATTTCTTTTTCTTTTAGATCCCATGCCAAAAGGCTATGAGCAATATTATGGCTTCACACAGTTTGCCCTAGAATTAAATGAAATGGATCCATTATCAAAGTCTTTATTACCACCTACTGACACTCGATTTAGACCAGACCAAAGGTAAGGACTTTTTAAAGATCTTTATCTCTAGAGATGTAAAACCCTTTATAAAGAGTCTTACTAACAACTCCCAGGCCATCAGAGGAGCTTGAGAGAGACAATGTCGTTAGGAGTAGAGGTCTAGGAGGACTGAAAACAATCATGTCATGGAAGGAATGGAGCCCAGCTTAATTCTATGTGTGGCCTGGCCTTTATTCATCAGTAAAGCCTTATTTCTATTGAAATATCCCCCCAAAGTGTTTATTTTTAAGAGTTTTACTGCCTATAATAATATAGAACTTATAACTGTGTATTTGAAAGAGTGAAAAACACCCAATTCCTTTACACTTCAGATTTAAATTATTTTGGTGCACAAAACCTAACTTCTCGTTCTAGGTTTGCTGGCCACAAGCTGTGTCATCTTTCTTAGTCTCAGTTTCCTATTCTGTATAATAGAAATAATTATCTCTGCCCTGGGGCCTAATTAAGACTCAAAACCCAGAAAGGAAATAGGAAAATTATATATTTGACTTTATTTAAAAAAAACAAACAAACTTCTTCATGGCAAAGTAAAAAAATATTTTTATACCCAGAGTCAAAAAAACAAACGACAAACTGGGAAATCTATATTTCAACTCATTTCATGAATTGGTTTCAAAAATCAAGATTAACTCACTAAAAAAAAAAAAAAAAAAAGACATAGGAAAATGAACTGTTCCAAAGTAGGAATGCAGACATCCCTTAAACATATGAAAAGATGCTTAGTCCCACTGAAAGAAATGCATATTTTCAAAAATTTTTAAAAAAGTTTATTTTGGGGGGGAGAAATAGAGAGCAAGCAGGGGAGGGGCAGAGAGAGAGAGAGAAGAAAAGAAAAAAGAAAAAAAAACCCAAGCAAGCTCTGCACTGTCAGCATGGAGCCCGATGCGGGGCTCAAACTCACGAACTATGAGATCATGACCTGAACTGAAATCAAGAGTTGGATGCTTAACCGACTGAGCCACCTACGTGCCCCAAGAAATGCATATTTTTAAAAAATATATAGACATACTAATTCTTAATGTATCAGTAGAAAGATTCAAAAGTTTGATGTACTCTGAGGCTACAGGCAAAAGGTATGGTGAGGAAACAGGTGGGATGAGAGATGGGGATGAAAGGGACAATTCCTTTTATAGATCTGATTTTTTGAGCCATGTATATGTCACCGGTTCAAAAAAATATATCTTGGGGCACATGGGTGGCTCAGTCAGTTGAGCGTCCGACTTTGGCTCAGGTCATGATGTTGCAGTTCATGAGTTTGAGCCACACATCGGGCTCTGTGCTGTCAGTGCAGAACCCACTTTGGATCCACTGTCCTACTTTCTCTCTGCCCCTCCCCTACTCACTCTCTGTCTCTCTCTCAAAAATAAATAAACATTTAAAATAATAATAATAATGATGATGATGATGATGATGATGATGTCGTCGTCCCTAACTACCTCAAATTACTGTTTTAAAGGTTGAAGGAGGGTCCTTACCTATAGGGAAGCATTTTGAATATCCAGTCTTAGATACATAATTCTAGAAGTAATGATTACAGTATTTTCTCGGAATTTGTGTTGCTTTATTTTTTCCCTAATGCCTCAGGTTCCTAGAAGAAGGGAACTTGGAAGAAGCTGAAATACAAAAGCAGAGGATTGAACAGTTACAGAGAGAAAGGCGGCGGGTCTTAGAAGAAAATAATGTGGAACACCAGCCGCGGTTTTTCAGGTGTGTGCACATATTGTGTGGGCCATTGGTGGATAGGTACTGGTGACACCTGATGCTTCTGGTATGAAGAGAGTAAATGGGCTGTCCCTTCCCCAAAGGAGAGCCTTCTTGGTGTTTTTCTTGCTTCAGAGTGCAGAAACTTCTCCCCTGGAAAATGGAAATTCTGAGTGGTCTAATTCTTTCTTTTTTTTATTTTATTTTATTTTTTTTTAAGAGAGAGAGAGAACACAAGTTGGGCAGAGGGGCAGAGAGAGAAGGAGAGAATCTTAAGCAGGCTCCACACTTAGCACAGAGACTGATGTGGGGCTCGATCTCATGACCGTGGGATCATGACCTGAGCTGAAATCAAGAGTCAGGCACTCAACGGACTGAGCCACCCAGGTGCCCTGCAAGTGGTCTAATTCTTGAATTGCAGAAGTTACAAAACACTTCAGTTTGGATTTGGAACACTTACTATTAATTTTAAAATAACTTGCCATTAAAGTCCTGTTAAAAATAGACTTAAAGATCTAGAAGGGGCATCAGAGATCATCAGCCCTTTACCCCCTCTTTTATATTAACTGGGCAGAAGCAAAGACCCAGGGAACATAGGAGGCCCCAGGGAAATGTCCTGGACTGGCACCTGGCTCTCCTGACTACTGGACAGGGTTTTGTAGGGTTTTAGGGGCTTTTTTATTGATTTATTAAAAAAAAAAATCAACATTAAAACAGGCGCACATAGAAAAGCCACAGGCTTCTGCCCTACCCCTTCCACCCCAGTGTTGCTTTCAGGGAAGCCAGGGTTTTTTTGTTTGGGGTTTGTTTGTTGGTTGGTTGGTTTTTCGGTTTTTTGTTTGTTGTTTTTGTTTTGTTTTGGTTGCCATTGTGTTTTAATGGATAACGTGAACACTTTTAGGAGGAATTAGCTACTAATCTGTCAGCAGCAGAAATAAAGTCTGTATTCCAAAATAGCAAAAAGTACTATTCATCCCCAAAATATAATGCTTTTTCCCCCTAGAGTCAATGTGCGTTTTGCAAGATCCCTTCTGATCATTTCCCCAGACTCATGAGATAAGCAAATAAAGATCAACCAGAGTTTCATCCCAGAATATTCATAACTTTGTTTAAATATTTTAAAAACAAGACATCTTTAACTATTTTTTAAAGGCAAGAGATAGATAAATGGATAGATTAACAGACTGATCAGTTGATTTGCTGATCAATTGATAGATATACACATATACCTTTAAGTAGGCTAATTTTTTCTTTTTCTTTCATAAATCATCTAGGGTCTTGTGTCTGGTTTTTTTTTTTTTTTTTTTTTTTTTAAAGTAGGCTTCACGGCCAGCATGGAGCCCAACATGGGGCTTGAACTCACAACCCTGAGATCAAGACCTGAGCTGAGATCAAGAGTCAGCCACTTCACTGACGGAGCAAACCAGGCGCACCTCATGTCATTTTTAAACAAGGGAAATTAGATTATTATAAGATGTTCATTGCAGTATATTCAGGATCATTAAAAACTGTAGGTAACTAAACTGTCTCAAGAACTAGGTAGGGAGATTCATCAATTTTACCTAATGTGAAAGTCCACAAAGTCTGTGGAGCTCTATGGGAAATAAATTAACATTTAAATGCAAAATATAAACCATTATCTAGGCTGTTGTTGAAACCATCTAGAATTATGTCTGGAATGGAAAAGGACAGAACATGGATGCAGCCAGGTGGCTCTTTTTCCTCTTGATTGTCTGTTAAATTATCACGCTATTAATGTGGCAATGAAGAGCTGGAGAAAAGGCAAGAATTCTTCAGCAGTAGTGGTCCTGGCAAAGAGGTGACAGAGGAATGTGGGAACAAGGGAAGTGTCCACAGAAATTCCAAGTGGCAACTACAGTTCCTATAGAACTGGGCTCCTCTGTTTCATAGTCAAGTACTAGGTATGCAGACTGGCTTATTTTAGACACATCCCTTTATTAGAATAGGGAAATAAGTGTGATAAGAATCCCTGTTCCTGGGAGGTTGGAGAAACAGGCACTCTCCACTTATGCTTTGAAGCATATGAAATATCAGTCAAAAATTATAAATGTACACCCTCTTTGACATAGTTCTACTTACTGGAATTTTTAATGTGACTATACTTACATATGTACAAAATTACATATTGTTATATGTTTATCATATTGTTATTAACATATGTCTATGATAGCTAGAGATTAAAAACAACCTTCTAAAGGCTCACCAGTAAGGTACCTGTTAAATTGTGGTCCATTTCTACAATGGAATATCATGCGACTGTTTAAAAAGAAATCAGGGTCACCTGGGTGGCTCAGTCAGTTAAGCATCTGACTCCTGATTTCGGCTCAGAGCATGATCTCACAGTTTGTGAGTTCAAGCCCCAGGTCGGGCTCTGTGCTGACAGTGCTGAGCCTGCTTGGGATTCTCTCTCTTCTTTGCTCTCTGCCCCTCCCCTTCCTCAAAAATAAACAAATAAACTTAAAAAAAAAAATCAGGATTCCCTATTGCCACAGAGTCCCCAAACTTTTGGGGACTATAAAATACAAATGGTAAATATTGTTAGTTTTGCAGGCCATAAGGTCTTAGTTGTAATTATTCCAACCCACTGAGTGGCATAAAAGCACCAATAGACAACAGTTAAACAAATGGGCATGGTGGTGTTCCAATAAAAAGGGATTAAGATTAAAGGGTATCTACTTATAAAATAAATACTTCCACAGAGATGAGAAACACAGCATAGGTATAGTTGATAATATTGTAATAATGTATGGTAACAGATAGTGACTACGCTTATTATGGTGACACTGATGTAATGCTGTGTACAGAATTGTTGAATCAATATATTTGTACACCTAAAACAAATATAACAATTTATGTTAATTATACTTCAACTTAAAAAAAAAAAAACAGCATTACAAAGATAGGCAGAAGCCTGGATTTGGCCCTTGGGCTGTAGTTTGCTGAACTTACTGTGACAACAGAAAATGATCTCCAATATATATTGTTATGTCAAAAACTCAAAAGGTAGGACACCACAGAGTGCTGTCATTGTGGAAGAAATGGGAGAGGAGTGGAGTATGTATGTGTATGCATGCGTGCTCACACATGCATGAAATTTCTCTGAAAGAATGAAGCTTATAAGATCATCATTGCCTCTGAAGAAAAGGACTGGAAATCTGGGAGATAGGAATAAGAAGAAAACTTTTAGCTATCTACCCTTTTGTACCTTTTGAATTTTCATCTATTTAATATATTATCTATTCAAAGGATAGTGAACCAAGGCTATTCTCTCCTGACTCTTAATGTCTTCCAATTCCTTTTGTTTTTAATGTTAACTTATCACTTCATTGAACAATCTAGTTGATTTGTAGCTTTTCCATAGTCACACCCAAGGTGTGGCTGTCATCCCAGCCATGTTTTATATATGACAAACTGTTCCCTTATCCATGCTTCTCTCAAGCACCATTTTTCACAGCCTCTAAGTTTGAGAAGTCAAAGTCGGAAGTGACAAAATGGCCTCCAGGCTTCCTGTTCCCTCATAGTTCCCATATGAGATTATCAGGGACATTGTATGTCTGTAAGAATGATAGCCTGGCCCAGGGTTGGGAGGAAGAAAGGAGGGAAAGGGAAGGAGAGAATATGACAGTGTTTTCAGTAGCCTTCAAGAAATTCTTTTATCCTTCACAGGAAATCCAATGATGACTGTTGGGTGAGCAATGGCACCTATTTGGAACTTAGAAAAGATCTTGGTTTTTCCAAACTGGACCATCCTGTCTTGTGGTGAAAAAGGAAAGAAGAATGATACACCTGTACTTCTGTGTTTGCTTTCTGAAGCCACAAACCTGTGTCTATATATTTAAAAGAAATTATCTAGAATGATTACCTGTGCTTAGCTTAGCATTGTATTTAAGTATGTATTTTCTTCAGTAGTTTCCTTTATAATTTCAAATGTTATCACAATTGTTTATATGAATGTAGAACACCTTGATATTTCATTTTATATATAAGCTATTTAATAAAAATGAAAGACTGAATGTTAATGTGTGGGTTAAAAAAAGAAGCTTTAACACTAATTTTCCAAAGGTTAGGAAAATTCAAATTAAATTCATGCCTTATAAAATTATGTTGGAGAAAAAAATTTATCTCTCCCAGGTGCATTAAGAACTAAGAATACCCAGGGTTACTCACTCATGCGTAAGCTACCCAAGTTTAATTTGGTAGCTCCGATATCTTTTTGCCTCCGACAGCTCTTGAATTGCTCATCCAGAACAATTCTGCTGGTGCTGGAGTCCGAAGAATACTTCCATTTTGGTGGTTGGGAGGCTGGTAGGAGATTAGTAGGATGTACGTTTTTATATGACATAGATACGGCACCTTCCTGAAGAGGAAAAGCATTTGAGCTCATCCCTCCCTAGAGTTCTTATTGCCTTATGTGCAAAACTGTGCTCTGTTACTCAGAGAAATTGTCAATCTGAGAAATGCCCATTAGTTAAACACTATAATGGCATCCCAGAGACACAGTAGGAAATCTCTCCTTAGTGAGAACCAAATTCTTGACAAGAAACTGTTTTCTGCTTCCCCCCCCAACCCCACCCCTAGATTCCCCACTCCCTACTTTTCTGTTGAGTATGGAATGTTCCAGTTTAGCATAAAACATACGGTGCATTCCACACAGCAGTTTGACTTTCTAAAAGTTTAGCAAAATAACTGATTGTTTTCAAGAACTCAACAGTTTTTTCTTAAATACTGTTTTGGTATTTTCTACCTCTTAATAACACCATATTTTAGATCTTGTATAAGAAGTTTGACCATCTGCCTTATAGACAAATGTAGAGAATTGATGTTCTTCCTTTGTGTTGTGTTCTGATGAAGCTTTGTCTTATCTCTTTCCTACACTTTCTTCTTACTCATTTCCCTCTTTTGTGAGTCTTGCAGCAGTCTTGAATAATACAGATGATAACTCCTGAAAGGGGAAACTTTGTCTTTTTAAATATGTTATTTTATTTTTTTTAAATTTTTTTTTTTTCAACGTTTATTTATTTTTGGGACAGAGAGAGACAGAGCATGAATGGGGGAGGGGCAGAGAGAGAGAGGGAGACACAGAATCGGAAACAGGCTCCAGGCTCTGAGCCATCAGCCCAGAGCCTGACGCGGGGCTCGAACTCACGGACCGCGAGATCGTGACCTGGCTGAAGTCGGACGCTTAACCGACTGCGCCACCCAGGCGCCCCAAATATGTTATTTTAAAGTACAATAATAGAATCTGTGCAGTAGTTGAAGTGTGTTATCAAAGTAGTTCCAACTTCTGCCCAGATTACGTTAAAACCAAAGCGTAATTTTTAAGTCTTTGACTCTATTGTCCATAACAGTCCTATGGAATATCAAGTATAATGGTGTGTTAAACAGTTTTCGCCAGAAAACACTTACAGATACTTAAATAATTTCAGAGCATGTAGAATTCCAGGAATGAAAAGTAGAATAAGTATCGGGAAAAAAAGAACACATGATTTTTTTTCAGTTTACACCAAATAATCAACTAGTTGGACAGTATTGCACTTTCAAAGTGTAAAGTTACTGAAAGTGAGTCATGGCCTTTTGGAATTTGCAAATGATTAGCATTTTAAAACAACAAATGATTCCTTAAATATTACATTCATTCATTCCATTTTATCAAGAAGTCAAGATGAACACAATGTGAATGTCATTTCCATTTCTAAGCAGTTAAAGGATGCAATCAGATTCTTTGGTACGTGCTTTGTTCTTTTCTTTTCAAGCATATATCCAAAGTCTGCTCGCAGAGAGGAAGAAGCAGGCTGTAGATGTAAGGATACCCTAGGGGAAAACAAACCTAGTTTTCACAATGTGAAGGAAAATGTGGACTTTTAGCCATATCGACTATGAAATAGGCCTCCTCCAGAGGCTGGCTCAAAAAAGAAACAACAACAGGGGCGCCTGGGTGGCGCAGTCGGTTAAGCGTCCGACTTCAGCCAGGTCACGACCTCGCGGTCCGTGAGTTCGAGCCCCGCGTCAGGCTCTGGGCTGATGGCTCAGAGCCTGGAGCCTGTTTCCGATTCTGTGTCTCCCTCTCTCTCTGCCCCTCCCCCGTTCATGCTCTGTCTCTGTCCCCCCCAAAAAAAAATAAATAAACGTTGAAAAAAAAAAAGGAAACAACAACAAAACCAAGATGGGCAGCCTGAATGGGTGTAGCATTGTTATATAGTATTTGGAAATTTTTTAATTGTCCCCGTGCTGTTATTTCAATTGATTTTATGCTTTATATTGGAGTCACAAAGATAAATGGACCAAATATCACCTTTGTAGTCCTCTTATTTGAGATGGAAACAGAGGTGAATTAGAAAATAGTACAGAACTATATGCAAATTTAAAAAGCTACTAGTACCAGCATCTGTAAAGGGCTTTTCTAAAATTTAAACAGCTTAGTGAGTCATACTGTTGTAATCTTAAAAGTACCTTGAGGGGGAAATGGCTTCTTTTTTCCTTTAGTCCCTATTCTCAAAAGCACCTTCCCATGTCATTTGTAGCTCAAGGGTATTTCATATTTTTAAGATAAAGAAAACAAACGTGGCATTCTTTGGGAAGAATTGAAGTAGAATCTGACTTTCTGAACTTTGAAAATCCCAATTAAACAATTGCAGTCACTGCACCATCTAAGATATGCTGTAACCAACCTCCCTTTTATTCCTGATGATTCTATCCCAAATCCATGGGGAATTACACAGATACTCTTGGGAATGGGACTTTGCACCGTCAACCACATTGTACTTCAGAAGTTCCTATGGCCACTATCGATTACCCCAAGTTGCAGGTGATTCATTCAGCAGAAACCAGCACTCTCCAGTGTATCCAGACAGCACATGGCTTCCCTCTGCTGACCCAAAGCACAGTCTGGTATTTCCCGAGTCAAATGTAATAATCAGAATCACAGGGCGGCTCTCCATGCCATTCGCCTCCCAAAAGTCAGGCCAGTTCTGGTACTAATTTAACCAGAGTTCACTTTAGGACAACAGTCCAGTTATCTATCAAGGAAAGTACCCCAATAGCCCACAATCTTTGTTTGCTTCCTGTGGGGCTCTCTGGAAGAGAAAAACAAACCTCAAAAATACTTGATTGTTTATTTGAGCTGCTGCCTTTCTCACATTCTGCTTATAATTACCATCAGTAAATCATTTACTTGAACTTCAAGTATTGTCCCTCATCCGTATTTTCCAGATTTATGATGAGTGGTCTTGTTCGACCATTAACAGTGTCAACCCTAAAAGAAAAACCATAAAGTTCTTATTTCGCTGTTGAATTTTGTTGTAGGCTTACTAACATATTCCAGAAGTTCTATCATGCCCTCAAACTATCGTATAATTTTCTCAGACCTTTTTTTTAAAGTTATGAGTAGGAGCAATAAAGTTGTTCTTGTGATGTTAGGAATAATAGTTCCAATGTATTGGCATAATTTATTTGAATGTCTTTAATTTTGATATTAACATCAGCATAAATCTATTTTTGCTACCAGATGATAGCTATTTTCATGTGCTCAACTTCCCTCTGCATATATGAATCTGTTATTCGGTGTTAGTCTTTATTTCCCTGTGTTGGAAATATGTATCACGTAAGTATCTGTAAATCATGACAAAATGCAAACCACTTCCTGAGACTTCTGTTTGGGTTATGCAATGATAAAAAGTTGCTAATTTATTTTACTCAATGATGGTTTTATCTTCCTCTGTTACCCTCAGAGGATACTTACAAAAAAAAAAAAAAAAAGGATGTCTGTAAATCTTCTATCTAGCTGTGTATAAGATTATTTTCTGTTTAAATCCCACCGTTCCACCCATACCTCATTATCTCCACAAAGCTCCTACTAATTTGTTTATCCCCCTCATGTAGCTAGTTGACTGGGAATAAACAACATGGAAAAAGGCCAACTTTGTCTTTGTTTTTCCAGATTAATGGGTATTAGTGGCTGCTGAAAGGGACAGAGTAAGACTCTAAACTAGGTTCTTTGGAGGAAGAAACACACCAGGTTACCTAAAATGATAGAGATTTGAAATAAGAATACCCTGAGACATAAACTGGGAACCCAAAAAGTTGCACATTTTCAGGATGTACTACAAATGTAGGTCCCCCAGCCCTCAGGACGAGGGAGCCCTGTGTTTACCCCAGCACACTATGGAAATAAGATTTTCTGTGGGCCCTAACATGAAAAAGGAAAGTGCTGACTGCTTACACCAATTTAACGGCCCTTATGAGTAACTGGCTCCTCTCCTCCTCCCATATCCAAGTTGTGTCCTTTGCAATGCTAGGAACATTCTTCGTCTTCACTAAAGGCCCACCTGGTTCACTGACAAGATAAATACATCATGTTACACAAGGCACTGGATCGCAGTTATGTGCATAAACTCACATCTCTGTGTCCCTAAAAATACTTAGACAACCAAAGGCAATTTATGAAACTTGGTTGGATCCTGGCTTAAAAGAAAAATAAACTATAAAAGACATTTTGAGGATAATTAGTGAAAATTGGATAGAAGCCTAATGAAATTATTGCTAATTTTCAAATATGTGTTGTTGATATTGCCTGTTGATCTGAATCAAATCTGCCATCAAAGGAGGATTATTTACCAACCTTATTCAAAATAATGGGTTATGAGCACTAACGGAAATCTCAAAAAGCAACCTGAGAATATTTTAACGTGTTGGCCATTTAACATGTTGGCCATTGCTGAAATAGGTCTTAAAGCATCTAGAAGTGTCGACTTCAAGGAGGCAATAAAATTTGAATCTACGAGTTCCAGGCCATTGGTTTACAAACTGAGTCCTATTATTTTCTAGCTGTACCAATAGAATACCAGCATTAACGTGATGAATGGACACCAGTGCCCTGCACCTCAGGACATCACTGTCCTTTGCACACTCAGGCAAGGGTTTCTTATTACGGACTTATTACTAAGGGTCCCTGCAGAAAACCAAATCGAATTCCAGTACTTAAAGAGATGAAAATGAAGGGATTACTTGAGGGGCTTCTCACAGGTTAAAGGCATGTTAGCAACAGCAGGAAGTTGTTACTGCCGCCCTGAAGGAGCCGAAGCTTCAGAGGAGGGAGGGGCCATCGGGCCATGGGGAGCTGTGGTGGAGGGACGGCTCTGCTAGAAGATCCAGCCCAGAGGAAGGAAGAACTGTCCCAACCTCAGTCTCCAATGGCCTCCATCCTACCTGGTGGCTGAACCCAAGCAAGCAGGCAACCCCAGTTCTTAGAGTTCAGCTGCTGGGGCAGGGGGCGGGCAGTGGCAAACAGAAATACAAGCACCTGCAGGGGGCCCTTAAAGGGCTCAGTCAGCTGAGCTTCCGACCCCTGATTTCAGCTCAGGTCATGAGCTCCGGCTGTGTGCTGACAGCGAGGAGCCTGCTTGGGATTCTTTCTCCCTCTCTCTCCCCGCCTCTCCCCAGTGCCCCCTCTCAAAATAAATACACATTTAAAAAAAAAGAAAAGAAATACAAGCACCTGGACCTTATATTCACTGGAGGAGTTCACATCTGGGCTTTCAGAGGAATTTTCAGTAAGTAAATAGGCTTAAGAGCCAATTTTTCTTTTTTGAGAGGATAGAATTTATTAAATCATTTTGACTCCGAGTTATTTTACCAAGGATGAATTATGGTTAGTTATGCTTTGTAACAACTCTGATTCTCTGTGATATTTTTTGTTGTTGTCACATTTTTTTTAAGTTTACTTATTTATTTTGAGAGAGAGAGCATGAGCAGGGGAGGGGCAGAGAGAGAGAGAGAGAGGGAGAGAGAGAACCCAAGCAGGCTCTGCACTGTCAGTGCAGAGCCCGATGCAGGGTTCAAACTCACAAACCATGAGATCATGATCTGAGCCAAAATCGAGTTGAACACTTAACCAACTGAGCCACCCAGGTGGCCCACAGCTGCGTGTTTCTTTTCACGAAATGCTGTGTATTGCTTTTATACCTTCTTCGAAATGTAAAGGTAAGGGCCTTGCCACTTCTTTCTCCTGTGACACCCGATGGGTGCTTTAAAAAGGGCTTGCACAGAGGGAGCGACCAGCAGCTGCTGTGAGGGATTCTTTGAAAAACATTTGCTGAGCCAGGAATGGTCGCAGACACTGGGAATATATAGTCCTCCCTCTACCTTGGAGCTTCCAGTCTGGTGGGAAGCCAGTGGGTGGGTCAACAACCAGTGTGGTTAAGAAGGCTCAGTACAGGGGCGCCTGGGTGGCGCAGTCGGTTAAGCGTCCGACTTCAGCCAGGTCACGATCTCGCGGTCCGTGAGTTCGAGCCCCTCGTCAGGCTCTGGGCTGATGGCTCGGAGCCTGGAGCCTGTTTCCGATTCTGTGTCTCCCTCTCTCTCCGCCCCTCCCCCGTTCATGCTCTGTCTCTCTCTGTCCCAAAAATAAATAAAAAACGTTGAAAAAAAAAAAAAAAAAAGGCTCAGTACAGAGAAGGCCCAAGTGACTAGGGGAGTGGCAGGTGTGCCCGGAGAGGAGGGACAGACCTCAGACAGTGAAGAAAACGAGAGGACTTGGCAATGGTGGAGGCTGGCGGTGGGGAAAATGCCACATGTGACTCACGGTTCCTCTCCATGCCAGTTAAGCCACAACTCAGCTTCCCAACTAACACCACAGTGAAAGTTTTGACGTGTAGCAATATCTGGGGTTTCCTCAGCCAGGAGCTATGAGACAAAGGGTGGTGAGCCCTGGCAGGCAGCCTCCAGGGACCCCTGGGGATTGAAGAAGGCCAAGGAAGTCATATGCCAGGACCTCACTCTTCCTCCTCTGCTGCAAGATCACATAAGTTGCCATCTCCAGTGTTTCCCCGCACCCACTCACCCACTTACGTAACCAAACACAGTTTTAGTGAGGGAAAGCAAGCCTAAGCCTGAGGAATCTGAGGGGTTGATCATCTTTCCAAGAGTGATTAAGCATTACCAGAGTAGAGCATGTGAATTACCGGAATAAAGTGTTTTTTTGTTTTTTGTTTTTTTTTTTGAAAGAGAGAGAGAGAGAGAGAGCACGCATGTGTGAGCAGGGGAGGGGCAGAGGGGGGAGGGGCAGAGGGAGAAGGAGAGAGAGAACCCCAAGCAGGCTCTGTGCTGTCAGGATGGAGCCTGACTTAGGGCTCTATCCCATGACTGTGAGATCATGACCCTAGTTGAAATCAACAGTTGGATGCTTAACCCACTGAGCACCAGGCGCCTCTATTTTAATTTTTTATTGTGGAAAATATACATAAAAATTACCATTGTAACCATTTTTAAGTGTATAGTTCAGTGGCATTGAGGGCATTCATGTTGTCAGACCATCGCCACTCCCCATCTCCAGAACCTTTTCATTGTCTCGTCCTGGAATTTGTGCCCATTTAAACTAAGCTTTAAACAAAATTGGATCTTGAGTTAATTTTTTCTTGCCAATCAATCACTGAAGGGCTCATGAGGAAAACCAGATCAGTTACGGACAAGATGGAAGCCTTGTGTTTTCCTCACTTGTAAGTGGAAGTGTGGGTTACAGGTTTGCAGCCGCACTGCAGAAGCCTCACGGCAGCCCCATTTAGGTAATCCCCGCGTAACAGAATGGTTCGCTGAGGACCAGAAGTTAAGCGACTTGACCAAACTCTCACACAAGTAGTTAATAGCGGGATGGGGACATAAGCAAGCTCTGGTCTGAATGCAGCTCCTTCTGCTACAGAATGAGAGGCAAACAATGTGACCCCAACACCCTTGTCCCTTCCAAGAACGAGAACTTGTTCTCCAAAGCTTTCCTCAGGTCTCTGAGGCTGACACAGGCAATTCAAGGATGGGAAAGAAGCGTGGGATGGGACTTGGGAAACCTAATTCTAGTTAGTGGTGAGACCTTGGGTAGGTCACTTACAAGTCTCTTTCAACCCCAACAGTAAATGGAAAGATTATTCTTAAGTTTCTCTCTATGCTGCCACTGTGTGGTCTCGAGAACAGGGGAAATGTTCTTTGGTCAATCAACAAATATCCATGAGCACCAAACAGGTGCCAGACACAGTCCCTGTCCTCATAGAGCTTACCTACAAATTGCAGAATCTGTTTTAAAGTATTCTTTTTGGGGGCACCTGGGTAGCTCAGTCGGTTAAGCATCCGACTTCGGCCCAGGTCACGATCTCATGGTTCGTGAGTTCGAGTCCCCACATCAGGCTCTGTGCTGTCAACGCAGGGCGCACTTTGTATCTTTTGTCTTCCCCTCACTCTGCTCCTCCCCCACTCATGCTCTCTCTCAAAAATAAACATCAAAAAAATATTCTTTTCTATTTTATCCTGAAAGTGGGAATTATTTGGCTGTATGGAACAATGATGATCACATATTTAGCAAAATCTGCCAGCTTCTGAATCATCATGCTTTTGTAGAATCAAAATTATCCAAGAGTGAGCAGTTGTCACAAACATATCGAGATGGTACTTTGCCTCTACATGTTCATCCAGCCAACAATACAGGGAATGCAGCAGAGAGAGAAAAAATTAAGTTTCTGTTCTCCTGGAGCTTAGAGTCTAGTGCGCAGAGGGTGTGGGTGGCACGTAAACGGACAAGTGTGTGATGCGACAGACACGAAAGTGTTGCAGAGCAAGATTCTCCAGGATGTGGAGAGGCAAGCCTGGAGGGTGTTACTACTGCATGTTACAGGGAGTGGTGAGAGAGGGTTTCACTAGTCCAGGACTTGAAGGGACTTGAAGTGAATGCAGAGGAAAAGCAGAAGAAAGTTCTGGGAACAGCAAATATAAGACTGAAGCGAGGCGCTGTGGCTGGTGCTATTGGAAAAGTGGCAAGGGAGGCCAGTGCAGGTGGAGCCATGAGTGGAGGGGGCAGGATGGTAAGTCAAAATGAGGGCTGGGAGATATTGGGGATCAGAGGGCTTGGGTTTTTCCTCTGAGTGAAATTAAAAGTCAGTGAAGGGTTTTGAGCAGAGGAACACGATTTAACTTATGATCTGGCTGCCTGGTGGAGACTAGCAGGCACAGGCAAAACCAAGAGCCCAATCCAGAGAGAGACGGTGGTGGTTAGGACCAGGGCAGAAGTGGTGAGGGTAGAGGGAAGCAGTAAGAAACTGGCGATCCTTTGAGGATAGAATCAGTAAGACTGGCTGAGGAGTTGGATTTGGAGGTGTGAGGAGAAAGGTCAAGGGCAACTCCAAGTTCTGTGTTGTGATCTACTAGAAGGATGAAGTTGCCATGAGCTGAGATAAGGAATGCTAGGGACAGAGTCGATCTGGGTGCTCTGGTAAAAAAAGTTAGGCGGTGATTTTTTCCAAGAGGTACTCTTAAGTAGGCAACTGGATATAGGTGTGTGGTAAAGGGTAATGCAGCAGGCTTGGCTTGTTTAAACCCTGCACGTGTGAACAAAGACTGGCCCTTGCCCATCTCCTGGGAGATGCCCTCCAAGCCTTTGGAATATCCCTCCAGATAAGAGTGGTTTGTATACCTGGGACCTTGGCCCTGCTAAATGCTCAAAATGTTATATAGTGGGGACTTTGGTTACGCTGTATCAGTTTGACCTCTGGGCAAGTCAGAGACTAAGTAACGACGGTCAGCTACATGGGTGTTCCATGCCTTTGGGACCGAGCCTGGACACCAAGTTCCCTGGTTGACAATACTCTGAATATGTTGTCACACACAGTTGCTGGGATGTGTTCCCTGAGAAACTGGAAGAGATTTTAGACTCCACCGTCTCCCTCATTCCCACACATTGAGACTGAGTCCTGCCCAGCCTACCTGTGAATTTCGTCCTCAGCCCCACTGCCCCTGCCTCAGGTCAGGCTCTTGTCAGTTCCAGTCTGGCAAACAGAGCCCCTGTCTGCAGTCCCAACTGCTTCCCATCCATCCTCCAAGCCGCAAAGAGAGTGATTTTTCTAAAGTCTGATCATATCATTAATCTCTTTATAATCCTTCTCTGCCCAGAACACCTCAGCATGGGGTGTGTGTAACGCAGTGGTCATAAGACCAGACGTTGGGGTCAGAGAGACTAGGGTTTGAGCCCGGGACTCTGCTGTTCTGAGTGTCAGCTTCCTCATTTCTAAACTGGAGTCAACCCCCAGGGCACCTATGAGGATTCCAGATTAGTGTCGTCTGCTGAGCACTTACTCTGTGCCAATCACTAGTTCAACTCTCCTTTGGCGTTCCTGCTTTACCTAAGAGAAAATTGGGACTTAGGTTAGGTAACTAGCGCATAGGCACAACTTCATACTCGATAAAGCCAGGATTCAGTGCTCTTAGCTTCTAAGCCAGCAGTTCTCAGAAAGTGGTCTGGGCCCCCCTGCGGGCCCTCAAGACCCATCCAGGGGAAGTGCGAGATCTTATGTTTTCATCATAATATTAAGACACCATTTGCCTTTTTCACTCTCATTGTCTCATGAGCATACGGTGGACTTTTCCAGAAGCTACAAGACATGAGAATGCAGCAGGTCGATGCTATGTCCAGCTGTCTGCCATTAAGCCAGACATTTAGTGATATTTGCAAAAATGTAAAGCAATGCTATTCTTCCCTGTATTTGTTTGTTTGTTTGCTTTGGCAGTGGTAGTTCTATTTCATTGAAAGTATGTTTGTAGGTCAACATACGGTATGTTTATTGTTGATATTTTAAATTAATTCATATTTCTAAATATCTCAGTTCTAAATTTCTAAATTTCTCTATTGCCAGTGAATGTCAATAGGTATAACCCACATAAATATAAGTTTTCTAAATTTCTCTATAATTTTCAAGAGTATAAAGTTTCTCTGGAGAACATATCGGTTTTAAGAGCATATTTGGTCTTGAGACCAAATTTGGTGTTGAGAAACACAGCACTAAGCCATACAGAATATATGTCATTGCTTACCCCAGTGTCTAATGGAGAACGAGGGCTCAGTAAATGATCACATTTACTATTTTATAAGACTCTGTAAATGAATAACAGATTTACTGACTTGTGACTTCCCTGAGTCGTCTCATCACTGCCCTGTATGCACTATTCTCTCCTGAGCTATGTGCAACCTTGGGTCCCTATGCCTTTGGATACTCTGCCATATCTACCAAACTCACACCTTCTCTCTTTGAGGCCTCAGCTCAAACAGCTACACTTTTTAGACGACTGTCTTGAGTTAGACACTCCTGCTCTAATTCCTTGTCCAGTGGTCTTTCCCCTGAACCACACTGACTTGGGCAGAAACTTGGAGATTTTGTTGATTTCCTTGGAAAGGTTTTACAGAGAAAGATTTGTGACTGCCCGTTCAGTACACTTGAGAAAAAGGCCTCCTTCTGGGTAAACAGCAATTTCTCCATCACTAGAACAATATATGCAAGGAAGATCATCAGCCAAGCCTGTGTTTCCCAAAATGTGGCCTAGACTCTGGCTACCAAATCACTGAGGTACATGTTAATATGCAGATTCCTGCCCCCATCCATGATGTACTGAGTCATACTCTGGGAATAGGACCTAAGAATATGATTTAAATTTTTTTAATGCTTATTTATTTATTTTGAGAGAGAGACAGAGCATGAGAAGGGGAGGGAGAGAATAAGAAACCCAAGCAGGCTCAGTGTTGGCCTGATATAGGGCTCGATCTCATGAATTGTGAGATCGTGACCTGAGCTGAAATCAAGAGCTGGATGCTTAACCTACTGAGCCACCCAGGTTCCCCTGAATATGATTCCTTTTTACTTTGGCAAATTTTATTGAATGGAAATTATATCTCAATAAAGCTGTGTAGAAAAATATGAATGTATTTAGTACTACATTCTATAAATATGTTCTTTGAACTGCCACCAATCAGTAGTACAATAGGTATGGTTTGTATGCCAGCTGTAGGTTGTTTCCCCTAATTTGTTGGACTAGAAATAAGCTTAGATGTCAAAGACAGCCAGTTTTCTTTTATTCTATAGTGTATAGTGTATATTATAGCCAAGGATATGATTTTTAAAAAGAAAGTCCTGTGTTGATTTTGTGATTCTTATACACACCAAAGTCTGAGAACCGCTCTTCTAGATACTTGTAGGTTCCAGAAGAGCCACTCACTCTGCCATCGGACAAAGATGACTACGAATTATACTACACTGGGAGAGGAAATGGTCTAGAAGGAATATTGGCCACATATGGAAACTTAACAAAGGGAGTTTGGATCTATTGGGAAGGGGATTGGGGAGGATTTCACAGATGTGATGTTGGAGTTGATTTGAATGGGCATTTTTATGCAGGGAAGGACAATAAGGATGTTCTAGGCAAGAAAAATAATGTGTGCAATGGAAAAGAAACATGGAAGCATGTCGCACAGACATAGAAGGACACAGACCATCCTGCATCCTTTGCTTTGATGTTATGCTCAACCAAGAAACTTCGTGGATATGAATTGGGCTATATTTAGCTACTCTGTCTTGGATAGTAAACATGAGTTTTCCAGCCATTGGAGAGACATTTTGTGCATCCTGCATTACAAAGAAGTTAACTGATACCCCAAGTTTTAAACTGGCCTTTGATGTGTCAATTACTCCAGACAGTATCAGGTGGCAAAATTACATTTCTAACCTGCAACACTAAGGAATTAATTCAATGTGATTTCGCAAGACGTGTGAAGGGGGAAGGTTAGCCTTCCCCCATGAGGCTAGCCAAAAGAGCCAGCTGACCTTCAGACCCGTATCACACACTATGGATGGTTTCCCAAAGTCACGTGTTCATCCTCCTTCTTAGTTACTTACAGAACTTGGGTTCTATTTCGATATGGGCAGCCTTGTGTTTGAAAGGAAGCCAAGCCCCATCCCTGGCCCCAGCGTCTTGATGAGGTGAAGTCTATATGGCAATTCTTCCTCCAGTGACTGTCTTGGGAATGGACATGGAATGCAGTTCTGGGCAGCGAGATGAGGCAGGGACGGGATTTGCTGGCAGCTTTGGAAATGTTTTCCTTAGTTTGACAAAGGGAGTAAAGTAAGGACCATCCCCCTTCCAGCCTTGGCCCATCACTTGTGTGGATTGTTTCTGCAGTCAACCTGGAGCCAGGAAAAGGTGAGCCTGAGGATGATGCCAGGGAGTGGAGATTGGCAGTGAGAAATGGCAGACAGAGCTTAGGCTGGCGATGATGTTGTCGAGTCTCTGAATCAGCCCTCCTGGATCTGCCCTATCTCTGTACATCTTGATATGTGAAATGACAGATGTCCTTATACATTAGGCCATTTTTTGTTGTTTTTTTTTTTTTTCCAGCTGAATGCACACGAACGACACCCCACCCATGCAGACACACACAAACACAACATACCATGTTGTCACCTCCCCAACCTGGGAACTGAAATTAAGGTGTCACAGGGAATGTAGAAGCAGACTTACTCCTGGGGCTCTAGAAACTGGAACCTATTTATGGAACTGGAAGATTATACAGCATCCCACCTACTTTCATCAATAAGATTATCTATTTGGGGCACCTTGGTGGCTCAGTCAGTTAAGCGTCCAACTTCAGGTCATGATCTCACAGTTCGTGGGTTTGAGCCCTGCATCGGGCTCTATGCTGACAGCTGGGAGCCTGGAGCCTGCTTCAGATTCTGTGTCTCCCCCTCTCTCTGCTCTCCCACACTCGTGCTCTGTCTCTCTCTCTCAAAAATAAATAAATGTTTTAAAAAATAAGATCATCTCTTCTTCTTCAAGGACAAGTGAATCCCTCCTGAGTGCTTCTCTGCCTCTACACCTGCCATTCTAACATTACCAACAACATCTTACCTATCTTCTCTCTCTCTCATGGCTTCTGCTTGTTCAGTTTGTACAGCCTAAATTCTCTCTATATATCTTTTAACTTCTGCAACTAAATACATTCAGAATTCAATTTTTCTAGAAAAGGTCACATCCTGGTGGGTAAGACTGTCACCTGAGGCCATCTCATCAACTACTGACGACACTGTAACTGACCATACTTGGGTCATAGGCCCAGCCCTCCTCTACTCAGCCTGGGCAGAGGGTCACGTGGTACCAGTATGACAACTTATGCAGAAAACCACTTAGAAGAGGGGTGGACTATAACAGGCATTATGAAGTATTATCTGCTCAGTACTATGGCAGTTTGCTAGATGTCCTACCTATATTTATTCTCCCCTTAATCCAAAAAGTGGAAGTTTTTGTTGGGTACATGGTTACCAGCTGATGACATTTCCCAGAGTCCTGCTAGGTACGGCCGTGTGACTATATCCTGACTATAAAGTTGTGAGCAGAGGCGATATATCTGGGATGTGTCTTTATTATTTTTTTTAATGTTAATTTTTTCTGAGAAAGACAGAGCATGAGCAGGGGAGGGGCAGAGAGAGAGGGAGACACAGGAACTGAAGCAGCCTCCAGGCTCTGGGCTGTCAGCACAGAGCCCAACATGGGGCTCAAACCCACGAACCACAAGATCATGATCTGAGCTGAAGTCAGATGCTTAACTGACTGAGCCATCCAGGCGTCCCTGGGATGTGTCTTTAAGAGGGAATGTGCCCTCGGCCTCCCTGCTGGCTGCACATAGACATAATGATGACAACTAGAGCAGCTATTCTACCTTTCAAGGTGGAAACTGCATGTTGGCAAACCAGCAAGGTCAATACTGATACCCAGGATCACCAACTTATCTTGATTTGCCCAAAACTTTCCCAATTTTAGCACTGAAAATCCTGCAAACCAGGAACCTCCAGAGTCCTAGACAACCTGGACAGCTGGTCACCCTACTCCATCGAGCTGCTACACCAACTCTGGAGCACCTACTCGAACTCTTGTTTGAGAGAGAACAAAACACAAACAAAAAGCAAAATCCTTCCATCTTGATTAAACCACTGTACTGGGGGTGGGGGGGGGAGTTCTTTGTCTGCATCACCCTCTCCTGTCTCCTAATAAATACAGACACATTTGATTTAAAGATCCCTGTTGACCACTTTTTCATTGCTGCTCAACCTGAGGTCTGATGCTCCTTGGCTGGGCTCCCACACCCCGTTGGGGTTCCAATCTCTCATTACTGAGCCTCCTGGGGAGGCTGAGGCCTGGTCATCTTCTGGATCTAATCTTGTTCCTCTCTTTACCTTTCTTAGTGGGAAGTGACTTTTTGAAACCTATCTATTAGTCCAGGCCAACTCCCCTACATAAACACACACACGTATATACACACAATCACATGAATCTACACACACACATCCACATATACATTTTCTCTCTCTCTCTCTTCCTCTTCTCTTACTCTCATCCTCTTACCCTTTTATGATACTCAGCCTTTCAGAGGGAGCCTTTGTGGGGAACAGATGGGAAGCTGAAGTGGATTCAAGGGCAAAATAAATTTGTTTTCTTTCTTAAATCACATCATACATGTTCTTTGTAGAAAAATTAGAAGATAGAGTTTGGTTCCATAAACTTTTTTTTAAGACAAAATAAATGCAAACAATAAATACAGCTCATTAGGATTTAATCTCCTTTGCTACCACTCTCCTATCACAGGTACTTGAGCTGCTCTGGTTATTTGGGAGAGTGGGAGTTACGCTTCTTGGCAGTAGAGGCCTTCAGGCTCACAGACAAGTATTACATTGTTTTTCTAGAAGCTATCTGCAGGGATGGCCCCACAGAAGTCAGTGACCCTCCTCTGTATCTCTGGGATTTCCAGGAGCCCTAGCTTCAAGAATCCTATCCTCTGTCCCTAAGGGCCATCTAAAAACCCCCAAACTCTCAATGGTGGGATTCCTCCAACGTCCAACTACATTTCCTCCACCACTTCCTGCTCCCTACAGTAACCCTAGGGGCCTCTGTCAGGCCACGGGTATGGTTTTAGTTCAGATAACATGCAGAGCCACATTTTGATCTCTCCATGAGCACAGCACAGAACTGCAGAAAACTGCCAGGGTGTCCACATTTTGTCGATGGATTAAAATATTTTTTCCATTTTCCATGTATTCTGAAGCGTTCAACCTGTGGAGGGAGCCCAATATGTTTCTTTTCCCTAAAAGCTTCTTTGGGATTTATATTCTTCAGGGTGGGCATTTTTGTTCATTTCTCTATTCCTAAAAACAATTCTAGAAATAGAAAAAAATTTAAATGATTATAAGCTAACAGGCAAGAATAAACTGGAAATTTCCTGAGTTTATACTACTCTGAGACAATGCTGTTAATGTTTTGGCATATAACTTTTCACTTTTTAGCACTACTTCTATTATACACATTTCTGTATCACACAAATAAATAAATCTGTGGTCTTTTAAGAAATAAAAGGACACAATTTGCATCAGATTGGTTTGGGAAGTAAATCGTCATCTTTGGGGCAGAAGGTGAGAAAAGTGACCTAAGAAACAGTAAAGAAAGGCCAGCACTAAGCTGACAAGGCATGTTTCTAGTGTCTACCTCATGGGTTCTTTTGTGTAATAGCAGTTTAAGTTTATTTATTTATTTTGAGAGAGGGAGAGAGAATTCCAAGCAGGCTCTGCACTGTCAGCACAGAGCCCAACATGGGGCTCAAACTCATAAACTGTGAGATCATGACCTAAGCCAAAATTAAGGTCAGATGCTTAATCAACCGTGCCACCCAGGCACCCCAAGGCTTTGCTTTTAATTGAAATTTTTAATGACCTAAAAGCAAATCTTGGTGAGGTGGTGAAGACCTGGTTATCAAATGAAACCAAGGGTTTGCTTTAAAATAAAATGGAGGTGGCGGGGTGGGAGCGGGGGTGGATATAGATGAAACAAAATTGTCCGTGAGTTGGTAATCATTGAAGCTGGTTGATGGATATGGGAGTTTATTATACTATTCTATCTTTTTTTAATAGAGGTTTGACTTCTTTCTTTCTTTCTTTCTTTCTTTCTTTCTTTCTTTCTTTCTTTCTTAGGTAGGCTCTACACCCAACTTACCCAAAGATCAAGAGCTGTGTGCTCTACTGACTGGGCCAGCCAGGCACCCCAAGGTTTGATATTTTTCATAATAAAAAGTTAAAACTCGGGGCGCCTGGGTGGCGCAGTCGGTTAAGCGTCCGACTTCAGCCAGGTCACGATCTCGCGGTCCGTGAGTTCGAGCCCCGTGTCAGGCTCTGGGCTGATGGCTCAGAGCCTGGAGCCTGTTTCCGATTCTGTGTCTCCCTCTCTCTCTGCCCCTCGCCCGTTCATGCTCTGTCTCTCTCTGTCCCAAAAATAAATAAACGTTGAAAAAAAAAAAAAGTTAAAACAAGCAACAGTTAAACTCAGGAACTGCTTACAGTGAGAGACAAAATCTGACTCAAACCCTGCCATCTTCCCATTTCTGAGACTTCTCTTTTCTCAGAAACACCACCACCATGACTATTGTATTAGTCACATAAGATTAATCACTACGACCAACATGGCCAGCACCCAGGAGCTCTTTCTTGCCACGAGGCATCCTTAGCAAAGATTCCAAGAGGGAGGTTGGGGTCAGTGGAGGGAGGGCAAAGCAACCTTTGCAAGCTTGAAGAATCACGGATTTCTAGGTGTTTCGCAAAATGTATCGATTTTGCATTCTAAACAACGTGATTTTTTAGGCAAATTATTTAATCTCTGAGCCTTGGTTGTGAAGTCAGTGCAATGAAGATAAGAAGTAAATAAAACAATTTATGAAAAATTCTCAAGCAGGATGTCTGACATGCAGTGGGTGGCCATTATTCATGCCCTTCCCTTTTCCTGAGTTATTAAGAAAACTGAAAGAAGGTCTTTACCTTTCTAGACTTAAAACAGAGGCAAGAAGATAATGTGTCCATATAATATTGTGTAACAGGATGAGAGAACAATTACTATAAAACCTGGTATTGGAATTCTACTGAGGCTAATTGTCTTCATTGGGAAAATTAATTTGAAAAAATACTGTGACACAGCAAAAGTATGGCTTGGCAGAAGACACACCACAAAGATAGCAAAATGCCAGGGTCACTATTGCATAATTTATAGTTGCTTGTTTTGTTTTCTTGTAAGCTCTTCTAATTTCCCTAAGTCTTTAGTAGCATCTTCCGCACACATATGCCTTGTGGGGTGGTATTTGTGTAAATGAAAGACACGGACTAACTTCCGTAACTGGATCACCTCCAAAGACAGCTAAGCATAAGCAAGTTTGCAGACCCAGGATCTCAGAAGCAGATGTGAGAATGGGATCAAAATCCTGGGAAATGTGTGAAATCTTTGGAAGGTCTTGCTTCTTTCTGGCTTGAGGGTTCCAGGTGAAATATGACTCATTTAAAAAGTCAAGCAAGTGACCATGATATTGTTTGTGTCAAGTGACAAATGAGTGATGTGACCAGGAAATGACTTGGAGAGAGCATCCTTGAAGAAGTCATGGTGGAGCTATGGGGGAGACAGAGGATGGACAGTGCCTGGAAGCCCCTCATTACTCAGACTGCTACAAGACAAGAGTCTTTCAGAAAGACAGAGTATTCGCCTCCTAAAGAAAGCAGGATGGGGATGTCTGGGTGGCTCAGTTGGCTAAGCAACTGGCTCTTGATTTTTGCTCAGGTCATGATCTCACGGTTTGTGAGTTCAAGCCCCATGTCGGACTCTGCACTCACAGTGTGGAGCCTGCTTAGGATTCTCTCTCTCCGCCCCTCCCCTGTGCATGGTCTCTCTCAAAAATAAATAAACAAACATTAAAAAAAAAAAAAGAAAAGAAAAGAAAGCAGGATGATTTGTTTATAACCTAGATCCCACACACTTTCCCAAGAGGTTTGTGCAACTGAGACACACATCTATGTAAACACAAAAAAATTAAAAGATAAAAAGGGGAGGCACCTGGGTGGCTCAATGGGTTAAGTGCCAACTCTCGATTTCAGCTCAGGTCATGGTCTCACCATTTGTGGGCTTGAGCCCTACGCTCTCAGCACGGAATCTGCTTGGGATTCTCTCCCTCTCTCTCTGCTCCTCCCCCGCTTGCGCTTGTGCTCTCTCTCTGTCTCTCTCAAAAATAGACAAATAAACTAAAACAAGATAAAAAGAGATCAGAAACCATGAATAAAAAGCAAGGGGATGGTTGCATTGGGAACAAGAAATGTGGCTATGGCATTCGAATCTTCTGGAAACCCCAGGAAGTAGGAGTCACAGAGCTTTCCACAGCCGACAAAGGGAGTTATGCCAACTCAGAAGGAATGTACTGGATTCCAGAAACTGTTCCTTCCAAGAGATGTTTTTGTCTTTATATACGCAAGCTCCCTGGCTCTGTAAAACCCAAGGGCCCATGGCATCACTATTTCAGAAGGAACAGAAAAGCTGCTAAAGCTTTTAACTTTTAAAGGTGGTGGAGAGAGGGAGCTATACTGACAAATTACAATATGACTATGATAGTCTTAAAAATTTTTTAGATCTGCATAATATATCTGAAGCTGAGAGTCTCCATAAACTATATGAAAACAAGAACCAATTACAAATCAGTAAATGGCAGAACAATGTCAATTGCCATCAAAGATGAACACGATTAAAATGAATTAGTCATAAACTACATTAAAATGAAGGCCATGGATATATGGATTTATGATTTGCACTAAAATATGAAGGAATAATAATAGCACTTTATCTTAAGCTATCAAACTTAATTTTTTTCAATGTCCTTCAATACTGGCTATATAACTTGAGATGTCTAAATCATAAAACAGAATTGTAGCTCAAATGATTCCAAAGTGATGTAAAACTAAACATTGAGTTCGTTTATACCCAAGAACTTATAAGTGCCTGAAAGGAATTGAGTTTGTGAAGAAAATAAGATGAAAAAGGTTGTTTAAAATGTTTATTTATTTTGAGAGAGAGGGAGAGAGCGTGCATGCACTCCCTTGAGCAGGTGGGGGAGGAGCAGAGAGAAAGAATTCCAAGCAAGGATGTCAGCTTAGAGATGGACACAGGGCTCAAACTCACAAACAATCAGATCATGACCTGAGTTGAGATCAAGAGTCAGAGGCTTAATTGACTGAGCCACCCAGGTGCCCTGAAAAGTGTTTTTATTATCGCTAATGGGTTTTCAGGGGCTCAAGACAAGCCCTTCAGAAATGGGGGTGAGGAAAGAAAAGCTTATTCTGTTGCTGAATGCTGTCTTGCACTGGTGCTGACTATAGCCTCCCAGACCGCAAAGGCAGTTCAGGGTTCAAGAGCATGGTATCCTATAACAATTAAATCCTGTGACCTAACCTGCACCTACTGTCTGCCTCTATCTCATCCCCACAGGTTCTTGAACATTATTGGGTGTTTTATTGTTTGAAATAACCCAAGTTCCTGGCTATTGGAGTCTTCATCTTCTAAGATTAAGTTTCTTCTCATGGCCTTTTTTTTTTTTTTAACAAGAGACATTAGCATACAGAAGGAGAGGCAACAAACCAGAAAGAACATCTCTCTAAATTCTAGTGACCTGGATTTCTGAAAAATTACTGAACTATATGGAAACCCAGTCCTAAAATCCCAACAGCGTTTGCAAAGACATAAAACCAAGTTAGTTGTAGGAACTACTAGCATCTGTTGAGAAATACACCCATAAACTCAACAGCTATCATTTATCAGACGCCAAATATATGCCATTTGCTTAACTGTGTCATTTGCTTAACCTAGAGTTATCTCTAAGCAACAGGCACTTGGTTGTTCGTTCATTCATTTATGCATTCAGAAACTATTTGTGGAGTGCCTGCTCTGTGCTAGACATTGTTAGAGGTTCTGGGAATGTAGCAGTGAGCAGAGGTAGGGATGGCTCTCCCTGTTACAGAGCTTACATTCTAGCAGGAAAAACAGACATGAGATAGTTACACACCAATTAATTAATTGCAATTAAGGAAATCACTAGGAAGAAAAATGTGAGAATAATTAAGAGAGACCTCATTAAAGCTGTGGGTCAGGGAATGCTGCCAAAAGAAAGTGAAGTTTAATCTGAGACCCGAAGATAAGCAAGGGGCAGACACACGAGGAGCTGGGGACACAGTGGTCCTTGCAGATGTAGGTCCTGTAGAAAGGAGCTCAGCTGTAGATGTGGACTGGAGGCCCAGAAAGTCAGGTAACTTGCCCAAGATCACACAGTCTGTAAGAACCAGGACATCAGTCTATTTATACTCCTCCAATTGCACCAAGGGGACTGTTAGAGACTCCAAATAAACCAAAGCATTATTATTTATTTTTATTTTTATTTATTTCTTTTAGAGAGATTGAGAGCATGCAAGTGGAAGGAGGAGGGCAGAGGGAGAGAGAGAGAATCTTAAGCAGGCTCCATGCTCAGCACAGAGCCTGACGCGGGGCTCAATCCCATGACCCAGGAATCATGAGTCTGAAATCAAGAGTCTGATGCTCAATTGACTAAGCCACCCAGGCGCCCCTAAACCAAAGCATTATTATTGTGTCCATGAATTCAAAAGCTCACAGTTAATTTGACTCAAAAGTCTCCATTGCAGGGAGGCCTTCCTGGCCATTCTATGGAAAATTGCAAACATTTCTTCCTCCTCCACATATAATTCCTTAGTCCTTTCTTTATATTTTTCTCCTTTAGCATTTGCTACTACCTAACATGCTTTATGTTTTCTTCTTCCAAGATTGTTTTCTTTTTCTGGTTTTCTGCGGTTTGAGTATGCTGTGCTCAGATGTAGTTTTATTCTTTGTGTGGTTTGGGTTTTTTGTTTTGTTTTGTTTTCTTTTTTTGTTTATTTTTGTTGTTTTTTTTAAAGGTTTTTTTCTTTTTCTTTTTTGGCATTTGTTCTGCTTGATGTTCTCTGGGCTTCCTGGATCTGTGGTTTGGTGTCTGACATTAATTTAGGGAAATTCTCGGTCATTATTCCTTCAAATATTTCTTCTGATCCTCTCTCTTGTCCCTTTGGTATTCTCACATATATTATACCTTTTGTCATTATCCTATGGTTCCTGAACATTCAGTTCCTTTTTTTTTTTTTTTTTCAGTCTTTTTCCTCTGTGCTTTTTTAGTCTTAGAAGCTTCTGTTGACATATCTTCAAGCTCAGGGATTCTTTCCTCAGCTATGTCCATCTAATTAGCCTATCAAAGGCATTCTTCATCTCAGTCACAATGTTTTTGGTATCTAGTATTTTTAATTCTTTCTCAGAGCTTCCATCTTTTTGCTTATGTTACTCTCAGGTTCTTTATGGATTATTTTATAACACCAACCAGTTCACCAGTTCTTCAACACCAAGTTGGGTGTCCCACAATTCAATTCAATTTTGACACCAACTCCCAAAGGTAGCACAGACCCCACAGGTTAAGGGCTCAGTCCCACAAGATTGCCCCCATCTCAGACACTAGTTACAAGTATCGCATTAAACAGGTTACTCATACCTTTGTTTGACTTGGCCATAAATTTGTGAATCCCCACAACTCCTTCCTCAGTTTTGATAATTCAATAGAACAGCTCACAGAAGTCAGGAAAGCACCTTAGTTGCTATCACCAGTTTGTTATAAAGGATACCACTCAGGAACATTCAAAGGGAAGAGACGCACAGGACAAGGTATAGGGTAAGGGGCCCTAAGCCTCCATCCTGGCCAATGCACCACTCTGCTAGCACCTCAGTGTGTTCACCAGCCTGGAAGCTCTTCAAACCCTGTTGCTTATGGGGTTTTATGGAAGTTCCATTACATAGGCATAATTAAACCATTGTGGTGACTGAATGGTCACCAATGGTCAACCATTGGTGACTGAAATGATCTCTAGTCCCTCTCTCAACCCCAGAGATCATGAGTGGGGTTGAATTTTCCATCCCTTCAACCACATGGTATGGTTTTTCTGGACCAGCTCTTATCCTGAAGCTATCTAGGAGCTCCTCAACCAAGAATCATTTCATTAACACACCAGAGATACTCATTGCTCAGGAGATTCCAAGAGTTTTAGGAGTTCTCTACCAGCAACCAGTGACAAAGACCAAATATTTCTTCCTAAATTACAATTGTTCATCTGTTATTGAACATTTTCTACTTTTTTTTTCATTGGAACCCTCAGCATAGTTGTTTCATTTTTTTAATGTTTATTTATTTTTGAGAGAGAGACAGAGTGAGAGAGGAGGAGGGTTAGAGAGAGAGGGAGAGAGAGAATCCAAATCAGGCTCTGTGCTGTCAGCGCCAAGACCAACATGGGGCTTGAATCCATGACATGCGATCATAATTTGAGCCAAAGTCATGCACTCAACCAGCTGAGCCACCCAGGTGCCCTGCATAGTTATTTTAAATTCCTGGTCTCATAGCAAACACCCCTGACATATTCAAGTCTGATTCTGATGCTTGCACTGTCTCCAGACTGTGGGTTTTTTGGGTTTTTTTGTTTTTGTTTTTGATTTTTTTGCCTTTTAGTATGTCTTGTGTTTTTGTGTTTAAAGCTGGTCATTATGTTGGTTTTTTGAAAAAATAAACAAAATTGACAAACCTCTAGCCAGGCTTCTCAAAAAGAAAAGGGAGCTGACCCAAATAGATAAAATCATGAATGAAAATGGAATTATTACAACCAATCCCTCAGAGATACAAACAATTATCAGGGAATACTATGAAAAATTATATGCCAACAAATTGGACAACCTGGAAGAAATGGACAAATTCCTAAACACCCACACTCTTCCAAAACTCAATCAGGAGGAAAGAGAAAGCTTGAACAGACCCATAACCAGCAAAGAAATTGAATCGGTTATCAAAAATCTCCCAACAAGGGGCGCCTGGGTGGCGCAGTCGGTTAAGCGTCCGACTTCAGCCAGGTCACGATCTCGCGGTCCGTGAGTTCGAGCCGCGCGTCGGGCTCTGGGCTGATGGCTCAGAGCCTGGAGCCTGTTTCCGATTCTGTGTCTCCCTCTCTCTCTGCCCCTCCCCCGTTCATGCTCTGTCTCTCTCTGTCGCAAAAATAAATAAACGTTGAAAAAAAAAAATCTCCCAACAAATAAGAGTCCAGGACCAGATGGCTTCCCAGGGGAGTTCTACCAGATATTTAAAGCATAGATAATACCTGTCCTTCTCAAGCTATTCCAAGAAATAGAAAGGGAAGGAAAACTTCCAGACTCATTCTATGAAGCCAGTATTACTTTGATTCCTAAACCAGACAGAGACCCAGTAAAAAAAGAGAACTACAGGCCAATATCCCTGATGAATATGGATGCAAAAATTCTCAATAAGATACTAGCAAATCGAATTCAACAGCATATAAAAGAATTATTCACCATGATCAAGTGGGATTCATTCCTGGGATGCAGGGCTGGTTCAACATTCGCAAATCAATCAACGTGATACATCACATTAATAAAAAAAAAGAGAAGAACCATATGATCCTGTCAATCGATGCAGAAAGGCCTTTGACAAAATCCAGCACCCTTTCTTAATAAAAACCCTTGAGAAAGTCGGGATAGAAGGAACATACTTACACATCATAAAAGCCATTTATGAAAAGCCCACAGCTAACATCATCCTCAATGGGGAAAAACTGAGAGCTTTTTCCCTGAGATCAGGAACACGACAGGGATGCCCACTCTCACTGCTGTTGTTTAACATAGTGTTGGAAGTTCTAGCATCAGCAATCAGACAACAAAAGGAAATCAAAGGCATCAAAATTGGCAAAGATGAAGTCAAGCTTTCGCTTTTTGAAGATGACATGATACTATACATGGAGAATCCGACAGACTCCACCAAAAGTCTGCTAGTACTGATACATGAATTCAGCAAAGTTGCAGGATACAAAATCAATGTACAGAAATCAGTTGCATTCTTATATACTAACAATGAAGCAACAGAAAGACAAATAAAGAAACTGATCCCATTCACAATTGCACCAAGAAGCATAAAATACCTAGGAATAAATCTAACCAAAGATGTAAAAGATCTGTATGCTGAAAACTATAGAAAGCTTATGAAGGTAGTTGAAGAAGATATAAAGAGTTTCTCTTGAAGACAGTTAAGATGTTAAGAAGAATGGGATGCCCTGGTGTATTTTTAGATGGTTACTTTTCTCCTTTCCCTGCTGGAAGCAGTAGAACATTTTTCTAATTACCCCCAAAGGCCCCATTGTCCCCACCTCCAAATACCATTACACTGGAAATTAAGTTTCAGTAGATTAATTTTGGGGGGAGATACAAATACTTAGTCTATGACACAATTTAATATATTGTACAATTGTATAATTGCTTGTATAGCGATACAAGCAACAATGCAATTTAATATAAATGCTGTTTATGCTTGAACTGCTGATGAAAAACATTTACTGAGCAAATTAATTTGGTGAACCCGGTTAATTCAGGGTAGTGCTCCCAGTCTAGGCCATACCATGGCACACACAGAAAACAAGTATGTAATAACCAGCCAGTGACTCATCTCAAGGGCTGAAGGTCTTGATTTCTAGGTCCACTCATCACCCACATGCTGTGCCATTTGGAAAATGCTGTTTTAAGGGTAGTATTCAACCCACTAAAGAGACCAACCTGTTTGGCTAGATAGACCTATTTGAATGGTTTCCAGGGACTAAAGAGAGCCAAGGTCAAGAAAGGGGAAAATGGTGGTAAAGATCCAACTGACAATTCTTCTTATCAGCCCTCCCCCAATCTGCTCTCTGCCTATCTTTCCAGTCTCGGTTCCCCACTCCTGCCCCAAACCTTACATAATGCTACACGTGCTTGCTTCTACTCTTCCCTCTCCCTACCCATCCGAATTTGTTAGGTCCCAGGCCACAGCCAGGAAGTGTTTATCAGGCTCCCCTCCCCACCCCCCCCCCCCCCCCCCCCGCCGCCTCCACCCCAGGAGTATCCCCTCTCCTGTGTTCCTGGGTTTTTGGTCCACAGCACTGCATTTTACTTCTTTAAATTTTGAAGTAATCTCAGAGACTGAGTCCAACCTTCAATTTTTAGTTGAAACACATGGAGCCCAGAGAGGTAGAGGGATGGTGCTGTCCACAGGCTGGGGGCAGCCTAGGGATGGGTGTGTCCTGTCTCCTGTTCTTTCCATTACCCTGTTTAATCTCTCTTTTGCTAATCCTGACACTTGATAATTTATTCATGGGTAAGAACCTACTCATTGGAGAGCCTATATGATCTGTAGCAACTGCCAGATGGTCCTTAATAAAACATCAATAAAGCAAAAGCAGATGGCATTTACTAAAATGTATAAATAATAAGTATTATACAAACATGCCTGAGAGTCATCAAAAACAATTCTTGTCGGGACTCCCTAATAATAGATAATTATCAGACAAGACATAAAACAGGAAAAATCAGCCTCTATATTGTGATCTGAAAGAATGTTTCAGGTTCTTTAGATATTATGGATCATAAAAGATTTTAAACTTAGTTTTATCCCAGAATTCTTAGCCCTACATTGACTATTATATAGCAATTTTAGAAGCAATGACAAAAGATTTAAAATAAACAAAAGGGAGGTCCTACAACTTCTTCTTCCCTTAAAACTTCAGCCAAAGCCAGGTGACCCAGTTTGCCCACTTTCCTAGAAAAAGAGATTTCTAGAAAACATAAAAAATTCTACATTTTACTATCAGGGCAATCAAAATCACTAGGCTGGCCTGCAGGGTTGTCTTAGGAGTCAGTATTCCAGAGAACTTTTAGGAACAGAAGTAATAAGCTGTTTTGATTGATTATTAATTTACCTGAAGGCGAACTTTCAGTATTTTGTTTAAATGTTTGACTTCTTCCCAAAGTTCACTTACTAGGCAGCAGTCAAAAATTAGGGCTTAGACTCAGACCTGAGGTTCAATCCTAGTATCAACTGTGCCAGACTTACAGGCTGCCTCTCTAGGATTCAGTTTTTTTCATCGATAAAATAGGGATAATAATACTCTATGGAGTTGTACAAAGACTTAATGAAATAATGTACGTAAAAGACCATGCTGGACACAAAGAAGCCTTCAAAGGATGTAGCAATTATACATATCTAATCCGGTGCCCACCATTCTAACTAAGCTAAAAGTAGCCAAGTTGTGAAATAACTAGTGGTTTCCTTTTCCTAACCCTTCCATGTATCTTTAAACTTCTTGCTCAAGCCCTGCTATTCAGAAAGACTCCGTGTCAATATTTATGTCTTATGTGATTGTTGCAGGGTGAATTCCCTTGGGATATTTGCATTGAGGCCTATTTCTAATTCTAGAATGTGAGGCTAATCATTGTTAGAGGGAAAGTTTGGCATTACCCTTGCACGGGCAAGGGTTCTGGTGTGGAGGGAGATAGAAGAAATACAGGAGCTTGCGAGCATGCTTGTTTGAATTCTCTGGATCCTTTTCTGCAGGGTTCTGGTCCAAAATACATTTCCACATGACTTCACCTCCCAAATCAGAATTAGTGGGTTCTTTGAAAAGCTTTTTCAGCAAGTCAATGCTCTAATAGTTGTGAGCTTCTGAAGCCTCTTGATTGGCTGTCCAAACTGACAGTGGGATATGCTTATTTGGTTGGGTTTTGGTGTGTGTATTACAGTTCTCCTGAGAAACCAAACCAATAGGATACAGTTGACCCTTGAACAGCTCGGGCGTGGCAGGGGAGGGCTAGGGGTACTCACCCCTCGCATTGTCAAATATCTGCAAATAACTCTTGACTCCCCAAAAACTAGTAGCCTACTATTGACTGGAAGCCTCACCAATAACATAAACCATTGATCAATGCGCATTTTATATATGTGTTATATACTGTATAAGTAAGCTACAGGAAATGTTATTAAGAAAATCATAAGAAAGAGAAAATGTATTTATAGTACTATATGTATATTTATTGAAAAAAATCTGTGTATCAGTGGACTCGCCCAGTTCAAACCCATGTTCAAGGGTCAACTGTATATCTACATAAATATACATAGATATATATTTGTATAGACATATAAAATTTGGGGGGGGAATTTTTCTGTATAACTCTATGAACTACAGATGTATATAGTTCTGCCTTATTGGTTCTGTTTTATTCTATATATAGACATCTGGATTATATTTATATATGAGGAGATTTATTTTAGGAATTGATTCACATGATTACTGAGGCTGAGGGTCCCACAATCTGCTGTCTATGAGCTAGAGAACCAGGGAAGCCAGTGGTGTAATTCAGAGTCTGATGGTTAAAGAATCAGGAAAGCCAGTGTCTGAGGGCTGAAGATGGATGTCCCAACTCAAACAGAGAGCAAATTCACCCTTCCTCCCACTTTGTGTTCTGTTCAGGGCCCGAAGGGATTAGTGGATGCCCACCTACACCGATGAGGGCATCGACTTTCTTCAGTCCACAGTTTCAAATTCTAATCTCTTCCAGAAATACCCTCACAGACACATCCAGAAATAATGTCTCTCTCTAGACATTCCTTAGCCCAGTCAAGTTGACACATAAAATTAACTATCAGTGTTGATGTTTTTTGTTTATTAAAAATGTTTGTTTATTTTGAGAGAGTGTGAAGCGGGGAGGGGCAGAGAGAGAGAGAGACACGGAATCTGAAGCAGACTCCAGGCTCTGAGCTGTCAGCGCAGAGCCTGACTCGGGGCTCAAACTCATGAACCGCAAGATAGTGACCTGAGCTGAAGTCGGATGCTCAACCGACTGAGCCACCCAGGTGCCCCTGATGTTTTCATTGTTTTTAATATGAGAATGTTAGTAGAGAAGATAGGTTTACTTTCAGAAAGTGAGCCCTACTTGAGCTATGAAGTACCCATGTAGCTGTGTCCTACTGGCCATCTAATTCCTCAGAGAAAACTAGCCTTGCAGGAAGGTGACAGGTACAGTTCTTCTGGGGGAAAAGTGAAGCTTGAAGATTTCAAAGTAGACTGTTAGAAAAAAAAAACCTGTAGAAACTTTGTTTCAACAGTTTCAAACAAAGTAAAAATCTTTCATGGTGTCAAAGATGCACAGATTTGGCAGGGGCTGAACTTCTGAAGCTATTTTCTATTGTTCAGACTAACAAATTTATTGTACTCAGTCAAGATTGAGTCAGATGCCAAGATAATTTTTTTCTTGCCAAATTGCTTTTTCCATTGTAATTAGCCTTTTTAAGAACCTTACCAAACAAAAAAGTGTGTATACAATTCCCATTCTCCCCCTTCAATTAAAACTCTGCAAAGAAGTTTTATCAGTAATAACTGTTGAAGATGAAAATCCCCCCTCACCCACTTTATCATCAGTTTCTCCCTGTTTTCTTAGATATCCTTTAAACCAGATGTAGATTAAGAAAGGTTTGACTTTTTTCATAGTATGTGTTGTATAATCTGAAAATAAATTATCTAAACTAAAACTGGTTTATTAGCTATCCGGGTTGGCCTTACTAGGATTCTTTCTAGGAACTGGGAACATGGCCAACACCGGTTTGTCCTCTAAAAACACTTAGAAGCAGAGTCTGCTCCTGCTCTTGGAAACCAACTGCCTTCTTTTTTTTTTTTTCTGGGCACAAAAACTACGTTTTCCAGCCTTCCTTGTGGTTAGAGGGACCTATGACTAATTTCTAGCCAAAAGAACGTATGCAAAAGTGCCAGGCCCATGGAATACCTCCCATGAGAGAGTCTCCAGGTTCCTTCCTTCTCTGCCTGCTGGAGATGTCTGTGCCCAGGCAATGTGGGGACCATTGGGCTGAAAATGGCAGCACCTTCCTGAAGGAACAGAGACTACCCTCCTCTATCACCACCTCCCATACTCTGAAACTGTCTTTAATTGTTCATTGACAAAAAAAAACCAAAATAAAAACAAAAATAAAAACAAAAAAAAACAAACAAAAAACAAAACTAAGCTACTATCATTTTGAGCCATTATCATTTGGGGTGTTGTTTGTTCAGCTTATCCTACTTGACTTTACTTGATCCTTTCTCCCCTCCACCATGTTAGATGTTCTCACCAAGCCCTCCATGGTACCTGATTGTTGAACTTCTCATCTTTTATCCTTATTGCTTATCTGTCTGCCTTCCCAGATATATTCCCAAGCTCTAATAGGGCATGAACTACATTTCCCTCTTACCATTATATCCCCAGTATTTAATATAGGGCTTGGCACATAGTACATCCTTAACAAATATTTGTTACAGTAACAAAATGTTGGATGCATGGACTTTGCCTTTCTCTGTCCTGGGTGTAGCTGACTTAGATGCTGGACAATCTTTAAGAACAATGATAATGGGGTGATAAAAGCTTGTACAGCTCTGAATTGCACCATTCTTGAATGTTTCTATAAACCTGACACTTGGTGGATGACTCCTGGTCTTCACTGCAAATCTCTAATGTTGATAAGGATATATGAAAAATAGACAACAATATAGGAGTGTTTACTAACTTTGTTTATTTAATGCCATTCTCTTTCTTTTTAAAAAATATTTTTTGGGGGGTGCCTGGGTGGCTCAGTCGGTTAAGCGTCCAACTTCAGCTCAAGTCATGATCTCACAGTTCATGGGTTCGAGCCTCATATTGGGCTCTGTGCTGACAGCTCAGAGCCTGCAGCTCAGAGCCTGGAGCCTGTTTTGGATTCTGTGATCCCCTCTCTCTCTCTGCCCCTCCCCTGCTCATGCTCTGTCTCTCTCAAAAAATAAACTTAGAAAAAATTTTTTTAAATGAAAAAAAATTTTTTTACATTTATTTATTTTTGAGAGACAGAGAGAAAGCACGAGTGGGAGAGGGACAGAGAGAGAATGAGACACAGAATCCGAAGCAGTCTCCAGGCTCTGAGCTGTCAGCACAGAGCCTGACGCAGGGCTTCAACTCACAAACCACGAGATCATGACCTGTGCTGAAGTCGGACACCCAAACAACTGAGCCACCCTGGAGCCCCAATGCCATTCTCTTTCATAAATACAAGTGTGATATATTGAAGGTGTCTGGAAATTCTTCATTGTTTCTCCCATTGAAAGGTAAGGTATAATTGCCCTCTCTATGAATCTGGTCTTGCTTCAACAGTAGAATGTTGTGGAAGTTGCATTCCAGGTCTTCAGAGGCTAAGTCATAAAACATAGCTTCTGTATTGTTTCTTGCAACACTCACTTTTGGAGCCCCAAGCCTCCATATAAGAAGTCTAATTTCCCGGAGACCACCATGATAAAGAGGCCACATGTAGGGAGATATGCTTGATAATCCCAGCTGAGTGCTGCCTTCCAGCCATCTTTGCCAAGGCATTAGACATGTGAGTAAAGCTATCCTGGACCCTCCAGAGTAGGTCATTCACTAGCTAAATTCTTCTGCGTGATCCTAGTCAGTGCCACATGGACTGAAGAATCATTCAGCTGAGCTCTACCCAACATTCTGACCTGCAAAATCCTGAGATGTGATAAAATGGTGGTTGTTTCAAGTCATTAAGTTTTATGGTAGTTTGTCATGCAGTAAATTATAATTTGAACAACAAATTATTTCATTCATTTGTCCAATAATATTTGCATTGAGACTTCAAATTTTGATAATTTTGATTGGTTACTTGCCGGCCACCAAGTAAGTTTCACTTTTCTCCTGTCTGTATCTATACCTTGCAATTGAACAAGAGATGGTTGAGACCCTAAAAGAAACAGGCTGTTAATTCTGGGCCATATTCAACCTTCCATAAAGCTTTTTATTTTAAAGCAGTAATTGGTAATATGCGTTGGCATTACAGTTTCCAGTGAAAACACTTTTGGGATTCAGGGAGAAAATTGGTTTAAAAATACATGTCAATGTATGCCAAGTTTTTTTGTTAATTTATGTTAGTAGCTATGCTTTCCTCTGGGAAGCAGTCAATATGGTAAAAGACAAAATTATACATAGGTGAAAAATTTTAGACTCAATTTAAAAGTGGCGTTAACTAGAAAGTAATCAATAAAGAAAAGGAAACTAACTTTTATTGATGGATTCCTATGTGCTGAGTGCTTTTTACAGATTTTCTCTTTTAATCTCATGACAATACTGTAAATAATTTTTTAAACAGGAAGTTGAAAATTTGCCTAAGGTCACTCAGTTGGTAAGTAGTAGGCTAGGTTTCACCCAGATCTGTCTGATCCAAAGCCTGTGTGTGTTCTTTCTCTTCCATAGTGACTATTGATCTAAGAGAGTCCAGGTTTCTCCAAAAGCGGCTCCCAAAGAACTAGAAATAGTTATGGCAGCCATGCAGACCTAGCTCATTAATAGGTTTGTTTATTTATTTATTTATTTATTTATTTATTTTAATGTAATTTATTGACAAAATGGTTTCCATACAACAGCCAGTGCTCATCCCAACAGGTGCCCTCCTCAATGCCCATCACCCACTTTCCCCTCTCCCCCACTCCCCATCAACCCTCAGTTTGTTCTCAGTATCCAAGAGTCTCTTATGGTTTGCTTCCCTCCCTCTCTGTAACTTTTTTTTCCTTCCCCTTCCCCTCCCTCATGGTCTTCTGTTAAATTTTTCAAGATCACATGTGGTTTCTATATACAATGGAATACTACTTGGCAATGAGAAACAATGAAATCTGGCCATTTGCAGCAACGTGGATGGAACTGGAAGGTATTGCGCTAAGTGAAATAAGTCAGTCAGAGGAAGACAGATACCATATGTTTTCATTAATATGTTCATGTATACAATACACCCCATTAATGAGTTTTATCAATGTAAAAGTATGTCAAATCAACATATTGTATACCTTAAATAGACACAATGTTATATGTCAGGTATATCTGAATTACAAAAAGAAACTCAGATGGTATTAAATGATCTGGACGTAAATCTTGGCTCTGTTTCTTCTCAGCTAGGTGAGCTTCCTGGCTAGTGCCTCAGTGATCTCATTTGTAACTTGGACTCCCAACCAATTGCTGTGAGGATTAGATGAGTCAGTCAATGCATACAATGAACTCAGAACCATGCTTTGTGATAGTAACTAGAGAGCGCCATATAAATGTTTTTTAAATTTTTTTTAATGTTCATTTCTGAGAGAGAGACACACACAGAGAGAGAGAGAGAAAGAGAGAGAGAGAGAGAGAGAGAGAGAGAGAGCAAGCAGGGGAGGGGCAGGGAGAAAAAGAAGGAGACACAAAATCCGAAGCAAGTCACAGGCTCTGAGCTGTCAGCACAGAGCCCGACACGGGACTCGAATTCACAAACCATGAGATCATGGCCTGAGCAGAAGTCAGCTGCTTAACTGACTGAGCCACCCAGGCGCCCCTAGAGAGCATCATGTAAATGTTAGCAGCTAATATTATTACAGGCCTCATGCATTATAACTGAAAGGCAATGAATAGGAGTGAAATAATTTGAAGCCCCTAAGAAACTGATGCAACAGAAAGCTCATGCACTCTCAGTTATAAGTGGTAACCTATCTAGAAGGAGCTGGCGCTCCGTGGGGACTTCATGAACATGCTGTTTATAAGGATATTCTTAAGGTGAAGGGCCTAGGTGTGATAACAAGCCAGAGTCACCACCATATAATGTTATGAACACACAGAAGCAATAACATGGATGACAAGTCTGTCAGCAGGGCCCCCACAGTGATTCTTTTTTTCTTCCCATACCTATTAGTTTGGCAAGACAGGATCATCTGTCTCAACCATTTCTATTCACTCATTCATTCAACCATCATTAATGGTGCACCTATCTTGTGCCAGGCACCTCACGGATGGGTATGACCCCGTAGTCTAGTTGGAAAAACAAACAAAAGGATGTGTTAATTAATTTAACAAATACTGACTACCTACTATGCATCAGGTGTGTGCTAGGTGCAGGGTATAGTGAGCAAAACAGACAAAAGTCTATAGCCTCAGAGAACTGACATTCTAAGGAAGAGAAAGATAGTACATGAAATAAGTAGGATGTATATTGCCTATCAGATGGTGATCAGTGCAAAGGAGAAAGATATGGCAGATGGGGCGCCTAGGTGGCTCAGTTGGTGAAGCCTTTGACTTCAGCTCAGGCCCTGTCCCGCTCTGTGGTGACAGCTCAGAGCTTGGAGCCTGTGTCTCCCTCTCTCTCTGCCCCTCCCCCACTCGTTCTCTCGCTCTCTCTCTCATAAATAAACTTAAAAAGATTAAAAAAAAAAAGTGGGGCGCCTGGGTGGCTCAGTCAGTTAAGCATCCGACTTCAGCTCAGGTCACGATCTCGCAGTCCGTGAGTTCGAGCCCCCCATCGGGCTCTGGGCTGATGGCTCAGAGCCTGGAGCCTGCTTCGGATTCTGTGTCTCCCTCTCTCTCTGCCCCTCCCCCGTTCATGCTCTGTCTCTGTCTCAAAAAAATAAATAAACGTTAAAAAAATAAAAAAATAAAAAATAAAGCAGGCAAGGAACTAGGGAGTGTTCCTCTAAACTGATAAACTGCCCGTACTTTTGATTTGAAGAGTCAGGAGGGCTTTGCTGAGATAAGTACAAGGAGGTGGGGTAACTGCAGTCTAGGGATATGCTTAGAACATATGGGGGCCCCAGGGAAAACCCTGCCTCTTTCCCAGGCCTGTGGAAGGCAGGAACAAAACTCAACATTCCCGAATGCAAGTTCTCCGAGTACGAAATTTTGTTCTCATTCATTGTTCTCAGCCTGGCAGAGTACTGTTCAGAAAAGATCTGTAAATACTGACTGAAGGGATATAATGTTTAAGTCAGACAGTCTGCAAACAATTTTTGAGCACCAACTGTGCTCAGATTCCCTTGGTCACTGAGCACCTAGGGAGGGATGCTGGGCTCCGCCCTCAAGGAGCCTTGAATCTAGGTGCATGAATTCCTAGTAACGTCAGGACCCAGCGTGGGCACGGTCACACCACACAAAGCTGGACACTCCCAGGCGCGGACACCAGGGGCTCCCCACAGGGTACAGCAGCCTCAGATTTGCCGAGTGGAACGGTGAAGCCGCGGTGCCAGTCCGCACGCCACTGTTGGTGGCGAGGCCCGGCAGGCTTCAAACCCCTCGGGACCGAGGGCGGGCGATGAGGCCTCGGGGAGGAAAGCCGAGCACACTGCTCTGGTGCGCCCCAGGCCTCGGATCGCTAAGACCTGGCGGGGACTCCTGCCAAAGATGAGCCCCGGGGCGTCAGCGACCCGCCAGAGCGTAGTCACCCAAAGAGAGGGAACCGGCCGGCTCTGGGCCTTGGGCCGGTCTCGGGACACCGCCCGCCGTCCTCGCCCCGCCCCGGTTGCACCCGCCCCGCCCCGGCCCGGCCCGGCCTCCCTCGGCCCAGTTCCCCCGGTCCCGTCTGGCTGGCTGGCCGCGGCGCCGGAGAAGCTGCGGAGCAAAGGTCCCAGCGGCCCGCCCTCCCGCCGAGCCCCCGCCCCCAGCCCGCCCCGCTTGGCTAATTCGCCCGGGCAGGCTCGGGGCGCTGCGTGAGCGGCTGCGGGGATCGGGCGAAGCCGGCAGGTGAGTGCGGCGGCGCGGGCTCCGCTCCGGCTCTCGCCCCGGCGGGCGTTCGGCCCCGGGGAGCCGGATCCGCTGCTCCTGTCTATCGGGGACACTCCTCCCCGCTGTTGCTCCATTCCTGAGGGAGACCAGTCGGTCGGCTGCCCAGCGACTGGCCATCGGGACGCACTGCGTTCCACTCTCCCCCATTCCCGGGCCTCTCTCCCCCACTTCCCCGCTGCCTCTTTCTTCCCGGGCTGTTGCGAGGACTGGTACCTTGTGTCCCCTCGTCCCCACCCCGTTCACCATCCCTCTCCACTCCTTCATCCTTTGTCCTCCCGTTTCCCCCTGGATGTGCAAAGGCTTTCCCGGCTTGCGGGGCGTGTGTGCGGGAAAGGAAGGCTGGAGCACACGAGTTGAGTGTCTGGGCTTGAACGATTCCCGATCTGCCTGAAATTGGGCCCCAAGCTTGGAGAGAAGGCCAAGCCCCCCTGAATGTCGGGAGATGGGATGACCTCATTCACAGCTGCCCGCGTGGCTTCCCTAGGCCTCGAGGTGCGGACCCCCCTGGGCGCCCACTTCACATCTGCACCTGAGAGGCAACGAGGAGGGGGGGCTCCTACAAAGGCGTTTGTTGTAGAGTGTTTTGAAACACCACTCATCGAGGGGCGGCTCTGTTCTACAGGATGGGGAGAGGGATGGAGGTCTTGGGGTCGCAGCCCTCAAGACACAGACAGAGAATTAGAGTGGAATGAAAGAGGTGCTGTGAGGTCAGAGAAGCAGCTGAATACATGTAGTGTAAATTGATCATTGTCACAATCAACCACCAATGAGCTCTTCCTATTAAGGAAAACATCTGTGAGAAGTGGAGCCCAGGCAATTAGAGACTCGATCTGAGAAATATGGCCCAGGCTCCCAGCTGCTGTCCCATAGATCGCCCGCTTTAAGAGGAAGTTTGGCATTTTCCAGCAGTGTTTTTCTTTTTGTTCTCTTTGAACCCTCAAGGGGACCAGAGAGTTCTTCTCTGTTCTTAAGCCCTGTCTCTTCTGTTACCCACTCCACTTCCCAAAAGCCTTTTCTGTCTCACCCTCACTCCTTTTTCAAACTCACACCTGTCCTGTGACCATCATTTGTGTGTTTTTTTTTCTTTCACATACTGCTTTTTATTTTAGAAAGAAGCGATAGAGTACCTTGTCTTTAATTTGGCTTTTTATAAAATGAGCTCAGGTCCTGGGCTGTGAGCTGGGAGGATATAAAAAGATGACACCTCTGTTTTAATAGACTAAATTTTACTTTGTTATTTAGAAAACTAAAAATAATTCAAAATGTGCTGAAGTTGTTAACTATGAGACATGTACAGCAATGTCTCGTTTCCCTGGATAGTGAGGAAATAGCGTGTCCCATAACTGTGATTTTCACTTCCACTGTAACTGTAGTCTACCCTTTTGAGCACACTTTCTTATTTTATAAAATGAATCTTATTCATATTTTAGAAAATTAATCCTATCAAAGAAAAGAGCTGACTGAGGAAATCAGCAAAGCACGGTGGTCGATGGCTCAGGCTTGGGAGGCAGTTGGACCACCATTGGAATCTTGGCTTTGCACTGATTCTCTGTGTGACATTCAGCGTCCTCCACAGATCTCCAGGAATACACTTAGATTTGAAAGAGTTGGGTTTGTTGCTTGTTGCAGCGAGGACGTCCTCGCAGCTCAGGGAACCCTGGGGCATCTCAGTAAGTGGGTGTTAGAAAGGAGTTCTAGCATTCAGGCTTGTAGGTGGTTTGGGGGAGAGTTTAAGGAAACAGGACTGAGCTCTGGATTGGATGCTGTCAGGAAGAGGGAGAATTCTATGGAGTATCTTCACAGATCTTGTCTAAAATGAAAGAAGGCTGCAGTGAGGCTAGAGCTGTGCTTGGCCAAGAAGCAGCCGTTATTCGTTAGCCATGACTGGTGGTGGTGGTGGTGGCGGCGGCTGTTTGGTCATTTTTGTGGTTTGGACAGTATTCGCATTTTGAGGTCACACAAGATTACGAGGGGTCCTGTTTTTGTTCTAATTTATCATGACGTCACCCAGAGTGGTCTTGCCTGATGTTGCTGTGCTGAGGCACTGTTCGTGCTCAACAGGAGCATGCCGGGCCTGCACCTGGCCACCCCAGGGCTGGCTGATAGGACCAGGCCAGCTCCCCGGTGCCAGGGCTACTTTTTTTCTTTGTTTTATTCCCTCTTTCGTGATATGGACAAGCTGCTTAACATCTTCAAACTTGAGTTTCCATCTCTGCACAATGCCTATTCGGTGTTGTTTTGAAGATTCAATGAGGAAATGCATAGTGAGAATTTAGCCCAGTGCTGGCACAGCACAGGTACTCTACAGCTCCTCTCTTTATCTAGTGTATTTTGATGTTGAGGTTTCTTCCTCAGAACTACTCAGAACTTCCTCAAAACTAATCAGCCAGAGCTGCTCCAAAGAAGCATCCTTAACTGAGCATGAAGAAGAACTGGGTCCTTTCCAACTCAAAGATTTGATCATTCTGTCACTTGGAACCATTATGAATGGATGCTAATTATGTGTGTTCTAATCTCAGGCTATCATGACCTTGGCGCCTATTTTTCCTTTGCTCCCAGGAGCCAGTGGCCCCAGTTGGCCAGGTGCTTTTCTGATTTGGTATTGTCTTGGTTTCATAGTCTCTTCTTTCAAAATCTGTTGTCCAGGAGTCTGATTCAAACTTCCGTATCCTTACCACATTTGCTTTTGCTTTCTGAGTTCTAATTGTTTTGAGCTGGGTGAGTAAGGACCTTTTGCTAATGGAATTTATTTATTTTTTTAAGTTTTTATTGAAATTCCAGTTAACGTACAACATAATATTAGTTTCAGGTGTACAATTCAGCAATTCAACACTTCTATGCAATACCCCGTACTCCTCACAAGTGCATTCCTTAGTCCCCATCACCTATTTAACCCATCCCCCCACCCAGCTAATGAAATTCTTTTTTTCTTTTAAATGTTTATTTATTTTGAGAGAGAGACAGACAGACAGACAGACAGACACTCCCAAGCAGGCTCCTGGCTGCCAGTGCAGAGCCTAACGTGGGGCTCAAACTCACGAACCATGATATCATGACCTGAGCTGAAATCAAGAGTCAGATGCTTCACTGATTGAGCCACCCAGGTGTCCCATAGCTAATGGAATTCTTAAGGCCTTTTGTGAGAGCCAGGATCTGGGGTACAGCTGTGAAATGCAATGGGTTTTTAGGCCTTGAGCAATTTAAGCTAGATCTCTCATGAGGCCATTTTTGTCTCCTTTGTGATTGGAGCACACTGGAAATTTGAACCTGAATTCTGACTAATGTTGAATTGAGACCCTATTGTGCTTGTCTGTCAGGCAATGTGGGTTCTAGATCTGTCAGTTGGCTTCCAGGCATAGTATTTAATCTTTCCTGGCTAGACCGTTACTTTAGATATTTGAGAATGGTATGGCAGCTTATTGTTTCCACTGCCACATGATAAACTCGACTGTATTAAATTTCTATCCTGTGTTTTAGCTGGCCTATTATATAAAAAACTCCTAGGAATAAAGAAAAAAAATAGAAAATGGACCAAGGACACAAATGGTTAAGAAAAGGGAATACAAAAATCCTTTAAACAAAAGATGCTTGATTAAATTCATATTAAAATAACATATCCTAAGACTATACTGAGATATACTGTTTCTCACCTATGATACTGACAATAATATAAAAGTTTGAGAACTACTGCTGAGACTTTGATACCTTACTGGTGAGACTGCAAAATGGTACAGCCCCTAAAATTATAGATGTATTTACCCATACGTCTAGCAATCCCTCTTGTAGGAATCTTCCTTTGGATTCTCCTACCCATGTATGAAGAAGACATGTCCAAGAGTATTTAGTGTGGTATTCTTATGCTAAAAAACGTAGACATAACCTACGTGATCAGCCCTACAAGACAAACAGTGGTACAGCCACATGATGGAGTATTCAGCTGCAAAGTTGAAGGTACTAACATGGGAAGATTTCCAGCACATCTTGTTACACGATAAAAAAAAATAAGATGTCTGCAGAACAGTGTGCAGACTTCTTTGAACTTGTATAAAGAAATACTGTGGTGGGGCCCCTGGGTGGCTCAGTTGATTAAGCATCTGACTTTGGCTCAGGTCATGATCTCGCGGTCCGTGGGTTCGAGCCCCGCATCAGGCTCTGTGCTGACAGCTCAGAGCCTGCAGCCTGTTTCTGATTCTGTGTCTCCCTCTCTCTCTGCCCCTCCCCCATTCATGCTGTCTCTCCCTGTCTCAAAAATAAATAAACGTTAAAAAAAAAAAAAAAAAAGAAATACTGTGGTAATATACCTGCAGGGAAGAGCCTTGAAAGGGTAGATGGAATCTGGGGACAAATGAGATTTCACAGTGTATTTTTTTCTTACACAATTTAGATATTTGAGCCATGTAATATATTATGCATTTAAACATAACAATAAAAAGAAACCTCTAGCTTTAACTTCGCAAGAATATATGGATTTTCTTGATTGAATTAGCCTGATTCTAATAAAAACCTATAAAGCAATAGCCACCTGCATTAGCTTTTCCTAAAGCACACTACTCTGTCAAGAAGAAAAATTAACTGTGTTTGATGGTGGATGGAAACAAAATAATTTAGGAGTTCCTTTTCTTTAGCCTCTAATTCCTCTGGGGAGGATTAGTGTCATTACAACAGCTTTGTCATCCACAACAGATGGATTTTATTATGTTATGTATATATTTGTTTTCCCTTTTTTTTTTTTTATTTATTTTGAGAGTGAGCGAGTAGGGGAGGGGCAGAGAGAGAGAGAGAGAATCTGAAACAGGCTCTGGCCTGTCAGTGCAGAGTCTGATGCGGGGCTTGAACACATGAACCGTGAGATCCTGACCTGAGCCAAAACCAAGAGTCGGACATGTAAATGACTGAGCCACCCAGGCGCCCCAAGTTATGTTTTTAATGGCAAGTCTGATTTGGCTTTTTCAGAAACCTGTTTGACCTGAAGGGAAGTTAGTGAACTCCCTTTCATGTTATACCAGAAAAGAATAGAAATTATAAAACTAGAGATGCAGATACCAATGGTGTATATACTGAGGCAGATTCTGCGGTGGCTCTGCTCTTGGACAAGCAGGATGAATTCCCACAGATCATTGGGGAGACCTTATTTTGTTAAAGGCTCTTTCCGTACATTCGGCAAAATAAATCTTGCACGCTACCCTGGATCCACTTTCAACAGGTATGTCCCCCACCAATCTGCTTCCTCCTGAATTTCCTTTCTTGGTACCTGGCATCTCTATCTCCTTGGCCAACCCACACCTGACATACCTGGAGACCATCCTTTGGAGTCCCTTTCCATACCACCCTCACATCCAACCAGAATTTAGGGGAAACCACCAAATCAGCATCTTTTCTATCCTTACACTGATGACATAGTTCAGTATAACCATTCGACGTCCATCTCTAATCTTGTTCCCTCTCAGTTGGTTTCCTGTTTTGCTTCCAGAAGATCTTGCTAACGGTCCACTCTTGACTGCATTGCTCCCTGTACAACCCCTCTGATGGCTCCTGCTGCTCTGGCCCCCAGCAAGGGAGGCACGGCTTGCATGGCCTGGACCAAGGCTTCCTCATCCCTGTCCTTTGCCCTTCTCTGCTCTAGAACCGTGCACTCCAATGAGAGAACCAATCCCAGAGCTTGAAAGGTAATTCTGTATCTGTCAAGCAAGTGGTGATGGGTATACTTACACAAAATGATGTCTCGTGGACCATGATGAGCTTGTCAGTCACAAATCTTGCCATGCACGATCTTCCCCACCCCTTCCACCACCTCCTGCAAATGCCAGGCTTTTATAATTGCTGATCCTCTGCCTGTTTCTACTTAGTCCACAAAATGCAGTTGGATCCTGTGTACTTCAGGAGGACTTCTCTGACCGTATGCTTCTCTCCAGTTGGATTTAGAACCCTTTTCTTGGTTCATTTCTTATGACGATGTCAATATCTAGCATAAACCCTAGCTGTTTATGTTTCTATCTGGCCACCAAACTAGTAGCTCATCAAGGAGAGAGATTACTTTATATATTTATTGAAGTATAGTTGACACCCACTGTTATATTAGTTTCAGATGTATAGTATATGATTTGACAACTCTAACTTATGCACACCACAACTGTAGCAACTGCCTGTCACCATACAAGGCTTTTGCAATACCATTGACTATATTCCTTTTGCTGTACCTTTCATCCCTGTGACTTATTCTATAGCTGGAAGCCTGTAGCTTCCACTCCCCTTCACCCATCTCCCTACCCCACCCCTCTGGCAACCATCAGTTTGTTCTCTGTGTTATGGGTCTGTTTCTGCTTTTGTTTGTTTATTTGATTCCACATATAGGTGAAATCCTCTGGTTATTTGCCTTTGTCTGATTTACTGAACCTAATACCCTCTAGGTCCCTCCATGTTGTTGCAAATGGCAAGATCTCATTCTTTTTTATCGCTGAGTATTATTCCATCACACACACACACACACACCACATCTTGTTTATTCATTTGTCTGTCAGGGGACACTTGGGTTGCTACCATATCTTGGCTGTTGTAAATGCTGCAGTAAACATAGGGTGCATATATCTTTTCAAATTAGCATTTTTGTTTTGAGTAAATTCCAGTAGTGGGATTACTGGATCATATGGTGTTTCTATTTTTAATATTTTGAGGGAGCTGCATATTGTTTCCCACAGCAGCTGCACCAATTTACATTCCCACCAAGAGTGCATGAGGGTTCCTTTTTCTCCACATCCTCACTATCACTTATTACTTCTTGTCTTTTTGATTCTAGCCATTCTGAGTGGTGTGAAGTGATATCTTATTATAGTTTTGATTTGCATTTTCCTAGTAATTAGTGCTGTTGAGCATCTTTTCATGTGTCTGTTGGCCATCTGTGTAGAGATAGATTACTTTTTGTATCAGTATCCTAAGTGCTTAATGCAAGTACCTGTGTGCAGTAGGCACTTAAGGACAATTAGTGAATGATTCAGGAAATGTTTCAATAAGTAAATGAGTGCTCAGCACAAGCAAGCAATTTAATATAGTGAGAGATGAATTACAGATGAGAGTCTGAGCATAGGGACTTTTCCTTCCTTGCTGTTCACTGTTTATCAAAAAGTAACTTTTTATGTTTTAGAACACTTTCCTTAAATGTTTATTCTTACTGTTAATACACAAGAACATAGGGAGCCACACAATAATCAGAGAAAAGGCACTTGAGAGAAGGGCGAGTGGTAAGTAAGGCAAACATTTTCTGATGTCCTAGAGGAGGTTCATGTTAAAGCAAGCAGGTTCAACTAGTTAATGTCTAAGACTAATCCCAGCTCTCAAACTCTGTGATTTTCTATCTGTGTGACTGCCAGACACAAGGGTACAAATACAAATAAACCACATTTCTTATCCATTGGATAATTTAATCTTTGAGCATGGATAATTAAAAAAAAACACCTTATTTCACTTGTGCTTTTTTTGAGTAATAATTACATGTGTGTGTATTTATGTGTATGCATATATATATATATTCGTGTGTGTATGTGTGTGTATATAGTCTATATGTATATAACTAGGTGCAATTTATGTATTGTGAGTTGTTAATAACGTTTGCCCATATTTCTATTACAGTGTTTTAAAAACAATTTGTAAAAGATTTTTTTACAAGTATTTTTTATAAGTATTCTAGTTTTTTTTTTTTTATAAATATTGTATTTTCTCAGTTTTCTGTTTGTCTTCCTAAAGGCCTTTCTCATCCTACAATTGAACAAATATTTGTATTTTTAACTAGTACTTCTATAGTTTCATTTTTCCTCAAAAACCCTCAAATCCATTGAGAATTTTCTCTTGTGTATGGCATGAGCTGGGAATCTGGCTGTATATTTTTTTTCAGATGATAAGCCCATTCTTCTGACACCATTTATGGAATAGTCTATACTTCTTCTACTGAATACAGTATTTTATATCTTCCAGGGTGTTTCTTCTTTTTCCCCACAGCTGAAGAGTGACGAGGTCTTCATTTCTGAATTAAAAAGTAATAGTTTCTTTCCATTTGTGAATAGGGGAAATCACACAGTGTGGAGAAAAAGCACATTGACCCTTCAAAGAAGAGGTCCTACCTTTGTATCTTACAAATTAGGGTTGTCAGTATGTTGGTCAACAAATATTCCCATGTGTCTGCCTTCTAGATATATTTCCTGACCATTGTGGCTGGCTCAGCCCGTATGACTGCTTCTGATGAATTGTGAGTGAACGTGTTCTGTGTCAGTTTGAGGCCAGAGCATGTAATTGCTGGTGTGAACTCTTTCCTGTTGGGTGATGATTGACAGTATTCAAGAAGGAGGCTTCCCCTTTAGTCTGGACCCTTGAATGACTACAATGGCAAAAGTTTTCTTGTCCTCCTGTGTTGGAAGTGTAGCGTGGCCCATAGATAAACCTTTCTTGTTATAAGCCACTAATATTTGGAACTTATTTTTTTCTGAAGCACAACCTAGCCTATCTTCACTTACACACCTGTTCTCTTTCAGTATTCAATTTAATTTTTTGTCATCAACTGAACTCACACTAGTTTTGTAGGGAGGAGATAGGATTGACACTAGGGAGAAATAAGGCAATTTTAGAAAAAAAAATAGGTGAGATAATAACTTCCTATTTAATTTGCGGGTAACTTTTTTTTTCCAGGTAATCTGGGGCTCTCATCATGTTTGCCAAAGCAACAAGGAATTTTCTTAAAGAAGTTGATTCTGGAGGTGACCTGATTCCAGTATCAACCTTGAATGACTCTGATAAATTACAGCTTCTAGGTCTGGTGACCAAAAAAAAGAGACTCTGGTGCTGGCAGAGACCCAAGTACCAGTTTTTATCTGTCACCCTTGGAGATGTGCTTACAGGAGACCAGTTTCAGAGTCCAGGTAGGTTCCTTTGGGTATATGCTACAGTTAGTTCCAGAAAGATGATGATTCATCTTCTAGGTTACATGCTGTCTTGAGTGATTGTAAGGTGAGATCTTATAATGAATTCTCCTGTTTCTTTGCATACTGTTCTTAGAGATATACCCTTTCTTTAAATGAACAAAATTCTACAGGGCAGACGTGAAAAGTTATAGCTTAAGCTTTAAAAAATAATATTGAAGTTTGTGATGTAAAATTAAGACATGTAAAATTAAGGCCCACCGTAGGTGTTGTGGCCACTGAGCATGAATAGGTTGATTCAGATCCTACATATCCAATGGGAGGGTGTGAAAAGTTTTATTACTCACATAATGAAGCTTTCTGGGGAGACCAGGATAGGCTCTCAAACTGGTCCAGAAATAGCTGGAGAAGAGGGGAGATAAAGTGGTAGAATTTCTGTGTAGCACTTTGTATAACCTAAGACTTCCATTTATCAGAAAATGACATTGTTCTGGCCTAAATCCAGTAGATACATTGAGTATTTGCTATGTGCCAGGCTCTGCATTATGTGATTTAGGTACATCAACTTGTAACAGAATTCATCAGGAAGGCATTATCTCCAAATTAGATATGAGAAAACTGAGGCTCAGGGAGATGAATTTTAGCCAGTTCTTCTAGCTAGGAATATTAGAATAGTGATTACAATCTTGAGCTCTTAACAACTGTTCTATGCTGCTCCCCTAAGAATTTCCCAAAGTGTTTGTATTCCATAGGATACAAATGAAATAGGAAAAGCCTTTGAATTGAGGGCATTTTCACAGTCTTCTTATTTTTGGTGGTGGTTAGAGAGATGATTCTCTGTTTTGTAAATTGCAAAGATAATGATGGGTGATTAATTCTCACTAACCTTTGTTGAGGAACGGGCTTTCTTGACTGGAGTGAAAGAAATACAGGTGTTGGGGGCAGTGAGTGGTTAGAAAGAAGCCTTTCAGACTTCAGGAAGATTGGAATGCCTTATGAAGTATAAGAGTATAAGGAGCCCAGGCGAACCTTGGGGCAGAGAAATGAAAAAACCCAGTGTGAAGTTCTAAAGAGCCTCTAAGTGTAGCCATACCAAATGACAGTGACTGAGACTATTTTTATGGTGGTATTTGGTTGGATTAGAGACGAGAACACTAGAAATCTGGAGACATGAGGCTGGCAATTCAGAGATGAAATCATCAGATGTTTATCTTTAGTGTCCAGAAAAGAAGGGTAGAGCTTGAAGGCAATGGGATAGCCATCTGGATGTGACCAGATGAGATAGTAATTCATGGAGGACTTGATGGAAGCTGGGACACTTGGTGGGTGGTGGCATCTTCCTAAGTCTGGGAAGCCAGAAAGTAAGGGTAGAGAATCTGGAGCTTGTGTGTTCCAGGATGGTGTTGGAGTGAGGGAGGGAGGGCAGGCATGACAACTGACTTTATCAGGAATAGAGATAAGGTATGATAAGGAATTAAATGGCTGGGTAGAGGTCAGTATAAACAGGTAAGTGTGGGGAGGGGAATTTTTTTCATAGAGATGGTAATGAAGGCCCAGGGAATGTTCTCTAAGATGGGTGGGAAGGGAAGGGAAGATGCCCAGGGTCTACTTGGCTGACCTGCTAGATATCACATAAGGCAGACCTCTCTGTTGTGAGTGGAGGCTGCTGTTTTCACTCTGCTTAGGTATCAACCTAATGAAGTCCCTTTATAGTCTTTACCCTGGAAAAGTGCACATTTAAAATATTCTATTTTATAATCTGGATAGTGTTTAAATGGATGCTTGCTTGAAATTTTATTTATTTTTAAGTAATCTCTATGCCCAATGTGGGGCTAAAACTCACAACCCTGAGATCAAGAGTCGCATGCTCTTTTGACTGAGCCAGCCAGGCACCCCTGGATGCTTGCTTCAACATTATTCGTTAAACTCTTTAGATACTTTTTGTGCACCTATCTATATATGTATATATTGGAATGGAAATTAAAAAAAAATCACCTGGTAGAAACCCTGGCCACCAGTTCACATCGTACTGGCTCCATTTTCCTTTTCACATACACAGCATGGCTGCCAGACTTCCAGTTTGAATGCAAACTTCATGTTTCTCATGGATTTCCACAGGACTGGAAAGGTAGGTGACCTAAGGCAGAGAGGTGGCCGTATTATCATCAGACTCCTTTGCATGTCTCATTCACTCCAGCGGTTGTGGAGTCGGACTTTGTGAAATATGAGGGCAAGTTTCAAAACCAGCTGAGTGGGTCCATCGAGACGGCACTAGGGAAGGTCAAGCTGAGTATTGGAGGCAAAGGCCTTGTGGAAAGGCAGTCTTCATTTGGAACCCTGAGGAAGCAGGAGGTGGATTTGCAGCAGCTCATGAGAGATTCCACTCACAGGTAATGAGAATTCTGTTTGGCATTTTGGATTTTGACATGTGTCCCATTTAAAGGTCATTCATTTGGACCTTTGTAAAAAGGGTGACCGATGGGAACTTCGCCCCAAAGCAAACATTATTGAATGCCTGTCGTGCTGAAACTTGACGAGAACTTATCTTTTACTCTGGAATTTCTTTATTTTTAGTGTGAGTGGTGAGACCTGGAAAGCACCATTTTTTTAAAAAAATAAGGTATAATTAATATATAACGTTGTATTGTTTCAGGTGTACAGCATAATGATTTGCTATTTGTCTATATTGCAAAATGATCACCACAGTAAGTCTAGGTAATACCTGTCACCGTGCATAGTTGTAAATAGAATTTTTCCTGTGATGAGAAATTTTCAGATTTATTCTCTTAGCAACTTTCAAGCAGGCAATACAGAATTATTCACTATAGTCCTTGTACTGTAAGTTACATCCCCATGACTTATTTATTTCATAACTGCAGGTTTGTACCTTTTGATCTTCTTTACCCACTTTACCTACCCCTCACCCTCTACCTCCAGTAATCACTAATATAGTCTCTATATGTATGAGCTCATTTGTTGTGATTCCATATATAAGTGAGATCATGCTGTATTTGTCTTTGTTTGACTTAGTTCACTTAGCATAATGCCTTCAAGGTCCATCCATGTTGTTGCAGATGGCAAGATTTCCTTCTTATATGTGGCTGAATAATATTCCATTGTATATGTATTAAGTTAGGTTCCTGACCGATTCCAACAGTGTCTGAGAATTCAACTGAATGCTGACACTATCTACTTAAAGATAGTATCAGATTCACAGGTGAAAGATTCAGTCCTAAAAGACTGCCTTCAACCCTTACTCTGTATCAGATGCCAGCAGCAAGTTAGTTATGCCAGGCTGTTAGTTATGCTTCTGACCACCTGGCTACAGATTGGAGGTTCCTGTGACCTCCTCCTTGGACTTTAGATGCCATTCACACGTCTAAGTTATTACCTGTACTTCTGGCCAACTGGCTAAAAACCAGATTCCTATGATTCCTTTCTTGAGTTCAATTAATTTGTTAGAGAAGCTAACAGAACTTGGTAACATTTTACATACTAGGTCACTGGTTTATTATAAAAGGATATAACTTAGGAACAGCCAGGTAGAAGGGATACATAGGGTTGGGTGGGGGAAAAGGGCGTGGAGCCTCCATGCTCTCTCCAGGTCACCACTCTTTCCAAATCTTCACGTGTTCACTAATCTGGAAACTCTCTGAATGCTGTCTGGGTTTTTAGGGAGGCTTTATTACATAGGCATGATTGATTAAATCATCATCGGCCTGTGATGACTGATTCAACCTTCAGCCCCTCTCCCCACCCTAGAGATTGGGGTGGGGGTACTGAAAGTTAAAACCTTGTAATTACACTGTTGGCTCCCCAGGTAACCAGACCCCATCTTTAGGTTAACTAAGGGCTTTCCAAAAGCCACTTCTATCCCTCTTACCACAGGAAATTCCAAGGGTTTTAGGAGCTCTATGCCAGAAACTGGATTAAAGACCAAGTTTAAAGACTATATATTTCTTACTATAAATCACAATATAACATATATGCCCTATTTTCTTATCTATTCATCCATATATGGACACTTAGATTGTTTCTATATCTTGGCTGTTGTAAATAATGCTGCAGTGAACATGGAGTGCAGATTGTTTAAATACTTTACATAAATACCCGCAAGTGAAATTTCTGGATTATATGGTAGTTCTATTTAAAATTTTTGAGGGACCTTCATACTGTTTTTCATAGTGGTGGCACCAGTTCATGACTCCACCAACAGAGCCAAGGTTCCCATTTCTCCATATCCCCTCCAACTCTTGTTATTTCTTGCCTTTTTGATACTAGCTATTCTAACAGGTGGGAGGTGATATATCATTGTGGTTTTGATTTGCAGTTCCTTGATGATTAGTGGTGATAAGCATCTTTTCATGTGGCCATTGGCTATCTGTAGGTCTTCTTTGGAAAAATATCTATTCAGATCTGCCCATTTAAAAAATTGAATTTCTTTTTTGCTATTGAATTGTATGAGCTCTTTATTTTATATATTAACCCTGTATCAGGTATGTGATTTGCAAATATTTTTTCCCATTCAGTAGGTTGCTTTTTCATTTTGGTGATGGTTTCCTTTGCTGTGCAGAAGATTTTTAGTTTAGATGTAGTCCGACTTGTTTATTTTTATGTTTGTTGCTTTTGCTTTTGGTGTCAGATTCAAAAAGTCATCGCCAAGACCAATGCCAGGGAACCTACCACCTATGTTTTCTTCTAGGACTTTTATGGTTTCAGGTGTAACATTCAAATCTTTAACCCATTGCAGTTCATTAAAAAAAATTTTTTTTAATCTTTATTTTTGAGAGAGACAGTGAGACAGAGTGTGAGTGGGGGAGGGGCACAGAGAGAGGGAGACACAGAATCTGAAGCAGGCTCCAGGCTCTGAGCTGTCAGCATAGAGCCCGATGCGGGGCTCGAACTCAAGAACCGTAAGATTGTGACCTGAACTGAAGTCGGATGCCCAACCAACTGTGCCACCCAGGCATCCCTTGAGTTAATTTTTGTGTATGGTGTAAGATAGTGGTCCAGATTTATTCTTTTGCATGTGACTGTCCAGTTTTCCCCACACCATTTATTGAAGAGACTGTTCTTTCTCCATCGTATATTCTTGGCTCCCTTGTAATTAATTAAATGACCACATATATATGCATAGGTTTATTTCTGGGCTCTCTATTCTGTTCCATTGATCTATATGTCTGTTCTTACACCAGTACCATACTGTTTTGATTACTGCAGTTTTGTAATATAGTTTGAAATGAGGCCATGTGATGCCTCCTGCTTTGTTCTTCTTTTTTTAAGATTGCTTTGGCTACTCAGGGACTTTTCTGGTTCCATTTAAATTTCAGAATTGTTTTTTTTCTGTTTCTGTGATAAGTGCATTGGAATTTGATAGGAATTACATTAAATCTGTAGATTGTTTTGGGTAGTAGGGACATTTTAACAGTATCTTCCAATCTGTTAACACAGAATATATTGTTTATTTCTTTTTCAACTTATTTTATCAGTGTCTTACAGTTTTCAGTGTACACAATATTCACCTTCTTAAATTTATTCTAAAGTGTTTTATTTTTATGCAATTATAAATGGAATTGTTTTCTTAATTTCTCTTTTTGAATGTTCATTATTAGTGTATAGAGATGCAACAGATTTTTACGTATAGATTTTGTATCCTGGAACTTTACTGAATTATTAGTTCTAACAGTTTTTTGGTGGAGTTTTTAGGGCTGTCTCTGTAATGTCATGTCATATGCAAATAGTGGTAGTTTTACTTCCTTTCCTGTTTGGATGCATTTTATTTCTTTTCCTTGTCTCATCACTCTGGTTTGGACTTCCCAGACTATGTTGAGTAAAGTGGTGAGAGTGGGCATCTTTGTCTTGTTCCTGCTCTTACAGGTAAAGCTTCCAGATTTTCACTGTTGAGTATGATGTTAGCTGTGAGCTTGTCATATATGGCCTTTTACATTGAGGTATGTTCCCTCTGTACCTACTTTGTTGAGAGGTGTTCTCATAAAGGGATGCTGAATTGTGTCGACAGTGCTTTTTTTTGCACCTATTGAGGTGATCATATTATTGTTACCTTACATTTGGTGAAGGTGGTGTATCACATTGATTGATTCATGCATATTGAACCATTCTTGTATCCCTGGTGTAAATCCCACTTGATGATTATGTATTATCCTTTAATGTGGTGTTTTATTTGGTTTGCTAATATTTTGTTGAAGATATATGCATCTATGTCCATCATGGATATTGGCCTGTAATTTTTTTCTTTTTTTAAACTGAGGTATAATTGACATGCAACATTATATTAGTTTCAAGTGTACAACATAAAGATTTGATATTTGTATACATTATGAAATGATCACCACAATAAGTCTTGTTAATATCTGTTACCCTAGTGGCATATAATTTTCTTTTCTGTGGTGTTGTTGTCTACGTCCTGTATCAGGGTAATGCTGGCATTATAAAATGAGTTTGGAAGTGTGTTCTCTTCTATTATTTGGAAGAATTTGAAAAGGATTGCTATTCTTTAAATGTTTGGTAGAATTCACCCATGGAGTTATCTGGTCCTGGACTTGTGTTTGTTGGGAGATTTTGAATACTACTACAATCTCCTTATTAGTAATTGGTCTGTTTAGATTTTTACTTTTTTTCCTGGTTCAGTCTTGGTAGGTTGTATGTTTCTAGGTATTTGTTTCTTTTAGGTTGTCCCATTTGTTGGCATATAATTGTTCATTGTAGTCTTTTATGATCCTTTGTGTTTCTGTGGTACCAGTTGTAATACCTTCTCTTTGATTTCTGATTTTATTTGAATCCTTTTCTTGGTGAGTCTAGCTACAAGTTTGTCAATTTTGTCTATCTTTCCAAAGAACCAGCCCATAATTTCATCGATCTTTTCTGTTGTCTTATTGGTCCCTATTTCATTTATTTCTGCTCTGATTTTGTTATTTCCATTCTTCTCTTAAGTTTGGGCTTTGTTCTTTTTCTAGTTCCTTGAGGTGTAATGTTAAGTCGTTTGTTTGGGATCTTGTTTCTTGAAGTGTAGGTATTTATTGATAATTATTTCCCTCTTAGAACTGCTTTTGTTGCATCCCGTAAGTTTTGATGTGTTGTATTTCTGTTTTCATTTGTCTCAAGGTATTTTTTTTGTCTTTTGATTCATTTTTGACCCATTGGTTGTTCCATAGCATGTCATTTAATGTCCACATAATGGTGAATTTTCCAGTTTTCTTCTGGTAATTGGTTTTATCATAATGGTCAAAACAGATTCTTGGTAAATTTACTAAGACTTGTGGCCTAACCTCTGGTCTATCCTTGAGAATGTCCCAGATGCACTTGAGAGGAATGTGTATTCTGCCGCTTTTGGATAGAATGTTCTGTATGTATCTGTTAAGTTCTTCTGGTCTAATGTGTCCTTTACAGCTGATGTTTCCTTACTGATAATTTGTCTGAGATGATCTATCCATTGGTGAATGTGGGTTGTTAAAGTCTCATACTGTAATTGTATTGCTGTCTATTTCTTTAGGTCTATTAATATTTGCTCTATGTGTTTAGGTGCTCCACTATGTCAGATGCATAAATATTTACAAATGTTATATATTCTTGTTGGGTTGACTCCTTTAACATTAAATAATGCTCTTCTTTGTTATTACAGTTTTTTGTTCTAGTTCCTTGAGGTATAAGTATAACTGGCCCAACTTTCTTTTGTTTCCATTTTTAAAAATTTTTTGTTTGTTTATTTTTTGAGGGAGCGGGAGAGAGAAACCCCAAGCAGGCTCCACACTTTCAGTGCGGAGCCCAATGTGGGGCTCAAACTCAAGAACTGTGAGATCATGACCTGAACCAAAACCAAGAGTCGGACACTCAGCTGACTGAGCCCTTCTTTTGGTTTCCATTTACATGCAATATCGTTTTCCAACCCTTTACTGTCAGTTTATGTGTCTTTACATTTTAAGTGAGTCTCTTATAAGCAGTATATAGATGGATCCGGATTTTTTTTTTTAATCTATTCAGCCACTCTTTGCATTTTTTTTTTTTTATTTTAAAAAAAATTTTTTTTTCCACGTTTATTTATTTTTGGGACAGAGAGAGACAGAGCATGAACGGGGGAGGGGCAGAGAGAGAGGGAGACACAGAATCAGAAACAGGCTCCAGGCTCCGAGCCATCAGCCCAGAGCCTGACGCGGGGCTCGAACTCCCGGACCGCGAGATCGTGACCTGGCTGAAGTCGGACGCTTAACCGACTGCGCCACCCAGGCGCCCCTCACTCTTTGCATTTTTATTGGCATATTATTCCACTTACATTTAAGGGAAGCACTCAAAAAGGATGTTACTTTAGGAAAATATGTTCCTTTTTTTTAATAACAATTATACTATTTATAAAATGCTAACAAGGAGAGTATGCTATGTCCTACATTTTTGAATATTGGTATCAGAAGTGGGAAAATGACATTCCCCTCAGGCTTCTGCTAATTTTCTGCTTAGGAAAAAAAAAGCAAATTAGGGACTTCAGCAGAGGAGCTGGTTTTCGACTTTGAAATCTTGAAGAAAACCCCACAGTTTTTCATTGTTCAGCTTGTAGTAAATACATTTTATCCAGTGTAACTCATTATTTTTACTTTGTTTATTGAACACTCAATAATTTTGTCAAGTGCCTACTGTGTGCCATGTACCATTCAGCATGCTTGGGATGCTGTAGTGAACAATATGCCGACATTTCTGCTCTACATTCCAGTGAGGAGAGACACAAACATGCAACTTAGTAAAATCTATAGTGGGTTGATGGGGATTGGTGGATTGGAGAAAAATACAGCAGGGAATGGGGGGAATTGGGCATGCTAGGAATGGGAGCTATGATTTGGAAAAGTAGCCAGAGAAGGCACTGTGGGGAAGCTGACATCAAAGCATAGATTTGAAGGAGGATAGATTCGAGTATAGGGGTATCCTGGGCAAGCATGTTGTGGGCAGAGGTCAGTGTGGCTGGAACTAAGTAAGCTGGGCAGGAGAAGGAGAGTCAGAGGGGGTAAAAGGAGCAGATGGCAGGTCCTGCAGGGACTTACAGGCTGCTAGAAGGACTAGTTCTCATGCAGAGTAAGATGGGAAGCTGCCAGAAGACTTGGAGCAAAGAAGTGACATGATGGGACTTAAGTTTTAGAAGGATCATTCTGGCTGCTGGATGGAGAAGAGACTGATAGGCAGAGGCAGGGAGTCCCACCGAGAGGTTATTGCGGTAATCCTCATGAGAGATGTTTCAGTTTGTACATTATCCTAGGTATGTTTTCCTGTGTAGTTTTATCACCCCTTTCTTCTCTTTACCCTTCTTCTTTGAAAACAGAAAATGCATCTCCAAATAAAGAGAAAACTCACCTTTAAGTATAGGTGATTTATCTTTGCTTTTCTAACATAGGAAAAGAATTATAGGAAATAAAAATACATTCTCTAATTGAACAAAATTAGGTTTAAAAAAGTAATGTGTAAATAATACCATAAAAGTCCTATATCAAGCATTTAGTGGGTGGGTTTTGTATAGACATTGAGAATGTTGGGGCAGCTGCTGTCTTCAAAACTCATTCACTAAGGTCTGGTGCTTAATGGGCACATTGGCCAGTATCCACTTCCTTCTGGTACTTTCTAGGATCCTAAGACTCAGCAGGAATCTCCCTTTGGTCAGAGAACTTTAAGCTCTGTCTGGTGATACTGGGTGAAAGGGACAGCCTCTTCTTTCTCTGATAGTCATAGTTTTTATTTTCCTTTCTCTATGGCTTTTTTTCTTTGCTAGAGAGACATTTTCCTTTTCTACTCCAATACTTGGGACATACCAGAGAAATACTTGCTGTTTACCTGGAAATAAAATTTATTTGGGCATTGTGCATTTTCATTTGCTAAGTCTGGTAAATAAGGGGGAAGAAGCGCAGGTGGGCTGGGAGTGTTGGGGGGCTTCTGTTTCTCAGTCATCAGACCTCTTCCATTGGTTAGCCCTGTTTTGCAGTTTTGTTATTTCTATTTTATGAACCACCTTTGGCAATGCTTATAATCACATTTCCCAGTATGGGTTTTCCAAACCCTCTTCATGATTCAGGTGTGGAAGATAGTGCCGACAGGAAGCATAAGGAGAGGGCTCAGTGAGTAGAGATGGGAGAAAATATTGTGAAGAGCAAGAAGTTATTGTCAGCAGTTGTAAGTGGGATTATAGGGAGGCACCCACTGTGTGCCAGACACTTGATGGCACCGACGTAAAGTGTGCATTTGCTCTGCACAGCTCTCTTCTTTTACAATTAAAGATCTAAGGCTCAGGAAGGAAAAGTAACTTGTTTCCAGTCCCATAGCTCAATTTGGATGCTGGATCTGGGATTCATCCCAGGATTTCCTGGCTCCAGAGCTCCTGTTCTTTCTTCTAAAATCGTGTGTCAGTGACTGTGAGGCAAAGAAACTGGCAGAGGTAAAAGTCGCTGCAGTTCTAGCACAGGACGAAAGGTCAAGCATGAATTCATGTTTCCAGTGGACCAGGTGCACGCGTCTGCAAGCCCGGTGCCTAGCTAGCCCTGTCCACCGGGAGGTGCTGTACACAGGGGTAAGATCACCTCAGGAGCGTCATTAGAAACCCATTCGTTGTAGAGGTGATGGGGAAGGGATGGCCTGGGGCTGAGGATGGAGGTGACACCAGGAACATTGTAAAAGAACACATTTGACATCTAGAAATGTAAGATGTGTCTTACAGCAGTCACCTCTTCCTTGTTCTGTTATTAGAGGGAAAGGTAAGCTGCAGGGGAGGAGAGGGATGGCAAGGGGAGACCCTCCCAATCACGGGATAGAGATCATGTAAAGCTAATATTCTTCTTTCTTCAAACTGGAGTCATAAATTCTTATCCACACCATCTACCTGTCTTTGGACTTGTGCAACATCATTGGATTGATAAGGTGCTCTTTGCCATACGTGTGGCCTTGGGAGTGGTAATTAGTAATGCTTAAGTGCTGTACATTCTTGAGGGCTTATTTGCAGTCAGTCATTTTTATTTCAGGTAATTTAGATAAGTTGTCACCAGTGTAAAAGTTATTTTAGCCCTCAGAATTCATAGTATTAGCTTTATTGTCTGTGAGATATGTGTACATCTCAAAAACAAACTTCATCTATCCTTGAAAACACAAGCGCCTGTATATGTAACCTTATCTAGCATTGTTGGGCATGAAGGTATTCCATGGGACTTAACCTTCCAGACACCTGGAGCTGACCCCTTTGAATGAGAGCTCTGTCTATCTTAAAACATTCTTTTTAAAAAAATTTTTTTTTGTTTTAATTTATTTTGAGAGACAGAGTGAGTGGGGAAGGGACAGAGAGAGAGTGAGGGAGGGAGAATCCCAAGCAGGGGATGGATGTGGGGCTCAAACCCATGAGCAATAAGATCATGACCTGAGCTGAAATCAAGAGTAGGATGCTCAACCCACTGAGTCACCCAGGTGCCCCTATCTTAAAACATTCTTAATTGAAAATCATGCTAAGATATATCAGGAGCTGCTGCTGCTGCTCTTCCTCCTCCTCCTCCTCCTCCTCCTCCTCCTCCTCTTCTTCTTCTTCTTGTCTTTCTTTTTTTTTTTTTAATTTTTTTTCAACGTTTATTTATTTTTGGGACAGAGAGAGACAGAGCATGAACGGGGGAGGGGCAGAGAGAGAAGGAGACACAGAATCAGAAACAGGCTCCAGGCTCTGAGCCATCAGCCCAGAGCCCGACGCGGGGCTCGAACTCACGGACGGCGAGATCGTGACCTGGCTGAAGTCGGACGCTTAACCGACTGCGCCACCCAGGCGCCCCATTGTCTTTCTTTTTAAAGTTTGTTTATTTATTTTGAGAGAGAGAGAACAGAAGGGCAGAGAGGGAGAAACAGAATCCCAAGCAGTCTCCACACTATCAGTGCAGAGCCTGACATGGGGCCTGAACTCATGAACTGTGAGATCATGACCTGAGCTGAGATCACGAGTCAGATGCTGAACTGACTGAGCCACCCAGTGCCCCTTCTTCTTCTTCTTCTTTTTTTAAAATGGAGATTACCACATTATTGATCTTTTCATAATGATTTGTATTCATGTTTTTATTTTTTTAACAGTTTTTTAAAAAATGAGGGGCGCCTGGGTGGCGCAGTCGGTTAAGCGTCCGACTTCAGCCAGGTCACGATCTCGCGGTCCGTGAGTTCGAGCCCCGCGTCAGGCTCCGGGCTGATGGCTCGGAGCCTGGAGCCTGTTTCCGATTCTGTGTCTCCCTCTCTCTCTGCCCCTCCCCCGTTCATGCTCTGTCTCTCTCTGTCCCAAAAATAAATAAACATTGAAAAAAAAAATTAAAAAAAAAAATGAGAGAGAAAGAGCATGTGAGCACGGGTGGGGCAGAGAGAGAGAGAGAGAGAGAGAGAGAGAGAGAGAGAGAGAGAGAGAATCCCAAGCAGGCTCCACACTGTCAGTGCAGAGCTGGATGCGGGGCTTGATTCCACAAACTGTGAGATCACGACCTGAGCCAAAACCAAGAGTCAGACACTTAACTGAGTGAGCCACCCAGGTACCCCAGGACTCATGTTTTATTCTTGAGATACATAATTATTAAAAACATAAAAATATTTTAAATTAAAAAACATTTTAAAAATGTTTTAAAGATTTTATTTTTAAGTAGTCTGTACTGTGAGGCTTGAACTTACAATGTGAGGCTTGAACTTACAGCCCTGAGATCAAAAGTCACATGCTGTACTGACCGATCAAGTGCCCCAGATCTATCATTATTTTGTAATAAACTCTCATTTTTCTGCCTTGTCTTCCCTTGTCAATGGTCATCTGTTACCACGTTAAGCCTTAAGTGTAACCACAACAACCCACCCCTCTCTGCACCTGATTTATTTCTTCTAATCTCCTAGGGTCTTGGGGAAGTTTATTCCTGGTAAATAACTTCTGGAACTTGGTATGTCACTTCTGCCCCTGGCCTCAGTTTCCTCAGCTGTTGGTGAAGTCACAGGCCTAGATGATCTTTGTGGGTTTCCTCCTGGGTAAATGTTAGAAGTGAGTGTACTACAGAGTGTGTCAGCCCTTCTCCCTGAGTTCAGGCCTTGGTTTCAGCTGATTTCTAGAGCAGATACCATTCTCATTCTGTGTTGTGTCGTAAAGCAAATTCTGGTAGAACAGATTAAAGTTCTGCATGAATGTGTGATAATTAGAAGTTTGGCTCTTCATTAAGAATTCCAACTTACAGGGGTGCCTGGCTGGCTCAGTTGGCAGAGCATGCGACTCTTGATCTCAGGGTCATGAGTTCAAGCCCCACGTATGGCGTGGAGTCTACTTTAAAAGAAAAGAATTCCAACTTATAAATTATAGATCTTGCAAGCACTAGTATGGCAATGACAAATCTTCATAATAATTTAAAATATTTCAAAATCACACTCAATCTTATTATATCTAAATACTTCCAAATACCAAAGTTTTACATACACAAAATTTTAATTTTTTTTTAACATTTATTTATTATTGAGAGACAGAGAGACACGGAGCTTGAGCAGGGGAGGGGTAGAGAGAGGGGAAGAGACAGAATCTGGAGCAGGCTCCAGGCTCTGAGTTGTCAGCACAGAGCCCAATGCGGGGCTCGAACTCACAAACTGCTAGATTATAACCTGAGCCGAAGTCAGCTGCCTAACTAACTGAGCTACCCAGGCTCCCCTACACACACAAAATGTTAAATGCTATGCTTTATTATGGCTCACGTCTGACCTCTCTAAAGTTACTACAGTAGCTTTCATGAGTACTGTTTCTTTCCTTTTCTTTCTTTCTTTTTTTTTTTTAAGTTTATTTATTTTGAGAGAGGGAATCTCAAGTAGGTTCCATGCTCAGCATGGAGCCCGACACAGGGCTCGATCTGATGACCATGAGATCATGACCTGAGCTGATATCAAGAGAGGGATCCACTGAGCCACCCAGGCACCCCTCATGAGTTTCAAAGTGCCATCAACTGTTACCTTATTTAAAAGTTCTTTGAGTTCAGGGTTTTGAGGGCCCATATCTGTCTTTTTTTTTTAAATTTTTTTTAATGTTTATTTTTGAGAGAGATAAAGACAGAGTGTAAGTGGGGAAGGGACACACACACACACACACACACACACACACACACAGAATCTGAAGAGGCTCCAGGCTCTGAGCTGTCAGCACAGAGCCTGACACAGGGCTGGAACTCATGAACTGCAAGATCACGACCTGAGCTGAAGTCGGATGCTTAACCGACTGAGTCACCCAGGTGCCCCATCAAGGGCCCATGTTTTTCTTAAAGCAGCTATGCAATGAAGTTGGAACTGGTCTTTCCAACAAGGTAAATTTCCCTGTGGTCAGTAGATAGTTTGGAAATCCTTTTGTCTTAGTGCTTGTCTCTGTGCAGGCATCATTTTTATTTTAAACTTTATTTATTTAGAGAGAGAGAGAACCAGCAGGGGAGGGGCAGAGAGAAGAGGACACAGCAAATCTCAAGCAGGTTCTATGCTGTCAGCACAGAGCCCGATGTGGGGCTCGAAATCATAAACTGTGAGATCGTGACCTGAGCTGAAATCAAGAGTCAGACGCTCAACTGACTGAGCTGCCCAGGCTCCCCCGGGCATCATTATTTTAAATAGAGTTTGTGCCTAACAATTTAAAGACTTAGGACCACACATACTTAGAGAACAGGAGTATCCCGACCTTAGTCCTTTCCTTTATTCTCTTTTTTTCTTTGTTTCTCCTTCACAGTTAGCCTTTAAGTAGTCAAACCAGGGGAGGGCATCCTGAGGGCTGGGGGTGGGAGCAGCCAGGAGCATCTCTTCATGCTTTTCTCTTGGTGTTGGTGGGAGGGGTATTTTTGGCCACTCACGGAGTGGTAAACTACAGGCTCATTTTTAAAATGAAAAAAAAAAAAAACTGATTGTGGAAACATACATACAGAAGTATAAAGAGTGGTGTAACAGGCAGTCATATATCATCTTCTCCCACTCCTGGCTTAAAAGAGATCTTTTGCTTTAAACCAAGACATAGGAGCCATCTTTTTCTCTTTCGATGCCCCAGATTTCATTAATAAAATAGGACTAGTGTTCCCAAGGTATGTGTGTGAAATGAGAGAATACAAAGCATGGCACGTGCCAAGTCCTCTTTGCATGTTGCTGTTAGTGTGAACACCTCTGTAACCATTGCAAAAATTATTACTTGTCCCGAGTAGAGCTTGGGTATTCAAGCCAGGAAGGTCAGAGCTGTCAGAGGTAAATGTGTGACTTAGTCTTTGATAATAGAGCAGGGAGATGCTGAGTTTCAGAAGAGAAATAAAGTCAAGTCCTTGGAGTTTCTAATGTGTAGCATTTCCGATCTTCACATCTTGGAGGAGACAGGCAGCCGTGTAGCCTCCATTGGGAACCCTGCCATGGAAAGACTAACTACCTTCAGTGGAAGCGGGGGAGGCTCTGGTCTGTGCCAGTGGCAACAGCCTGGCTTCTCCCAAAATGAGTGTGGACCAGACATGTAGCTGTGCCATGAAGTCTGGAAAGCAGTAAGCTGTTCTTCACGTTTTGTTCCAGGAGGTGCTTGTTCAGTTCTTGAATAAAGATGTACGAAGCCCTTGAACAACATCAGTAAGACGTTAATAGCTTTGTCTTGGTGAGCTTTCAAGGACCCACCAAGCCTACTATTCTTGAAAGATGTCTTTTCTGAGACGAACCCTGCTCCCCCCCACCCCCGCCTGGCCACACCCATCTCTGTGCTCTTTGAAAGTCAGTCAACTTGTTATTTTTTTCAAATTATTCTGTCTCCTGGTTTTGATCATAGTTCTTAGAACTGGGGGCTCCTGGAAGCTTGCTTGACCTTCTCTTATTTTTATCCACAGTATAATCATAGGTAACTAATAACCCCTCATGTGGGAGATGAGGGTGTTCTGGGGATTCTTTCACATATTTGATCCTGGGAGTGGTTTGTGTGTTTGTTTTGTTTTGTTTTGTTTTGTTTTGTTTTTTTACAGAAACCATCCTGTCCTATGAGGTTTACTTTGACAGGTTACTTCAGATCTTTGTGGAACTAGGTACGATTTAAGTCCTGAGGAGAGATGTTCAAGCACTGTTTTCTTCTACAATTGGTAGACATTATCCTATTTCATCAAATCCCAGATGTCATCTGTTGTAAGTTGCACCACTATTTTGCATACCACTAAGAAAGAACACTGCAAGTTAAGCCATGTCACCTGTCAATTTTAAAACATCCTGATTTCAGATATGTAAAAATGTGGGGAAAAAAATGTGTGTTTTAAAATTGATGAGACGTGGCATTCAAAATTGGATTGCCTGGAACAAATCAGGGTTCGAGTTCAGATGAGCAAATGTTTATCCCACCTGAGCTCTTCACGTGGGGTCTGACACATGGACTGTACCCATTACTCTTTTTTAAAAAAATGTTTCTAATGTTTGTTTATTTTTTGAGAGAGAGAGAGAGAGAGAGAGACAGACAGACAGACAGACAGACAGACACTGTGAGCAGGGAAGGGGCAGAGAGAGAAAGAGACAGAATCTGAAGCAGGCTCCAGGCGAGCTGTCAGCACAGAGCCCAAGGCGGGGCTCGAACTCACGGACCGCGAGATCAGGATGTGAGCCGAAGTCGAACGCTCAACCAGCTGAGCCACCCAGGCATCCTAAACCTCCTTCTTGGTCTGACTCCTCCTGAGGTACTGGTTGGTGAGGCTTAAGTCCAGTTGTCTCAGCCAGAAATCTGAGTACCAGACATGGCTCCTTCCTCACCTTCTCTCCCACACCTAGTCCCTCACTAGTTGGTTCTACCTCTTTAGTATCTTTCCTACCTGTTACTATTGCCCTAGCCTCACAACCACTTCCTGGTGCTGGCCTCTACCATCTGTTCTGTGGATGTCCACCAGGCCTCCTGGTGGATGTCCTCCCCTCTGTCACCCCTCCCAGTAGATTCTCCACAGGCCATGGGTTGGATCGTGTCCCTTCCCGGCTCATGCCCTGCTGTGCTCTCCACTGTCCTAGGGTGGTGTCCATACCCTCCTCTGGTTGGCATGGCCCAGCTTTTGCATTTCAGTGTCCTCTCCCACCATTCTCTCCTCACACTCTCAGGCCAGTCCCTGGAACTTATTTCAATTCCTGGGATTAAGCCCCAAGCTCTTTTCACCTCAGGCCATGTCTGACAGCTCCTTCACTCCTGTCCCCACAGAGGCACAGAAGGACACATGTAGACTCCCCTCCTCTGCTTCTGGCCAGTTCCTCAGAATAGCCCCCACTGCCTTTTCAGGAGCCATGTCACCCAGGGATTCCCCTATTGGGGCACAGACCAGTGTTACTCTATGGGGTAACATATGTTGTACGTGCCTGATCCCGTGTCTGTGTTCCTCCCAGCACACCCTCCAGCTCACCTCTGGCCCTGCACAGTGTCTGCTGCATGCTAAACAGCATTTGGTTGAGAGAATAATTGGTTCACGTTCACTTTACATCTGAAGAGCCTGAATCGCTGAAGTTAGTTTGCCTGGACTTGGCATTTAAGCCCAGGTCCACAAAACACATGATTTTTCAGGTCTAGCTGCTGAAGCACGGAGCTCTGAAGGAGAAAAATGTCCAAAGGGCTCCTGCATGAACTCACCTCTGCACACCAGCTTTACTTGGTTTATCATCTTGTAGACCTGGAGCATCTCAGAAGCGGTGGCAGTGACTGAATCGGTCTGTGTGGAAGCTGAATGTCTGTAATTGCTCAGGAGTTTTGTCCTCTCTCTCTCCCTGGGTTGTATGCAAGCGAGATGAGGTGTCACACAGACTACAATGTGAACAGAGGTGGAGCCACTGCAGTGTGGGGGTCACCTGGTCGTGTTGGTAATCATGTGCGGTGAGCCTTGTGCCTTGACTTTCAGTTTTTTCCGGCAATTGACAATCCCGAAGTCACCACCAAGTGAGAGAAAGAGCGAGGCTTTTCTCATTGTATTGAAGTGGAGGCTCCAGGGTGCAGTTTAGGTTTCTGAGGCTTCCTGACCCCAGCTCTGGGTTCAGTATCTCTGGTGTGCGGGAAGTTTCTTTTATGGTTGAAATGGAGACTCTTGGTTGGCAGTGAGGAGCCAGGCTATGGGTGGCTGAGAGGGCCTGCTGCTAGGCTCTGAGGAGCAGAAAGGCTGCTTGTGTGTTAACAAGCATGTATTTAGTACTTTCTGTGTGGAAGGCCCAGCGGAGGTCTTGGAGGGAGAGGGAAGACAGAAGGGCACAGGGTTGCGGGGATGGACACACTCAGGTGCATTCTCATCCTGTCCCTTATTAGCTGTGTGCCTTCGGGTCATTGGCTTATGAGGCCTCCGAGCTTCTTGTCACCCTGTGAAATACAGGTGACAAGAACTTCACAAGCCTCTTAGGGTGCCTCTAGTGGCAGAGAACCTCATATAGGATATCATTGTGAGGTAGGATGAGCCACCCTTAACCCAAGTTAATGGTGGATGGTTAATCCAGTGGCCCCTTGGGGCCCCAATCCCCATGCACTGCGTATCTCAGCAGACTTACCTCTCCTCTTGGTCCCCAAATGGCCGCATTGTAGACCACAAGGTCCAGAGGCAGAAAAGCAGTCTCTTTCTTGTACTTCTTTTTAAGAGGGAGGAAAAGGCCTTGTGGGATCCCCCAGCAGGTTTTCCTCAGGTCTCAATGCCCAGAATTGCTACATTGGCCCATCCTACCCGACTCCCTGCTAAGAACAATGGGGTTACCAGGATTGGCCGAGAGACTCCTCTGTGGGGCTGCGCCTGCCCATTCCTTCCACTAGCACCAGGCTTTCAAGGCTGAACAGACTTGGGGTGAGCAGCTGGTGGTGAACCATTCTCGGGGGCCAGAGTGCCCAGTGCGGCACCTGGAGGGGCAGCACAGACACAGGTGAGGTGCCACTTTCTGCCCTTTTCCTCCAGGAGCGCACAGACTTGAAAGGGAGAGACGGGTTACCCTGGAGGGCTAAATGGGCAGATGGAAACAGCACTGGCTCCTGCGTTTCAGGATTCTAGGGGAGGTTTACCGCAATTCACCTCACGTCACATCTCAGGGGGCGTGGGGGTGTCTGGCTGCGTCTGTATACTGGAGGACACTGGTTGTCCACAGAGAAGCCAGATGTGCTTGGTGAGGTGTCAGAAGAACAAAACTAAGCTTCCAAGCACAGTGCATGGACCTCGTCTGAGCAGCCTTTGTAGTTTTCCACCAAGTCCTGTCTGTAACCCCGTACCTCTTTCACTGCGGCCGCAGCCAATGAATCAAAACTTTTTGAAAGAAAATACCTAAACTGCTAATGCTTTAATCATCAGCATACATCTGTGTTTCTGTGCTTTAGTAATTCTCACTTCATACTCTCCCAATAGTAGGCCAGCCACCATCTTCTGGCTTTTTTCAATGTCCCAATCTCTGTTCCCGGGGAGAGGTTGAAAAGCAGCTCGGGCCGTGTTTCTCCAGAGCGCTTGTGCACCCTCTGCCTCTCACTGTCAGTTTTCAGAGCAGTGTAGCAGAAAGAGCACTGGTCTGGGAGTCTGCAGCTGTGTGTCCTTTTGATGGAGTCCCAATAGTTTATTTTTGCTTTTATTTCCCTTGCCTCAGGAGACATATTTAGAAGAATGTTGCTATGACTGAGGTCAAAGTCCTCACTGCCTGTGTTCTCTTCTAGCATTTTTATGGTGTCAGGTTTCACATTTAGTTCTTTCATCTACTTTGAATTTATTTTTGTGTACGGTGTAACAAAGTGGTCCAGTTTCAGTCTCTTGCATGTGGCTGTCCAGTTTTCCTAGAATCATCTGTTGAAGAGACTGTCCTTTTTGCATTGGATATTTTCCCCTGCTTCATCAATGATTAATTGACCATATAATTGTGGGTTTATTACTGGGTTTTCCTTTAAAAATTTTTTTTAATGTTTGTTTATTTTTGAGAGAGACAGAGAGAGATACAGAGTGCAAGTGGGGGAGGGGCAGAGAGAGAGAGGGAGACACAGAATCTGAAGCAGGCTCCAGGCTTTGAGCTGTCAGCACAGAGCCCGATGTGAGGCTCAAACCCACAAACCTTGAGATCATGACCTGAGCTGAAGTCAGATGCTTAATAGACTGAGACACCCAGGCACCCCTCTGCATTTTCTATTCCATTCCACTGATCTATGCATCTGTTTCTATGCCAGCACCATACTGTTTTGATGATTACAGCTTTGTAATATAACTCGAAGTCTGTATTGTGATGCCTCCGGCTTTGCTTTTGTTTTTCAAGATTGCTTTATCTATTTGGGGTCTTTTGTGGTTCCATATAAATTTTAGGATTTTTTGGTAATTGTGCTCTTGCAATAGAATTAAAATTTATATATATAAAAAAGAGGCCACGTGTCCTGGTTTTGTCCATGTTGCTAATGTGCCACGTGATTCAGGTGAGTCTGTAACCTCTGAGGGGTGACATGTTTCCATCTCAGGCCCATGCAGACACTGCCGATCAATCATGGCTTTCTTCTTCTCTCTGCCACGGGCCTACACTCGGTCTCAGAATCCTTTTCTCTACAGGTAAGCTGTGATTGCTGATGGGGGCCATCTCAGAGGATACTTGAGATACAACTGGTTTTCCGTCCCAGAACTAGTAATCCCTGGGGCCCTTAAAGTTTTATAATTTCTCTGTAGCATACTGGATAAAAGCTGATGTTTCCTACCCTGTCATGCTCTACCTACTTTTTGGAGAGCCTTATGAAAATGCCATTGGAACCCCTATTCCTATAGGACCTGTTATTATCAATGGCTATTACAGAGGGGGGATTGTGCCAGGAGTGACTGCTTTGGTCTTGTTCAGTGAGAAATCACCAGCATCTAGCCCAGTGCCTGGAACATAAGAGGATTCAGCTATTTGTGGGATTGAATGAATGAGTATGGGGGTGGTGGTCTGTGTGAGAAAGTATGCCTTTCTCTCGTCTCTGTAAGAGGGATCCTGGGGACTGGATTTATGCTTTGGAAAAGAAAGCTGCTTCCTTCCTTCTTACAGATATTATTAGAATTGTAAAAGTCTCTGGATTTCTTCTCTGTGAATTTGCATTTTGGCTTTCAAAGCCTTAGAAGTAGAATTCAAAGTAAAGCTTCAGCCTAGGAGATGAAGCAGCTTTATTGGGGCTGGGCCTGGGAATTTTTAGGCGCTTTAGGAGAGGAGCCTCTTTTCCCGCTGGCTGCCCTGGTCCCCAGCAGCAGCCCCAGCTCCGAGTTTCACTTCCCTGCCGGCATCCCTGCCTGCTACTTCTTAGAGGCTCCTGCCTGGTCTTGTCTCTCAGTCAGCTCCCATTCTGTATCTGTGTAGCTATTTCTTAATTGCTTTGAGGGTCCACCTCCTGACTGAGGGCTCACCGCATGAAGCACCCTGAAAATTGTCTGCATGTGTTTGACTCTCCTGGGAAGGGTTCTTGATTAGGCTTTCCTGCCAACAGTGGAAGAAAAGAAACATTTGCAGACGGGTGCAGTGTGGTCACTGTATGTAAGCCCTCATTAAATATAAGCTTCATAGCCAGTTCTCATTTTACAGATGTGCAAACTGAGGCTCAGAGGAGGTAATAACCCAGTGAATAGGAGATAAAGCTAGAAACCATCTCCAGAAGGAGTACAGGTGTCTGTGTTGACACAGAGTGGCCTGCTACACAGAAGTAGGATGATCCTTCAGGAGAATCGGTGCAGGGAGGGTCCAGCAAGTACACTGAGTGAGGAAAAGGCACTCTTCTCCCCATTTAGTGTTACTTCCCTTCACTTGCCTCTGGATGTGTTTCTTTGGGTCTAACCCTTGGAAGAGTGATTATATGGTATCTCCATCTCTATAGCCTTCTGTTCTTGCTTTCATATTGTCCCCCAGGAAGAAAAAGGAACCTTGGGCTGTCCTTAAAAGTATGTGTGAAGAGGACAGAGAACATCTGGCTGTTCATTTTCTTACAGGAGAGCTTTTGTCTCCTTCCTCCTATCTATGGACATTGATCTCTGGCCGGACTGGGGAAGAGAAAGTTTTTTTTTTTTTAATTTCTTTATTGAGGTATAATTGACACATCATATTACATTAGTTTCAACTCTATAATGTAATGATTCAATATTTGTATACATTGCTAAATGATCACTATAATAAGTCTAGTTAACAGCTGTCACCGTATGTAATTACAAATATTTTTTTTCTTGTGGTGAGAACTTTGAAGATGGGCTCTTCTAGCAACTTTCATATATGCAATATAGTGATCCCCCTTACCTGTGGGCAGTATGTTCCAAGACCCCAGTGGATGCCTGAAACTGTGGATAGTACCTAACTCTGTGTATAATACATTTTTTCCTATGTATATGTACCTATGATAGAGTTTAATTTATCCCTTAAATGCTTAATTTATAAAGAATAATAAAATAGAACAATGTTCTGTAATAAAAGTTATGTGAATGTGGTCTCTTTCTCTCTTTCAAAATATCATATCTTATGTACTGTACTCACCCTTATGATGATGATGATAATGATGTGAGATGGTAAAATGCCTGTGTGATGAGATGAGGTGAGGTAAGGTGTACGATGTAGGTACTGTGATGTAGCCTTAGGCTACTCTTGACCTTCTGATGATTCATCAAAAGGAGGATCATCTTCTTTCAGATGATGGCTGACCACGGGTTGTTGAGACTACACATAAGGGGGGGCCTACTGTACAGTGTTACTAACTATAGTCCCTATGCTGTACATTACATCCTCATGACTTATTTATAACCGGAAATATATAACTTTTGCCCCCCTTCACCCATTTTATCCACCCCCAACCTCCCACCTCTGGCAACCACCAATCTGTTCTCTGTACCTATGAGTTCTTGTTTTTGTTTATTTTTCTGTATTCCATAGATCATACTGTATTTATCTTTCTAAATCTGGCTTATTTCACTTAGCACAGTGTCCTCAAGGTCCATCCATGCTGTCCCAAATGGCAAGATTTCATTAGTTTTTATGGCTGCATAAAATTCCATTGTATGTATGTACCACATTTTCTTCATTTGTTCATTAAAGGGCACTTAGGTTATTTCCACATCTTGGCTGTTGTAAATAATGCTGCATTGAATGTGGGAGTGTATATACCTTTTCAATCCAGTGTTTTGTGTCCTTTAGGTACTCAGAAGTGGAATTGCTGGATCATATGGTAGTTTTATTTTAAATTTTTGAGAACTCTGCATGTGGTTTTCACAGTGGCTGCACCAATTTACATTCCTACCAACAGTACATGAGGATTCTCTTTTCTCCACATCCTTGGCAACACTTGTTATTTCTTGTCTTTTTGAAAGCAGCCATTCTCAGGTGATATCTCATTTTTTTTTAAGTTTATTTATTTATTTTGAGAGAGAGTGTGCGTGCATGTGCATGTAGGAGGGGAGAGGTAGAATCCCAGAGCCCACATGGGACTCAATCCTGACATAGGGCTCAATACCTTGAACCGTGAGATCATAATCTGAGCTGAAATTAAGAGTCAGATGCTTAATTGACTGAGCCATCCAGGCGCCCCTCACTGTGGTTTTGATTTGCATTTCTCTGACGATGAGTGATGTTGGCCATTCTTATATCTTTTTGGGAAAAATGTCTATTCAGATCTTCTGCCCATTTTTTAAATTGGATTTTTTTTAAACTATTGAGTTGTATGAATTCTTTATGTATTTTGGCTGATAACCCCTTATCAAATATATGATTTGCAAATATTATTTCTCTTTCAGTAGGTTGCCTTTTCATTTTGGTGATGGTTTCTTTTGCTGTGCAGAAGTGAAAACTAAAGTTTGATGGAGTCCCACTTATTTTTACTTTTGTTGTTTTTGCTTTTATTTTTGCTTTTGATGTCAGATTAAAAAAATCATCAGCAAGCTCAATGTCAAGGAACTTACTACTTACATTTTCTTCTAAGAGTTTTATGGTTTTAGGTGTAATATTCAAGTCTTTAATTCACTTTGAGTTAATTTCTGTGTATGGTGTAAGATAGTGGTCCAGTTTCATTCTTTTGCATGTGACTGTCTAGTTTTTTCTCCACACCATTTATTGACTGTCCTTCCCCATTGCATATTCTTGGCTCCTTTGTGATAAACTAATTGACCATATGTGCATGGGTTTATTTCTGGGCTCATTATTCTGTTCCATTGATCTGTGTCTGTTCTTATGTGAGTACCATACTGTTTTGATTCCATTGCTTTGTAATATGGCTTGAAATAAGAGATTATGATGTCTCCAGCTTTGTTCTTTCTCAAGTTTGCTTTGGCTATTTGGGGTCTTTTGTGGTTCCATGCAAATTTTAGAATTGTTTGTTCTATTTCTGTGAAAAATGCCATTGGTATTTTGATTGAGATTGTGTCAAATCTGTAGATTGCTTTGGGTAGTATCTTAACAATGTTAACATTAATTCTTCTAATGAGCACAAACTATCTTTCCATTTATTTGTATCTTCAATTTCTTTGATCAGTGTCCTATAGTTTTCAGTGCACAAGTCTTTCACTTCCTTGGTTAAATTTACTCCTAGGTATTTTATTCTTTATGATGTAAGTGTAAATGGTATTGTCTTCTTAATTTCTCTTTTGATTATTTGTTACTAGTGTAAAGAAATGCAACAGATTTCTGTATACTGCTTTTATGTCCTGCAACTTTATTGAATTTGTGTATTCTAATGGTTTTTTGGTGGAGAGTTTAGGGTTTTCTGTATGTAATATCATGTCATATGCAAATAGTCACAGTTTTTCTTTTCTTATTTGGATGTGTTTTGATTCCTTTTCTTGCTGAATCGCTTTGGCTAGGACTTCCAATACTATGTTGAATAAAAGTGGTGAGAGTGGGCATCCTTGTCTTGTTCTTGATCTTAGAGGAAAGCCTTTCATATTTTCACTGTTGAGTTTGAGGTTAGCTGTGGGCTAGTCCTATACGGCCTTTATTATGTTGAGGTATGTTCCTTCTATACCTACTTTGCTTTGTCAAGAGTTTTTGTCATAAATAGATGTTGAATTTTCTTTTTCCGCATCTATTGAGATGGTCATATGATTTTTATCTTCATTTTGGTGTATCACATTGATTTGCAGATGTTGAACCAGCCTTGAATCCCTGGAGTAAATGGCATTTTGTCATGTCGTATTATCCGTTTAATACATTGTTGCATGGGCGCCCAGTGGCTTAGTCGGTTAAGTGTCCCACTTTGGCTTAGGCCATGACCTTGCAGTTTGTGAGTTCGAGCCCAGTGTCAGGCTCTGTGCTGACAGCTCAGAGCCTGGAGCCTGTTTCAGATTCCGTCTCCCTCTCTCTCTGCCTCTTCCTCATTCACCCTCTGTCTCTCTCTCTCTCAAAAATAAATAAACATTAAAAAAATGAAAAAGGAGTGCCTGGGTGGCTCAGTTGAGTGTCTGACTTTGGCTCAAGTCATGATACCATGGTTTGTGAGTTTGAGCCCCGGGGCATCAGGTTCTGTGCTGACAGCTCAGAGCTTGGAGCCTGCTTCAGATTCTGTCTCTCCCTCTCTCTCTGCCCCTCTCTCACTCAAAAATGAATAAATGTTAAAAAAATACATTGTTGAATTTGGCTTGCTAATATTTTATGAGGGTTTTGTGTCTGTGTTCATCAGGGATATTTGTCTTAGCTCTCTTGTGGCCTCCTTCTGGTTTTTGTATCAGGGTAATGCTGGCCTCATAAAAGGAGTTTGGAAGCATCCCCTCCTTTTTTATTTTTTGGAAGGATTTAAAAAAAATTTTTTTAATGTTTATTTTTGAGAGAGAGAGAGAGAGAGAGAGAGAGAGTGCGAGCAGGGGCAGTGCAGAGAGAGAGAGGGAGACACAGAATCTGAAGAGGCTCCAGGCCCTGAGCTGTCAGCACAGAGCCTGAAGTGGGGCTTGAACTCACGGACCGCAAGATCATGACCTGAGCTGAAGTTGGAGGCTCAGCTGACTAAGCCACCCAGGCGCCCCGGAAGGATTTTTGAGAAGGATTAACTAATTATTTTTTGAACATTTGGTGGAGTTCATCACTGAAGCTGTTTTTTCCTGGGCTTTTGTTTTTTGGGAGGTTTTTGATCACTGATTCAATCTCCTTACTAGTAATAGATGTGATCAGATTTTCTATTTCTTCATGATTCCAGTCCTGCTGGAGAGAGATTTATTCCAACCATGCATTTTAGAATTTATGTGATAAATTATTCATCTATCCATCACCTGGTGGGTAGGATAGGCATGGAGGTAGGGGTAGGGTACTCTGGTTGGGTAGGTACAGAGGGTACTCTGTCCTCCAGGAGCTTACAGTTTGTCCAGAGGTCTTTTTTTTTTTTTTAATTTTTTTTTCAACGTTTTTTATTTATTTTTGGGACAGAGAGAGACAGAGCATGAACGGGGGAGGGGCAGAGAGAGAGGGAGACACAGAATCGGAAACAGGCTCCAGGCTCCGAGCCATCAACCCAGAGCCTGACGTGGGGCTTGAACTCACGGACCGCGAGGTCGTGACCTGGCTGAAGTCGGATGCTTAACCGACTGCGCCACCCAGGCGCCCCCAGAGGTCTTTTTTAATAAGAAACATTTTTTGAATAATTGGTGTATTCATGTGGTTTAAATGTTACAAATCAAAAGAGAAAAGGGAAGGAGTGTCCTCCCGATCTTCCAGCCATCTAGTTCCCCACTCAAGTGGTAATTACTGTGAATACTATCTTCTTTTTCTGAAGACATTCTGTCCATGTTATTCAGTGGCTCTTAATGGGGCTCGGGGGAGGTGGAGCTAATTTAGACAACCTGGGGAAGGTTTTCTAAGGGCATGTTGCTGCAGCCATCAGGCGATGGGGTCAGGGAGGGTCAGGGAGAATGAGCAGGCAGAGATATTCTGAAAAAGATTCCTGGAGGACTTGGGTATAAACCCCCTTCTAGCCCTACCTGTGGGTCTAGCTACACAGGCAAGATCTTTACATGTGGAAGTGGACATACTAATACAAGAGTTTGCTAGAGAGGAAGGTCGCATTCTGGTACAGCCAGAGGGTGCCCTCGCCCAGAGGGGCAAGAAAGCAGCGGTGAGTCTGCTGTGGCTGGGGGGTTGGGAGGCTTTGTGAAAAGTTACCATCTACAACCTTTCTGGACCTCCATGTTCCTCATTTATGAAACGCTAATCTAGGGTTTTAAACTTTCTTTCCCCTTGAATCTGTGTAGTGGTCTGGAGGAACCCATAAACATCTTTAAATGTGTACATGAAACATGGAGGGTTTTAATGTAAATGGATTACACTGAAACCTGATGGTTTCCCCACTTGGTGGGCCCAGGGTATCCCTGTTGCACAGGGATCTATGCTCTGGGGAGGCCATGGCCATGTTCTGGCCCCCAGGAGCTGCTCTGCATCCTCAGCTGCTTGCTGCCTGCTGGTGGTAACTAGGAAAGGAGATGGGGAAAATTCCCTCTGAGCTGGCTTTGCAAAGAGTCCAGTGAGGAATCCATTTCCCCCTGATAATCAGCTTCCCCTCTGTCTACACCAGGTCTTCTGTCCTCACTGAAGATGAGTAGGTCTGTGTGGTGTTGGGTTTCCAAAAGGTGGCAGCACTGTTCTGGGAAACAATCCCCAGATGGGTGGGGAGGGCCTGCCCTCGCAGCCCTGCCTGTGTAGCTCAGTGGAGTATTTGTGAGTCAGCCTGCGTGGGTCTTGTCCATAGTACTAACCTCCCCACTCAGCTGAGTCTCTCAGCTTTCGAGATGGACCCTGGCCAAACCCTGGCTTCTGTTCTTAGCTTGTGGTGGGGTCAGCCCGCAGGGGCCACTCTGAGGGCCACTAAGCCTCACAGGTGCGTGGCTGGATGGGCACACGTCCAAGGACTGGACCACCATCAGATGCAAAAGAAAGTTACGGTCCTGCAATGGACTTTGCTCCCTTTTGCTTCTGGTGTTTGGTGTGGGAGTTCTGGAGGGAGGTAGGCATTTTAAGCAATGCAGTCTTGGGCAGTTTAGGCTGATTTTTTTCTCTCCAAATAATTTAACATTGCCTAAGACAGCATCAAGCATTTGGTGGATCTGTTTAAGGCATGTGGTAGTGCAGTGATTTCTGGTGTGCCAGAGTCCCTTCAGACTCTGGGTGGCCTTCCATTGTCCCTCTGCTGTGAGTTCTGGGGTTTGGAAGCTGGAAGTTGCTGCTTCTGATGTGTGTGTTCACATGGGCTTGGTTCAGTACCTGAACTGTAATTGAAGCAGCTGATTTTCAAGAATCTGCTAGAAGATGAAATTGTCTATACAGTCAGAGTAGAGCATCAGAAGGGCCTGGTTCAAACGTATGTTCTGACTGGTGGATACACTGGTTATCCTCTTCCAAGTCTGTGCCTCTAGAACCTGAACACAATCTTGGGAGGATTTACCTCTACATATCATTCTTTAAACTACACTGCTAACCCTCCATTTCCTCCATCTTCTATGTGTTCTTTCACACAGAGATGCATATATATATATATATATATATATATATATATACATACACACATTTGAATGTTCATTAAGGCAAAGAGACAGAGAAGCAAAAAAAAAAAAAACCCACAAGTTTTATTCATCCATTTATTCCAAAATTATATATGATTCCCTGCTATGTACTAGGCATTGTCCTGATAGTAATTGGAGGGCACAGTCCCTACTTGCATGGAGTTTAGGGGGAGGAGGCAGATAATGTACAAATGAACAAATGTGCTAGAAAAGTATTAAGTCTAAATATGCTCTCCAGATAAGTGGTCTCAGGATGTGACAGTGTGACAGAGTTGTTACCATGAACAGGGTGATCAGGAAATGCCTGCCACTCCTGAGGAGGTGACTAGCATCAGCAAGATGTAGGAATTGGGACATGGCATTAAGGCGGTGGGGCAGGCACTCACCTGTTGTGTTTAAGGCATGGAGAGAAAGCTGGAAGGTGGGATTGGCCATGGGCAGGGGCCGGATCACAGGATGTGATGTAGTCACTGAAGGTTTCTAAGCAAGTGAGTGAGAAAGTGCCTCCAACCCAATTAAATGACTCATATTCCCTTCAAGTGCACACATTGGGGTTTATTTTGGGCACCTCAGTAGAAGAACACCAGAAGGTAGTGGGAGCCAGCTGGAGTTCGTGTGGCATTTAACTCTGTGTTCACTGCATGTCCTCTCCTCTAGACCCCACACTAGCCCCCTCGAGTAGAGCACTGTTCCCATCCATCTGTATAAGAAAAGCAAGGTGCGAAGGTAGAGTAATTAGCCAGCTGGAGGGGCAGAGCTTGAATTTGAACCCCACGGGCTGGGCTCCAAGCCCCTGTTTCCTTGGCCTTCCTGGAATGGACCCCTGGGCAGCTTTTTGTAGTTGTTGTCAATTTTTTTTATTAATTAAAAAAAACACCATGATTTATTTATTTATTAATTCTGCACCCAGCATAGGGCTCCAAGTCATGACCCCAAGGTCAAGAGTCACACACTCCTCCTACTGAGCCAGCCAGGCCCCATATTACTTACTTAATATGTGTGAAATGTTGTTATAATTTGCATTTCTTTGACACTACTGAGATTGAGCACCTTTTCATGTATCTTTACTTTTTTTGTTACAAAATATATATAACCTAAATTCTATCATTTTAACCATTTAAAAATGTTTATTTTTGAGAGAGAGAGGGAGAGAGAAGGCACGTACGTGCATGCACAAGCAGGGGAGGGGCAGAGAGAGGGAGAGAGCGAGAATCCCAAGCAGGCTCTGCACTCAGTGCGGAGCCTGATGCGGGCCTTGAACTCAGGAACCGTGAGATCACGACCTGGGCTGAAATCAAGCGTCGGACACTTAACTGACTGAACCACCGAGGTGCCCCTATCGTTCGAACCATTTTTAAGTGTACAGTTCAGTGGCATTTCTAGAACTTTTTGTCACTTTCAAATAGAAACTGTGTAGCCATCAAGCAAGAACTCCTCATTCTCCTTCCTCCCAGCCCCTGGTAACCTTGAATCTACTTTCTACCATGATGAATTTGGCTAGTCTAGGTATTTCATATAGGTAGACTCATCCGATATTTGTCCTTTTTTGTCTGGCATATTAGACTTAGCATACCATCTGCAGGGTTGGTTCATGAGACGGCATGCATCAGAACATTATTCCTTTTCGTGGTTGAATAGTGTCCCATTGTGTGTACATACCACATTTTGTCTGTCTATCCGATGATGGAGTTTCTACCCGGGACAGCTTTTCACATGGAGACAGGACCTTACCAACTACTCACTCCCGTTCTGAGGATATTTTCTGAACCCTGGAGAATCTGTGTTTGCCCCACGTCAGGGTGACCCTTACCTGTGTGTGGTTAGAGGTGCTGCTGAAGTTTTTAAAGGTAACTAACCTTGAATTATTTAAAAAGCTCAAGATGAACACTGTAACTGTTGCTGTGTCAATATGGACTCTCCTTAGGTTCTTTCCTGTCCACCTCATAGATGCATCGCGTCAGAGGAGAACTCTGCAGGGGTTATTTCATTGTTTACTTCTAAGCCTGAAATCTGTCTCCTGTACATGGAAAATTTAGCTTGTCCTAGAAATTCTCCAGAGTAGCCACATAGGAGCCCCAAGTCTGTGCTGGGGGGCCCTGAGCAGGCCATGTCTACCTGACTTCAGTTTCCTCATCTGTAAAATGGCATGAAACTCCTCCTAAGAGATTCTGTGTCCTTCCCAGACAGGTTAAGAAGCTCCTTTTTATTTCAAATCCAGTTTCTTCCTTGCTGTGGGAAGCCTGACCCTCTCTCCTCTCGAAGGAGCTGGTCAGCATTCCCCCCATAATCCCACATTTCCTGTGACGGCTGCGGGCCCTCAGCCATTGATGAAATGGTGAAACCGACTTTCCAGGGTGGAAAACTGGTGGATTTCAGCCCCTGCACTAGTTGGGTTTCTTTTCTTCGTCCTTGACAACCAGTGATGCTGTTCGGTAGGGAGCCCCCTGCCCGCCCGGGCAGCCTTTCTCTGGATGCCTGGAAGCTCCTGGGTGGCCTTGGGAAGTTTGAGTTGAGTCTTTCTGGATGAACTGCCCCCTCTCTCGTGGCCAGGAAAGAAGCAATGCTGGTTGTTACCTGCGTACTCTTGAGCCGCCGGCTGTGTGAGAGAAGATCCATTTGCTGCATCGATCTCCCGAGGCAGGAGGCCACTCACGGCCAGTTTCCCTTTTCAGAGCAATAAATCTGGGAAATCCTGTGCTGCAGCAGGTGCTGGAGAGGAAGAATGAAGTCCTGTGCGTCCTGACACAGAAGATAGTGACCACGCAGCAGTGTGTGATCTGGGAGCACGTTCAGGTGGAGGAGCAGTGCGGCGGCGTGGTGGGGATCCAAACAAAGGTGGTGCAGGTGCGTGGCTGCCCCGGGGTGGAGGCACCCGGGCTGGAGGTCTTGGTCATCGCGGCCTGGGTCAGGGGCCTCTTGGGGTTGTGTCTTTGTTTGTCAGGCCTCTTCTGTAGTGAGCTAATAGAAACCCAACTCAAATTGGCTTAAACAAGAAATAATGTATTGGCTCATGTAACTGAAACATGCAGGGAAATCTGAGTTCAGTTGCTGCTAGAAGGGAAACTGGGCAGACGGTGTATGCTGCCTCCCCTGGGGTAGAGTCCCTGTCAGGTAGGTGCTCTCCTTGTGGTGTGGTGGCTCCGTGCTGCCACTCCAGGGGAGTGTGCTTCAGGGCCGGCTCTCACCATCATCACTTGTACCCATTTCTGAAGCAGACCCAAGGCCAGGGCAACACAACCCTCGGAATGGTCAGGTGCCTTCCCCAAAAGAAAATGGGTCAAAGGAGCACTGGTCAGGCCAATGCACAGATAGCTACCAGAGCCTCTCGGAGCCAGAGGTCTCAAAATGACCACTTTGGGATCGCTTGCCTCAAATTCTTTGTGGACTGAGCTAGGGAAGGTAAAGAGCAGTACATGTGTCTATACACAGAAAAACAGATGCTTCTGGATTAAAATAGAAGCAGTCTTATTACCAGGCTGATCCCTGAGCCAGTACTAGACTTCTGTGGAACAGGAAGCTATCAACCCCAAACTGTTTCTTCCACAGTCTACCATGGTGTCTGATGACCTATTCTCAGAGATTGGTTTCTTGGAGTGACTTGACTTTTTCCAGAGGACCTGGGAAAGTTGTATTTGGAAGGAGGTGGAGACAGAGGTTGGGTCTGGAGGTGGACTCTCCTTGGGGCAGGAAGGCTGGATAGCAGCGATGAAGGAGGGGCCTGACGGGAGGCGGCTTTGGCCAGCCCTGCCAGTGTTTCTGCCTGTGGTGACCCCACTACAGGCCTGGCGCCTGCCTGGAAATCAGGAAGCTGGCTGTCCTCCCACCAACTGGGATCAAGCTGCTAAAAGGGGTCTCTGATCTCCAGTGTTGAGGCAATGATCTCCCCAGGCTGTCCTGGGAAGGGGTCATATTTGTAACAGTGTTGGAAGGACAGAGCTCTGCTGCCTGACCACTTGGTGTCTCCTGGAAATCCTCCTCTCATGCCTCCAGCACCTCCCCTGGGCTTATTTAACAGCCAGTGTGCCAGCCACAGGGGTCTGGAATGATGCCCCTGGGGAGGTCCTTGCTCTTAGCTAGTTCTCCCAGTCAGGCACTGACATTGTTTGGGATTGTCATCATTGTCCGGGCTGTCACAGTGGTTACCATAATCCTCCGTGAGGGAAATGACAAGTTACCTTGCTCATTTATCTGCTTTATTCAGTACTGTTGACCTAGTCTCATTATCCCCCACACTCTGGAATCTCATTCCACAGAAGTTTGGCCATTTACTTCCCAATATGTGTATCACATCATGAGGCCCACAAGGATCACATCCTTACATCTGCTGATTGGCTCCTATTTTCCACTTGGTTCCTTGGGCATTTGCTCAATGTTTTTGTGTGCAAGGCCCAAGGCTGGCCACAGTGGGGAGGCAGAGAGAAGCCTGGGGAAGTCTGAGCTCATGGGGGCAGCCTGTGCTCTCACTCACAGGTGTCAGCGAAGGAGGATGGGAGTGTCATCAAGGACACCAACGTGGTGCTGGAGATCCCGGCTCCCACCACCATAGCCTACAGCGTCATCGAGTTGTACGTGAAACTGGATGGCCAGTTTGGTGAGTGCCGCCTCCTGCCCTGGGTGTTAGGGGAAAGAGATGGGAAGTGTGGGGATGACAAGTGTGGATGAACTTTCACCAGCACAGCACAGGGTCTATGCTGTGGGCATGCCATCAAACAGACTGTGGATTGGCCCTGGTGCCATGGTGTCCGTGAGGTAGGTTGTGGATGTCGCTGAGCATTAACTCTCCATCTCTGGAATGGGAAAGGCATTCCCTCACCGAGCTGTGGTCAGGATTACATGCAATGAGGCCTGTGAAGTGCCTGGCACAGTGGTTGTTTATTAACAGCCTCAGCTGTTAATAATACTATCAGCATCCCACCTTCCTTCCCCCAACATGAAGCCAAAAATGCTCCACTTGACCTTGCTCTGTTGCTCACCAGTGTGTTCAAAGCTGGGAGATCCTGGTCATTGCATCATTTGAAGAAAACAAGGGCTTTAGCATAGCTCATGTTTGCCGATCTTAGTTGCTCACGGCTCCTTCCTCCTGCTCTTCCTGAGAAGAGGTTGTGTCGAACCTAAGAAAACTGACCACTTCTTAGGGACATGAATGAATAAATGTAACATAATAATTGACTTTTTAAGGTATGGTAATGGTATAGTTATGTTTATAAAAAAAAAGAGTCTTCTGTTAGAGATTATACTGAAGTCTTCACAGATGAAATGGTAACATGTCTGTGGATTGCTTCAAAAATAGTCCAGATGGAATGTAAAGGGTGTATGCGTGGGGTCGGAAGAGGTAAAGAACAATTGTTGAAGCTGGTCAGTGGGTATGAGGAGGTTCGTTGTACTACTCTATTCTTGCGCCATTTCACGTTTTCCATAATGAAAAGTTTTAAAAGGTGTTCCTTGATACACCATGCACATATCTCTTGGTGTCCCCTGTTCTTCTCCTGTGTGTTCTCTGAAGTGGCAGGTTAGGGAAGAGGAAGTTGTCCAGGAGGCAGCTTTTTGTGTGCACTTGGCCCACACGAGTTAACTATGGCATTGAGCTACAAGTACAGGCACTTAGAACACTGATGGTCCTTACCTGACAGTCACAAGCTCCTGGGCATGTGAGGAGCCAAAGAAGAGATGCGTGAGGCCCGGAATGCAATGGTGGAGCCTCCGCTTTCTTTTCACACATGGAGCAGCCTGCATTTCAGGGAGGTGACACAGAGTGAGGGTTTCAGGTTTTTAGACATCGTTCTGCAGAGGCTCCTTAGGAATGCATGAACTATCAGAAATACCAAGAATTGTGACCTACAGGCTTCAGGCCATGGTTCCAAATTTGTGTCCTTGTTTGGCATTTTTATGATTTTATTCTGTCTCGTTGGAAGTCTTCTACTTGAACAAGATTGTCGCTCCTGTTTTTGTTATCAGCATGTTACCACATGCATTTACGTGACTCCAGCCCAAGATGTTTAGGCCCGGTTATCCTGTCCAGATGGGTTGGTAGTCGAGGGGTCACATTTATTAGCCTTTGGAAAACTTGGCCTGCACCCGAGGATGCCCGTGAGTGCTCTGAGGACCTTTGGTGGCTGAGACCAGGCTGGGGCTACCACTCAAGGCTGTGGGGCCTGTGAGGATCCCCTTCCTGTTTCTCTGAGGAGGTGGCAGTGCCCTGCCACTTGCAGCTCTGGTGGGGCACCTGCAGAGGGCCTCTCTTTCTCAGACAGGATTGGAAAGACACAGCCTTGTCTGGCTGGCTCTCCTGTTTACATTTCAATTTCCAGCCTTTTATCTTGGCTGGCTTCTGCTGTCTTTGAAAATATGCTCCTCTTTGTGCTGTTGAGAAGAGGTCCCCAGGGGGGATCATGGAGGTTCTTTTGGCTCACTTCCCACACCCTGGCCTAGGAAGCCCCGCTCCATTGCCCTTTCCCAACGCCGAATCTGTGCCTGTGCAGCCTGGTGGCCAGGCCGACTTTCTGTGCGACTCATAGCCTGATTTTTAAGCCAGTTTTGCTCCCCCCTGCCTTTTCCCCCATCTGTGTTCCACAGAATATTCTGATCTGGCTTCACAAACATAGATTTGCAGGGGCCAGAAGGGCCCTTAAGAGGCTGCCTGATGTCTCCTCCCCACCTTCTGAGAGGGAATACATTGGACAAGGATCCTGTTTGTCCTCTGAAACTTTATGTGGAGGCCGACTCCTCTGAGTCCCTTGTGGGGGGCACCATGTGGCCTGTCGTAGCCAAGAGATTCTCTCATCCATGACCCCTTCCTTCACCAATAGCTTTCCTCTTATAGCCAATCATAGATGTCGTTTTATGGTTTTGAACTTTAGCCTTGTACTTCGTACAATTAGGCATTATACCAGTGTCCTTTCAGTGCATACTTCTGATTGGATGCCCTGTGGACATGAACCTGTGCCCCTGACTCAGCCTCGGTCAGCGCACTTGTCTGCAGGTCTACTGGCCCCAATAGCATTTCCCCACCAAGTCCTGCCACACACTCTTAATTGGCTTCCCCGCTTCTGTGAATCTTTCCCCATCTGTTCCATCCTAGCAGTATAACTAATATGATTCTTTAAAAATAAAAATGTGGTCATTTCACACACCTGCGTAAACACCCTTCAAGGGCTCCCTTTGTCCCAAAACAAAGTCTGCATTTCAGGTGTGTTGTGGTCCAGCCCCAACAGGTGTCTAGCCTTCCTTCTAATCTCCAGATGCTGCTGATGTAGCCATCTGGCCAGAGTTAACCCACTGTCTAGGAACACTCGTCTGGCCCTTATTCCAGAGCCCCATGACTGCCTGTGTGCTCTCTGCCCTCTTTGTCCAGCTAATTCTTACCAAAACTTTAGGAGGCTCCTTAGACACTGCTTCATCCAAGAAACTTTTTCTGGTTCTCTCTCTGCTCTTGCCATTTTGGCTTCAGGGACCTGTGCACCTCTTCCAGTACCCCTATGCTATGTCTGTTCCCACTCATAACATACTTACTGTTGAGGCCTGGACTATAGTCCTTTTGTGTCACTGGCTCTTGGCACAGTGACCAACACAGAAAACAATGAAAGAATTGGCAGTGTCTCCAGGGTTCTGTGCATGTGTATAGGCAAGAGTGGTGCTGATGCCATAGACTCCTAAATTACCAGCTGGGGGGCCTGCCTGGCTCTTGGCAGGATTTGAGCCTATGTTAATTGTCATGGTGGCTGTCTTGGGGGAGCAAGGTTAACACCTGAAGCCTGGTTCACATTCATCTGCCTCAGTGCCTGGTGCCAAGGGCACAATGAGTCAGGGGTGCCCCAGATGCCCACTGAGTGTGGGTTGGATGAGTGCATAAATGAAGGATTGTTTCATTTGTCTTTAGATAGCCATTTGATTTTTGTCATTAGTACCCACAAGCAAGTAAAAATATGTGCTAATCCTCATGCCATCCACATTTTAATTCTGTAGCCTGTGCTTAAGTACACAAATGATTTAATAGAAGCATAAGGGGCACCTGGGTGCCTCAGTCAGTTAAGCGTCCGACATTGGCTCGGGTCATGATCTCACGGCTTGTGGGTTCCAGCCCCATGTCAGGCGTCTGTGCTAACAGCTCAGAGCCTGGAACCTGCTTCGGATTCTCTCTCTCTCTCTCTCTCTCTCTCTCTCTCTCTGCCCCTCTCCCACTCACACTCTCTCTCTCAAAAATAAACATTAAAAAAAATTTAAATAGAAAGATAAAAAGAGCCCTAATTCATGAGTGCACTTGCTATTTTTGCTTATTAAGGACATAATAACTGTCACATAACTGTTACCTTAGGTTCTTAAATATGGACATATTTAAGGAAATATTTTATTATTTAAAAAAACTTTTTATTATGGAAAATTTATACATGTTCAAAAGTAGAGATAATACTATGAACTCCCATGTACCAGCTTTCATAACTGGGTTGATTTGTGTTTCATCTACAACTTGACCACCTCCCTCCATCCCATTCAATAATTTCGAAACAAATCCTAGGCATTGTATTGCTCTATAAATACTTCAGTATATCTGAAGATGATACTTTTTTTTTTTTTAAAGACAAGTTTTGCCTTTATATAGATTCATGGAGACTGTATTTATTTGAGTCTGGTCTTTTCACTTAATATGTTTGTAAGATTCACTTATACAATTGCAGAAATCAGAAATTCACTTTTAATTGTTGAGTATTATTTTATTTATTAATGAATAAAAGACAAGACTTGAAAACTACAACCACATACCACTCGTATACTTATATTGTCAATAATACTTTAATATCATCAGTTCAATCAAATCAAATTTATTAATCAAATTCAAATTTTTTGTTTCAAACATGGGAAGATGTTTATGATTTGGCTTTATTAAAAAGAAAACCACTAGGGACACCTAGGTGGCTCAGTCGGTTTTGTGTCTGACTTGGGCTCAGGTCATGATCTTGCGGTCCGTGAGTTCAAGCCCTGCATCAGGCGCTGTGCTGACAGCTTGGAAACTGGAGCCTGCTTCGGATTCTGTGTCTCCATCTCTCTCTGCCCCTTCCCTGCTCATACTCTCTCTCTCTCAAGAATAAACATTAAAAAAATTAAAAAAAAAAAAAAAGAAAACCACTGGCCCCAACTGCTGTCATTTTAAAATGTACTCATTTGAATTTTTGCTATTTAACAGTTTGTTCAAGTCAGGCTAAGGAAATACTTCTGATGTTGGAAAGATTGCCTCCCACCCGTTCAGAGAGGACACACTGGAGAGCTTTATGTTGAGAACAACCATTTTCCTGTATTTCTAGGAAGTGGCTGACTTTTCATCAAACAGTGTAATGTGTAGGAAGTGGGCTTATGGGATCAGAGAGTGGATGTGTTCCCCTTCACCCCCCACTTCCCTATTAGGTAATCCTGGGTTTGAGATGTGCCAACAAGTCTCAGCTGACCCTATGCCTGGCTTGTCCTTTTCTCCCACATTACAGAATTCTGCCTCCTACAAGGGAAGCATGGTGGCTTTGAGATTCACAGAAGTGACTATGTCTTCCTGGACCTTCCGTCCTTTGAAGAGTTTCCATTTTGGGAAATGCCAGATTCTGGACCAGGACCATCTGCCCTGGATTGGCCGCTGAATGTTTTAAAACAAGGTATTGTCAGCAGGGTGGGGTGTGGTAATCTGATTGCTACTTTAGTACGATACTTCATGAGGTGAGGTGGTCTTCAGGAGCGGTGACTCCTCAGCGACTTAATGGAGAACATTTGAGAACAGAGGGAACAATGCTTCCAAGTCAGACCTAGTCCACTCAGCAGGATGCACCTCTGTGGAATCTTAGGGAACCTCAGGTCTTGGGTGCCATGTTTTGAGGAAAGGGTGGAAGACTAAGGAGTGAAAGAGTCTGGGGTTTGGCATTTTCTTTCATTTTATCCATAGAAGACTCGCAGACTATTAAAAGTAGCTAGTTAGCAAAGAGCCATATCCCAAATTTTGCATCTGTTTCATTACATTCCAGCCTTCACTGCCAGCACAGGCAAGGCTTTCGTCAGCATTGCAAAATGCTCTCTTGGGGGCTCTTTATCCACGTGGCTTGAAGCCCTGCATCCGGTGAGGAGGAGGGGAGTACCTGTGACTTGCCTGCAGCAATTCCTTTTATTCTTCATAGGATTTTGTGTTTTAAAAAGTTGGCTTTTCTTGTGATGGTGTGGACGGGTGGGGGGTGGGGGCGGGGAGGAGTGCAGTATGTAGCCAAAGAGGAAATGGACAAGGAAAAGGGGAAACAAATAACTGGGTAAGAACTTGGTAAAAAGAGCTAGAAACAGCTCAGAATGATCTGGAGAATGGCCAGGAGGATAAGAAGAGACTGTCATCTATGGGGCTTCAGAGGGTCCCAAACTAGAAGATACTTCTTTCTGTAGCAAAAGCATCAGGGTTGGAAGAAATGGCAGGGAAGGATAGGGCTCTTCCATCCTGCAGGGCTGCAGGCCCCTCCTCTGCCTCCTTGAGACTGACAGTTGGGTCTGACTTCCAGCTGCCATTTAAGCATGGTCGTAGGTTAGGACACAACAGAGCGGCCCTGCAGCCGTGTCCTGTGCTCCAGGGAAGGGACAAGAGTTCATGGACTGCAGCTTATCATTTCCTTTCCTACCAGTCCACCCTGTCAGTTGGCCATTCAAATCAGCCTGATGTGGAGTAGGGTGGGGGCCAGCCTGGCCTTTATGCCCTTGGACTTTACACTAACCAGGAGAGCTCTTCTCTCCAGGATGGCATGGCAAAGACCTAGCTGTATTTATAGAGAAGTTTTTGAATGGGTCAGTGACTGATGTGACCTGTTCCTCTCCATGGGGCTCTCTGACCATTGTGTATTGGAATTTGCCATCAGCAGAGGTAGTGCATTATGTATTAGTATGCATTTCTGCATATGAAACGGTTTTGGTTTATCAAATCTTGTTCTTAAATCCTCACTGGGCTTAATTTACTAGAAGTATTCCAGTGTTGTTTAAAAAAATACAGAAAAGATTTTAAGGAGAGAGCCTCAACCATCCTGCAGAAGATGTGCATAACCCAGCTGGTGGGTCTGTGCACCTGCCCATTCTCCAGGATGGGTGAAGAATAATGAATGGGAAAAATGGAATGGCTGGTGTTTGCCATAAAAATAGGGTGCCAGACTCTTTGAAAAGCAAGCATTAAATATTAAAGGATAAAAATATGCATGGTATTAAAAGAAAGGACATGGAAAATAATGGACTTTGGAGTCTGCATGGCTGCAAAGCCCTATAAAAGTATTGAGTGATGGTTAGTAATTCAGCCTTGATAATTGACTTCTGTAGAAATCATGCTAAAGAGGAGTCTAAATAATTGATTAGACTTTTCCAGAAAGTAGACTTAATATTTAGTAAGTCCTCAGAAAAAAGAGTTAAGTCTGAAATGAATCCGGGTGCCCTCTTTCTTTTCTCTTTTTGTCCCCCTTCTTTCTTCTTGCAGTAGTGTGAGTGGTTATTGAAAAACACGCAGGGTGGTATCTAGCTCGATGTCTTTTGCTTCCTAGTTCCATTGTGTGTTACTGCATGTTACTGTGTTACTGCATGTGTCTTTCTTTTTTTTTTTTTTTTTTTTAATTTTTTTTTTTTTAACGTTTATTTATTTTTGGGACAGAGAGAGACAGAGCATGAACGGGGGAGGGGCAGAGAGAGAGGGAGACACAGAATCGGAAACAGGCTCCAGGCTCCGAGCCGTCAGCCCAGAGCCTGACGCGGGGCTCGAACTCCCGGACCGCGAGATCGTGACCTGGCTGAAGTCGGACGCTTAACCGACTGCGCCACCCAGGCGCCCCTCTGCATGTGTCTTTCAAAGAACTGAGGACGATTACTATAAAAAGCAAAGGCTGCTGTCCTTTGTTCTGAGACACGCATGGGAGTCATGATGCTGGGTGTGCTCTGCTGTTTTCACAGGGACTCTGCTCTTGGAGAGGGATTTCCATCTGTTTTTGGAGCTGCCAGAACAGCAACAGACAGCACTTAGTGACATCCTCCAGGCGGTCCTGTTCGATGAAGAATTGCTTGTGGTCCTGGAACAAGTGGTAAGACCACAGACCTCTCAAGGCAGTGCTGCTTCTACCTGGGTTTTCAGGAGATGTGGACAGGCTAGACCTCTTGGGATGAGGCTGTGAGCTGGGATAAAATTGCATTTAAAATTTCCTCACTTCCTTTAAACCTTAAAGCTTCTCTTTTTCTTATTCCCAGATCCTTAGTTATCTAAATGCAGAAAGGTAGCTGATGTCAAGAATCGAAGTGCAGATTGGTTCCCTCGGGCTGTCATAGTAAATTACTACAAACTCTCTTACAGTTCTGGAGGCCCGAAGTCTGAAGCTGAGAAGTCAGCAGGGCCATGCTTCCCCCACAGGCTCTAGGGGAGGATGCTTCCTTGCCTCTTCCAGCTTCTTGTGGCTCCTGATGCTCCTTGGCTTGTGGCCACACTGCTCCAGTCTCTACTCTGTCTTCCTATGCCCCTGTCTTCTGTGTTGATGTCTTCTCCTTTTCTGTCCCTTAAAGGACACTCACCATTGGATGTAGGACCCATTCCAGCCTAGGAGCATCTCATCTTGAGATCCTTATTTTAATTATATCTGCAAAGACTTTAATTCCAAATAAGGTCAAACTCTAAAGTTCCAGGTGAACATATATTTTGGGGGCCTCTATTCAGCCCCACTACAAGGGGGCTGTGTGGCAGAGTCCAATAGGTCAATTTATTCTATTTAGAATAGATTGAAAAGCAGGCCTTTGTATTTTTTTGGTTTGTAGCAGCAGGATTTTCTGGTTGAGTTCCTTAACTATTAGTTGTACAAATGGTAAAGGACACACCACCTGGCAACCTGCCAGACTTTGCACTCTCCTTCCTTAAGGGGGCTAGAGCAGATGATTTATATGATAGGTTTTTCTTTTCTTTTTTCTATTATTCAGAGATTTTGAACTCTGATTTTCTGATTCAATGCTTTTATGATTTCCAGAAGAGCATTCATGTTATTTTCCCCTCTTGAAATTGGACTGTACCAAAAGAGCTTGGCCACCGGTGGGGGACCCTATACTTGTAGAAAGAGTCTAACAGTCCAAGACATCTGGGTGTTCTGGGCGATGTGCAGCTCAGAGGAGGGTGTACGAGCCCCAGGAAGAACACACATGTTTCAAAAAGCCCCTGACTTATACTTCTTAGAATAGCTCCAAGAGGGAAATATCAGACCAGTAGTACATTTGGAAAGAACATCAGGTGTCCTGTCAAGTGCAGGAGAAACAAGCTTCCCAGGTAGTGGGGGCTGGTGGGCTCTTCTACGAATGCACCTGATGTAAAGGTGATGATGGAGGAGAGCTCACTCCTTACTAGCAGGGTCACCCACCTTCCAGCAGGTCCAATGCTCACGAATGGGGCTGCTCTGGGTCTAGCTGGGAATGTGGTTGGGGGCTGCTGTGCCAAGTTTAAAGCTGGATAACATGATGGGATAATGTTTTTATGTTCCCCTCCTTAGTGCTGCATGTAGTCACTTGTTTCTGATCTCTGGCACGACCTGACAGACCCTGCCCTGTCCTGCAAGGTTTTCCTGCATCCATTTTACCCTTGCTGTGAAAGAATAGTACCTGGGCAAGGCTGTTTACTCTTTTTATGAGGAAATCTAACCTGGCGGATTAGTAATTTAAAAACAGAAAGCAATTAGGGTTTTGCTTTACTTGGGAGATGGTGGAAGGGCAAGGGGTTGCGTGTCATGGGGCAGAGCCTCAGCTTGGCCTCTGGCTTTACTACATCCATCTCTTTTCTCTTCCTTATGCAGTGTGAGGACATATTAAGTGGCCTGTCACTCCCAATGGCAATACTGGGGAAGCTGAAGCCCCCACAGCAGCAGGACCTCATGGCTTTCCTGTGTCTGGTGGGGTACAGAATGCAGGGCAAGTGTCCAGGCCCAGAGGATGCAATCAGCAACCAGGAGCTCTTTTCTACAGCCTACTTCTTGGTCAGTGCACTAGCAGGTATGGAAAGAGAGAAAGAAAGTGCTGTTGTGGCTTTGAAATTGCTTTGCTTATTGTTGTGGAAGATGTGGTAAATATGGTTACTTCCCTTTCAGCAGTACAGGGAGGGTAAGTGAAAGGCTGAGGAAACTTATATCATCGCCATGAAAAGTCAAAGACTTGAGTGTGATGCCAGCTTCCTCTACTCTCTCTTTTCTCTTCCAAGGAGGGCTGTCTGCAGGCACATACCCTCAGCGGCACAGGAAGGCATCTCCTCAAACACAGCCTGTGATTCATACTTGAGCCCTGACACTGCTGCATGGAAGTGGCTTCCATCTGCCTACTGCTTTTTCCTCTAGTGTTTTGGTACTTCTGACCCTCATTGCAGACTTATTGGCCACCTTGTGTACATTTGGGCAGGGAGACTGTAGAGAGTATCCCAATGCACTAGGATGCTGGGCCCAGCAGCAACACAGCTTCCACGATGGTCCCGGGATGGCCCTTCTGGAGCACAGTGGTGCAGTGGTTATCTAGCAGTGGACCCTGCCCTGCCACTCCTCTATCACTCCCATCCAGGATTCACCATGCCGGAGGGTCTTGGGTATCAGAAGGTAGTCATCCTATGTAAGGAGGCTGGGCTTCCAGTTCCTTCTTGGAAAGGCAAGACCTGGCACAGCAGCCTAGGATCTCTGTCCCCACAACTTCCCTTCATGATGATATTAGTCGAGGTGTTGACTTCCTGATGCATTCATGGCTGCTCCCCAGCACCACAGACAAACAGAGGCCAAGGACATTATCAGGTTTTAAAAAATTAATCAGACAGGATCCCTCTTGCTAGCTCTACATGCCAACGAATATATGTTACGTATATATGCTATGGATATATGCTGTGTTCTAAGTCATGGATACATGTTTTAACTAGGACAGGACATAAAATAGAGGCCTGTGGAACACTACTAGAGACCCTTCCTCCCTGATGTTAACATCAGTGTACTCGAGTCTTTCGATATAGCCATTCTATTAGGGGCTAATCTATTGGCCAGAGTTTTCCAGTTTGTGAAGGGCCTTTTTTTTTTTTTTCCACATGCCCTATTACTTATTGAAATATTTCTATCAATAGCCTAGTTCAGTGATGTGAAATATGCAGTATGTGGCTGAAATGGTGAATGCATCACAGTCCCCTTCTCCTTGAAACCTGGACAAAGTTTCAAATTCTCTGCAGCCTTGCACATAGGCAGCAACTGGGAGTTGACACATAACCTGAGACTTACTTGCTGTTTCTGACAGCAAGTTGTCAGAACAACTGCTGTCAGTTGTTTTGGATGCTCAACCGACTGAGCCACCCAGATGCCCCTATCAGTTCTAGTTTTTTGATGAGAGTTTTCTGGGTTTTCTATACATAGTATAATGTCATTTGCAAAGAGTGAAAGTTTGACTTCTTCCTCACCAGTTTGAATGCCTTTTTTTATTGTTGTCTGATTGCTGTGGCTAGGGCTTTTAGTACTATTATGTTTAATAAAAGTGGTGAGAGTACACATCCTTATCTTGTTCCTGACCTTAGGGGAAGACTCTCAGTTTGTCCCCATTGAAGATGATGTTAGCTGTGGGTTTTTCATAAATGGCATTTATTATGTTGAGATAAGTTCCCTCTAAACCTACTTTGTTGAGGGTTATTATGATGAATAGATGTTGTACTTTGTCAAATGCTTTTTCAGTGTCTATTGAAGTGATCATTTGGTTCTTAGCTTTTCTCTTATTAAATTTTTTTTTTTTTAATTTTTGAGAAACAGACAGGGAGAGGGGCAGAGAGAGAGGGAGACCCAGAATCTGAAGCAGGCTCCAGGCTCTGAACTGTCCGCATACAGCCCGACACAAAGCTTGAACTCATGAATCATGAGATCATGACCTGAGCTGGTCAGATCCTTAACCAACTTATCCTTTCTCTTATTGGTGTGATGTATCACATTGATTTGTGAATATTGAATCAACCTTGCAGCCCAGGAATAAATTGCATTTGGTCATGGTGAATGATTTTTTAAATGTATTGGGTTTGGGTTTGGTTTGCTAGTATTTTCTTGAGGATTTTAGAATCCATGTTCATCAGAGATAATGGCCTAAAATTCTGTTTTGTTTTGTTTTGTTTTGGTGTTTTCATCTGGTTTTGCTATCAGGATAACACTACTCTCATAGAATGAATTTGGAACTTTTTTCCTTCCTTTTTATCTTTTGGAATAGTTTGAGAAGCATAGTTAACTCTTCTTTAAATGTTTGGTAGAATTTGCCTGTGGAACCATCTGGTCCTGGACTTTGGTTTCTTGGGAGTTGTTTGATTACTGATTCAATTTCTTTGCTGGTAATCTATTCAAAGTTTCTATTTTTTTTTTTCCCCTGTTTTGGTAGGTTATATGTTTCTAGGAATTTATCCATTTCTTCTAGGTTATCCAGTTTTTTGACATATAATTTTTTATACTACTCATATAGTTGTATTTCTGTGGTGTTTGTTATTTTTAATCTTTCATTTGTGACTTTATTTGGGTCCTTTCTCTTTTTTTCTTGATATGTCCAGCTAGAGGTTTATCAATTTTTTTGTCCCCCTCCCCCCCAAAGAACCAGCTCCTGGTTTCATTGATCTTCCATTGTTGTCTTAGTTTCTATATCATTTATTTCTGTTCTAGTCTTTATTATTTCCTTCCCTCTGCTGGTTTTAGGTTTTGTTCTTTTTCTAGCTCCTTTAGGTATAAGATTAGATTGTGTATTTGACATTTTTGCTGTTGGGGCAGGCCTATATTGCTATACACTATCCTCTTATGACTGCTTTTGCTGCATCCCAAAGGTTTTGGACCATCATGTTTTCATTTTCATTTGTTTCCATGTAATTTTTAATTTTGTCTTTAATTTCCTGGTTGACTCATTTATTGTTTAGTAGCATGTTATTTAACCTCCATGTATTTGTGGTGTTTCCAGATTTTTTCTTGTGGTTGACTTCTAGTTTCATAATGTTGTAGTCAGAAAAGCTGCATGGTATGACTGATCTTTTTAAGTTTGTTGAGGCTTGTTTGTGGTCTAATATGCGGTCTGTTCTGCAGAACGTTCCTTGTGCACTTGAAAAGAATGTGTATTATGCTGTTTTAGGAAGGAATGTTCTGAATATAACTGTTAAATCCATCTGGTCCAGTGTGTCACTCAAAGCCATCTTCTTGCTGATTTTCTGTTTAGATAATCTGTCCATTGATGTAAGTGGGGTGTTAAAGTCCCCTCCTCTTACTGTATTATTATAGATTAGTTATTTCCTTTATGTTTGTTATTAACTCCTTTATGTATTTGGGTGCTCCCATGTTGGATGCATAAATATTTCAATTTTTATGTCTTCTTGCTGGATGATGGCCTATTATTATATAGAGTCCTTCTTTGTCTCTTGTTACAGTCTTGTTTTAAAGTCTATTTTGTCCAATATAAGTATTGCTATACCAGCTTTCTTCTGACATCCTTTTGCATGATAAATGTGTCTCTATCCCCTCACTTTCAACCTGAAGGTGTCTTTAGGTCTAAAATAAGTCTTTTGTTGGGGTGCCTGGGTGGCTCAGTCGGTTAAGCATCTGCTGACTTAAGCTCAGGTCAAGATCTCACCATTCCCAAGTTGGAGTCCCACGTCGGGCTGTGTGCTGACAGCTCAGAGCCTAGAGCCTGTGTCAGATTCTGTGTCTCCCTCTCTCTCTGCCCCTCCCCTGCTTCCACTCTGTCTCTCTCTCTCAAAAATAAATACTAAAAAATTTTTTTTTTAAAATAAGTCTCTTGTTGGCAGCATATAGATGGGTCTTATTTTTTAATCTACTCTGTTACTCTCTATCTTTTGATTGAAGCATTTAGTCCATTTATATTCCAAGATATTATTGATATGCATTTGTTGCCATTTTATTATTTGTTTCGTGGTTGTTTCTGAACATTTTCTCTGATCCTTTCTTGCTTTCAGGGTTTACTGGTTTTCTTTAGTGATATATTTGCATTTCTATCTCTTTATTCTTTGCCTCTTTACTAGTGCTTTTGGTTTGTGGTTACCATTAGGTGTGTACATAACATCTTCTGCATGTAGCAGAACATAACATAGCATAACATCTTCTGCATGTAAGTTGGTTACTTATGTTTGAACCCATTCATTACTCCTTCTTTCTCAATGTTTTAAGTACATGGTGTCATATTTTATGTCTTTTTTTGTGAGTTCCTTGACTGTTTTTTCACAGAAATACTCATTTTTATTGCTTTTGTGTTTTTGACCTTCATACTGTCATTTTTTAATCTTTCCTTTCTAGTCAGAGTCCCCTTTAGTATTTCTTGCAGGGCTGGTTTAATGGTCATGAACTTCTTTAGTTTTTGCTTATCTGGGAAAATCTTTATCTCTCTTCTATTCTAATGATAGCCTTGCTGGACAGTGTTCTTGGCTGCTGATTTTTCCCACTCAGTACTTTGAATATATCCTGCCACTCCCTTCTGGCTTGGAAAGTTTCTGCTGAAAAATCCAGGTAGCCTTATGGTGTTTTCTTTTGTATGTAACTGGTTACTTTGTCTTGCTGCTTTTATTCTTAAATTTTTATTTACCTATTTATTTGTTTGACAGAGTGCAAGCAAACAAGTGGGGGAAGGGCAGAGGGAGGGAGAGAGAATCTTAAATGGGCTCCATGCCCAGTGCAGAACCCAATACTGAGGCTTGCTCCCACAACCCTCAGATCATGACTTGAGCTGAAATCAAGAGTTGGATGCTTAAATGACTGAGCCACCCAGGTGCCCCTGTCTTTTAATATTTTTTCATTATCACTATATTTTGCCATTTTAATTACAGTATGTCTTGGTGTGCATCTGCTTTTGCTGATTTAGTTGGAGGTTCTCTGTGCCTCCCGAATCTGGATATCTGTTTCCTTCCCTGAATCAGGGTAATTTTCAGCTATTATTTCTTCAAATAAATTTTCTGGCTCCTTTTCTCTCTCTGCTTCTTCTGGAACTCCTATAATGTGAATGTCATTACATTTGATGGAGTCACTGAGTTTCCTAAGTCTATTCTTGTTTTGCATAATTATTTTTTCTCTTTTGTTCAGCTTGATTTCTTTCCATTACTGTCTTTTCTATCATTAATTGATTCCTGTGTTTTCTCCAGCCTGATATTCATTCCATCAAGAATGTTTCTCATTTTGTTTATTGAGCCCTTTATCTCTGCTATGTTATTCCTTATCTCTGGGTTAATGGTCTCCCTAGTGTTCTCCACTCTTTTCTCAAGTCCTATGAGAATCCTTAGGGTCACAGCTTTAAATTCTTTACCAGGCATGGTACTATATATCTGTTTTTCTTAGAACTTCTGAGGTAGCCTTGTCTTTTCATTTGGGACAAAATGTCTTATTTTGTCTAAGTCTCTGTGCCTGTTTCGTTGTTAGGAAAGTTAGCTACATCTTCTGTTCTTACCCTTAGGTAAGGGCTTTATGAAGAAGAGATCCTGTAGTGCTCTGCAGTGTAATGGCCCCTGTTCCCCAAGGCCTGGTGATTCCAGGAGTGTCTCTAATGTGTCCTGGCTACTTTATCCTTCAGACTAGTCTGCAGAGGCTCTCTTTGTCTGTTGTGGACAGAGTTTGGTCCTTGGCCTGAGTTGGTGTGTTTAACTAGGTGTGCTCTGATCTGCTTGTTAATGAGATCTATTGCTGCTGCCACTGGAACAGAGGCCTCACAAAACGTGTAAGTCAGGACATGCAGTGTTGTCAGGAATTTGGGGCCCTCTTCTGAAGGGGGGGCCTGCTGGGAATGGGGCAAGCATGACTGGAAAGTGTGGTTCTTGCAGAGCATGAAGCTAGGTATAATTGAGTTAAGTACCAAGTGTTGGCATTACACTTTTTAGAACTTTAAAATTTTTTTACATGTTTTTATTTATTTGTGTGAGAGAGAGAGACAGAATGCAAGCTGGGCAGGGGCAGAAAGAAAGGGAGACACAAAATCCAAAGCAGCCTCTAGGCCTTGAGCTGTCAGTACAGAGCCCAATGCAGAGCTGGAACTCGTAAACCACAAGATAATGACCTGGGCCGAAGTTGGATGCTCAACCGACTGAGCCAGCCAGGTGCCCCTTGCCCTGGTTGCTACAGGTGACTCTGCTTTTATGTTAATGGGAGGGGTAGGGGAAGGCATTTGCCAGTTCCTATGTTCTCAGAGGGGTCTCTCCATGAACACTGTCTCTCTAGAACATGCTCTCAGATGAGCAACTAACCTCCTCAGTGTGTGCCCCAAGACACTCTTCAGATTGCTATTTCATGCTGTATGTCTGCAGGCTATTTGGGGCTGCTCTTGAAGAGAAGGCAGGCGATGTCCTTTAAAAATCGGGGCTTTAAGCACCACTGGTTGCAAGAACTCAGGAAGTAAGTGCCCTTTTGCTTTCCAAGCCGATTGCTGTGGGGATTCATTTTTTCTGTGTGCTCCCCTGTGTTTCACCCTTCTCTGTGACCACTGCTCCTTCCATTCTGCGGTTGCCATGATCCATTTCTCTCTCAAGCCACAACTCTGGACTCTATCTTTTTGATGTGGCCTCTTCTCTACCTTTAGTTGTGGAGTTTATTCTGCCAGTCTTCATATAGATTTCTGGCGTCCTTAGGATGATATGATAGTTGTCTAGTATTTGTGGGATGCAGCAAGCCTAGGTTCCTCCTACTCAGCTGCCATCTTCCCCTTCTTCTTCAAGTAGGCCTGTCATGGGAAAACTGGGGGTAGTAGGCAGCCAAGAACTCTCTCCATTTGTTACTGTCCCATGGGGCCCAGGATCTCAAGCCTGCTCACCACCAGAGCCAGGTGATCAAGAGGTATTCTCTGGCTGGCAGCCATAAAAACTAGAGCATCAGACCTGTGCAATGGCTCCCCTCCAGGAGATATTGGTGCTCTGGAGTGTGGTAGAGGAAGGATGCAAAGATGGTAAGCACTGGCAGCTATCTATCCTTACAGTGTACTCCAGCAGGCCTCTCCTCTGTTTGAGGTGTCTGCCCTTTAGATTGCTGCTTGTTTCTTTTTTAATGTTTGTTTTTGAATGACAGTGTGAGCAGGGAGTGGCACAGAGAGAGGGAAACACAGAATCCAAAACAGGCCCCAAGTTCTGAGTCTGGATGTGGGGCTCAAACCCATAAACTGTGAGATCATGACCTGAGCTGAAGTTGGATGCTTAGCTGACTGAGCCACACAGGCACCCCCAGATTGCTGCTTTAAGATAACAAGCCTGTTGCACAGAAAGTCTGGACACCTGTCAAAGGGCTGCCTTGGTGTAGGTAAGTCCATGTGCAAGGCTTTAATGAACCATTTCTCAGTTTGCTATAGCCTTGTGGGTCTCAAGGACATGAGCCCCATTGGCTTTCAAAGCTAGAGGTGTAAGGAGCTGGTTCCTGCGGTGCCTGTCTTAAAAATGTAGGGTTCAAACTCTTTGCTTTTCATAGAGAAGCTTTTAAGTTCTCTCCCAATTGTGGGTCACTGTGCCAAAGGTGGGGTTTATGGTGACTTTGTGGCTCAGCCTTTCTTACCTGCTTCAATGTGGGATGTTCCTTGCTTGCCAGATGTGTAGGAGTTGCTCTGGTGGTTGTGGGTTTTTTTTCAGAGGATATTGTTCCATATGTAGCTGGAGATTTGGGGCACCACAGGAAGAGGTGGGTTCAGGATCTTCCTACATTGCATCATGAACCAGTCTCTTCATGCTTAACTTATCCAGCATCTTGCCTGTGTCTGGAACTCTTCCTCAACCACTTTGTGACCTTAAGTGTGAACTCCTCAGGTCTCATTTGTAAAGAGTCAGAATACAGAAGAGCAGTCAAAATAAATCATTTCAACTCAAGAAATACTGAAGAGGCCTCTTATGTGTTGTAGGCACTGCTAGGTGTTGAGATAGGGGAAGATAATCATCTGCACCCACAGGGAAGTTAAAGTAGTAAAATTAGTTGGTATGGTTTGTAAAGCAGATGCTGTTATTTCATCCTTCTCTCCTTACCACCATTGCTCAAAATAGTGAATGACTATCCTCCTAACCTGGAACTAAAGTATTTCTAAGAATAAGGGAGAGTGGATGATGACTACATGGGACTCAGGAGCCAGAAAAGTGAGGGAATGGAAGCATAAACACGGGAGATGACGTGTGACAGTGGCTCGGCCAGGACATGATCATGTTCCAGGTGACTTTGTCACTGCCCTTCCTGGTCCTGTGATCTTTCCACCTGGGGTCATATATTTACCAGCTGCATCTTCCTGATTTGGGATAAGGGCCTGCTTGATAATTCATGGACTGTGGACCCTCTCTGTGGGCAAATGCACACACAACATTTAAATTTTTTTTTTTTTCAACGTTTATTTATTTTTGGGACCGAGAGAGACAGAGCATGAACGGGGGAGGGGCAGAGAGAGAGGGAGACACAGAATCGGAAGCAGGTTCCAGGCTCTGAGCCATCAGCCCAGAGCCCGACGCGGGGCTCGAACTCACGGACCGTGAGATCGTGACCTGGCTGAAGTCGGACGCTTAACCGACTGCGCCACCCAGGCGCCCCGCACACACAACATTTAAATGCAATTTTCGGGGGTTCTCAAGAGGGAGAACTGCCTTATCTTCCTAGCAGCATTTCTGTCTTAGAAATGGGCTATATTTCATTGTACTCTGCTGGGCCACAGCCTTGGTGACATATTGCTATTTATAAATAAGGCTGCTAACGAATGCAGGAAATGGAGGGAGTTCATGAGTGGTCCCTGGACCAGATGATGCAACAGGTGACTCATTTCTCTCTTTGCCTTTCCAGTTCAAAGGTTATAGCCTGAGGGATTTGGGTTCTCTTAGAACTGCGTCTGTTTTTATCCTGGTTGGTATTTAAAATCCATTTTGAATAACATTGATGTGGATTTCCTTTTCCTGGGACTTGGCAGGGCCCTTCCAGTGTAGCCCTCAGCCTCATCACAGCCCTGCACCAACTCATTGTGCCATTGGTGCCCCTTGTGTCAAGCTAGTGTGGGTGGCTGGGGGGGATCTGCAGTGCCACCCCTTTATCCAGCCATGTTGCATTTTTCTCCCCAAAATGACTAGTGACCTGAGTGGAAGGAACCCTTCACAGTTTACTTGGTTCTCTGGCATATGCAGAAACAAAACTATGGTCAAATGAGGAAACATGCTCAGAGAGGTATACCCAAAGTCCTACCCTAAATATGTAGCAGAGCTCAAACACAGCTCTTATCACCAAATCTTAGGTTCTATTTTTTTTTTTTTTTTGGGTGAAAAAATTTAGATTTAGCCAGCTGGATTCCATGTAGATGATCTCAATTTCATTGGCAATAGTCAAAGCATCATAGTGAGGAGCCAGTTGAACATATGCTGCCTTCTCTCCATTGGGCCTGATGGAGGTGTTGATCTTGGCCACATCAATGTCATACAGCTGCTTCACAGCCTGTTTTATCTGGTGCTTGTTGGCTTTGACCTCCATAATGAACACAAGTGTGTTATTCTCTTCTGTTTCCTTCATGGCTGACTCAAGATTAGGGGGAACTTGATGATGGCATAGTGGTCAAGCGGGTTTCTCCTGGCCAGGGGGCACTCTTTTGAGGGTATTTGGGCTGCCTCTGGAGACACAGTGTCTTGGCCTGTTGGAAGGTAGGTGACGTTAGATTTGTGTGTGTTGTGTGTGTGTGTGTGTGTGTGTGTGTGTGATTTCAGCACCCTTTTCTTGGCCTTCAAAGCCTTTGCTTTGGCTTTGGGAGGGGCACAAGCTTCCTTCTTCACCTTTGTTGTCTTTAAGAAAAGGTAGGTTCTACTTTTCTACATAAATTTGCTTTTCCTTGAGTCTGTACAGTTCTTCCTGATTGGCAAATTGAATGTCAAGGACTATCCTCTAGTGAACACAGAGCTGGTTACCTGGTTCCCACCTAAAAGGCCTTTGCTGCCTCTTTAGCACCTTTCATTTTTTCAGTAATTACTGAGACTGAGGATGTTCTCTGCCTGGCTGATGGGAGAGCACTAAAGTATAAATTAGGTACAATTCAGGGGCTGGCCTGTTCCCATGGGTTTTTTGGACAGTGACTGATGTTTGTCTCCTGCAGAAATGCCAGACAATGCAGCGGTTCTGCTGGGTGCTTGCTGTAAACTCCAGATTATTCCTGCGCTGTGTCACTTGGTAAGAAACCTCTCAGATGGGACCTGGGGATGGGCACCCGACAACTGATAAAAACACCTTTAGGATTTCTCATCCATAACAGCCCTTCAAGATAGGTTAAACAGATGTTATTAACTCCACTTTTTTTTTGTATCACACTGTCCACATCACACCACACACCCTACCCTATGGGAAGACTGAGATCGAGAGGAAAAGGATTTGTACAAAGAACTTGTTAGCAGGGTAGGACTCTCAACTTTGCCGTTAGATTCCAAATCTCATGTTTTTCCCAGTGTTTGGAGAATTTTGGTCAAGGTTTGGTTGCAACATTGCAGGGAAGGAACCTGACACCATTTGGCAGGGTTATGGTTAGGCCAGTTGGATACAGCTCTGCCTCAAATTCACCAGGAAGGTATTTAAGAGGAGACTGGTCTCAGAGTTAGGTAGTGATGACCTTAGCCCTGGAGAGTCAAGATTAAGCCTTACCTTTTTAAGTTACAAATTGGGTCATTAATAGAAGGAACCATCAATACACTGCCCAGAAGTCACTCAAATGGGGCAGGTGTTGCTCAGCCTGGGGCAGAGAACAAAAGCATACCAGGCTAGATTATTTTAAGGTCTGGTTACTTACAAAGAGTCAAAACGAACATGCTTTGTAGGCTAAAAAATCCAAAGCTCAGAGCTCTGCTCCCAGATCTGGGAAGTAGGTATTGAGATTAAGTGCCTGGACAGGACCCTGAAATTTGTTATCCATCTAGCCTGAGAACTTGGAGCACCATGCTTAGTGCCTTGGGTACTTCTCTGAATAGCAAAGACATCTGAACAAGGGCATTGTTCCAAGGAACAGTTTACAGCCCATTCACAACTGAAAGCAGTTTCTTTTTTTTTATTTTTTATTTTTATTTTATTTATTTTTATTTTTATTTTTTTTTATATATTTTTTTTTTTTATGAAATTTATTGACAAATTGGTTTCCATACAACACCCAGTGCTCATCCCAAAAGGTGCCCTCCTCAATACCCATCACCCACCCTCCCCTCCCTCCCACCCCCCATCAACCCTCAGTTCTCAGTTTTTAACAGTCTCTTATGCTTTGGCTCTCTCCCACTCTAACCTCTTTTTTTTTTTTTTTTCCTTCCCCTCCCCCATGGGTTCCTGTTAAGTTTCTCAGGATCCACATAAGAGTGAAACCATATGGTATCTGTCTTTCTCTGTATGGCTTATTTCACTTAGCATTACACTCTCCAGTTTCCATCCACGTTGCTACAAAAGGCCATATTTCATTTTTTCTCATTGCCACGTAGTATTCCATTGTGTATAAATACCACAATTTCTTTATCCATTCATCAGTTGATGGACATTTAGGCTCTTTCCATAATTTGGCTATTGTTGAGAGTGCTGCTATGAACATTGGGGTACAAGTGCCCCTATGCATCAGTACTCCTGTATCCCTTGGATAAATTCCTAGCAGTGCTATGCTGGGTCATAGGGTAGGTCTATTTTTAATTTTCTGAGGAACCTCCACACTGCTTTCCAGAGCGGCCTGCACCAATTTGCATTCCCACCAACAGTGCAAGAGGGTTCCCGTGTCTCCACATCCTCTCCAGCATCTATAGTCTCCTGATTTGTTCATTTTGGCCACTCTGACTGGCGTGAGGTGATACCTGAATGTGGTTTTGATTTGTATTTCCCTGATAAGGAGCGACGCTGAACATCTTTTCATGTGCCTGTGGCCATCTGGATGTCTTCTTTAGAGAAGTGTCTATTCATGTTTTCTGCCCATTTCTTCACTGGGTATTTGTTTTTTCGGGTGTGGAGTTTGGTGAGCTCTTTATAGATTTTAGATACTAGCCCTTTGTCCGATATGTCATTTGCAAATATCTTTTCCCATTCCGTTGGTTGCCTTTTAGTTTTGTTGGTTGTTTCCTTTGCTGTGCAGAAGCTTTTTATCTTCATAAGGTCCCAGTAATTCACTTTTGCTTTTAATTCCCTTGCCTTTGGGGATGTGTCGAGTAAGAGATTGCTACGGCTGAGGTCAGAGAGGTCTGAAAGCAGTTTCTACCCACTGGTAGAGGAATTCTGGGTTCTTGTACTGTGACCACAAAAACTGAACTACTTGAAAACGTGCCAGCATGTTTGTTCTGGGGTCAGCTAAGGGTAAAGGCTGGTGGTGTAGTTATGAAAACAGTATCATCTATTTGTCTGTAATGATGAGCATAGCAGTAACTTTGCACTTAGCATTTCCCAGGGTCCTAAGATTTACAAAATTATCTACTGCATTCAGGAAATACTTCCTGAATTGTGTGTATATTACTGCAAGACCACATTAGCTAATTCCCTTTCCCAACAAACTCATACTTCATTGTCATCTTCCTTGTAGTCTGCGTTAGATCTGGTCATCCAAGTTCTGCTTTGTTGGTCTAAAGGTAGCCACATTTAGGGTTCTAGAATGGCTGGTATTCTGCAGTGGCACAAAAGCCCACAGTCATTTGTGTGGTTTTGGGGAGCTGTTCAACATAGACAAAGAATTTTTCTTTTGAAGAATTTCCTGGGTATCTTCACATAATCTGCCCTAGATACTGCAGCAACGCTAAAGACAATGAGGCTCCTGCCTTCTGAACGAATTTGGGTATTGTGTTTCTTATAGGGATTTACTTAGAACAGGGTACAAAATTCTACCTGTATTCCTGTCTTCTCTTATCTGGTGGCCAGAATAACTTTGAGAGCCTTTCAGAAGGGCTTTGGGAAGAACGGCATCAGATACACTAATGTGTTTGCCAAACTGGGAAGAAGGTGAGTTAGAGACTGCTAATTCTGCACCTGCCCCCACCCTTTGGGTGACTGTAATCTTTTATACCTAGAAGGGTCTCTGGACCCATGGGCCCGGCAGATATTCAGAGTAGGAAGCTGGATGCTGCTCAGCCCCTGTCCACTAGACTCCAGACACAGCCTGCTAGAGGCAGTCTTGAGGCTGTGCCAGTAGAGCTCATTCTTTTTTTTTTTTATTTTTTATTTTTTAAAAAAAAAATTTTTTTTTCAACGTTTTATTTATTTTTGGGACAGAGAGAGACAGAGCATGAACGGGGGAGGGGCAGAGAGAGGGGGAGACACAGAATCGGAAACAGGCTCCAGGCTCCGAGCCATCAGCCCAGAGCCTGACGCGGGGCTCGAACCCACGGACCGCGAGATCGTGACCTGGCTGAAGTCGGACGCTCAACCGACTGCGCCACCCAGGCGCCCCAGTAGAGCTCATTCTTAAATCGCTGGGATGTGGTGCTCAAAGAGCAAGCCTGGTCCACTCTGAAGTCAAACAGAGTTGATGGTCTTGACCAAAAGCTGATGTTAAGCCTGTGGTAATTACTTTTATCAAACGCGTGCTGCACTTCTGCCATGGGGCAAGTTTTAGTAAGGTTATCATTGCTCAGGACATTTCTGGAAATTTTTTGGATTCCCTTCATTTTTTATTTTAAATTTTACTCTCTACATAATTGGATCTGGTTTTCAATGCCTGTGTTAAAAATCTGAGAACTTGCAATTAGAGCAGCAGCTGAAGTGAACTCTCATTCAGCACATTGAGGCCCTATGTTCTATGACAGACCAGCCTCCTAAAAAGCTTAGATTTTAGAAAACAGACTAAACAGTGACTATCTTCAGAAAGACAGTAGGGTAATAGTCGTTGGGATATGGGGGTGGAGGGAAGATCAGGAAAGGCTGTTCTGACGTGGCATTTCAATGGACCATGAGAGAGGAGAAGAAAAGGTCTATGTGGAACTCTAGAGAAGAGTATCCCAGGTAGAAGGAATAGCAAAAGAAAGGTTCTTGAGGCAGGAAGCATAACTAAACTGTGGTACTTATCCCTTTGAGATCATCAAGCAGCTGTATAGGAAATCTAATATCATTAAATAAACAATACATACTGTGTGTATGGGAAAGTTACATTCTGAACTTCCTATCTCCTGAAGTTAAGGGATCTAGGAGAAGATACAGAGTTCAGAGAGTAGAAGGACTGTCAGAACTGCAGGCAAATTGGAAAACTCAGGCATAAGGTCAGGGCCCAGGTCACATAAATCTTGTTATTTGTTACATCTTAAGGGTGCTCCTTTTGAGGAATGTAAAAAACTATTTTTTCTCTGTGGATTTTCTATAACATTTTAAGTGAATTTGCTTAAACATGTCATTTCAGTTTCATGGTCTCTCGGCTGATGGAGTATCTGATCTTAAAAACCCAATCTTGGCTCCTCTGAAGGATATAGAAAGGTTTGGCATCGCACAGCGTTTGTTTGCCACAGTCAACGTGAACCTGGAGAGACTGCCGTCATCCATAAAAGTTGTCACCGAGGAGGACCCCAACACTGTCCCACGAATTCTTTATATAAGCCTCCGTGGGCTCTGTGCTTTACGCAGAGCACATTAATAACATGTGAATTAGAAGTACAAGACCATCAAAGTTAGGTATTTTTCAGAATTGTTAAGATACTACTGAGTTTAGCTACCAAGAGGCCCAGTGTCTAAGGTAACTCCAGCACCCACAGGGTTGAGAACTCTAAGCTGTTGTTTAGTTAAAATCCTTTTCTACAGCGAGATAGGTCCATCTATCACTTCCTTTCATAAACAAAGACAGCTGAGTCTATAGAACATGTGCTGATTGAGGAAATGAACTGTAAATACCACTACAGTATACATATTCCTCTGCTGAATAAAATTAAAATCTCATAGCAGGACACCCTTCCTTAGGGGTCTAGCTATATACATTTCATTTTTGTCATGCTTTGACTAACATACCAATTCTAGGTCTAGAACAATGCTGATTTCCTATGCATTCTGGATGTTTAATTTGTAAAATACTACATATTTTAATTCTGTCTTGACATTCTTCTATAAAAATGCATGGAATGTCTCTTTAGTGCCCTTGATTCCATTGCTAATATCCACTGGGGACCTGAAATCCCTTCTTTCCCTTAGTAAAAAGTAGCTAGGACCTCCTGCCAGAGGTCTGACTTTAGGAGCAGGGAGGATGAGAAGTCGCAGTTGTTGAAGAGAAACATGTTACTCAGCATGCATATATATATATATATATATATATATATATATAGACACACACATATACATATACATATATATATAAATAACCTTGTCATCTACTCGAATGTTAAAATGGAAGAGATGAAGCAAACAACGCTTTCATTGCTTCAGTCAAAAATGAGACTAAATCTTAGGACGCATGAGGAAAAAAATTGCACATTGTGTGGCAACAACAAAAAAAGCACCTTAAAGGAATCTGCAGAAATGGAAATAGTTGCGCTACAGCTGTGGCACTATACATTGCCTTTCTGGCTTTCTGAAATAAACTTTTATAAACAACAAACTGAGGACAGATTGTGTAAGAAGAATCTACTTGTATAAAAAATAGATACACATGTACCACAGTGCAATGGGAGCTTCCTTTAAGAGTCCACAAGAAGGGGCACCTGAGTGGCTCAGTCAGTTAAGCATCTGACATCGGCTCAGGTCATGATCTCCCGGTTCATGAGTTCAAGCCCCACATTGGGCTCTGGGCTGACAGCTCAGAGTCAAGAGCATGCTTCGGATTCTGTCTCCCACTGCCTGTCCCTCCGCCATTTGCACTGTGCCTTTCCATTGTCTCAAAAATAAATAAACATTAAAAAAGCCCACAAGAAACCTGACAGTGGCTCCTTGGGGGAAGAGAGAGGAGTTAGAAGTTGGGGCAAGGCTAGGGGAGTTACCCTTCTGTTCCTGTTAGAATTTTGTATGCATGAGCCTCTAAGTTGAAATGAACCAACTAACACCACCCCAAAGCAACAAAAACTAAAGATGCCATCCCAGGATGTGCCTATACTGCTACAGGTGTTCCTAGCCACCCTGCCACCCCCCAGTTACTGCCATTCCTTAGCAGACCCCAATGTAATGTTGTGGACAAAGTAGTGCTGGGCCTCCAAAAGGCTCTTCTAACTGGAATCTTCATCACTACATATAATTATTAACTGTAAATGTACCTTTATTTACTGCTTGAGATCAAGGACTATTAAAAATAGTTACATTTGGAAACAAGTTCCAGTAGACTAGATCACCTAGAAAACAGAAAATAGGGTAATACTTCTGAAGAGGCCAGCCACCTTCACTCAGATGTTTCCATGACCACTCCTCTTTCCTAAGTGGGTGCAGAAAGAAACACATTAGCTAGTGTGGTATGGCCCTGGAACAGTCCCTCAGAGGGGTCCAGAATGTAATAATCCCTGGAACCTGTGAACATGTTACCTTACATGCCAAAAAGGGACTTCACAGGTGTTCTTCAGGTTACAGACCTTAAGATGGACAGATTATCTGGGTGGGCCCTTAAAAGAAAAAAGGCAGAGAGATACTTGGCCAAAGAAAATGCAGGAAAGATGTGGCATAAGAAGGACTCAGTGCTGTTGCTAGCTCTGGGACAGGAGAGGTCAGTTCAAAAACAAGAGTGCAGTCCACCTGACAGCCAGGAAGGAAGAGGGGACCTGAGTTCTACAACACCATGGAACTGAAGTCCGCCAACAACCCACAGGAGCCGGGAAGCAGATTCTCTCTCCAGCAGTAAGAGCCAGGGCAGGCCCTGGGAAATGTCTCAATTTTAGTTTGGCGAGACCCATGTTGGATTTCCATCCTACAGAACTAAGTCTGTGTTTTAAGCTGCTAAATTTGTGGTAATATTTTTACTGCAGTGGTAGAATACTGGCAGCGTAAGATGAAAGAATGAACGATAGAAGTGAGAAGTACACTGGACTAGCAGTTTCTGAAGTACAAGGTAGGGAATCCCAGAAACTTGCTTGAGAAAGAGTTGCAAAGTACCTTTTCTGGAAGCAGGCTTCATGCACTCACCCACAGTCATGCGTCTACCTCTTGGGCAGCCTGGCAGGTCCACCTCCCTTTTCCACCGCAGGCCTCAAGGGTGAGCTGTGTGCCCCAGCAGGCGTTGTCTTTCCCACCGGGGCTTCTCTTGCTTGGCTGGTCCTAGCATCTCACGCTATCTAAGCACAAAGGCCTTTTCTTGATCCTATATTTTAATCTTCCCTGTGTCTGCAGTTTCTTTTTCCTTGAGTACATCACCTTTGAAAGCCACCAAATCACTTGGGCTGGGACAAAGGAAACAACAGTTAGGGTTTCCTTGTTAAAGAAGAGAAGCAGGTGAAAAATTTATATATTTATTTTGGTGAGGAAAACAATGTTATTACAGGCTTTTTACAAAGATTATTAGCATTTAAAAGTAATTACCAAAGCTAATCTGATATCCTCTGTATTACCTCTAAACCTTAATTCTACCTATAAATGAAACACTGCATTGTTTGCAATATTAAATATTTATTTTTATATATACAAAAATAGTTTACCTGGAATATACAATCTCCCATGTTTGGACAGGATATGGAAATATGCAAAAAAAATTTATAGGGACAGTTTCTGAAAACTCAATACTTAATTGTACTGCAGGAAAATTTTATTTATACAAGAACAGCAGTAATGTTTCTTTTATACAGGAATAATACAATTACTTGGAAAGCAGCAGCAATCAAATTTTATTTTTAAACTTTTTCATTAGAAAACTTAAGCAGCTTGTTCAGCTTTTATTTTTAGGTTGCTAACAAGCATTTTGTCTTCTGTTAAAAAAAAAAAGTTCTACAACCATTTCAAAGACTAGAGGTTAAAAACAGCATGCATTTTTCAAAATAGAGATATACCAAACTGAAATGGGGAGGGGGGCCCCAAAGCAAGGTTTTCACATCAAATACTCACCATGGGCTCTAACAGAACTCAACATGCAGAAAACTACACTTGTTTTGCTGAACCCTAGTGCTCATTCTTCTCCAGCAAAACCCTAGATCCCACTTCCTTAAAAGTCAACATTACCAAAGAAACAGCAGTTGGTTGTTCTTTTTCAAAGAGGACACACAACCAAAAGGAATATTTATCTTATATTTCAATTACAGATGAGATGAGCTATTCTTCAAATTTGGTTCTACCTGAAAAGATGAAGGCATTCCTCATTTGGACCACGTTTACCAGAACAAGCTTTATGTCTTCAAAGCAACATTATTGTCCCACTGCCCGTCTCTCCTATTTAAGAATAAGACAAAACCCACATATGTTAACTGGTGATGACTTCTGGTTTAATAGTGGTAATTTATAGCTGAGGAGTTTTGAGTGCTCTGCTTTTTTCCACTTCCTCCAAGCTCTCAGGCCACCTTGACTGATAGGAGGAAAGCTAAATTTCAGGTATGACCTGCCATATTTGTAGGTTTCTGCCCCCAGAGTTTGCTGTGGCTAAAGTACAACAAAAATATCCAGTCCAACTTTTAAGATCAGACCTTTTAGCTTCTGCTTTGTGGCAACAACAATACCTATTCAGTAGGACTCAAGACAGGTTTACAAGCATGGAGTCAATTGCTCTCCCAAGTATTAAGTGGCATTTACATTAACTGTAGCTGTGTTCATTCAGTTTGTGCTAGAAATTAGAAAACAGTAAAAACTAGTAGGGGAAAAAAGGGAAGGAACTGTCACTTCTGGCTGACTGGCATGTGGAGGCAAGTCACATTCATCACAGCACAGCATTATCAGCCAACAGCCACGAAGCTATGAGAAAAGAATGCAACTAAGATATCTTCATATCGGATTCAAGGTCCACTAAGTGGGTCTAGCCAAACATTTCTCCCTACAAATAAACAGAGGCCTTTTAAACTTAATACTATGGGCTAAACAATAGGGCTGCAGTGATAAATTTCAGCCATAAGAATTAAGGTAGGGCAGCTTTAAGGGGGGCAAAGATTAGAATGTGGTTGGATGTAAGAGAGTACTGGATTGCTTAAATTTTGTGAGTAACAGCAAGAATTCGCTAAAGGTTTGGACTTAGAGGTGGCATTCTAAACTAAATGACTCTCCTGACCAACGCCACTGAGAGCAGATAAGGCCCTCTTCCAAGGCTGGAACTACAACCTCAGGGCTGTTTTAAAACTGGAGGTTAAGATTCTTGAATCGTATGTACCATTCATTATGTAACCTCTGAAAGAGATGCACTTTAAAAAAAAACTAAATGGTAAACAACCTCAATATAAGTGAATACATAAAATAAATGGATAAAGCAGCCTAATAAGGATTTCCCAGTCTAGCATTTACTATATCAGAGATACAAATTGCTTCTTGTAATTTAAGGTGAAGACAAATACTAAGCTAGCCTTATTTAGTGGAATATTAAAAGTAAAGGGAGATATAAATTTTATCAAAGGTCAGGTGGTCAAGAATCAGAATTAGGATCTCAGCTAGAAGTACACCATCTCTATTTTTAACAAAAGAGATTATTTTAAAGAAAGTACTGCCATGTACTGCAGGAGTGGTAGAGAACCATGCTTTAAAATTCTTACCTTGGAAATGAGATATCGTTCCTTCACTTTTTACTGTGTTAAAGACTCAATTTTGATTCTGTGCATTAAATAATTCCAGGAACACAAAAAAGTAACATAATGGATGGGAAATATTTAACAATGAATAAAACTTGAAGCTAACAAAAAATTTAAAAATCATCTTACCTTAAAGAATTAAAGAGTTATCTCCTTTAGATATGCAATGTATACTCAAAAACTCATATGCTGAATTATTAGTTGTATTCTTAAAAGTTTGTGAATAATAGGGGCACCTGGGTGGCTCAGTCAGTTAAGCGTCCGACTTCGGCTCAGGTCATGATCTCACGGTTTGTGAGTTCAAGGCCTGTGTCAGGCTCTGTGCTGAGAGATCAGAGCCTGGAGCCTGCTTTGGATTCTGTGTCTCCCTCTCTCTCTGCTCTTCCCCCGCTCATGCGCTCTCTCTCTCAAAAATAAATAAACATTAAAAAAAAGAAAGTTTGTGAATATTCACTTGTACTATATACAATAATGCCATTATTTAAAATACTGAATTTCTCCCAAAACTCAAAATGCAGATATTATTACACAGATATTTTCACAGCAAATCCATTGGAAGAGGAGGGCAGTTACCCCAATCTCTAAATCTGAGTCATATCACAAATTCATTTGAAAGCTTAAATAAGTATTTCCCAAGACAATGCCATTTAGAACTCTGTCCTTTTTCCTTAAGGAAATTGTTATAGTGATAATTTTCTGATCTGAATTTCATCATACATTTTTTTCAAAAAGGAGATTAGTATTTGCCTCAAGGTAAAACCAGAGTCTTATAAAACAACATGAAAAAAAAAGTTTCAGAAGGTCTAAGAATTTGGGAGTAAACATTTAAGGACACTAGCTATAATTACATGGGTAAACACATTTAGTTTTATTATTCATGTAGTTTGGGAAAGTTTTACATATTATACATATGGCTGTATATATATTATAATATATATGGTGACTGAGACATTTAAAAAATGACCTATATATGTACATAAAAGTTCAGGATTTCTTTTTTCATATTTAGTATAAAGATTCATTACTACAAAATTATTGGCTCCCTATCCTGTGATTTCTGGAAAATGGAGTGTTGTTTCAGAAGTCATAAAAGTACAATGTTAAGTAGATCACTATTTTGACCAATTTTTAGAACTTGATGTTCAATATTTACCAGTTTAAAGTAACTGTACCTAACTCCATGGCTATCCATCTTGAAAATCAACTCCAATTACTAGATTATGACACTTGTTGTTTTACCTAACAGTAAGTATCAATTTAATGAATTGTTAAAGCAAAGATCATCTTTTATTGTCATTAAGAAAGTATGGTCAAAGCAGTTAGTATCTGGCCATAATCTATAATGCTACCCTATTGTATTTTATTGCTAATTTGCATTATTTTCTAAATTTGTGTTAATCAATTTGCTCTTTTAAAGGAAAGTTGTCCTTATAAGTTACTATAAGTAAATTTACTAGATTCTAGAATCTAGATTCAGGCTACTATTGCTGTAGTTGTTCATGGGCTTATGATTTCTATTTTAAAAAGCTATGTTCAGCAATTGTATAGTTAGAATTGATAAAAGTAAACAAAGTCCTGATGTATTGGATTGATATTATCCAAATATCAAACAAATAGAGACTGCATAATCAAGGCATGGCTAGAACAAAAGTGAAACTCTACTTGCAATGCATCGCATGTATTCCACTAGTTACAGTGTTATATGGCTTACCCAGGAACATCAATTCTATGGGTATTTGTACATTTGAAAATAAAAAATATATATATATATACATAATATTTAGTTGTATGGAAATAGTCATGCCCTGAATGCTGAATGTGGACATTCATCTGTCTACAAAGAATGCTCATGTACATTAACGTATTGGCACGTTTCCCAAAAGCATATGCAGGTGCATGTGTATTTTAACTATTATCAGTTGTTCAACATCACTTTAAACCATTTCTCTTCGGTAAAGCTCATTATTTTGTATATTTCCCACAAGAGAGATTCACATTTCCTTGATTACAACTATACTCTTGTTGCCTTGGGAAACTACTGGGGCCCTTGGGACTCCTTGCCCCAGCAGAGATCTGCCAGGTCCTGCAGACTCAGAGGAGACTTCAGTTTCAAGTTCAATGACTCTATTGAGATACAATGAACTTCTCTGAATTTATTCTCTTCAGCTCTGGCATCTTGACTGAAATTAACTAAAGAGCATTATTTCATTTTATATTATGGGGAATCAAGTGTGTATTAATTAGTCATGAATACAATTTATAATAGAAATAATTCCTTTAAGTATAGACTATTTTCTAATATGCATTTTATGCTACATGATAAAGCTAAAAATATGTATGATGTAAAAATCATCTCTATCATGTCAAGACAGTTGAAATATTTTTGTGGATAAACTTGTGCTGTTATGATGATCGTACAGTTGTTCACAGAGGCTCCATGCAGCAGCATGAAGGCATACCATAGAAGACAGCACATTTCCTGAGAACATGAAAATGAAACTTCTCTTAAAATTTATAGTATGTTGAAACATTAAGTCATAAGATATTACCTTGACACTGTGCTTTGATTCAGGTTGCTTTGAGAAGCCAGAATTCTGATGTAAATATACGTCGTTTAAAAGTTACCAAAGTTATTAAAAGGGTATGATCCATTTTGCCACTGATGTCCTGTGCTAGGACAGAGAACATTAATTTGTGTTCTGGATATGAGATTCTAGAAAAAAATACCTATAGATTTCCACTCTTAACCATACAGCAACTTGGGCGTTGTTTCATTGTTAAAAAGATTTAAAGCAATGTGTGCATACTGCTTACTGCCGTGTATTTTCTCTTCCCTCTAAGTGCTCCTGGCTGGCATTCCATGTGACAGCTTTGCTGAGAAGAAAACAAATTCAACAGCCAGGTGTCTAATGCCTACCACTGACAAAGATGACCACTAATATTTAAGCACCTAACCTTTTAAGTGTGAATACTGTCCCTGTGAAAAGTTGGCAGCAATATAAAACATGGCTAACTTAGTTTAATGATGAGCTACATCTCTAAATATGTTTGAGGAAGAATATATACCATGTAAGAATCCTAAAGGGAGATACAAATGGAGATGAATCTTAAAAATCTGAGTATGTTAACGCATCTAAAGGAGGGGAGCTGTTTTGTTTTCCTAATCATTAAACAAAAAAGTACATTTCCTAACAGAAACGTAAAAATATATGAAACCTTTTTTAATATAATATTAATACATACAATGTACATATTATATAATGTATATATTACATATGGATGAAACGGCTTACAGTTATTTGCAAATCTTATAAATTGTTCAATGGATTTGGTTCTCAACACAACAGATTTAACAAATATTCTAACAATCACATCCCACTTCAAAAAAAGCACACTGATTGTTCACCAAATCCCCCACTTGCAAACTTAGAGGCATTTTAAAGCATCAAAAAAATTTGCAGAGGCATAATACATTTGCTGACCGTATCCTAATGAAAACCTGTTGAAAGCAGTAGGCTCATTTTTGTCAAATTTCTACATGTGAAAATAAATCAACTTTGTGTCAGTTTACGTGTTACAGGATAAGGCACTCTCTCAGCCTGCATGGCCTTGCTTGCTGGGGACACATTCACTCAAGCATCAGCCTGTCATGGCAACAAATGAGAGTGCCAACTATTGCTCTTCACTTTTCCCCTCAAGATAGAAATGAAGGGAAAAGAAACCAATATATTTGTTTAAATTAGAATGGATAGCCATCTATCTTTGAAATAATGAAGCATGTAGCGTTGAGCAGACTTTCAATGTCAGCCTTGGATGGCACTGACGTTAAAGTCCTGCTTCTGTAAGAACTTGTATTAGGAAAGAAGGCCAATAACTACAATTTTTTCCTAGGAGTAACTGACCCTTCACTAGTTGATACTGAACCAAAGGACAGCTTTACAAAACTATTTCAAGTATTCATTATCACAGTGAAAATGGGAGACCAATATGAGAATGAAGGATTTGAAAATTCCTTTGATGAAAAAGGCAAGGGTACTAAATCAAAACATATACAAAATGCTTCAACGCATTTCTTTATGTGGTATGAATAGAAATATTATCCATAAAAAGTTAGAAAAATTAAGATAAATTATATATTAGTACACCTTCCCAACCACATTTTATATAAAAATTCAGAATAGTGTACTGGTATTTCAATCTACACAATAAAAATGCCTAAACTTGGCAGATATTGTCTATCTGTTCATGTATTTTCTCAGTAGAAGGCTTATTTGTTGCAGTCACTTTTAAAAAGTTTTATTTCCATTCTGAACCTTAGTGAATCATCAGTAAACCCAGCTGATTGGGACCCACTGTGGCTCCATTCTCAGCTTCTCTATGGCAGTTTGTAGTTTTTCAAAGGCTTTGTCTAGATTGTCGTTTACGATGATCAAATCAAAATAGTGGTTGTATGCTCTCTGAATTCGTGCACTTTCATCCACGGTTTTCTTCAAGTCAGAGTCCTGTCAAAGAGTGTTAAAAGGAAATGTTTCTATCATAAGGTGTATTTGCTTGCTCAAACACCAAAGTGAATGTAAGAACTAAGTACATTGGACTTTTATTTATGGTGATTAATATTAATTCTCAAAATCTAATTTATATAGTGTTGAAAAAAACATTACCATATGTTCATATCCTAGTCTTTACAGCAGAGTTCATGTTTGCTTTATGAGTATTCTCTATCTTCTATTTCATTGATCTTAGGAAAATATTCCTAATTAAACAACTGCTGATAATAAACTCAGGGTGAAATCTAAGGTAATAAAAGAATTATTTTAGGTTTCTAGCACAACTATAGCATCCTCTTCAAATGATTTTTTTTTTAAATTTTTTTTTTTTTCAACGTTTATTTATTTTTGGGACAGAGAGAGACAGAGCATGAACGGGGGAGGGGCAGAGAGAGAGGGAGACACAGAATCAGAAACAGGCTCCAGGCTCTGAGCCATCAGCCCAGAGCCTGACGCGGGGCTCGAACTCCCGGACCGCGAGATCGTGACCTGGCTGAAGTCGGACGCTTAACCGACTGCGCCACCCAGGCGCCCCAAATGATTTTTTTTTTAATTTGAATATATGTATGACATCCTAGAAAAAGAATCCTAGAATTTTCCCTTTGTGTTTTTGTCTTGCTTCTTCATGATCGTGCATGCCAGCTGAGGTGGTCAGTACAATGAAACCAAACTGGTGGGACAGGAGATTATTCTGCCATTTTTCTAGATCTTTGAGTTGTACATAAAATCTGGGGCTGATAACTCCACAGTTGTTTAACCAGCTTATGAGGTTTGTAACAATTTTCCCAGCTCTGTGATCATGAATGATTTCAAATTTGCCAGTGTAACCACGTTTCATCATCACAGTTTAGAAACTGGATAATGACTTTGGAGCATGGCCTAGTAAGAACCTGGCATTTGCCTCTCTTTTCAGCATTGTTAATGCTCTTAAGAGCATCTGCCAGGACATTCATGTATACCAATATGGCGGCACAGAAAGATGGTGGAAAGAGTTCAAAAGATTTTTATCTTACAGGTTCTGTAGATCATGGAAACCATTCTGCAGTGACTTTTAAGCTCAAAGCCAAATCTGCTGCCTAATTCTAGGAAAGAGAATCTTAGAAATGTATTTTGAAGACTAACCACATGTTTCCCACCTCCAACAACATATACTCACACACACATTTATTTCTGTAGCTAGCATTGTTTATATTTTGTAAAATATTTTGGAATAATATGGAGAATAAATAAGTAATGGGTTCTGCATGAGCAAGTGAAGCTTTTCATTAAATTGCAACTTTAAAAATGAAATTTCACATTTTTTCTATATGTTCTTCAAATATTTATTGAGTTCCTATTAAGGTGTCTACTATGTTTCATCATCTATAGATAGAACAATGAATAAGAGAGAGTGGGTTTCTACCCTCCAGTGGAGGAGACAGATAAAGGGCAAATAAACACAAAAACTTCCAAGTTGTAATGAGTACTATAAAAGAAACCAACCAAGAACAAAGAATTTTGAGACTTCTACTTTAGAAAGAGTGATTATGATTACAAAGACACTGAGTAAATGACATTTAGCCTGAGAACTATAGTGGGGGGAAAGAGCATTCCAAGCAGAGGAAACACCAATGAAAAACCCAGGAGGGAAATGACCCTGATGTGTTTTAAGATACTGAAAGGTCAGGATGGACAGAGGGACTAAGGGTGGGGGTAACATGGAGATGAGTACAGGCTAGGTCCTGGAGGACCCACATGCAATGGAAAGGCATCTCTGGCTTGTGATGGAGAAAGAGGAGATGGAAATGACACCGGACTGGAAATATATTTTGGTGATAAAATCATCAATATTAGCTATGAATGTGAAAAGTGAGGAAAATGAATCAAGATGTGGAAGAGGTAGTTGTAGAAAATGCAAAGTTGGGGGTGGGAGTAGGGAGAGCATAATTTTGGGGGGAAAATGTTCTACTTTGTGTATGTTAAGTTTAAGATGTCTTGGGTAACATCTAAGTGCTAAGTAGTGATAGGTTATGCAAGTCAGAGCTCGGCGGCCTGGATTACCTATACATGAACTAGGAATCATCAGTGTAACAATGGTACATAAAACCATTTTACCAATGGGTAAAAGTCAGAGCTCGGAGGCCTGGGTTACCTATACATGAACTAGAAATCATCAGTGTAACAATGGTACATAAAACCATTTTACCAATGGTAAAAACACCTAAAGGGAAGTGTAGAGAGACAAATGGGTTCCAAACTAGGCCTTAGACACTACTACTTATATTTTAGTTAACTCACTGACATCCTAAATCAGTTGAAACAACTAAAATATCTTTTATGATAGATGTACAGCCACAACTCACCTTGAAAATAATTTTTACCAGTCACTAGCAATCTGGTTCATTAAAAAAAAAAAAAAAGGTTGTTTTGGGCAATAACAATCACGTAACAATAGCAGAGTACAACATACAGATGGATCTCTAGACTATATTGGTAGGTGGAAAATGCAGGCAGACTACCGTATATAATAAGAGACTTTTATGTAAGAAATAGGGGAGAAAGGATACACACATATACATACTTGCTTATATTAAAAACAAATAGTGAAAATGGCTACCTTTGTAGGTGGTGTGTAGAGGACAGAGAAAGCTAGATTTTTCTGTTAAGATTTACTTTAGAACTATTAAATGTATAGAATGATACAAGAAAATTAAATTCACATGAAAAAAAGAACAATACCTGAAAATAAAAAGCAAAATGAAATAAACCAGTGTTTTAAGTTGATGGTTTAACTACACAGAAAGGAATTATTTCAGTAACGTTAAAATTAAATAATACCCACTGGAATAGATCTTAGGAAAAACTTTTTTAAAAGCCCAAAACTTAAAAGTTTTCAATAATCATACTATTGACATTAATACTGATATTGTTACTCAGAAATCATATACATAGTAGGTTCTCAGTTTATATGTAAAGTAAGAAATTATGTTATCAGGAACCAATATTTTCAGCATAAGAAAAATGAGAAATACAGAGTCAAAGAAGTAAAATAATGTAAAGTTTAAACTGGAACCATCAAATTGAACTAATGATGTATGTTTTCTGAAAAAGGAAAATATATTTCCTATATCTGGCCACCGAAAAGGCCTAGAAATAATGAGTAACTAAGTTGAATGCACAACTTTAGTACCTATATCGTCTCTAAATACCATTTCCCACTAAAAGGAACCAGGAATTTTGGATGGCTGGTTCAGGTCTGGGCCAATAAATGTGTAAGAAACCTGGAACAGTTTGTTGTACTAGAAAGAAAAGAGTCGTCAAAGATTATTGGGGTTGTGTTAAAAAGACTCAGAAGACAAACTGAATATTCCCATGAGCTAAACATAGGCCAATTTAAACATCAAAACGAATGGTAAGTAGAGGCACCTAGGTGGCTCTGTCAGTTAAGTGCCTGACTAGATTTCAGCTCAGGTCATGATCTTATAGTTGTGAGATCAAACCTAGTGTCAGGCTTGTGCTAACCATGGAGGCTCCTTAGGATTCTCTTTTTCCCTCTCTCAAATATATAAACATTAAAAAAAAGAGTAATAACTAAGTACACAGAGAGGAAGTATTTCAAGGGACTTTAAACACAGTGATTTGACTGTATATATTCAGGGGATAAACCCTAAGGACAAAAAAACAAACAAAAAAAAAACAGTTCATGGTAATCATACCCCGTAGTGTCAGTATACTTATTCTCACACTGCTGTGTGTGTACTGTGTGATTAAGTAAATGAGCAATTATATGATTATTTTAGGTCTAACATTCCCAGTGTTTTTGAGAACTGGGATACTCAGGGTAGGGGAATGGAGATATACATATAAAAGAGGTTAAATAAAGACCTTGTAATTCTGAATTTGAATGGGAAGTTTCAGTATGAATTCATGACATAGTTTGCTTCAGACATACAACAGAAAAACATATATCCTACCTCTGTCTACCTGAAAGGTATAGCTAGAAACAATGATCAATCTTGTGACAATGTACACCCCTAGTATTATTGTCTTAAAACACCATTTACCCTAAAAGGAACCAGAGCTTCTTGAAGAAACAGCTGATGCCTGGCCTAGAAAAGGAAATGTACAAGAGGAGCCTGGAATATCTGTCATACCAGATAGCAAGGAAGCTATCAGAGACTATTGGGCTCATGAAATAAGGTCTCAAGGGCCAACTTGAATAAGCTCCTATTGGTCAAAGATGGGGCAATTTGAGCATCAGTAAGAACAATAACTGAGATAGAGTAACCACATCAAAAACTCATATCATGTGCTCATAATCAAACTAAAAAAACAAAAAAAAAACCCCTTATTTGATCACCTGTTGCCTCTGGGGGCTCTTAAGGAACAAATCCATTATTCTGAAAAGTGACCCATAAAAAGGAAAGTATCAACATATACCCTGACCGTCCTATTTGAACTCTATTTCAGAGTAATCAACTAGTTGATAAGGAAAAGTTATTTCTTAGAAGAGTTCTAGTTTATAAATTCATAAAGAATGACAAACTTTGAATACTACCATTTTACGATCGCTGAAATAAGTGATCCAGGCAAAGATGAATAAAACTTGCTGAAATCATTAGGTAAAAAGCTACTACTTCATAGACTGGGCTAAGGACATTTGAACACACTGAGCATTCTTATCACAAAAAGAGCACCTTTAATATGCCTCATAATGTAACAAAACAAGAAGTATCACTTATTAATTATTCTTGAGAAATAAAAGTGAACCTATATCTGATCCATCAGTTCACAGGAAATACAAGGAATAGAGGGAAATGACACAATGGGGACAGAACTGGTGAAAATATAGACTCTGGAGCACTCTATAGAATAACTGACTTCATTTTTTGAACAACTAAATTAGAAGGTTACAAGAGAGGAGAGGGAGGGAAGCAGTGAGAATTTACAGACTAGAACGGAATAAAGTGATGTCTACTGCCAGCTAAGATGTAGTAACAGATATTAGACTAACCCTTTTGTCTCACAATGAAAACAGACAGAATGTACAGAAAAACAGTTTTTAAGACCTCATGCATGAGGCAAGAAAAGACTGATATTTCAGAGAAGCAGAAAACAAATGAAGTGAGCCCTATGACCACCCCAGCTTACTGTCTTGAAAGACTTTCTAGGCTGCAGCACACAAGGTAGAACCCAGGAGGAGCCTACCCAACATTCTGAGTTGGGACAGAGCTGAGAGCCCAGGGAAACCAAGGGGGCAAGAGTTCTCAGGACAGAATACCTGAACAGAACAGCAGCATGGAGAGAGAACTTCAGAGACTTGCAAAGACCCATCCCCTTCCAGCATTCAGCTATATACCAATTAGGGCAGTGTAAACCTACCTGAGGCCACCAAAGAACCACCAGAAAAAATGAGAGGTACTCAAGTTGAGCCAGGAACAGGACCTCTTCTCATCAGGCAGCACAGAAAACCTCGATGCACAAGCCACTCGGAAGAGCCCTCAAATGGTCTTGCCTCACAGGTGAACAATAACTGCCCATAGATCAAGAACTATTCTGGTCCTACCTAACACATTTTAAAAGCAAGACCTGAAAGGAACAAACTGTTTCCCAACAAGTGCATCTCAGAACAAAGCTCACAATGCCTGAAAGCAGCAGGAAAATAGGACCAATGTGAGAAGAAAAGTCATTCAAGTCAAAACTGATCCAGAACTGACATAAATGTCAGAATTAGTAAACAAGGACATGAAAACACTTATTATATTTCAGATATTCAAAAAGTGAAGCAGAAACATAGAGAAGCCTGAAAAAGAACAAAGCAGAGTAACACTACATGATTTCAAGGCTTATCAGCAACAGCGTGGGAAGAGAGAGATGCAGTGGAAAGGAAGGATTCTGAAGGGGCACAAGGGCATCTTTGGAGGTAATGGACATGTCTATTATCCTGACTGTGATGGCTTTATGGGTATATACATATGCCCAGACTTACCAAGTGGTACACTTTTAGTACGTAAAGTTTATTGTAAGTCAGTTATCTTTTGATTAAACCGCAGGGGTGGGTGGGGGGAAGAAGTTTAGAAGACATCAAGTAAATGAAATGTGTTGATCTTGTTTGGATCTGATTTGAATAAATCAACTGTAAAAAAATTCTAACTCTTGGAGAAATTCAAATATGGATGGTATATTTGATGATATTAAAAATTGCTCTCAGGGCTCCTGGGTGGCTCAGTCAGTTGAGCATCCAACTTCAGCTCAGGTCATGATCTCATGGTTTGAGAGTTCAAGCCCCACATCAGGCTTTGCACTGACAGTAAGGACCCTGCTTCGGATTCTCGGTCTCCCTCTCTCTCTCTCTGTCCCTCTCCCACTCGCACTCTCTCTCAAAAACAAATAACCATTAAAAAAAAAGAAGTTGCTCATACTAATTTTTTTGTGTTAATGGTGTTACAGTTATGTTTAAAAAAACCTTTATGTTTTAGAGATAGATACTGAAATATTTACTGCTGACATATCAAAGATTTGCTTTAAAATAATCCAAGTAAGGGAGGAAATGAAGAGAGGTCTAATTAAAACACAAATGGCATGTATTATTGAAGCTAGGTGATGGGCATATGGGAGTTCATTTTTTTTCCTCTTCTGTATATATTTTAAGTTTCCTATAATATGAAGAGAGAGAGAGGGAAAACAAAAGCAAACATGCAACAAAAACTAAAAGTCAGAACCTACTACCAGTAGTAAACCTTATGATGAATATGCTTGTTAATGGTCTTGGAGCCTTTTCCACATTGATAAAATGAGAGACGGATTAATATGCATATTTTAGTACTGTTCCCTTTCACTTACATAGAGGAAACAAACTTGTGTTTTATGTATGTATGTATGTAAAGCTTATTATTTATTTATTTAGAAAGAACCAGTGGGGGAGGGGCATGAGGGGCACGGGGTGTGTGTGAGGGCGGAGACAGAGGATCCAAAGCAGGTTCTGTGCCATCAGCAAAGAGCCTGATGGGGGGCTCAAACACACAAACCATGAGATCATGACCTGAGCTGAAGTCAGATGCTTAACCGACGGAACCACCCAGGAGCCCCTAAAGCCACACTGTCCCAGATCCTAGCGACATCTCATGAATGAATTTTTATTCTGTAATATATCATATATTTATTTCGTGAATATGATTGGAATAAAACGTGTCCAAAATAAAACAGAAAAAATCTTAGGAAGAAAATAATATTGTTAGCCTGAAAAGAACTGCTCACCGTCAAAAGCTTAGTAGTGATGCCAGCATCCACCACTGCCTTGTGCATGGCACGTAACGTCTCTAGTTCTGGAGCAGCAATGAATACAACATAGGGCATGAACTCGGATGTCCTCAGCACTTTCAAGGCCTGTGTAGAAAAACAATTACAAACCAACTTAGATGGGATTAGAATTTATGTTATCCTTTAATTTATACTAAATGCTAAATAATCAGTCTATCTGCCCTCTCACTAAGGATTAAGGCTGTAAATTAATACTTGCCCCCTTCTATCTTTTTGATTCCATACAGTACTTTCTTAGTGATCCAGTATCTATGTTCTGACCTCAGTCACATTACTCTTTAATCCTTTTGAACAAAGTAATTAAAAAATCATCAAGAATGATGTAAATGCTTTATATGTTATTTGTAGAATTCTGTTAATATTGAAAAAGCAGAAATAATCTCAGTGTCTATTGAGATTGGTATATAAATTAATATACATTTGTACTATGCAGCAATTACAAACAACTAAAAACAAAAGCTCTACAGTAACTCATATGAAAACAGTTTCAAGAGATACTGTTTAATGAAAAAAACTAAAGAATCTGTATAGAATTTCCTATTTATACAAAAAAATAGCCCATTAAAATTATAGATATATCTGTATTTAAGGTATATAAAATGACAAAGATATACACTGAACTAAATAATTATTTCTGAGTAGGGAAGTTAGGTGGAGTTGAATGTGGAGGGGTGGGAAGGGGTCGGTGAGAAAGACAGGGAATGAGAATGAAGAGATTGTTGTGTGTGAGTATGTGTGTTGGGTGGGAAGGGGTGTGACTTTAATCTTTTATTCTTTGTGTTGCAGCTTTGTTGAAAATTTAAAATTAACATTTCCTAACACATGCATTTATATATTACTTGAGCAAGTAAGTAAATACTAAACTATCAAGTTCTATTGCTATCCAAGCCTCTATTGGCGAATTGATCAGAAATTATCATGTGGATGCATGATAAAGTTCTCTATCACCACCCTCACAATTTGAAAACAAAACAAAACAAAACAAAAAACCCAAAAAAACAAAAAACTCCACAGAAATCAAAATTTTAAAAACAGTTTTGGAATCCATGCAGCTTACTTGTGGGTTGACATCCAAGATGCAAGTTCGTCCAGTTTGGACAACTTCAAGAATAGAATCAATTTTGGTTCCATAGAGATTTCCTTCATATTCCCCATGTTCCAAATATTTTCCAGCTTTAATATCTGCTTCCATCTCAGAACGTGACACAAATTTATATGCCTGACCATCTTTTTCATCTTCCCTTGGTTTCCGTGAAGTAACTAAAATAATGTTGAGAATTTATACAAAGATGCAAAGTATTAAAATTGAGACTAAAATGCACAGGTAGCTTAGGATTTTTACATTTAGTGCAGGGTTTGGCAAATTATGGCCTATGGCCAAATCTGTTCTGCTTCTTATTTTTGTGAATAAAATTTGATTAGACCACAGCTATGGCTCATTTATTACCTAGGGTTTCATTCATTTCACAATTGTGTAGCAGTTTGTGACAGAGAATAGACGGCCTGCCAGGCCTAAAATATTTACTATGTGGCCTTGAATTAAAAAGTTTGCTGACCCATGGGGTACCTGGGTGGCTCCGTCGGTTAAGTGTCCAACTTCTGCTCAGGTCATGATCTTGTGGTTAATGGGTTCAAGCCCTGCAGCAGGCTCTGCACTGACAATGTGGAGTCTGCTTGGGATTCTCTGTTTCTCCCTCTCGCTCTGCCCCTCCCCTGCTCTCACTCTCTCTCAAAATAAATAAACGTAAAAAAAAAAAAAAAAGTTTGCTGCCCCTTGACCTACAAGACTGTTTAAGGAGGTAGTCCCCCATACACAATTTATATTCAAAAAAATGTGCTTTATAAAGTCAGCTTGAAACTCAAAATTATTTCCTAGAAGCAGAGCCCTAAATTTAAATTCTTAATTATAATGAATCCTACTAACTATGAGGTATATTGTAGGCGAATATCTTTTCCAGCTGCCACCAGCACTCCCCTTCTTAAGGAATATCAATTATATTCTTTCTTTACGCATGAACATTTCCTAATTGAGTGCCCAACAAGTGAGCAAAATTCTATTTTTAGTTCGTATTATCAATCTTCTGAAATGCAGTTTTACCCACAAATTATCTATCCTCTTTCTCACCCTAATACCAAACCTTTCTTTGGGCTTCCTGCTTACTGATAATCTGAAATGTTAATTGTTTGTTTTGTACCTCGGTGGTGGATCTAGCCAACACTTGATATTATTATGTTCTATTAACTTACTCTACTTTAACCTAAAGTGTTTTCTTGTGAGAGAATAACAGTGGATAGACCAAGTCAAAATTTAGAGGATGCTTTTGCTTGATATTTTAGAGTTCTGAATACTTCCAGGGATATAAACTCCTTTGCAACTTGGGCTAGCCTAGGAAAGGATATTCTCTTTAAAACTATTGCAAAGATGCAGAGTTAGTGTGTGTATGTGATTTTTCCAGTTTAGCCTTCACCTAGTTTTGGCTAGATTATATATAAAAAGTATTCTTTTACTAATCAAGTACTTTCACGTAGATTATCTGATGAGATCATCAAGCACATGTAATTAAAAAGTAATCCAGATTAAAAGTTGACAGTACTTTGACTACCTATAATACCCATAGCACATCAAGAAAACTTTGATAAGAACAGAATGAAATTCAAATACAAGCTCAATAATAAGGGTCTAATTCATAAATGAGGTCATTAAGTACAACAGGACTCCCTTTCTTCTCCCGTTGTTTTCTGGCTCAGCCTTGAAGGTGATGATCCCAGACAACTGTGGAGAGCATTTATAAAGTAACTTAAAGATCTTCAAGATGCTATGATGGCATTTCATATTAAAAAATATGTGACGCCTAAGGTTTCTGAAATTATTCACCAAAGGTAGTATGAAAAAACTTCTAAAGCAATTTTAAACTCCCCAAATACATTCATACTAGGACTTAGCTCAATATTTGTGAAGGTAATTTTAGAAGAGTACTATTTTTGGGTGAAGCTCTACAGTGAAACCGTATATAGGAATGTACTACTAGTATGAAATAAATATGTATAGGTGCATATATTGCCCCCATTGCCACCTCCAATGTGTTGAGGGAATCTTAATTCTTTTTTTTTTTTTTTCAACGTTTATTTAGTTTTTTGTTTTTTTTGGGACGGAGAGAGACAGAGCATGAACGGGGAGGGGCAGAGAGAGGGAGACAAAGAATCGGAAACAGGCTCCAGGCTCCGAGCCATCAGCCCAGAGCCTGACGTGGGGCTCGAACTCACGGACCGTGAGATCGTGACCTGGCTGAAGTCGGACGCTCAACCGACTGCGCCACCCAGGCGCCCCTGAGGGAATCTTAATTCTTGGCAAAATGTTTTTAGTTTACAAGCAAATATTAACTATAATCCCATTCTCTAGTGACAACTAGAAACAAAAATCTAACAAAACCCAGCAACAATACTGCCACATATTTAAGTCCCTTTCCATTCCTAGGACAGAGAAATTAGAACGGGGTGACTTTACTACAAATGATTCCTTAGGCTTATATACTAAGCAAACAAGTAATGTGATTTCTTAGAATTTAATTGTATGGCAAAATTCTAAATTTTTACAGCTCTTCAAATGAGAGAACAATCAACAAAGTAACATTTTTGGTGTTGTTAAACTCAAGATGCCAATGTTAAAGAGCAAACTTGATTCAGAAGGTAGCCCATCCCCCTGGATTAATAATTTTTTCTATTTTATTTTAGGATCATTTAATATATAAAGAAAAATCAACTTAATATAATGCCAGCGTTTACCTCCTTCCCTATGAGACTTTCTCGTCCATACCACCTGACAATATGCAGCACAATACTATATACCAGGAATTAGGCAAACTTGTCATAATTTTTTGGTGTTTCTTTTTTGTGTGGATTGTGAGATGTAAAAAGAAAAACAAAAAACAAAACAAAAAAACAAAACTAAGCTAGATGCTATATAAAAGTGAATGATTTTAAGAGAAACACACCTACATTATATGAAGAAGTGAGAGTTAACTTAATGTATGGATATATTTAAATCTTTCTATATAAAAATTCAGATTTGAAACTTTACTAAAGTAACAGTCTGAAGAAAGGTAAAATAAGTACATCTTTCTGGAAATTAATTTGGCACTAAGAAATCAAGAAATTAAAATTATCCATCTAATAACTTTAAATTTTAGATTTATGTATACACATTTTATCATCTCTTGTAACAAAAATAACTACTCAAACTATATAAATGGGCAATAACAGTATACTTCTTTGCTGGAATATTAAGAAGCTATTAAGATTTCTTTTAGGTTTACCAGGGTAAAGTAGACATAACATAAAATTGATCATTTTAACCATTTTTAAGTGTGCAATTTAGTGGCATTAATTATATTCACATTATTGTCCAACCATCATCACCACTACCCATTTCCAGAACATCTTCATCATCTCAAACTGAAATTCTGTGTCCATTAAACGCTGACTTCCCATTATGCTCTCCCCTAGGCTCTGGTAATAACTACTCCACTTTCTGTCTCTATGAATTTGATTATTCTAGGTATCTCATACAAATGGAACTGTACAATATCTGTCCTTTTGTGTCTGGCTTATTTCAGCATAATGTTTTCAAGGTTCACCCATATGATAGCATGGATCAGAATTTCATTCTTTTTTAAGGCTGAATAATATTCTTTTTTTTTTTTTAAATTTTTTTTTCAACGTTTATTTATTTTTGGGACAGAGAGAGACAGAGCATGAACGGGGGAGGGGCAGAGAGAGAGGGAGACACAGAATCGGAAACAGGCTCCAGGCTCTGAGCCATCAGCCCAGAGCGCGACGCGGGGCTCGAACTCACGGACCGCGAGATCGTGACCTGGCTGAAGTCAGACGCTTAACCGACTGCGCCACCCAGGCGCCCCAAGGCTGAATAATATTCTACTGTCCGTATATACCACTTAGTTTACTCATTCATGCACTGATGGACATCTACACTATTGCTATCTTTTGGTTATTGTAAATAATGCTATGAACACTCACGTACAAATATCTTACTCCCTGCTTTCAATTCCTTTGGGTATATTCCCACAAGCTGAATTGCTAGATCATATGGTAATTCTATGTTTATTTTTCTGAGGAACTGCTATACTGTTTTCCACAGCAGATAACACCATTTTACAGTCTCCTCAGTAACAAACACATGTTCTCATATCTCTACATCTTTGCCAGTACTTATTATTATCTGTTTTTTAAAAATACATAATTCCATCCCCTAATGAGTATAAAGTGGTATATCATTGGGGTTTTGATTTGCATTTCCCTAATAATTAGTGATGTTCAGCATCTTTTTCCTGTGTTTACTGGCCATTTGTGTATCTTCTTTGGAGACATTTCTATTCGGATTCTTTGCCCATTTCTGAACTGGTTTATTTTGTTGTTGTTGTAGGATTAATATTTACTATATTATATATATATTATATACACACACACGTATATATATATACACATGTTATATATATGTACACACACATGTATATATATACACACATATGTATATATATATGTATATATATACACACACACCACACACACATACATAATACATACATATAATGACTTGTGGGGAAAAGCTCATGATATAATTTCATTCATCAAATATTTGTTGGGTGTATACTATGTGCTAGATCCTATTCTAGGGTCTACAGCAGTACAAAAGACAGAGCAGCTCTCTGTTCTCATGGGACATATTCTTGAATGTGGAGACAGTGAGCAGTCAAATGAGAATTTAAGTGTAAAACACAACCACTAAGTACTGGGGAGGCTATTTTAGATTGAATGGTCAGTAAAGGCCTCTGAGAAGGTGAGATCTGAATAAAAACTAAAATTCAAGCATTTGAAGATCTGGGAGGCAGTGTTCCACGCTAAGGGATCAACAAGAACAAAAAGTTGTGAATGATAAGTTTAAGTAAGGAGTTTGAAGAGAAAGAAGTGTGTTAAGTAGGGAAAAAGTAGGTGAATTTTACATGAATAATATAGTCACAATTCTGTGGTTAGTAGTTAGTTTAACTGTGTTCTCTATACTTATAAGCAAAATGCTGAATAAGACTTTTTTTTTTTTTTTTTTTTTTGGTAGTCTTACAGTATCCCTCAAGTCCCAAGTAGATGCTACAAAGCCAAGGATCTACAGCTTCCTCTTTCAGGGTTTACCAAAAAGTGGCCAACATGGTCCTAGGATCGTCTGCTCACCTGCCTCTGTCTAATATATACTCAGAAGTCACTGACATTATGAATCATAGGTTCAGGGCAGAACGCTTTATTTTCTTCTCCTTTACCCCACAGTAAAATGATTCTCCCTGGGGAATTGTGAAAGCCCATGAGACATATCGTAGCAGTGGAGCGTCTTGTACTCCCAATGTCTGGCAAAGCAGAAATGCGCTTCCTGTGGGCTGTGTGTGTAGGGATGTGTGTGTATTCAAAAGATAGCCTGGCCTGAACTTTTCTGAAGGTATCCTGCACAGAAAGACAAAATGAAAGGTAGAGAACCAAGCAAAAGAGAATATGAGATACAGGAATGGAGCTTGGCATGGGTCTCAAGGGGACAGCTGGAGATCATAATAGCCTGGCCAGGGAATTGCAAAGTAGAGAGGTCTTTACAGAGTCTCCAAAGAACCTAGCTACAAATAGGCCTCAAGGAAGAAAAGAGTATTCAGACATTTGTGACATAAAGAACTCTAGTCCCCAAAAGGCAAGATTTTACAGGACAGCCCTTTTATCCTCACTTCTTCTGCCCTGACCCTGAAAACCAGACACAGCAGAGCAGGATATGAAGGGAGAATAATAGAACAAACTATACCCTTCCCTTCCCAATGTAGGTCCTAAGCCAAGAGTCAGGAATGAGCGGTAAGGAAGGGAAAAATGTGAATTGGATGCAACACTGAAGTTTTGAATTGGAGTAGCCTTATTTTTTTTCCATACCCAAAATAAAATCTTATTTGACAAAACATAATTCTCATAACTACAAGTGACTAGAAAGTTATAGAATCTCCCAGGGGACTGAAGGAAAAGAAGAGAGAAAGAAGATCTGATAGTGCATGTATGAAGTCAGTGACTGGATGAAAATAAAACTCTTTCCTATTTGTGCTCCCAAAGAGCTCAGCCATCCAACAAACCAGTTAGTTATATGCTTGCCAGAAAAAATTAGTCGGGTGACCTAACTTCCTAAAGGTACTAGGAAATGAATGTGTATTCAAACCATGTGAGAAGGGATTTTAGTGGACTGATAGCTGTTTCCCCAAATTCAGGAAAATATTTTAAATTAATGAATTATTGATGGATGCTAAAACAATTGGGTAAAAGTTTGCTGAGGAGAATACTTACACAGTTTCAAAGTATTTTTGAACACATTACTTATCAATAACAAATGGGAGAAAAATTATCTTTTACAGTGAAGAAATCTATCAGACACCACCTAAATCAATAATCAAAGTTAACATCATCAGTAATGGGACATATTGACAAGATGTACCTCCAGATGTGATGTTCAGAGAAGGATAAAACATGACTTCTGTTTTTCTAGTAACAATAATGCATGACCAGAACCTAATCACAGGGAAACAATCAGGCGAACTCCTAGTGGGGATCATTTACATTAAATGGATAAAAGACTCCAAATAAAAGGCAGAGGCTGGCAGAATGGATTAAAACAAATAAACAAAACAAAAACCATAATCCAACTATATGCTGTCTCCAAAAGACACACTTTAGATTCAAAGACACAAATAGGTTGAAAGTTAAAAAAAAAAAAAAAAAAAAAAAGGAAAAATACCCCATACAAACAATAACACAAATACCTGGAATGCCTATATGCCACACAAAATAAACCTAAAGACAAAGACTGTTACTAGAGACAAAGAAGAACATTTTATAATGATAAAAGTGTGAATCCATCAAAAGAATTTAAAAATTACAAACATATATGCATCTAACAACAGACTCCCCAAAACACATGCTGCAAAAACTGACAGAATTGAAGGGAGAAATAGTTAAGTCAATAATATTTGGAGACTTCAACACCACACTTTGAATAATGGATAGAACAAATAGGAAGAAGATCAACAAGGAAATAAAAGGCTTAAATAATACTATAAACCAACTAAACAGACATCTGTAGAACACTCTACCCAAAGATAGCAGAATACACATTGTTCCCAAGAGTACCTGGAACATTCTTCAAAACAGACTGTACCTGAGGTTATAAAGCCAGTCTCAATGAATTTAAAAAAAGTGAAATCATACATTATTTTCTGACCACAATGGCATGAATTGGAATTCAGTAACAGAAGAAATTCAGGAAATTAACAAATACATGGAAATTAAACAATATGCTCCTTAACAACCAATGGGTCAAATAGGAAATCACAAGTGTAAATAGAAAATACTTTGAGATAACTGAAAACAAAAACACAACACCAAATATTGGGAGATGCAGCAAAGCAGCTGCTTCTAGGAAACTTTACAGCTGCAAATGCCTACTTCAAAAGAGCTCAACCCAATAACCTAACCTCTACCCAAAGAAAATGAAAAAATAGCAAACTAAACCCAAAATAAGAAGGAAAGAATAAGGGCTATAACAAAAATTAATGAAATAGAGGACAGAAAATCAATACAGAAAATCAACAAAAGCAAATGTTGGTTTTATGAAAAGAACACCAAAAGTGATAAGCCTTTAGAAAAACTAAGAAAAGAAGAGAGAGGAATCAAATTACTGAAATCAGGAATAAAAGAGGGGGTATTACCATGAATGCTGCAGAAATTCTGAAACTGATTAAAAAGAAATAGAAAATCTCAGTAGACCTACAACATAGAACAAGACTGAATCAGTAGTCAAAATCTACAAAAATAACCCCAGGATGGCTTCAAGGGTAAAGTCTATGGCTTCAAGGGTAAAGGCTTCAAGGGTAAATTCTAACAAGAATTAACATCAATCCCTTACAAACTCTTCCAAAAACAAAAAACAAACAAACAAAAAACCAGAAGAAAAGGAACACTTCCCAACTCAGCATATGAGTCCAGCATTAGCACAATTATCAACATTAGCCAATGTCATGAGAAATGAAATCTAGAGACTAGTACCTCTTGAATATAGGTGCACAAATACTCAACAAAATACTAGCAAACTGATTCTAGAAGCATATAAAAGGATTATACACTACAACTAATTGGGATTTACCACAGGAACACAATGTAAAAGACTAAAAAACAAAACTCATATTATTGTCTCAATAAACAAAGAATAAACATTTGGTAAAATCCAGTACTTTCTCATGATAAAAAAAAAAAAAATCATAACTAGGAATAGAAGAGAATTTCTCCAACCTGAAGAAGGTTATCTACAAAAAACCCAGAGCTAACATCATACTTAGTGATGAAAGAGGTATCCCTCTAAGATCATGAATAAAATAAGGATGTCCATTTTTGCCACCTCTATTCCATACTGCACTGGAGATTCTAATCAGGGCAATTAGACAAGAAAAAAAAATAATTGACAGCCAGTTTAGAGTAATAAGGAACACTATATTTGCAGATGACATAATCTTGTGTATAGAAAATCCCGAGAAATTTGCAAAAAAATAATTATAATAAATGAATTCAGCAAGGTTGAGGGATACAAAACTAATGCACAAAAATCTGCATTTCTATACACTTGTAATAAACAATTTGAAAAGGAAATTAGGAAAATGGCTTTTATTATAGAGTCAAAAAGATTAATATACTTAGGAATAATCTGACAAAAGCAGCATAAGACTTGTACACTGAAAATTACTGATATTATTGAAAGAAATTAAAGAAGAATAAACTAAAGTGTTTACAGAGCTATCCCCAGAACGCTGAAGACACTGAGGACTTTGAAGCAAGAAGCTAAAAATTTGAGTTGGGGGTATAATTGTGCATTTGGAGCAGGTCAATCCATATCCTCTCCCTCTTTATCTTGTGAAAGAACACTGTCAGCAGAGGGATATCTGGAAACTCTTCCCTGGAGAAATCTAACAGCTCCCTCCAAAAATATCTTATGCCCACTTTTTGACTCCCCAAACAAAACAGTTGTCTCCTTGCCCATCTCATAAATAAAGCTCAGCCATTTGCCAAGACTTGCTCAAGTATATAGAGCTTCCAATCAGTTTTAACACTTACTTTTAAGTATGGATGTACATCCAAGGATGAGTACCTAAAAGAAAAAATCCTCTAGCATAAAAGGGAAAACACACACAAACATAACACAAGCAGAAAAAGTAACCTGGAGGAAAGCAGAGATAATTTAGCCTATAGAAAAAAAAAAAAACCTAAAAAAAGAATACACTATTTACTATTCTTAGAGATACACAAGATATACAAACAGACAATGCTGTGGAAAAAACCACCACCAAGAAATAGAAAATCCTAAAATGAAAAATATGATTACTTGTGATAAAACACTGAGGGAACAGAACAAAGAACTCACGGTAATCTTTTAAAGAGTAGAATAAAAAGATAAAGGGATAGACAACATGATATAAAAGAGATTGAGAAGATGAATCCAGGATGTTCAACATTCAACTAACAGAATTTCTAGAAAACATGAACAGAGAAAATATGGAGAAATCATCCAAGAAATAATAATTTCCCAGAATTGAGGGACATGAGTCTCTAGTCTGAAGAACCCACTAATCATCAGCACAATGAATAAAAAAAGATGCACACAGGGGCGCCTGTGTGGCTCAGTTGGTTGAGCGTCCGACTTGGGCTCAGGTCATGATCTCGCGGTTCATGAGTTTGAGCTTGGCATCGGGCTCTGTGCCGACAGCTCAGAGCCTGGAGCCTGCTTCGGATTCTGTGTCTCCCTCTCTCTCTGACCCTCCCCTGCTCAACTCTCTCTCTCTCCCTCAAAATAAGTAAACATTTAAAAAAAATTATAAAAAAAAAAGATGCACACAAAGGCACAGCATTATTAAATTTCAAAATACTGAAAAACAACAGAATGAAACAAACAAAAGACCCTGAATATCTGTGAAAGAAGAATCAGGTCATGTATGAAAGAACAAGAATTACGATGGCACTGGACTTAATGGAACTGGATTCAAGAGTAATGTCTTTTGAGTTTTATAATCTAAAATTTCTATTCTCAGCTAAACAATCAATAGAGGGCAGAAAATATATATCTTCAAATACAAAGAGAAATTATACCTCATACACATTTCTTGTAAAGTAACAAGAGGATGTGTTCCAGCAAAACAAGGTTGCTGTCAACCCAGGACAGCAACAAAGGGAAGCTCTCCTGTGTTAACAGTGGGGCAGCCAGAATGGAGAGTGCGTAGTCCTCATTGAAGCAGGAAGACCTATGGTCCTGAGACAGGAAGCTCCAGGAAAATAAACATGACCTACTGGATGAATCTTTGGTTTAAAACAAATTTATACACATACATGCAAAAAAATCAAGGTAAAGACAGGAAGGAAAAAGGAATTCCAGAAACTGTTAGATGGAAGGAGAGAAAATCTGTTCAAGAAAGTAAAATGCAATGAACTGAAACTAGACCTATTTTTATATTGGGAAGAGTCAGCAAGTCAACAGATAAGGCCTACACTGGATAATGCAAGATATTACAGAATGGGGACATTATTAAGAAATGTGGAAGACTAACCAATAAATAGCAACAAATGTGAAAAGCAACTGTTTCCGGTAAGTAGGTTAAAGGTGGAATACAGCAAGACTGGAAGTTAATTTATCTATTACGTATCTTTAAGAACTACTTGATTAAAATACTGTACATGTATTAACTTGACAAAAATGAAAAATAAAACACTTTAAAATACTTAAAATACTTTGGTCACAGCGAAGTTTTTATTTTCTTAACTATTTAACCAGTATTTGTCTGAATTTAGTGATATAAAGTGCTTACAATGGAATCCAAAGCCTTACCCCAAAGGGATTACAAATAGTACACGATTACTCCCCCAACCAATCCCTAAAAGTTTTAGCATTAAGATCACTCACTGAAAATTCAACCTCAAAACATACTAGATGCAAGCAGAGAAACTAGAAAATTCATCGACAAGATGGAGTGACATTAGGCTAAGAATTAGCTCAGAACAGCTTAATGGCATTAATATACCTAAAGAAATACTGTTAATCAAAAGGGGGCTTGGTCAGCAAAAGCAGCACAGAAAGGGGAGTTATAGAAGGTGAGGCTGGCTTGTCTCCTGCGTTGTTCAGGGGAACGAGCGTGTAAATTCCCACATGTAAAGGCCCACACATATCCAAAATAAAGACAAATGTATACTAGTTCTTATAATAAGACTATGATATCATCTAACTCCTTAATGTGATTCCATTCTTATCAAGCAACTTCTGACATTATTTAACTTTCCATATAATATGCAAATAGGGGAAAAAATGCAAAGATGATAAAATGAATGTTTGGCTCATTTAATGGTCATACTTCTCCTATCAGTATTTTCATTTTATATGTCAACCTTTATAATCTTAATTAATGCTGCCTGCTCTGAAGATTCTCACTGTTAATGTGCTATCAAAAAATCAGGTTTACGACCTTGAAGGACAGAGCTACAAGAGAAAACGTACAAAATTCACAAAGGAATTGCCACACTGGAAGTGTCTGAGGATCCAGCAGATTTCCCTCTTTTCTTTACGCTAATGTGGGTAAAAAACACAACTTTTCAGATAGACATCAGTGGTACAAGAAAATACAAAGTGAATGCTGATTTTGCCACAACTCCTAGTACTTGCATTTAACTGACATCTCTGGACTCAGGAGCTTGGAGACACAAGGGCTGCAAGGCAGCAAGCCAACATGGCTACAGCATTATTTCAAGACCTCTGTAGAGTCATCGAGTTTTCCAGTATCTTCTATTTGCTTTCATATGAAAATTATTTAGAATAAAATAATAATAGAAATATATGAAAAATTATTTAGAAATAAAAATAAATCTGGCCCACCTACTCTTTGATGCCAATTAAACAGCAAAGAAAAGGGAGAAAAACTTACATGGCACTGTAGTTCCAAATCTAGTGGGATTCAACACTATGAACCTGTTTTTCAAGCTTCTTCGTCCCACACCTTGAGCGCCTATCAATACTAAAGTCTTTCTCTGGAAGGGAGGCATTTTGGCTACTTCCTCATATATCTGGATTTCATGACGATCAAATTCTAAATGTAAAAGGAAATGGAAAATCATCATATTCACTTACCTTTTAGATGGATGAAAAACGTCCGCAATTCTGTTCAATAAGGGCTTCGTTGTCCTGACAAGTAAATCACTTGAACTGTACTTAGTATAGATTCTTTTTTATAAATTTGGTAAAGTACAATAAATTATTTTGATCTTGATTAAACATCTGTTTTCAACCATTTGCCCTTAAAAATTGGCTAAGAAAGCTAGAAAAATGCCATGTTTTATCTTCACCATATATTCTATCCATTAAAACGTTTCTTATCAATTTGTTATAGAACTAATTCTTTTAATATATACAATCAAACTGCAAATTATCTTTTATAATTTGTTCAGCCAAAAAGTGTATATCAGATATAAAGGACAGAAGTATAACTAGTGTGACTGCTTAAATAAGCCCCATAGAATGAGTATGGCCTTCCAAAAATATCAAAGAACAAATACCATGTGCTGACTTAGCAAATACCAGTTGGATTAACAAAATGCAGACAAACATATTGATAATTAAACATTAAGATTCTGAATTTATGTACAAAATGAAATTTTGGATCCAAACTATTTTCAGTCAAAATATACTCCAAAATTAAATCTTAGTCAACGAGAAAATTGCAAGTTTTCTATTTTGCAAGAAAGCTTTAAGGACACACATTTAATGAATAATAAAGCCAAAGTGGATTTAAACTAGTATATTACCTGTCATTAGTATTATAACTCTCAATCTGTAGTGATAACACTTCTTCCTTAAGTTATTATCTTAACAGCAACTCTTTATTTGCACAATTTCTCCACCGATTAAACCAATATTGAGAGACTCTCTTTTCCCCTATTATTATTATTGTTATTATTATTATTCCCTTTAGAGTGTGCTATTTAGTTTAGTACCAGAAGAGAAGCAGCTCTGATGTCTAGCAAGTACTTTTAAAAAATTATCAATTTCTTTCAGAAAGCCTTTTCATTCAAAGAGCTGCATTTCACTCCTATCTGCCTCTATAACTGAAAAGAATAACTATGGTAACTGTGATATTCACGTTTAAGTCTAAAAGATTAAGAGAGAATCCTACTATATCAGAATAAGATTGTTTGTCTACTACTGTTTTCCCAAAAGTATCATGGACAACGCGATGACAGAATAGAGTTGCCCTGAATCATAACTCTTTTAATATCTTCATAAAGACATTTCTTTAGAAATGACACACAGGGGCGCCTGGGTGGCTCAGTTAGTTAAGCATCCGACTTTGGCTCAGGTCATGATCTCACTGTTTGTGGTTCGAGTCCCACATCCAGCTCTGTGCTGACAGCTCGGGAGCCTGGAGCCTGCTTCAGATTCTATGTCTTCCTCTCTTCTCTGCCCCACCCTCCCCCACTGTCAAAAATAAACATTAAAAAAAAAATTTAAAAAAAAGAAAAAAAATGACACATAAATCAGTACCAAAGTTCTTTGAAGAAAGTTTAATAAGATTTCCTTCACTAATATAATCATAAATCCTAACCAATTCATTTTATTGTAAATTATAGAATAAAATGCACTGGTGACATATTGAGATTTAAATAATGTCTCCCTATTATATTGGGCCATGTGTTCAAGTGACAGCCCCTTAAAATTGGGTATTCATCTGAATTAGCTTCTTTTAAAATTATTTATTTAGAGTTTATGCCATATTAATTAATGGTATAAAGCTATCTCACTCAGACTTCTCAAAAAGTATTTAAAACATACCTGCATTTCTGGTTGTGAGATACATCATCTTTTTCTTTTTTTTGCTACTTATGGTTCCACAAAAGGTCCTGAAGACAAGACAATATAACTTAAAACAGTGTGTTGGAATAGGATAAAACTGCCCTGTGGTATTCTGGAGGTGGGAGTGTTGTGTCCTACACAGCAGAAGGGGGCAGAAGTGAGTTGAGCCACTGAATTCTGAGACTATACCGGCAGGTGGCAGAAAGGGATCAAAGAGTTTACTTTTGAGGGCGTTAAAATAAAGTACAGGGGCTGGATTATTTTAGATGCATTTTAAATAAATTCATTTGCTGATTCAGAGGAAAGAGGCAAAGAAAGGTAACCACAAAGGACTACTTGTTACACATTGTGTTAAGCTCATCACCTGAATTGTCCCAGTCTCTTCTAACAAATGCCTTTCTCTTCTCTTCCAGGAACTGGCTTGGAATGAGACCAGCACTTCCTCCCTCTTTTACATGGCTAGCCTAGAATCAAATGAATGAATTGTATATCTCAGTGACCAAAATTTGAGACCATATTCTAATAAGTAGGATATCAATAGTACAGTAACAATATATCACATTTGCTCTTAAAAGCTGACCTTGAGATTTAAATCCATGGCACTGTCCAGTAAGATATTTAAACACTTAGCACTAAGGAATCAATGGCACCTAATCAATCTGCCATCTTGTGTTGAAATTTGGGGACCAAAATACAAAGGTTACATAGGATCTTTAAATTATGTCAACTTTTTATTTATAATGCTTAGTCAAAGAATGGACAGGATAAACACTATTTTTAACAGGACATTTCATTTGCACTCTTAGTAAGGTATCACTACCAACCATAATCCCGAGAGAGAGAGAGAGAGAGAGAGAGAGAGAGAGGAAGGGAGGGAGGGTGGGGAGACAAAGTGAGAGAGGGAAGGAAGACCTGAGTATCTTAAATTTAAAATAGGTAAAATTACACTGTCAAGAAACTAAGTTTTGAAATCCCCAAAAGTGCTATTTTAAAATAGCGGCTAAAGAACTGGCTGTTAGTGGCTTATCCCACAAAATTAGTGTCTTTATCTTTATAATTAGCATAGAAAAATTTGGTATCTTTTTTCGCAATTAACATCCTAAAAAGTAGAATTAAAGTAATACATCACCAAATGCAAGAAGGGACTGAAATAATGGTGACGGTATGAGAAGAGAGTAAAAGAGGACATTCCCCAAAAGGGGGACTCCTGCAAGAGTTCAATAAAGGAAACAACTACAGAAAGTTTTTCGATGAGAGTTCTAAAAAATTCAGTGGACACCTCTCAAGATTACAGACTCTGTTTATCTGTTTTTTGGTTCTCTCACCTCACAGTGCGCTTGCACATAATAATGTCTTAATTTAAATTTAAGGACACATTAGTAAGATTGGCCTCATTCTTATTATTCATTCCCCCTTAGAAGTCAATATAACTTTTCAGAGTTAATGTGAGTTACTACCATCTCCACTTAGAGTTTAGAGGTGGGTCTTGGGTCCCTTCCTCATACACCTTGCTTTTTAATGAGACAGTTTAAGGAATTTTAAGCTTTCTGATCTGTCAGTTTCTCCAGCTCTGAATACTGTGGTTGTTAGCTGGTGTCAGCAATTACAAAAACAGACTTATTACTTCTGCTAGAGATTTCTGAAAGCTGTATTAGGGGAAAGGAAAAAGAACACGATCACACAGATCTTTAGAAAATGAAGCAGAGGTGGGGTGCCTGCATGGCTCAGTGGGTTAAATGACTGACTCTTGATTTTTCAGCTCAGGTCATGATCTCAGGGTTCGTGAGACTGTGAGATCGAGCCCTGTGTCAGGCTCTGTTCTGAGAGCATGGAGCCTGCTTGGGATTCTCTCTCTCTCTCTCTCTCTCTCATTCTCTCTGCCCCTCCCCTGTTTGCACGTACTCTCTCTCTCAAAACAAACAAACATTAAAAAGAAAAAAAAGAAAAAAAGGAAATGAAGTGGGGAAAATACAGTGATAACACACATCCCTTTCCACATATACAGATTTCAATCCACGACCAACTAACACTGATCATAAAGCAAACCTTCATTTCACAATAACTGAGAACAGGTGGGGAAATAGATTTAAGAGTTTAAGAAACTATGTTTTATTTGCCATGAATGTACATACAGAGAGAGGACATGAGAGAGATGCTACCATACACATAGTATAACACTTCTAGTTAAGACAAGCAAAAACAAACACTGAGAAGGGATGACCCCAATATCATATTTTACTGCAATCATTGATGTGGAAGAACCAACTGTTCTGATCCCTAAACCAATGGAATATCTCCACAGGCTAATTAATTCTGCATTTATTAACAGCTACTCGCAAATTCCCTCTCAATTTGATCTTCTGTCCACAAAATTAGCAGCCATGAAGCAGGAGCTGTTCATGTGGGAAAAATCATTGGAACAAATGCTAATACCTTCTTCCTGAATATTCAGCTATTGGCCAGATCTAAGATTGAAAATAAAAAAGCAATTGAAGAAATTATGAGAAGCATACTAACCTGCCACCAGTTTGGATCTTCTCTGTTTACAATTTGAAGAATTTCTCCTTTTGAAAACTTCAATCCTGCTTCTTTGCAGGGTATCAGGTTATCATTGTATGGATTATAATCAAAATGACATTTCACAAATACCTAAAACACATAGCACAATTTAAGATAGTATAGGTGTATCATTTGTCACTAGATTTTTGAAATCTTTTTCAAATAACTGTGATTTAATTGTAATTGACAATGCATTTAGTACTTCAACTAAGGAACTGGTTTCATTCAGATAGAAATCAATTTCTAGACATTAATACTTAGGTATCAGAAAAAAAAAAACATTAGTACTACAATTAACATTTTGTTTCTATTTTAACTTCTAATTTTAAATCAACAGAGTTTGACAATCATTTTACTCCACCATTCTTACACTTTCCCTCAATCTTTTCACATGATTTTCTAAATATTGTTGCATAATTTTGAATACAACTAAATGCTACTTTCTGATTAATGTCCAGAAACAATATATGCAGCTGATTTAAGGCATATATTTCAGGTACATTAGGACCTTTTTTTTTTTTTTAGGACTGACTTTATGAAAGAGCCCTGAAACCAAAGTTAAACAATGAAAGTGAATGTTGAAGTCAGACCTGAAATACAGTTAGTAACTTAAAAAAAAAAAAAAAAAAAAAAAATTAAAAAACCAACTTTCATCACTGGTAATATATAGTTTTTAATCACACAGATTTACACTGGCCAAAACAAGGGTGGAAAATATTTTTTTTGAAATCATCTTGCTCTAATTTAAATACTTAGCATTAAATTAATTGTAAGAAAAATACTGAAAAAGACTTGAAACTACTTCCCAATTTAAATTCATTGAAATATTCATTGAATATTTCTTTAAAATATATTTTATTAATAAAAGTATGCCAGTTACCACTATTAGTTATTATCTCCAATCATAGGAATATTTTGCTTATTCACTTGAAATTCTATTAAGCATTTTCAGTATTTGATGGCAATTTCAGAATGATTATATTCTTAAAACTTGTCATGCATATTTATAAAAATTCAAATGTTATTTACTGAAGAAATGACCTGGCATTAATCAGGTAAACTGTAACAAGCAGAAAAGCACAAAATTAGTAAAAATGGCAATGTTATCATACTTCTACAAATGTAACCAAACCAGATATTCAGGTAACACAAGCAGATACATAATATTAGTGGGGTAAAATGCAATGTGATGGATGCATATTAAAATCATTTAGAAGTAACTAAGTCTGGGTACATGTGACAAAATTTTAGTTATTTACAATTAGATGATTTTGAGAGAACGCATTCAGAACATTTTCAATAACTCTGTAAAGTCTAAATATTGTTTAACAACTCAGAAAGCCAATAATTCTTTTGATACACAATTTTAGAAATATTGAAGAAGCAAGCATACAAACAATATTAAGATTGCTAAAATGTGACAACTGGCTAAATTGACAATGGCATGCAGCTCAATGTTTTGGCAATGGAAAAAAAAAAAAAGCCCAAAATTTTAAGTTTATTTAATCAAGGTAAATTTAGTTGGCTGATAAGACAGAAAAACTGGAGTACCAGAGAATGTCCTGGAATGACATCATACCTGACGGACGTGTGCTGGATGCCTCTCCATATTGATGCAACTCTAAAAATATATTTTTCATTGCATAAATAAAGCCAGACTTTAAACTAAATTAATTAACAAAACATAAACAAACTACTGGACCATTTTATTACCTCACTCTTTGGTAAAGTAACTACTCCCCTAATTAATTGTCCATAGGGTATAATCCCTGAAAATTATAAATGACAGAAGCAAAAAGATAGAGGCGCTTGAGATGAGGCAGAGCAAAAGGATGGGTATGCAAAGTGTAAAAATACTTGGATACTCCTTATTTCTCAAGAAAGCTACACCAAATGAATAGTAAGAGCATGCTGCCATCTAACTAGGAATTTCATTCTTATCTGTGGGACAACATACATTTTGTAACCATAAATTCAGACTTCCTGAGATAGCCCAAATTTCAAATATCTATTCCCCTATTCCCAAATTGTTCTGGAAATGTCATTATTTGTGGAACAAAACACATCACTCAGATGTAAAAAGGTTTCTAAAAGAGAACAATTCTTATTTTTTCATTTATTAAACTAATTTTAGAACATTACTTTCATGCTCAAAATCTCAGATTAACCTGGTTTTACTTTGAATTTTAAAAATCTATCTGAAAAATTAACCCAGGTTTTTATCTAAACATTTTGTAATGACCTTAAAAGTCATCAGAGATTTAACTAGATTTAGTATAATTACATTTTATTAAGTACACTGTAAAATGTTTTACTATAGACCATACATTAATGGTTCATTCATTACTAAGTTACTAAACACAACCTACTAAAATATGTGAATCTCATATTCTTATCACTAAAGAAAAAACTGAATGACCAATAATCTAAAGTAGATGAAACAGAGAACAGGAAGTACAAATAGCTTTTAAACACAAGAGATATTCAACATCACTCAAAACAAAACTGTATTTTAATAACATTTTCTTCCTGTCAGATTAGCAGAAATCCAAATACTTGATAACATTCTGTAGATAGGACTATGGTCCAACAGGCATTTTCCTAACAGGCTGATGGAAGATCTGGTTTAATCCATTGGGAAAACAATTTGACAAAAGCTATCAGAATTACAAATGCAAAAATCCTCTGACCTAGTAATCCACCTCTGGGAATGTATTAAACAGCAATGTTGCTCAGACATATGCAAAATGACCTCCATACAAGAGTATTAACTACTAAATTATTCCTAATAGCCAAAGATTAGAAGCAACCTAATTGTTTAACAACAGGTAAGTGGCTAAAACTCTAGAAAAGCATGGTTTCTTTTTAAAAAAAAAAAATTTATTTATTTTGGGGGGAGGGGAGGACAGTATGAGTAGGGGAGGGGCAGAGAGAGAAGGAGAGAGAGAATCCCAAGCAGTCTGCACTGACAATGCAGGGCTTGACGCCACGAACCATGAGATCATGACCTGAGCTAAAATCAAGAGTCTGATGCTTAACCAATGAAGTCACCCAGGTGCCCCATAATAGCATGGTTTCTTATGGGGAGTAAGGACTAGGTTGACAGTGGATTTTTTGAAAGAGAGATTTCAATTGAATACCTAAATATATTTCTTGAATTTTGAAACATGGGAATGATTCACCTATTTAAAAATTAATTTCTTATTGTAATACAAGATAAAAGAGGACTCCCACTTGTGACTAAGGTGAAGGAATAAAGGCCCCTCCAGCCTGAAACAACTAAAATATCAGACAAAATTGTACAAACCACTTTTTAATACATCAGACAATGAAGTCAGCAATCCCTAAAAAATGGAAACAAGGTGAACTATTCAGATGCCCTAGCTAACTGCATAAAAAAAAATTTCCAGGTTGCAAGTCAGGAAGGAAGAATCTAGGTGGAGCCTGGCAGTCTCCAAGTTGAGGAGATGAGCTGGGTGACCAGGGAGATCGGGTGGCTACAGTGTACAGAACCGAGTAATCAGTGAGGAAAGGGATGCACAGAGAAAGGACTCAAGAACTGCAAAGTGCTTCCTTCAGTCTTCAGCAGAGCACTGATCTGTGCATGGGTATAAGGGAACTACTCAAATTCACGTAAAGAACCAGCACAATAAGTAGCAATATCAGCAAGTCATACAGGGTCAGGAATAGTTTCTGTTCTCATCAAGGTGAGTGGAAAAGTCTCATAATTCATGAGGCATTGAGTAATCAGAAGGATTATGCCCTAGACTTAATCCTGCTCTGGCTGCACCTAAAGCTTAAAAAGCAAGATCTGAAAGGATTAAACTGCTCTTAAGTAACTTAAATACCCTAGAAGAGTTTAAGAAAAATTCTAAGATACAAAAATATTCAGCATTTAATAAGGTAAAATTTGTGATGTCTGACAGCCAATCAAAAATAACCAGGCATGCAAATAAGCAGGAAAACATAATCTAAATGTAGAGAAAAATAAATTAATGATACAGAAGAAAAAAGTGATCCATGAATGATAAATATGATAGAATTAGTAGAAAAGGACATTAAAATAGTTATTTTTAACTTTACATATTATATTCTTATGTTCAAGAAACTAGAGGAAGGACTGGGCATGTTGGGTAGAAACATGGCAGATATAAAGACGACTCAATTTAGATTTCTGGAGATGAAACCCAAAATATCTCAGATGAAAAAGTATACCAGAAGTGATTAACAGATTGAAGACATTGAAGAAAACAAGAGTAGTAAACTTGAAGGCATAGCAATTAGAAATTAAGATAAAAAAAAAAAAACAGGGAAGAAACAAGACTGAAATAAATGAACAGAGTATCTATCACTGAGCAAGGGGATAACTTCAAGGAGCCTAATATATGTGGAAGTGATGGCATCAAAGGGCAAGAGAAACAGGAATAGAAAAATAAGCTGAAGAGATAATAGTCAAAATTTTTCCAAATCTGATGAAAGAAACTGTCTCTTCAACAAATGGAACTGGAAAACTGGGTATCTGTATGCATTTCCCGCTTTCATCCAGATCTTACACCATATACAAAAGCTTGTAGAGTAAATGGATCCTAGGACTAGATGTGAAGCATAAAACTATACAACTTTTAGAAAAAAATACAGAAGAAAACCTTTATGACCTATGGTTATACAAAAATATTCTACACAGAATACAAGCATGATCTATAAAAGAAAACCGGACTTCATCAGAATTGAGAACTGCTACTCTTAATATTACACCATTAAGAGAATGAAAAGATAAGGCTTTTCACTGTGAGAAAATCCTTGTAAATCATAATTCAGATAAAATACTTACATTAAAAAAAAACATAAAGAACTCTCAAAACTAAATAAAAAACTCGGCAAAAAATGGATGAGATCTGAAAACAACCAAAACAGACATTAAAAAATAAGCACATGAAAAGATGCTCAAAATTAGGTAGTCATTAAGGAAATGCAATCATATTGAGATCCCACTACACACCTATTTGAGTGTCTAAAATTGTAAGGACTGACCACACCAAATGTTGGTGAAGATGTACAGTATGCTGATGAGAATGTATATGGGTGCAACCACTTTTGAAAGTAGTTTGGACACTTCTTTAAAAGTTCAACATGAAAAATAAATAAATAAAAGTTCAACATGGACCTACCATGACCTAATCCTTCAATTCCTAGGTATTCACCCAAGGAACTTACATGTAAATGTTCACAGCATCTTTTATTTATAATAGCCTCGAACTGGAAACAAAGTGTTCATCAGCCCGTTAATGGATAAACTGGTATAGCCAAGCAATGGAATACCACTCATCAACAGAAAGGAATCAACTGCTAATACACATAAAAAGATTGATGAATCCCAAAAGAATTATGTGAAAGACGACATATTTTAAAAAAACACAGCAAATAAAAGATTCATGCGCATGCTTTCATTTATATAAAAATAAGGAAAAAGTAAACTAAGCTATAGAAACAGAACACAAAGCAGTGCTTGCCTGGAATGCAGGGGAGGAGGGAAGGATTATAAATGGATACAAAGAAACTTCTGGACATGATAGATATTAACATATATATATATATATATATATATATATATGTTGTCTTGATTGTGTTAATGGTTTCACAGGTATGTATGTGTATGTGTCTACATTTATCAAACTGTACACTTTAAATATATGCTATTTATAGAAGCTTTATCTCAAAGATATTTTTTAAAAGTTTATTTATTTTGAGAGATAGATGAGAGTTGCGTGAGCAAGGAAGGGGCAGAGAGAGAGAGAGAGAGAGAGAGAGAGAGAGACAGACAGACAGACAGACAGACAGACAAACCCAAGCAGGCTTCACGCTCAGCATGGAGTTTGACATGGGGCTTGGTCTCCCAACTGTGAAGTCATGATCTGAGCCAATATCAAGAGTCAGACACTTAACCAACAGAGCTGCCCAGGCGCACCTCAAAGATATTTTTTAAAAGGAAAGATAAAAACTGTAAAAGTATGGGGCACCTGGGTTGCTCAGTCAGATAAGTATCTGACTCTTGGTTTCAGCTCACGTCATGATCTCACAATTTGTGAGCTCGAGGGTTGTGTCAGGCTCTGCACTGATGGTGTGACACCTGCTTGGGATTCTCTCTTCCTCTCTCTGTCCCTCCACCCCCTAAAAAATAAACAAACATTTTTTAAAAACGGTAAAAGTACTGAAAAAATAAGATATCGCACCGGATTATGCTGGGCCTATGCAAATGACAATAATTAACTGGAGAAAATAAATGTATGAAATGGCTGGAGAAACAGCTCTACCATGACTCTTATGTTAAGCCAGAAGGTGGCTGGTAATTTGTTTGGGAATATGTTGTCTGAACATAGAGCAAGAGTTTCTCACACACCCTCAGTCTCAACACATATTTTCAGGTCCATATGAATTTGCAATCAGAATGAGTTACAAGGTGGTGAATGCAGCAATCATAGTTGCTATGAAGTTCACTTTTTTTTTTTTTTTTTTTAAACGTTTATTCATTTTTGGGACAGAGAGAGACAGAGCACGAACGGGGGAGGGGCAGAGAGAGAGGGAGACACAGAATCGGAAACAGGCTCCGGGCTCTGAGCCATCAGCCCAGAGCCTGACGCGGGGCTCGAACTCACAGACCGCGAGATCATGACCTGGCTGAAGTCGGACGCCTAACCGACTGCGCCACCCAGGCGCCCCAAGGATGTTATTTTTCTAAAGATTTTCCAAGTACATGACCTCATCTTATTCAGTTACATGATGCCACACACATATTTTGAAACGAGCAGGGAGGCTGGAATATATATTTGGTTACAAAAGCTTTGAGGGACAATTCACACTCCTATTTGGTAAATATCCATCTGTGGGCCACACACTTAAGCTTCCGTCAAAAAATTTATTTAAAAAAATGAGGGGCGCCTGGGTGGCGCAGTCGGTTAAAGCGTCCGACTTCAGCCAGGTCACGATCTCGCGGTCCGTGAGTTCGAGCCCCGCGTCAGGCTCTGGGCTGATGGCTCAGAGCCTGGAGCCTGTTTCCGATTCTATGTCTCCCTCTCTCTCTGCCCCTCCCCCGTTCATGCTCTGTCTCTCTCTGTCCCAAAAATAAATAAACGTTGGAAAAAAAAAAAAAATTAAAAAAAAAAATTTATTTAAAAAAATCTATTAAACTACACTGTTCAGGTTAATTATTCTTAATTTACATCACACTTGATTCACTGGTTCACGCAAAACCTACTTTTGGTTATTTTATTTCTTTTAATAATGTGAAAAATAGCCTTAACTTATACTCAAAACAGAGGCTACAACCCTAAGTGGGGCTTCTGCTCTCATTCCATCCATTTGATCACTTTGGCTTGCCAGCTAGGGTAACCCTTATCCTGAATCTTGTGCTCATTAACACCTTGCTTTCCTTTTGTATAGTTTTATTGTACATATATAGGCGTTCCTTAAACTATGCAGCTATTTTAAACATAAAAAATAGCATCACACTATAGCATAAAATCTTTTGATATTTCCAGGCTTGTTAAGATGTTTCCAGCCGTACATACATATGAATTGCTCTAGGAATTCATTTTGATATATGTGAACACTCAACTCTGATAATGCTGAACTTTCCCCTACCCAGTGTGCTTATACCAATTTACACTGCCACTAGCAGTGCAGAAGAGATACTGTAGAATCACATGTATGTTTTTGCCAACTGAATGGTATAAAATGGTATTTTACACTGTGATTTTTAGTATCTCTTCATATGTTCACCGATACTGTGTCCCTTTACTTGATTTGTGTATGTAAATTGACAGGAACACAACTTCATATATTATCCACATTTAATAACCAGTTTCATCCACTGAATAGTCTCTCCTCACTGAAAGATACATCATCAAAGTAGTACATGTGTTACCTCTCTTTCTGAACTCTTTATTCCAGTGATCATTCTATCTGTTCCTATGCCAATAATACAATGGTACTTAATTTCTACATATGAGTAATGCTACATTCCTGCTTTTCTGCCTCACAAGTGTCTTGGCTATTCATCTTATTAAATACCAAGAACAAGCTTATTGGAATTTGTATTGAATTTCACTGAATCTAAAAGATTTTGAGAAAAACTGCTATGTTCACAATACTGTATTCCTGCCCATGAGCAGGATATATTTATTTAGGATGATATAATAATTCATCACAATTTGTGTGTGTGTGTGTGTGTGTGTGTGTGTGTGTGTGTGTGTAGGGGCCTTGTGAATACAGTTCACAATACTGTATTCCTGCCCATGAACAGGATATATTTATTTAGGATGATATAATAATTCGTCACAATTTGTGTGTGTGTGTGTGTGTGTGTGTGTGTGTGTGTGTGTGTAGGGGCCTTGAATATTTTTGTTAGATTTATTCCTAGACATAAATGTGACATTCTCTGACTCTGCTGTAAACGATGTTTGTCTTGGTTACATTTCTTGATGTTTGTTGATGACATACAGAAATAGAGGTTACTTTTGTATATTAATCTTATTTTCAAATATTTTGCTAAACTCTCTTATTTCTAATAATTTATAGTCTTGGGGTGTTCTTTGCAAAAAAAAAAATCATGCTACTTAAAAATACGAAGTTTTATTTTCTCCTTTCCAAATTTCTGGCTTCTATAATTTGTCTTTTTGTGCTTATGAAACTCTCAATAAAATATTAAATAGAAGTAGTGTTGTGAACATCCTTCTCCTAGTTCTTACTTTTTTAACTAGGTAAGACTTTGTTAATCATTCTTTTAAACTTCATATTCTGGCTTCTTTGACTTAACTAACTACAAACAAATAATGGCGTATAAGCAATAATTAAAAAGCAGAATTTAAGATACTATAGGTTTCTATACTTCAACATTATATATATTCATCCTAAACAAACATTTTTAAAGCAGTCAAAATTATTGAAGCTTTATTATTTTTTTAAACAAATTTAGTCAATTGTTTGCCTAATTATTGGAAGCCTCATCAAAATCCTGAACAAGATCACCCTTCTCCCCAATAGCAAGTGGTGCTTTTCCATCCAGCCACTGCGGTGTCCTTAAGCTTTGCAATACCCACACTGGTCTAAGAAGCTGGGTGGCATTTCTGTCAGCTGCTATGTCTTGACACGGCTGGTAATGGTAAAAATGTTTGCTTCTAGAAATGTCTGAACATTAGGATTATTAAAGTAGATAACCATTCCCTAGTCTGCAAATATACTTACCTCCTTAATATCAGAGATACTGTTTATTCTTAGTTTCTTTAAGAAGAACTGAAAAATGATATCACTTATTATAACAGATATTTGTTATGTCATCTGTTACTCTGTATACCATCTCAGGGCAGTTCTTTTTTACCACTGCATAATAATGTCTGAAGTCTGCAAGCTTCTCTTAGTTTATGATAGTTTCTTACATCTTGTTGGAGTAGAAATGAGGCTTTGTGGGGGAATGGGGTTGCACCCAAATGGTCTTAGGCAGACCAGCTGAGATTTCAGTTCCTGATATTAAAGAGAATGATTCTAATATTTACCTATCCAGAATAGTATTTTATCTAGTGTTTTTTAAAAATTAAGATTAAGGAACTTCCCTCTTGTTCTCAATTTACTCATCCTTTTAAAAAACATCATGAATATGTATTAAATTTTATCAAATTCTGCACTGAGGTTTTTCTCTTTAAATCTGCTAATGTGCTTGGTTACACATATTGATTTCCAGTATGAAACCATCCTACCACACATGGGACAAATCCAACTTGGACGTATCCTGTTATCTTTTTATACATCATGAAATTTCATTTGCTAATATTTTGTTGAAAAATTTTACATGCATATCCTTGAGTGAAATGGAACCATAATTTATTTTCTTATATTTTTGGTACCTAGCTCATGGTGGCCTCAAAGATGAATGAGAATTCCTATCAGTTTGGCTTTAATGAACAAATGGAATTATGAACAGCCTTTTGGAACAAACCCATTTTACATAAGTCGAAGAACTTCAGAATTAGCTACAACTTCTAATTCACCTTGGTCTCAAATTTAAAATTATAGATCCTCAGGCCTAATGAAAAATTTTGGATTTTTAATAAGCACCTCAAATGATTCTGATAAAAATGATCTACTGCTCATGCTTTGAAACACACCACCAGGGAGAGGGAGCTCCTGGCTTCCCTTTGCTCTCACAGCAGTTCAGAGGAAGAGTTAAGATAGGCCCACCAGGACTACATGATGAAGCTTCTATTGAAAGAGTTGAAGAGGCTAAATTCTCTTGCCTCTCCATAACTTTTCTTAGGAAAGATGACCATAGTTTGCTCAGGAGAGGCACTGGTAATGCCTTTTGTTCCAACATAATTAGTAATCATTTCCTTACTCACTTTAAACATGTTTTATTTAGCTCTCCTTTGGAAGCCTTCATATTATAGTCTCTTTTCTTTTTTATCCTAGGATAGGCCCAAGAACTGCCTCAGGCTTGGATGACCTCTCCTAACCCATTAAATCTTTTCTCCCAGTTCTAAAGGCTAGTAAAAGAGTTTGAGAAGGCATGGGATGGGGATAAATTTATGCCTAAGATGGGACTAAATATACTGGCACTTCACACTATTCAGATCAGTTCACAAGGTGCAGAATCTACAAAGGAATTTGAGCCAAAGTGCTAACAGGTAACATATTAATATTATAAAAATTTATCTTGCCTGTAAAAATCCAGGACAGCCTTGGTAAACTGGGAAGATTCTTGGTTTAAACCACAGGGAGGGAAAGATAATCTTCCTATCACAACATAATAAAAATAATAAATAAATCTTAGATACTACTTTTCCATACTACTCAGATCCAAAAGGAAATGTGCCAGTTGAGAAATGCAGGTGGTCTGAGAGGTACTACTGATGTGAAATGTCTAATTTCAAATACCCATTTCTTTTCATGATTCTTTTCTCTGAAGACAAGGTCTCTACCTTCACCTCAACCAAAGTTCATGACAAACCTATTTATTTTCAGAAGTCAAATATACATAATAAAATCCATGACTAAATATTCTATCCTATTGAAGGAGGATGGTGGAGGAGTAGGAGGTCCCTAGGCTTGCCTTATCCTACGAATACAACTACATAACTATCAAATCATCCTAAATACACCAGAAATCTACCTGAAGAGTGGCAGAACAAATTCCATAACTAAAGGTACAGAAGAGGCCACAGTGAAGAAGGTAGGAAGTATGGAGACAAGACCTGGAGAGAAAAGGATCCTGGCCACTGCAATGGGGAGGGAGCCGTGGTCATGGAGGAGGGAAGAGACAGACAAGCACACAGGGAAGCACATGGGGAAAATGAATCCCTGGAGCAACTGGCTTGGAAAGCGAGAGCATCCAAAGTTCATGAGTTCTTGCAACCAGTGAGGCCTAAATAAAGCCTGGAGTTGTAAAGGTTAGCATGCTTACCTCTGGGAGAACTCAGAGCTATCCTATCCATCAATGAACAATGTATAACAGGTATTTAACATGTTATCCATATATTTCAAAGAATTATATAGACTTTTAAGTTCTCATATTGAAAATAAGACCATTGGCAGTATCTTACGTAAAAACTTACAACTTCACTTACTCATGAAACAATAAATTTGTGGAATAAAGTTGAAAAATTAAAGGCATCAATCTGAAACATGGATAGATATTTCCTATGTCTATATTATCTAGGTTTGAAAATCTCCTCAGTTCCAACACCCCACCATGACTGCCAAATATTTTTCTGCAATCACATTTTTACTTTTCTTTCTCTACAATTCTATTACACCACCACTACCTCATCATCACCATCACAACAATAGCAGCAGCTATGTGTTGAGCGCTATGTGCCAGCCATGGCTATGAGAGTATGAAGTATGAATTAACTCATTTAATCCTCATAATATCTTTTGAGAAAATAAATATTATCCCTAACTACATACATGAGACAACCAAGCATGAGAGAGGCTAAGCTAGTAAGTGGCAGCATTGGTATTTGAAGTCAGTATTAACTTTCCATTAGAGTTGTCTCTCACAAATCACCTCCTCACATCTCTAAAATTCTGCTTCTGGGTTACACGATATCATTTCTCTCCGTTTGGAAGTTCACTTAACATGATGAAGTTAGATGAAAAGTGTCATTAAAACGTTCCCCTGTTCAATAATCTACTTTACCTAAAAGTTAGTTATAAAAATCAGGTCAAATGTGTACAAACCACGTATTCAAGGTTTTTCTCAATCTATACCCATCCTCTCTTTCTGGCCACATTCCCAATTTAGCCCATCACATGAATACTAAGCAAGAGCTAATTGGAGCTATATCTTATGCTCTCACAGGGCCTAATACAATGCCCAGAACATGACAGGTATCAAAAATGTTCGCTAGATTAATGACTAAAAGGCTTCATGATTTTTCTGATACTGAGCCATAGATTTTATAATACTAAGGTTCATAGTGCTCACAAAGACATTTCTTTATCCTTCCTTTATAATAAGATAGTGTTAATTGTTTAAAAATTTAAAAATTCAAAAATTCACTCCTGACAAAATAAGGCAATTCAGAACATGGAAATCATAGTTTTCTCTTTAGCAAAAAAAATTAGCAAGTGGCAGTTATACCCAACAGTGTTATTAAAGAAATGAAAGTATTCTTAATATTACCAAGAATTTTATTGCTAACCTGTTGAGGAGTTATGGTATCTCTATAGCTTGGTAAAATTTTTAGGGTGACACTTCCACTAATATTTTTCAATAATTCTTGTAATTCCTTTGGATTGTTTCCAACCTCATGGCCATTGACTTCTTTAATGATGTCTCCCACATGAAGCAGACCTTGTCGATCTATCATTCCCCCATGAAGGATTCGGGCAATTACCAGGTCATTATTTTCGACCCTAAATGTTACACCCTAAAGGAAATAAAAAACAGAATTATCACTGATTTTATATTACCAGGAAGAAATCTTAAATATTCATGAATATGTATATAAAAAACTAATACTAAAAGTAGGTCAGTGAATTGTTTCCATTTTTTCCCATGTTCTCTCCTCTCCCAATATCCCATTTTCTTAAATATTTTTTTAATGTTTACTTATTTTTGAGAGAGAGAGAGAGAGAGAGAGAGAGAGCGAGAGAGCATGAGCGCATGAGTGGAGGAGGGGCAAAGAGAGAGGGAGACACAGAAGCCAAAGCAGGCTCCAGGCTCTGAGCTGTCAGCACAGAGCCAGATGTGGGGTTTGAACTCACGAACTGTGAGATCATGACCTGAGCTCAAGTCAAACACTTAACCGACTGAGCCACCCAGGCGCCCCAATGCCTTCACTTTTTAATAACTTTCTTCTGTATTTTGATACTATAATTAGCAAGCAACTTGAGTTCATTTCTTCAAAGGGTATAGGAAGAAATGGAGTATCGTTATCTCCTGTAATTTTTGCTGCCCATTAGCAAACTTCTGGCCTCTATTCAGTTTAACTTTTTTTTTTTGTTTAATTTTGTATGCTATATTAAGTTGAGAGAGCATTAGTTGTGTATTTATATACAAGCCAAAAAACACTGATAAAACAGATAAACATGAATTAAAATTTTCATAGTAATACAAATTAGGAAAAAGAAAAAAATGAGATAGTGAATAAGCCACAAATATGTCAGATTTCAAATTTTAAAAGGCATTGATATATCTACTCACCAATGGCTCCCCAGCTCTTTTGTGAATACCAAGAATACGAATGGCATCTACTGGTAATAACTGATTATTGATAGAAGAATTATTCATTTCTGGGCTTGATGGAGGTGAATCATAACATTTTGATGCCACAATATCATGGGCCTCCAAGAGTGACTATAAGGATTCAAAACAGCCTGTGGTTATTGGTTATTGATGGAATAAGTTATTAAAAAATAAAGAGTTAATTATCCCAGTGGAGTGCTAAAATATTCCAAGGCACACATTATTAAATTCTAAAATATGAGTTAAATCAAAGGCAACAGAATCTTTTAAAGAAATATAAATAGTTTCAGTAACATAAATAGTATTATATTCCTTGTTTTAAAAGATTTGGAGAGACTGACAGAGTTTTATGATTTTTTAAAAAAAAAAAATGTTCAGAGGAAACTGAACCTAGTCTTCAAAGTAAGGTGCACTGAAGGCACTGGCTTTCACTGCTGCCATTGTCATCAGCAATATCATCATTATTTATCATCAATCCCTGTTTATTAGGTATCATACAAATTCAAATGGTACAGACCCTCATTTTTACTCTAAAATTGTTATATTAATTCTTTACATGTACAAAATGTCTGCTAAAAAGATATCCAATAGAAAATGGATAAATATTTGCATATCAGTGATAAGAGATGTTCTATTACTGAGAAAGGCTTAGTCTGTAAAACATATATTTTAAGGGAAAAAAAAAACTAATGAGCTAGTAATGGTCCTGAATATAATTTTACCTCCTACATTTACTATGTGCTATCATAAAGGATGACTTTGATCTAGCTTTCTAGGAATTTCTTACAATTTTTTGTGTATTTATTTTAGTTTTTCATTTATACTATAATTGTGTATACCCAACATAAAACTGAGCTGAAAAGTTATTTTTGTGAGTGGATGCAATGCAAGTTCAAAGACAAATCAAAATAGAAAGAAGGAAGAAAATGTCAACAGATTCAGAATAGAAGCAATCAGGATATGAGTTTAATTGGTAATTTCTGGTCATTTCATGAAAATATGCTGTAAGTGACTAAAGAAAATTTCCACAAGAAAAATTCACTAATCCACATGTAAAGATTATTCTTATAAAAGCTAGAAGGTGCTGAAACCTCTAAACTGGGCTGTTTCGTTTTCATCCTTTGTCCTCTTCTTAGGTAATATTATCTACTCCTGTGACTGCACCACTACTTATACATTGATTACTTCCAGAACTCTCATGAGCTTCAGATTCATAGACTAAAAATTTGTCCACAACTAGCCAAAGTCATGATAACCTCAAAATCAAAAAATGTAAGGACTGTAGAATATTGAAACATACTGAATTAATGAAAAATCCATAATTGCACAATCCTATTTCAAAAACAGAAGGACTGAAAACCTCATCTGTTACCATTCGAGACTGCTATTTTAAACAATTCTTTACTTTGAAAATTGGTGAAGGGAAGGATCAGGCACTTCTCTTTTATGAAATGCATTATGTGATAAGTAAATAACCCAGTTGAAAAGGAAACACTCTACTCTTTATAAGAGAATACCAGCTATAAAATATAAAATGAGTGAAACAGAAAAATGTCATTTTGAAGCCTCTAATGAAAATACTGATTCAGGCAAGCATTAATTTGTGTTGATAAGTAGATAAATGGTTGGACAAGAAATAGCATTTGTATAATGCAAGAATAATAACACACTAGATTATGTCCTAGTGAAGAATATTTCAAAAGAAGGATTTGACTGTCTTTGCCTTTAATCAAGGGACCAATCTCAGCATTAATAATGGTGGGCTAACTAGGTGTCACACATCTTCTGATGTAGTTTAATTCATGTTGCATCACATCACTAATGATGCATTCTAATTCCAAATAATTAACTTGAATCATCAACCTTTTAGAACTTCTATTTATAGGAAATAGAAGGGATAAGTAAGCAACACAGCAAAGAGACTACCAGACTCATCCAGACAGTGGGATATTCTGGAGGGCAGTGGCCTGGTCTCTTAAGAGGTCAACATCATAATCAAGGGAGAATAGATGGTCCAATCAAATGGCAAACATGGGTCTAGGTTGGAAACCCATAAGTACAACCAGCTGTAAAGAATATTTTGTTGTCAAATGGAGATGAATAGAATATGCATATTACATGAGATAAAGATTCACTGAAATGGAAAAGTGGAAATTAATGACTGGAAAAAAAAAGGTAAGTTACAAAGTACCTTGTGCAAAAGGATCTCAATCACTAAAGAAAAAAATACGTATGTATATGCACAGAAAAAGTATGGAGGAATATGCACTAGAATAGTACAGTAGTGTTCTGGGTACTAAGAACACAATGTCTTAATTTAAAAATTTTTGCTAGTATTTTCTAATTATATTTATTGAACTTTATATAAATTCATATACTTATTAAATTTACATATTTATGAAAAATATATAGCATGCCTGAAAGCTCTACCAGATGCTTGAGATATCACAAACTTAACATGGCCAGTTACCTTAACATTAACATATCAGTTTCTTCTAGAGTGTTCCTCATCTCAGTGAGGGCCACCAATTATTTTTCAGAAATCTTACCCTTGTCAACTTCCCACATCCCTCTTCTGCAACTACACCACATGTAACCAATCACCAAGTCCTGCTGATTTTATGGGTTAAAACTTGAAAATCCTTACATACTCCTCTTTTTTCCCTTCTCATGGTTTCCCACTGTTCTCAGGATAAGGCCCAAATAGTTCACTCTGACTTATAAGACCTTAATCAACTAGTACCAACATAAGATGTCTCCAAAAACTGTCTTTTTTTTTTTTGTACTTAAGATCCTGATTCATGGAGAAATCATTTCACTATCAACCTTCATATTTTGCAGCCACATTGTTGAAGGGTCATAGAAAGTTCCTGAGAAAAACCAAAGGGGTTTTGCCATTTGATTTTCAATGTTAAGATTTGCAGTGAAAGCAGGTGACACTTTATTCTTCTATCGCAGCACCACTTATTGAACGGTCCATTCTTTCTCCCCTAAAATGCAGTATCTGTCATAAATCAAGCTGCCGTATATATGTGGATAGATTTCTGGGATTTTTATTCTCTTCTATTCATTTATTTTTCGAACAATGTCTCAATACCACACTTAATTATGGGTTTATAAGAAACCTCCCCGCCTCCTTCCCTTTCTCTTCTGAAACTGACTCTTTGTTAACAGGTTAACTCTTCACTGATACAGGCCAATGCTTCAATTGTATTTATTTTTTTGCACCTGTGGAGGATATGCTATGGATAAGTTTCTATTCTTACACAGTCCTCTCTTATTCCAAGGTCATCGATTGCATCTCAGTCTCAGAAGCAATACTGCAACAGCTTTAACAAGGAAGGCTGTGAAACTGGTAGTGAGGAATAAAAATCCATTATCACAGTAAGAAAAACATCTTTAGCATGCGTTCTGATGGTGAATCAAGGCTGGTTTTAATTACACAAAGGAAAATCCATTCTGATGTCTTTTTGCTATACATTTATGTACTGTGTTTTAGTTATGTGTGTCTGTTTTTGTATCCTCAGTGTATCAGGGTAGTAAAATACCTAAGTTGGAATTCACATATTTACAAAATATGGCTCTAAAAAATCTTAAATATATCACCTTAAGCTGGAACTTAACTATTAAAAGAGAATACTTTGGGAATACAGGGGACTTGGGAAGAAGAAGAATAGGCAAAGTTTACCTGGAAGTGAGGCTCTTTGAGTATACCAACCAGTTCTGCCACATTTTCATCCACATTTATTAAAGGAGTGATATCTTCAAGAATTTCATTGACTAATTCTAAGTTATTGTCACTGACAGCTTCTAGTTTTGAATCTTCTAGCCTCTCATGAGCCTGAAAAGATAACCGTATATTAAAGTCATAACACACATTGTCTTGCTCCAGACCATGGTTTTCTTCTTGATTTCTTTTTCAAAAAGAATGTTTTAAAAAATGTTATTCCAAGGTTTGGTTCATTGAAACCAAATTTAATAGTCCAATCAGAGGCAATATATAGATTCTGTAGTAAATGTTATCATGCAGTATAATAAATCTTGGCTTCTATTCCTAACCTAAAAGTCATGGAAAACTTTTTTTAATTAAACCATGAAAAACTGAGTAGGTATGGGGAGCCTGGGTGGCTCAATCCACTGAGCGTCCACCTGTGGCTCAGGTCACAATCTCATGGTTCATGAGTTCCAGCCATGTGTCGGGCTCTGTGCTGAAAGCTCAAAGCCTGGAGCCTGCCTCAGATTCTGTGCCTCCCTCTCTCTCTGCCCCTCCCCCACTCATGTTTTCTTTCTTTCTCTCTCTCTCTCTCAAATAAACATTAAAAAATGTTTTTTTTTAAATTTTTTAAAAAAAGGAAAAAGAAAAAACTGAATAGGTCAAATGACAATTTAAAAAACATTTTCTAGCCAATATAAATTCCTCATGACTTTCTTATCTAGGCTCAAACTCTAGATGATACTGCATATGCTTTATGAAAATAAATTATAAATAAAAACAAAAAATAGGAATATAATCATTATATGGACTGCCATTAAAAAATAATAAAAACCATTCTGGGAGCACCAGAATCCTAAAGCTACCATTTTCCAACTTTGAAAATCAGCAAAATAGTGTCAATTCAGGGAAGGTAGCTCTTGAACTGGACCTTGAAAGACTGTATGATTTTGTTAGGGGGGTGACCCTCTCATATTTCTGTATTAAGTTGCCTTTTTTTTTTTTTTTTTTAAATCTCACAATCTTTTCCATGCAAAATGGACTGTGAATCACACTGTCACAGAAAATAAGTAGGTTTCAATAGTGAGGGTAAAGCAGAGTTTTAAATTCAAACTGGAGGGGCACCTGGAATGCTCAGTCAGATGAGCCTCTGACTCTTTATTTCAGCTCAGGTCACGATCCCAGGGTCTTGGGATCAAGCCCTCGCTGGGCTCCACACTAAGCCTGGAGCCTGCTTAAGATTCTCTCATCGTCTCTCCCTCCTTCCCTAACCTTACTCCCTCTGACCCCCTCCCCTGCTTGCACGCTTGCAAAATCGCTTTCCAAAAAAAAAAAAAAAAAATTCAAACTGGAAATGAATGCTAAATATTCTCTATTTTTTAAAAATGTTTAATTTATTTATTTTGAGACAGAAAGAGTGAGTAGGGGAGGTGCAGAGAGAAGGAGAGAGAAAGCATCCCAAACAGGCTCTGTGTCATCAACACAGAGCCCAGTGTAGGGCTCAAATCCACAAACTGTGAAATCATGACCTGAGCCAAAACCAAGAGTTAGATGCTCAACAGACTGAGCCACCCAGGTGCCCAGCATTCTCTCTCTTTTAATTGCTCTTTGTTTTTCTGATAAATGGTTGCTGTCTGATTCTGAAGACAAAGCAGAGCATAACTGTTAAGATTTAATGTATAAATGAAACGATGTAAGATCACAAACCTTATATTTAATATTTTAAGATCAATTTCTCTAAGTACTCAGGAAAAATCCAAGTTTCAAGTGGTAACAGTATCGGTTAAACTTTATCTGCACCTATAATACTTCAGCTGTTATTTTTACCACAGAGTGGATCCTTCAAAGACAAATAGAGATTCTAATTTTTAAAATGCAATTTTTTTCATTTAAATGTATTTCCTCTAAGTGACTCACAAGAGTGAAGTAAGAGCTTAAGTAGAAGAGGCGGACATATATTAAGCAACATTTCTAAGAAATACCTCAGAAGAAGAAATTTAAGTCATATGAAGACAGAAGAAATTATAACTGTTATTAAACGAAGAAAAATGTCAAAAGACCAAATGTAGTTTAGAGAAAGCAGTTTCTATTACATTTGGATAAGAAAAAAATAGATAAAAAAATTAAGATTAGAAAACGTCACAAAGAATGGAATGGATAAATTTGTAATTTTCTGAAAGCATAACACAAGCCTAATAAGGATAAAATGATGAGGACACTCAATATGTATCATAAAATGATTATCACCATTGGAAAAAAACTAAAATAACAGACATAACTAGCTAACTCTTGCAAAACAAACTAGACTTATTACTTTAACACAAATATTCGCTGTTAACAAATACTGAATTTAGCATCATTAACTTTGCTAACCTTGTTTAACCTCTTATGGTAGTATAAGAAAGTTTAAGCAAAAAAAAGGAAAGAAGCTTAACATTTATTGAGGGCTGTGTGTGTGTGTGTGTGTGTGTGTGTGTGTGTGTGTGTGAGGGAGGGAGGGAGGGAGGGAGGGAGGAAGAGAGACACCATGTTCTCAGTGCTGTGTGAGTGAATGAGTGTGTGTATATGTGTATATCAAACAAAGATAGATGTGTTATTATCTTCACCTTATAAACACTCATGCAAAGTAAGATAAAGTGATTTGCTTGAATTCATACTACTGATAAGTGGCAGTCAGGTAGTCTAATATCAAGGCATATCTGACTTGATCACTATATAGACAGCCACTGTGGTTAATTATTCCATCTACTATATGATGTATCATTCTAACTCATTTTAACTGTGTGAGATATGCTCTCATTGACTGCTAGTTGAGTTGCTGCTTCTTAGCATGTTTTTCTAGTCCAGATGTGGTGTTAATTATGTTCTACTACATCTGTCCTCATAGTTATTTTATACTCCTATGGTTCAGAATAAAACCCACCCCTTCAACCTGTACCCTTTGTGCTCCAAATAAGAGGTATAAAAACACCACCTATTTCTCCAGGAAAACAGATAATGACTGGCTTACAGTTTTCAGGTAGTAAGTCAGTATATTTTCTATAACATCCTATGATTATGTAACATTATCAATTCAAGACACTGGGACAAGTAAAGAAACCAAAATGATCACTGACTTGAGAACTCTAATAAACCCTTCGTTTCTATGTTCATCTACCTTACTGCTCCCAAATTGGGTGAGGACACATGGGAATGTGGAAAGACCCACAAGAAAGAGGAAGTAAGTAGGAGGGCAGAATTATGTTATAAAAACAAACATACCTGAAGGTTTTTTCACATGAACTGCACAGACTGGTTCTGTAGTAGGAGAAGAATATCACCACACAATACAGAAATTCTCAGAAAAAAGCTTTTTAGTGAAACTGTAGCTGTAATTATTTTAACACAGAAAGCCAATTTCTTAAAAAATATTTTCATAATGTTTATTTTTGAGAGAGAGCGCAAGTGGTGGAGGGGCAGAGAGAGAGAGAGAGAGAGAGAGAGAGAGGTGGACAGAGATGTGAAGTGGTTCTCCGCTGACAGCAGTGAGCACAGTGCAGAGCTTGAACCCATGAACTGCAAGACCATGACCTGAGCCGAAGTCGGATGCTCAACCAACTAAGCCACCCAGGCACCCCGGAAAGCTCATTTCTGAAATACAGTTGGGGCTATCAAGATCAACTTTAGTTTTTCCAAGAAAGCAAGTGTAGGTCCATATTTGTTAACTACGTAGATTTTTAAGCTCTAAGATACTGTGAAAGAAGCTGGGACCTCTATTCATTTTAAAGTCAGAATATATTTACTAGCTTTTAAGAGGCAAGTACCAACTTGAATTTAACTAATCCGACCAAAAAAAAAAAAAAAAAAAAAAAGGAAATACTAAAAACTGACCAGAAGGACAGATGAATCATTAGCTATTTGAATAAATGGGTCTTGTTTCCTTTAAGAAAAAGCATTATTAGAAAGCTAGCATAATTGGGGCACCCAGGTGGCTCAGGTCATGATTTCACTGTTCGTGGGTTCAAGCTCCACGATGGGCTCTGTGCTGACAGCTCAGAGCCTGGAGCCTGCTTTGGATTCTGTGTCTCCCTCTCTCTCTGTTTCTCCCTGCTTGCGTTCTCAAAAATAAAGATTGAAGGGGTGCCTGGGTGGCTCAGTCGGTTAAGCGTCTGACTTCAGCTCGGATCACGATCTTGCAGTTCTTGGGTTGGAGCCCCATGAGGGGCTCTGTGCTGACAGTTCAGGGCCTACAGCCTGCTTCGGATTCTGTGTCTCCCTCTCTCTCTGCCCCTCACTGCTCACTCACACACACACACACACACACACACACACACACACACACACACTCTCTCTCTCTCTCTCTCTCTCTCAAAAATAAACATTAAAAATTAAAAAAAGATTAAAAAAAAGAAAAAAAAACGAGCATAACTTAATAAAAATATATTCCACTTGCCACAAGGGTTGAAAGAACATGCCACAACTGGCTTTGTAGAACACTTGGAGCTGACACAAATATGGCCTAATCTACCTGGTAGGTCCAGTTCTGAGAAACCTATTCACCACTGCATCTTAGAAAAATGACCTACAAAGAGGAAAAAGTTCTTTCAGGACTTTTAGGTATTTTATATTGGCATAGTCTAACCATGCCTGCAAGCAAATAATAACAATAATAATAATAATAATAATAACAACAACAGTAAAAAGTCTAACAGAAGCTGTGGGCTATAATAAAGAGACAAATACTACTATTTATTATATTGTATCTAATACTACTATCATTTTGTGTAGTAACCTTTTCTCCCTTAAAAGCAAGGACCAAAATACCATAAAATTTTTAAAATGTTTATTTACATTTTTAGGAGAGAGAGAGAGAGAGCGCGCGCACACGTGCACATGCATGCACAAGGTGGGGGAGAGACAGAGAGAGAGGAAGACAGAGGATCTGGAGCAGGCTCCATGCTGTGAGCGCAGAGCCCAAAACAAGGCTTGAACCCACGAACCATGAGATCCTGACAGCCGAAGTCAGATGTTTAACTGAGCCACCCATGTGCCCCATAAATTTTGTTTCTATCTTCTTTGAACGTGGCTAAGTACGTGGTAGTTGCTCATTAAATATTTCCTGAAAAAGCTAAGTACATGAGAAACAAATTTGGCTGTGGTCAAAGAGTTATCCTCTTCTATTCTAGACATTTAGGACAAGAAAGATCAAGAGAAGCCCACAAATGGTCAAAAATAAATAAGAATTTGAGCAGAAAGTAGAAATGAGAATAGAAAGCAATTTCTAATTTGCTTCTGCATACATTATATCAAAGAGAATGAGATTTGTTTTGAACAACAAAGATGAAATAAGTATAAATAAATTAGAACTGAATTCTCTAATGAGTGAAGAACTTGTCAGAAATTTAGTTAACCAAAGAGGTCAAATTCTTACGTTAGATAAACTGTATATCAAAGTACTCAGGGAGCTTCTAAATAACATTGCTGAGCCATTCTTAGAGGTATCTGTAGAATCAGGAGAACCACACAGATGTCAAAAAACTAGAAATGGGAATCTGTTATGCTTTTAAAAATGAGAAAAAAACGTTTTTTTTTTTTTTTTTTAAAGCTTGGCTTTAACAGTATTCAGAGAAAATATAAAAGATACTTTTTATAATCTTTGAGTGGGAAAGACCTTTCTAACTTATGTTGCAAAATCTGGAAAAGCCATAAATTAAGCAAAAAAGGCCCAATAAAGTTAACATTTAAAATTTCAAATTTCTTGTTAAAAATTAGCAAAGTGAAAAAACAAGTGAAAAACTAGGGTTAAAATACTTACAAATCATAATATAGACAAAGGGTTAATTTCCTTATATATAAAGGACTTCTACAAACCAATAAGAAAAAGATCAACACATTAAGAGAAATAAGCAAATAATATGAAAAATTCACAGAAAAGGAAATTCAAACTCTTAAACATATGAAAAGATGCACAGCCACATTCATGAGAAGTATAAGCAAATTATAATACAATATTCTTTTTTTTTTATCAGATTGTCAAAGATAAAAATTCTGGTAACATACCATGTTAGTGAGAATAGGGTAGAAGACAGACACTCTCACACATTTCCCCCCCCCGGTGGGAACATACTAGTGCGCAGAGTACACATTTATCTCAAGCTCACATGGATCATTTCCCAAGACAGACCACAGTAAGGGCCATAAAACGCATCTTAAAAAGTTTATAAGAATAAAAATTATATAGAGTATGCGCTCAGACCACAATGGGATTAAATCGAAACTCAGTAATAGAAAAACAGCCAGAAACCCATGAAACACTTGGAGACAAAGCAACACATTTATTTTTTTTTAATGTTTATTCATTTTTAAGAGACAGAGACAGAGCACAATTGGGGGTGGGGCAGAAAGGGAGGGAGACACAGAATCTGAAGCAGCCTCCAGTCTCTGAGCTGTCAGTACAGAGCCTGATGTGGGGCTCGAACTCACAAACCGTGAGATCATGACCTGAGCTGAGATCAGATGCTTAACCGACTGAGCCACCCAGGTCCCCCAAAGCAACACATTTCTGACAATACACAGGTCCAAGAAGTCTTAAGAAAAATTTACAAATATATCAACCAAGTGAAAAGAAAACTTACCAAATTTGGGGGGATGCAGCAAAGGCCATATTTAAAGAGAAATTTATAGCAGTGAATGCATAGTTAGGAAAGAAAAAAGACCTGAAATCAATAATGTAAACATCCACCTTACAATATAACTCAAAAAAGAGCAAATTAAATACAAAGTAGAAGAAAAGAAAAATTTAAAGCACAAATCAATCAACTGAAAAGAGAAAATCAATAAAAGTTAATGAAACCAAAAGCTGGTTCTTTGAAAAGATTAAAATTCCAGCTTAACTAAGAAAAAAGAGAGAAGACAGAGATTTACTAATAACAGAAATGAAAGGGGGGGGGCATTACTACTGACACTATCAATAAAGGAATAATATGAACAATTCTAAGCCCAGAAATTTGATAACCTACATGAAATGGATCGATTCCTTTAAATACACAATCCAACAAAACACACAAAAGGAAATATAGATAACTTGAATAGTCCTATATCTGTTAAAAAATTATATCAATAATTAATAACCTTCCCAAACAGAAAGCACCAGGCCCACATGGGTTTGCTGGTAAATTCTACCACACATTTAAGGAAGAAATTATACCAATTCTCTACAATCTCTTCCAGGAAGCCGAAGAAAAATTTCTTAATTCATTCTACAAGGAGAGCATTACTCTAATACCAAAACTGGACAAAACCTTAATTTGTCATTATACAGTTATTAAAACCCAGACAGACATATTCAACACAAAGTATGAACACTAATGTACACTATGCACTTTAGCTAATAAAGTTTTAAATAGAAAAACTGAAAAGAAAGTACAGAGAATTTCCATGTATCTGCCTCATCCTAGTTTCCCTTATTCACACCTTGCATTAGTGTGATATGTTTGTTATAAGTCAATTTGATATACTATTACTAACTAAAGCCTATAGTTTACATTGAGATCCATTCTTAATGTTGTATAGTTCCCTGGTTTTTGACAACTGCATGTCATCTATGCACGTTTACAGTATCATATAGAATAACAGTTCCACTGCCCTAAAAATGCTCCATGCTCCACCTACTCACCCTCTCTTGTACTTTCCCAAACCCTGGCAACTATGGATTGTTTTGTATTGTCTCTATAACTTTTGCTTTTTCCAGAATGTAATATAGTTGCAATCATACAGCATATACTCTTCTAAGACTGGCTTCTTTCATCTAGCAACATGTATTTAAGGTTCCTCTGTAGTTTTTTTGAAGCTTGCTAGTTCAATTCTTTTTACTGCTGAATAATATTCCATTGTATGGATACATCACACTTTATGCTATTAAAGACATCATGGTTTGCTTTCAAGTTTTCATAATTATGAATAAAGATGCTATAAACATTCACATGTAGATTTCTATGTATACATAAATTATCAACTCACTTGGGTAACTATCAAGGAGTGCAACTGGGGCACCTGGGTGGCTCAGTTGGTTAAGCGTCTGAATTCGGCTCAGGTCATGATCTCACAGTTTGTGGGTTCAAGCCCTGCATCAGGCTCTGTGCTGACGGCTCAGAACCTGGAGCCTGCTTCAGATTCTGTGTGTGTGTCTCTCTCTCTGCTCCTCCTCCCCTCGCACACACACACACACACACATACTCTCAAAAATAAACACTAAATTTTTTTTTTTAAATTAAAGGAGTGCAGCTGCTGGATTGTATGGTAATACCATGTTAGCTTTCTAAGAAACTGCCAAAGCGTCTTCCAAAGTAGTTGTGCTATTTGCAATACTAACAGCAATGAACAAATAGCTTCCTTTTTATAATATAGGCCTACTTCAGAGATACTGTGGGTTCGGTTCCAGACTACCACAATAAAGATAACATTGCAATAAAGACAATATCGCAGTAAAGCCAGTCAAATGAATTTTTTGGTGTTCCGGTGCTTATAAAGTTACTATAGTCTATTAAGCGTGCAATAGCATTGTGTCTGAAAAAAAATGTATATACCAACTTAATTAAAAGTTACCTTATCACTAAAAACTGCTAACCATCATCTGAGCTTTTGATGAGTCATAATATTTTTGCTGAGAGACTCACACCTCAATGCTGATGGCTGCTAACTGCTCAGGGTGGTATTCCTGAAGGTCTGGGTAGCTGTGGCAATTTCTTAAAATAAGACAAAATGAAGTCTACTGCATTGATGGACTCTTCCTTTTACAAATGATTTTTTTTTTTTTTTTGTAACAGGAGATTCTGTTTGACAGTTTTTCCCCTACAGTAGAACTTCTTACAAAATTTAGAGTTAATCCTCTCACACCCACCATTGCATTATCATCTGTTGCTGTCATTTCAACAATCTTCACAGCATCTTCATCAGGAGTAGACCCCATCTCAAGAAACCATTTTCTTTGCTCACCCATAAGAAGCAACACCTCATCCATTAAAAAGTTTATCATGAGACTGCAGCAATTCAAATATTATAATGAAAAAGTGCAAATATCTTGAGAATTACCAAAATGTGATACAAAGACATGAAACAAATGCTGTTGGAAAAATGATACAAATAGATTTGCTTAATGCAGGGTTGCCACAAAGCTTTTTTTTTTTTTTTTTAGAAAATCCACAGTATCTGTGAAGGGCAATAAAAAGAAGCACAAGAAAATGAGGTATGCCTGTGTACATTTTGCAAATATTTCTCCCCAATCAGTAGCTAGCCGTTTCATTGTCTTAAAGAGGAAATTTTAAAATTTTGATAAAATCTAATTAATGAAATTTTTCATTATGCTTCATGCTTTTTATGTTTTACCTATGAAGTCTTTCTCTAACCCAAAGTTGCGAAGTTTTTATGTATTCTTTTAGATGTTTTAAAATCTTAGTTCTTACTTTTAGATCTATGATTTGTTTTGAGGTAATTGTATATAATGTGAGGAATAAGATATTGTTGATTTTTTTGCATGTAAATATTCTATTGTTCCAGCAACACTTATTTAAAGAACTATCATTTCTTCATTGAATTACCATGGTATTATTAATAAAAACCAGTTGACCATACATGTGTTGGTCTCTATCTGGGTTCTAACCTGTGCCACTGATCTATACCAATATTACACTGTTTTCTTTACTGTAGGGTAACAGTAATCCTGGACATCAGGTTGTAGAGAACATCAAATTTTGTTCTTTTTTAAAACTGTTTTTGTTAGGGTAGGTCCTTGATAAATTTCACTATCATCATGTCAGCCTGAAATTTTGACTGCTATTAATAGGGATTCTATAGATCAGTTTGGGGAGAACTGACATGTTAAAGACAAATGAACCTTCCAAACCCTGTATGTATATATGTATGTATGCCTTTAATTTCAGCATTTTTTTTATAGTTTCCAGTGTACAGGTCTAGCACACATTATTACATTTACTATTTCTTTAATTTACAATTTCTGATTCATTGCTAGTATATAAAAATACAATTGATTTATGTAGATCAATCTTGTATCCTGTGACCTTGCTAAACTCACTTGTTAGTTCTAGAAGGTGTGTTTCCCCTCGCCCCCCCCCCCCCCTTTCTGGTAGATTCTTAGGGTTTCAACAGAGACAATAATGTCATCCTTGAATAAAGATAGTTTATTTTTTCCTCTTTAATCTGTATGCCTGTTCCTTCCACTGGCTAGTACCTCCAGGTATAGAAGTGAATGGAAGTAATGAAGGCTGAACAGGAGTGATCACAGAAAGACAGCATTCTATGTTCCACCAAGAATTATGATGTTAACTATGGTTTTTTTTTTTTTTTTATTTTTTTTTTCAACGTTTATTTTTTTTTGGGACAGAGAGAGACAGAGCATGAACGGGGGAGGGGCAGAGAGAGAGGGAGACACAGAATCGGAAACAGGCTCCAGGCTCCGAGCCATCAGCCCAGAGCCTGACGCGGGGCTCCAACTCACGGACCGCGAGATCGTGACCTGGCTGAAGTCGGACGCTTAACCGACTGCGCCACCCAGGCGCCCCGCTTGTTTTTGTTTTTTTTCTTTTTTTTTTTTAAATTTTTTTTTCAACGTTTTTTATTTATTTTTGGGACAGAGAGAGACAGAGCATGAACGGGGGAGGGGCAGAGAGAGAGGGAGACACAGAATCAGAAACAGGCTCCAGGCTCTGAGCCATCAGCCCAGAGCCCGACGCGGGGCTCGAACTCCCGGACTGCGAGATCGTGACCTGGCTGAAGTCGGACGCTTAACCGACTGAGCCACCCAGGCGCACTATGGTTCTTTTTTAATAGATGTCCTTTATCAGGTTGAGGCAATTTCCTTTTAAATTTACCAAGTTTTATCAGGAATGAATAACGTTCAATTTTGTAAGATGCTTTTCCTGTGACATAATCACATGATTTTTTTTTTATGTTATCATTAGAATGCTGACATTTATTGGTTTTCAAATGTTAAGGCAGTCTTGCATTTTTGAGCCAAAACTCACTTAATGGAATATTTCCTTTCTTGAAATGTCTTTAGCTGGCTTTGCTATTAGCGTAACAATAAGCCTCATAAAAGTAAATGTTCCTTTCTCTTCCTTTGAGGAAGAAATCAAGTAGAATTGGTATTACTTCTTCCTTAAAAGTTTGACAGAATATTATTGGGAAGCGATTTAGGCTGGAGCTTCGAGAAAGGTTTCAAACTGAAAATATTCAGTTGAAAAAAATAAATACAAGGCTATTCAGGTTGTCTATTCTTACATAGGTTTTAGTTGTATCTTTTAAGGAACTAGTCAATTTCACCTAAGTTGTCAGATCTATTGTCATAAAGTTCTTCATAATATTATTCTTGCAATATCTGTTGGATTTGTACTGATGTCCTTTTTCATTTCTGATACAATAATGTGTGCGTAGCTAGAGGTTTACTTATTTTACAGTTATATTCAAAGTTATATTGACTTTTTCTATTTTTGTCTTTTATACGTTCAAACTTATTTTCATTATTTACTTCTTTGTCCCTATTTTGAATTTGTTCTTTTTCTATTTTTTGGAGGTGACTTATCACTTAGATGACTGACTTATATATTCTCTTCTAACTAGACATTTTCCTCCAAGCATTGCTTTGACATGTATTTTCATTTTCATTCAATTCAAAATAGTTTTTTTTAATGTTTCTTTGTTATTTCTGCTTTGACCCAAGGCTATTTAAAAGTATGCTGTTTAATTTCCAGATATTTGGTAATTTTTCAGATAACTCTGCTACTGAATTTTAGTTTAATTTTGCTTTAGTTTCATAGGTCTGCTACAACAAACTGGGGTGAATTCTGCCCAATGTACTGTGTAGTATGAGGACTCTCCACTCAGGCTGGTGAGAATGCAAACTATTCTCCATCCTTTGTGATCTCTGGAAATTGTTTGGCCTACTGTGCTTTCCAGGGGATCTTCCTTCTAACTCTAGAGGCTTACTTCATATATATATACAGGTCAGTACTCAGCCAAAGATTTGAGGGCAGATTCTAGAGCCCTTTTTGTGTTCAGCTTCCTCCTCCCTGATTCCAGTCAGTCACTTCAATCTCCCCAGATCCTGACCTCTCTGAAGACTACTGGCCGGTTGTGTTTCCTCTTGCTGTACTGCAGCCTGAAAACTATACTCAACTCAGTTTCAAAATGCTCACTTCATTTGTTTCCTTTCTGTCAGGCATCATGGTCCTATGCTGCCTGCTGTCCCATGTCTAAAGACAGTCTGTCTCCCCATCCCATATTTTGCTAACTTGTGAGGGTAATTCAAGAGTATTTTTTTTCTTTCGTATGGCTGGGGTGAACTTTATTCATCCTTATAACTTTACTTTTGGTGGTTACCCTAGAGATTTCAGCATGCATCCCTTTTTATATATCATAACCCATTACTTTTATCACTTCCTGAACAACAAAAGAATCTTACAGTTGACTCATTAAGTCTCTCCTTCCTTTTAGGCTATCATCTTAGCATACTTCACTTATATACAGGTTATAAATGCCCCCAAGGTTATTATCTCATCTTAAAAGTCAATATTATTTTATATTTACCATTAATATTCTCTTTCATTTGTCATTCTGTCAGAAAAACTCTTTTTTTGCATTTCTTATAGAGTAAATGGAGATTATTTCTTTCAGATGTTGTCTAAACTAATCTTTATTTTGCTTTCATTTTTGGAGCTACTTTTGCTGGAAAGGAATTCAAGGTTGGCAGTGTTTTTCCTTCAAAATTTTAGTGATCTTAATGTACTCTGTTTTCACATTCATAGTCCCTGTTTTATTGCTATTAGTCTTATTGTTTCTTTTTTTTTTTTTAATTTTTTTTTTCAACGTTTTTTTATTTATTTTTGGGACAGACAGAGACAGAGCATGAACGGGGGAGGGGCAGAGAGAGAGGGAGACACAGAATCGGAAACAGGCTCCAGGCTCCGAGCCATCAGCCCAGAGCCTGACGCGGGGCTCGAACTCACAGACCGTGAGATCGTGACCTGGCTGAAGTCGGACGCTTAACCGACTGCGCCACCCAGGCGCCCCTATTGTTTCTTTTTAAAGATAATGTATATTTCTTCTCTGATTGCTTTACAAATATTCACTCTGTTTTTGATTTTCAGGAATTTAACTATGACGTTCCAAAAAATGTTTTTCTATATACTGAGGGTTCACTTTGCTTCTTGGATCATCAGTCAATGTTGTTCACTAATTTTGAAAATTCTTGGCCACTGCATCTTCAACTATTTCTTTTGCCCCATTTTCCCTCCCCTCTTTCTGGGATACCAGTTACATGTGTATCAGATCTTCTGAGTATGACTTACATATTCTCTCTTTTCTTTTTAATACTTACACTCGGCATTTCAGTTTGCATGCTTCCCGCTAACTGTATTTAAATTCATGAATCCCCTTTTCTGCAATGTTTTATCTATTCACCTCATCAAATGGGCTTTTAATTTCAGATATATTTTTGAGTACTTGAATGTCCATTTGATTGTTAATTAACACACACGCTATATTTGTTTCAAGTGTACATTTGACAAATTTACACATTCCTCAGTGCACACCATAAGTATAGCCACCACTTGTCACCATACAATATTATTTCCATATCACTGACTATATTTCCTATGTTGTACTTTTAATCTCCATGACTTATTTTTTACAACTGGAAGTTTGTGCCTCTTAATCCCCTTTACCCATTTCACCCATCTCCCACCCACCTCCCCTCCAGCAACCACCAGTTTGTTCTCTGTATTTGAGAACTATTTACAACAGCCAAGCTATGGAAGCAACGCAAGTGTCCATCGATAGATGAATGGATAAAGATGATGTGGTATACTGGGACTACGCCAAAATAAGAAGCTTTTGCAGCAAAGGAAACCATCAACCAAATGACAAGGAATCCTATTGAATGGGAGATGTTTGTAAAATGGGCAGAGGACCTGAAGGGACATTTTTCCAGAGAAAACATACAGACGGCCAACCGACACATGAAAAGATGTTCAACTTCATTAATAACAAGGAAAATGCAAATCAAAATCATAATGAGATATCACTTTACACCTATCAGAATGGCTAGAAGCAAACAGACAAGATATAACAAGTGTTGGCAAGGATGTGGAGAAAAAGGAACCTTGTACGCTGCTGGTAGGAATGCAATCTGATGCAGCCACTGTGGAAAACAGTATGGAGGTTCCTCATAAAATAAATAATAGAAGTACCACATGATCTAGTAGTTCCACTACTGGGTATTTACTGAAAGAAAACAAGCATGGTAATTTGAAGATATTGGCACCCTTGTTTATTCCAGCATTATTTACAATAGCTAAGATATGGAAGCAGCCCAAGCATCATTGATACATGAATTGATAAAGATGTGTGTGTGTGTATACACACACACACACACACACACACACAATAGAATATCACTCAGACATTAAAAAGAATGAGATCTTCCCATTTGTAAAATACGGATGCACCTAAAAGGTATTACACTAACTGAAATAAGTCAGACAAAGAAAGACAAATACCATATGATTTCATTTACATGTGGAATCTAAAAAACAAACAAAAAGCACAAACAGACTCATAAATACAGAATACAAACTGATGACTGCCAGAGGGGAAGTAGGTGGAAGGATGGGCAAAATATGTGAAAGGGAGTGGGAGATAACAGACTTCCAGTTATGGAATGCATGTCACGTGAACAAAAGGTACAACATAGGAAAGCAGTCAATGGTATTGTAATAGTGTTGTATGGTGACAGACGGTAGCTGCACTGGTGGTGAGCACAGCATAATGTATAGACTTGTCAAATCACTATGGTGTACACCTGAAACTAAAATAACACTGTGTCAACCCTATTTTAAGAGGAAAAAAAAATTTTTTTAATGTTTATTTTTGAGAGAGACACACAGAGGGGAGAGGCAGAGAGAGGGTGAGACACAGAATCTGAAGTGGGCACCAGGCTTTGAGCTGTCAGTATGCACAGAGCCTGACGCAGGGCTCAAACTCACGAACAGTGAGATCATGACCCTAGCAGAAGTTGGACACTTAACTGACTGAGCCACACAGGCACCCCTCAAAAGAAAAAAAATTTTTAAAAGATTACATAGTGTGTGTATATATATATGTATATATGTGTATATATATACACACATTGATATCCATACAACAATGGAAAACTACTCAGCCATAAAAAAGAATGAGATCTTGCCATCTGCAAAATATGGATGGACCTAAAGGGTATTATGCTAAGTTTAAATAAATCAAAGACAAATGCCAAATGATTTCATTTATATGTGGAATCTAAAAGACAGAACAAGGGCGCCTGGGTGGCTCAGGCAGTTAAGTGTCTGATGTTGGCTCAGGTCATGTTCTCGTGATTTGTGGCTTCGAGGCCCAAGTTGGGCTCTGTGCTGATAGCTCACAGCCTGGAGCCCGCTTCAGATTCTGTGTCTCCCTCTCTCTCTGCCCTTCCCCTGCTCACACTCTGTCTCTGTCTCTGTCTCTCTCAAAAATAAACATTAAAAAAGTAAAAAGTAAATTAAAAAAAATAAAAGAACAAATGACCTTTTGATTGCTTTTTATTCTAATTTTCTAGTTATATTTTAAATGTCTTCACTTTCTCTTTTCTTCTATTAAAAAGATATTATTTAAAAATATTTGTTTATAAACTCTAATAAAAGCATCATCTATGGAACTGCTTCCATTATTTTTCTCGTGATTATTAGTCACATATTCCTGTCTCTCCATGTGTCTAGCAACATATGCCTCTCTGTTTCTTCAGCAACTTAACCATTTTTCCTCTACTTGTACCGGGAGTATTGGCCGGCTGTGACTTAATATCTCTTTCTTGGAAGTAGATGTCTTCCCTTCCTCCTAGAATTTCTTTTCTTTCATTGTAGGAATACTAAGTTATCATTGCTCCCATTTATTGAGAAACTGCTTGAATGTTGGATACTATTGGTTATTCTGTTCTTAATTTCATTTTTATCATAAGATTACATTACACTAGTACCTGAGCTGCTCCAAAGCCATCCAGCCATTTCCTTTATTGAAAATAGTGATCAAGATGATCCTCCATAAGGCCAGTATCAATGGCACCAAAGCCACATTAAAAATAATTTTTTACCAGAAATTCTTAAGAATATACATGCACACAAAAACCTATGCTGTAGTAGAAAGAGCACAGAATTTAAAGAAAGAAAACCTGGTCTACACCTCATCTCTGTCACTTACTAGGACAGTGACCTTAGACAAATAATTTTTGTACTTTGAATCATGATTTTCAATTCATTAAGTTGCTGTGAAGACAAAACAATGTATTTTGTTCTTTTAATGTTTATTTTTGAGAGAGAGAGAGAGAGAGAGAGAGAGCGCATAAGTAGGGGAAGAGCAGAAAAAGAAGGAGACACAGAATCCAAATCAGGCTCCAGGCTCTGAGCTATCAACATAGAGCCTAACATGGGGCTCGAACCCACAAACTGTGAGATCATGACCTGAGCCAAAGTCAGACGCTTAACTGAGCCATCCAGGTGACCTCAAAACAATGTATTTTAAAGACCTCTGTAAATTATAAACACATTTTAAGATGTCTTACATAATATTATTATCTCGTTTCTAAATCTACAGATCAAAAGCTATAAATTAAACAAATACAGAGACACAGGTATAATAGATATGTTGATAATAAAAACTGACAACTAACACCAAAGGAAGAGTCAAAAACTATTTTAAAAGTACCAATTAGAACTAAGGGTGAGTTAGTCAATATAGCCTAAGTAGCCCCTACATATTTCAATGGACCCTGAAGCTATTAGTCTATCTTGACCTGGTACAGTAATTGGTATTTATGATAAGAAGCTTGAATTTTAAAGTAAATCATATCCTGGGCACCTGGATGGCTCAGTCGGTTAAGTGTCCAACTCTTGATCTTGGCTGAGGTCCTGATCTCATGGTTCATGAGTTTAAACCCTGCATCAGGCTCCTTGCTAACAGCCTGGAGTCTGCTTGGGATTCTGTCTTTCCTTCTCTCTGTCCCTTCCCCACTTGTACTTTCTCTCTCTCAAAATAAATAAACTTAAAAAAAAAAAAAAGTAAGTAATCATATCCTTTATTATTACTATTAAAATAAAGTATTATCTAATAAACTTTAGAAAGACTGCAATCAAAAATTACTAGAGTCTCTCCTAGGAACTTCCACTACTAGTAGACTTCCACTAAGTTACAGCACATTTGAATGGTTTATTTCAACAATATTTGCTTATGGAAATAAAAGGGAGTGATGGGGAGGGGGAGGGGTGGAGGAGGGACTTGAGAAAGAGGGAGGCTAGACCACAGCATCAGTAACCTTGTGTGATGTGATCATTAACCTTTCTGGTAAACGCAGCTGGCAGTTCTCTGAGGTTCCTCATTAGAATATGAGGAAAGCCACACAGATATTGCACAGACTATTCAAAGATTATTTCATTTACACTGAGAGCTATTACTCTGCTTCCATGTAGCAGAAAAATGAGGTTACAACAATTCTTTTTTGTATTTTTTATTTTTGTGATAAGTCGTCTTATCAACGGACAGAGACCAGCTAATTTGGCAATGAGAAGAAAATCAAAGCAGATATAAGCCTCTCCATTCACAGGTGCCCTTCCCCCGGAGATCTTCTCTAGCTAACCTCACCTGGTCTGCCAGAAGAGGAGTGAAGGAAAGATATTCACCATAGTGTGACTGCTTAGAAGTTCCTGTATGAAAAGGAATAATTTGAAAGCACTTGTGATGGTTTATTAGTTTTACAGGATTCTCTTTTTCCTGGTTTCTCTTTAGAGGGGAAAATAACATGAATTCAAAAGCAATTCCAGTCTGAAGCACAACTATTTGCTTGCATAACAAAAATCTCTCATCTTTTTCTACATATTAATAGTCTTAAATGAGTTAAAAAGAAAAATACTTTTTAATGTTTTAGAACTCTCTAGTAATAAAAAATACAAGAGATAAAATTTTTCTTTCATATTCCTATAATTCTCCAAAGTATTAAAATAAGTATTTAGATGTTTGAGTCATTTTTTTTTCAAAAATGCTAAATCTGAAATCAAATGCATTGACCATTTAGTTTTACAGAATAGGGATAAACTAATTGGTTCATCAATTATTTATATAGACAGACTAAGGAAGAAGCTATTAACTGCTACCAATTTTATATTATAGGCATTAATGTTTATGAAAGTATTTTTTAAATTTTAAATAATATCCATAAAGTTGTAAAAGCAAGTTTGAAATACTAACTGAAATGATCATTTCTGAATCTATCTCTCGTTGTGTAATTATAAGAAACCAATGTTTGATTTCCTCTGAAGTCCTGTTGTATCTTCCCAAGTTGTTAAATACACTCTTAATTTGTATTTATTGAAAGACAGCTCAATGTGATAAAGTTTTTATTTTCCTTTAAGTTAATTCCAGGTACGAACTTTACAAATTCTTTTCCTATTTAGAAATTTTGCTTTGTAAACATTATAGAGTTGGAGAAGCCATAACTCATTAACCCTTATTTTGTTAGAATAAAAAGTTGGGATTGGTATACTATAAAAAAAATTACTAAATTTAAATTCCAGTTGGTTAATATACACATGGATTAGTTTGTACTGAGGAGCCAAAGCCTTTCTATCATGGGATCTTAGAATGGGTAAGGTTCTGAATACAATGAGGATCTGCATCATTAATTCACTTTTACAAATGGAGAATTTTGTAAAAGTATCATGTTATACAAGTTAGAAGAAAAAAAGATGGCACCTGGGTGGCTCAGTCGTTTAAGCATCGGACTTCGGCTCAGGTCATGATCTCACGGTGTGAGAGTTTGAGCCTCACACTGGGGCTCCTCTGCTGTCAGCATGGAGCTTGTTTTGAAGTCTCTGTACCCTTCTCTCTCCGCCCCTCCCCTGTTTGTGCTCTCTCTCAAAGATAAAACAAACATTAAACAAAAAATTATAAAAAAAAAAAGAATAAAAGAGACTGTGGTTAAAAAAATGATTATGGGAGGGGGTGAAATCAACATACTAGGTAGGAGTGCAAGAGGCAAAGGGAAAGACAAGATGACTACATGGAGGACAGGTCAGAGAGCACACGTGGCACGGAGTTCCCAAGAGCAAGAATCATTTGAGGGAATGCTAAAGAATGGGAGAGCTGGGTTGTGAAGTAGTTAATACACCACGCTTTAGTGATATTTATAAAAATTAATACAGGAAATAGTATAAATGAAATAAAACTGGATGAAAAATACTTGTAAAGTGTATTTATGGATGAGTTAAGGACATAACTACAGAGTTCATTACAAAAAATACTCAGAATATCAGGGTTACCCAAGAAAAGACAAGATTTCAAAAAGTACTAGATATAGGAAGTCAAGAAACAGAATGAAAAACAGGTACATGTTCTAATGTAAAAGAAGAAAATCAGTATCTTGCTATTGTTGAAATGGAGATAGTACCAGGATCTTTTTCACAGGTTCTGTTACCATTTCCCTAAGACTTTAAATGTGTTAGGTTAAAACTAAGAGTCATTTTATCTTGTATTAAAAGTCTGCACAGGCGAGGCAAAAGTGGTCTAATTTTTGTGTGCATGATTTCATTATGTGATAAGTGTTACTATTTGCTAAGCAAAAGGTATATCAACCAAGTCCTAAATTAGTAATATCTAAAAAGACTTCTGAAAAGACAATTTTAAAACTAATTGAGTAATCTTATGAATAAACCACTATACCTTAGCAAGTGATTTTACAATAGGATTCTCCATAATCCCCTTGAGGAAAATAAGGTCTATTTCTTCTGCTCCTGTAGATGAGGGCAGCTCTGTAAGGTTATCCAACACTTGCTGCATTGCTGCTAAGATAAAAGCAAAAAACAAAACAAAACCAAAAAAACTTAAATTACAAGCCATTATGAAATATAATTATAAATAAGATATATTTTATATATGTATTTAAATAAAAGACATTAACAATTAACACTCTTTTGAAAAGTTATGTTTTAATAAAATGAGTTGTTAAATGCTGTAAGTTTCAAGTTGAATTCCCATGAGGACAGTTTTTTGTATGCCATTTGGGCTTTATCAGACTACCTTATACATACTTACCACTTTGCAGTTGCTTTATATATTTTTTTAATTTAAAACTTACTCAAGAAGAAATACAAAATTTTAATAGATCTATAAAAAAGTAAAGAGAGGAATTACTAATACAAACTTTCCATAAGCCCAGAATTAGATGGTTTCACTGGTAAATTCTATCAGACTTTAAAGAGGAATTTAAAACAATACTTCACAAACTCTTCAAAAAAAAAAAAATAGAGGGAATACTTCCCAATTATTCTATAAGATCTTGATACTAAATCCACAAAAAAGTATCACAAGAAAATTACAGTCAATATCCTTTATAGATGCACAAATCTTTAATATAATACTGGCAAACTAAATCCAGCCACATATGAAAAGGACTGTACACCATGACCAAGTACAACTTATCCCAGGAATACAAGAGTGGTTCATCAACAAATAAAAGTCAATCAGTGTAATACACTGTATTAACAGAACAAAAAAAAAAAAACAAAAACAAAAAAACATGGTATCTCAAGAGGCACAGAAAAACCATTTGACAAAATCCAAACCCTTTTCATGATAAAAATATTCAACAAACCAGGAACAGAAGGGAAATTTCCAAACTTCATGAAAGGTGTCTATGAAGAATCTATAACTAACATGATACTTAATGGTGAAAGACTGGATGCCTTCCCATAAGATCAGGAACAAGGCAAGTGTGTCTACTCTTGCCACTTCTATTCAACATTATAGTGGAGATTCCAGCCAGGGCACTTAGGCAAGAAATAAAAGGCATCCACACTGGAAAGAAATAAGTAAAACTATCTATTGTTGCAGATGATAATACCTGGTATATAGAAAATCCTAAACTATACACACAAAAAATTATTGAGTTCAGCAAGGTTGCAGGATACAACCCGAAAATACAAAAATCAATTGTATTTCTAAATATTAACAATGAATAATCTGAAAATGACATTATGAAAACATTCTTTTTACAAGAGCACTAAAACAATAATTACAAATAAATGCAACAAAGGAAATGCAAGATTTATACACTGTAACTATAAAACATCATTGAAAGAATTAAAGAAGACTAAAATAAATAGAAAGATACCTTATTTCCATGGATTGGAAGTCTTAATGTTGCTAAATTGGCAAACTGATCTACAGACTTAATGCAATCCATGTCAAAATCTCTGCTGTCCCCTTCCCTTTTATTGCAGAAACTGATAAGCTGAATGTTATAAAGTTGTCAAACATTCCCAAACTAATTTGTACATTTAATGGAGTTCTAATCAAAATGCAACAGACCCTCCCACATGTTTTCAGGCCAGGTCTGGCTTGTTCCCCACCTCCCCTCCCCGCCCCCCCATAAGGAAATGGCCAGGGAGTTCCAGGAAACCTGGGCTGATGAGGCAGGGAAGTGGGAAAAACCAACGCAGTTCTCCACAGGTTGGGGAGGCCACAGTGTTCGGCAGTAACTGGTTGTCCTGGGGCAATGTTGTGCTAGTGAATGTCTACAGGAACCTGGTATACGTTGTTAGTTTTAGCAAAAAGCAAATCATGTGCTTTACAAGGAAATCTTGAAAAGGACCTCAAGTCCCTTTGGGACCCATGCTCCTACCCGATATTCCACTATTCAGGCTTCATGATATGCAGTATGAACCCTAGCTCCTTGGGAATGATGATGCAAGGCTGGTACAATGGAAACCCAAGGAAATCAGAATTGTTACAACTATCTAACCAGGATGAAAGCTCTGGATGCCATCCATGCCTATGAGATCCCGTTTCAAGCTGAGGCTGGTATCCCCCTTCCATTATGCGTGAGAACTTCCCCCCCCCCCCACCTGCTAGAACTTTGAATCAGTAGTACTCCTTTCATGGAGTACTTGAAGCCCTCAGTGGTACCCTGTTCCTGCTGATGGCTAGATGGCCCACTATGGGATATGGGTCTGTAGCAAGTACTGAGAGAGTACTTGCTCTAAAAGGAGACCCTGACCAAGCTGGCCACCATGGTCAAGGCACAAATTGGGAGCTGTCTGCAACACCAACAGTCAGCAGCTAGAGACCTAACTAAAGTCTCCCCAACAGCCATCATGTACAAAACCTCCTCTCCAGTTAGAAGAGTCAACATGCCAAGCACTTCCTTGAATTACAGAACTTTGAGGACAATGTAACACACTGGGGAGTACTCTGATAGATCTGAAGGACTCTCATTGAAGACTGAGCCAAACAGACTGCAGTGTGCTTGCTGGGCAGGTTCAGACTGCCACTAACATCCACTAACACTTTGTTTTCCCTTGGTAACACTTTTCTCTGGAGTTGAATTCAGATGTTATTTTTAACATTCCTGTCAAGGCTTCCTTAAAAGTCCTCACTTTTTTTCTTGTTCCTTTTTTTTTTCCCCCCTTCCTGGTTTTGATCATAGTTTGTCTGCCTTGTTCCAGGCTATCTAATCCCAAAGGTGAGAGTTGAGATGAAGGGACTTGGTCTCTTCCATGGATTCCCCTTTTTACGTGACTGAATGAGAACCATCTGGGTTTTGGGCATCTTGGAGTAGATTAGTAGGGTAGGCAGACAGAAACTGGTGAAGAAACTGGTGAGGCAGTAGGTGTATATGGAACAACCTACCCTGGTGTTCCAGTTAAACCAGGATGTGGAAACACTAACACAACTTCCCTGACATGCAAGGATTTGCTCTGACACTTTCATTTCATACTATCATGAATAAAATGAATAATGTTCTGACCTGGCATAATCCCTTTCTCCCTCATGTATTGGGATGCTATGGGATGGTGTGAGGGAATGGTTTCCTCTAAATCAATTCGTTGGTCTGACTTTATAAATTAGTTATCTAATAACATGACCTATTCAAAAAATGCCATTGTTCTTTTTAACAAAATTATCCTCAAAGCATATGAAAAAAATGAGGAACTGTGAGAAAATTGTAACAAAAAGTAATGAAAATTAACCCTATAAAATATTAAAACATAAATTAAACCTATCAAATCTAATGTATGTAAAACCTTAACACATAAAAGAGGAAGCTCTCTATAGTGGGGACCTAGCAAAGTTGAGTGGGAGCCAGGGAAGTAAAGTGTCCTCCTTTACTCAGAGATTCCAGGGATAAAAGAAAACCCCAAAACTCAAAAGTTTCCTACAAGTTCCACTCCTCCTCCATAATCACTATAGGGTGGACCCTTTATTCAGAAGCTACATTCAATGAAAAATATAAATGGAATTCTTATTTAAGAGAAAAATATATTGAATATGTATTCCATTTATATATGTCATTATATTCCATTTATATTCCATTTATATACGACATATATATGTCAATATATTGAAAATATATTCCATTTATATATGTCATTGTATATATTCACATATAAACATGTGAATATATATATTCAATGACATATATAAATGGAATTCTTATTTATGACATATATATGACATATATATTCAAAGACACATATAAATGGAATTCTTATTTAAGAGAAAAGTATATTTAATCCAGATCATCCCATTACAAAAATGAACAAATCAAGAATCATCAAACACTTATGAAAGCTAGCAGCATGAATATGACTCACCAAATTCAACAAACAGAAACATTAACTGCCAAAGAAACAGAATTACTGGGGTGGGGAGTGGGGAGGAGAAAGAGTAAAAGAAAGAAAAAAAGATGAAATTATAATGTGTAGGAAGATCAAACTGAAAAATTCTCCCACTAAAATTTTTCTTTATGGGAAGAAAAAAAAAAAAAAAAAAAAAAACTGCTGTGGATCACAAAGACCAAAATTTACAAGATGATGGGAAATTCATTAATAGACAGAAGGAATTAATAAAAGGGAAAGCAGCAATCGATAAAAAACAAAACATAATTTGATCAATAAGCTGGCTCTTTCAAAAGACCTATAAAAATAGATAAATGCTTGGCTAGTCTGATTAAGAAAAGACATAAGTAACACTAGGGATGCAATGAGAAAGTAACTGCAGGCAAAAAGAAGATTAAAAAGAGAATGTAATAAACAACTTTATTTTAAAATCTAGTCAAGTAGAGATTTTTCCTGGAAAATGTCAACGACAGAAGTGTAGGAGAAAAAGATAAAAATAGAAATAGATTATAATAGAAGAAACTGAAAAGGTTTTCAAAGATCTACCTTCTTAAAAAGACACAGGCCAGGAGAGATATAAGAATAAATTCTATCAAACCTTCAAGAAAGAGCTACTTCACATTTTTAAAAGAAAGTATAGAAAGGACTGAAAGCATTCCAACTTCAATGCAGATTTCAAAACTCAAAAAAAAAATGATATATTAAACTAACGAGCATATATGCAAATACCTTAAACAACGTACTAGCAAATTTAATCTAACAAGGTCTTAAAAAGTAACAATAGCCAAGTAGACTTTTATCCTAGTAATATAAAGATGACTTAACATTAAGAAAATATAATGTAATTTGTCACAGTATAAGAAAACCCTATCATCTCAATGTTTTGAATACAGCACATCAAATAAAATTAAAAACCTAATCCTGATGGAAAACTGCTACCATAATAAGAACAGAAGAAAGTCATTTTATACCAGAATCTATATGAACTATCATACTTAATGGAGAAATGGCAAAGGCTTTACCATTAAAGTCAAAGATAAGACCAGAATGCCCACTCAGGCCAGTACTTTTCAAAGCTATATTGTAAGTTTTAACCAAGGTATTAAGACATGACATTTTAAAAAACTACAGATGTTAACTACTTGGAAAAGTCTCAAGGAACCAGCTAAAAAATTATTTAAGTCAGGAGTTTTAAGTTAAAGGAGTTTTGCTAAGTGACTAGACATAAGAGCAATAAAGAAAAAAAAAAAAAAAAACCACCTTTCCTAATAGTAATAACCAACTAGAAAACATCATTGCAGGGAAAAAAGAGATCCCATTCACAATAGCAACAAAATCTATTTTGCAAAAATAGTAAAAAAATGCTAAAATAAAAATATTCATCCAGATAGGTATGAGAAAAACTATAAAATACAATGAAGAATGTTTAAAATAAATAAATGAAGAGACCATGTCCTGGGATAGGAAGATTTAGTACTATAAAAATGTCAATTCTCTCCAAATTTTTCCTTAAAAAAATCAATAAATCCTAATAGAAATCCCAACAGGATTTTTTTTAATAAAATTATTCCAAAATTTATTTGAAAGAGAAAATGGGTAAAAGTAGCCAATAATTTTAGAAAACAAAAGCATAAATATAAAGGAGTAACCTGCATTATCAAGTATAAAAACAGTATAAATTAAAATAGTGCAGTATTGACACAGCAATGGCAACAGACAAATCTTGAAAGAAATGAGCCTGGGAATGTAAACTGGTTGCAGCCACTCTGGAAAACAGTATGGAGGTTCCTCATAAAATTAAAAACTGAATTACCCTACGACCCAGCAATTGCACTACTAGGTATTTATCCAAGGGATACAGGTGTGCTGTTCTGAAGGGACACATGTACCCCAATGTTTATAGCAGCATTATCAACAATAGCCAAAGGATGGAAAGAGCCCAAATGTCCATTGATGGGTGAACAGATAAAGAAGAGGTGGTGTGTGTGTGTGTGTGTGTGTGTGTGTGTGTATGTACAACAGAGTATGACTCAGCAATCAAAAAGAATGAAATCTTGCCATTTGCAACTACGTGGATGGAACTAGAGGGTATTATGCTAAGCGAAATTAGAGAAAGACAAGTATCATACGACTTCACTCATATGAGGACTTTAAGATACAAAACAGATGAACATAAGGGAAGGGAAGCAAAAATAATATAAAAACATTATAAAATAATATAAAAACATAAAAGACTCTTAAATATGGAGAACAGAGGGTTATTGGAGGGGTTGTGGGAGGGAGGATGGGCTAAATGGGTAAGGGGCATTAAGGAATCTACTCCTGAAATCACTGTTGCACTATATGGTAATTAACCTGGATGTAAATTTAAAAAATAAATTAAATTTTAAAAAATAAAGTAAAAAAAAGGATATAAAATCTTTTAAAAAATTAAAAATGAAAGAAAAGAAAAAAAAAGGAAAGAGATGAGCTAACCAGGATTTAATATGCTAAAGGTGACATTTCAAATCAGTGTGGGTAGGGTTCAGTTAAATATGGTAGAATAACTAACTACTTGAGTTTATATTCTTTCCCTTCAGAACTTCTATTAAAATAGTAGCAAAGTATTAATAAAGGTAAAGCCCTACAAAAATAAAGAGAAAAAAAGGACAAAAAATAGCAAAAAAATATTGGAATAATACAAAAAGAAACTAACTTAGAGCAAAGGTAGACTCTACCTCCTAAATCCTTGTGGAATATAACAACTTCTTTCCATCACCCCCTCATGAGTCCTAGCCATCATCATTTCTTGTCCAGACTACAAGAGCCTCTCTTGTGTATATGTGTGTGTTTGTGTGTAATTAACTGAAACCTAGATTTTATGGACTGTAATACATTGCTAGATTCAATCTGCACCATCCTTTATAGCTTTAGCTATATCAATCCTATCCCTGTCCTGATGCAAAGTCCTCCTTCCACTTACCACCCCATATTCACAACCACTTTTGTGTACTTAATTCATACTCACCCTTTAGGAGCAGGATTTCTATGTCCCTGGCTGCCCCATTTAGGATAAATTCTCCTAACATATATTTTCACAGTATTCTATACATTATAACTCTGATAAACCTATAATTAAGTACTTTGATATTTGTTTAATGTACAATTTCTTTTCTAAACTCTAATTTAGCATAGAAATTGTATCTGTTTTGTTCAAACCCATATTCCCAGCCCACAGTCTGGTACATCCTACGTTCTTCATAATACAGTTTCAGTCACAAAAATGTACCATTTTTCTCCTACTAAAATCAAGAATAGGGGGTGCCTGTATGGTTCAGTTGGTTAAGCATTTGACTCTTGATTTCAGCTCAGGCCATGATCCCGGGGTTGTGGAATCAGGCCCGCACTGGGCTCACCACTGACAACACAGAGCCTGCTTGGGATTCTTCTCCCTCTCTCTCTCTCTCTGCCCCTCCCCAGCTCATGCTCTCTCTCTCGCTCTCAAAATAAACACCAAAAGAAAAAAAAAATCAAGAATAGTTTTAAATTATGTGTTGTTATGTATAAACAAAATATCTGCCTACTGCTTGGAATTGGCAAAATGTGGTGTAGTTTACAAAGCAGTAACCTTAAAACTACTAACTTTCCACAAATTGTATAATAAGCCATAAAGATAGAAATGGTATCTTTCAATGCTTAGTCTACTAAAATGGCTTTTTCAGTAATCCTTCTCTATATTTCTAACTTCCTAGAATATAATTCAGTATGTAAGGTAAATATAAAAAATAAGTTTACCCACCTATATTCTGTTTCAAAAACTCTTTAGAATTGTTTTATGTAAGCATTTCTAACTAGTTTTAGAACTATAATTAAATGAGCTATCCTTAATAAATTAGGATTAGAGTCTTAAGATAAAAAATCCTTTTGTAACCACACTTGGTGGTATATTCACTCCCATTCAACTCAACAAACTAGATTTCCCATTGAAAAATTGACAGGTAAGGGGTGTTTGGGTGGCTCAGTTGGCTAAGCATCCAACTTTGGCTCAGATCATGATCTTATGGGTCATGAGTTTGAGCTCCACATCAGACTCTGTATTGACAGTGTGGGGCCTGCTTGGGATTCTCTCTCTCTCTCCTCTCTCTGGCCCTCCCCCACTCACACTTGTGCGCTCTCTCTCTCTCAAAATAAATAAAAGTTAAAAAAATATGACACATAAGTTTTCATAACATGTTAAAATTTATTTCTGTTGTTATATTTTATAGATAAAACAACAATTATTTCAGCAGAACCACCCTGGATAATTTATAGAATTCCTGAAATGAAAAACAAAATCTCCTCCTATGTGCTTTTAGAAAGGTTTAATCAAAATTTTAAAGGAGGTATCTAAAAAGTCATTTGGACTACTTCTCATGTAGTTGCAACAGAGCATCAAAATTCTTTCTAAAAACATATTTCTAAGACAAATTTCTACTGAGGTTTGGACCAAGTCAGGTTTCTTTACAACTAAATTGTGACACAGTATTTCCACACAACTAATTTAACCATCACAGCAGAGTTCATGCAAATCATTAATGTTAAGTCAGTAACAATTGTTTTCCATAAAATGATAATATGCTGTCAATATTTTAGCTTTCAAACTAATATCTTGAAATTCTAATTTAGTTACAGTTATACCAAATCAAAGAAAAAAAACTGAACGTGCTCAGCTAATTTAATCAAAATTAGCTAAAGGCTTATAGGCTAGGTATGATGTTACATGTTGAAGCGACTACAAACATACTATTTTTGCTCCAAAAACTGAAAACTAGTAGACCAAAATGTGTAAACATGTGTACAAAGCACAATAGTGATAAGAACACTTTGAAGGAATCACAGTTCCGACTCTTGATTTTGGCTCAGGTCATGATCCCAGGGTCATGGGATCAAGCCCCACATTAGGTTCCATGCTGAGCATGGAGCCTGCTTAAGATTTTCTCTCTCTCCCTCCCCCTGCCCCTCTCCCCAACTTGTGCTCTCTCTCTAAACAAACAAACAAACAAAAAATTGGGTGACTGGGTGGCTCAGTCAGTTAAGCATCTGACTTCGGCTCAGGTCACAATCTCACAGTTCATGAGTTCGAGACCCACATCGGGCTCTATGCAGATAGCTCAGAGCCTGGAGCCTGCTTCTGATTCTGTCTCCCTCTGTCTCTCTCTGCCCTCCCCCACTCATGCTCACTCTCTTTCTCTCTCTCAAAAATAAACATTAATTTTTAAAAATCTATTATCTACCTATCTATTTATCTATATGAAGCTGTATTTCCTAAAGTATTCCTAGAGAAAATCTAAGCATGAAGTCAACAAAAGCACAGGCACAGTGGAGGGGCAACCATACAGGGCAAATAAGGAATCCCATACACAAGAGCATAGATTTTAACCTAAGTACCCACACATTTCTTCACAGAGACAGTGGGTAGGTGTTCTGCATGGGAAGGGTTCCTAACACAAATCTTGGGACCTGAACAAAGAAGCACAGAGGCCAAGGTAAATCTGGTTCTTCATAATGGACACTAAAGAAGAAGGGGTGGAGGCAAGGCTACGATACAGGAGGGAATACACAAATACACAGTGTTTCAGGAAACAGGAAACTATTAGCATTTCAGGAACAAAAAATACTTTTGGCACAGGAATGTTCTCTGCCAAATGCTTATAGTGTTCTACAGTTATTATGACAACCGAAAGTTCCCCTTACTGCATTTTCTAACACATCTATAGGTGGTACCATCTTCTCCCCTTCTGTTCTTCCAACAGAAAGGCTTGCACTAATATGTTTTGTCTCCAGGGTAAATTCTTCCCTCTCAATTTAGCTATCCGAGGGTTCCCAGCTTGCTCACCTGCTCTTTGCCTTCAAATCTTAAGAAGAAGCCTGCCGGAGGCTCGCCACTCAGCCCCTGCTCAAGCCCTCTCATTCCAGAGAGAGCGGGGCAGGCTCAGGGGACAGCCTGTACACTATAGAGGTTATCCTCAGTAGATACATATTCTGGATTAATCAACCTAGTCCTTCATTTATCAATATAAACCAACTGCTAAGATCACCAGACATCTAAAGAAAACATCAGTGACAGTGGACAAAGCTGAACAAACTCAACTAAGGAGAAACAGATGGTGCTGAGAATACAATTTAAAATTTTAATTTTTATTAGCATTCTCAGAGATACATGAGAGACTACTGCATTCATAAAGGAACAGGCAACTAAGAAGGAGAAAATGGGGCATCTAGAGAATAAGAAAAAGTTCCTGGCAATTAAAAATATTGTCAAATTTAGAAAACTCAAACAGTAGACTAAATGATAAGACTGTTAAGGTCAAAAGTGCTAATCTGGAAAATCAAGTGAAGATAAAGTCCTAAATGCAGAAGATGAAAACATGAGAAAAAACACATAAGCAAGTCCAATAGTGCCTATCAGGAGTTTCATAAGACAAGATCAAAGACAAGGATGAGGAAATAGCTGTCAAACAATAGGAAAAAACGTCCCTGAGTTTAAATGACATGCAAACCTTCAGAATGAAAGGCTTTCCAAGAACAGAGCAGATTGTATGAAAAAGATCCAGATCTGGCCACATCTAAGTGACATCTCACAATGCCGAGGATTAAAAATGGGGGGTAAGTGGGTATTTCTCAAAAGAAGAGTTGTATAAAAGGAACAATAATCAGACTTCCATGCCATTTATTACTGGTAATATTGAATGCCAAAAGATAACAGTAAGAATGTCAAAGTTTTGATGCAAAATAAGTTTAAAGAAACATTACATACATTCACACACATATATACATAAAATACGTTCATGTATGTGTACATACGTATGTGGTAAAAGTTTAGTTATGTTGAAATATTTAACACAATAATCTCTTCCAAAGAGCTTTCTAGCCTTCTAGACAAAATTTATGCCTGTATTTAAATATATCCTTTATTTATACAAATGTGACTGTTTTATTAATATCTTTGTGATCTTTCCATATTGGAGCTCACCCTTTCCAATATATCTAGTACTTCACTATATAGATGCATCAACATCTATTTAGTCTGTCCTCTACTGAAAGATATACAGGTTGCTTCCACTTTCTGCAATTATCATTTATAATCAGCATCTACAGATCTATATCCATACACATACACATATATACATAAATGTATGTACCATAAGTGAGTAAATACTAAGAGAATTGCTAGTTCAGAAGATATGTGATTTTTCAATTGTCAGATATTGTGAAACTGTTTTTTAAACAGGGTCTATCAATTACATTTCCATCAGGAGATCCTCATTTCATTATCTTTACAATAATAATGAATTGCTTCATAAAGACATATCAATACAAATGCATAGAACTTGTGCAGCAAAAGGAGTGGTTTTAGAGAGAACCAAATTCTGAATTCTAATCTCATTTTTCCCCCAACGTGGCATCAAAATAAACCTAACAGCACCTTTATTTCCTTATCTGTAAAAAATAAATGACAATGATCCAGCTCATATGGTTATTCAACAAAATTAAATGACTCACCTACTAAAAACATGTAAACGCTAAATATTCTGCTCAGGCTAATATTCTGTAACTCAGTCTCTTCATCTCTCATTGTGACTATTGCTAATTATTCAAAGTGTCAATGAAAAACAAATCCCAATAACAGCAATTTAAATATATTTTTTCCTACCTTGAAAACATGGCTTAAAAAAATAGTTGAGGGTTCCCCTAATTTCATTATCTTAACTGACCACTTTGCACCTTGTCATCATCTGATAAATTTAATTCAGAAATGAAAGTGAACTACCATTTGTAAAGAACTTATCAATATTCCTATTATAAATCAAGTGTCTTATAAAAGCAGCTAGTGTAACTTTCTGGCATTCTTAGTTAGAAAAGACTTTTTTCCTCCAAATTTTTATTTAAATTCCAGTTAGTTAACATGCAGTGTAATATTAGTTTCAGGTGTAGAATTTAGTGATTCATCACTTCCCTACAACACCCAGTGCTCATCACAAGTGCCCTCCTTGATCTCCATCACCTATTTAACCCATCCTCCAGCCCATCTCCCCTCCAGTGACCATCAGTTTGTTCTCTATAGTTAAGAGTCTGTTTCTTGGTTTGCCTCTCTATTCCCTACCCTCCCCACCCCCACTACCACTATGGTCACTGGTTTCTTAAATTGCACATGAGTGAAATCATATGGTATTTGTCTTTCTCTGATTGACTTATTTCACTTAGCATAACACTCTCTAGCTCCACCAACACTCTTGCTAGAAACAATTTCCTATTATGGGCAATGCTTTAAGAAAAAAGTCCTCTTCAAAAACAAAAAAGATAAGAAACAGGCAGCATCTAGATATTTTCACTAAGGAATTCTGGACTGATATATCCCCTCCCTACCACCATGCTTAAAACTGTTTTACTTCCTTCTGGTCTTTATAATCTCTGATGAGAAATTCCCATTAATTTAAATCATTCATCTACTAGTGGTTTTTGCTTTCAGTATTTTTTTTTTTTTGTCTTGTTTCCAGCAGTTTGATGATGTGACTGGGCATGTATTTCATAGAACTTATCGATAACTGAGGTTTGTTGAACCTCTTGAGTCTATAGGTTTATGCCTTTCACCAAATTTGGGAAGTTTTCAGCAACCATTCAAATAGTTTTTTCTGCACCATATTCTTTCTTCTTTTCTTCTGGGTGTCTGATGAAACAAAATGTTAGATTTTCTGGTATTACCCCACAGATCCCTGAAGCTCTGCTCATTATTTTTTTTCAAACTTTTTTCTCTCTTGTTCAGAGGTTGGATAGATTTCTATTTATCTCTAAGTTTACGGATTCTTTGTCATTTCCATTTTGCTATTGTACTTGTCCAATGAGTTGTTATTGTGTTTTTCAGTTCAAATTTTCCATTGTTTTCTATTTCTTTACTGAGACATTCTATATTTCCATTTGCTTCAAGAGAGCTCACTGTTGTCATAGCATATTTATAATAACTGCTTTAAATCTTTCTCAAATGATTCCCACATCTGTGTCATCTCAGTGTTGTGTCTGTTATCTTTGCACATGTGAGTTGAACATTTTCCTGGTTGTCAACGTGCCAAGTAATTTTGGAATGTATGCTGTATATTTTAACATATGAGACTGAATCTTGCTGAAAACTTACGGAGAGTGTTGATATTTTTGTTTTAGCAAGCAATTTAGTCAGTTGAGGGCAGGCCTCAGATTCTGACCTTTTGAGGTACTATGGCCATTTTAGTTTAGTCTTCCATACTTGTTTATGAATTTAAGTTTTCATTTCTCCCCAGTAAATATCTAGGAGATTGCTGGGTCACATGATCAGTGTATGTTTAACATCATCAGAAGCTACGAAACTGTTCAAAAGTTTCACAATGTTATCTGGATCTGTCCCACATATGCATCATGGGACTTAGGTGGTAGTCTATCTAGTTTCAGTACTCAACATCTATGTATGCTCTTTAGGGTCAGATTGACACATGCACAGTTCAAGGGCAAGTCCAGGAGTGCATAAACAACTTTAAGGGGTCCCTTTCTAGACTACTTCCTCTCCATAAATATGCCTGGTACTTCTAGTTCTCTGGGATGCTCTTTACCAATGCTCCAGCCAAAAATCAGGGGCTCTGTTTAACCTACTCTGCCATGTACTTACTAAAATCACAACTCCTTCAGTAGAAGAGGAAGGTTTCCTTCCTTGGAATTACTGTCTTCTTGGCTGTTGCAGCTGCTTCAACAGTGCTACCAAAGGATTTCCTGGGGACTGGGGGGGCAAGAGAACTCAGAATAAGAAAAAAGAGATTTCTGCACTCTGAGTATCTTGTTCTTTAAGCCAGAACTAGAAGATTTTGAAGTTCTCACTGTTCATTCTGATGCCAACTTTTGGGTTTGGGGCTAGTTCAGGAGATACCAAAAGTAAACTCAACATAAATTCAGTGGTATTTAAATACCTGGTTGTCTTCTCAACCTGCCTGGTACTATCGCCCTTTAATCTATAAATAGATACTCCTATATTCAGTTCTGTTTTTATAGATGATTCACTGGGAGAGACAGGATATAGCATGTTTATTCTACCATACTGGAACCCTTTGTGAGTTATATTTTCCACCTAATTTGGGGTGGTTTGGTGCCTTTATTTCTTCAAAAAATTTTTTTAATGTTTACTTCTGGGAGAATCTGGGGGAGGGGCAGAGAGAGAGGGAAACACAGAATCTGAAGCAGGCTCCAGGCTCTGAGCTGTCAGCACAGAGACCGACGAGGGGCTTGAACTCACTGACAATGAGATTATGACCTGAGCCAAAGTCATACACTCAACCAACTGACCCACCCTGGTGCCCCTTTTTCTTTCTTTTAAAGTTTATTTTGAGGGAGAGATAGAGAATGCGGGTGGGGCAGAGAGAGAGAAGGAGAAAGACAGAATTCCAAGCAAGCTCCACACTGTCCGTGCAGAACCCGATGTGGGGCTCGAACTCATGAACCATGAGATCATGACCTGAGCCAAAACCAATAGTCAGACGCTTAACTGACAGAGCCACCCAAGCGCCCCCAAATATTTTTCCTGTCCCTTTGTCCTCTTCCTGTCTGGAAATCACATTACATGCATGTTGAAATGCTTGACATTGTCCCAAAGGTCTCTGAGGCTCTGTTTACTTTTCTTAACATCGTTTTCTCTTTCTCCTTTGGGTTAAATACCTTTTACTTATCTTCATGTTTTTTTTGCTACCTCAAATCTGCTGTTGAGCCCATCTAATTAATTTTTTAATTACTGTACTTTTCAAATCTAAATTCCTATTTGGGTCTTATCTTCTAAATTCTCTATTGAGATTATTGAAAATTAACAAACTGTCCTATAATTCTCTGAACCTGTTTAAAATAGCCAATTTGAAGTCTTTGTTAAATCCAACATCAAGCTCAGAGTGCGTTTTCCATTGACTATTTTTCCTGATTATGGGTCATATTTTCCTGGCTTTTCTTTCTTGCCTTTATTTTTCCATGTCCAGAAGTTTCTGCTTGAAAACTGGATCTTTAATATATTACAGTAACTGGGCATTCATTTTATTTTTCAGAGTCGTCGAGTCTTTTTTAACATCTCAAGCCTGTACGATTTCCACCATCTGCCAGTTGATTGTATATTGAGTGGAGAATGGATTCAAACCTAGACTCTAGTCTCCCTTGCTTTGAACTTTTTGCCAGACTCCCTCGGTCTCCCCTCCACATATGTAGTTTCCCAGGCAACCAGAGCTATATGGAGAGCTTATCTCAGCCCTTTTGTGGCTCTCTCACTTCTAGGATTTCTCTGGGAAATTTCTATTGGTCCACTGCTCACTCCAAACCATTGTCAGCAAGGCAGCAGGTTTTCTTTGTTTCTAACCAAAGCTACCACTTTTCACCAGCAAAGCCGCAGGTTTCTGTATTCCCTCTTAGTCCCCCATTCCCTAAGTCACATCACCCCTAGTTCTGGAAGCAAAGCTGCTAGTTTTCTGTCAGACCCAATCTGGTAAAGCTTCAGTTCTCACCAAATGAAGGGACAGAGGGGTGCTAGGAAGGTATCTATCTGGGAAGGTATCTATCTGGGAAGATATCAGGCATGAAGGCCATAGACTCACACTATTCTCACCCCAAGCCCTAACAGTTGTGCAAGATCAATTTTTTAACTGCCTTTGGTCAATTTCCAGTACTCCTAAATGGCTGTTTTTGATGATTTTGTCCAGTTTTGTATTTACTTTTTGCACAGGGGAACTGCCAGCCTCTTCATGCCATTATTATTAGAATTCAAGTAATGTTTTTAATAAAGATTTTCAAAGTTTAAACCTTCACTGTCACAAGTGAAAAAGATAATCATAATTGGTAATGCTGCTTCTAATGAGGCAATTTTTTAGGATGCACATGGTGATATTATTCAAAAACATAGGAAGAAAACAGAAACAACCTTTAATGTTACTTCGGAAGAGAATGGGTAAATATCCATCCTATATGAATAATGTGCAAACATTTAAAAGAACAACATGGTTTTTCACGTACTAACATGAAAATGCTCTCTAAAACACATTTTTCTGTGGGAAAAAAACAAGTGTGGTATTTATAGAAATGAAGTACACAAAACTGTGTATTTTCCATAGGTACAAATATGTTTATAGGAATAAGTCTGAAAAGATATAAAACAAAGTGTAACAAGTGTTACCCCTTAGGAAAGAGCAGAAAGATTGAAAGAAGGGTTGGTTAAAAGGCTCTCGGCTCTATCTGGTAATAATTAAAATTGTTACAAAATTAACATATTTACATATACATGTTTAAAAAAACAGTAACTTAATAGGTTGCTCTAGCTATGAATTGTATATTTGGTAAATCATTATCAAGAGGGTTCCTAGAGATTTCCGTACAGACCCATAAGGATTAAAGAAAATCACTTCACCTAATAAAATTAAGTATTACCACCTACAAGATTTTATTAGGGAAAAATGCTTAGCCTCATTCCTCAAGTCATGAATTTGCCAAAGATAATCTCCTTATAGAGAATACTGCATCCCTTAAATATCCTGTTCCTTATGTATTAGTTTGTATTTTTTATCATGGATTTCTTTCTGAGTAAGCCATTTCCGGCTATGTCACACTAAATAATACCTTTTAAAAACTTTAGCAGGTTGGCTTTAAATCAAAAGATTTCTTTAAGGCCTATAGTAAACAATTAGAGTAAATGAAACTCATTAACAAATCCTACAAATCAGATATTTTTCCCATTTTTGCCCTAATCAAAGCCTTTACAGATTTCAAAAAGAAAACGGAGGCTTCAAGACACTGTGGGTATAGATGAAAACAACTTATCTTTCACTTTTACTCACACACACTGTAGTTCCCACATGTAGCTCTAAGGGTATTTGAGACTGCTAAAAATTAAGTTCTATATTGATTCTTGATAAATATTGATTTATCAAGATATCTTGATATTGATTCTTGATCAGGCCACAGAACTTACTCTCCTATAATATTACCCTCTCACAATTATAAAATGATAAAACAATCTTTTGTATTTATACTAAGTGACTTGGGAAGAATTTCTTACTATTGTTGCTTTAAACAGTCCTCTTATAAGAGCTCTTTTAGACTTTTCTAATATAAACATGCACCTACACATGCTAATTTAACCAAAAGTCATCAAGTGGTATTGGTGGCAGAAGTCTTAACAATGTGTATTCTTCACAACTCCACCACCTTTGAATCTTGCCTAAATAACACTATACATACAGAGACTATCTTATTTCCATTTCATTTCTAGGTCAGTTGTCCATTGCCTCCCAACCACATTAGTCAATTCAATAAATATCTTTGCATTTTCCCTAAGTTGGTGAATCCCTAACCACCTTATGTGTAGATTATTACCCCTTCCTACATTTTCTAACCCATTTTAGTCTTTTAAAAATGCTGTGGGGGGCTTGGGTGGTTCAGTTGGTTGAGTGTTAGACTCTGGATTTTGGGTCAGGTCCTAATTCCAGGGTTGTGGGATTGGGTCCCATGTAAATTTTCTCTCTCTCTCCCTCTGCCCCTCTCCCCCACTCACATGCATCATCTCTCTAAAATAAATAAAAAGTAAATAAAATATTTAAATAAATGCTGTAAGTTGGATGGGTTAGGTATTATCTCCACTTTATAAATGAAAAAAATGAAGCCCTAAAACTAAGTGACATGCCAGAAACAGATCAACAGGAGAAAAAAAATTGAGAGTTCAGTTCAACTGACTGGTCTCAAACCATGCTTAACTTTTGCAGCTGTAATCATCGATTATAAGCAACCTTCCTTGCAAGGAACTGACCATAAGCATAAGGATATGATAAGCTCATTTCTATCACTGAGGGTCTGCATTTTAACAAGTGGCAGGTATGAAGAAAGATCATGCAACAATCTAGTTTGGGTAGTGGAGAGAGCACTGGGTATGAGAAAATGGCAGTTTCTAGTTCTAGTCTTGCCATTGTGCAATATGACTTTATTATGATTTTAGCCCTGAAAGAGTAGACACACAAATTTCCACAGGTCAACATCTCTCAACATTCCTACTGCCATGCCAAGTGTTTGGACATGCTAATGGAATTAGAAATAACCTGCAAAAACTTGGAGGCAGTTACAAAGTTTAGTAAGATGGAAGAAAATGAGTTGCCAGTAATAATGTGCTCAGAAGCAGCAGGTGATGGAAACAAATGCTTGCAAGAACAGTAGATGACTGAAATAAAGGTTAATGGTCAGAAATGGCCATTAAAAACTATTTGCAGTCAAAAGGATCCAGAGATGCTAGATGCTACAATTAACATTGAGTTAAGACACTTATCACCATTCTATTTTATTATCTGTCTCCCTGGATTGTAATAGATAAATAGCCACTGAACCAAATGTATTTACTGAAAGGAAAGAAAAGGATTAAATATAAAACGTCTGCTTTTTTTAAAAAAATGCCTCTTTCTTCTCTCTTATTCTTCACTTGCAGTAATTTCCTAGGATTAAAGGAAATTATCAAGTGCAAGAAATACTGAAGGAAGAGTGATAATGGTTAAAGACTCAAATTATGTCACTGTACATAATTCCAAAAAGGACTATTATAATAATTAATAATTGAAGCTAAGCTAAGATCCAAAGGGAAAACATACATCCATAATTTCTTTTTTTTTAATTTTTTTAAACATTTATTTATTATTAAGAGATGGAGAGAGACAGAGAATGAGCATGGGAGGGGCAGAGAGAGGAGGAGACACAGAATCCGAAGCAGGCTCCAGTCTCAGAGCTGTCAGCACAGAGCCTGATGCAGGGCTCAAACTCACAAACCACAAGATCATGACCTGGGCTGAAGTCAGTTGCTTAACCGACTGAGCCACCCAGGCGCCCCTACATTCATAATTTCTTATTTCCCCAGATGTTTTTTTTATTTTTTAAATGTTTATGTATTTTGAGAGAGAGAGAGAGAGAGAGAGAATGAATCCCAAGCAGCCTGTGCACTGTCAGCACGCAGCCCCACATGGGGCTTGAACTCCCAAACCGTGAGATGACTTGAGCTTAGATGAAGAGTGGGACACTTAAACCATTAAGTCACTGAGGCGCCCCTCCCCAAATGTTTTAAAATATCTGGTAAAATGAGGGGAAATAATGGTTTTTCAGCATTCACTAGGTATTTCCTGTGTGCTCCCTATTCTCTTATAACCTCTCAAAGAACAAGAGCATTCTCTTCTACATAGCCCAGTATATTACCTTGTGTACAATAGGTACTCAAAAAATGCTCAACTAATGCTCTGAATTATTTTTCCTTCCATTACCCAGCTTTCAGCCCAAATTGGAGATAAAATTTTGTACAAGCAACTGATACATGCCAAAGTAAAATATGAAGTTATTTTGGAATTACCTTGAGTTTGTAATAATACCAGCATGTCAAAGGAGCCAATTCATAGGTCATATTAACACTCAAGAAATCTAAATAAAAGTTCAAATTGAAGCAAAGCGTAGATGACTGCAGTGACTCTTAGAGAAAAAAAATATTTTGGGAGAGAAAGCTGAAGGGTGCTCTTTATCAAAGATCTTCGTACCTAAAGCATAATTAAAAAAACAAAATTAAAGGGCTCCTGGGTGGCTGAGTCAGTTAAGCAGCCGACTTCCGTTCAGGTCATGATCTACCAGTTCATGAGTTCAAGCCCCGTGTCTGGCTCTATGCTGACAGCTTAGAGCCTGGAGCCTGCTTCGAATTCTGGGTCTCCCTCTCTCTCTGCCCCTTCCCTGCTCACACTCTGTCTCTCTCTCTCTCAAAAATAAACATTAAAAAAAATGAAAAATGAAAATTAAATTAAATTAAATTAAATTAAATTAAGGGGTACCTGGTGGCTCAGTCAGTTAAGTGTCCAACTCTTAATCTCGGCTCAGGTCATAATCTCATGGTTCATGAGTTTGAGCCCCACTTTGGGCTCTGTGCTGACAGCATGGAGTCTGTTTGGGATTCTCTCTCTTTCCTCTCTCTCTCTCTCTGCCCCTCCCTTGCTCATGCTCTCATGCTCTCTCTTCTCTCAAAATAAATAAAATAAAATAAAATTACGAATGGCTTTTTAGCAGCTCTTCCGTTTGACAGGCTCCAAACTTTTGGTGTGCTTGGATTTGACAAAATCAAGTGTCAAGCTTGAAAGAAAAGTAAACAGAAATACACAAGTAAATAAAAAAAATTTTTTTTTATTCAAGAGGACAAATATCAATATTTTCAGGGAAAGGTAAATTGAACATATCTAATTTTGTTCTCTCCCCTCTAAAATGTAATAAATGTGTATCTATAATTTTATTTTACTTTTAACAGCTTAAGTTTACAAAAATGGAAAGAATGAGAGAAAAGTTGATTTTGGAAGCTATAAAACCTGTGAGCAAAGGAGTGAATGGATTGAGCAAACCCAAAGAGGCTAAAGTTTAAACAAACTATGGGTAAAGCAAAAAAAATCATCTCAATTTTCCAAAGGCCCAGGGATTAGCAGAACAAGGTACCTGAGGTGAGGGGGGCTATAATAAGGAGACTTAGATAATATTAGTTCAGGATTTGTTAGATGATTCATTAATAAACTGTAGCTGCCTTTCTCCATTCCTGAATTTTGTTTTCTTAGAGTTATATTTATTTTCATACACTACTTATCAATAATTCAACTTCACCCTCCTTGCAGGGTGTTTGCCCCTTACCCTCCACCATGGAGGACCAAAAACTAGAGGTTTATTTTCTAGAGACGCTAAGGTAAGAACTGTCTCTGGACAAAGGGGATTGAAATCATATCGAAAACGGAATTACTGAATAATGAAACAACCCCTCCATCTGCTTCTCCCTTTTGACTATCAGAAGACTTTATTTTAGCCTATACTTGACCTTCTAGGCAGATGTGAAGAGTTTTCTCTCAAGATATGACCAACCTAACAGGAACGACATAGACATCAAGCTCACGTATTAAACCCCCAATCAAGTCATACAATGTCTACAGAGAAGCTCAAAATGCAAAATGTGCTTTATGTTTTTAGTTTTCCACTCTTAACAATGAACCAATAACCTTGGGATATTAGATGCTGAGAAAAGCCTATAACATGAAAGATACAGACCAGAATAAACAATCAAACAGGTAAAGTTGACTTGGAATAATGAAACTATTCAGGGCAAAGAAAATAAACATCATTAACATTCTCAGAGAAAGAAGAGAATATTGCATTCATGAGATCAGAATAAGATTACTCTAGGAGAGGAACATCCAGAGGAAACAAAAGAACTCTTAGACAACAAAAATGCAAAAGTAGAAATAAAAAATTCAGTAGAAATCATGGAAGATAAATTCAGGGAAAAACCAAAGAAGTAGAAAAGCACAGAGGCAGGAAAAATAGAAGAGAATTACACGACCTGATAGAGGGCATCTAAGAGGAGTTACATAAAGAAGAATAAATTTTCCTCCTGGAGGGGAGGAAAATGTTATTGAAATACTTACTGCTTCTGGTTCTGGAAAACATTATGTTGCTAGACTAAATGGGGCATATAGCTCCCAGTGAAACAGATGAAAATAGACTTATAGCACGAGACATCACTGTGAGATTTCACAACACTAGGGACAAAGGAAAAACAAAAACCACACTCACATGTCAAGAATCAAGAATCAAAGTGCTTTTAAACTTTCCAATAATGACATCTAAAGATAGAAGATAATTAAGTGATGCATTTAAAAACATTTCCATCCTAAAATTCTTTACCTTGACAAACTATCAATCAAGTGTGGGGATAGTTAAAAATCATTTTCAGACTTGCTTATACGGTTTCACAAAATTAATCTACCACAACACTTTTTCTACGATTTAAAAACAAACAAACAAAGGTGTGCTGCTCTGTAAGCATGAAACAAAGGATCAACATAGAAAAGGAAAGACATTAGATACCAGGAGATACTAGAAGACGCAAAACTAGGAGAAAGGCAAAAGTAATTCTCAGGAGAAGATGACAAGTGTGTATCAAGTATAGAGAATAATGAGTCCATATTCAACAGGTCACAAGCCTCCAGGAGTGACATCTTCAAGAAAATAAAATTGATAAATTTGAATGAACATACTGAAAGGTGATTTAGAAAACTAGCAGAGATTTGGGGATTGGATTATTGATAAGTAGTATATATACAGAACTAAGCAAATAATAACTTGAATAAAAATATAAGAATGGAGAAAGGTAACTTTAGTTTACTAATGGATCAGTTAATAAATACTGATCTAATAAAAATTACTAATATAATTACACTGGGAGAATTGAAGAATCAAAAGTGTGTATAGACAGAGAGAGTAGGAGGAGAGTGGGAAAGAGCTAAATCCTCATCTTCAATAATGGTTAAAATCAACAAATCAAGAAGCAGCAGCATAAGCATGACATCTTAAAAAATTCAAGTAGTAGCCTCTGGGGAGCAAGAAATAGGATAAAATTGAGAAGTACTGTCAGTCTTTCATCTATATGTACACTAACAATTTTAATTTTTAAAAAGTACAAAAAAATGCAACTCTCATGTATAAGTCGTAATTCCAGTTTGAGTCCAGAAAAATCAGAGAATTATAACCATTCTTTCAGAGTTAAAAACAAATAGGACTTTTTCTTTGAAGGCGAGGATGACCAAGTTGTCCTTGGAAAATAAGCATCATTAAACATATTTAACATATTTAAATATATTTTAGTAAAATATTCCACTCAACCTAACAATAAAATAAAACCAACATTTAAAAGCCTACAAAGAATATTTTCAATTTTCAAAAGGTATGAATATTCTTTACATCTGTAAGTATAAAGATTTAACCTAAATAAAAGGGAATTTTTTAGTCAATCTTATTTGACTCATCATAAAACTGCTTCTACTTACTGCCATGTGTATCTAATGTCAACCTAAATCATTTAAAAAAAATTTTTTTTAATGTTTATTTTTGAGAGAGAGCGAGCGAGCGAGAGGGAGCAGGGGGGGGCAGAAAGAGGGAGACACAGAATCCGAAGCAGGCTCCAGGCTCTGAGCTGTCAGCACAGAGCCTGACGCAGGGCTCAAATGAACCAAATGCAAGATCATGACCTGAGCCAAAATCGAGCGCTTAACTGACTGAGCCACCCAGGTGCCCCTCAAATCATTTTCTTTAACTTGTACCTACCAATTCCACTCTAACAAAAAACTGGGACTTAAAAATCATTGACCTGTACTCAAATACAATTCAGATTATAATATTATAATAAAATGACACAGATCTCTCTATGCAAAGATATTTTACAAGCTACTAGAATTAGCCATCAATTTGGAGTATTTTTGTGTCTTAGCATTCTCAGATTGTGTCCATTTGTACTTACACCAGCCTTTAAAGCACTGAGCAAAACATTACAAGGCACTGCATTAAAGCACAAAACTTTATTTTTTTATTTTTTTTTTCAATGTTTATTTTTATTTTTGGGACAGAGAGAGACAGAGCATGAACGGGGGAGGGGCAGAGAGAGAGGGAGACACAGAATCGGAAACAGGCTCCAGGCTCTGAGCCATCAGCCCGGGCCTGACACGGGGCTCGAACTCACGGACCGCGAGATCGTGACCTGGCTGAAGTCGGACGCTTAACCGACTGCGCCACCCAGGCGCCCCACAAAACTTTATTTTTGATGGTGGAAAAAAAAGTGGGAAATATTCTCAGATATAATGTCACTCAGTCATGTCCTCTGGGCAGGAATGCTCATGTGAAAAGACAGAGGGACACCAGCTCCCCACATGGGGAGTCCTAGCAACAGGAATGTCAAAACATAGTTCAAATATTAGAAGATTTTGATTTTACAGGTCCAGAAGAAAACCTTGTGTAGCCTTAGCTTTACTAATTATTTAACAAAATTTTAGAAATTTACAAAGTCCAAAGAGGTCCTACCTTGGTAAGAGGAGCAAATTATATCCCATCCAAAATGAAAATATTTTAGGTTGTTACCTCACATTTATTATCTGGAAGACTTTCTGGTTTTAAGAAACTTAAAGAACATGCAATATATTCAAAGTGGTGAAAGAGTACTGCAAACAGATGAAATAACAATTGAACACTGTTACTATTTAAATCTTATTGTGTATTTCCCTATGGCAAGCATAAACACTGGACACAACTGGATATCCTTACCAGACTTCATTTCTTAGCAGCTAAGGATTGAGCTACATACCATGTTTTGAGAATACTGGTAACAAAATGAACTAAAAATATGGTAATTTAGTCTTTCATAATTTTTTTAAAGGTTACATAATAGTTTCAAATATTGCAGGATGTTTTATAAGTCCTTTTCTGTAATGATAGTTTTCTGCTTTAACAAAACTTCCCTCATATGCTCTGATTTGATAAAATGCTCTTAATGATGTAGTTTACATTTAGACTTAGTGAAAAGAGTCACCCAGTGTTCTGGCAAGCTTGCTGTCATTCATTTCAAAATAGGTGGCCCTAGACAAAATCATCAGGGAATCAAATTTCTCTTCCTCTCTCTTCACTTCTGATGTCCACAGCTCTTTCCCCCATTTTAGTGTCCTCTTATGTATTCTTCTCCCCAGGTTTTCAAACTTCCCTGCTTCTCCAAAAATCAGCAAGTTCCCAAATACTGCTGCACAATTCCATTATTTTGCCCCTTCTTGGGTTCTTCCATACTCCCATATCAAACATTCACTACACTAAATTGCCAAGAGATGATTTTTTTAGAAGACAAAAGGAAAAAAAATGGTATCATTTATGATTTATTGAAATTTCCCTCCACTTCTAAAATCAGATATGTCAGCACCATTCTTTCCTTCCTTTTCTCCAAGGTCAGAAGAAAATATGCCCCTCCTCTCCTACAAGGCTGCAATGAATCAAATCCTTCTCGCCCACTGTGGGACCATGAAACAAAGGTCATTTCTCTCCTACACTGTCACTATTTTTTCCTCACTTTATACTTAAACATTTCGTAAATGTGCTAACATCTACCTCATCCTTCAGTAATAATTCTTTTAAATAACTATTTGGAACCCCACTTCCCTCTTCCCTAAATCATACCCTCTCTCTGTCCTTTTCCTACCCCACCAAGCTCCTCTAAAGAGTAGTTCAGTTCTCTACCCTTCCCATCTCAGCCACTGCTTTCTGGCTTCCCCAGCCACTATTCTCTCCAAACTTTGTAAATAAATTTAGGAATGACTTGACTGATAAATCAGTTACATAATCTGTCCTCATCCTGTTTGAGGACAACCATCACTGCTTTTAACGTCCTTCGGGTTTTCATTCTTTTCTTGAGTGATCTCATTCACTTCCAGAACTGTAACTAGTTTCTATATGAACATGATTTTCAAATCTTAGTGACAGCACTCACCTTTCTCTGACTGCCTTAACATACTTTCTTTGGGCGTCCCAAAGATGGTGCTTTCAATTTACCATTTTCAAAACTACTCACTCACCTAACTGAGCCTACTCTTCCTACTATATATTCTATCTATTATGACATCACCATCCACCCATTCTCCAAAGCTTAAAATCTCAAAGCCATCGGATTGTCTTTCTTCTCCCTAACTTCTAAATATCTGATTTTCTTTCAAATATTTTTATTCTGCTTCATCAAAGTCTCAAATTCATCATCTTCAAATTTTCCACTCTCAGACCTTTGGTTTAAAGTTTTTATCTTCTTTTGCACAGACTATTTTAAAATTCTCTTAACTAGTCTACCAACCCCCAATCTTTCCCCACCCTGGCCCCTGCTCCAGACTATGTCTAGAAGTATCTGGTTAAAGTGCAGAGCTCATCCAGAGAAAAGCTAGATCTACAGAAATTTATTTTTTAAACAGCTCAAGTAAATAGCGCTGTCCCTAATTTACTCTCACAGTGTAGTAGTCCTGTTTTGAATATTTTTACTGACCTCACCACTAATTAACAAAGCAGGTCAAGTAATTTCATTACTTATTGTAAGAAAATATGTAGTTGTTATAACTAAACTAGTCGAACTATCTGAAAATGTTTTTATACAATAAGCACTAATAAACCTGAAATATGACTGACTATAGGATCACTGCTCGATCTTATTAAATATGCAAATTTGAATATTTTTTAGTATCTGAAAACTAGGTTATTTTATGGTAATAAATTTCATCGAGTTTCTTTTTTCAAGATAATACACTTACAAAAATACCTAGAATTCATAACAGAACCAGTAATAAAATGGTTTTAAAATTCAGCCATGACGGAGGTGATTGAAGAAAAGTAATCTTAAGTAATGGACTTAAAACCTGACCTTCTCACAGCTCCACTGCCATCACTACTCTAACCACCATCACCTCTTGCTTATTTACTTCAGCAGCCACTCAACTGGTCACTTACTTTCACTCTAGTTCTCAACAGTATTTTCCAGAGGGGCTAGAAACATTATTTTAAAACATAAAAAAGATTTTGTTATTGTTCTGCCAAAACTGTCCAATGGTTTCTCACTGCACTTATAAAATGCTCTAAATCCTGACCACGGCCTACACCAGCCTTCACGAGTTGGCACTCTGTGTGCCCCGCTGAGTTCACCCTTGACAATCTCTCCCCAATCTGCTTATCCTCAGTCGCACTGGCCTGCTTTCTGTACTTCAAACAGGCCTAATTTCCCATTTTTCATCTTTACCATTTTCTGTTCTCTCTGCTTGAAATGATTCCCAGATAGCCACACATATATCCTTCCTCTCTCATTTGTCTCAGTATGTTACCTCCCCAGAAACAACCTAAATACTCAATCCTAACTAGCCTTTTCCACACACACACACACACACACACACACACACACACACACACCACACTTAGGCACTCTCCCTCCTACTAGGTTTGTATCCATCAGAGTGCTTATCTGAAGCACCTTTGCTTATTGTCTGTCTCCCTTCACTAAAAACTCAGTCATTTTATCTCCTCTGGCGCTAGGGCAATAACTTGACACACAGTAGGCACTCAGATATTTATCAACCAATTCAGAAATATGTGCTAATGCCGTTCAAAGTTCTATTTCTTGAGTTTCAGACTCCTATCTCCTTGCCTACCTCTCTGTAAAGATGTTCTATGAGTACTATAAACTCAATGTACCCATGTATTGCATTACTTCCTAAATCTGGTTTGCTTCCTATATTTCCCATCTCAGGTAATGGCACCCAGGTACACCTTGTCAATCTCCTTTATTGTCTCTAGTTAACCTGCTGCCAAGACCTTTCAGTGTAGTATCTTTCATATATATCCCTTTATCTCCACAGTCACTGCCTTAGTTCATTCTCTCATCTCTCACCTTAACTTCCACAACATTCTATTTATTTTCCTTCATCTATCCCCCATATCACCATTAGAGTGAGCTTTCCAAAAATATAAATATATGGGGCACCTGGGTGACTCAGCTGGGCGAGTGTTCAACTCTTGGTTTCAGCTCAGGTCATGATCTCACGGTTTGTGGGTTCAAGCCCCTCTTTGGGGCCTGCTAGGGATTCTCTATCTCCCTCCCTCTGCTCCTCCCCCATTCACGTTTTTTTCTCCCCCCCCCCCAAAATAAATAAATTAAAAAAAATACAAATATGACCATGTTTATCCCCAGGTTAATATCACTCACTGGTTCCCTATCACCTATAAAATACAAATTCCTTAACATGGCACAAAGCCCTCACATTTTCCCCTGTAACTGTTCAAACATGCTCTCCTGCTCCCCCTTGGAGGGGCCCTTTTAATTCTGGCCACGCTAGGCCATTTGCTAGTCCCTAAATCCACTGCTTCATTTTGCTGTAACTTCATCTTAATTGTCTCAAATGGAGCCTTTTCTGACCCATCCTAGCAGATTTAGAATTACAACACTTACTGTATAAGTATAGTCAATCCTCATTATTCATGAATTCTGTATTTATGAATTTGCCTATTTGCTAAAATTTATTTTTAACCCTAAAATCAATACTTGGAGTGCTTTTGTGGTTACCTGCAGACAGGCACAGAGGCAAAAAACGTGTCCAGTGTATGCATCCCCAGCATAGGTCCAACAAGGCAACACTCTGCCCTTTTGTTTCAGCTCTCACACTAAAAACAAGGATCCTTTTCACAGTTTATTTAGTGCCATGTTTTTCACATTTTTGTGCTTTTTTTTTTTTTTTTTGTGGTGATTCTGCTGTCTAAAATGTCCCCCAAGCATAATGCTTAAGTGCTATTTAGTGTTCCTAAGGACAAGAAGCCTGATGATGTGCCTTGCACAGAAAATACATGTGTTCAATGAGCTTCCTTTAAGCATGAGTTATTGCTGTTGACCATTCAATGTTAATGAATCAACAACACATGTTAAGGTGTCTTTAAACAAAAAACACAAATAACACGGTTATGCACTGACCAGTTAATAAAAATGTGATCAGAGGCTCATAAGAATCTAACCCTGAATTTTCCCCTAAAAGCAATGACTATTTTCTAATTCAGTGTTCACAAAGAATTTCTAAAACATAACTACCATGAATAATGAAAATTGACTGTATTTTCATTTACGTGTCTCCACCACAAAATTAGTGGGCTGAGGGCAGAAATGCATCTTACTTATCTTTGAACTCTAATTCTTAGTATTATGCCAGACATGCATACTGAAGTTACCATTTATTGCACATAATTTTACAACTATGGTTTCTCATTTTTGTAATGTGGATATGCCGTGTATGTTTAGACATTATGGTAGGATCCTCAACTGTTCCCCAGCCCAGGAAGACCTTGCTCAACTTGGACAGTGAATGGTCTGAACTTTATCTTCCATCCCTGCCCCTTCACCTCTTTTATAACCAAAGATCATGCTCTTCAAGTTCAAACTTAAAAAATCAAAGTTAAATGAAAAGGCATTTATAGAGATTTACTTTTCATCAGTTAGCCCTAATGAGCTTAGATCTAAAAACAGAGAAGCTGCCAGCCAAAATGGAAGACTGAGCACACATGCCCACATTTTCTCCTCCTGAGGTCACAGTAAAATGACAGGAAAAACACTTTTTAAAAAGAATAAAATGCCAAGAGGGGCTTCTGGGTGGCTCAGTTGGTTAAGCATCCCACTTCAGCTCAGGTCATGATCTCACAGTTCTTGGGTTCAAGCCCTGCATCGAGCTCTGTGCTGACAGTGTGTCTCCCTCTCTCTCTGCCCCTCCCTCCCTCTCTCTCAAAAATGGACATTAAAGAAAAAAAAAAAAAAAGAATAAAATGCCAAGAATACTGGAGGTGAGGTGGGAAAGAAATCAAAGAGATTAGCCAAACCAGAAATTTTAGGAAATTCCCGGAAGTTAGAAAACAGATAAATGAGGCCTGGAGGTCCAGCAAAAAATTAGGCTTGATAATCTGAAAATAATTCCTTCATTTACAAAACAGCTAGAAATGCTAAACACCAAAAACATCCTCTCAGATACAAAACAAATCCCCAAGAAAATCTCCATGAGCCCACACGAAGAGGATAAAAGACCGGTTGGCTCCTCTAGGGTTTGCAGATGTTAGTACCTAGAAGTTCAGAGGCAGCAGCTTAGGCCTTAGTTTGCTCAAAATGGAGAATTGCATATGAGACCCTCCAATTAAGGCTGGGACCTTACAGGGTTAACCCCCACCTTGTAAAAGAGTGGCCTAGCAAAGACGTGCCTGCTGGTCACGAAAGACAATGAGGGCATTAGCTTGTCTTAGCTTGGATTCCATATCAGAGGAAAATATAGCCTGAGAATTTGTAACCACAGCCTACTCTCAAGGATTCAGGGTTCCAATACACCTACCAAGTTCAGAAAACCATGAGCAGAGAATTTACAAAGATGCCAAAGAAAAGCCTTAGCAAATCTTCCTTGGAGGAATGTGCTCTTTAATCGGGCTGTACAGAAACCTTTCAATAAAACCCAGCCAAGCATGAGCTCACAACTCAAAAACCACAGAACACTCAAGAAAAAAAAAAAAAAAAGGTAATTGAAAACACAAGACAGTAACACTGTCATAAAGGAAAGCAGATAAGATTGAATAAACATTGTAATCTAAGACATTCAGTTCTTCCCAAGAAAAAGCCTCCCTTGAGAAGTACATGTGTGCTCAAATATTCTTCTTTTATACTGGAGTCAATATAATTACTGTGTAAAATGGAAAAAAGACATGTTTTCTAAGACACGTGGAATAATTTTAATAATGACAATACTCTCATCCAGGGTAAGTTCCACCCTCTTTCCAAGGAGCATTTGGAAGTACGTGAGGGCATTTTTGATGCCCCAATGGCTGTGGCAGAGAAACAGGGGCACTAAGCATTAAGATGTGTTCAGGACAACACCATACAAAACAGTACTGCCAAAATGCCAATTATGAATTGTTGAGAAACACTTTACTAACTAAATCTAAAACTGTTATCAATGATTAACTCTATGAAGTAAGACCGGGAACAGAAATTTTTAGCTTTCACTACACATTCATTTTTCTGTATTATTTTAACTCTTTACCATGTAACAGTATTTTTCAAAAGTTAATTAAAACAAATTTATCATAAATTACTAGGGAGGAAAAGCTGTCCTGTTCATTGGCCAACATAAAATCCCTCCCTCCATATAAACTGGATTGATCAGAACATAAACACTGTGTACTCGACTACCCTAGAATTCCTAGACTCAGAAGGGAAGTCTCTTTAAATACTTAAATGTTTCTTAGCTAACACATCTCCACAATTAAAATAAGCTTACTGATGAGAGTTGTGTGCTCATGCAGTGAGGACATGATGCCTGTTCTGTGAGACAGCAGCTCCAACAGTTGACAAGAAGCCCAAGGAAGGAGTCAAGACTAAGACACATAACCGTATATATTTGAAGTGGTAAGGCAGGATGGTTCTGTGGTGCAGTTCATGAATGTATCACTTAGTAAACTAATGAAAGCCGATTGTTAATAACTGATCTATGAACAGGAAGATCAGTTTTAGATTTTATAAAGGCCAATTAATGAAACACTTGCACAGATGAAAATGGAACATGAAAATATAATTTATATGTACTAGAAGCAGACAAAAAGTTGTCTACTAAAAAAACCTGCACGTACTCCACAACTTTGAGAATTTGTCATCTTTGAGGGGCAATGTTCTCTCGCTCACTCTTCTCTCTTTCTCCTTTTTTATCACCACACCCTGACCACTACAGAATAGTTTTCTTTATACTTTTGCTTTCCCTCTCAATTTCTTTATTTTACATAGAGTAGCTTGTATACAAGGTATAGTTCACTTATATTTTACTAAAAGACCAATATGTTTAGATCAACACCAAACTAAGATGGGTTAAGGTTCTTTCAAAGTATCTTTCTCCATCAGTGATATGTTCATTCAACTTTTATCTTTATATTCCAATGAATTATTTTGCACTGTTTAACAATAACACCAAATAAAAAACTTTGCATACCTTCACTCTAGAATTTCAATGTTTTCCACTTATCATTATAAAGCTATTCTAAAACCTTTTCATATATAGCTGTTTGTATGTAGGGCAATCTTTACCTCTAAGCAAGGATAAAATTATTCTAAAAGAAATAACTCCTAAGCAATTTTTTCTTTGCAGCTAATAATTTTATTTAAACAAACTTCTTGTATATAGAAAAATTAGAAAAGGCTCAAATGCTGCCAGAAAAAAAAAAAAAATCCTGCATAAAAAAGTTAGAACAGATGCAAACACTATCAGAAAAAACCTAGACTCAAGAACTAGCTCAGCCCAAACCTGGGACATAAAGCACCTTAAAGCACATAAAAATCCCTGTTAAAAGAAAGTACTTAGGAAATCACATCAAGAGGCTCTCACAATTTGGAAACAGTGATCCCTCAAGAATTAAATTAATGAGAGGAAACAAAAGATACACAAGGTTAGTAGAAAAAAACTACCCTAAGAGGGGTAGAACTACTGGAAATATTTGTCTAATTAAAGTGCTTAAGATATACCCTTAGGATAAGAACATAATAAGGAAAATAGTGACAACTGTACTATAAGCAGTTGAAAAAAAGTATGTTAACAGCAAGACAGTATCTGGTCAATCCTAGAAAAAAAAAAAAAGAAATTGATAGGTTTCTAAAATTGCCCACAGGAGAATTTGCCTACTCTGTATTCCAGGATTTCTCAATCTTGTCACTACTGACATTTTGCAGTCAAATGCTCTACCACTGAGCTATACCCGACTCTACTGACATTCTGATATTTCCTTGTTATGTCGGGTTGTCCTATAAATTATTTAGCAGCATCCCTGGCCTCTACCCACTAGATACTAACAAGCATCCCCACTCCCACCTCCACCCCAAATGTGACAATTAAAACTGTTTTCAGATATTACCAAATGTCCTGTGGGAGGCAAAATTGCCCCAGAATCAGTTGTATATTTTAAATAACGCAAATAGATGCACAAAGCTAATACAGTTTGATATTTCTAACATCAAAATCATCCAATTTTCTTGCTCACCTAGTAAATGTCTCATAATAATTTAGCTCTATACAGAAAATAAGTACTTGGTATACAGTGTTTAGCGAAATAAAAAAAAATGTCAGAGAGGAAAGCCCATGACCATACTTTACATGTGTTATCTAATAGTAAAAATCAAGTCACATACTTCTCTCATTTGCCCACAACTTCTAACACTGTTTTAATGTTAACATTGTTTAATGCATCTTTCAAGCGTTTGAATACTTTTAAAATGTTTTAAAATTCTTTAATATTCTTATAATCTTCCTATCAGTATCTTGATTTCCTTTTTAACTTTTAAAGTCTATTTATTATTGAGAGATAGAGACAGAATGTGAGCGAGGGAAGAGCAGAGAGAGAGGGGCAGACACAGAATCCGAAGCAGGCTCCAGGCTTTGAGCTGTCAGCACTGAGCCTGACTCAGGACTCGAACCCATGAACCACGAGATCATGACCTGAGCTGAAATCACGAGTTGGCTGCTTAACCAACTTAGCCACCCAGGCACCCCTAAGCATCTTGATTTTCTAAGTTTCCCTTTTCCCTAATATTTACAGTTCCTTTGCCCCTCCCTTCCATGACAACCACATAGCTCACCCATCATCCTTACTGTAAATATCTTTCCTTTGAACTAAACAGTATTTTATGCAGGGATAAATGAAATGTGACTAATACCCAGGTAAGTGATTGCAAAAGACATCTCCATCCTTTAATAATAATAAAGCGGTCAAATATAGTTAAGAATAAATTGCTTAAATCTAAGGAGTACAAAAAGTTATTTAAAAAATAAGAACCTAAATGAACCTTTAAACAAGATCAGGGCTTACCTTGGGAAAAGATCCCCAAACCCTGAAGATCCAGGGACTGTCCTTTGCCTAGGAATTCCCTGCAAACTTCAAGACACCCCTTTATGTCATTTGGACACAGGGAACTCATAATTTCCCTGTATCCAACTCTCATTCCTCATTCCTTCTGCCACCACTTTCAAGCTCTTATTTCCTTTAAATCATCAGTCCAAGAGGGGTACCTCAGTGTTAAGCGTCCGACCTCCACTCAGGTCATGATCTCATGGTTCGGTTCGTGGGTTTGAGCTCCTGGTCAGGCTCTGTGCTGACAGCTCAGAGCCTGGAGTCTGCTTCAGATTCTGTGTTTCCCTCTCTCTCTGCTCCTTCCCCACTTGCGCGCTCTCTCTCTCAAAAATGAATAAACATTAAAAAAAGTTTTTTTTTTTATCACTGCAAGTCTCTTTCCACTATTCTCTTCTTCACTGTAACTCACCCAGCACAAAACTATCACACAGATCATGTAAAAATGTCATTTTAATGACAATACTAGATTAGAAAAAATTTTTTATTATATGGGAATGTTTAAATTTTTCTTTTAAAAATCTAGCTTTTTATCTATTCAGCCTAATTCCTCTATTCTCTAATATAAACTATTCTAACCATTGTTCTTTTTTACTTTGTATATGCACAAACACATCTCTTCCTACTTAAATGCCTTCACTGATGTTACCCCACCCAACAGTGTTCTTTTTTTCTTAGCTACTCAATACCTAATCAATTTATAACACACTTCTTGCTCTTTTAGAATCAAAGGTTTAGAGCTGAAAGGACTCATCTCAAAATTAATTCAATCAAGTGAGTAGCAAAGTCCCTCCCTACAGATGAGAATTTCTTTTCCTAAACTTCAAACTCTTTCAGAACTTAGCTGCACATGATAAAATGCTATTTATATGGTAATTTGTGCTTCCTAATTTCAGTAATAAATATTAAACACAGCCTATGAGCAAGGGACAATGTTTGGCTGAGCGGATGCAAAGACAGTTTCTTTCTTCACATAAACCATATATAGTAACCTTTTTATTGTGTGAAATTCCAGTATATACATATATACACACATTTACTTCCAGTGAAAATTTCTACTTGACTGTAATGAGTTCTAAGGTGCTCTTTTTGGAGGTATTTTGGGAAAAGGGGGAACTGCAGGTTTGGAAGATAAAAGAGAAGGGAAATAAAGAGACGACAGAGTAAGAGAAGGTATTTTCAGTGTGCTCTTAGAAGAGACAGAAGAAGGAGCAAAACAAATTTCCAGCCTTCAATCTGAAAAGTCTTTGGGGAAGGAGAGAAAGGATATGAGAATGAGAAGGACAAGCCAAGTCAGTGTTACATTATGTTATGTTCTGATGAGTGCTAGCATGAAATTATCATGGGTAGAACTATAAATACCCACTCAGCTCTAGCAAGCTGAGTTAAATAAAGGTTACTAAAAGCTTATTTTTTTAATTTAAATATCCAAGTTATGCTATCTCTAGAGCAAACAGTTGGAACTACAAGTTGGAGTAACTTTTAAGTGAAAATAAGAAAGACACTTTTTTATGAGACACCCTAAAAAATGCTTAAAAATTTTAAGAACTGCCCAGCCCATTCCCCCTAGACTGGAAATCTGAAAAGTTTCTTTCAAAAAAGTAGGAGTAAATGGAAAATAACTATATAGTACGTGGTATTTCCAAATTTAATTGTATAAAATGTTGATAATCTGTTTGATATATTTTATTTAAGGTTTTAATTGGATGAACATTACAAGTCTATAAAGATTTTTAAAGGGTTCGTTCACAATCACAAACTCCTTAACCTTATTTCCCCCATAACATCTTAAATTCCTTCAGGGAGTATCTGTCTACCTTTGGATTTTCAAGAACCTAATGTTAAGAATGATGAGGGCATCCAGGGATGACTTTGCCTACTTTTGCCTTAATAGGTGTTCCAACCTTAACACATTGTTTAAAGTTTTTTTCATTTATCTCCCATTCCAAAAGATTACTCGTTTGAGAAAGAAAATGAAAAACATCTGAATCAACTTACATACAAATATGCATGACTATTGTTTAATTTCTGAAATAAGGAACTTGAATGAATTAAATTTCTTTAACTCAGTTACCTACATTTCTTACATCAAAGTCCCAAATAGAAGGGCATTTACCACATGAATAAAAAGGCGTATAATTTTATGTAAAGCTAAATTTGCCATAAAACATTTTATATGTACACGGACATATATATTCTAGGTAATACAAAAAGACAAATCCACCTGAAGACAGCCACATTCATACAAGATACTAAAAAATTCCTATTATGTGATAATGAACAATTAGGAACATATTACAAGCATGGTCATTCTCTTCATTCAAAAAAAAAAAAAAAAAAAAAAGGCTACGTTACCAAACACTATTTACTTCTGTAGACTTTTAGAGGGAAAGCAGGAGGAAAAATAAGGGCTATGTGAGTTTTATAAACTCTTCAGATTATGTTGGAAGGATCTTTGAGTTCATATCTTCATCTTGTAAACACACTTAAATGTCATGTAAAAATAAGACTTATTAACTTTAGTTAACAGCACATAATTCATTGGACTACTTTAAAAGCAAAGCTCTTTAAAAAAAATATTTACTGAATGAGACATAGCTCATAGCAGAGTGAAAAAAAAACAAAGTTATGAATCAGGCAAAGGCAACTGAAAACATTATTCAACAAATATTTTTCAGTGTACATATAACATTGAACCTAATGGTAGGTGATGGAAAGGATACTGACATTTACTGAACACTTAAAATGTACCAGGCTCTGTGCTGGACACTTATATTATCTAATTAAAATCTTAGAGTAACACTATAGATATTCTAACCTCTGTTTTAGAGACGAGGTATACTGAGTTCAGTGGTAACACGAGACATGTCTGCCAGCAAGCTTACTGTCTGGTACCACGTAAAGCTCTGTGTCCTGAACAAAGTAAAAGAGCTGGAAGTTAGAAAAACTGGGATTACAACCCATGTCTCAAGCTCTTTTGCCACGCTGATAATAAACTATATAAGCAGTGAAAATATTTCACTAACAAGCAAAACTCCAAATAATAATGAAAAGCCAATGTTTCCTTTAGTAAAAAAGTAACCCAAGCATTCAGTTGGTAATAACAATAAAGTATTTATAGTAACATCCTATAATTTATAAACTGTAATTACAGTATTAAAACAGAATTTTCTACAACTTCCAAAAATTTGGAAGCAACTAGGATATGAGTTCTCATCATACTGCCAGATTAGAAGCTATGCAAATTAGCTGCAATGGAGAGTAGTATTCCCAGTATCTTGGGGAGCTGTTAGACAAAACAGAATTTCTTTATATATAACATATTACACATACGTATTACTTCTATTACATATATATGTGTGTGTGTGTGTAAAATACATGCACACACACAATTGTATTTAATACAAGACCATGGAGTTATATTGTTCTTCATATGAAAATCAAGTTGAATGCTTTGGAGAGACCCGAAGAAAGCAAATGACCAAACAACAACAAGAAAACCAAGAGTGATCTGTATAATTAAACATAAAACAACTATAAACAACTGAGGAGTAATAAAACATACAAGGGTCCTACACTCAGATTCTTTCATAAACTTTTAAGTTCTTGCTCCAAAGCTAGTAATTGGTGATAATGCACTAATCTATAGAAGAATGATGACCCAGGGCTCCAGGCAAAAGATACATACTCAAAGAAGACTGGCACATGAATGTATATTTATATTTTTAAGTAAAAATATATTAAACTACATGTGAATCATTTTTTAATGACCCCTCACTTAAGTCAACTTTCAATCAACCACAACCACCACTAGTCATAATCAACTCAGATTAGGGGGTTTTACTCATAACATGTGCTGATACAAGTATATAGCTTTTTTCAAGAATGATAGATACACAAGAAAATCCTGGCAATAGTTAACTTTAAAATAGTGTCTCTCAATCTCAGCACTATGACATGTAGGGTTGGATAATTCTTTGCCATGGCAGTCTGTCCCATACACTGATGGGCCAGGCCCATCCCTGGCGTCTGATAAGTGGCCTCCCAGTTATAACAGCCAAACGTCCCTGGGGGAGTGAGAAGGCAGCAAAATCTACCCCTGGCTAAGAAATACTGACTTACAAAGAGAGGGATGGAATGGGGCATAAAGACTTCTACCAGCACTCCTTTTCTGGACTACTTAAATTATTACTATAGCAGGCTGAATAATGGTCCCCCAAAGATACTCAGGTCTTGGTCCCTAGAACCTGTGAAATGTTACCGTATTTGGAGAAAGAGTCTGCATATGTGACTGGAAATCCTGTGACATGGAGATTATTAAGGATCATTATGTGGGCCCTAAATGCCATTATATGGGTCTTTATAAAAGAAAGGCAAAGGGAGAGGTTTCCTTCTCTCATGCACACAGAAGGTGGTAAGAACAGAGCTAAGAGACTTGAAATACTGCCCTTGAAGACTAGAACAATGCAACCACAAGCTAAGGAATGCTGGTAGCCATCGGAAACATGACAGAGGCAAAGGACAGGTTCTCCTCCTGAGCCTCTGAGGGAGCACAGCCCTGCTGACACACTGATTTTGGCCCAAGGATACTGATTTCAGACCTCTGGCCTCCAGAAGTGTGAGAGAATACATTTCTTTTGTTTTAAACGTATTAAGTTTATGGCAATTTCTTATAGCAGACATAGAAAACTGACACAATCATATATAAGAGTTTTATTTTGATTTTAAAAATCTGTTTCTGATGAGCAGATGAAATGTGTGGACAGCATTTAGCATAGTCTTAAAATATAATAAGCATTCAATAACATTGTTCATGCCACTGACACTATGACTAAGCTCCAAGCTCTTGGTACTAAGAAGAAAAATTAAGGATGTTCAAACAGTAAAACTGGGCATACATATGCACAAGGCTCATGTGAGCGAAAGCACATAAATCAGCCACTCATATGATGTGTTCTTGACAGTTATGTAAGTGTTGTGCTACAATCTGTCCTGTACTGTAAAGATAAGTTGTGCATGAGGCCAGCCAATGATAGCTTCTTGGGAGAGGCAAGCTTGAACATTTATTAGTAAAGAACAAACAAGGTTACAAAGGGAAGAGTATGAAAGTGAGCAAAGCAATGGAAATCAATTTGATGCTTGTAGAGATATCAATCTGACTAAAGTAGACATCATGGTAAGAGACCAAATTCTAGGGTTAGCGTTATGTAAATGGTATAGGACCCTAAAAGCTATGCTGATTTGGTTATTAAAGAGAATATTTTACAGAATGTATTATTTTACAAATATTGGCTTTCAGTGACTTTAAAAATATAAACATAATCTGGCCCTACACCAGACCTACTAAATTAGAATTCTTTGGTGTAGAATAACTCTAAAGGATTTGACGCCTGCTAAGGTGGAGAACCTCTGTACCAAAGTCAAATCATGATAAATGACCTACAGAATAAAAATATTATAAAGTATATATCATATCCTTGAAGTATGTACTCAGCTAAACTAGCTTAGCATTTTCCTAGGTGAAAATTCTTCCTAAGATGTAGCCCCTCTGGGTTCTACCACATACTTTCTCTAAACTAATCCCTCAACACTTTTCCTTTCCTAAGCATATGCCCTTGATCTGCTCAGTCATTTCCCTATTTTCTCACAAATTTTTCTAGAAAAATTCCATGCATCTTAAGCTGCCCTACCCACTTTTAATATCTAATCCAACTAAGATCTGACAATATTTTATAGAAAAGAACCATGTAAAAGTAAAGTTCCACTAATGTATTAGAAACAATTTATGAAACTGTCCTATTGACCATTTATTATAATAAAACCTTAAGTACATTTATCAAGTGAAATTCTAAATCACTTTTTACAAAAGATTTCCAAAAGCTTAAAATTATGAAGGGAGTCTATGAAGAGCCACAGTTCACTTGAATCTACTTAAGTGTTTACTAAGTAGTTAACAAAGTGCTAGGCTCCGAAAGATACAAAGTATATGAAAATCTCAGTGATTTGGAAACAAACTTGAGCACTAGAGTAAAAGATAGGGGTGATCTGGGAATAGAAACTGAATATGATCCTAAAAGGAATCTCCTTTGTTGGTGGCGGGGAGAAGGGTAGTGATCTTGTTGGCTTTACCCTAGCCTGGGCTTGTTTCATGACTAAAGCTAAATATAAAACAATACAAGTTAGAGTGCAGATAATTAAGTTGTACATTCTTTCCTCTCCCATAAATACCTACATTAATTTATGCATATTTCCAGGTATTTCTATTTACCTCAGTACTCTTCAGAAAGTTCAATCACATCAAATTCTATTCATTTATATTTCCACCAGCAACAAAAGAGAGCACCTTTTAGTGTCTATCCTCCTCAAAAGTATTATCAAATTCTTTTGGTCTAATTTCTGAAAATTGTATCTCATAGTTTTAATTTAATTTATATTATGTATGAGTTTGAATATACAGTAAAACCTTGGTTTGTGAGCATAATTCGTTCTGGAAACATGCTTGTAATCCAAAGCACTTGTATATCAAAGCAAATTTCCCCATAAGAAATAATGGAAACTCACATGATTCGTTCCACAACCCAAAAATATTCATATAAAAATGATTACAATACTATAATACAAAATAATAAAGAAAATACAAAATATAAAGAAAAATAAAATACACTTCACTTACCTTTGACAACCTTTGTGGCTAGTGTGAGGGAGTCATGCAGGATGACTTTATTATGTATGGAATCACTGATATCTATTAGCTCAATGGAATCTTTTTCTTTTCATGCAGCTTTAACAAGGAACCTATCCCATGACACTTGCTTTTTGTCTCCTTTTGAAGATTTCACAGAGACATTGTGTCGTCGTTAAACAGATTCATCACTTGTACTGCTACAGCCTTATTCGAGTGATGCTTTTCTACAAAATTTTGCACTGTTTCCCACATTTTACACAACCCACATTTTACTCCCTAACCTCATTTGAAGTGAGGGATTCCACCACCTTCTTTTCCTCTACAGATGAGATGCAGACATAGAAAATCTTATAAAATCTTACAACTTCAGCCACTTGCATACCTCGTTCGTACTTCTTGATGATTTCCCTCTTAACTTCCATCGTAGTCATCTGCTTCTTCTCACCGGTAGCCTTTCTTATCAACCTTTTTCTGCATGGGGGCCATTTTATAGACTTGCACGGATGTTGACTACAGTAAAGTACTAATAAACTCTTGTCATTTACTCTATTTAATGAAACTGGCAATAAGGCAGCAAAGGGTCTATACCTGCAGGCAGCCTGACCTAGAATGAAGGAAAGCTTCATTCCTAAGCTTACTCTTGTATGGAAAAGCAAATGACTGTCCATAGGTTCTTTGAAGTGATAAAAAATACACTACTGCCAGTTGAGGGCACCTTCCAATGTTCTGAAAAATCAATGATTTCTGCCAAATACCGCAGCCTGAGACCAAGTATCTGAGCATGGGAGACGATCACTCATAATCCCAAAGCGAGCGAGAGAACCATTGGCTCAGTTGTGATCGTGTGACATTCGGTGTCACGTACTACTTGTAATGCAAGACATCACTAGTTTATCAAGTTAAAATTTATTAGAAATGTTTGCTGTCTTGTGGAATACTGGCAGAACAAGTTACTTGCAACCCAAGGTTTTACTGTCTGTGCTTAGGAATCATTCAGATTTCCTTTTCTGTGAATTATCTGTCTATAATCTTTGCCTAACTTTATGGTTGTTCTTTTTCTTATCGATTTGCAGATATTCATTATATATTAAGGAAGTTTGCCTTTTGTCTGCAATACAAGTTGCAAATATCTTCCGCAGCTCCTATATTACCATCATGCTGTGTTTGATCACTTCTTTCCTTCACGTATATATATTGTCCTCAACCAAACTATAAATTCCTACCATGAAAGAAAGGACATTTCTTTTGAATATCCCCACAACAGTGCTTTTCAGATCTTCTAACTTTATATACCAGCAAAATTTAAAAGAAGGGAAACCAAACTTCTAGGGGTAGTATAAAGGGTGAACATTAATTATCCTTGTAGCATCTACTTGGGCTGTCTCTCCAATCCCTTTTCACATGGTTACAGCAAATGCCACCAAGTTCTAATAGTATGACATAAGTCGTGGAACTGGGGAGAAATGGGTACTAGATGAATCTCTTTCCTGTCATCCGGGATGGTACTGAGAAAACTCAGGAGATGCTGCCAGCCACGTATTCCATTAAGAGGATGAAAAAGTGATCCTCCACAGCAAGAGAAGAAATGAAGCAAATGTGCATGAGGAATAAAGAGATGAAGTGTGTCATTCTGGCACCAGATGGAGTTCTTTGTCTCAACCTTTGGATTTCATCAGATACTCCCTGCATTTTTATAATAAATCTTACCCCTGTTTATACCAGTTAGATGAATTTCTATTACTTAGAGCCAAAAGTAGCCTACCATCTACTCAAATCATTCCATAAAGGGACATTTTAACACCAAAAGCTGAGTAAGGAGAGAACCTCAGATTCTTAAAGAGGGAATATTTATTTAATAGCAGCTGTGTGCCAGGAACAGGTTTAAGTCCTTGAAATATAGTTAAACAAAAGAGATACAATTACTGTTTCCATGGGGCTTACAGTCTAGTGAGAGTAGACAGATAATATAAAAATACAATGTCAGATAGTGATAAGCAGTTGGCAGGAAAAATAATTTAAAGGTAATGAGATAGAAAGAAATAAGGATAGTGTTATTCTACGGGGTGCTTAGATAATACTGCTTATCTGAGAAGATAATATTTGAACTGAAACTTGAAATGATGAAAAGGAGCCAGTCATGTAATGTTTTAGGAAGAGAATTCCAGGCAGAGTGCAAAGTCCTAAGTTAGGAACAAACCATTACATTTCTGGGACAAAAAGTAGGGCTATGTAGATAGAATATAGTGAATAAGGAGGATGTTAAAGAAGTGGTAAAGGAGTAATGTAAGAAGAAGAGATATGAGATGGTGAAGTACATAGGGATGAGTTCATGTATAGGAACTAGTAGGCAGGAAAGGATTTGAAAATAACAAGCTTTATGAAAAACACACTGTATTTCTCATATTGTCTTGAGTCACTGATAACTTTAACAAAACAGGCCTTTAGAAATCATCATCCCCAAGTACTCGACACAATCTTGAAGTTAGCTAGAAATGAACACTTCCTAAGCAGAAAATATCCTGTTGAACATTTTTTTTTTAATTTAGGACAAAAGCAAAACCATTTAAAAAGAAGAATCTAGGATGATAAAATTATAAAGACTACTCCACATTCTATCCTATTTACTATGATCAAGGATGTACAAAGGTCTTAGTTAAGGAAGAACATAAAAATTTAAGTTCTTTCTAAGCTACAATAAACATAACATCCTTCACTATTACTAAATTGGACATTGCCTAGGTTAAATACTATCGGAGGAGAAAAAGTACACACCAGGCTTCTAAGAACAGCCACAGCATAATTTAACAAAGTCAACAAAGTTGTGAATTTTAATCTTATCTTTACTACTACAAAAAAAGGAAGAACTTCTCCCTTTGTGGTGAAATTGGGTACAAGGGGTGCCATAATATCTCTTCCTCTGAAAGCTTTTTAAAATAGAAGACCAACCTGTTTGAAGAGGTTCAGATATGGAACACCTCACAGAAAAGAGTTTTCTCCAGATCCTTCCAGACAACTTCTGTGTAAACTAGGCAAGTAATCAAGCCTACATGGCTACTAAGATTAACGTCAGTTAAGTCAGGCTTTGAAAGCTCTAATGTACTCATGAATCTCATCTTTCATGATGTTAGTTAGTAGCCCACTTAACAACAGACCAAAAAGCAGACTGTTAATAACACAATCTATAAAGAGAGGTACTTTGCGAGTGTGGTGTGAGTTAAGGAAAAAAAAAAAAAAGTCATTAGACACCTTGATCAAGACTTGATTCTAAGCGCATCCTCCTCAAAACGTTGCCAGCAGTTTGGCAAAGTGCCCGAGATGATTAGCAGCCAGTGTACGTAAGGGAGTGATATGGTCAACCTAAAGTGTATAGTCTCCCCCCAGTGGTCATAGACAAATAAGAAGAGTGGAGAAATCATTGCAGCTTCTGTGAGAATGACCACAAGATTCACTATGCAGAAACTGGTTGCTACAAAAATGAAAGAAAATCTTTAATTCAAAACTAGCAACCTATCAGTAAAGAGATATTTTATGTTTATATGTTCTTATGATATTCATAAATGTGAAGCCTAGTTTTGGAAGTAAAGAACTGACAGGTAAAATAAAACTAGCATAATTTTTCTCAGTATAATTTTTTAAGTAATAAACAGTATCTTCAGACAACCCAATATTTGTGTTATTTAAAAACAGGCAGGTGTTCATTCTTCCTGAAATAAATAGCATATCCCTTGTAAGTCAACCACACTTACCCGAAGTAGAGTTCTGATATAATTTAGTCACTTACCAAATAAATTACCTTGGAAAAGAAAATTATCAGTGTTATATACCTAATGTCTACTCTGCAAAACACTCTTTCAAAAACCACCCAGAACTACTATAATTTGTATAAAGTAAGTGATGTAAAACATACAAATGGGTCCTCTTGTTTCTTTGAATATTTATTTCCTTGGTGTTTTTACAATTAGATAGCTTTTGACTAGCACTTACCCTGTATTATTTGCAACTCTCAGTAATAATTTGCTGTTACTCCCTTTTAACAAAGCTTCGACGTCAAAAATGTCAAAGGTATTTAATTAAAGCATCTGCTGTCTTCTAACCATCAATTATTAAAATGGTAAAATATATCTTAAAAATATAGTAAATACTCAACTTCAATTTAAAAGGAGCCTTTTTAAAAGGTAACACAATTATGGTTGTCTTGGTTATCCCAAGCTAAAAAGAAGGGGAGTGGGGAAGGAGGGAGAGAAGCAGGCGGTGTAGTCTTCTGGAACAATTTCAGCCTGAAATGAGACTCAGGAAAAAAGCAAACTGCTCCCTCAAATGTTTAAGAAAAATATGATTCATTTCTAAAAAATCCAACAGTTGGCTCTGAGAACAAAAAAGGAGTCTGTCTTATATAGTGCTACCAGACTTGCTTAAGCACCTTAATTTTATTTAATCTAGAATGTAAAATAATTCATTAAAAAAAATTCCAGGTGAAAAAGGAACTGAGTAGCATCAATGAGGACACACGGATGGACGGATGGACACACGCACACACCCGTGGTGTTTTTTTCATAAAGATATTTACTGTGTAACCCCAAAGGACAAAATAGAGCAATTAAAAGTGTTACCATTTGAATATTATGTAACCCTAGTCTAAAATAAAAGAAACATGGACCTTAAAAAGTGACATGTAGTGCAAACATATATTTAAACAGGTATTTAAATATATGATAGATTTCCGATACAAATGACCTCAAAATGACACAACCCACAAAAGTTCTTTGTTTACTGTAAAAAGGCCTCAGAAGATGTAACTACAATCAGGCCTCATACCTTACCACAACTCCACAGTAGATACCTAAAATAAGCATTTATTACCTGACGTCCGTTGTTATACGTCTGTACCGCAACTATCTCTGCATTGATAGTTACCTTGCCTAATATATTCGACATACACAAGTTTCCAAACGACCATTTCAAAGATGCCAAGGATAGAAATGGCTGCTAAACCATACTCCAATTGAAGAGCATTTTTACACACCTCAAATGTTGTGAGCCAGATTACAAGAAGACTAATTCAGGAAGCATAAACTAAAATTCTAACAATCCCCCAAGGCGTAGGAAAGAGTAAAACGTGGCTAGCTTCTTGACCTTAACAAGCTGTTTACAAGTAATGCGGAGAATTTTCTGAGCTTCCCCATCAGCCTTCAATTCCCTTCCTCGCCTGCCCCCAGCCCCCTTACATAAATGCATGCCCCAAGTGATGGAAGTTTAACGGCTATAATCTCCAACTGTAATCTCAGGAGCTGGTGAGATTGAGACTAAACTCCCAATAAAGTGTTAAGAAAGTCCTTCTGGGGGGGGGGGAGGGAATTCACCAACCAATCCACATCCTGCCATCATACTGGCCTGTTTGAGCCCTCAATCGACTCCCTAGGGGCCCTTCACCCCGCCAAAAAAAAAAAAAAAAAAAAAACCCAAAAAACAAAAGACACCAGCACCTTTCTGGTTCCATATTAACGTACCGAGGATCGAAAAACACTGCCTCAGCGACGAACGCCTCCGGAGCAGCGTGTGCACGGCCCACAACCACTTTGACCAAAGGAGTCTCGTGCCTCGGAAGTAGCAGCAGTAGTTGCAGAAAGCCTCCTCCCGCAAGAACTTGGGGCTCGGGAGCACGCCAGAAGCCGGCGGAATCGCCCCCTCTCGGCACTGACCCCGAAGGTGTCAGTCACAGTAACTACCGCCCCCGGCGCGGCTCTCCATTCATGCCTTAAACGCCACTCCCGCCGCAGAGGGTGTCGGCGCCCGCGCACCGCTTCCAGAGCCCGGAGGGGGCCCTGCGCGCCCCCAGCCCCAGCCTTGCCCCAGCCGGGGCCGCGCCGGGGAGCGCGTGGAGAGAGCTGGGCGCCGCGCGCCGGCGGGCAGCATGGGCCAGACACGTTGCCGCGCTCCGGCCCGCCCGCCCGCAGCCCGGGAGCCAGGGGCCCGGCAAATCGCGCCCCTTCTGCGCCGGCCGGGCCGGGCCAGGCGCGCGAGCAGCCCTCCCCACCCGCGCCGCCTCCGCCGCCCGGGCCCCCGGCGCGCCGAGCCCAGGTGCTGAGGGGGCGGGGCGGGCCAGGGTCCCCGCGTGGCGCACGGCGACGAGCAACAGGGCGCCCCCCGGCCGGCCGCGGCGCGCGGCGAGACCGTTACCCCAGAGGCATGGGGGCCCCGGCAACTCACCGGCTCGCACCTCGGCCGCCTCCGCGACGCCGCCGCTCCCCTGCGCCCGCCGCCGCCGCTGCTCTCCCTCAGCCGCAGGCGCCGCCGAGCAGCCCCATCTACAAACTCGGGGCTCGTAGTTGGGAATTGGAAATGCGGCTCTCACTCCTCTCCGCCTCCCCTCCCTCCGCCCCCTCCCTCGCTCCCCACTCCGCCCCGGCTACGGTCGCCGGCGCCGGCGCCGCCACCGCCACCACCGCGCGCTCGGCCAACCTCCCCTCAGCCGCCCTCCTCCCCCTGCTCCTCGCGCCGCCGTTGCTGCCGCCGCCGGGGCGCGCTCCTCCTCGGCCTCGCGCGTGCGCCGGACGCCGGGGAGCGCGCGCTCGGGCGCGAGGAGGCGTCGCCGCCTCCGGGAAGCCGGGCTCCGCCCCTCCGGCCGCGGCGCGGCGGCCAGGTGGAGCCCCCCTCCGAGCGCCGGCAGACAGCGCCCGCGGCGTCGGGGCCTGACGGCGCCGCCTGCGCCCGGCCTCCTCTCCCGGGTCTCCTGGCCCCGGCCCGGAACCGCGCCCGCAAGAGGGTCGGTCAGATCCAATCGGCGCTGTTCTTCCGGGCCGAAATCGCCGCTGTCATTCAGCATTTACTAACAGGCAAGGTACTTCATGGGACGTAAAAGAGGCTCCTCCCTGTCCTTTCCAAGAGTTTACATGAAAAGAACCCAGTCTTGGGGCACAAAGGATAAACAGACTCCCGAAGGAAAGCCTCTGGAGAATCTCCTCCCTTCCCCTTCGCACACACACCCATGGTTCCGATGCGTATTTAGCAGGGTCTACAACACTGATGGTGTCCTTCGTGAATTTTTCTCCCGAAGGCCCAGCCGGGGAGAGTGATTCACACCCGAGGAAATGGACTGGCACGAGCCCTTTTCATAGAACCGAGGGTCTGGTATCCCGTGATAACTCCCAGAGCTGGCTTTGCTGGACATTCCCAGTTCACCACATGTTCAGCTCCTCCCAAACATCTGGCTTCTCCAGACCTTAGAAGGGGCAGCTGCGCCATCCTTGCCACCTCAACTCTGACTCTGCATGGAGGATGGTGAACTGAGATGAGTGTCCGGGGGTGAGATGACACATTTTGACAGGAGCGCAGATTGAATTTTTCAGTTGAAAGGAACTGAGCAATGCAGTGCAGCAGAGGCTCTGGCTAGAAAAACACAGCAAGGCAATCAGAGAACTTCTGATTCCTTTAACATCTAGCTCATCCCAAAAGATCTCTGTGAACCGTCAGACCTGTGTGGGGGCTTTTGAAAAGCTGTTAGCGTTTTTCCTAAAAAAATTTTTTTTACAACATATTTACCGCAGTCCTTTCAAACCGTGAATGTAGAAAGTGCAAGTAAAACTTGACATGTGAGGACTATCACATCAGGAGCCCTCCTCAATGCAGCCTTTCTTGGCTTCTCTTGGGCTCGTTGCACAGTCCTGAACAAAGCAGGATAATATATAACAAATGTTTGCAGACTGAGTAAATGCATCATGGTCCTTTGGACTCAGAGATGGAGTTTCAAACTATATAGGTCCCCCCCCCCCCCCGTGAGTGTGGTTATTATGAAAGACAGGGAGAGAATACTATGGGTGAGGTACATTAAGAAGGCCTAGTTCCCTACACAGTGGTTTTTCTCCTTAGCCTCAACCAAGCACTCAAAGATTAATTTACTTTTCCAGTAGGATCATTAATTTTACAAACCAACATGCAAGGGGAGTTTGTCCAGTATTAATTGAGAGCCTTCTTTCCTGGAACAGCAAATCCGAGGAAGGGAAACTGGAAGCATTTAAGGAGACCTGAATGTACTAAAGAGTACAGAGTGGCTTTGGACACATGTTGTGTTCCCCTCCCTGTAATCAGGCCAGCTATATGAAATCAAGTAGAGTGGCTGGTGTGCCCAAGAGTGAGGCAAGGTGGAGGTGGAATGGAAGAATCAGGTTTCTCTTCTCAGAGACTCAGCATAACTTTCAAGTCTTCCTTTTCCCCCTCACTTGCTTCCCACAGGATACCTAATGGCTCATTCCTGCTGCACCCCACCCAGGCCTCTGAACTTTTATCCTCTTCTCCCTTCTGACCCCCAACTTCACCACATCCCCTCCTGCCGAGCCAGTGCCCTGGACTCCTCTGAGGGAAAGGGGGTGAATGTTATTTCGTGGTGTGTTTTTGATCCCTATAGTGCAATTTATTTCCTCAAGGGTCTTCTTGAAAAAGTGTCCTAACTTCCTACTCTACCTCCATTCCCTGCAAATATGAAGAAGTTTTAGGGAGGGAGAAACAGGGGAGGCCCTGCCTCTCAAATCACATGTAGACTCCCCTGACTTGCAGCTAGGAACAGCCCTGGCCAGCCCCCTTATTTCTGCACATACCAGGGACCCAGCATTTGGGAGCAGGAATCAAGGAACAATTACATTTCACTTACAATTCCAAGTTTCTTCTCTAAATAATGACAGCAGCTCTTAGATGTAGGCTTATCACAGTTGTAAGACAGCTTCATTCTCAGAGCTGGAAAAAAATGATTTTGCTCCACAACTATTGCTTCAATTGCTTCTCTTCAGGATTCTCTTGCCAATGAAGTTTTTCTTTCAGCATCTATATTTTATCAAATACTCATATACAGGTTATATTATGAAACACCACTTTTTTTTTTAATAAATAATATGCCACTTTAGGACATTCTGCCCTTCCTCTAAACTTTGAAGGTGGGACATGCCAGAATAAATTTAAAGTGATCTAATAGGAACATTGGAACTCTCATCATTGCTTGCCAGCCTACCTTTCTGAGAGGTCATAATTTCTGAGACACTACCCATCCATTTCCCATATCTGTTACAACTTCTTCATTCCAGAAAGGTGAATGTTATGATTGAAAATGATGGGGAATCCTTCTCTTCAGTGTCCTTAATAGGCTTACTTTTCATTTCCTTCAAGGTTACTCTAGAGGGATAATTTTACCACAGCCCAATATCTCCTAACCATAACTCAATTTGAAGTCTGAATTTTGATTCTTAATTCCGGAGCATCCGTCATTGGCTTTATTTCATCCTTCCAATATAAACAAAAGCTTCCATACTTTTAACATGATTTTCTTTTCTCTTCTGACCCACTTCGCTACTTCAGAAACTGAGAATTTTACTAAAGAACAAGCCCCAAATTTTAGCAAAGCAAGTTACCTGCTCGTTTTCCAACTAATCTATCATAATAAAGAGCAGTGATGCTCCTGGAATATAGCTTTATGAAAAATTGCAACTGACATGCGTCACAAAGTCCAACGAAGCTTTCCTCCAGAATACTTTATTTAGCTTCACCCCTTTTATCTCTGTTCACTAAGCTAGGTCAGACTCCAATTTCCAGCCTCCATGCTAACCTTTCTAATTTCAGTCTCTTGCTTGCTTGCAATTTTCCCTACTCTTAGAACAGTGCTTCTCACTTTTGGCTGTTTACTGGGATCATCCATAGAACTTTTTAAAAAATGCTAATAGCTGGGTCCAACCTCTACATTTAATTGTTCTGGGTGCAGCCTGGGCACCAGGATTTTTCAGAGCTCTGCAGGTAATTCTAATACGTAACTAGAGTTAAGAACTACTGAAATGAGTCATCTTCCAAACAACATTTATACCAAGTCTTCTCAGAACATTGGGGTGGCTCCAAATTACCTCAAGTAATCAAATTAAAATACCTAATCCTGTGCTTTAAGACTCTTTGCCAATTGACTAGAATAGTCCCCTTTCAAAACAGCTTAAATTTATCTCCTTCCTAAAGCTTCTCCAGATTAGTCTCACCTGGCTGCATAAAGATCGCTGTTCCCAATTCTCTGAGCATTCCATCTGGCACTGGTTTACAAGCCCTTGGACCACAGTTGATTGCGTATATTATTGTTTTAATCCAGCTTTCATAGATACCTGTCAGAGGCTTTTCTTGTCATCTAAATCTCTCTGAAGTCCCACTAGGTCAACAGACAATCTCAAAATAAACAGAAATGTTATACTTAGCAGAACTTCCTCCTACCTATCTGAAGTCAGAACATTCCCTGACACAATGCAGTTCATTTTTCGATCACCACAATTAAAGCCAACACTTATAAAAATTTATGTGTTTGGGGTTGTTTCTTGTTTCTTACAAAATAAAAACTATATATCTCAGTATATCTCCCTGACTCTCCTTACCACAAGCAAATACAATTTGTTTCACACCCACCTCTCTATTGAAACTGTCACAACTGACATTTTCATTCATGTGTTTTCATTCATTTACTCATTTGTTAGTGATAAATGCTGGAAATAAAATAATAATATCAAATTACACCTACTTTATGGGGGAGAATAATAAGCAATTAAAATATAACATAAGGGGTGCCTGGTGGCTCAGTCGATTAAGCATCCAACTTCAGCTCAGGTCATGATCTCACTGTCTGTGGGTTCGAGACCCACGTCAGGCTCTGTGCTGACAGCTCAGAGCCTGGAGCCTGCTTCAGATTCTGTGTTTCTCTCTCTCTCTCTCTCTCTCTCTCTCTCTCTTTCTGCCCCTCCCCTACACACTCTGTCTCTCTCTCAAAAATAAATAAACATTAAATATTTACAAAAATATATCACATAAGTGCTACGTCAGGAGTCTTAAACAGACACAATGGAATCGGGGGTAGGGGGTGGGGAGAGTCTTAGTGTTCAAACAATCCAGCTTCTCTGCAGTATTTGAGGAGGCTGACCACCACAACCCCACCTTTTAAACCTCTCCTTTCCTTTCATTCCCCTAATACTATTAACCCAGAAACTTCTCAGATTATTCCTTGTGTGACCTCTTGTTGCATCATCTCCTCCCACTTCCTAAGTAAAAATATTTCCACTAAGAAGGAAGAGATTTTTGAGGGAGACAGTGTAGAAAAAGAGACCGTTGCTTCTCTCAAGAATGTCATGACCCTTAGGACTCTATCTTCAGTGCTTCCACATCTGTATCTACAGTTCTACCCTCCCCTGAGGCATGTTTTCAACTTCCTGTTGAATGTCTCCATCTGGATAAGCCATTCATGCTCAAATTAACATGTCTAAAATAAAATGCATTGCTTCTGCCTCCCTACTCAATCCACTCCCTGTGGGTTTCTCTTACACCTCCCTTTCCTCACCTCTCTTTACCTTCTCCAGAACACAGTCCGCACCCAGGTCCCTTGAAGTTCATCTTCTCAATGTCACTGCCATAGATTCTCTTGGCCATTTCCTCTGACACTACAGAGTTGTCTTGCCCAATCTCATGTGCAACTGAATGCTAGCCATATCATCCCAGCCTCCTGTGGGACTCCTTTCACAAGGTCATTCACAGCGATCTTCAAGGCTCCCCATCTGCAGATAGTATACATCCATCATATTTTGCACCTTCATATTTTCACCCCTCTGTTTTTTGCAGGAATGCCTTCCCTCATCTCTGCTGGTCAAACAGAAACTTTTATGCCCCTCTCACATCCCCCTCTTCCATTAAACCTTTCCTGCCCCACCCCAAAAAAAGGCAATTGCTTTTTTAAAAATTTCTATAACTTTTTGATTATTTCTCATGGCCCTTTTCCTATTCTGCTTCATAATAGCATCATTTATGTTTCTGAATATCTACCTTAGCACTCTTTTTCACCACCATCGGTAGTCTCTTCTTGTTTGCAAATAAGAATCCAGCATACTGTGTACAGGAATGCCTGTGGAACTTGGCACAATATTGCGCATAGTAGCGGCTCATTTATGGAGACAGATAAATTCATTAGTTGGTGAGCTTCTAAAATTAAAGAAAATTAAGTGGCAAAAATGTTGCTAATTAGAATTGAACTCTTGTTCTTTAATAGGCAAGTTATGGCTCTATGCAGGGACAATTCGATTTCAGGAAGGGACCCTAACACAGCTACTTTATTCTATCAGTAGCTAACCTCTACGTTTAGTTAACCCTATGGGGTTCTCCTTTAAAATTAACCTGTAAATTGCATGTGTCCAATTTATTTTTTTTTTAATTTTTTTTCAACCTTTATTTATTATTTTTGGGACAGAGAGAGACAGAGCATGAACGGGGGAGGGGCAGAGAGAGAGGGAGACACAGAATCGGAAACAGGCTCCAGGCTCTGAGCCATCAGCCCAGAGCCTGACGCGGGGCTCGAACTCATGGACCGCGAGATCGTGACCTGGCTGAAGTTGGACGCTTAACCGACTGCGCCACCCAGGCGCCCCATATGTGTCCAATTTATATATGAGCTGAGAAAAAATAGCCCTCGTACTCAGGTATCAAAAGAAGATTTAGAAAGATATGAAAACAGGGGAAAAAATTAAATATATGTAAACATGTAAACACACACACACACACACACACACACACACACACACACACACACACGTCTTCACTGGAGAAGCAGAGGCGGCCTTTCTGAGGAGTTTTATGTCATTATAGTTAAAAAGAGTATCTGAATAGCAATTAACCACAAAAGCAAATGATAAAACTCTCTGAGTCTGATGCTCCTCCAGAAGACCAGAGAGCAGGCATGAAGGTAAAACCAAGTCATGAGCTTGCATAATAGGCACTTAAGACATTTTTTGTTATATAAATGAATGTAAGATGGTCAGGACCAGAGGAGATGGAACAAAGATACAAGCAGGTGTATATGTGTCTGCATATGGGGTGGTCAGGGCAAGCTGTTTTGGCTGTTAAAAAGTCCAAGAACTTAATGGCTCATTCTAAAGTGATGCCATCTTCATGTTAGTACAGGGCACTTTATTCCTTCTTAAGATAGCAGCTGCTTACAAATATGAAAGCCCAGATCTTTAAAAAAAAATCCTGTTTCGGTAATAATAGTGAATAATGACAACTACTTATTGAGCTCACACTTTGTGGCAGATAGTGTTTTATGTCTTTTATATTCCACGTGAATCATTATCACCACCACTCTACGAATGAGGAAACAAGCAAAGAAGAGTTAAGTTAACCTGCCCAAGGCTTCAGAACTAGGAAGTGTTCAAGTCAGTTCAAATGCAAAGCTCCTGATCATTCTCACACCTCATACACAGAGTGCTTTGTAACTCTCAGATCCATCCAACTGGAATGAATTGTAATACAAGTCCTCACAATTAAGGGTTCTCTGTAACATGCCATTTAACTCAGATTCATCACCATGATTTTCAGGCTTACCATACGTGTGTATTTGCACAATGTAGAATTTGTGGAAAGGCTATTTTTATTGTTGTTATTATAGTATAAATATATCATAGAAAAGTGCAAATTTTTCTGGACTACACCTTTCAAGAAAAAAAAGAATAATAAAATCATAAATAAATGACATAATAAAAAAACTAAGAAAAGTTTCTTCTATTCATTTAGAAGTGCATAGCCATTGTTTAGCTGTCAACACATCAAAATGAAGATGGTTTTATAGTACAGGTACTTACCAAGTAAGAAAGGAAAGGAGAACATCAATTCAGCTTCACGATGTGTAAGTCCACTTCCCCATCAAGAAAGAATGACACTAGCATTAAGTGAAATACTTTTTAAACACAATTTATGTAAATTATCAATAGCAGTGCATTACAGAAACTATTACTGTAATTTTTTTTTTCTCATTGCCTGTTAACTTGACCATCCTTAGAGAATGCCGTGGATGTAGAGACACACTCCCCAAATCTACTTTAAGGAAAGACCTGTTACTCCAGCTGCAGTAACTGTCAGAAGAAAGGCCCCTGCTCCTGTGAGCCCTTCAGGGATCACCTGAGTTGTAGAAAGACCACATGCTCAAACTCACTGCCCAAGCCCTTTCCAGGGTGATCCACGTTAAATGACTGATGGAGAGGGTAGGGGATCTAAAGGTCCAGCTGTTGAGAGGCCATTTTAGCTTGAGTTCCCTATGGGGTCAGCTGAGACTGTTGTTCAGGCCTGCATTCCACATTGATTTCCCCCCTGACCCAATCTTGCTACCTTCTCCTTCCTTCCAAAGGTGTTCATCCAAGTGCACCTACTGAACTACACACTGAACTCTTGTCTCCCCCTCAGGAAGTCTGCCCCTCAGGGTATGCAACAGGTGACAAAGAAAGGGCACATTTTGATTCATACATCACATTTTCTTTACCTTAAGGAGAAAACATAATCAAGTCCTATGTGCTAATTCAATTGTTTCAAGGGAGATTCATCACTGACTTTGAATCTATTTAATTTTTTTTGTATATATATATATATATATATACACATATATGTGTATATATATATATACATATATAGTTTTTATTTATGCATTGTTTGAATATCTTCTATCCACATGGATAATTGCTTTGCTGGTTGTTATAAGGGATACAACTAAGTGAAAGAAACTTTATTGACTTAGAAGAGCTTACAATTTATGATGGATGCCTGTTATTTTTATCTAACCAATGTCCCTTTCCTTATGTTCTGACAGTTGCAGCCTCTTTTTCTTTGGGAAAATGTTTCTTCCACTACTCATTGCACTAAATTCTGGCTGCTAATCATGGTATCCTCCTCATCCTTTCAAGTCATAGGAGTGGCCATGTGACACATAGCCAATCAGAGGACTCCATTCCCTCAGCCACAGTGACTGGTGCAAGAGGTAGGCATGTAACCTAAATGAAGAAAAGTTGGAATTTTTATAAAACTACAGTAAGGATAAAGGTAATGTTTTTTCTTTCCTTTAATCAACACTTGGGAGAAATTCAGAAAAGGAAGATTTAGTCATTCCTGAGGCCAGCCCTGGACTTTTCTGGTTACACAAGTTCACAAGACCTTTTTATTTATTTATATTTATATTTTTATTTATTTATTTGGGTGGGGGGAGAGAAAAAAGTGGGCGAGGAGCAGAGGGAGCGGGAGAGAATCTTAAGCAGGCTCCACACTCAGCACAGAGCCCAATGTGGGACTGAATCTCATGACCATGAGATCATGACCTGAGCTGAAATCAAGAGTCATACACTTTACTCACTGAGCCACACAGGCATCCCTCATAAGACCCTTTTTAACTTAAGCTAATTTGAATTGGATTTCTATCATTTGTCACTAACAGAGTTCTGACTTATAGACAATTTATTTGGGGGAGAAGTTATATATTCATGAAATGTTAACTCATATACAATTAAGATATTATTATATTATAGGCAATTATGAAGATACAGACATATTGCAGGTACTTAATGTTTATTTGATTAACTCATTCCAATTTTTTTAAATTAAGAAGTAACGATTAATTCATTTCATTCTAAGTCAGTATATAATTCTTTCAAGTTGAATACATACTTAAAAAGGCATTCACGTGTATCATTGCAACATATGGCAGTTGCCCAATCAGAGATATCCATTTATATATTTCAGAATTAAGTCAAGATGGTATTTATATAAGGCAGGTAATATGGTACAAAAGAAGAGTTTTAGAATCAGAGAACTCTAGGTTCTCTTTAAGGATTGACCTCTTATGAGTTGGGTAACCTTGGGCAAGTTATTCAATATATGAAAACCTTTCTTTTTTTCATCTGCAAAACAGGTATAATGGTCCTACCTTGCAGGATATTTCAGGATTATAAATTAAACCTGTAAAATGCTTGCTCAGAGCAGAGAGAAATTATTGGCTATTATTATTTTCACAGTAGTTGTAAAAGGGCAAATGGCTATTTGCTAATTATCTTTAGTGCATAATTATGAGCCAAGAATGCTCTTAATTAAATAATCTTTCCTCTCCAAGAAGACTAAGTTTCCATTATATCTACTATTGTTAAACATTGATCTGGAATTTCTAGCCAGTGCAATATGATAAGACAGAGAAGAGATATGATATTAATATTGGGAAGGAGAGACAAAGTTATCATTACTTACAAATGATGAAATCGTATCTCTAGATGAATAAAGATAATCAACTAAAAGAACTAATAGAATAAAAAAGATTTGGAAGATAATCAGATCTGATCAAAATGTATAAAATGTAATTCATTTTCCATAGACATAATAATAAGATAGAAATTTTGACTGAAAAAGCAAATATCCCATTCAAAATAGCAACAAAAATGTGCCATACCAGAAACTGAAATATAAAACCAAAGTAGTTGAAACATACAGTATAGGAGAAAGAGTAGATGGATAGATTTCTAGAGCAAAACAGTCAAGAAATAGATCTATGTATATATGGAAATTTGCAAGTACAGAAGTTATTATTTATAATAACTAGAGTAAGTTTGGACACCCAAAAAGATGGTGCGAAGATAATTGGCAAAACATTTTTAAAATACTATCCAAAACATAAATTCCAGATGAAGAGTTAAATCTAAAAGATTAAACCATTTAAGAAACTAAAGAAAATCTGCCATTATACCAGGATGGAAACCAATCAAAAGACTAAAAACTGGTTACACAAAATTATTTGGAGCAAAAGATGCCATAAGCAAAGCTTAACATCAAATGATAAATTTAGAAATTCAAGTGAAATCCATGACAAAGTGTTGAGTTGTCATTTATAAAGAATATCTAAAAATTAGTATAAATATTAAAATGACCAGATATAGTTTAAATTAACAAATGACACATGTAAGCTTGGATTAATTGATATTCTTTAGGATTCACCTTTTACACTTGAAAATTTATGAAAGTTAGTGAAAATATCAGTAGAATCCAGTTTCTCAAATTATTCTTTAAATTTTAAACAGGGGCGCCTGGGTGACTCAACCGGTTAAGCATCCAACTTCAGCTCAGGTCATGATCTTGCAGTTCGTGAGTTCAAGCCCTATGTCGGGCTCTGTGCTCTCCCTCTCTCTCCCTGCTCTCTATCCCTCCCCTGCTCATGCTCTGTCTCTCTCTCTCAAAAATAAACATTAAAATTAAAAAAAATAAATTTAAAACAAACTATCAGGAAGCCTTTTTTTTTTTTTTTAAGAGAGGATTACTTGAGTGAATTTGATTCTCAAAGTATAGGCATCCTACTTGTTTTAATTAAAGCTTTTTGCATGGTACCTAGCAGGATGCTTTACACAGATGGGAGTTTAATGATGATGATGCAGTCTATAATAATGTTCACACAATATGTGAAATATTTTGTAATCATGTGGACTTCTTTATGACAGCAAACATGACTGATTAGATCAATATCATTTGCATTTCATTATGGCCTGATGGTTTTTTTATTCTCTTCTTACATTTTAATGAGGTCTTAGTATGCTAAAAGAATATTAGCAGGATTACGGCAATTTTTTCATATTGTATCCTCTCTGGGATTCTTTGGATAGAAAAGGTGGTAAGGTCTTATGAGTTGTTACTATATAAACAATTTGAGTACAAATTGTTTCGAGATATTGTCCTATGATTTTTTTATCCCAACTAGATAGAGTGTAGGCTACTTTTTGGCAAAGGATTTGATTTCTACTTCTTTCCTCGTAGTTATTTGCACTGGGTAGGTGCTGACTAAATTAACCATTTCAACGAATATTTATTTCAAGCACCTAACATATACCTCAGATAGTATGTTAGGAACCTTAGTACAAGGGTAACTTTGTTACAAGGGTAACTAAGAAGGCATCGTTTTTGTCCTCATGGAGCTCACAGTATAGACAGGAGACAATTAAACAAGCAAATGTATTAGATTCAATATAGGTGAGTCAATAGGGAAAGTCCAGCTGCTGTGGAAGCACATAACAGGGAGTACCAAGTTCACTTATTATTATTCTAGCACAGCAGAATTGTTTTCAAACCCTAGCAAATTATTTAAATTATGAATACCAACTATGTCCCCAGGGGAGAGGGAGAGAAATTGTAATTATCTCTAGTTTATGGGTGAGGAAGCTGTAAGTCAGATTGTTAAAGGGGTTTACTAAAGATGATATAGTGCAGTGTTAAGACATGGTGAATCTTGGCTCTGCCGTTGATGAACTGAGTGGGCAAATTTCTTTTTTTCTTTATTAAAAAAAAAGTTAAAAATATTTATTTATTTTTGAGAGAGAGACAGAGACAGAGCGCAAGCAGGGGAGGGGCAGAGAGAGACACAGAATCCTAAGCAGGCTCCAGGCTCTGAGTTGTCTCCAGGCTCTGAGCTGTTAGCATGGAGCCAGACGTGGGGCTCAAACTTACGAACTGCCAGATCATGACCTGAGCCAAAGTCGGGTGCTTAGCCGACTGAGCCACCTAGGTGCCCCGCAAATTTTTAAATATTTTTGGGAATCAGGATTTTCCATCTATAAAAATGGAGATAATGGTGAGCATAATTGAATTAATACATATGAAAATAACTTAGTACAGTGCAAGCCACTTGGTAAAGGCTAAATAAACGGTAGCAAAAAAAAATCTTGGGGCGCCTGGGTGCCTCAGTCGGTTAAGCATCCGACTTTGGCTCAGGTCATGTTCTCATGGTTCGTGAGTTTGAGCCCCATGTCAGGCTCTGTGCTGATAGCTCAGAGCCTGGAGCCTGCTTCAGTTTCTGTGTCTCCCTCTCTCTCTGCCCCTCCCTGACCTGTGCTCTCTCTCTCTTTCTCTTTCTCTCCCCCAAAAATAATAAAACATTAATAATTATAGTAATAATAATAACTAAAAATATGAAAAGGCCACACAGTTATTTATTAAATAACCCAAACAGTTATTATTTATTTGATACCCAGTGTGTATCAGCAGAAGCATCATGTTGATTATATACTGAAAGAAAGTCCATATGGTCTACAAGCTTTTCAGGGCTATGAAAATATCTGAGAACTGAAAAACTTCATTGTTAGTTCCCCCCACCAAAAAAAAAAAAAAAAAAAAAAAGAGAGAGAGAGAGAGAGAGAGAAAGAAAAGAAAAAGCATAATGAAATTTAAAATAATAACTATTTTATTAAATATTTGCAAAATATTGATATTAATTTAGTATTTCATTATTTTAAAAATAATTTCTAGGTCAGGTTTACTACTATATTGAGAGGATGGGGAGTCTGCTTAATGACTGTCTAGAAATCATAGTCCTTTAAGAATTAAACCAGTTATTTATAGCTAAATAATTTTAAAAGCAAAATTATAAAATTATTTTATAATACCATAGCAAAAAAGTTATATGAATTATGGGATGTGAGTTTATTTTAACATATTCAGTATGAAGTGTGAAGTGTGGTACAGTCTAGAGGAGTTAGAGTGAAAAAGTTTCTATCTGTTAGGTGTTGGTCATGTCTAGTGTGGGATCTCAATCCTCAATGAACTCAGAGTCTGGTAGAGAAACAGACATACACATAATCATACTACAGTTTTATAAAGGATGTAGTTATGTTTTATACTACAGTTATGTTTTATACAAGCATAGTAGTGACAAAAAAGGAGGTAAGATCAATTGTAAATAATTCAGAGAAAATTTCTTAGAGTTGGAGATGCTTTGGCTGGGCCTTAGGTAATACAGCAAGGAGTGAGGTGAACAAGGTTGGGGAAAGAAAAGGATATTTGCCATAGGGCCCAGAATTGGAAGTCAGGGAGGTATGAAGATGTGTTCTGAGGAGTGCTCAGGAAACATCTAGAAGGGGAGACAGAGAACACAAGTCTGTAAAGGCAGACGGAGGGCAATAAATGGAACACCTTCTGCAGGCTTTGTCCTATGAGCAATAGTAAGATATTAGTTGCTTTTTTAAAAAATCAGATTTCTGATCAGAAAGGATGCTTTTTTGTACCTGTTAGGAAACACTGATCAAACTAAAGAACAAAAAAGTAAGTAGGGGAAGGAAACCAATATTTGTTGAAGACCTACTCAGTGGAGCAGCATGCTGAGCCTCTCATACACACTATCTCATTAACCCTCAAAGTACGGCTGTGAGATGGACTTGACTCCCATGTTACAGAAAAGGAATCCTGCGAAATGTCAGGGAATTGTTCAATGTCAGGCCATTAGTAAGTAGTGGATGTGAGTCAAGCACAGGTCCCTCTGATACCAAGTCATTGGTGTGGGTTTTTTTCTGTACCATGTTGGTTTTCCAGGGGACAGATCGCAAGGGCTCAAATTAAGGCAGTGACAACAGTGATGAAAAGAATGGACAGGTTTGAGAGACATTGTGATGGCATGGTGTCCCAGATTTAGTATCTGGATGGAGGGAATGAGGAAGGAGTTTGGGATGACTCCCAAATATGGGAAAAACATGGAAGGATGTAGAGGAGGGATTTCAGAAAGCATAGTGGAAATGACTGGGAGAGTAGCAGACCCTGCAAAGCAGTCTTTGAAGAGCATGTGGACTGAAGGTTATGCTCTTGGGGGCTTCCATCTAGATAAGCATGATGGGGATTAGAGGCATGGGGTATTAATTGCTTTAAAGTTTGACTTGCTATAATTTCTGGTTTTAAAATAAATATAAATCTCAGAAGTGGGAATTTGGTTTGCTACTTAAAAAGAAAAAAAAAAAAAACAAAACAGTTTCTAGCTCAGAGGAGAGTTTGACATTCCATTCAACACAGAGGTTATCTACAAAGTAGTTACAAGCAGGAAAGAGTGCCTCTCCCAGTACTAAAGCAGACCCAGACCTGGGCCAATGATTTCAGGAGCATCTTGGATGTTCAGGAAGCCATGGAGATCTTCTGAAAAACCCGGCATCTAGTCAAGGTCTTCCTTACTTTTAAGTACCCTGAAAGAAACTGAGTGGTCATTTCTGAGTGGGGGGAAAGGTATAATAGCGAAAATTTGCCCAGAGTCTTAAGCTTATCTTAATGTGTCAGATTAATGAAACTTATTACATTAGAAAAAGGGTGAATACATCCTTTAAATTGGTTGTTACATTAAGGAATTCCAGTGTTCTTATCTATTGTTATAGACTAGAGCAGCCTCAAACTGCACCTAAGAACTTGCTAGAAATGCAAATTCTTGGGACCTACCCAAGGTCACTAGATTAGACTCTGGTAGCTGTGGGGGAAGAAAAGACAGTAATATGCATGCTTCAAAGGACTACCTACCCCTTCTCTCTGTTGCTAACCTCTCTCCCCACCTTGTTTTTGTTGAAAATTGTATTACTTCTCTCAAATCTAGGAGATATTCAGAATGTGTACAAGACATTTTGTGATGTTATTCTTTAAAGTTAGAGCAAATCAAGAGGTAACAGATGTTGAGGTGGGAGAGGTCTCTCTAAGCTACAAACTAGAACAGAAGTTATAAAATGAAATTATTGATAAATATGACCACATAATATTTAAAAACTCCTCGAGGTCAAACTCAGTAAAAAAATCAAAATGCAAGTTATAAACTGTGAAAAAAAAGCTGTATCGGGGCGCCTGGGTGGCGCAGTCGGTTAAGCGTCCGACTTCAGCCAGGTCACGATCTCGCGGTCCGTGAGTTCGAGCCCCGCGTCAGGCTCTGGGCTGATGGCTCGGAGCCTGGAGCCTGTTTCCGATTCTGTGTCTCCCTCTCTCTCTGCCCCTCCCCCATTCATGCTCTGTCTCTCTCTGTCCCAAAAATAAATAAACGTTGAAAAAAAAAAAAAAGTTAAAAAAGCTGTATCATATAGGGCAGACAATAAATCATCATGTATGTTATTTAAAAGGAAAAAAAAGTCCTTAAACAAGAGAGAAGATAACCAACCACCCTACTAGAAAAAGGACAAAAGAATAGACATGAAAAGGCAATTCACAAAAGATGAACTACAGAGACCAATGAATACTTGACCTCAAGAGAAATCAAAAAAACATATTAAAACAAGAAACCAATTTTCACCTACAAATTAGTTTAAACATTTTAATAATAAGTACCTAATGTTGAGGGTTTGGGAAGAGACATTATCATAAACTGCTTTTAAAAATACGAGCTGGTATACATCATTCTGGGGAACAATTTGGTAATCATCAAATGTCTTGAAAATACGCATGATCTTTAAACCCATAAAGAGAATCACATTGATCTGAAAAGAATTCATCCAAATAACCATACACACACACAAATGTGTCTATAAAAACATTTGTCTTAGTGTGTTTATAAGAACAAAAATTGAAAACAACCTGAGCTCCAAGCAATAAGTTGAAGTTTTATTAGATATATAGACCATGTCTCTAAAATAAATTACTGCTGTGCAGCTTTTAACAACTATGGTGCGGATGAAAGTGTAATAAAATAAACTCATGTTTATAACATACTGTTAAATAAAAAGTCAACTAACAAAAGAATATATGTAGGAGTATCCTAGCCTTACACAAATATGCATGTATATTTGTATATCTCTCTTTATCTCTATCATCTATAAGAATGAAGAAATAGAATGTCTTTGAAGGCAGAGGTTTCGACTACCTAATACACAGTGTAGCCCCAAAGCTTAGAATAGTTACTGGGCACATGGCAGATACTCAAGACTATTTGACTGTCAAAATGTTGGCAGTCTTATTTCCTACTGATGAGTTTAAGGTACTTAAATATTTTTCTTTATGTTTCTCTAGATTTTCAAAACTTTCCACAATAAATCTGTATTCCTTGTTCAGAGAAAGAATACAGTCTAATTTTGAGAACATGTTAACGGATAAAATTTGCTATCTACAGGCAGAACTTGAAGAGCTAATGGGGCTCATGAAATTTAAAACATCCAATTCTTTCAAGGTGAAGCAGGCAGCATGGTAGGAAGGTTGACAAATGTGTGATTATAATTTTGGAAACAGTTCTATTAAAGTGTTCCATGTTGCCCTTGGACTAGGATTTTAAAACTTTTCCACCACGTACCCTAAAAGAAAGATCTCAAGATTTTTACTTCAAGGGTGAAATTTCTTTGAGCCTTGTCCTTTACAGTTCATTCAGATTTTTCATCGTGCTTCATAATATATCCAGTTCATTTCATGTAAAATGTTTGAAATTGTTTACCATCATATAATACCGATTCATTGGAATATTTTCTATGTTCTTCTATGGCTTATGTGCTGCCCAGTGCTCCATGGCTAACTTCAGGAGCATTGGTTAGGCAAGGGTGGGAAGACAGCATTAGCAAGCAGGATTAGCAGAGTCTGGTAAAGTGGAATCAGAGAGAAAATTTATTGGCATGTGTTTACAAGAACCGTAGGTTGACTAATTGGCATCATTATGCCATCTGCCTGGCAGGTATATCTCTCTCGGCAGTGAAAAGTCTCATAGGGTGAGGATTAAATGAGATATAAAGTTTTGAGTACAATGCCTGACATGCAATAAGCTCTCAATAAATGCTAGCTGTTATTAATTATTATTACCTGAGAGAGTTTTCACACCCAGATGTCACTCCCACTTACATTATCAAACTAATTACTGTTTCTCTGATTCAATGTGTGCCAAGCCACATTCTCATGCAACTACCTGGGCAGATTTTTCCCACAAGGAGGGCATGATCAAAAGGGCTTCATGTAGCCATATTTGTCTTTCGAAATAAATAAATGAATCAGTCCTCAGATACTGGCCATCTTTTCATGGGCAGGACAATCAAATTTCTTTACCAATGAAACACAGTGATTTTCTTAAGGCATGGCTACCCCGTGAGGCATATCTGGACCATAATTCTTTCCTAATCAAAAAATACAGCTTATTTCCCTACCATTGACAACAGTGTAATTTTCAAGTCAGTTCCTTGTTCCCCAAAACAGAAGATTTCATGGCTTATAGTAAAAAATAAATTTTATAATGTGACCTAGAATATACATTGAATGTTTCATGAAACAGTACCTACTCTTATTACCTTAATTACCTAAAACCAGAAATGTAGGCAAACAGCCACTGTCTTGGGATTTACAGATGAAACTGAGTGTGCCTCCCCACTTAGTCTCTATTTCCTTCCCTCCCTGTTTATTTTATTGCCCAGTCTGAACTGCATTGGTCTGTGCCTTATACACATTCTCCTCCTTTGCATATGAGCTCTGGCTAGCCGTCAGCTCTCAACATCAAGGTGAGCTCACCTATTGCTTATGTCCATAGCAACAGTTATTCTTGCCTGGATTTTGAAGGACAATTTTAATACTTTATTCCATGATCCCCGGCTTTGGTTTAAAATATATGTCCTTTGGCCCAAGTCTTCCTGTTTGCCATGACCCCTTAAATATTGACCTCAGCTTCACACAGAGGACTTGTAGTGACTGAGGACCTTTTTTTCTATATTAAATGTCTTCACACACTCATTTATTGTGCCAGACACTGTTCTCTAGGCCACCAGCTCTAACTTGCCCACGCTTTATCAATTCCAGCCCGCCTCCATCTCCAAATAGAACTGTCTCTGTCCATTCTTACAGGGAGTAGGCCCTTTTGCTTAGTTCTTACAGCGTGTGAAGGAGCTACTTTATGAAGGACTGATGAATGCTTTCCTGGCAGTCACAGACTTTCTTCTTGATGTTATTTTTTTCATCCTCATGATTGCTTTCTTGTAGACACAGAAAAAATAATTTCTGGAGTCAGAGAACTATGAACTCAAATCTTCATTCTACCACTTACTGGCCTTGTGAAATTGAACATTATCTCCTCATTTGTAACCTCATAAGAGTTTTGCAAAGATTAAATAAAACAAGATCTTATACTATTTAAATGCTTGCTGAAGCATCTAACAAATAACAGGTGGTAAATAAATGTTAATCTGTTCCAGTCACCATTTTTTTTTAAGTTAGTAATGCATAAAGAAAAGATACAGTGTGGTAGCAGGGTAATGTTAGCACGTCTTACACACAAACTGTGCTAAAAACTTCATGTGCCTTATCCGATCTAATCTTGGAACAACTCAACGGGATTTCTTATCATGAAGAAAGTTGAGGCTTAAGGAGATTAAGGAACATAGCCAAGGCCACAAAATTAGTAAGGTGCAGAGCTGGATTTGAACCCCCTAATTAGAGAAGTGTTCCCTAATTTGAACCCCCTAATTAGAGTGTTCACACTCCTGACCCCATTTATGGTATAAAATCCATTGAGTGTGGGGCGGGGGGAGTCAGATTTCTCTACAGGTTAGATTCAGATTGCTCATTGTATATACTTGAATAATTACATTCCTTGCGTCTCCCCAAGATGAGGATTGTAGGCCTCTTCCCATTACCCTCCATCCCCCATTAGGGAACATTTTCCATTGGACCATTTGGGAAAATCTTTGGCATGAAGTAGTTAGAAGAAGCAGCTAAAGCTCATGATAAAAAACATTTATGAATCACTTGACCATCTTTTTCACTCACATTTTTCACAGTTCTGTGGTTGTCAGTATTAACGGTTCTGAATAACTGACTTAGCCCGAGGCCAAACAATTGGGGGCTCTGTGTGGGCATTTATTCCAAAGGACATTGGGCTAGTACATGCCTAACTGTGCTGCATCTGTTTGTTTTGGATAATAGCGAGTGCTTTTCCAGCTGTTCATTTTTCTATCTTCCTTCTTTGTTTCCCTATGGCTTGAGCTTTTGAGTTCTTAGTATTCATGATCTTTTTCAAGCCGCTAGACCAAGCCTAGAATTATCATTCTAGCATTTCAGAGGACTTGGCTTTGTCCATTTTCAGACTTATGCTAAATCCTGAAAGCACAGCTTGCTGTAGAGTACCCTTGGGGGGAAACACACACACACACACACACACACACACACACATCAGAATTTAACACCTGGAAAAATATAGTTTTAATTACTTCCATTTAACACATGAGTCTATATATTTTCTTCTTTTCATTGAATTTTTTGAATATGTAAAACATGTACATGATTCCAAAGCAAAAACCATATGAGAAGACAGATCCAGAGAAGTCTTACTTTCTATCCCGTCTTCTCCACCTGTTCCTTCCCTCCTTTCAGAGGGAGCATGGGGCTTCATGAATTCTTATAAACTGAAAATACCCATGTACTCACCACCCGCATGCAGAAACAGAAAGTTTCTAGCACCCCAGAAATTGTCCTTTGCCCTTTCCACTGCTATGCCACTCTTCTCTGCAGAGAAAACTGCTCTCCTGAGTTCAGACACTATAGTTTTGCCAGATGTAGGACTATATATAAGTGGAATAATACAGTATGTATTCTTTTTTTTAATGATTTTTTAAAATGTTAATTTATTTGAGAGAGAGAGAACACACATGAGCAGGAGAAAGGGAGAGAGAGGGAGAGAGAGAATCCCAAACAGACTCCATGCTTGATCCCACGAACCTCAAGATCATGACCTGAACTGAAATCAAGAGTCGGACACTTAAGCAACCGAGTCACTCAGACATCCCATACAGTATGGATTCTTTTGTGTTATGCTTCTTTCATTCAACAGTGCATTTATAAGAGGCATCTGTGTTATTGTGTGAAATAGAAGTGTTCACTCTTCTTCATTGCTGTTAATGTATTTTAATGTGTTGCATATACAGCATACCATCATTTATCCATTTTGCTGTTGTTGGAGATAAGGGTTTCTAGTTTGGGGCTTTAACCAATAGTGCTTCTTAGACATTCCTGTATGTGTCTTTTAATGTACATACGTATTTCTTGTGGGTATATTCCCAGGAGTAGAATTGCTGGGTCATATGGTATGTGTGTGTTCAGGCTTTAGCAGATATTGCCAAAGAGTTTCTATAAGTGGCTGTTCCAATTTACACTTCTTCCAGCAGTGTATAAAAGTTCCATTTGTTCCTCCTCTTTGCCAACACTTGACAATTTCTGTCTTAGTAATATTATCCATTATGGTAAGTATCTCACTGTGCTTTTATTTTGCTTTCCTTGATGACTAATCATTTGTACTAGCTTCTTATTCTTCAATTATTTATTTTTGCAAAAAAACAAATATATATATACATCTACATATACATGTATATATACATATACTACTTTATCACACAAACAGTAACACTACATACACTGTTTTCCGTTTTGCACATTGCTTTTTTCACTTAAATTATATATTCTGGAGATCTCTTAGAATATTCAGTAGCCAGGATACAAGACACTAGCAAATTTTTTTTAAAGTGAAAAATCCTTGAAAGTAAAATTTTTGATTATCTACCATGCTATAAACTCATACACATTTTAATATTTCTCAAATATGTATATATTTAAATTGAGCTAATGTAATATATATTCTTATATATTCATATAAAATATGATTTTTAATGATAGCATATAAATCAAGGATCTTCTAGTTGTGAGTTTAAGGGGAAAAAAAGGCATTTATTGATTCATATAACTGGGAAATCCAAAGGTAGTCCTGATAACTTCAGGTTCAGTGAGATCCAGGGACTCAAACAATGGTAATAAGAATCATCCTCTCTCTTCATCTCTCACCTCTTCTTTCCTCTGGCTCCTTTATTGGCAAGCTTAGAGCTTGTTTCTCATTGCTCATACAGCTTACAGTCTTATAAAGCATGAGGCTTTCTCTTGTCAAACACTCTCATCTGTCTCTCCAACCCCCGAAAAGGATGCTGGCCCTGAATGAGTCATGAACACCAGAAACAGAATACTTCTCCTATGTTAGAGGCAGGTATGTGTATGATGGGGGGGAGGTGTCCTTTGAGTGACAGTACTGTCAGAGACAAACAGAAAAAAGGAAGCTGAGTGCCCAAAGGAAAGGTTGTGGAGCAGCCCCCAAAAGAACAGATATCATGTGTAGCTGTAAATTCTGTTGTCTGAATACATGGTAGTTAATTAGCCCCTTGATAGTCTCTTCGTATTTAGGCTGTTTCTAGGTCTTGCTGGTATATGTTATGTTGTGATAAATATTCTTATATTCTACACTTTTATTCCTTAGGATATATCTCTGTATGTGGGGTTACTGAGTGAAAGCATAGGGATATTTGACATATATGGTCAAATCTTTACAAGGTGTTTGTTGTAGTATACATTCTCAACAGCAGCTCATGAAACTGCTGTTGTACCAGACCCCAGGGAATATTATGCATTTTAATTTGATAGGGGTTATCACATTGCTTCATGCTTAATTTGCACAAAACAATAAATATCTGTTCTCTTTAGAGCAGGTATTCAATATACGGCTCTTCTCTTGATTAATATCTCGTATTTTCTGTCCTCTCCTAAAAAATTTCTACTTGTTCTTTTCCCAATTAAAAAAGTATAAAGAGAGAATGTATCTGTTAAGTATAAAAATGTTAAATTCTTAAGTTTTCTCCTTTAGATTTAGGATCTTTGAGATGACCTGAGCGATTAGCTAGGCATAGCTTATCACCAAGAGGTGGTTTGGGAGTTGGGCAACTGGTCAACATTTCTCACCCATTACAGCTTCTGCAAATAAACATGCAATCTAAAGGCAGTGTGTTTGCTATGGAAACTGGCAAGGCAAATCCCCTCTCCTTCCAACCAGATTGTTACCCATAAACTCCTTTTATATAGAAATTCTGGAGCTGTCACTAACTTTGTCCATCACCATGGTTCTCACAGTACACACACAGAACCAGCAGCATCAGAATTACCTAAGGACTTGTTAGCAATGTAAATTCTCAGACTCCATCTCAGACCTACTATATCAGTAACTTGGCATAGAGTCTGGCAATCTGGCCATGCGTATGTGTGTGTGTTTTAATTCTAGTAAAATACACATAACATTAAATTTACCATCTTAACCATTTTTAAGTGTACAGTTCAGTCGTGTTAAGTACATTCACACTGTTGTGTAACCATCACCACCATCCATTTCCAGAGCTCTTTTCATCTTGTAAAACTGAAACTGTAAACCCATTAAACAACAACTCTCCATTTTACCTCTCCGCAGCCCCTGGCGGCCACCACTCTACTTTCCGTTTTTGTGAATTTGACTGTTCCATGTACCGCATATAAGTGGAATCCTTCCAGTATTTGTCTTTTTGTGACTGGCTTAGCATGATGTCCTCAAGATTCATCCATCTGTCAGAATTTCCTTCCTTTTTAAGACTGAATAATATTCCATTGTATGTATATGCCACATTTTGTTTATCCATTCATCCATCAATGGATACTTGGATTGCTTCCACCTGGCTATGTGTGTTTTGACAACCCCTCCAGGTGATTCTCATGCACACTTAAGTTTCAGAACCCCTAGTTAATAGGAAATAAAATACAGTGATTAATGTCACCTTGAATCATCTAGAACTCTTTTTTTAGAATGTTCTAAGCTATATTTGATACAGCAAGTTAATCTGTATGAAGCATGTGACTCAGGGCAAAGAAGCACCATACCTCATTGTTTTGCACTAATCTCACAAGGCTGCAGTATGAAATGTCATGGTGCCAAATGATGAGTGTTTAGTAATATTTGAAATAAAAACTGTGTTACATTAAAGCAAGAATATGTATGATGATAAAGTGTTATAAATCAGGCTAATCTGATCTTTGAATGATGGAAGAAACTGCACAGGAATGGGAACTTACCAAATTAAAAAGGTGAGGTAGATAAAAGAAAAAAATAGTGATGTCAAAGAGCACATGTCATAAATAACATAAAGGTGAATGGAAGCATTCTATTTTATGCTCCCTACGGAATTTAGTGAGCTGTTCATGGAGTTACTGTTATGACAATTCTGAATGAACTGCATTTTATTGCAGTTACTAGGGAATATCTGTGGTTATGTAAACTACCATGACAAGGATAGACAAATCTCATGAAACAGAATATTAACCGATAGCCCGAGGTAGTCAGTCAGGTGAGGGCCCCGTGGTCATGTGCAGCATTGCATAGTGGGCTAAATAAGTTTTGGGATGGGGTGATTCAACTTTCCCATAAGAATCCCCAACTGGAGAATCCTGCTGAAAACAGAATGTAGTACTAAACAGGCTGATGATCTGATCTGATCTAGAAATATTATTAATATTTACTCAAGAAATGAACATATGTATTTGATTCTAATATATTTTTTTTATTTAAAAAAAATTTTTTTTTCAACGTTCATTTATTTTTGGGACAGAGAGAGACAGAGCATGAACGGGGGAGGGGCAGAGAGAGAGGGAGACACAGAATCGGAAACAGGCTCCAGGCTCTGAGCCAACAGCCCAGAGCCCGACGCTGGGCTCGAAGTCACGGACCGCGAGATCGTGACCTGGCTGAAGTCGGACGCTTAACCAACTGCGCCACCCAGGCGCCCCTGATTCTAATATATTTTATTTGAAGGAAAAAAATGATCCAAATGGTGGTATATCTGATGTCTGGCCCAGAGTAGGTACTCATATACAGGTGATCTGAATGACAGAATGAGTGAATAAATAAAATAATTAATTAATTTCACAGCTATTTATTGAGTACCTATAACGTGCAGGCAAAAGGGAGGCCCTAGTGGTACACAAAGATAAATAAGTTAGTGGACTCTTTTAAATAAATGAATGATATTCTCTATTTGTGTTGCATCTCTAGTTATGATCACTAAATTAACTACATGACCTTGGGCAAGTTATGAAGGCCCTGAATGTCAGTTTATTCATCTTCAAATTGGGTGCACGGAGGTGTCATGAGATGTTAAAATGGATGATCTATAAGCCTTATTACAGTTTTTGAATTGTTTCTTAGGCTCTATTTGGGGGGGTATGGGAGGGTGCTCTCATTAATTCATTCAACAATGTGTATTGAGTGTATGTAAGGCACGGTGCTATAATTTTTCCATTGCTTATTAAAGTCACTTTCCTTTCTCATCACTATAAAATAGCACTGCTAAATGTCAGGGAGGAAAGTTTTCATAAATGGATCACTATAAAACTCACGCCAAATAGTAAGCACTCTTTGGATCCTGGCACAGCCCTGATCAGGAATTAGGTTCTCTACTACCTTCCCAGATTTTCCAAATCCCAAGAAGTGATCCTCAGAACACCTGCGATTGGTGCCACCCCATCCTGATGCCCTCACAAAACATTCTTTGGTAAAAGTTCTGCACAGGTGTCTAGGCCTTTCCACTGATCAGCAATATTGTGCAAAAGGTTAAATCATTTCAGAGACATTTGGCTATTTGAAAGTGTGGGTCTTTATAAACACATTCATCCCCGAGTGATAGAGAAATGGGACTGGCAGATGTTGCTTCATTTTTCTTTTTACCTAGGGATTTCATGGTATCTGTTTTTCAATTTCCAATTAAGTATTAAATGCTTGTATAATTTAAGCGTTTCATTTAATTAAGCTTGAAAATGTATTTAAACTTTAGATCAGCCTAGATAACTTGAAAATAGAAACAATTGGGGCAATTCTGCTGGTTCAGGCTTGATCTACAGTGCATTCCATTTTAAATGAGTTAGGCATTAATAAGTACAGTTCTAGAGGTTTCTGGGCAAATCATCTCCAAATTCTTGAGTCTGTCCAGGCTATGTTTATATTAGTGAAGCTATCACATGCTATCTCTGCTTCTCATAGTGTTAAAATTAGCCCATTTGTTGGGCCTGCAATGGGTGAGAAATGAGTCTTTGCTTAAAATTACAAACTGGTGCCCAGTCAGTAGCATGACATACCTAAAAAACATTTTTATTATAGCAGAAGAACGCCTTGACATCCACAATAAATATATTCCTGAAGTTCTGTCTACGTACCTAGTTTGAACATCTTGTCCCATTTTTATGGGTTATTACTCTACCACTTGAAATATAATTGAATCTAGCAGTTTTTATTTGGCACAAATGTATAAAGTAGATTACTTATTGTTCTCTATAGTGAGCGATGTCCACCAACTAGACTTAGGAGAGAAAAATAAAGTGTGGTTTACACACACATCTACACTGATGATCTTCCTCAGAGATGCTAAGGGCAAGATTTGACAATCACAGATTTGTACAGTATGAGAGTTTTTTTTTAATGAACATGTGTTCCAAACAACATTTTCTCCTTATGGGACTAGTAAACTTATACTCCAAATCATATAATTATGATAGTGATGGTAATAATTTAAGACATTTAGCAATGTGTTTTTGCCTCCCGCAGAATCCAAGCAGCCTACTTCTTTCTGCTTTTCTTTCCTTTCCAAGAGGTAGGCTCTGAGAGCCTTCACAGACCCAACAGCAGGAAGTAAGAATTTACTCAAATCCTCTATTCTCTCTTCTCCATCCCTGCCAGCTCAATGCAAGCTTTGATGAATATCTTTTTTTTAAGTTTTTATTTAAATTCCAGTTAATTAACATACAGTATAATATTAGTTTCAGATGTAAAATTTAGTGATTCATCACTAATACATAACACCTTGTGTTCATCGTGACAAGTATACTCCTTGATTTCCCCCATCCACCTATACTCTGGTAACCCTCAGTTTGTTCTCTATATTAAGAGTCTATTTCCTGATTTTCCTCTCTTTCCACATTGCTATGTTTGTTGTTTTGTTTCTTAAATTCCACATATGAGTGAAATCATATGGTATTTGTCTTTCTCTGGTCGACTTATTTTGCTTGGTATAATACTCTCTAGCTCCATTCATGTCTTTGTAAATGGCAAGATTTCATTCCTTTTTTTATGGCTGAGTAATATTCCATTGTGTGTGTGTGTGTGTGTGTGTGTGTGCATACCTACATATATACCACATCTTTTTTTTTCAGATAACACTTAAATTTTAATAAAAAACATAAACCTTTCAACATACTTACTGTTATATTCTTTAACACTGCTTGTGCCTTAGCTGCCCAATGGTCTTCCTGAGTCAGGATTTGCTCAAGTCCACACTTCATGGACTAGAAGATCAGAAGACAGCTCTTCAGAAATGCAGATTTCTATCATGTCACAGCCCTGCATGAAATCCAAGTCATTCTCAACACATTCAGGAGACAGTTAAAATTTCTTAGCATGTCCTTAAAGGCAGATTGTCACCTGGCCCCTCCTGTCCATGTAGCCTCATTTCCTACCCCTTGTTCACCTGTTCTCTCCTTTAGTCTTCCCTGGATCGCAGTTCTCAAGTTCACTCATGTTGTTCTTTCTGCTTGGGGGACACTTTCCTAGCTTTTTTTGCTTGACATATGCAAATGAATCCCTCAGTTCTGATGGGAAGCTTCACTGATCTCCATGCTGAGTCAGGTGCCTTCTCACTCTGCTCCCACAGTCCTGGACAGTCCTCCCAATGTCCTGGACAGGACATTATTATAACACTTACCATACCTATTTATGCAACTATTCTTCTGTCTCTTCCATTAAACAAGGAGCCATATCATTTCTGTAACCACAGTCATGAAACCTTACCCCTTACATACTATGTCTCCAGAAATGACAGCAGTGCCTGATGTGTGGTTGTTTTTCAATAAAGACAGGTTGAAAGAATTAATTCATTCATTAACTCATTCATTCATATTTTGGTTAATTTTACTTTAAAGAGAATTTTGTTACCAGAGAAACTGCTTAATAATATATGATATTATTGATATAGTATAATATATATGTATAATATAATATATGATATTAATGATATAGTAACACTGTATCTATGGTATCTGTTTCAAAATAATTCTGTGCCTAATTGGTGCCACTTATAGGATTTCATATTAGCATTAATATCCCATAACATCACTTGAGCAACAATACTTTACACAGCATGGCAGCTTATGCCAAAATATAATGATGCGAACAGATTCTGAAAGCTCAAGCAAAAATTTCAGAAAGATCCACTATATATTTAGTCACTATAAAGCATTTCTCAAGGTCTGTCCTTTCATAGACTCTCCCACAGAATAGGTGCTGTTTGAACAGGACTTACATCTGCACTGTGCAATTTAAAGGTTAAATCAAATGCTTCTACCTGCATTGTTTAAAATACAGTCTTGTTTTCCAAAGAACTTGTGCCTGTAATGTGTTCACATGAGCACTTTCTTCATTATTAGCTGGCAAGCAAAATGAAAGAGCCATCGAACCCCAGGCTGCAAACACCAGCTTTGACTTTGAAGAGTGTGTGCTTAGAAAATAGATTTTCCTAGTGTGCAAATTAGCTGTGCCCAAGGCTTATCTTTCTCTTTTTAAAGATTTCTCTTTGGCCCACACAGAACTCTGTGCTACAGTAGCTCTTATACTTAGAATAGTAGTTCTCAAACAGAGCAATTTTACCCCTCAGGGCACATTTGGCAATGTTTGGAAACACTTTTGGTTGCTGTAACAGGGGGAGAGTGGTGACTAATAATAGCGTTTGGTTTGTAGAGCCTGGAGATGCTGCTAAACCTTCTACAGTGCACAGAATAGCTCCCTACACACAAAGTTATCCAGCCTGCAGTGCCCATGGCACCAAAACAGAGAAGCCTTGTACTGGGATGAAACAAGGAAAGGTGAAACTAGAAGCTGAAAGTGAGAGCTGGTGATGCTTACAGTTAGTTTTTCATCCATGGCATGCTGTTCCTTCCAAGGTGTGCTTCCTAGAGGCAGTTCACAGCCTGGTTGTTTGCTCCTTCAGGGCCAGCTGGAGAGTCTCTCTAGCTCTCATCTGCTAAAGGCTGAGCACTATGTAACATAAGTATGGGAGTGATATTCATCACCTTTGCTGTATTCTATTGATTAGAAGCAAGTCACAAGTCCCACCTGTACCAGGTGAAGGGTGTTATACAAAGGCATGGACACCAGAGTGGGGAATCATGAGGGCCACCCTGGAATCCGTCAGCACCACATATTGTTGCAGGTGTGGTGTTTTGTGCTGCGTCAACCTGGTTAAGCTCATGCGGTTGGAAGGCAGAAGTGAAGGAATGGCCAGTTCTCTCTGCTGGTCATCATAGATCAGTGATGGACAGACACACAGGTGCCCGGCCAGTTCCAGCTGTTCCATGCCTAGCTCCTCTTCCCAACTGTCGACAAACAGCTGCCCCAGGCCCACCACCTGAGGCCCACCTGCAGAAGCCAGAGCTGCACAAAGGCAATGGCTTCCTGTCACCCTCCCCTCAGCTCCCCTTCTTGGCCTGGAGTCTGGGTTTCTCACACCGACTGGCTAGTGACCCCAATGCAAGACCTTCATTTCCTAGCTCATCATAACTGTGTGAAGTCAATTCTAGAAGAAATCCCTTCCATAATACTCAGGGAACTGTTCTCCCCTCACCAACAATGACTGGTACAGATAATGTTCCACATTATAATCAGGAGAAGTAAGCATATCCTGTGTATCTTTTACTGTGCTAGGTGCTACAGCCAGTAAAATCTAATATAACAATATAGTCCCATTAGAATGTAACCTGTTTTTTTTTAGTTTATTTATTTATTTTGAGAGATAGAGCAAGTGCAGGGGAGGGGGCAGAGAGAGAGGGAGAGAGAGAATCCCAAGCAAGCTCTACACTGTCGGCACAGAGCCCCACGCGGGGCTCAAACTCACGAACCGTGGGATCATGACCTGAGCCAAAATCAAGACTTGGACAATTCACCGACTGAGCCACCCAGGAGCCCCTAACTTGTTTTGTTTACTGAAAAAAAAATCCCAGGGTTGAGGATGGTACCTAGCATAGAGTAGATAGTCATAAATATTATCTTCATGAATGATGAATGATACTTCTATAATTTGGGTAATATACATATGTACACGTGTATAAGTATGTATACATACATGTATGTATATGTACACATACGTGTGTGTGTGTGTGTGTGTGTGTATCAAATATCCTTTTTTATTGTTTATTTTAGTATTTAGACACCTTTGGTCTCTATCTTACCCCCAACTATTTTCCTATTGGGAAAAGCAGGGTCGACTATTATCTAAGCAGTGCACCAATTTTTTTAAATTTTTATTTAAATTCCAGTTGGTTAATACATAGTGTAATATTAGTTTCAGGTGTGCAATATAGTGATTCCACATTTCTATACAATATCCAGAGTTCATCACAAGTGCACTCCTTAATCCCCATCGCCTATTTAATCTATCCCCCCACCCACTTCCCCTCTGGTAACCATTGGTTTGTTGTCTATAGGTAAGAGTCTGTTTCCTTGTTTGCCTCTCTCTTTTTTCCCCTATGATTATTTTGTTTCTTAAATTCCACATACAAGTGATATCATATGGTATTTGTCTTTCTCTGACTTATTTTAGTTAGCATAATACTCTCTAGCTCCATCCACGTCATTGCAAATGGCCAGATTTCATTCTTTTTTTATGGTTGAGTAATATTCCATTGTACATGCATACCACATCTTTAAAAAAATGCTTATTTATTTATTTTGAGAGAGAGAAAGTGGGGGGGGGCAGAAAGGGAGAAAGAGAGAATTCTAAGTAGGCTTAGCACTGTTAGCACAGAGCCCAACATCAGGCTCGAACTTACAAATTGTGAGATCATGACCTGAGCCAAGATCAAGAATCAGATGCTCAACCAGCTGAGCCACCTGGGCACCCCTATACCATATCTTCCTTATCCATTCATCAGTCGATGGATGTTTGGGCTTTTCCATAATTTGGCTATTGTAGATAATGCTGCTATAAACATCAGGGCACACATACCCTTTGAATTGGTATTTTTGTATTTTTTGGGTAAATACCTAGTAGTAAAATTGCTGAATTATAAGGTAATTCTATTTTTAACTTTTTGAGGAATCTCTATACTGTTTTACAAAGTGGCTGCACCAGTTTGCATTCCTACCAACAGTGTAAGAGCGTTCCCCTTTTGCCAAAACCTGTTGTTTCTCGTGTTGTTAATTTTAGCCATTCTGACAGGTGTGAAGTGGTATTTCACTGTAGTTTTAATTTGCATTTCCCTGATGATGAGTGATGTTGAGCATCTTTTAATGTGTCTGTTGGCCATCTGGATGTCTTTGGAGAAATGTCTGTTCATGTCTTCTGCCCATTTTTAAATTAGATTATTTTTGAGGGTATGTTGAGTTTTGTAAGTTCTTTATATATTTTGGACACTAGCCCTTTATCAGATATGTCATTTGCAAATATCTTCTCCCATTATGAATGCTGCCTTTTAGTTTTGTTGATTGTTTCCTTCTCTGTGCAGAAGCTTTTTATCTTGATGAAGTCCCAATAGTTCATATTTCCCTTTGTTTCCCTTGTCTCCAGAGACATGTCTTGTAAGAAGTGCTGCAGCTGATGTCAAAGAGGTTGCTGCCTGTGTTCTCCTCTAGGATTTTAATGGTTCCTGTCTCACATTTAAGTCTTTTATCCATTTTTAATTTATTTTTGTGTATGGTGAAATAAAGTGGTCTAGTTTCATTGTTTTGCATGCTGCTGTTTAGTTTTCCCAACACCATTCATTGAAGAGACTGTTTTTTTCCATTGGGTATTCTTTCCTGCTTTGTTGAAGATTAACTGACCATATAGTTGTGTGTTCATTTCTGGGTTTTTATTCTGTTCTATTGATCTATATGTCTATTTTTGTGCCATGCTCTGATTTCTAATGCCCAAGGAAAGGTCTCCAAAGTTCCTATTGCCATTTGCCTAGGAGATTATCTCTATCCATCTATCTATTCATCTCCTAAGCAAAGTGGTTTCTTAGTCAAAGATTATTTTCAGAGCCCTCAGTGTATATATGTTTCACACCTCCTCCAAAGCCTCCATCACACAATCATCTATTCTGCCCGCTCTTTGTTATTTGTTTCCATCACTTCCTGTTTCAGATGCTCAGTGCCTGTAACTTTAACGGTTAAAAATTATAATTAGACTTATTTTATACTTTAAAAACTATTTTTATTATATTTTCCAGTTCTAAAGGATAGCACATGATGAATTTTTCAAAAATCCATTGATTTATTATAAATTTAAAGTCAAGCATGTTTCCTGTTTGTATTCAGTGTTATCTCAGTCATTTATAAAAAATTTTCTCTAATTGATAAACAAGTAAGGGACATTAGGAACCTTGGAGACTTTCTCCAGCTGTTATAAATGACAATGTACTACTTAGACAGTACTCTACCTTGCTTTCCACATAGGAGGTTCTGAGTTGGGAAATGGTCAGGGGCCAAGTTAGTCACCAAAGGTATTTAAATGCTAAAATGAGCAAAAAGGAAGGGGATATAACATGTGGACTATAAGTAAATATACAAAGTTCATAGAAAATGAAGATAAAAATTAGGAAAGAAGGCTAATGAGTATATTTATAGATTTTGACCATAGGCATCAAACATAATGGGAAAGCATTAGCATATAACCTTGGGAGGGACAAAATTTTTTGTGTACATTGCTTTCTTAGGAAGAGTGTATCTATTTGGGTGCAGAAATTATCATTTGCCCTTAATTTTTTGTCACTTAAATTTAATAAGCTGACAATCTGGAAACATTATTAGAAGACAACTTAGTGCTCACCTGGTCCCATCCTTTTATTTTGCAGCTGAAGTAACTGGGGCCCAGAGAAATTATGTACTTGTTCAGGTCATGCTAACATATAGGGTAGAATCTAGAAGCTGAAAAAAGTCTTATTATTTCTAAACATTCTCTTTGAGTCAAAATACCTGAGGTGGCCCATTCCATCTTTGATCAATTCATTAATTCATAGCCTTTTAAATTTTTGGAGCCCATTGTTAGAAGTGAAGGATGTTATCTAATAAGAAAAACTGGTCTTTCTGGTGGTTCTGTCCCTTCATTGAGTAATGTATATAGTTTCAGTGGGACTTATTTATTTATTCATTTTTATTATTTCTGAGAGAGAGAGTGTGCATGTGTGCTCAAGTGGGGGAGCGGCAGAGAGAGATTGGGAGACACAGAATCCGAAGCAGGCTCCAGGCTCTGAGCTGTCAGCACAGAGCCCGATGCAGGGCTGGAACTCACAAACCACGCAATCATGACCTGAGCCGAAGTTGGCCACTTAACCCACTGAGCCATCCAGGTGCCCCATCAGTGGGTTTTATTTTAATTTTTTATGAGGGTACATATTTTTGGACACTAAATGATCATATAACATTTTATAATAACTCTAAAACATCATTCTACTTCTTATATATACCTTGATTTTCTTCTATACAATAGTTGAAAGCAAACAAGAAAACCAACCCATTTATAATAGCACCAAAAAATACTTAGAAATAAATTTAACACAAGAAGTATACATCTTAAATGCTGAAAACTTCAAAATATTGTTGAAATAAACTGAAGAAGACCTAAGTGGAATGACATTCCATGTTCTTAGAACAAAAGACTTAATAATTTTGTTAAGACAGCATTATTCACAAATTGATCTACACTTCCATGTCACTACTCCCACAATTCAGGATGACCTTTTGCAGAAATGAAAACAGATCCTAAGATTTACATGAAAATGCAAAGGACCCAGAATATCCAAACAATCCTGAAAAAGAAGAACAAAGTTGAAAAAAATCACACTCCCTGATTTCAAAACTTATTACAAAGCTACATAGTCAAGATACTGTGATATTGGCATAAGGACAGACATACAGATTAATGGAAAAGAATAGAGAGTACTGATATAATCTCTCACATTTATGGTCAGTTTGTTTTCAACAAGTGTACCGAGACAATTCAATAGTGAAAAATAGTCCTTTCAACAAATGGTAGTAGGACAACTGGATATCCACATGTTAAAGAATGAGGTTGTGTCCCTTCCTTACACCATACACAAAAATTAACTCAAAATGGATCAAAGACCTAAATGTAAGACTAAACAAATAGAAAACTCTTAGAAAATATAGGAGTAAAACTTTGTAACCTTGAGTCAAGCAAAATCTTCTTAAATATGACACCAAAAGCCCAAAGAAAGAATAAATTGGACTCCATCATAATTAAAATCTTTCATACTTCCAAGGATGCCATCAAGAAAGTAAAAAGAGAGGCTTCTGGGAAGATGGCAGTGTAGGAGGACGCTGGGCTCACTGCGTCCTGCGGATCACTTAGATTCCACCCACACCTGCCTAAATAACCCAGAAAACTGCCAGAAGACTAGCAGAACCGATTCTCCAGAGCCAAGCATAGACGAGAGGCCCACGGAAGAGGGTAGGAAGGGCGGAGAGGCGGTGCACGCTACACGGACTGGCAGGAGGGAGCCGGGGCGGAGGGGCAACCCACCGGCAAAGCAGAGCCCGGAGTCTGGCTTGCAAAAGTGGAGGGGCCGGATGGAGTGTGTTTGGACAGCAAGCGGGACTTAACATCTGGAAGGTTATAAGTTAACAGATCTGCTCGGAGAGCAGGAGGGCTGGAGGACAACGGGAGGAAGAGTTGTTGAACCCCAGACGACAGAGCTCAGCTTGGCGGAGAACAAAGGAGCTTGCTAGCGCCATCTCCCTCGCCCATCCCCCAGCCAAAATCCCAAAGGGAACCAGTTCCTGTCAGGGAACTTGCTTGCACCGTGCAAACACCCAACGCTGTGCTTCTGCGGATCCATCCCTCTGGTGGCAGGTCTGACTCCCTCCTGAAACAGATCACTGAAGGATAAGCGAGCTGAGCCTGCCCCTCCCACCCCTGTGCACCTTGCTGATCCACCCCAGCTAATATGCCAGATCCCCAGCACCACAAGCCTGGCAGTGTGCAGGTAGCCCAGACGGGCCACGCCACCCCACAGTGAATCCCGCCCCTAGGAGAGGGGAAGAGAAGGTACACACCAGTCTGACTGTGGCCCCAGCAGTGGGCTGGGGGCAGACATCAGGTCAGACTGCAGCCCCGCCCACCAACGCAAGTTATTCAAGACAGCACAGGGAAGTGACCTGCAGTTCTGCACCACTCCAGGGACTATCCAAAATGACAAAACGGAAGAATTCCCCTCAAAAAAACCTCCAGGAAATAACGACAACTAACGAACTGATCAAAAACGATTTAAACAATATAACAGAAAGTGAATTTAGAATAATAGTCATAAAATTAATCGCTGGGCTTGAAAACAGTATAAAGGACAGCAGAGAATCTCTTGCTACAGAGATCAAGGGACTAAGGAACAGCCAGGAGGAGCTAAAAAATGTTATTAATGAGCTGCAAAATAAAATGGAGATGACCACATCTCGGATTGAAGAGGCGGAGGAGAGAATAGGTGAACTAGAAGATAAAATTATGGAAAATGAAGAAGCTGAGAAAAAGAGAGATAAAAAAATCCAGGAGTATGAGGGGAAAATTAGAGAACTAAGTGATGCACTAAAGAGAAATAATCTACGCATAATTGGTATTCCAGAGGAGGAAGAGAGAGGGAAAGGTGCTGAAGGTATACTTGAAGAAATAATAGCTGAGAACTTCCTGGATCTGGGGGAGGAAAAAGGCATTGAAATCCAAGAGGCACAGAGAACTCCCTTCAGATGTAAGTAAGTGAATCGATCTTCTGCACAACCTATCATAGTGAAACTGGCAAAATACAAGGATAAAGAGAAAATTCTGAAAGCAGCTAGGGATGAACGTGCTCTAACATATTAAGGGAGACCGATAAGACTCGTGACAGATCTCTCTACTGAAATTTGGCAGGCCAGAAAGGAATGGCAGGAAATCTTCAATGTGATGAACAGAAAAAAATATGCAGCCAAGAATCCTCTATCCAGCAAGTCTGTCATTTAGAATAGAAGGAGAGATAAAGGTCTTCCCAAACAAACAAAAACTGAAGGAATTCATCACCACTAAACCAGCCCTACAAGAGATCCTAAGGGGGATCCTGTGAGACAAAGTACCAGAGACATCGCTACAAGCATGAAACCTACGGACATCACAATTACTCTAAACCCATATCTTTCTATAATAACACTGAATGTAAATGGACTAAATGCGCCAACCAAAAGACATAGGGTATCAGAATGGATAAAAAAACAAGACCCATCTATTTGCTGTCTACAAGAGACTCATTTTAGACCTGAGGACACTTTCAGATTGACAGTGACGGGATGGAGAACTATTTATCATGCTACTGGAAGTCAAGAGAGAGCTGGAGTAGCCACACTTATATCATACAAACTAGACTTTAAATTATAGGCTGTAATAAGAGATAAAGAAGGGCATTATATAATAATTACAGGGTCTATCCATCAAGAAGAACTAACAATTATAAATGTCTATGCACCAAATATGGGAGCCCCCAAATACATAAAACAATTACTCACAAACATAAGCAACCTTATTGACAAGAATGTGGTAATTGCAGGGGACTTTAATACCCCACTTACAACAATGGATAGATCATCTAGACACATGGTCAATAAAGAAACAAGGGCCCTGAGGGGCGCCTGGGTGGCGCAGTCGGTTAAGCGTCCGACTTCAGCCAGGTCACGATCTCGCGGTCCGTGAGTTCGAGCCCCGCGTCAGGCTCTGGGCTGATGGCTCGGAGCCTGGAGCCTGTTTCCGATTCTGTGTCTCCCTCTCTCTCTGCCCCTCCCCCGTTCATGCTCTGTCTCTCTCTGTCCCAAAAATAAATAAATGTTGAAAAAAAAAATTAAAAAAAAAAAAAAAAGAAACAAGGGCCCTGAATGATACATTGGATCAGATGGACTTGACAGATATATTTAGAACTCTGCATCCCAAAGCAACAGATATACTTTCTTCTTGAGTGCACATGGAACATTCTCCAAGATAGATCACATACTGGGTCACAAAACAGCCCTTCATAAGTATACAAGAATTGAGATCATACCATGCATACTTTCGGACCACAATGCGATGAAGCTTGAAATCAACCACAGGAAAAAGTCTGGAAAACCTCCAAAAGCGTGGAGGTTAAAGAACACCCTACTAAAGAATGAATGGGTCAACCAGGCAATTAGAGAAGAAATTAAAAAATATATGGAAACAAACGAAAATGAAAATACAACAATCCAAATGCTTTGGGATGCAGCAAAGGCAGTCTGGAGAGGAAAATACATCGCAATCCAGGCCTATCTCAAGAAACAAGAAAAATCCCAAATACAAAATCTAACAGCACACCTAAAGGAAATAGAAGCAGAGCAGCAAAGATACCCTAAACCCAGCAGAAGAAGAGAAATAATAAAGATCAGAGCAGAAGTAAACAATATAGAATCTAAAAAAACTATAGAGCAGATCAATGAAACCAAGAGTTGGTTTTTTGAAAAAATAAACAAAATTGATAAACCTCTAGCCAGGCTTCTCAAAAAGTAAAGGGAGATGACCCAAATAGATAAAATCATGACTGAAAATGGAATTTTTACAACCAATCCCTCAGAAATACAAGCAATTATTAGGGAATACTATGAAAAATTATATGCCAACAAACTGGACAACCTGGAAGAAATGGGCAAATTCCTAAACACCCACACACTTCCAAAACTCAAATAGGAGGAAATAGAAAGCTTGAACAGACCCATGACCAGCGAAGAAATTGAATCAGTTATCAAAAATCTCCCAACAAATAAGAGTCCAGGACCAGATGGCTTCCCAGGGGAGTTCTACCAGGCATTTAAAGCAGAGATAATACCTATCCTTCTCAAGCTATTCCAAAAAATAAAAAGGGAAGGAAAACTTCCAGACTCATTCTATGAAGCCAGTATTACTTTGATTCCTAAACCAGACAGAGACCCAGTAAAAAAAGAGAACTACAGGCCAATATCCCTGATGAATACGGATGCAAAAATTCTCAATAAGATACTAGCAAGTCGAATTCAACAGCTTATAAAAAGAATTATTCACCATGATCAAGTGGGATTCATTCCTGGGATGCAGGGCTGGTTCAGCATTTGCAAATCAATCAACGTGATACATCGCATTAATAAAAGAAAATATAAGAACCATATGATCCTGTCAATCGATGCAGAAAAGGCCTTTGACAAAATCCAGCACCCTTTCTTAATAAAAACCCTTGAGAAAGTCGGGATAGAAGGAACATACTTAAAGATCATAAAAGCCATTTATGAAAAGCCCACAGCTAACATCATCCTCAATGGGGAAAAACTGACAGCTTTCCCCCTGAGATCAGGAACACGACAGGGATGTCCACTCTCACCGCTGTTGTTTAACATAGTGTTGGAAGTGCTAGCATCAGCAATCAGACAACAAAAGGAAATCAAAGGCATCAAAATTGGCAAAGATGAAGTCAAGCTTTCACTTTTTGTAGATGACATGATAATATACATGGAGAACCCGATAGACTCCACCAAAGTCTGCTAGAACTGATACATGAATTCAGCAAAGTTGCAGGATACAAAATCAATGTACAGAAATCAGTTGCATTCTTATACACTAATAATGAGGCAACAGAAAGACAAATAAAGAAACTGATCCCATTCACAATTGCACCAAGAAACATAAAATGCCTAGGAATAAATCTAACCAAAGATGTACAAGATCTGTATGCTGAAAACTATAGAAAGCTTATGAAGGAAATTGAAGAAGATATAAAGAAATGGAAAAACATTCCATGCTCATGGGTTGGAAGAATAAATATTGTTAAAATGTCAATACTACCCAAAGCTATCTACACATTCAATGCAATCCCAATCAAAATTGCACCAGCATTCTTCTCAAAGCTAGAACAAGCAATCCTAAAATTCATATGGAACCACAAAAGGCCCTGAATAGCCAAAGTAATTTTGAAGAAGAAGACCAAAGCAGGAGGCATCACAATCCCAGACTTTAGCCTCTACTACAAAGCTGTAATCATCAAGACAGCATGGTATTGGCACAAAAACAGACACATAGACCAATGGAATAAAATAGAAACCCCAGAACTAGACCCACAAAAGTATGGCCAACTAATCTTTGACAAAGCAGGAAAGGATATCCAATGGAAAAAAGACAGTCTCTTTAACAAATGGTGCTGGGAGAACTGGACAGCAATATGCAGAAGAATGAAACTAGACCACTTTCTTACACCATTAACAAAAATAAACTCAAAATGGATAAAGGACCTGAATGTGAAACAGGAAACCATCAAAACCCTAGAGGAGAAAGCAGGAAAAGACCTCTCTGACCTCAACTGCAGCAATTTCTTACTTGACACATCCCCAAAGGCAAGGGAATTAAAAGCAAAAATGAACTATTGGGACCTCATGAAGATAAAAAGCTTCTGCAATGCAAAGGAAACAATCAACAAAACTAAAAGGCAACCAACGGAATGGGAAAAGATATTTGCAAATGACATATCGGACAAAGGGCTAGTATCCAAAATCTATAAAGAGCTCACCAAACTCCACACCCAAAAAAACAAATAATCCAGTGAAGAAATGGGCAGAAAACATGAATAGACACTTCTCTAAAGAAGACATCCAGATGGCCCACAGGCACATGAAAAGATGCTCAACATCACTCCTCATCAGAGAAATACAAATCAAAACCACACTCAGATATCATCTCATGCCAGTCAGAGTGGCCAAAATGAACAAATCAGGAGACTATAGATGCTGGAGAGGATGTGGAGAAACGGGAACCCTCTTGCACTGTTGGTGGGAATGCAAACTGGTGCAGATGCTCTGGAAAACAGTGTGGAGGTTCCTCAGAAAATTAAAAATAGACCTACCCTATGACCCAGCAGTAGCACTGCTAGGAATTTACCGAAAGGATACAGAAGTACTGATGCATAGGGGCACTTGTACCCCAATGTTTATAGCAGCACTCTCAACAGTAGCCAAATTGTGGAAAAAGCCTAAATGTCCATCAACTGATGAATGGATAAAGAAATTGTGGTTTATATACACAATGGAGTACTACAGGGCAATGAGAAGGAATGAAATATGGCCCTTTGTAGCAACGTGGATGGAACTGGAGAGTGTTAGGCTAAGTGAAATAAGCCACACAGAGAAAGACACATACCATATGTTTTCACTCTTATATGGATCCTGAGAAACTTAACAGAAACCCATGGGGGAGGGGAAGGAAAAAAAAATGAGGTTAGAGTGGGAGAGAGCCAAAGCATAAGAGACTCTTAAAAACTGAGAACAAACTGAGGGTTGATTGGAGGGTGGGAGGGAGGGAAGGGTAGGTGATGGGCATTGAAGAGGGTATCTTTTGGGATGAGCACTGGGTGTTTTATGGAAACCAATTTGACAATAAATTTCATATATTAAAAAAAAAGAAAAAAAAAGAAAGTAAAAAGAATGGAAGAAAATATTTGCAAATAATGTAGCTGATAAGGGACCTGTATTCAGAATAAAGAACTCTTACATCTCAATAATGCAAAACAAACAAACAAAACTCTATATAATTGAATAGGCAATGAATCTGAACAGATATTTCTCCCAAAAGATATGCAAATGGCCGATAAACAAATTAAAAGATGTTCAACATTGTTAGCCATCTAGAGGAAAAACTAATCAAAACCAAAGATACCACTGTATACTTGTACTACGATGGCTATTATCAAAAGCCAACTCATACCAAATGTTGGTGAGGATGTGGAAAAACTGGAACTCTCAGGCACTGCTGGTGGGAATATAACCCTCATACAGTGCTGGTGGTTGGTGTAGTCACTTTGGAAAAGACTGGAAGTTGCTCAAAAGGTTAAGCATAAAGTTACCATATTCCCTAGCAATTCCATTCCTAGCTATATATCCAAGAGATTTTAAAATCATACAGCCACTGGGGCGCCTGGGTGGCGCAGTCGGTTAAGCGTCCGACTTCGGCCAGGTCACGATCTCGCGGTCCGGGAGTTCGAGCCCCGCATCGGGCTCTGGGCTGATGGCTCAGAGCCTGGAGCCTGTTTCCAATTCTGTGTCTCCCTCTCTCTCTGCCCCTCCCCCGTTCATGCTCTGTCTCTCTGTCCCAAAAATAAATAAACGTTGAAAAAAAAATTAAAAAAAAATCATACAGCCATACAAAAATATGTACATTAGTGTTCAGAGCAACATTGTTCATAATAGCCAAAAAGGGGAACCACTGAAATGTCTGTAAGCTGATGAAGGGACAAATATAATGTGGCATTTCCAAGCAGCGGAATATTATTCAGCTGTAAAAAGAATGCAGTTCTGATACATGCTACTGCATGGATGGACCTTGAAACATTGTGCTGAAAGAAAGCAGCCATGCACACACACAAAAAACACATATTGTATGATTCTATTTATATGAAATGTCCAGAATGGGCAAATCTCTAGAGACAGAAGGTCAATTAATTGTTGCCTAAGGGTGGGGGATTGGCTTAAGGGGGAGTGGCCACTAATCTCTATAGGGTTGCTGTGTAGGATGATGAAAATGTTCCAGAATTGAGTGTGGTAGTGGTTGCACGACTCTATGAAGATATTGAAGACTTAAAATTATATATTTTTATTTTTATTTTTTTATTAAAAATTTTAATGTTTATTATTTATTTTTGAGATAGAGAGAGTGAGCACAAGCAGGGGAGGGGCAGAGAGAGAGAGAGGAAGACACAGAACCTGAAGCAGGCTCCAGCCTCTGAGCTGTGAGCACAGAGCTCAATGCAAGGCTTGAACCCAGAAACTGTGAGATCATGACCTGAGCTGAAGTTGGATGCTTAACCAACTGAGCCATCCAGGAGACCCTCAAATTATATACTTTAAATAGATGAATTGTATCTTGATAAAGCTGTTACCTTATCTATATAGGGTATACATATACATATGTATGCTTTATATATACTTTAATTACACAAATTATACATATTTTTATATTAAAAACTGATGCACAGTAAAGTACAGTAAAAAACGGTCCTGAAACAATTGCCATGTGTTTGCTGGATAGTCATATGAATATAAAGACCGTAAATCCCAACCCTTTCTGCTTTGGAATGCACAGTTTCGTGAGCGGATTCACAGCTTTCTATGAGAGCTGTAGGTGAAGCCATATGCAACAAAGACCCGTGGCTGCTGTATCCCCAGCAGACCTAGCAATCTTGTGCTAGAGGTGAATCAGACTCAACATTTACCTTGAAGTGTCTTACTTTCCTCCTTTACTCCATATTTTAATATAGTACAGATAGCAAGGTTTCCCTTGCTATCCCAAAGTTTATGCTCCTTCACTTTTACAAAAGAACTACATTAGTACCTTTTTCCTCCCACTAACTGTAAGAAATCCCAAGAAGATTTTCGCTTTTACAAAATGGTAATTGTTTCTTCATTTAAACCGTTTTGCCTTGTGAAAGTTTTCATAGGAGCACTCCGCTTTTGGATGGTGGGGGAAACCTGTATATTAAGTGGCTAAGCTCATCATAAACTTAAAAAAAAAAAGAGCAAACAAATAAAAAGCAATGCTGAAGTCTATGATTCTCAGCAGTAAACATAGGTAAAATTTTTGTAAAAGGAGGAATTTGTTCTTTTATTCTGGCTAGTTTTCTTCACAGCCTTTTGGTCAATGTGACACTAAACATTGAGTCATGAATGGATGAAAAATATTATTTAGTCCTAATCCATAATTTAGATCTAGATTAAAAAAAGATATGTCGGGGCGCCTGGGTGGCGCAGTCGGTTAAGCGTCCGACTTCAGCCAGGTCACGATCTCGCGGTCCTTGAGTTCGAGCCCCGCGTCGGGCTCTGGGCTGATGGCTCAGAGCCTGGAGCCTGTTTCCGATTCTGTGTCTCCCTCTCTCTCTGCCCCTCCCCCGTTCATGCTCTGTCTCTCTCTGTCCCAAAAATAAATAAATGTTGAAAAAAAAATTTAAAAAAAAGATATGTCATAGTGGAACCCTGATTGTTTCTTGTATGGCATCTGCAATAATACTGTCTCATTCATTGTTACAGAAGTATGTGCTGAGCACTGTGCTGGAGTTAAAGATCCACTAAAGAGCCCAATCCCTGCTCTCAGAGAATGTCCAACTAAGTGAGGAAGAAAGACATTTTAGAAGTTACTGTGAAGAGAAATTGCTAGATGCTGTGGGAACCGCCAACCTATAGAAGCAAAAGTATCTTATGTGAGGAAATAACTTTTACGTTGAAAACTGGATGTTGAGTAGTTGGGTGAAGGTATGAAGAGGGTGTTGGGGGTGGTAAAGGTAAGGTATTGTTGGCTGGAGAGAAGTGTTGCAGGCTGGGGCGGAGCATGTGAGATGATTTTACTGGAGGAAAGTCTAAAAGCAGAACTTTTTATGTCTAGCTGTGAGGACTGAGGAGAAAGGGTATAAGATGAGACCAATGAATTTGTCAGGCAAGGCTTTAAAGATTGGGTTGAGAGGTTCAGAGTTTATTGTAGGCCAAATGGGAAACCATTGAAAAGTTTTAAGCAGTGTAGCTGTGATCAGATTTTTAAACAGATCCCTGTGGCTGCTGTGTGAAAAACTTCTCAAATCTGCATATCATGACAAAAATTTTTTTAACTCAATTACACATCTTCACTCCAAAATTTTCTTAATTTCCAAAACTCAGAGGAAGCTTAAGATCTTTTGTGAGAAATGACAAGTAAAACACCATATTCAAATGATCCTATTCAATCATCGGGTTATTCAGGGACAAAGCATAGAAAGTTTGTTTTCAGCAGTATTTTTCCTCATTCCAAACATTTGAATTTTAAAATCCAATAAAAACACGAACAAAGACACTTCTTAATTTCTAAGACAAATGCCACAAAAGCAAACGAATGGGGTATCAAAGAAATTATTTGAACCCAATGAGTAGGGTGGGCAGTGGATGGCAGTTTGTAGGTGTTGGTATGTGGAAAATCCAAGCCCTTCTCTGCTGGCTTTGAGATAAACTGAGCAGGACTTAATGCCTAAGTCCTAGTGGATGTGTGGCAACACCTCAGAAAATCACCAACTCTAGGCAAATGCAAAATTAGAATAGTGTTAGAAAAAAAGAGAAGATTAATTTCTCTGAGTGGCTAAAGACATTACTCCTGAATTCCAGTCTTCTAATTAATTCAACAGATACTTAACTGAAAAGTCTGGGTTGTTTTTTTTTTTTTTTTGTAAGGAACGGTACTAAGTGCTGAGGATATAGGCAATGATGATGAGCAACAGTTGTCTGTGGATATTTCATCAGTTCCACATAAGTCACTTTTTAAAAAAGTTTTTATTTATTTTTTTTTTTTTTGAGAGAGACAGAGACAGCACGGGTGGGGAGGGGCAGAGAGAGGGAGAGAGAATCCTAAGCAGGCTTTGCACTGTCAGCACAGAGCCCAACTCCGGGCTGGAGCCTACAAACCGTGAGATCACGACCTGAGCCCAAATCAAAAGTCAGATGCCACCCAGCACCCCAAGTCCCTTTTGAAAAAAGTTCAGAGAGAGGGAGGGAGGGAGAGCATGTGAGTGGGGGAGGGGCAGAGAGAGAGAGGGACAGAGGATCTGACGTGGGCTCTGTGGTGACAGCAGAGAGTCAGCTGCGGGGCTCAACCTCAGGGACCACAAGATCATGACCTGAACTTAAGTTGGATGCTTAATCAACTGAGCCACCCAAGCACTTCCCACATAAGACACTTATTACAGAGAAGTCCCATAGGTTATTTGGAGGACTTAATAGAACATCTCTAATCTTATTCTCCTAAAAAACAAAAAACCAAGACAATATTCTTCATAAGTTATTAATATAACAATTAGTCTATAACTCCTGTAAACCGTGTTCTCAGAAATGAAATTTAGGACGTATGGTATAAAAGATATATTCATGGGACAATAGGACAAAACATTTGAAATCACAACCATCCCTGGAAATTTGAGGATGCATTGTCATTTATCTGAATGACTATATTATTAGCATTACAAAAGTACTCTGTTGTGATTTGCTAAAGACAGAGTGACTCTGAGACACACAACTTTGATCCACACAGCACATGTCTGTCTATCCACCCATCAATCACCTCCTGCATTCAAGAAACGAAGTGACACATGCTACATATGGAAACTGATTTTCACTTTCTATTACAATTTATATTATTAAAAAAATTTTTTTTTAGTAATCTTTACACCCATTAGTGGGGCTTGAACTCACAAGCCCGAGATCAAGAGTCACATGCTCTACCAACTGAGCCAGCCAGGTGTCTCTATGATTTATATTATTCCCATTCCACTGTAGTTTCTTTGGAAGAGTTGGTTAATATTTGTATTTTCTGCCAATTAAATTTTGCTCCTTTCCTTACCCTTTCCTCATGTCTCAACTACAGTAGAGAACAAAAATAGAAGTTTCAACATAAAAAAAAAGATCACAGAATATATGACCTTTAATCAACACTGTAATCATATGCTTCTTTTTAAAATAAGGTTTATAACTGACAAACGTCAATAAATCCAGTAATTTGCATTTTTTCCTTGTATAAATAAAATTTGAGAAATTCGTTGAAACTGAAGATGATTAAGATTTGATAAAACTTACTAAATTTCTTTAAAGTAAATGACTAAATCTAGAGTGCTGCGATACCTCAGTAAGTTAAGCGTCCAGCTTCAGCTCAGGTCCTGATCTCATGGTTCGTGGGTCTGAGCCTTATGTCAGGTTCTCACTTCAGATCCTCTGTCCCCCTCTCTCTGTCCCTCCCCTGCTTGCTCTCTTTCTCTCAAATATAGAGAAACATAAAAAAATTTTTTAAGTAAATGACTAAATCTTAACATTAACTCAAGATATTCATTGAATTCAAAGCATCCATTTTGATTAAACCTTATTTCAATAATATTGGACCTCAATATACTTCTGACTTACAGACTTCTTTTTTCTTTAAATGGGAATTTTATTTTTTAATTTTTTTAATGTTTGTTTATTTTTGAGAAGGGAGAGACAGAGTGCAAGTGGGGGAGGGGCAGAGAGAGAGGGAGACGCAGAATCCGAAGCAGGCTCCAGGCTCTGAGCTGTTGGCACAGAGCCGGACATGGTGCTCAAACTCACCACCATGAGATCATGACCTGAGCTGAAGTCGGACGCTTAACTGAGCCACTCAGGCGCCCCCCCCCCCCCATTCCTTGTTTTTAATAGCAAGCATTTAACAGGTGTTTGTTAGGTGCCAGGTACAGCTTTACATTCTGAAATACAAAGTTAGAAAGTCACTTTTTGTTTTAAGAAGCTTACTTTTTAGTGAGGGAAGTAGCATGTTAAAAAAAAAAAAAAAGAGCCAGTAATGATGTGGAAAGTGCTAACATAATGAAAATAGAGTAGGAATTCTGAAGATAGTATCTTGAGGAAGTAACATTGAGCCGGTACCCTTACTAGAAAAAAAGGAATTTGTGAGGTGAAGGAGGAAAGGGGAAACATTTCAGGTAGAAGGAACAGCATGTGCAAGTGTCCATGAAAAGGCCTGGTGTCTTGGAGAATGTTGGCTTGAGCACAAGGTTCAGAGGGAATGCAAATGGGCTCACAGTAAACAGTACAAGACAGTAAGTGAAAAGTCACAACACCCCACTGAATTCTTCCAGACATTTGCTATGCATATTCAAATGATCTTCCTTCCTCCTTCCCTCCCTCCCTCTCTTTCTTTCTTTCTTTTTTCTTCCTTTCTTTTTTTTTCTTTCTTCTTTCTTTCTTTCTTTCTTTCTTTTTTTTCTTTCTTTCTTTCTTTCCTTTCTCTTTCTTTCTTTTTCTTCTACCTCCCTACCAACTGATCTATCTTCTACCTTCCTACCTACCTATCTACCTACCTACTATCTTCTATCTATCTATCTATCTATCTATCATCATCTCTTCACCTGCTATACATAGCTATTCTGCAACTTACCTTTTCTTAGTACATCTTGAATACAATACAAATCAACAGATGAAGATTAGGATGCTTGCAGTTCTTTGCTATTGCAAATGATGCTGCTCAAACACCCTTATGCATCTATTTGCATAGATGTAAGGGAATACATCTATAGGATAATTGATGGTCATAGAGCATGGCAAAGATTTGACTGATATTGCCAAATGTCTTTTAAGTTATAGGAGAATGTTGTTTCCTAATCCTTCACCAAAACTCACACAGTATTATGTTGATCACAGTAGTACTTAACTTATTTTTATGAAATTTCTTATATAAGCAATTATGGTTTTGAAGAAAAAATTAGAAAGTGAAAATAAAAAATTAGAAAAGAATTATCACCCTAAATCTCATTGCCCAGGGACATCTTTCATTACCATTTGGTCTGTAGCCTTTATACTCTTCACTGTGTCCTGGTTGGACCATAACTAAGCTCTAGACACAGCTGATGGGTGAAACAGAGAGATTTCTCTCTACTCCAAATTTCTGGTATTCAGCTCTATTGAGATAAGGGGGCTAGGGAGACTGCTAGGGAAAGAATTCAAAGGGTTTCTACAATGGCATTCAGATACATCCTGTGTGGTAGACAAAAAAAAAAAAAAAAGAAAGAAAAAAAGAAAAAGGTAATCTAAAGCCAAATCAAAATGAGTGACTGAAGTTTCCCTGAGAAAGAGTCACTTGATGGCAGAAGAAAGGAATGTCTAGACCCCACTGTAGATTCTAAATGTTAGAGTCCACTCCTTTTGGGGACATAATGGTAGCTGTTAGTTGAAACTTTTCTGACCCAGCCACTGTGTGGTGGGAAGGTTTCCCAGGGACAGAATGGCTATGTGTGCCAACAAAGAAAGCAGTCTTACTAAAGTCTGACATCTTTGCTCAGGCCACCCAACACATAACACATAGGGGAGAACTCTTCTTTCTTATTTCACAATACTGTCCAGCAAAAGAGATACTGTAATGTTGAATGCATCATACCTTTATATATTCAACAGGGATGTGTGACCCAGAGCAGATGGTGACATTTACAGATCTTTAGCACAGTTGCCAGCAACCATGGGGGAGCCTCAACATGGCAGAGGCTAGTAATGGTGGCAAAAGCAAGTGATAAACTGTACCCAGCCATGTCGCCCTATTCAATATACTTGAAAAAGTCTTGGGTGTCAGTAGGAGAGGAGGTTCTGTTTTTCAGAATCTGTAACTATGTGGATACAGGGGTACTTAGTGCTAATGAAAACTTTTTAATGGTTTCTCATTGCCATAGAATAAAATCCCAATTCCTTGATGGTTTTCAAGAATTTTTATGATCAGGACCCTTCTTATATTGCCAAATGTTTGCTTGCTGTTCTGTGAATGAACCTCCTGGCCTTTGTGTCAATAGACCTCTCTTTCTGCAACACAGCTACTGCACTCCACCTGCATAACTCTTCTCATTCCTTGCGATTCGGTTTACATATTTTCTGCTACAGACTTTTCTGATCATCCAAGACCAGGTTCATTGTCTTCCCCCTATACTATAGTTATCTTGTTCATATTCCCATTTTGTAACACTTACGTTTTATTGTACTACACAGCACCATTGTCTGGCTCCGTCACAATGCTAGAAGATTCTTGAAGGCAGTATCCACATCTTATTGATTATTGTATTCCCATTGTCTCCTACGGTTTCCATCACATAGTGCACACTCACTATATATTTGCTGAATAGATAATGAATGAATTAGTCTCCTTATCAAACAAGATGGAGAATAACAAGAAGTACAAATTTGTAGGAAAAGATCATGTACCTAATTGTGGGCCTCTTCAATTTAAATATCTATAGATATCTGAGAGGCTATGTCCAGTTGTGAACATTGAAAGAGTCTGAGGGGAAAGTAAGACTGAAGATATAAATTTAGAATCATTAAACTCCATTATTTTTCTTTCTCCACTTTCCTATTTGTTATTTTTTTTCTAAAATTCAGTGACATTTTTCTGACTTTAAAAATAGAAAATTTTGGAAATGCAGAAAAGTATATACAGAACAAATTACTAACAATATCATTCTTCTGCCTTCCCCAGCTGTTAACATATGTGGATATTTCCTTCTGGTTTTCTTAACCACCCCCCTCTCTTAACACAACTTGATCATGTATTTATGTACTCCTTTTTAAGTTCATCATTATATCATAAGCCATTTTCCTTGCTTCCAAATATTCTTCAAATATCTGACTTTTAGTAGCCTTAAAGTGTTTTATGTCATCAGTAATTATTTTAATCATCCTTATTATTGGGTACTCAGGCTGTTTCATTCTTTCACATTAAGTATGATATATATCTCTGGGTGTTCCATAGATGTCCTTTGTTAGGTTGTAGAGGTTCCCTTCTACTTCTAATTTGCAGAGAGTTTTTATCAGAAATGAGTTTTGGATTTTGTCCATATGTTTGTTCCACATATTTTGAGATAATTTAAAAATATTTAAGTTTGTTAATATGGTGAATTACGCTTATTTTTTTTTTTTAATGTTAAGCCAACCTAGCATACCTGGGATAAGCCCCATTGGGTCATGACCTATTATCCTTTTTTTTTTAATACTGTTGAATTTAATTTACTAAACTTTTGCTTCTATGTTCATGAGGGATATTGGCCTATAGCTTTCTTTTCTTGTACTGTATTTGGTTTTGGTATTCATGCAATGTTTTCTGGAAGAGTTTCTGTAGAATTAGTATTATTTCTTCCTTAAATGTTTGGTAAATATCACCAGGGAAGCCATCTGGGCTTAAAGTTTTCTTTATGGGAATTTTTGTTTTTGTTTTTGTTTTTGTTTTTTAATTTTTAAAAATATTTATGTATTTTTGAAAGAGAGAGACAGAGCTCAAGCAGGGGATGGGCAGAGAGAGAGGGAGACACAGAATCTGAAGCAGGCTCCAGGCTCTGATCTGTCAGCACAGAGCAGTGGGGCCAGAACCCACAGAGCCGAAGTAAGGTGCTTAACTAACTGAGCCACCCAGGTGTCCCATGTGGGAGTGTTTTTAAACTACAATTTCAGTTTCTTTCACAGATACAGAGCAATTCAGTTCATCTATTTCTTCCTGAGTAAGCTTTGATAGTTTGTGTCTATCAAGGAATTTGTCTATTTAAACTAAGTTATTGAATTTGTTGGTATAAAATTGTTCATTATTTTCTCCTATCATTCTTAGTATTTGTAGAATTTGTAGAGTAATGCCACCCTTCTCATTCTGGATATGAGAAATTTGTAACTTCTGTGTTTTTTCTGATCAACCTGGCTAGGGATTAATCAGTTATTGATCTCAAATAACTAGCTTTTAGTTTTATTGTTTTTTCACTATTATTTTTCCACTTTTTATTTCATTAATTTCTGCTTTGATATTTATTATTTCCTTTCTTTTACTTGCTTTAGGTTACATTTGCACTTTTTCTTGTTGCTTGAGGTTGAAGCTAAGGTCACTGACGTGAGACATTTCTTTTCTAGATACAGGTATAAACTTTCCCTAAACATTACTGCCAATCGTCAACTTCTGCTTTAGTGGCATCTCACAAATTCTGGAAGGTTGTATTTTCATTTTCATTCAGTTGAAAATACTTACGTAGTTTCCTTTTGATTTCTTATTTGGCCCAATAAATTCTTTAGAAGTTAGTTATCTAGTTTCCATGTACTGTATTTGGAGATTTTCCAGGGATGTATTGTTGTTTTCTAATTTAATTCCCTTGTGGCCAGAGAATGAAATATGACTTGAGCTCTTCTGAACTTAAGATTTTTTTTATGGTCTAGAAAATGGTATAATTTGGAAGATTTTGGAATCAAATTTGGAAAAATTTGTTTTTGTATTTGTTCTTGTTACATGAAGTATTTTCTAAATGTCAGTTAGCTCAAGTTGGTTGACAGTATTGTTCAAATCTTCCGTATTCTTACTGATTTTCTTTAACTTACCACAGGCTAAATTCAAGTGATATTATGACCCTTCAGATAGAGGGTGAGAAACAATATTATTGTTCTATTTTTTCCCTTCCAACCTTTGTGTTATTGTTGTCATACATTTTACCTGTACAGATGGGATAAAACCATGCTGCATTGTCACCATTTTTGTTTAAACAGCCTATATCTTTTTTTTTTTTTCAACGTTTTTTATTTATTTTGGGACAGAGAGAGACAGAGCATGAACGGGAGAGGGGCAGAGAGAGAGGGAGACACAGAATCGGAAACAGGCTCCAGGCTCCGAGCCATCAGCCCAGAGCCTGACGCGGGGCTCGAACTCACGGACCGCGAGATCGTGACCTGGCTGAAGTCGGACGCTTAACCGACTGCGCCACCCAGGTGCCCCAACAGCCTATATCTTTTAAAGATATTTAAATATTGAATACAGTCCCTTACATTTATCCACATAGTTCCCATTTTGGATTTCCTCATTCTATTGTGTTCCAGTTTGATACTACTTTTTGTCTGAGGATTTTCATAACTTTTATTGTAGTTAATTACTGCTGCCACCGATTAATTCCTTTTGCTTTTGTGTCTTTTGCACGTCTAGAACAGCCTTTCATTTGTTTTCATTTTTGAAAGATATTTTCCCTGGGTATAGAGTTCTAGGTTAACAATATTTTTCTTTCAGTATTTTGAAGGTGTCCTACTCCCTTCCACTAGCATTTTTTCCCAGTGACCTATCTGCTGTCATACTAAATTTTTTTCTTCTGCATGTGACATATATTCTTTCTCTGGCTGATATTAAACATTTTTTTCTTTATCACTGGTTTTGGACAACTTTATTATGATATGCCTCATTGTAACTTTATATTTCTTGTGTTGGGGGTTAGTTGGTGTTCTTAGATCTGTAGGTTTATAGTCATCAAGTTTGAAAAAAAAATTTAATGATTGTCCAGAAACAGGACAGTCTGAGGGTTTTCAGCTCCATTTTCCTGCCTCTCCCTCCTCCTTAAAGGACTCCAGTCTCAGGTATATTTGACCCCTTGAAGTTGTCCCTTAGTTCTCTGGTGTTCTGTTTATTTTTCTGATTCTTTTTTCTCTCAGTATATTTGAGATAGTTTCTATTGCTGTATCTTCAAATTCACTAATATTTTTCTTCTGCAATGTCTAATTTGCCATTAGTTCTCATCCAGTGTATTTTTAGTCCTACCTATTGTAGTTTTCATCTTCAAGTTTGATGTGAGTCTTTTATCCATGTCTTCTATGTCTCTAACTTTTTAAATATATGGAGTATATTTATACAATAACTGCTGTATTGTCTTTAGTTGCTAATTCTAACACTATTTTTTTATTAAAAATTTTTTTTAATGTTTACTTATTTTTGACAGAGAGAGAGACAGAGCATGAGTGGGGGAGGGGCAGGGAGAGAGAGAGACACACACAGAATCCAAAGCAGGCTCCAGGCTCTGAGCTGTCCTCACAGAGCCTGAAGTGGGGCTCGAACTCACAGACTTCGAGGTAATGCCCTGAGCCGAAGTCGGACGCTCAACTGACTGAGCCACCCAGGAGCTCTGCTAATTCTAACACTATTAATCACCGGTGTGATTGATTTATTTCCTTGTTATGTCTTATTTTCTTTTTAAGTTTATTTTATTTTATTTTATTTTATTTTATTTTTTGAGAGAGAGAGGGAGTGCAAGTTAGGGAGGGACAGAGAGAGCGGGAGAGAGAGAATCCCAAGCAGACTCCATGCTGTCAGAGCAGAGCCCAATGAGGGGCTCAATCCCATGAACTGTGAGATCATGACCTGAGCCAAAATCAAGAGTTGGATGCTTAACTGACTGAGCCACCCTTATTTTCTTTCTTTTTCATGAGCCTGTTTGATTTTTCTTTGGATTCCAGTCATTGTGAATCTTACCTTGCTGGGTGCTGAATACTTCTCTCTTTTTTTTTTTTTTTTTTGTCACCTGGGCTGTGTTCTGGGATGCAGATAAATTATTTGGAAACAGCTCGATCCTTTTGGGTCTACGCTTTTAGGATTTGTTAGGTGGGATCACTGTTCATTCAAGGACCAATTTCCTGCGAGTGAGGTAAGATTCTTTTGAGTATTCCACCATGAACCCACCTGTGAATCATGAGATTTTTCAGTCTGGCTGGTAGGACAGGCCCTGAGTGAGTGCCAGGCAGTGTCTACTTCAATCCTCCTGGGGGTTCTTTCCCCGGACTCTGGTGCTTTCCTCACATGCATGTGCTGATCAGTTCTCAGTCAAAGATTGAACAGGGACCTCCCCGTCTGCAGATTTCTGGGGTTCTATGTGCAGTTTTTTCCTTCTCAATCTTCTATCCTGCAAATTTTAGATGCCTTGGTCTCCCTGGACTCTCTGCTCCATCTTTTCAACTCAGGGAGCCCCCCTGGGCTCTGCCTGAGTCCCCTTCCTGTGCCACAGCCTGGAAAGTGTCTCAAGGCAGAAGCTGGGCAATCCATGTAGCTCACCTCCTTTTTTCCCCCATCTTTCAGGAATCAATTTCCTTATTGACTGATGTCTGGTGTCTTGCAAATCACTATTTCTTACAGTTTGTTTAGTTGTCAGTTGTTTCAGTGTGAGGACAAATCTGGTCATTGTTAATCCATTTGGTTGGAAGCAGAAGTCAAGTCCACGCTGAAATTTTACCCTATTCAGTTCCTAGTCAGGTTGAAACCCCCATCCCAATATTTGTTAATGACTTTAATTTCTCCTATGAATTGTCTGTTATTGTTGTTTATTTTTATTAGAAATGTAATATTGTTCCTTAACAGTTTGTTAGAGCACATTATGTATTGTTTCTTGGCCCACATTATTCAGTCTAGACAGTGAGACAACAACTTGCTATTAGAAATTTATTTTGCTGTGAAAGCCTCACATGAAGGGTTATATAAATCCGTGTTTGGTTCTTATTCTTTTCTTGGCCCTAATTCATTTGAAAGGTACAATCCACTCTCATTGGTAAGAGTGGCTCCAGCAGTAATTCTCCAGAGAGGAAAGCCACCCTCTTTTACCTGCCCCTGCTCAGAAGGTGTACCAGTTTCTCTGCAGGGGCTCGAGTAAGTGCATAGCTTGACTCCCCTGAGGGGGTTTTGATAAACCTGATTAAGGTGGTTGCCTCCTCCCTGTTAAGATACACTGATATAAACACTAATTATTAGAGTCATGATTCCTTATTAGAACCCAGGAAGGTAGCAGTGCAGGTGCCTAAGCTATTTGCAGTGTCTCTAAAAGCCTAATGCATTTTTAGTGTTTTTAAATGTCTAAAGCTATTTATAGATGAAAAAGCTGAGAGATAAATGTGAACATCAATTCTTTGCTTTTACCTGGAATCATATCAACTAGAGTGGTAACACTGACCACCTCATGCTAATCAGAGGTACAGATGCGCAGGTATATGTGCATTTTACAGCTGTTTAGTAGAAAGTAGGGAATGCACTCATTGTATTTAACAAGGGCCATTTGTTTGATATTGTTTAATAGATAGTACCTTTCAAAACATGCAGTCCCTGAAGGAAAATAATAAATAAATGTGTTCTTGTTGGTGACAAAGCTGGAAACTACCGTACCGGCCACATCCTTGGATTTCTTAAGCACAGAATTGCACGGGGAGTGACATTCTCCAAGCATCCAACCTTTGAGAAATTTCGTGGAGAGAGAATCAAGGACAACCCCTTTCTTGTAAAGACCGGAAGTGGTTGTTTTCTGTTATTTCTTAGATTCTCTTTTTCTTGCTTGCAAAGTCATGTCACACACAACCTGAGTTTCATTCCTTCCCCAGACCCTGGGTTCCAAATCTCCTTGCCAGAAAGAATCTCCACAGCATCACACTGCTGTGCTTTTCAAGAGCATCTCACAAGCAGAGTGAAGCTTCTCCCATTTCTTAAATATCTCGGTTGCACAAAGTGGTTAAGCTCTTTCAGTTCTGGGGAACACATGTTTTGTATTAAATTTTTGCGTGTGTGGTAAGATACATAATGTGAAATTGACCATTGTAACCATTTTAAAGTATACAATTCAGTGCCATTAAGTACATTCACAATGTTGTGCAACCATCAACACTAATTCCAGAACATTTTTATCATCCCAGATGGAAACCTTGTGTGCTACAGTTTTGAAGTTAAAAGATGCATAAGTGGTCTTTAGAGAGGTTTTTAAATTTTTTTTTTCTTTTCAACGTTTTTATTTATTTTTGGGACAGAGAGAGACAGAGCATGAACAGGGGTGGGGCAGAGAGAGGGAGACACAGAATCGGAAACAGGCTCCAGGCTCCGAGCCATCAGCCCAGAGCCTGACGCGGGGCTCGAACTCACGGACCGCGAGATCGTGACCTGGCTGAAGTCGGACGCTTAACCGACTGCGCCACCCAGGCGCCCCTAGAGAGGTTTTTAGAGTCTCTGTAATTCTTCCCCCTTAAGGAGGAAGGGGGTTTTTATCTTCTTCTTCTTCTTCTTTCTTTTTTGCTATTTTCAGCCACAGTGTTCAGAGGCATCCCATCTGAAAACATATCTTGTCTTTCTCAAAATTTGAAATCAATCTGATGAAATAATTCTAATGAAATTAATGGGTTACGATTTAAAGTATTAAAATACTAATATAAACACCAAGTTGAATACAGTCCAATAATACTTCATACACACTCATGCTCTGTTTTCTTTTCTATTGATAGAATGCGATTTTGAATACTTGTGTAACCTCTTAAAAATCAAATAGCTGAGTGGTGCTGTTGGAAGCGCTGTCTGTAAAGCACTTCTGGTCACGTTTTCCCTCTCTCAGGGAATGGAGCTGCTCACTAGACCAAGACAGGAACCTGAGTGATGGCCTCCACCCACTTAGCCTTATTCATTGGACACAGATATTTACTGAGTGTTTTACTATTGGCATCAGCCAATGCTCATCAATACAGTGAAGAGCCAGACGCATTAAGAGCCTGTCCTTTCTCCCAATTCTTTCCCCTCATTTACAGCCGATTTCCAAGTTACTCTGAGCACTCAAGACTCAAATCCACGCTTTCTTTCTACCTCTTCAGTTCCAGACACACCTTTTAACTATCTTCCTGCTATCATTCATTTATTTTAAAAAATTTTTAATGTTTATTTGTTTATTTATTTGAGAGAGACAGAGACAGAATGAGAGTGGGTTAGGGGCAGAGAGAGAGGAAGACACAGAATCTGAAGCAGGCTCCAGGCTCCGAGGTGTCAGCACAGAGACCGATGTGGGGCTGGAACCAACAAGCTGGGAGATCATGACCTGAGCCAAAGTTGGATGCTCAACCGGCTGAGCCACCCAGGTGCCCCTCATTCATTTATTTAATATACAGTTCTTCCTCAACTTATGATAGGGTTACATCCTGATAAATCCATCATAAATTGAAATTATCATAAGTCAAAATTACATTTAATACATCTAATGTACTGACCATCATAACTTAGCCTAGCTTACCTTAAACATGCTCAGAACACTTACGTTAGGCTACACTTGAACAAAGTTATCTAACACAAAGTCTATTTTATAACAAGGTATTGGACATCTCATGTAACCTATTTAATATTGATTGTACTGAAAGGGGAAAACAGTATGGTTGTATGCAAATAGAATGGCTGTAAGTGTGTCCATCATCTATCCTTGTGATCATGTGAGCTCTGGCTCACTGCTGCTGCTCAGAATTACAAGAGGATATTCTACCACTTGCTCCCAAAAGATCAAAATTTAGAATTTGAAATGTGTTGTCTACTGAATGTGTATGCTTTTGCGTTTTTGTGAAGTAGAAAAATCCTAAGTCAAACCATCATCAGTTGGGGACTTTTTTTTCCCCAAAGTTTATTTATTTATTTTGAGAGAGAGCATATGTGAGTGGGGGAGAGGGAGGGCAGAGAGAGAGAATGCCAAGCAGGCTCTGTGCTGTCAGCAATGCAGCCTGATGTGGGGCTCAATCACATGAAACATGAGATCATGACCTGAGCTGAAGTCAAGAGTTGGACCCTGGATGCTTAACTGACTGAGCCACCCAGGCACCACTAGTTGGGGGCTTTCTGTATAATGATTCAGTGATACACTGAGCCAGTATTGTACTAGGTCATGGGGAACCATGACTAGCAAGAGAGGTAGGAAGGAGAAGTTGAGTCTAGTGGGAAATGTTGGCATTCTATAAGCATCTTCAATAAAGTAAAATGAGAAGAGAGGTACAAGGTGTAATGAAGGTGTCCAGTGTGTGGTGAGGGGCTTAACTTATTCAAAAAGATAAAGCACCACATCCCTGAGAAAATGAAGGTTAGGCTGAAATATGGATGAAAGTCATAAATTAGCCAGAGACAAATGAGTCCCATGTTCTAGGCAGAAAAAACAGTCCCTTTGAAGTTCCAGAACAAGTGGGAACAAAAGCTTGGTCCCTTGGAAGAACTGGAAGAAAACCCACCATGACTGGAACTGAAAGACCAAAGGAAGAAAATGGGGTGAAACTGGGTGGGAACTTTGGACCTAATGGAGCAAGGACTTGTGAAACCTATTATGAATTTTGGATTTTTTTATAAGGACAAGGGGCTACCAAAACAATGTTTCAGTGGAGAGTGATCTGATGATATGCATTTTTAGTTGGCTGGTGAGAATGGATGGAGAGGAGAATGGAGGTGGTGACTTGAATGTGGTGATAGCATGAGAAGATGGAGGAAAGGTTGGATTTCATTCCATCCCCAGACCATGTTTTGAACCGTAGTTAGGGTGAGTTTTCCAAGTTACCAGCATATCCTACTGCTGCCCTGCTTAAAACTGTTCCATGATTCCTCATTACTTTTATTTTTTTCTCAATATTTATTCACTTTTGAGAGACAGAGAGACAGAGCATGAGCAGGGGAGGGGCAGAGAGAGGGAGACACAGAATCCGAAGCAGGCTCCAGGCTCCGAGCTGTCAGCACAGAGCCCGATGCGGGGCTCAAACCCACAAACTGTGAGGTGGTGACCTGAGCCAAAGTTGGATGTTCAACCGACTGAGCCACCCAGGTGCCCAGATTCCTCATTACTTTTAGATGAACCATAAGCTTCTTGAAATTTTAGGCTTTTCCTAGGCTATTATCAACTTACCTCTCCAGAAGCCTTTTCACTTTCTATTGTCTACAGTAAGCTTATTGAATTGCCTTGCTGTTCACTGAATGTTCCTTACGCTCTCTTGTACCAGATTCTCTCTTTCTTGGAGTGCTCTTGCACCCAAATCTGTGCTTAAGGTCTTGGCTTATTCATAACCTCTCTTCTGTGACTCTTCAAGACTGGGCAGGGGTCCTTCTTATATGTTCCCATAGTGTCCTGTCCTTACTCTATAGTAGCACTTTGTCGATGTTCTTATATCTTTCCCAATATAGTGTAAGCTCTCAAGGCCAAGGATTTGTCCACATTTGAATCACCAGCACAGAACACAAGACTTGAATGTCATGCAAGATCAATATGGAAGGGATGTGTGAATAACTGAATGAATGACAGCACTCTCAAAGACCTGTTGTCATAATTAAACATGGGATCTTAGAACATTTCAGTAAGAGGGCTCTGCCAATTTTCAAGGACCCCCAAACTCAGGATGTATTGGAGGACATACTTAATTAACATCAGTTCTCAGGCAATTAAACTGCAGATATCCGTAACTCCAACATTGTTCTGTAGAGTGCTGATCTCCATGGTGATTTGGAATATATAGCATAAATATTCGGACATCAGATCAAATGAGCAATTTTTTTAAAGCTAGTAAAAATTTAAAGTTTTAAATAAGCATCCCCTTTATTAAAGCAAAGAAAGATTATTTAAATCTGTAGTGGTCAAACATGTTTTACTGCTGACAGATTCCAGAAAGTTTTCTGTTAATGGGTAGTTAAAACAAACTGGAGAGTCACATTTTATCACCTAAAAACAATTAAGTAGGGGGAATCAGGGCAAAGAAATTATAATTGGCCTACCTATAGTTTTGGGAACATCTGTAAGTGCTTAAGGTTCTTTTATTATTTTTTTAATGTTTACTTATTTTTGAGGGGCAGAGAGACAGGGAGACACAGAATCCAAAGCAGCTCCAGGCTCTGAGCTGTCAGCACAGAGCCTGATGCGGGGCTCGAATTCACAAACCGTGAGATCATGACTTGAGCGGAAGTCAGGTGCTTACCCAGCTGAGCCACCCAGGTGCCCCTGCCTTCGGGTTCTTAATGGTTTGCAACAATTTTGGTTTTTATATTTCCTTCAAAATAATATCTGGATCCTTTTATGCAAAATGCTAGATATTGAATTAGTGTCATTTAGATGGACTTTGAGTAATATTCTATCAATACCCTAGAAGCTCCCCTCCTAATTCTAGAAGTTTCCATGGCAAGGGTTATGCCTAGTGCTAGGCATAATGCAGCAAAATGCAGAAGGTCAGGAGCCTTGTGCATTTTTTGACTCTTCCTTTTTCACACTTTTGAAATGGGTTCTTTTTTCACAACCCACATTTAATCCATCAGGAACTCCGTTGGCTCTAACTTCAAAGTATATCCATGGGGCACCTGGGTGGATCAGTCGGCTGAGCGTCGGACTTCGGCTCAGGTCATGATCTCACTGTCCATGAGTTTGAGCCCTGTGCCGGGCTGTGTGCTGACAGCTCAGAGCCAGGAGCCTGCTTTGGAATCTGTGTCTCCTTCTCTCTGCCCCTTCCCTGCTCATGCTCTTTCTGTCCCTTAAAAAAATGAGTAAACATTAAAAAAAAATTTAAAGTATATCTAGAGGACCATATACCACTTCTCAGAGCCTTTACCAGCCCCATGTGGGTCCAAGCCATCACCATCTCTCATTTGGATTATTGAGATTGCTTCCTAACTGTTTTCTCTACATCCACTGTTACTACTCATTCCCTCACACTCTATTCTCAGCACAGTGCTAAGAACAAGCTTTTACAAAGACAAGTCAGACCATTTTACTCTTCTGCCCCAAACCTCCAATTGCTTTCCATCTCACTCAGAGCAAAAGCTAAAGACCAAAGATGGTGCAGGTAGCCAGCCTCCCAGATGGCTGTCATTGATTCTCACATTCTGATTTTCTAGCTTTTGTAATGTTTTTGCACGCAGAATCAGTGTGTTACTAGCAAATTTAGGGCTTAAGAGTCACCGCAGTTTTCTCAGTCTTGTAGTGCTTTCTCTGAGGGAAGCCAATTAATGTGCAGAACCCTCCAGCAGCTCCCTGGAGAGAGCACATGGAGAGGAACTGAGTGTTGTAGGCAACCGTCAATACCAACTTGCTAGGTGTGTGCTAGCCATCCTAAAAGTGGATCTCCCAGCCCTCATCAAGTCTTTAAATGACTGCAGGCCCTGCTGACATCTGACAGAACCTCAGGAGGAACTCCAAGCCACAGCTGAGCCACTCCCAAATTCTTCATACATAGAAACTGGTGGGGGGACATAGGTAGTTATTGTCTTTAAGTAGTTATTGGCTTTAAGCCAGCAATTTTTTTGGATGATTTGTTACACAGTAAAAGATACCTAATACACTTTTCTCCTGGTGTGAACTTCTGTACCTTTCTAGTCTCACTTGCAACTTCTATTTCCCTGTCTCACTCATTCAGCTTCACCATACAAGCATGCTCCACATTAGAATATTTCTTTGCACTAACTTCCTTCTTCCTTGACTGTGTTATTCCCTTAGGTGTCCCCATAACTTGTGACCCCATTTCCTTCAGGTTTCTGCTTAAATGGCCACTGCCTTGCATAGTTTTTCTTCTCTTCTCCTTTTTGTCCACCTCATTTTTTTCATTATACTTACCACCACCTGACATACTACATATTTATTTATGTACATGTTTTCTGACTCCTAGAAGGTAAACTCCATGAGGAGAGGAACTTTTTACATCTTATTCTATATTGAGTCCCCAATACCTATATATTGCTTGTTGCTTAGAGGCACTTAATGAATATTTGTTGGAAATATTGAATGCAGGCAAGAATAAAGGGATGAATGGGGGAAATATTATTTCAGAAGAGCTGTAGAAAATTCTTATGGGTAACAAGGATTTTTTTGTTCTATCCCAATCCTACCCCTATGGCTAAGGTATACTGACGTCACATGCCAATTTCTCTGTTATATATTTATGTCAATAAATACTGGGGGGCTCAGTCGGTTAAGTGTCTGACTCTTGGTTTTAGTTCAGGTCATGATGTCACAGTTTGTGAAATCGAGCCCTACAGCAGGTTCCACACTCACAGCTCTGAGGCTGTTTGGGATTCTCTCTCTCCCCCTCTCTCTGCCCTTCCCCCTCTCTCAAAATAATAAATAAACTTAAAAAAAAAAAAAGAAATACTAGTTTACTATAATAATTGTAAAAATATTGTAAAAATTGTCATCCTCAAAGTGTTACTTGCAAAAAATGTTCTGTGGCTAAATAACACTTGGAAACGCTATGAATTGTACCTTCCTCTAAAGGATTCACAGTGTGCGCTGGCATATAAAACGTATCTAGAAGTCCTGCAACAAAGAAACTTATTTATTACTGTTTTTCTCAGTGTTTCCCATATTTACTTGCCTAAAGAATGCTTTCTTCTTAATATGGAACTGGAGATCTAATTTATAGCCAATATTCACCAATTTCTTCCCACATGTCAGGTCCTATACCTATCACATCCGCTCAATAACCCTATGAGGTGACTGTTACTATGATCATCCCCATTTTACAGAGAGTAAACTGAGGCACAGAGAGATTAAATAAATTGCTCAGGGTAAACAGTTAAGTGGCAGGGACAGGATTCACAGCCAGATATTGGTATGACCACTACTGTGAATAATTTTGAGCTCCTTAACTACTGATACTACTTTGAAAGTTTACCTTTTCTATTAGCACTAAGAGCAATCATTAACTTTGCCCCTCATCTACAGAAAACAAATCTCAGTATGCTTTTCTCTATAATAAGGAATTTGTGCCACTCTCCTATTAAGCCTATTCTCAAATACTTTGATTACTGATAAGAACCTAACTTATTATGTTTCTAAATTTATCTATTGTTTAACAGGAGAATGTCTTTAGATACAGAAGTCTCCAGTGGTAAAAATTCACCCAATACCAGAATATGGAAGCCTATGTGGGCTTTGGGACCAGAGTTCATGCAGAGTGAGATCTCCAGAACAGCAGCATTAGCATCACCAGGAACTCCAGAGAAATGAACTTTCTTAGCCCTACCCTGGGCTTATGGACTCAGGAACTGTGTGGATAAGGCCTAGCAATAAGTGGTTTAATAAGCTTTCCAGGTGACTCAGACACACTGCCAAGTTTTAGGTGGTTCTTTTGTGCACTTGTATATAATTCAGCCCTGTTAAAATGAGGGGGGGGGGTCAGCACTCTCTTTTCATGTGTGTGTTTGTGCCTCAATATACTAATTCATGAATTTAATGGGACTTTTATTGAATCTTTAAAATATATTTAGTCATACATCCAGTCTACTTTCCTTAAGTGATTTTCTCAGGTGGCAAAATAAAAAGAACACTGAAATTTCCTTGGCTTTTAAACAGAATCTATTTAAGGTAACAGATAAAGGGCCTTCTTTAGAATCCAAAAGAAATGCATTTAATTCATGGTTCAACTTTATTACAGCTAATAAGGTAGTTATGTTTCCTCTGTCTGGCAAAGTGATAATTGCCTTTTAATATCTTGCTTTCCTGTGTCGCAAAACACTCAAAAGAATACACACTGTAAAACATACAGTGGTGTGCCAGAGCTGACTGGATTGGCTAGTGAGCGTGGCTTGCACATACATCGTCCTACCTCTGCCTACGGTGCTATCATACTGGTAGCTTGTAATCCAACAGTGGGAGTATTTACACCATGGAAACTGGCAAATATTATAAAGCAGGACTGCTTTTTTTTTTTTAACTCAGAGAACCAACTGTTAAAAGACTTATCAGCATACTCCTGAAAACGTAAAAAAAATGCTCATTGAAACCTTATTTGTGATAGAGAAAAATAGGAGGGATAAGTGATTATCTATCTGTGATTATAGGGTACTACTGATGTCAAAAGAATACTATACAATCATTAAAAAAAGGATCAGGGGCGCCTGGGTGGCTCAGTTGGTTAGGCCTCCGACTTCAGTTCAGGTCGTGATCTTGCGATTTGTGAGTTCGAGGCCTGCCTTGGGCTCTGTGCTGACAGCTTGGGGTCTGGAGCCTGTTTCCAGTTCTGTGTGGCTCTCTCTCTGCTCCCCCCTGCTCATGCTCTGTCTCTCTCTCTCTCTCTCTCTGTCTCTTTCAAAAATAAATAAACATTCAAAATAAGTTTTTAAAGAATCAGGTATATCATCAAAAGACATTATTGTTGAGTGGGAAAAAATTGCAGAATGATATGTATAAAATGATGCTATCTTTTGTAAAAAGTAAGCAAACATATATGTGTGTGTGTGTGTATATATACACATATGTTACCTGTTAACATGTTACTCTTACTAAATAAGAATCATGGAGGCAGACTTCAGGGACTTTTCACTATTTACTTATATACTTCTCTAATGTCTAGGTTATTAAAAAATATATGCACTATATGCATATATATCCTTTGTGATGAATAACGTTTGGTTTTGCATGATTAAGTTTTAAAAAACTGTTATTTTTGATGGAGTGATTATTGTTGGTATATGCTTATCTTTGGCTCTCCCACTAGAGGGTAAATTGCTGAAGGACAGGGCTCTGTTTTTCACTTCTTCCTGCCTCCCACCCCATCTGTGTATACAGAAAGAATATAATAAGCGCAAGTTGCTAAGTGGAAAATAGATAAATCTTTAATATTTGCGATAAGGTTTTTTGGTTAGCTCTGCCCAGCTCATTTGCAGAAATAAATCATTTTTATGTAGTGCAGTACCAGCTTGGGATGTAAGATCCAGAAAGACAGATCTAACTGGAGAATGGAGATTGGTGGGACCTCATCAGAACAGCCCCTGACAATAGCTGCAAGATTTTAGTTTGCTTAAGTGGGCAAGGAGGAACCATAGTGTGTAAAGACAAGAGGCAGGGAGACAGGCAGGGAGAAACACAGCACTTGTGGAAAAATACAGACATGAGGTGGTGAGTACTTGGACGAAGGGAGGCATGGTATCCACCCCCCTCCTTTTGTAATTATAGAGAAAAGATACATTTTTGAGAACTTTCAAAGGGAAGAAGACTGTTGTTGCTGAATAAATAGGGAGGAGAGAAAAAAATTAAAGATGATTCTGAGATTTTTGGCCTGGGCATTTACACACTGTCAAGAACTTCCACAGTTGAAAGGAAAAGCAGTTCCGGAAGATGAAGCCATAAATGTTGCTTAGACGCTCTGAATTGTAGATGAGTTAGGGGCATACAGGTAGGTCTGATTAATTTAAGCCAATTATGATAACCCCCTACTTTTTCTACCCCCTTGAAAATTACTGGTTCAAGGTTGGGCAAACTGATGCCAGTCTGAACCAATGTGGTGTAAAGGAAGAATCATCCTCACTTTTGAGAGACAGAACCATGGAAACCCAATCTCTTCCACTGGATATAATGGAGAAAGTGAATACTCTGCTCCAATGAGTAGGGGAGTGTCAGATTTGGGAATAGGTATCATAGATAGTAGAGCAGAGAAACAGAAACTGCTTCCTTGGTGACATCATTGACCTGCTGGTTCAACTGACACTGACACCTGTTCTGCTACTGGAATTCCTACTTTTAAGTCATTAATTTCTGCACTGTTTAAGGCAGTTGGGCTTTCTGTTCCTTGCAGCTAAAGTCATCCTGGTTGATACACATGAGCTTCAGACTGGGTTTGATCCAGGCTCTCGCTGTGTGTCCTCTATAATTGTCTTGGCCCTGCTCTCTCTGTGTGTTTGCTTTTCTCCCTGGTGATAGGTGTGCTAGTCAGGGTTCTCCACAGGAACAAAACCAATGGAGAGATCTATTTACCTCTCTATCCCTATACCTATCTCTATCTTTCTCTATATAGATATATCTCTATTTATCTATCCTATCTATCTATCTACCTATCTATCATCTATCATCTATCAAAATAATTTAAGGATTTGGCTTACACAATTGTAGGTGCTGGTAAATCCAAAATTTGCAGGACAGGCCAGCAAGCTGTAGACTCAGGAAAGAGGTGATGCTGTAGTCTTAAATTCAAAGACAGTCTGGAGACAAAATTCCTTCCTCTCTGGAATATCTCAGCCCTTTCTGTTAAGGCCTTCAATATTATGGAGGATAATTCAATTTATTCAAAGTCTACTGATTTAAAGGTTTGTCACTTCTAAAAAATGCATTCATAGGAATATCCAGATGTTTGACCATGCAGCTGGGCACAATAGTCTTCATGTGTTGACATATAAACTTAACCATCATAATAGCAATCTGGCTTCCAGCAGTCTCTAAGAACTACATGCTTCCTTCATCATTAAGAATGAGAACATCTTTGTCCCAGTTTTCTAAGAGAGACTTTTGAATTTCCCTTAGATTACACTGGTTTAGATCACTTGCCAACATTTAAACCAATCACTATGGCTCTGGTCAAATGTGAAGATTAGCTTAAGATAGTCAGTGCCCACCTAGAGTTAGAGGTGGGGTCAGTTAGCCCAGAAGTGCAAGGACTGCATGGTGGAAGGATAGGTAACCAAATTGAAAATAGGTTTACTGATTGGAGGGGGAAATGGGAAATGGATGCTGGATAAACCACCACAAGTGTCCACTATACTGACCAAACACAAAGACAACAGATCCATCAATCATAATGCCAGCTTAATCATTTATGGAAAAAATAGAAATGTAACCAGACTAGAAAGCTTGTGTCAGCTAATCAGTACATTTTATGCTCATAAGAAAGATTCACAGGAAGCCAAATTATGATCAGAAAGTTGCTTGGTGAGCATGGAATCAAATTTAATCCAATTCACTGCAAACAAATATTTATTGAATGTCTACTAGGAAGGATGAAATCAACAGCTGATGTCATGAGTTATGATAGACGAATATACTCAGTTATACTGTTGGGCTGCACCTCCAAATCTGGAAGCTGGTACTGAAGACATACTGCTAAATGCTCACTTTCTGCTCCTACTGTTTTAGCCCCGAGGCTGACAAGCTTTTGTAGGAATGCAGTCTTTCTTTAAACTGAGTATAACACAATTGCAAAGATTGCAACTTCTGTGCATTGCAATCACCTTCATTGATTAGGAATTACAGAACTCTTCAGTCATCCCTCATACATTTCAAAACCTTGGCATCAAGATGTAGAGGCACTTTGTTGCCCCAAAGAAATTCTTCCCTGTGACTGTCATAACCGTTAATCTCCAAGCCAATTCTATACACAGCATCCAGGGTGAATCTATTTTTATTTTTAACAGATTTTTTTTTTTTTAGAGAAGTCTTAGGTTTATAGAAAAATTGAGTGGAAGGCACAGAGATTTCCCACATATCCCCTCCCTCCACACATGTATAGCCTCCCCAACTACCAATGTCCCTGCCTCCCAACCACCACCACCAGAATGGTACATTTGTCACAACTGATGAACCTACCATGGCACCTTATTCTCATCCAAGGTCCAGAGTTCAATTAGTGTATACTCTTGGCATTGTATGTTGTATGGATTTGGAAAGATTTATAGTGGCATGTATCCAACACTATAGTGTCATACAGACTAGTTGCACTCTTCTAGGAATCCACCATGCTCTTCTCATTTATCCCCTTCTCCTCCCTAACTCCCAGCAACCACTGATCTTTCTACTGTCTCCATAGTTTTGCTTTCTGTAAAATGCCATACAGTTGTTATACAGAATGTAGCCTTTTCAGACTGGCTCCTGTCACTTAGTAACATGCATTTAAGCTTCAGCCATGTCTTTTCATAGCTTGATAGCTCATGTCTTTTTAGTGTGGAGTAATATTCCATTGTCTGGATGTGTCACAGTTTATTAATCCATTCACCTACTGAAGGACATCCTCATTGCTTTCAGGTTTTGGAAATTATGAATAAAGTACCAAAAACATCCATGTGCAGGTTTTTGTGTGGATATAAATTTTCAGCTTCTTTAGGTAAATACCAATGAATGTGATTGCTGGATTATATTTTAAGAGCATTGTAAGAGTTTTGTAAGAAACTGCCAAACTATCTTCCAAAGTGGCTGTACCACTTTTCACTCCCACCAGCAATGAATGAGAGTTCCTGTTGCTCCACATCTTTGCTAACATTTGGTATTGTCAGTATTCCAGATTTTGGCCATTTTAATAGGTGTTTATGGTATCTGACTGTTGTTTTAATTTACATTTTTCTGATGACATATGATATGGAGCCAGAGTAACTCTTTAAAATACAAAATCAGATCCTTTCTTTCAATGGCTGCCTTCATATAAAGTTTTTCAATGGTTATCCAAAGGTTTTTCAATGGTTATCCTTCATATGAAATTCAACACCTGCACATTGCTAGAGGCCCTTGGTTTCCTTTTTCTTGCCCCTTGCATGTGAGCACCCACCTCATATTTATTTTCTCATCTCTCAGCCACATGCTATTTCCTCTGCCTAGAACACTTCATCTTCATTTGTTTAGCTTATACTCATTCCTTAGGTGTTTATTTAATTGTCATCTCCTCCAGGAAGCCTCTCTGACCACCTCATTCCCTCTGGTTATTTGCTCCTGCTATGCCTCCCCAGCCCCTAGTTCCCATACATCTACCATGCCAGCACTCAGCCCTCCTTCTATGGTCTGAGTTACTGCTAGACTATAAGCTTCTTGAAAGCAAGGGGATACGTATATTGCTTACATTTTACTCCCAGTGTCCAACTGGGTACACACCATAAAAAGATATTCAATGAGTATCTGTGGAATAGTGAAGTAGGTGAGTGAATATAAAGATGAGTGGCTCATTATTACTGATTATTAAGTGTCTAAGTGTTAGGCCACTGGAGTACAGAAATATTGGATTAGCTCCTATGGATAACCTAGTTAATAAAATGTGAAAAACATATAATTCATAGGGCACCTGGGTGGCTCAGTAGGTTGACCATCTGACTCTTGATTTCAGCTCAAGTCATGATCTGAGGGTCATGGGATCAAACCCTGCATCGGGCTCTGTGCTGACTGTGGAGTCTGCTTAAGATTCTCTCTCCCTCTGCCCCTTTCCCCCGCTCATGCTCCCTCTCTTTCTCTCTCTCTAAAACAAACAACAAATAAACAAACATGTGAAAAACAATTCACAGCAGAAGAGCGTCAATTTTAAGCATGGAGTATAACATGTAGATCAATCATATAGAAAAATCATGTAGAGAATTTCTCAACCTCATCATCACTATTAACATTTTAGTCTGGATACCTGCCTGGTTCATTGTTGGAATATTCAGCAGCACCCCTGGCCTCTACCCACTAGATGACAGTAGCACCCCCTGCCCCCAGTTTTGACAACCAGAAATGTCTCCAGCCACTGCCAAATGTCCCCAGGGTGGCAACATCACCCCTGTTTGAGAACCATGAATATAGACCACGATGGATTATGGTATAGAGTGCAGACAGTAACTTCAGAGTTGGGGCAGAAGTTTGAAACTCACAAAGTACAGGGAACACCTCTTCTGGTCAGTTCACGTGGAGCTAAGAGTGTCAAGGAGGCAAGTAAATCTGAAGACTGAAAGACTAGAGAATGTACTAGATGGGTAATGTGGAAGGAGTGGGTGGCAGTGGAAGGAAACAAGCCAGCACTCAAATCCGCTCAGTGACTGGACGACTGTAGCTAAGTTACTTAATTTCATGAAATCTCAGTTTTATCATCTGAAAAGTGGGACAGTAACTATATCCACCTCAAAAGGTATGGTGAGGATCAGATGTGGTAATGTCATAAAGTGCTTCATATGGTTCTGGGCACAGAGCAAATGCAGTGAATGTTAGCTACCACCATACAACTTGGAAAAAAAATGATAAGAGACATATAAGATTAAATATGCAAACTTTAAAGTTCTAATTAAAAATTGGAACTCTTAGGTTAAAAACTTAGTCTAAACACATCTAAATAAGCTTAGTAAAACTTGGTAAATTATTATTGCAGAGAAAACACACTGCTGTGAACATTACATAGTTATAAAAATTGATGTGTGCCAAAAGGGTTTTCAAAGTGAATAGTGTGTTAAATACTTGACTTTTCCTTTTCTAGTTTTTATCTAGATTATGGAGATTCCAGAAGTTCCAGAGAATAGGCTGCTGAGACTTGCTCAGCAAGGTAGTTGAGTGCCTGCTAAATTTCATGGGATCCCTGAAACCAGGTAGGACAAACGTTGTGTAATGGTGCTGCTCGGGGATGCCTGTCTACCGAATTCTGAGGAGGTGTGCTGGTGTCTCAGGCATCACTGTGGCTCCCACAGTCCTCAGCACACATACATCCTTGCATGAGGTAGCTCTATAAATGTTTGTGGAATCGAATTGGATTGCCCTAATGAACTTCAAACAAGACTTTAGGTGACTTTGAATTAAACCAAACAGGCTCCCCCAACCTCTCGTGGCTCATTGCCAAGGGGAGAGAACACATTTCACATCTGCTGTGAAAGGGAAAAGGCTGCTGGCTTAGACACGAATCTTGTTTTGTGCTTCAGTAACAAGTTAAAAATCCATCTCCCAATGGTCCTGTGTTTCATTTGCTTCCCAGGGTTCGTTAAATGAATTTTGTGGTTGTGATTTGCATTGTCGTCTGTTTGTTATTTCAGCAGACCAAAGAATGCCACTAAATGATTAATACAGGAGAAAACCCAGATACATGATGGCTAAAAACAGAAAAACAGACTCTCAAGTAATGGACTATGTTTCCAGGATTTGTTTTAAAGAACCGCTGAAACCCACTCCTCTATGAGAAGGCCAAAAATACCAAGCTGAGATTTTTATCACAGTATTTTCTGAATCAATTCAAGCTCTGTCGATGAGTCAGTAAGTTTCTATTATGGGCTTCATAAAAATTCAATGCATTCATGTAAACAATGAAGGGTATTTTTTTTTTATGAAAAGCAAATAAATATACTTTGATTGACTGCTAATTGCTTTGTAGAGGATGGATAATTTCCTGTTCTAGGATTTCCCAAGTGTCTTTCATTCCTAAGAATGTTATTTTCAAGCAGAATAAATCCATCATATTTTTGAAATTCAGAGCTGGGGAGGGGGAATGAGGTTTTCAGAGGTTTCTAATTATGGCACTTGGAATATAGTCATGATGGAACGACTGTGTATTTTTTTTTCTCCTCAGGGTTCACCACCTTAACTTCTTCCCGCCCTAGGACCGACTTTGACTTCCCTGTAGCCAAAATCAGCTCTTGAGTCAGAAGTTGACAGCCATTTACTAATCACCTTTTTTCTTTTTTAAGTGAAAAGGCTTTGAATCATTTCTTAAGTGGTCTGTCTCTCATTAGGAATGTTGATTCTTTCCACTAGCAGCAACCATCCCTGCACATTCTGCTCCATCTGCTTTCCAGCAATGACAGACAAGATAGTGTGGCTTTGAGGCATGCCGATGACAAACAGCCAGAGACAGGTGACAATGAGCACCAGCTCAGGATGCTTTATCACTGAGATTTTGAAATTGGTAATCTCTGATTTACTAGGAAGGGAAATAAAATCTGTAGAAAGTGCCTTGGACTAAGATGAAAGGTCTTTAACTTCCCCTGTGTGGCCCTGAAGAAAGTCACTCATTTGGGAAGGAGGCTGCCAGAAAAGAGAATTGAAAGCTAGAAGGCAGAGAAGCCCAAAGTATTTAATGAAAATGGTATCATTCAATACACAGAGCATTTTTATTGGGCACAAGTTATCGGGAACTCAATTTCTGACGAGATGCCTCCAAGGGACAAACATTTTGTGACAGGCACTCAGTAAATATTTGTTGAATGAATAAATAGATGAACTGGACTGTGGTAAAATTCATCCAGCTTGGTTATTCTGATCTGTAAAGTCAGGACACATGATGTGTCACGACAAGTTATGAGACACATAGCAACTAATTGGTTAACAATTATAAAACATCAGGGTTCTGGAATGATTTTTCCTTCCTTTTCTTTTTTTCTAAGAAATTGGAGCTGATTCAACGTTATGTTTGTAATGATACCGCTCCACTCTTCCATTGCAGCGTGATTTCTTTTGATAGTTACTGATGTGCTGTGTTAGTTGTGCTTACAAACGACTGTGCAACATGTGATCCATCTACTTTTGTTTATTTTTTAATTTTACCCATGAATAAATTTTTAACAAGCAAGAAGGCAAGGGTAGAGAAAGGGAATCTGTAAAGCACATCTATATTTGCATTTCAGGAAAGCAAGAATGATACTATGAACATATCTGTTACTAATGACACAAAAGTTACAACCACTGAATGAATAGTAATCAAAACAGTATGGTACTGACACAAAAATAGACACATAGATCAATGGAACACAATCAGAGGCAGAGCAATGATGTAAGTAACATTTGCAATAATGCTCTTCATATTATAACATTAAAATTGTATGTTTTATTTTCTATTTTTAACACCACATCTTTATATTTGTTCTTTAGCAATATTCGCAGACTTTATTAATTTTAACTTGGGAGTGGAGAGAAAAATTGAGATTTTGCAAAATGTTCCATTAAGTAGATTAGACATATTTATTATTGGAAGCCTTTAACTGACTGATTTTGTTACTCGTGTATAAGTTCCTTGATAGATGTTTTGTTAACGATACAAAGTAGCACTATTTATTTCACGGTGGAATCAGATTGGGGGGGTTCAAAAATTGGGGCTACCTCAAAATGCTATTTTGCATGCTTATCTCATATTTTATCTGTCAGAGTGGAAAAAACAAGATTAAAGCCTTCCAAGAGGCAGTAAAGTCTAGTAGCTAAGAGCACAGGTTTTGGTGTCAGACTGCATGAGTTTCAGTTCTACCACTTGTTAGCTGTGGGACTTCAGGCAAGTTATATACCTTTCTGTTCCTCAGTTTCTGTATCCACAAAGTGGGATTAAGAATATACCAATATAAGAAGAACAAAGCTGGAGGAATCACAATCTCACAAATTTCAAAATACACTACAAAACTACAATAATCAAAATACTATGGTACTGGTACAAAAATAAACATGTAGAGCAAAAAAACAGACTAGAGAGCCCAGAAATAAATCCACACTTATATGGTTAATTAATCTATGACAAAGGAGGCAAGAATATACCATGGAGAAAAGACAGTCTCTTCAATAAATGGTGCTGGGAAAAGTGGACGGCTACATGCAAACAAATAAAATTGGACCACTTTCTTACTCTATAAACAAAAATACATTTGAAATGGATTAAAGACCTAAATGTAAGACCTGAAACTAAAACTCCTAAAAGAAAACATGGGTAATAAACTCTCAGACATTGGCCTTAGCAATACAGCTGTCCCTTGAACAATATGGATTTAAACCACACAGATCCACTTCTATGTGGAGTTTTTACAGGACAGCACTGTAAATGTATTTTATCTTCCTTATAAATTTTAAAATTTTATTGTAGAGAGAGAGAGAGAGAGCGAGCATGAGTAAGGGAGAGGGCAGAGGGAGAGAGAATCTTAAGCAGGTTCCATGCTTAGTGCAAAGCTCGGTGCAGGACTCCATCCTACAGCCCCAGGATCATGACCTGAGCCAAAACCAGGGGTCGGACACTCCACTAACTGAGCCACCCAGGCACCCCCTTTTGATTTTCTTAATAATATTTTATTTTCCCTAGCTTGCTTTATTGTAAAACTATAGCATATAGTACATATACAAAATATGTTTTAATTGACTTTATGTTGACAATAAGTCATCTAGTCAACAGTAGGTTATTAGTTAAGTTTTTGAGGAGTCAAAAGTTATACATGGATTTTTTATTGTCCAAGGGGTCAGTGCCCCTAACCCCCATGTTGTTCAAGGGTCAACTATATTTTCCTAGATGTATCTCTCCAAGCAAAGGAAACAAAAGCAAAAACACACAACTGGGACTACATCAACTAGGAAGCTACTTCACAGTGAAGGACACCATCAACAAAACTAAAAGGCAACCTACTGAATGGGAGAAAATATTTACAAATAACATATCCAATAAGTGGTGAATACCCAAAATATGTAAAGAACTCATACAACTCAACACCAAAAAACAAACAAACAAAAAACAATCTGATTAGAAATGGGCAGAGAACCTGAATAGACATTTTCCCAAAGAAGACATCCAGATGGCCAACAGACACATGAAAAGATGCTCAACATCACTGGTCATCAGGAAAATGTAAATCAAAACCACAATGAGTTATCACCTCATACCTGCCAGAATGACTAGTATCAAAAAGACAAGAAATAACAAGTGGTGGCAAGGATGTGGAGAAGAAGAAACCCTTGTGCACTGTTGGTGGGATTGTAAATTGGTGCAGCCATTATGAAAAACGAATGGAGGTTTCTCAACAAACTAAAAATAGAAACAACATATGATCCAGTAATTCCACTACTGGATATTTACTCAAAGAAAACAAATAAATAAAAAAATGAATTCAAAAAGATATATGCACCCTACGACGTATATTGCAGTATTTATAATAGCCAAGATATGGAGGCAACTTAAGTGTCCACTGATAGATGAATGGAAAAAGAAGATGTGGCATACATATACAATGGAATGCTACTCAGCCATAAAAAAGAATGAGATCTCACCATTTGTGACAACAGAGGGTATTATACTAAGTGGAATAAATCAGAGAAAGACAAATACCATATGATTTTATTACATGTGGAATTTAAAAAACAAAACAAGTGAGCAAAGAGAAACAGATTCATAAATACAGAGAACTGGTAGCTGCCAGAGGAGGGGAGTGTAGGGGGATAGGCCAGGCAGATTAAGAGGTATAAACTTCCAGTTATAAAATAAATAAGTTGTGGAGCTGAAAATCAGCATAAGGAATTTGGTCAATAATACCATAAAAATTTTGTATGGTGATAGATGGTAACTACATTTATTGTTGTGAGTATTTTGCATTGTATATAATTGTCTAATCACTATGTTGTACATCAGAAATGAATATAATATTGTATGTCAACTATATTTCAATTAAAAATAAAAAATAAATTAAAAAAGAGAATATGCCAACACATGCAAAGCTCTTAGAACACACACAGCATGTAGCAGGGCTCAATATATACAAACAATTACTACCTAACTCAAATCTTTATCATTTGATATTCATTCATCTTTATTATAGACTTAAAAACACCAGATCTTTATTAAAGCATGTAGCAAGAAAAATCATTTTACAACTCAAAATATTCTGAGTTACACTCTGTTAATGTAAGAGCTCATCTACTCAGCTACATGGAAATATCCTCTTTAGCTAATTCAGCAGTATGGGTATGTGCTTTTGGTAACAAGCACAACTCATACACCCTCTCACTTCATGAATCTTTTTTGCCATAGGTCTGGATTAAGCATTACAATCCTTCAGCAAAAAAGAAAATGGAAGAGTGTCTTTCTCTTTCAACTTCCTTCCCCTTAAAATGGCTCCAAATGCCTTACTGTCATCCCTGTGGGAACATCAAATTCCTGGCAAATTAAGAAAAAAGAGTTATGTTCGTGGCTGCTTGTTATCTGGCCAAATTGGTTTTAATTTTCTGTTGGCAAGGGGAGTGGTCCCAAGAGGTTGCACAACTTGCTCTGTGTGAGCTGAATCCAGAATAAGGGGCAGTGGTTTTCATCTTGGGGTTTTAGCACTCAGGATATCATTTGGAGAGAACAAACAATTCAGCATTTGTCTTGGCGAAGACAGAATCGCAATGTGAGGGAAATCTTCTGTTTCAGACAGACCCCAAGCTGAACGCAGGATGAGCACATCTCACAAACAAATACAGAGAGTGCTGTCCACAGATGTTGGTCCTGTGTGGGACCACTTCCTGCTGGGCTGCAGTGCCTCAGCAGGCACACGTTTCTCCAGTTTTCCTGGGAGCCAGCATTTGGAAGGAGAAAGAGGCAGAGTGGTGTGGAAGCCCTTACAACATCCTAAGATTCAGTCCTGCTTTGAGCCTGTCTCACAACAATTTGCAAACTAAAACATGTTACCCAGAAGGGGACTTTTGTACTGGCTGGATTTTTAGTTCCCTGAATTGTTTGGTATAACTACTAAAAAATCAATATGCCCTGAGCTGAGATGTGTAAACATACAGCCGTGAAGAATGCTGCCCACATATTTCTTTCTGGAGGTGATGTCAGAGTCCTGTTCTACCCAGCCACTCCTATGCCTCACATCTGTATTCCATGTTCATCTCGCACAATGCCAGCTGAGTCGTGCTCTGCAAACCAGATCACCCTCACAGGCACCTACAAACCCACCTTCGGTGAGGTGGTGCTCTTCAAAAACACAAATGCTTCTCCTCTTGAGTCCTTTCACTTGAGTTGGCTGATCTTTAAGCAGAGCCCGGACAGGTTTGGCCATAGCCAAAAAACGTGAACAGAGATGTTCATTTTTAAGTGTATCTGATCATTCTTTGACGGAACTGTCAGGAGAGGGTCCATTTCGAGTTCATTCTTTGAAACTCATGGCAGCCTCAGCAGCCCCTCTTTTCTCTGTTCTGCCTCCCAAGACTGCAGAAAAGCAATTTGGAGCTTACTGTACAGCTTCCCCTGTGCCACAGCCCCGTCAGGCTGATGAACAGAAATTCTCCATCTAGCCAGGCTAATTTACAAACATCATGTTATCCTCTGCCTGAGGTCTTGTTTTCGTCAGAACTTCATGACCTACATTGTTTGCATCCAAGGTTTTGCATCCTTCCATATTAAGGATGTCTTAATTTTTTCCTCATTAATATTAAACATTGTTAATCTATTTTCAAAATAGGGTGAAATCTAAGACTGTTCAGGTTTGGTTATTTAGTTCTTGAACTCTGAGGCACAAATGCTTGTAGAACCTTGATGTTTCCCTGTTTCCCTGTTCAGACAGGGGCTCTTAGCTGGGAAATCAGGCTTCTCTGATCTAGGATGCCTTCCTGGCAGAAATGCAAAGATGCCAGCCTGGGCTTCAAAATGTTGCTCTCCTTATTATACTACAATACCTAGTTTATCTGTCAGTATAGTTCGGTACCTGTCAGCTAAAGGAATAAGGTATTTCTAGGTCATTCTAGCCCAAAGTCATTAAAATATTTTTACCCTAAAAAATGCACTTTGGGGGCTTGGCATCACGGATGATATCTGTACTTACAGACTTAACACAGAAGACAAGTGCTTATGGTTTGATCTTCTTGTAAAATTCCTAGGTATTTTCTAAGTCCTGGGTCTCCAATAGGTTTCATAAAGAACTGTAGTTCAAACAATTGCAGCACAGTTTCCAACAAAGAAAAACAGGTTCAATTCTGTATGCACACCTCTGTTACTTTCATATGGAGGTTATGTCTCTTTTGCTTCGCTATGAAATGAAATGACTTCCGCACGATATTGCACCTAGAAGCTTAAGAAGCTAATAACCTGTTTCCATACCAGTATATTTTAGGATGATGAGCCAGACAAAGGATAACATTGGACCAACTGCAGACCTGTTTCCAAATAATAAGCAATGTTTTACCAATTGTCCTCTATAAGGAACCCAGACCAAGGAGAATGTATTCAGAGTCTAGATGAGAAGGTAGAACTGGAGTTTTGTATATTTTAAGATGTGTGAATGTTTTAAAGAGCAGATGGTTTTACTGGAAGATGATGTGAATCCTGGCTGGGCTGGAGAGAGAGCTGCAGAGTTGAGGCATCAAACATCCAATCTTTTTGCACAAAAATAACTTTCAAAAATTAAGCAACTTGTGAGTTTCACTCAGTGTTTAAGAGACTGAGGGAAAAAAATCAACCAAGGGGCTAGATTCTTCTTTCATTTTCTTCCCCCTTTGTAATCTCTCTAAGGATGAGAATAAGAGACACATACAAGCAGACAGGGAGGAAGTCTCTTGTGTTTGTTCTCTTGCTTCAGAAGCTTCTAAAGGAACATTTTGGAGTTAGCCGACTGATGCCAAGGTCAGCTCCAGCCAGACTGGGATGCCTTGGTCATATAAGCTGCCTGCTGGAAAGCTCGTGTATAATAGATGCTTTTCTTTTAATAATGTCATTGCTTTTTCCTCCTGCACCCCCCTTAGCTGTATCCCCTTGGGGATTTCCAAGCAATTTGAAGACTCATAAGAGATGAAGGACTGCGTAAGAGAATAAAGTTCTCAACAGAGAGAGAGAGAGAAAGGCAACACAATCCAGTGATCCTCCAAATTCAGAATCTTAGATCATAATCCTGGCTCTGACAATGACATGCTGCCGAAACCAAGCAAAGGAACCCAATTTCTTTCTGTTAACTTTCTAATCTGAGAACAAGGGCCAAATTGGCTCAGAAGTTCCATCAAACATTGTGTGACTAATGAATGGTGCTTTGACATTTGATATTACTTTCACAATATTAATCATAAGCCTGGATTTAATGGTGTGCAAAGGAATGAGACTGAGGACTTATGTCCAGGGACAGTTTAGGAAAAGGCAATTTGTATGGAAAGCAAATCCAGAGTGTGCCTCCAGAATAGGATTGCCAGATAAAATACAGGAAACCCAGTTAAATGAGAATTTCATGTAATGACAAATATTTTCTTTTCTTTTTTTTTTTTTATGAAATTTATTGACAAATTGGTTTCCATACAACACCCAGTGCTCATCCCAAAAGGTGCCCTCCTCAATACCCATCACCCACTCTCCCCTCCCTCCCACCCCCCATCAACCCTCAGTTTGTTCTCAGTTTTTAACAGTCTCTTATGCTTTGGCTCTCTCCCACTCTAACCTCTTTTTTTTTTTTTCCTTCCCCTCCCCCATGGGTTCCTGTTAAGTTTCTCAGGATCCACATAAGAGTGAAACCATATGGTATCTGTCTTTCTCTGTATGGCTTATTTCACTTAGCATCACACTCTCCAGTTCCATCCACGTTGCTACAAAGGGCCATATTTCATTCTTTCTCATTGCCACGTAGTATTCCATTGTGTATATAAACCACCATTTCTTTATCCATTCATCAGTTGATGGACATTTAGGCTCTTTCCATAATTTGGCTATTGTTGAGAGTGCTGCTATGAACATTGGGGTACAAGTGCCCCTATGCATCAGTACTCCTGTATCCCTTGGATAAATTCCTAGCAGTGCTATTGCTGGGTCATAGGGTAGGTCTATTTTTAATTTTCTGAGGAACCTCCACACTGCTTTCCAGAGCGGCTGCACCAATTTGCATTCCCACCAACAGTGCAAGAGGGTTCCCGTTTCTCCACATCCTCTCCAGCATCTATAGTCTCCTGATTTGTTCATTTTGGCCACTCTGGCGTGAGGTGATACCTGAGTGTGGTTTTGATTTGTATTTCCCTGATAAGGAGCGACGCTGAACATCTTTTCATGTGCCTGTTGGCCATCTGGATGTCTTCTTTAGAGAAGTGTCTATTCATGTTTTCTGCCCATTTCTTCACTGGGTTATTTGTTTTTCGGGTGTGGAGTTTGGTGAGCTCTTTATAGATTTTAGATACTAGCCCTTTGTCCGATATGTCATTTGCAAATATCTTTTCCCATTCCGTTGGTTGCCTTTTAGTTTTGTTGGTTGTTTCCTTTGCCGTGCAGAAGCTTTTTATCTTCATAAGGTCCCAGTAATTCACTTTTGCTTTTAATTCCCTTGCCTTTGGGGATGTGTCGAGTAAGAGATTGCTACGGCTGAGGTCAGAGAGGTCTTTTCCTGCTTTCTCCTCTAAGGTTTTGATGGTTTCCTGTCTCACATTTAGGTCCTTTATCCATTTTGAGTTTATTTTTGTAAATGGTGTGAGAAAGTGGTCTAGTTTCAACCTTCTGCATGTTGCTGTCCAGTTCTCCCAGCACCATTTGTTAAAGAGGCTGTCTTTTTTCCATTGGATGTTCTTTCCTGCTTTGTCAAAGATGAGTTGGCCATACGTTTGTGGGTCTAGTTCTGGGGTTTCTATTCTATTCCATTGGTCTGTGTGTCTGTTTTTGTGCCAATACCATGCTGTCTTGATGATGACAGCTTTGTAGTAGAGGCTAAAGTCTGGGATTGTGATGCCTCCTGCTTTGGTCTTCTTCTTCAAAATTCCTTTGGCTATTCGGGGCCTTTTGTGGTTCCATATGAATTTTAGGATTGCTTGTTCTAATTTCGAGAAGAATGCTGGTGCAATTTTGATTGGGATTGCATTGAATGTGTAGATAGCTTTGGGTAGTATTGACATTTTGACAATATTTATTTTTCCAATCCATGAGCAGGGAATGTCTTTCCATTTCTTTAAGTCTTCTTCAACTACCTTCATAAGCTTTCTATAGTTTTCAGCATACAGATCCTTTACATCTTTGGTTAGATTTATTCCTAGGTATTTTATGCTTCTTGGTGCAATTGTGAATGGGATCATTTTCTTTATTTGTCTTTCTGTTGCTTCATTGTTAGTGTATAAGAATGCAACTGATTTCTGGACATTGATTTTGTATCCTGCAACTTTGCTGAATTCATGTATCAGTTCTAGCAGACTTTTGGTGGAGTCTATCGGATTTTCCATGTATAATATCATACTGCAAAAAGCGAAAGCTTGACTTCATCTTTGCCAATTTTGATGCCTTTGATTTCCTTTTGTTGTCTGATTGCTGATGCTAGAACTTCCAGCACTATGTTAAACAACAGCGGTGAGAGTGGGCATCCCTGTCGTGTTCCTGATCTCAGGGAAAAAGCTCTCAGTTTTTCCCCGTTGAGGATGATGTTAGCTGTGGGCTTTTCATAAATGGCTTTATGATCTTTGAGTATGTTCCTTCTATCCCGACTTTCTCAAGGGTTTTTATTAAGAAAGGGTGCTGGATTTTGTCAAAGGCCTTTTCTGCATCGATTGACAGGATCATATGGTTCTTCTCTTTTTTTTTGTTAATGTGATGTATCACGTTGATTGATTTGCGAATGTTGAACCAGCCCTGCATCCCAGGAATGAATCCCACTTGATCATGGTGAATAATTCTTTTTATATGCTGTTGAATTCGATTTGCTAGTATCTTATTGAGAATTTTTGCATCCATATTCATCAGGGATATTGGCCTGTAGTTCTCTTTTTTTACTGGGTCTCTGTCTGGTTTAGGAATCAAAGTAATACTGGCTTCATAGAATGAGTCTGGAAGTTTCCTTCCCTTTCTATTTCTTGGAATAGCTTGAGAAGGATAGGTATTATCTCTGCTTTAAATGTCTGGTAGAACTCCCCTGGGAAGCCATCTGGTCCTGGACTCTTATTTGTTGGGAGATTTTTGATAACCGATTCAATTTCTTCACTGGTTATGGGTCTGTTCAAGCTTTCTATTTCCTCCTGATTGAGTTTTGGAAGAGTGTGGGTGTTCAGGAATGTGTCCATTTCTTCCAGGTTGTCCAATTTGTTGGCATATAATTTTTCATAGTATTCCCTGATAATTGTTTGTATCTCTGAGGGATTGGTTGTAATAATTCCATTTTCATTCATGATTTTATCTATTTGGGTCATCTCCCTTTTCTTTTTGAGAAGCCTGGCTAGAGGTTTGTCAATTTTGTTTATTTTTTCAAAAACCAACTCTTGGTTTCGTTGATCTGCTCTACAGTTTTTTTAGATTCTATATTGTTTATTTCTGCTCTGATCTTTATTATTCTCTTCTTCTGCTGGGTTTAGGCTGCCTTTGCTGTTCTGCTTCTATTCCTTTAGGTGTGCTGTTAGATTTTGTATTTGGGATTTTTCTTGTTTCTTGAGATAGGCCTGGATTGCAATGTATTTTCCTCTCAGGACTGCCTTCGCTGCGTCCCAAAGCGTTTGGATTGTTGTATTTTCATTTTCGTTTGTTTCCATATATTTTTGATTTCTTCTCTAATTGCCTGGTTGACCCACTCATTCGTTAGTAGGGTGTTCTTTAACCTCCACGCTTTTGGAGGTTTTCCAGACTTTTTCCTGTGGTTGATTTCAAGCTTCATAGCATTGTGGTCTGAAAGTATGCATGGTATAATTTCAATTCTTGTAAACTTATGAAGGGCTGTTTTGTGACCCAGTATATGATCTATCTTGGAGAATGTTCCATGTGCACTCGAGAAGAAAGTATATTCTGTTGCTTTGGGATGCAGAGTTCTAAATATATCTGTCAAGTCCATCTGATCCAATGTCTCATTCAGGGCCCTTGTTTCTTTATTGACTGTGTGTCTAGATGATCTATCCATTTCTGTAAGTGGGGTGTTAAAGTTCCCTGCAATTACCACATTCTTATCAATAAGGTTGCTTCTGTTTATGAGTAATTGTTTTATATACTTGGGGGCTCCGGTATTCGGCGCATAGACATTTATAATTGTTAGCTCTTCCTGATGGATAGACCCTGTAACTATTATATAATGTCCTTCTTCATCTCTTGTTACAGCCTTTAATTTAAAGTCTAGTTTGTCTGATATAAGTATGGCTACTCCAGCTTTCTTTTGGCTTCCAGTAGCATGATAAATAGTTCTCCATCCCCTCACTCTGAATCTAAAGGTGTCCTCAGGTCTAAATGAGTCTCTTGTAGACAGCAAATAGATGGGTCTTGTTTTTTTATCCATTCTGATACCCTATGTCTTTTGGTTGGCGCATTTAATCCGTTTACATTCAGTGTTATTATAGAAAGATACGGGTTTAGAGTCATTGTGATGTCTGTATGTTTTATGCTTGTAGTGATGTCTCTGGTACTTTGTCTCACAGGGTCCCCCTTAGGATCTCTTGTAGGGCTGGTTTAGTGGTGACAAATTCCTTCAGTTTTTGTTTGTTTGGGAAGACCTTTATCTCTCCTTCTATTCTAAATGACAGACTGCTGGATAAAGGATTCTCGGCTGCATATTTTTGCTGTCTAGCACCCTGAAAATCTCGTGCCAATTCTTTCTGGCCTGCCAAGTTTCAAAAGAGAGATCAGTCACGAGTCTTATAGGTCTCCCTTTATATGTGAGGGCACGTTTACCCCTTGCTGCTTTCAGAATTTTCTCTTTATCCTTGTATTTTGCCAGTTTCACTATGATATGTCGTGCAGAAGATCGATTCAAGTTACGTCTGAAGGGAGTTCTCTGTGCCTCTTGGATTTCAATGCCTTTTTCCTTCCCCAGTTCAGGGAAGTTCTCAGCTATTATTTCTTCAAGTACCCCTTCAGCACCTTTCCCTCTCTCTTCCTCCTCTGGATACCAATTATGCGTATATTATTTCTTTTTAGTGTATCACTTAGTTCTCTAATTTTCCCCTCATACTCCTGGATTTTTTATCTCTCTTTTTCTCAGCTTCCTCTTTTTCCATAACTTTATCTTCTAGTTCACCTATTCTCTCCTCTGCCTCTTCCATCCGAGCCGTGGTGGTTTGCATTTTGTTTTGCATTTCCTTTAAAGCGTTTTTCAGCTCCTCGTGACTGTTCCTTAGTCCCTTGATCTCTGTAGCAAGAGATTCTCTGCTGTCCTGTATACTGTTTTCCAGCCCAGCGATTAATTTTATGACTATTATTCTAAATTCACTTTCTGTTATATTATTTAAATCCTTTTTGATCAGCTCATTAGCTGTTGTTATTTCCTGGAGATTCTTCTGAGGGGAATTCTTCCGCTTGGTCATTTTGGATAGTCCCTGGTGTGGTGAGGACCTGCAGGGCACTTCCCCTGTGCTGTGGTGTATAACTGGAGTTGGTGGGCGGGGCCGCAGTCAGTCCTGATGTCTGCCCCCAGCCCACCGCTGGGGCCACAGTCAGACTGGTGTGTGCCTTCTCTTCCCCTCTCCTAGGGGCGGGATTCACTGTGGGGTGGCGTGGCCCGTCTGGGCTACTTGCACACTGCCAGGCTTGTGATGCTGGGGATCTGGCGTATTAGCTGGGGTGGGAAGGCAAGGTGCACGGCGGGAGGGGGGGGCAGGCTTAGCTCGCTTCTCCTTAGGTGATCCACTTCAGGAGGGGCCCTGTGGCAGCCGGAGGGAGTCAGATCCGCTGCCGGAGGTTTGGCTCCACAGAAGCACAGAGTTGGGTGTTTGCGCGGAGCGAGCAATTTCCCTGGCCGGAACCGGTTCCCTTTGGGATTTTGGCTGGGGGATGGGCGGGGGAGATGGCGCTGGCGAGCGCCTTTGTTCCCCGCCAAACTGAGCTCTGTCGTCCGGGGGCTCCGCAGCTCACCCTCCCTTTGTCCTCCAGCCTTCCCGCTTCCTGAGCAGAGCTGTTAACTTATGACCTCCCAGACGCTAAGTCGCGCTTGCTGTCGGAACACAGTCCGTCAGGCCCCTCCGCTTTTGCAAGCCGGACTCGGGGGCTCTGCTTGGCTGGCGAGCCGCCCCTCCGCCCCGGCTCCCTCCCGCCAGTCCGTGGAGCGCGCACCGCCTCGCCGCCCTTCCTACCCTCTTCCGTGGGCCTCTCGTCTGCACTTGGGTCCGGTGACTCCGTTCTGCTAATCCTCTGGCGGTTTTCTGGGTTATTTAGGCAGGTGTAGGTGGAATCTAAGTGATCAGCAGGACGCGCGGTGAGCCCAGCGTCCTCCTACGCCGCCATCTTCCTGCGCCTCTGAGAGAGATTCTTTAATTCATGACAAATATTTTCTTAGCATCAGTAGGTTCCAAATATTGCATGGAACATATTTGTCCTAAGAATTACTAATTCTAAAAAGTATTTGGTGTTTATTTGGAATTCACATTTCACTGGATGTACTGTGTTTCTTGTTTGCTAAATCTGGCAGGCATGATCTACAGCAGGGGTTTGACCCAAAGTGTAGGAAGAGGAAGATATTAGACACCAGGGCTCTCCAATCAGAGGATTATTGCAAGTTGGGAAGTTGACAATCAAGGTTGGGGATGAGTTTCTAGAACATTTAGGACAATTCAGGCTTGGTGTATGTGTTGTGCTTCAAAATGTTGGATTCTACCCTTCAATCTCCCCCGAACCTCCACCCTGCCCTTTCTGTTTTATCCAGGGAACAGATTAACATGAATTTCTTCTTGGAGGAATTGTCAACTCATTCATCATTCCTCAAACACTGAGTGCATATTGTATGTCAAACACTGTGTTGGTTTCTAAGGAGTGGGAACAGATGTGCACAGCCTCTGCCTTCATAGAGCGCCTAGTCAGAGGGGCCAAGATCAAATTTCCCCTTGCTATTGAAACTCTAAATCTGTCTCCTGGATTCAAAACCCCAACCCACTCCTTTTTTTCTTACTACCAATTAGATACCTGCTAGGTACAAATTAAATTCTATAGGTAGAAGAGAAATAAACAAAATGTGGTTTATAAGTTCATGAATCGTGCAGTTCAAGAATCTAATGGCAAAATGGAAAGTTTATGCCAACAATTATTTTTTAAAAATGGTGGAATATGATAAGAACAGTAAAAGACAAAGAGTGGGGGAGGGCTTACAGGAGCCATCACATCAGTGTGGGGGCATAGGAAGGCTTCTCACAGGAATCTGAGATGGGCTTAATGAATGCTGAGATATTTCCCCATGGCTCTGGATTTAGAATCATATAATCATAGAACCTTAGAATTAGAAGTATCCTCAGAAATCTACATATCCAAATTTTTTTCTTTTCTTTTTTTTAAAGTTTATTTATTTATTTTGAGAGAGAGAGAATGTGAGCAGGGGAGGGTCAGAGAGAGGAGGGGGAGAGAATTCCAAGCAGGTTCCTCACTGTCAGCGCCAGCGTCCGACGTGAGGCTCAAACCTGTGAACTAAAACCAGGAGTCGGACATTTAACTGACTGAGCCACCCAGCTGTCCCAATTCAAATGTTTTTTTCCAAAGCTTCCTTTACTGATGGTCATTTGCCTTTTGTTTTAATTCTCATATCTTCCTAAGAAGTCCACCATTGGTGGAAAGCTAATTGTTAGAAATAACAATTCAAAAAAGCTGAGTTGAAATCTGCTGTCCTAGCTTCCATCATGATTCTACCTCTGCTGTCTGCCTATTTATGACTTTAATCAAATACCTGGATGACGATGTAGAACATAAGCTCACCATTTTTTTGTGTGTGTGTGACAGAAGCATAGGAGTGGTAGCAAACACTACAAATGACACAGAGAAAATTCTAAGCCAGTGAGATGAGATGTAACAGTGATACATGCAAAATCCTACATTTAGATTCAAAAACATAAGTTACAGAGTAGAAGAAACTGGATTGGTAGAACTCCTGTGGAAAAGATCTAAGGGTTTAAATTAATTCTTAGCTTAATATGAGCCAACAATGTGATGCGACTGCTAAAAAAGCTAATCATCTTGAACTGAACAGCTAGAATGGTGTCAAGATCACAGAAACTGATAGTCCAAATGCAATTTGCCTTGGTCAGATTATCTTTATATGGTGTGTTCAATTTTGCATGCTTTATTTTAAGAGGTTAACGGATACCAACACTATTACCATTATACCTGGCAAGGAGAACCCGCATGTCACAAACATCAGTACAGAAATACTTTTTTACCCCCACTTTGAAACCCCTATAAATTGTGGAAAGCTTAAAATTGACTGATCAAATGGGAATTTTGGGAAAGGGACACATGTGCAAAAACTGGACTCTCCCAACTTGCTCTGAATGTGGAGGATGCTGGACCAAGAACATGATGGGATTGCGGGTATGAGAACAGGTATTGGTTAGAAGAAAATCCTAGCCTCTGTCTGGAAGCTGGAGAAAGAGCTGGGCTATTTTGTTTAATGTTGGCCACTCCAAATCTTCCCAGGTAGGTGTCTAGGCAACTGGGCCTCCCAGCTGACTGCGTTCCTGTGAAGTGTGATTTTGGGAAGTACTTAGAACAGCCTCAGATGGAAAAATGAGGCCATGGTGTTAGTGAATTAACCTGCTGGGGCTCCCTGGGGTGGTGGTGACTGGGGTGACCAGGACTAGTACCTGCCCCGGGTCCACATCCACCCCTCCCCTGTTCCAGCAGATTTGGGCCACCATTTAGGAGAGCACGACTCAGACTTTGGATTTCAAGTGTGATTCCCCACCTAGCTTTGGAGCACTGGGTGGGAACCTGGGCTGAGCATGAGCAAAGTGTGACTTAACAACTTAGAAGCATTTAGACATATGGTAAGTGACCTCCATTTATATTTGTTTACTCAGCCTATAAATGTCAAGACACAGGCAAAACATTTCAATGCCTCTAGTTTAAAATTTCCTCTATTAGGGGTTATACTAATTTCCTCTAACAGCAGACTTATTTGCATCCCTAACCACTGCCCACCTTTTTTTGTTTTAACAATCTATTTAAAATAATTTTTTTTAAGTAGGCCTCACATCCTGTATGGAGCCCAACATGGTACTTGAACTCATGACCCTGAGACCAAGACCTGAGTTGAGATCAAGAGTCAGATGCTCAACCAATCAAGAATGAGCCAGGCACCTCTGTAAAATAGATTCTATGTCTACGTAACATACCTAGTATAAGAGACTGATACACAGTAAGTGCTCAATAAATGTTTGCTTTTCCCCTTTGCGTTCTTTTTCTACCTTCCAAGCACAACTAGAAACAGCATGTTTCACAAGCTTCATCTTGATCTGAGCTTTGAGACCCTATTCATGCAGGATCTTGTACATTTGAGCTGGATTCTAAGCCCTTTTGCCATGACTCAGTTTGTTGAGCATCCAACTTCCACTCAAGACATGATCTTGCGGATGGTGTGCTTGAGCCCTGCATCGGGCTCTGTGCTGACACCTCAGAGCCTGGAGTCTGCTTCAGATTCTGTATCCCCTCTCTCTGTCCCTCCCTGCTCACTCTCTCTCTCTCCCTCTCTCTCTCTCTCTCTCAAAAATGAATAAATGTTAAAAATAATAAGGACTACTGGGATGCCTGGGCGGCTCAGTCAGTTGAGCATCTGACTCTTGATTTCTGCTCAGGTCATGATCCCAGGGTTGAGGGATTGAGCCCTGTGTTGGGTTCTTTACTGAGTGTGGAACCTGCTTAAGATTCTTTTTCTCTCTTGGGGCGCCTGGGTGGCGCAGTCGGTTGAGCGTCCGACTTCAGCCAGGTCACGATCTCGCGGTCCGTGAGTTTGAGCCCCGCGTCGGGCTCTGGGCTGATGGCTCAGAGCCTGGAGCCTGTTTCCGATGCTGTGTCTCCCTCTCTCTCTGCCCCCTCCCCCGTTCATGCTCTGTCTCTCTCTGTCCCAAAAATAAATAAACGTTGAAAAAAAAAAAATTAAAAAAAAAAAGATTCTTTTTCTCTCTCCCCCTCTGCCTCTGTCCCCTTTTGCTTTCTTTCTCTAAAATAAAAAGATAAAAATTAAAAAGAACTACCCCCCAAACTCTCTGATATTCACAATGTTTTCTACAGATGTTTTTTTTTTTCCTTTAGATTGTGGTATGTGTGTGTTGTGTGGAGAGAGAGAGAGAGAGAGAGAGAGAGAGAGAGAGAGAATGAATGACTTCAGGCAAGATTTTCCTTCCTTGAATCCTCCACTCTTTGTGAAGCCTATTATTCTGTTTAGGGTAGCTAGTCCTAAGTTTCATTATAAACTTTCATGCCTGCCTTTTCTTTAGTCATTTGAAAACAACTTAAAAGATCAGTGTATATCTTTGAGTACGTTACCATTTTCCTTTGTATCCTTTGATTTTAGGTTGCAGAAATAGACTCTGAGCAAGAGGAAAAGGGTTTATTGAAAGGGTGCTGGGGGTGCTCACAGACTTAAAAGAAGAGGGATCCCCTAGATGTCAGGAAGAGCAGTCTAGTTCTAGGAATTTGGGAAATGCTTGTGTATTGACTGATTCAGCTTTAACTGTCTGCCTGTGTGTCTTTGCTCTGTACTCATGTCCTGGGAGTGAGACTGGCCAGTGGGATCAGAGGGTGTGAAGACCTGTGATTAGCAGAACTTCATGCGTTTGGGCAGTACAGGTCCCTAAGGAAGGAAAGCCAGTGAGAAAATCTACACATACCCAACCCATTTTCTTGGCAACGTTTGGAATTACTGTAGAGATATCCTTCATTTCCATATTATCAATTTGTTCATATTGAAGCCCAGAAAAATAAATTTCTTTCATGACAGCATGTTATCTGGTCTCAACTCTGCCTGCTTGAATCTTCAAGACGTATGGCAAGGAATAGGGAGAATGGGGGGAAGGGCAGGTTTATGTGGGGTGGGAAAGATGGTGAGTGTGATTTTGGATCTGTTGTGTGAAGCACCACTGGGGCAAGCAGATAGCACTAACACCCAACTGGAACTATAGGTCTTGAGCCCATAATAAAATGAGGACAAAGAATGTAGATTTAGAAATTGCTATTCGTTTGATATTTTTTTTTAATTTTTTTTTAACGTTTATTTATTTTTGAGACAGAGAGAGAGAGAGCATGAACAGGGGAGGATCAGAGAGAGGGAGACACAGAATCCGAAACAGGCTCCAGGCTCTGAGCTGTCAGCACAGAGCCCGACGCGGGGCTCGAACCCACGGACTGCGAGATCATGACCTGAGCCGAAGTCAGCCGCTTAACCGACTGAGCCACCCAGGCGCCCCTCGTTTGATATTTTAATTAGATACTCAAGCAGCAATTATTAAACACCCGCTTCATAACCAAATGTTTTGAGGGCTAGAATTACAAAAAAAAAAAAATTGAATAATTTGAGAGTAATTCTTAAGAAGCTTATAGACTGCAGGAAAACAATGGACAAGTCAATCAATAATTGTGATATCATATCCAGGAGGGCAATGTTTGAGGTTTACCCAGGGTGCCAGGGAAATACAAAGAAAGGGCATTTAAAGTGGTTCCAGATCCTTTGCCTAACTGTCACTTGCTTTAATAGGGTATCTTCCTACTCTTGACTGCTTTGATCATTAGAATTTATTTTTGCTCAAGACCCATTCTGTGCCCCTGCTTTGTTAGATCTACCCCCATGCAGCACCTGGACTGGCCTGTACCATTCTGGAGGCTACTGTAGTCCTAGCATGACAATAAAATACCAGAGGGCTAGAGATTTTGAGTAAACATGAACTGATGATAATAAAGACATCCTATTAAAAAATATTAAGATATGCTATTACCCCAAAAACATTTTTAGTCAGTATCTGTTTTTTTTTTAATACTTTTGTTCATTTGGTAATATTTTTTAGCCAACCCCTTCTTTTTCAGCCCAATTAACAACAACCGTAGCAAAGGTATACTTAAAAAAAAAGCGCCCTCTAGTCATGCAACCAAAATTACTATTTTAGTTGCACTATTTAACTCTGCTAGGGCCCTGGAAGAGATGACCTAGAATAAAGTAATTCAGAATTCATTTTCAATGTTCTCAGCTACCAAATCTCTTTGAATGCATATTTGTTCATTAGTTTTAAACACTTGTTCTGAACATAGAGTACACCATGATGTTTCTGCAAGGAGTGCTGACACCCTTTTTAGTGCTAATGCTTAATCTGCATTATTTTTCCTTTTAATTACATTGTATAAAAATTTACTACACATCAGTCTTAAAAGATGTTAATGAGTGTTGTATAATAGTCTGCTTTTTCCAATTATATAAACTACCCTTTTCTTGGCCTTAATACTTTATTATATTTTAATAGAATGCTTGATGTTTAAAAATAGTATTTAAATATTTATGTATAAAAGCTTATTTATCAACTTTTGGGAGAAATTTAAGTTATAAAACCCATGTACTATCTTCACCACGTCAAGATGTTAAAATCAAGCCAGCAACTTTAAATGCAGTTTCTAACTCCCTGTCTTGTTCTCTACATAGTTCACCATTTCCAGGGAGTCTTGACACATACAAGTAAAGTTTGGGAGAAGAATCAAGGTATTATGATGGCTCAGTAGCCACTAGTCCCTATCACCTACAAAGGTCCCCAGGAGAATGAGCTATGTTGACTGACCCTCCAGGCATTGTTATACCATGACTGGTGAGGCAATATGGTTTTTGGAACACAGGGTTTATTACTCTGGTCTCCATACACAGCAGTAAGGGGTCTATAGAATCTAAGGTGTTCTGGGGCCCACAGGTTCCTCGTAGACCCTTCTCCCCCAGAACCCAACTGCTTTGTCATGGGCTTGCAATGTTTGTCCCCATTCTTAAACACCCAAACTGCATCTAGTGTCTGTCTCTATTTTATGATCCTAACCTATCTTACTTAAATAATTTCTTCCTTTTTATCATGCCTGCTCTCCCAGAACCTTTCTGATCCAGATTGATTCTTTGTTTAAAGAAAATTAATTTTACTTGTGGAAAAATACACATAATGTAAAATTTACCAACCGACCATTTTTAACATATAGTTAGTAGTGTTAAATACATTTCACACTGTTCTGTAACCAATCTCCAGAACTTTTTTTATCTTGAAAAACTATAATTCCATACCCATTAAACAATTCCCCCTCCCCACAGCCCCAAGCCCCTGGCAACTACCGTTGAACTTCTGTCTCTATAGTTTGACCACCTGAGGTACCTCTATAAAGTGAATTCATACAGATATGTCTTTTTGCAACTGGCTTATTTCACTTAGTAATAATGTCCTCGAGTTTCATCCACATTGTAGTATGTGTCAGAATTTCCTTCCTTTTTTTTCTTTAATATTTTATTTATTTTTGAGAGACAGAGAGAGACAGAGCACAAGTGGGGGAGGGGCAGAGAAGAGGAGGAGACACAGAATCCAAAGCAGACCAGGCTCCAAGCTGTCAGCACAGAGCTGACATGGGGCGTGAACTCATGAACCACGAGATCATGACCTGAACCAAGTCGGATGCTCAACCGACTGAGCCACCCAGCACCCCCACTTTTTTTTAAGTTTATTTATTTTGAGAGAGCGAGAGAGCATGCACATGCAAGAAGGAGAGGGGCAGAAAGAGAGAGGAGAGAGAAATCCAAGCAGGACCATGCTGAGCCTGATCCTACAACCATGAGATCCTGACCTGAGCCAAAATCAAGAGTCAGATGCTTAACTGACTGAGTCATCCAGGCACCCCAGGATTTCATTCCTTTTTTAAAAATTTTGTTTAATGTTTATTTTATTTTTGAGAGAGAGAGAGAGCAAGCGAGCACGAGTGGGGGAGGGACAGAGGATGAGGGAGACACAGAATCTGAAGCAGACTCCAGGCTCTGAGCTTTCAGCTCGAACTCCCAAAACCATGAGATTGTGACCCGAGCCAATTTGACACTTAACCGACTGAACCACCCAGGTGCCCCAGATTCCCTTCCTTTTTAAGGCTGAATAATATTCCATTGCATGCATACACCACATTTTTTTATCCATTCATCCTAGGTGAACATTTGGGTTGCCTCTACTTTTTGGCTATTGTGAATAATGCTGCTATGAACATGAATATACGAATATCTCAAGAGCAGACTCCTTTTTTTGGATAACATACCTGTATATTAAAAATACCCCTTTTGCTATGGAAAGCTTCAAATATGTGAAAAAGCTGAGAGAATAGTATAACTTCAGAACATCTGTCACTCAGCTTCTACAGTTATCAACTCGTAACTTGTTGTCATATTTCACCTTATCTCTACTTCCAATACCTGCTCTGGATTATTTTCAGGTAAAACCCACACATCATATAATTTCATCTGTTAATATTTCAGAATATATCTCTAAAAAGAATAAGAACTATTTTTATTTTATTTTATTTATTTTTTAATGTTTATTTATTATTGAGAGACAGAGAGAGAGACAGAGCATGAGCACAGGAGGGGCAGAGAGAGGGAGACAGAATCTGAAGCAGGGTCCAGGCTCTGAGCTGTCAGCACAGAGCCCGATGTGGGTCTCGAACCCATGAACCGTGAGATCATGACCTGAGCCAAAGTCGGATGCCCAACCGGCTGAGACACCCAGGTGCCACGAAAAAGAACTATTTTAAAGGTAAAGATAATATCGCTTTCACACCAAAAAAAATAACAATAAATCCTCATTATCAATAAGCCAGTTATTTTTACATTATGCCAATTATTATTATTTTTTTAAAGTTCACACATTGATTTGTTTGAATGGAATCCAACCAAGGTCCACACTTTGTGATTGGTTCGTGTGTCTCTTAAGTCTCCTTTTAATCCATTTTGTTGCCCCTCTCTTTTCCTTGAAATTTTCTTCAAGAAATTGTTTTTAAGTTATTAGTAGTATTATGAAGAGTTTTGCAAGCTTTAGATTTGGCTAATTGTGTCCTTGTGGCTCATTTGACATTGTCTTTGGTCTCCTGAATTTCTTATAAATTGGTCGTTGGATTCAGATGCTGGGATCAGATTTAGAATCAACTTTTATTTTTTATTTTTTATTTATTATTATTATTTTTTATTTTGGGTCTAAACTAATCTGTGGATGGGGTTGTATTTTCCATTTGGCAGTACTTGATGTGTGATTGTCTCTTTTTTACGATTATTACCGAGTACGCCCATCAATTCATTCAATGTTGCAAAATGGAGATGATCTAATTCTATTTTTCTTTCTTCATTATTAACTAGTATACAACGGAATGCCCCTTCAAACTAATATACAAAGTAATTCCATACAAAGTAATGTCCTTTCATTCATTATTTTGTTTTCCTGAGATACAATTTTTACAGAAAAGGAAGGCTAAATGCTTGATTATTTTCCTTTGCTTACAGTTTTCTAAGCAATGAGCTGGCTCCCTAGGATCCTCCAAAAGTAACCAATAAGAGTTTCTTCTTTTAGTATAATTTTGAACTCAGTGATTTAAAATACTTGATGTGTTGAATTTATCGCGATTGGTTCCTGACGCCTTTTGGTGTGACCCCAAGACTCACTGACAGATTCTGAGTTGTCTGTTATGACAAGATATTCCAGGCACATTTTGTGCTTTGCAATTCCAGGCCTGGAGTCAGCCACTCCTCCAAAGACCTTGGCTCCTTTATTAGGAATTGTATTTAGAGACCACAATCTGGCTATTGTCACGGATTGGTTTTTAGTGGAAAGAGCTGGCAAATATGCTTTCCATTTTAAAGATAAAATATATTCTAGGTCCATACTGATACTTGCAATTCAATTTCAGGACTATAGTGTTTTTACTTAATTTCATGAATCTTATATTTGTGTTTCCTCTTACTTAATGCCAAAATAATTGGTCTTCAATTCTATCAGGATAATTTCTTCACCTTTTTTCTTGTTACTCCATAATATATATACAACAGTCTCAGTATAGGAACCCAACACTATCACCAATAATAAAAATTCTGAGAAACAATTTAAGATTATTTTCTGCAGTTATTTTCTCATTAGGGTATATTCTACTAGGGATGTGTACGATAGAATTACTAGGTTTAAAACTGCTTGGAAATTTCTTCTTTAAATGTTTATTTATTTGAGAGAGAGAATAAACTTGAGAGAGTGAGAGCAAGAGATACATACAGAATGTGAGCAAGGTGAGGGCAGAGAGAGAGGGAGACACAGAATCTGAAGCAGGCTTCAGGCTCCAAGCTGTCGGCACAGAGCCCTATGCAGGGCTTGAACTCACAAACCGTGAGATCATGACCTAAGCCGAAGTCAGACGCTTCACCACTGAGCCACCCAGGCACCCCAAGAAAATCTTTTCTTCAGGTGCTTATGCCACCAATTAGAATCACAGTGAAATTCCATTGTTTATTTACTTTTATTTATGGGTATTTTTAAAACTTTATTTCATAATCGTGTAAAATACTTATGTGGTCCAAAAATGAAATCAAAGCAAGATACATTTTGAAAAGTTTAACTTTCTCACTATTTGTTCCTCAGGAAGTCCTTATAGGTATTTATTTTAGTCCATTCTTTATTTTAAATCTAGTACTTATTTATTTCATGTATTGAATATATTCCATTTTACCAATAAAAAGATACAATATTTAAAACTCAAGTATAAAATATCTGATATTTATATCTTTAGTAATCAGATTACTGAGTTGTAGGAGATGATTCTAATGGTAGACATGTAACAAAGGAGAGACACTCAATACAGCTGTGAAAGAATGAGAGAGAGAGAGAGACAAAACAGAAGGACATGAAGTTGGTGGAATAAAATGAGAGGAAGCTGGCTTAGATCAGACTTGGATTTTATAGGAACATGGAGCTGATGTGTTGAGAATAGGCTGGAGGGGAGACGGTGAATGCAAGGAGACCAGTTAGGATGTCAGTGACTAGTCAGAGAAGATGGTGGCTTGTCCTAGGGTGTTGATAAGTGAAGGATGAGATGTGGTGAGATGCTGGATATATTTTGAATATAGATCCCCTGGGGAGTGAATTCAAGTCACAGTAAGAAGGACCCAGGACCATTTGTAGGTGGGGAGGAAGAAGAATGGGAAACAAAATGAGTGATTTCATGAAAACCTCTCTAAGACATTGTAACTGAAGCAAACTTGATTTGAGACCCCTCTGACTGGGACACTGAGAAGGGTCCATGTGACATGGTATCTAGTGCCTGTCTGCCTGGCGATGGCAGAGTCTGGTGAGAGATGTGGTGATAGAAAGGCAGGCCAGAACAGAGTGACAGAAAAAACATGTGTGAGCACTTTAGGCCATGCCAGAGACTCCCAATGGCATTGGGCCTGTAGGGGGACACACTTTGTGTTCTGTCAAGGTAGGCATGAGAGTCAGTGAAGTTCAGACCAGTGCCATGAATGGGACTCTACTTGAGTGTGCAGGTGGGTTAAGAATTATGGTTGTAGACTGAACCTACCCGGGCTTCAGGAAGGACATTGGCTCTGCTCCCCCAGTCACTGTAAGAAGTTAGGTCTGTCAGTGCTGAATCAGATTGCCATTGAGTGGATTCATAACTACTTAAAAAAATGGCTCAATGGGTAGACATGGTCAGTTTTCTGGAGCATGTCATGTCTGTGTGGTAGAGATGCCATGACAAGAGAACCAGGAAAGTGACAAGCGATGGACAGTGAGCATTGCCACTTGCAAACACGGGTGGCCAACCGCACCATCTCCACCGGTGTGCATGTGGGTGCTGCTATGTTCATATGAAGGCTGGTGCGAAGACAGTGACACGTACGCCGTTTCTATTCTCCCATGCTCTGGAATGCCAGCGTACAGAGGTTTGCCAAGTGTTCTGGTCCTTAAAGTAGAGACTAATAGCAATGCTTAACCCAAGTGGACATCTAACAAGTTCTCATCAGCCTGTGCTTGAAATTATTCAGTTAAATGTGTATCGAATGTTTATTAGATGCCAGACACTGGGCTAGGCTCTGAGAATACAGAAATAAATAAAACATGCCTGTGTCCTTTTGAGTTAATAGTTCAGCAACAGGAGTCTGGCACAGAAAATCACTAGTTCTGTACAATGCGGTACATCTATGGTGAGTCAGGTATAAGCTGCTTTTGGGGATGTGGAGGTGGGGACCTCACCCAGCTCAGGGTTAAGGAGAAGCTTCCTAAAGTAGGTGATGCCTAGACTGTGCTGGAGGCTGGCAGGGTAGGAAGCAGCTCAGTGGAGGGACAGCAGTACAGAGACAGGTCTCCTAGGGAAGAAGAGGACGAGCCCAAGAATGATGTGCAGACACCTAATAGTGCCCGGCAGGAGGTGGCGAGGTGGAGGCCGACACATCCACAGAGGTCCTCCCTCGAAAGCCTTAAATGCCATCCTAATGAGCTTGGACTCATTCTGGGCTCCCAATAAGCCACTTACTTAAAGGCTTTTAGGGCAGGGGTATTAGGAATGAAGGGCACATGGTGGATCTAAGAAGGAGCTATTTGGTGTAATTTTGTGACCAGAAACAAAACAAAACATTTCTTTATATAAAATTCAAACATTACCAAAATACATAATGTGGAAAGTGAAATTTCAACTCCCACATCATTGATGGTTTGGCTCTAATTCCTCCAATTTGTTAAATTCTGAAGATGACTTGTTATTGATGGCAGGAGGGGGGTGAAAATCAGATAACAACATGATACATTTTGCAACTAGCTTTTTTTCATTTTCAATGTATTTTGGGCACATTTGCATTTTCCCATAGATCTGCCTTATTTTTTTTTAGATCTACCTTAAGAAGCAGTATATATTCTACAGCATGAATGAAACATTTTTTAAAAACTATTTTTTGGATGAATATTTGGATTCTTCCCAACTTTTCTTCCTTTAAAAATCTTTTCCTAGGGGTGCCAGGCTGGCTCAGTCAGTTGGGCTCCAACTTCAGTTCAGGTCATGTCTCACAGTTCGTGACTTGAGCCCCACGTTGGGCTCTGTGCTGACAGCTTTAGAGCCTGGAGCCTGCTTCAGATTCTGTGTCTCCCTCTCCTCTCTGCCTCTCCCCCTGCTCATGCTCTATCTCTCCTCTCAAAAATAAATAAAAATTTAAAAAATAAAAATCTTTCCTAAATCAAAGCAATGCATGTAACTAGTTAAGAAAACAACACCGTGGGCTTCTGATGAAAACAAGAGTGTTCTGTCTCATCTCTCCCCACTCCTGTCCCCTCTCCTCTTGGGCAACGCCTATCAACTCTTCTCATTGTTTTCTTTAAGTGCTGTTTCTTGATTTTTCAATTTTAGATGTTATTTATTCATATTCTAAAATGGAAGATAAGAAATAGGCTCTCTTAGACTCCCCACACCAACACATATACAAAACACTTTCCTTTATCTCATATTGCCAGTGTAGTTACAAACATATTTTCAATTAAATCAATATTCAGTGTTGACAATATTATGATTATGAAATTATTTCTCAGAGTTGAGCCAGTTAGGTTTGAGTGAGTACATTTTCTTCTATATCTAGATCTAGATCTATATCTATATGGATATAGATATATATATATACATGCATATATATGCATATATATGCATATATATATACACATTCTTGTTTCTGTGAAGCAGTTGATAATTCATCCAAAACCTTTGCCAAACTGCTATAACACCCCTCAGTGTGTTCCAACACATCACATGTTCTAGAAGTTTTTCTTTCTTTTTGGAGGCATCCCTCCAAGGGTCCCTCCGTCATCCTGCTTCCCCTCGGATGGGTTCTTCCCTGGGCTGTTGAGCAGCCGTTGCCTGGAACTGCTCATCTCCACCATCCTGGGAATTCCCTTTGCCCCCTCCTGCTTTGGGGCCCCTGTGTCCTAGTTACCATATCTCCCTTTACTTGGGTTTCTTCCCTTGTTTTGGTGCAGTGCATCCTCCAATAGATTCCTAAGAATCTCTTAAGGAATTTCATGAAATATTTAGGAGGCAGAATTCATAAACATAGTGGTCAGCTGGATGTAGAGTGATGAGAGAGGAAGGAATAAGAAACGATCCCCAAGCTCATGTATGAAGTGTCTAAATGGCTAATTGCAGAAGAATTGGGCTGGGTTTGAAGGTGGAATGAAGACACGAGTTACCTGAGACGTCTGGCAAGCAGCTAGCAAATATCCATGTGAATTTCAGGAAAGATGTTAGAGATAGAGATCATGAATTTGTACTTGTCCATCTGGATATGGTTGTTAACTAGGTGAGTAAATGAGACTGGTTGGGAAAAGGATGGAGAGTGAGGGTAAGAGCAAGCCAAGCATAAAGACCAGTTACACATGAATGTTTAAAAACGGTAAGCCAGGCAATGAGCCCACAATGAAGGCTGAGGAGAAACCATAAGGCAGCAGGAAAACCAGGAGGAATTAAAGCCAATGGGCAGTAGACAACAGATTATAGGAACGTACAATGTATAACAGAGAATTTGAAGGAGGAGTGGGTCTATTAAGATAATGTAAAATGGCAAAAAGATAAAAATAAAAATGTGTACGGCAACATTATTTATAGTAGCAACAACTGGGAAACGAACTTTACCATTCATCTCTGGGGAACATGTTATATAAATAATGGTACATGCACTCACTGGAGAATTATGCCCCTATCAAGAATTACACAGATTTATGCTTACTGACATTTATACTTACTGTTCAGGAAAAGCATGCAAGTCACTGAAAAAACGAGTATTATATGTTCCAATTTATGTAAATCTCTATACACATAGCCATCTGCTTGCGCATGTAGGCATAGACTAGAGAGATGTTCGGGAGAATGTTCACCAAAATGTTAACGGTGATTATCTCTGGAAGAGGAGACTGGGGTAATTTTATTTTCTTCTTTGCATTTAAAGTATTGCTTAAATTTGTTACAATAATTATGTATAAAAAAAAAACTGCAAATGTAGGGACAGAGAGTACATAGGAATCTTTGTACTTTCTGCTCAGTTTTGCTAGTACCCCTAAATCTGCTTTAAAAAAAATGAAGTCTAATAAAATTTTTTAACATAAAGTGTGTTACTAAAAGGTAAAAAAGCTAATGATGTTAACCACTCCAGAGAGACTGAGTAGTTTAATACTGTGAAGGAGGAACACAAAGTACGTTAGAATAATCTGAGGAGTGAATGGGGCTCGAAGATAATGAAATGCCAAAGATCTTTCTAGAGCTTGAATGAAATGGAGGGCAAGAGATAGAGCGATAGACAGACAATAACTCCCTTCTTCCTCCATCTTCCCCACTCCCCTCCTTTAATTCATTCTGAACACTGTTGCCAGGTAAATTCCCCAGAAACCACGTTATCTTGTCACTCCCATACCAGACTTCAGTGACTCCCGCCCCATGAAGCTGAAATGGGCCTGGTTGCCTTTCCGAGGCCTCTATAACCTGAATTCATCACCATCTCCATATTAACCAGCTTTTTCACGCACACCAATTTTTTTTTTTAAGTCTTAAATGTATGCTTACTGAACATATACTTATAGGTCAGGTACTCTTAAAATCACTCTTTAAAATTGTGCATCATTGAATACCACCAGGACAAAGTCATTATGGTCTCTGCCATCATTGTAGTTATAAACCAATGAGGAGGTCAGACTTCTATACAGCTAATGGTAGCCCAGAGTAATAGGGCTGTAACTGATTTATGTGCAGCTATGCAGCCCACAGAGCAAGGGGCTCTGATCCCGTACCAGCACCTGCTGTTGTTCTGTGGTCCACCTCATCACTCCTTAATCTTTGTAAATGCCTATATCCTCCTAACATTTCATATCATAGATCAAGTCTAGCCTTGACATCTTTCTTCTTATGACTTGCATGGCACTTTGTTATGATCCCTTTATCTTTTGGGCCTTACAGTATCTCCTATTCTTAGTTAACTCTGTGTGTGGATGAACAACTTCTTCACAGTGACCGTGAGCTTTGAAAGCTGTCACAATATCTAGCACAGGCAGCAAGTGCAAAATATGAAAATTACCAGGAGGCTTCTCACCCAAGATCCTTAACATTTAGAAAGAAAATAAAATTAATTTTGAAGGTGGTTTATTTGAAGGCATCCTAATACAATCTGTAGGTAACACCAGTTCTGAGGGATAGAAGAAGAGAGGGTACAGGATGGGTGGTTACTAGGGCTTCAGAAGGATGGACTTTATAGTAATGAAAAACTAGAGAAAAAAAATGGGTGCAGTCAGAACCCAATTGAGATGGCATACACAATAAATAAATCCAAACTCAATTATTATGCGTGGCAGAGAATAAAAGTTCAATTATTATTCAAGACTATAAAAAGCACAAGTATGGTCTAAGTATGAGGTGCATTATGAATCTGTGGTTAAAGAGACAATTGCAATAATGAATATGTAAACCGAAATATGACCTTGCCAAAGCTGGGAAGGCATCTTTATACTGCCTTTATGAGGATATCACATCTAAGTTTTCTCTTAATATTTAAAAAGGAATATGCAAACATCACGGAGCCCTATCTCCCAAATTTTATTCCACTGCACATTAGGTCAGCAGCATGTTATTAATGGGTGTTCCATTTTTAACACGGTCTATGAAACTGGGAAATGTTGTTACAGGAGACCTGAAATCTTTTGATTAAAATGATGTGAAGCACCTGTGAATAGAGTTTAAAAGAGAAGAGATTTTTTAAGGAGTAAAATAAAACTGAGGAGAGGAACAAGTGGCTGTAAGTAAAAGGAGGGTTATTGTAAGTTGGGTACATCACAGCTGCTTTATCTCCATAAAGTCAGAAATTGACATGGTGCAGCTAGAGAGAGTTGGGTTAGCAATGGACTGGTTAGTGAGGTGTGAGAGAATATTAAATTATTATTGCAAGAGAACCTATCATCTTCAACTTTGGGCACATGATAGGAAAGGCCAAAAACCATTTAAGGGTGATTTATAGATCTTGCTGCCTGGAGCTGCCAGGGAAATGACCCTCTGAATATCTTTTGCACTCTAGAATTCCATGAATCTAGCACTGTGGACCCTAGAATGAGGGGTATTACTGTAAGAAGATCTGGCCCCAGCTCCTCCTCTGCCACCAACCTACTGAGCCATTTATAAGATGATGATCATGATGTCTCCTACTATCTGACAGGAATTTCCTCAAGATTAATTTCATAATGCTTGTAAGGCACTTTCACTTGCAGGGAGAAACATGCTGAAAATATTTACAGTAATTAGCTGAATCAAAAGAAATTGCTGGTATTTGACCATATATAGTCTATAAAAATGGCAATTTCATATGGTTTAACTAAACACAATTCATCATACATCAAGCCTCTTATGTGGCAGGCAGGGGCTGGTTCTAGGGACATAAAGATGACTGAGACATTGTCCCTGCCCTCAGGGAGCTCTCAGACCGTGAATGGAAAAACTTCAATGCAGGTAAACAAGTGCTACAGTGGAGGTATTACAAGATGCTGTGGCTAAAAGAGAGGGAATCAGCAATTCTGCTGGACCAGGAGGGGAAGCCCAGCAAGAGCCGAGCAATGGGTGGCTTTGTAGAGGATGTGACATTAATTTAGGCTGGACCTTGAAGGTTAAGGAATTCATCAAGTGGGGAGGACCATTCTAGGCTGGGGAAATAGCTGTATAAAAACAAAGAGGTGTGAAAAAGACTTTCTGGAGAAAAAAAAAAATTTAAATATTAAATAATAAGATAAGGAGACATTAATCAAATCCTCTGTAACTCATTCCTATTGCAATGTCCTCTTATTGAATATTAATTAGTATTTATCCTATTTTGCTCTTGTTTAATGGGCATTTTGCATATTTATCAGATGGCTACAAGCACAGGATGCCTTTCAACAGAAAACAAGATGAAGCTGGACAGGTTAGCTGGAGCCCCGTGTACTGCAACGAGAAGAGGCTTCATGCTGTGGGTGTTGAAGAGGCACTAGAGAATTTCAGGTAGGGTACTGACATGATCAGCTTTGGGAAAAGAAGACCACTGTGGTGGTTTCATGGGGAAGAGATGAAAAGCAGGGGCTAGCAGAAGCCAGGACAGTAGTTGGGGAGCCATACAGAGGAAAGGATCTTAGAAAGCCACAACATTTAAGGGATGAGGGCAGTTTGGGAAGCAGAAGAACTGAAGAAGGTGAGTTACCAAAGTCAAGGAATTTAAAAAAGTGAAATAAGTTTAATGAGATAAAAACTGAACACTAGCCCTCAGGTCTAGAAAGTGGTCATTGTTTATCTTAGCAAAAGCAGTTCAGTGGAGTGGACAGAAGCCACATCCCTGTGGATTAAACCTCAAATGGGAGGTAAGGATTCTTTGGATGCAAATCTACTTTTAAAGAAGATTTACCGGAGGGGTGCTTGGGTGGCCTAGTCAGTTAAGTGTCTAACTTCAGCTCAGGTCACGATCTCATAGTTCATGGGTTCAAGCCCCGCATTGGGCTCTGTGCTGAAAGCTTGGAGCCTGGAGCTTGCTTCAGGCTCTGTGTCTCCCTCTCTCTCTCTCTGCCTCTCCCCCACTCGCATTCTGTCTCTCTCCTTCTCAAAAGTAAATAAACATTAAAAAAATTAAAAAAAAAAGATTGACTGGAAAGGAAAGAAGAGCCTTATGAGAACTAGAAGGGGCTACAGAACTGAAGGAAAGGTTATGGTTGTTCTTTTGTTATTTTGGAAAGAGCAGGGAGTCTTGAGCAGGTATGGAGTTTAGGGTAAGAAACAAGGGGAAAAGGAGGGACAAGTGTGAGATCATAGAGAAGGAAGGAGGCAATAGTTTCAAACAGCCAGGAAGGTTCCTTCTGCCCTCCAGACCAAGGGGAGTTGGCGAGCATGGATGCAGATATGGATAAATTAGATAGTGAGACTGGGGGGCAGAGGGAGGGTTAGGAAGCAACATCTTTGACTTCTTGTTCTCTGTGCAGTGGAAGCAAATGTTATCAGTGGAGAATAGATGGGTTGGATTGAGGTTGGAATAGGGCACTTGACTGCATCATTGAGGGTGTGAGATGGCTGTGGTGAGTGACTGGGGCAAGACAAACTTGCCAAGAGTGCTGAGTGCCCAGAAGAGGCTGGAAACCACAAACTGTGGTGGTTGTGATTCACATGTTTGTTATTTTTTTCCAAGCAGTGCTGGCAGCACAGATTCAGGAGATTAGGAGGATAAGCAGGGCTCAGGAGAGGGGGTGTAAGGGTGGTGAGGACAGAGGTCACTGAAAAGGAGTGGCTGACTTGCTGAATCTTCATGATGATTCAGAGTACACAGGACAGGAAGTAGAACCTGCTGGACTTGGGACAATGATGGATTCAGGAAAATGATGGATTCAATGTGTCTCCTGAATCCAGGCTCATGGAGGTCTTAGGAGGTCTCAGCAGGCAGGGACAGTGAGAACAAAGAGAGGGAGTTGATTGCATAAAGGGATATGGCTGGGGAGTGGCTGGTCAGAGTTCAAGGTGTCAGTGGTGGAATAGTTCAGAGTCATAACAAGAACCCTGTAGGGCTGCAAGAGTGGAGTGCTCGAGTATGGCACAGGTGAAGGTGGAGGGAGCCAAGTAGAGTAAAAAACGTTCAGGCAAGAATGAGAGATATATTTCTCAAAGATATTTCCTTGCTCAGGATAGTGGGATAGGGATAGAGAAGGTAGAGATTATAGATTGGTTTCCAAATTGTTGTTTAGGAAAACACACTCAATAAAGTTTGGTTCTTCTCTGAGAATACTCTTTAGCCAAGTGGTTTGGTGTGCCACAATCTCCTACTATAATATTTACTTCCTTTTCTTTCTTTGTAATAGGATTAGAAGATGACCTCTCAAGTGGGCCATGGCTTGCTGTCTTCTATTTTCCAGCTTCCTTCTAGCTTCCCCATCATTTCCTGCCATCTGAGGCTGGTGGGTGGTTCACCAACAACTACCTCTGTTCTTGCTAATCATCATTTACCTGCCTGAGGATGTCAACATTAAAAAAAATTTTTTTTTTAATTTTTTTTTTTTCAACGTTTATTTATTTTTGGGACAGAGAGAGACAGAGCATGAACGGGGGAGGGGCAGAGAGAGAGGGAGACACAGAATCGGAAACAGGCTCCAGGCTCCGAGCCATCGCCCAGAGCCTGACGCGGGGCTCGAACTCACGGACCGCGAGATCGTGACCTGGCTGAAGTCGGACGCTTAACCGACTGCGCCACCCAGGCGCCCCTAAAAAATTTTTTTTAATGTTTGTTTATTTTTGAGAGTGAGAGAGAGACAGAGAGTGAGCAGGGGAGGGACAGAGAAAGAGGGAGACACAAAATCCGAAGCAGGCTCCAGGCTCCAAACTGTCAGCACAGGGCCTGACGCAGGGCTTGAACCCATGAGTCATAAAATAATGGCATGAATCGAAGTTTGACCCTTAACCAATTGAGTCACCCAGGTGCCCCAGGAGGTCAACATTTGTAGGGGCTGTAGAGATTTGCTTCTATGTAGTAGTGGCCATTTCAGAGTCCAGATCTGGTTTCTCTTTTCCCAGCATCCTTCTCTTCCTGGGGCTGGTTTCTAAATGCTTCTACCCACACATGAGGGAGTTGTCTGTCTGCCAACCCATTTTGCTCCTGCCAAAGGCGCCTGACAAGTTCAACATCAACAGTTTGAAATAGAGTTTTCATCAATATAACATATTAAACTTTAACCCACAGAGAACAGTGTAGTTTATCATACTTTTTTTTTTTTTTTTTTTTGAGTGGGTATTGTCCCAAACATCAAGCTTTGGGATTGTCCTGTGGACAAATGCTGAGTGGCTCTGGTGGAATTCCTCTGCCATAGGCCTTCCTGCCACAGGAAACACAAAGCTGTATCAAGTTAAAAGTTCTGGGGTTTCTAGTCCAGGCTCATGAAAACCCAGTTTAGCTTCCTTTCCTGTGATAATACAGGGCCTCTTTGGGAGTCTTTCTCAGCCCCCTCTGAAGTGAGTCAGCATTTCTGTGCTTGTTTAGCTTCTAAGGTTACTGAAGCACCCAGGGGTTCACTGTTCATCCAAAGTCCTGCTGCAAGATCATGGCAGGCTAAACTCAGACTGAGAACTCCTTTCCACTAGGTAGTACTCCTTGAGCCTTCCCGTGTCTGCTGGACGTGGTTATGTTGATACCAATCCTGCACTTCAGTCTTTAAATAGTCCAGTGGCAATCATGTTTGTAAGTCCCTTTGTGGGATTAGTTCAGTCCTGTCTGAAGCCCATACTGCAGTTTGAAAGGATTTGGCAGTTTCTGCCAAATATAATAACGCTTAGATCGAGGAGTGAGAAAAATACTGCAAGATGGCAGGGATATCGAGTGCAGGCTGAAACAGGAGGGCTCCCTTCCTCTGCTTTTCAACTGGCAGTCATATCTGACACTCTTTTTTGCCTCTGGAAAATGCTTTTAAATCCAAAATCATTCCTCCCTTGAAATAATTAGATTGAATGTTCACGATGCAAGTATATCCTTGTGCATGGCTGTTATTAGTCTCCAGAAACAGTTCATGCTTCAGTGTGCCAGGATATGGAGCCAGAGAAGAAGGGTGTTTTCGGAGTAATAACATTCTAAATTTATCATGCATTTTCTTAGCTTCTTTTCCTTGAATGTAATTTTGAGGAGACAGGAATCCAATATAGTAGATGTGGTCTTTTGTTGCTTACAGCTTGTTACTTGCCTCCACGTTAAAACTTGTAGCCCCCTTTCACTAATAACTGATCACAAAATTATCGATAGCCATTATAAACCATGAATACACAGCGAAGGGCCTTAGTCAGCAATTTCAGGATTTTAGGACAGAGAGGGGTAGTAGAGATCATCTGGTCCAACCACCAGTGTGGGAATCACCGTGGGAATGTGTTCTCCAACATCCCTGGTGAGAGATCTAGCTCAGTGGTTCTCAAAGTGTGCTGCATGTTAGAATCACTGGGGGAGTCTTAAACACCCCAATGCTGGGGCTCTACCCCAAACTAATTAAATTAGAATTTCTGGGAATGAAAAAAAAACCTTTCCTGGAGACTGTAATGTATAACCAATGTTTGACCAAAGATCAAGCTTTTGCTTAGCTGTGTCCCACGATGAAGAATCTCTGCTTTGTGGGGTGACCGTTCACTGCTAAACAGTCCTTTCCCATTAGAATTAATAGGAATTAGTGCCTCTCTGGAAGCCACACAGAACCAGTCAGTTCCCTCCTTCACTGGCCAGCCCTCCAAACATATGAAGACAGTAAACAATTTGTGAAATATAACCTATATTAACTATAATTTTTTTCTTTCTATGGCCCAAAGTACCAATTTATTTTTTTTTACATTTTTAAATGTTTATTTATTTTTGAGAGAGAGTGAGCAAGCACAAGTGAGGGAGGGGCAGAGAGAGAAGGGGACAGAGGATCCGAAGCAGACTCTGCACTGACAGCCCCATGTGGGGCTTGAACTCACTCACTGTGAGATCGTGACCTGAGCTGAAGTCAGATGCTTAACCAACTGAGCCATCCAGGTGCCCCCCAAAGTACCAATTTAAACTACCCTCTTAGATATACTAGTTTATAATGTGGCTTTTGATCCACTATTTGACTATTATCCTGTCCCAGCTTCATTATTTTGACTTCTTGTTGAAATAATTCGACAACCATAGAAAAAGAGGTTAGATTTCTCTCCAAGTTTAAGTGAACAGATTTTTGAAGAGCCAATATGGGATGTGAGGTGTGTTTCCCTCCTTCCCATCAGCTGTCATGTTCCCAGCAGCCGGCTTCTTTCTCTCCGGGGCCCTGCACCACCTGTCTCCTTCTTGTCTATTACTCTCTCTGGGGCCCCACTTGCTTTTGCTCTCCCATTGTCAGCATGTGAGCCTGGGAGACGGCCAGGCCCGCAGAAGTGTGGCAGAAGGAAGAAGAAGGGGAGAGAAGAGGAGGATGTCATTGTCACACCCCAATTTAGGAACTCAGCTGCTATGTTGTAGAGGCCTGATCTAGCACCATATGATAAGAGGCTCAATTCTGGAGTTGGATCTTGTAGATTTGAGTCCTGGTTCCCCACTTACTCTGGCAGTAAACTTTGGGGGAAGGGAACTCAACCTATTTGAGCCTCAATTTCTTCATCTGTAAACCCAGAATTAGTAACTGTAACCTCTATGAAATATGTAGCTACTCCATGTAATGTACTTGGTACAAGGCCTGGGGTGTAGCTAGTCCCTAGTAAGAATTAGCTCTTATTTTCTGATTTCCCACACCCCCAATTTTGTCCACAGGCCAGTTACCTACCCTCTTCTCATCTAACCAGGCTGCCCAGCAACACTATGTCCTAGATTCTGCCAGCCCCATCTCTGAGCACCCATCTTCTGCTTAGCTTAGACTTTCAAGTCCAGCTCCTTGCCATTCAACACCTCACCTGAGCTCATAATGCTTCCCACAGGCACTGAGGAAAAAACAAACAAACAAACAAACAAACAAAAAACAAACAAAAAAAATCCCCTTAATATTAGCTCTCATGCCACTTGCTCACATGGGTTGGAAGAGAGGACTGCAGGCAAAAATCTTGCTCCTGATCAGTTTTTCTTTTCTGCTTTCAGTTTTCTTTCTCAAGGGGCCCTATGAAATTGAACTTGGAACTGTGGTTTGTTCTTTCTTTAAAGCCTGCCAGGAAAATCATTAAGTTTTTAGTGGGCACTGGAGGATATCTTATTTCCCTTTCCATTTAACAAACATTAAATTTTTGACCAGGGTCTCCTGAACTCCACATACTAGCAATATGGCTTTTATTTTACTGGCTTCTTCATTTCATTTTGTCAGGACTGCCAGCAAAACGTTGGGAATGTGATCTGTTAGGCCATGTCTCCACCAGCCAAGATTTGAAGGGTGCAACAGATTGAAAATTTTCAAATTGCAGAACAGTACTTCAAATATGTGTTCAGTGAGTTTCCTTGCAGGAGCCCTTGCTCCCTCTGTTGGGTAAATGGATGACTTTCCAGGGATGCTGCATAAAAGAGTGATTAAAAAAAAATGGCTGTAGGCAGCTGTAAGATGGATTCTTTAGCCCAGTGTACATTTCTTGCTGTTTAAAAACAAGTTTAAATTAGGTCCTATAACAATTCAAATATATCCCCTGACGTCTGTACATAAGTCATTCCCTAGTGAGGGAAAGGAGGTTGGTATGTTCAGTGTTGCTGAACAGTTCTCAGGAAACTGGCACCCCAAATGTCAGGCTAGTTTTACATGGGTCATATTTAAATTTTTTACCATTGGTTTTTCCAGAGTGTTTCCAAAGCAAGCTGCAACAAAAGAGGAAAAAGGGGGGAAAAAAACCCAAAAAACAAAAACACAAAACCAAAATGCCACCAAGAGATGAGAAAAAAAATGTTTGACTGCAAGAACTCAGAACCACTATAAATAAAACAAACCCAATACTGTTCTTACTTCAAGTTACAGTCCCTTGATTTTTTCCACTCTCATTTCCATTCACTTGACTCCAAGTGGGTAAGCCTTTCCTGATATCAAGTGGGCTTGTACTCCTCCGACCAAAGACATGAATTCACCTTGCTTGCCCAGGCAGGTAGATACATCCACAAATACACTCACAGGTACAACTAGATGAAGAGGTCACAGCAGCTAATCTTGACCTTAATATACAAAAAGAATGCATACTCTATATTCACTCTCCAGAGAGTATTTTTTTGAATTGAATTTTTATTTCCTGCAGTGGTGATGGGCTCACCACTGATCCATGTGTGGTATTAGAGAAAAAAGTAGTCTTGCTATACTGACTTCATAACACCATTATGGAACCAACTATGTCAACCACTGTAAGATAATTAACACACATATACCCTCACAAAGATGTTAATGATGTCCTGGAATAGACATTACATCATTTCCTTTTATGTGATCTGTTCATTTATTTATTCATCAAGCAAGTGTTAATTCAGTCATTACTAATACAGACTGAAAAAAATGCAGCAGCACACTTATTGTTCCCTAAATTCATGTACTGAGTCTCCCTTGCCCTTGAGTTACATGGATACCAGGATAAGACGAAATCAATATTTGTTCTATTCATCGTGCATAAATATTTTCCCAGACAAGTGGTTATTTACCATACTGAGTCAACATACACTGCTGGAATATAAGAAGGTTCTCTGGAATATTCTTTCTTCTCATGGGTCTGGTAACATGGCCCAGAAAACAACCCAAAAGGGAGAGGTATGGACATTGATTATGTGCCTATCATAGTGAGTCAATATGCCAGGCATTTACATATGTTCTAGCATTTCGTCCTTATAAACACCCTATAAGATAGCTATGCTCTGATTCCCTTCATTTTATAGATGAGGAGACTGGAGCTCTGAAAGATTAAGTAATTTTCTTAAAATGTTCTGCTCTAGTGTTTCTTTTTTTTTAAATATGAAATTTATTGTCAAATTGGTTTCCATACAACACCCAGTGCTCATCCCAAATGTTCCTTCCTCAATACCCATCATCCACCCTCCCCTCCCTGCTCTCATGTTTCAGTAACACAACATTTTCCCAAGATTTCCCTTTCTTTTCCTTCTCAGCCTTTTTACTAATCTTTCATTTCTCCTCCTCATCTGTGGCTCAATTGTGGACATTCTCCATCTATATTCCCTGGTCATCTCATCCAGTACAATGGCTTTAAATACTATTCATGTACTCAAATTTTTCCAGTACATATCTCCAGCCCAAATTCTTCCATCACTACTAGACTTGAATATCCAAATGCCTAATTGACATCTACACTTAGAGGAGGGGCAAGCAAACTCCAAATCTGTATGTGGAAACTTAAGACTTTGATTTTTTTTTTTTCCTCCAGATCTCGGTCTCCCTGATTTGAACCACTTTCGTAAATGGTTCTGCCATTCACACAATTCCTCATTAAAAACAAAGAAACACACCTCCTTTACCACCTCCCCAATCCATAACAAAAATACATTGTAAATTTGTCTGCCTTACTCCATTTCCACCTTTGCCCAAACTTTGCTCTGATTGCCAATAACACCATATCTGCCTTTCTCCTCCTCCTTGCCTAGAATATATAGTTATTTTAGTTTTTTATGGCCAAAGATGCTCCATCCACTTGAACATAAGGGAAAAGGCACCAACATATCAGAGACATTAGCTCTGATACACTAGATACAAAAACAACACCTTCAAATATCATGTGCTGGGTGAAAAATAACTCTTATATCTTTAAACCAAAATAGCCATATTATTTTCATATTATTTTATGTGAAAACATTCCTAATAAACAATCTCTCCCACCCCCATCAATCCATATCCACACAACATCCAGAGAGGTGTTTTTTTTTTTTTAAACATAAGCAAGATTTGTTCAGTTGCCAAATACTTACTGAACACATGTCATATGCTATGAATGTTTCTAGGTGCACATAGATACAAGATACACCACCGAACAAAGCAAACAAAGTCGGACACATTGGAGAACAGAGCAAAGACTCTTGCCTTTGTGGAGGCCAGAAATTTAATACTCATGTAAATAAGTGAATTTACTTGTATGTTAGAGGATGATGTATGCTGTATGGGGGGGGGGGATAAAAATAAAGCAGGGTAAGGTTGATCAGAAGTAAAGGATACAATTTTAAACAGTTTGGTCAAGATGAATTTCAATGAGAAGATGACATCTCAGAAAAGACATGAAGGGCCTGGATGATAGTGGAGATAAGACTGAAGTTGCCATCAGCTAAGATCAGGAAGGCTGAATGTGAATCAGATTTGTAGAAGAAGACAGAGGTCTCAGTTTTAGATATGTTGAATTTTAAATATCCACCAGATATTTGAGAACAGAGATGATGTTGAATAAGCAGTGGAATGCATGAGTCAAAAATTCAGTTGACAAGTGTGCACAGCGGAGAACAAATTGTGAGTCATGGCCTAAGATGATATTTAAAGCCATGAGATTGCATGAGATCAGTAAAAAGTTAGAGTAAAAAAGACCAAGTCTTAGAACTGAGGTGTTGCAGCTTTAGTAAGTTGGGGAGAAGAGGAACCAGCAGAGGGGATTGAGAAGATGAAGCCAATGAAGTAGGAAGACAACCAAAAGACTGAGGTGAACTGGAAGCCAAATGAAGAAAGTGTATTATGGATGAGAGAGTGATCACTGCTACTGACTGTCAAACGAGGTAGGATCTTAGAACTGATCATCAGCTTTAGCAACAATAGGGTCATTGGTGACTCGACAAGAACAGTTTTCACGAATTGTTGGGGAAGAAAGCCTGATTGGAGTAGGTTTGAGAATAGGAGGAGCCTAATGGCAGCTCCTTTGAGAAATTTTGTGCAAAGGTGAGAAAGAAGTTAAGTGTACTTGGGGCAAAAAAATTTTTAAGGTGGGAACGTAACAACATATTTGTATAATGAGGAGACGATCAAGTATAGATTTAAAAGTGGATGACATAGGAGAAAGGGGGACAATTGCTGGTGTGATGTCTCTGGGTATAAATGGAGGGATTCACTTTATATAGTATGATTTTAAAACATGTCCACAGATATTTTGACACACCTCCCTTCAAAGAGGGGAGCTAATTTTTCTTCCCCCTGAATATGGGCTTGACTGAGTGATCTCCTTTCAGCAAAGACAATGAGGTTATGTGACTTCTGAGACTAGGTCCCTAACTGTCAAATGAAGTAGCTTGCTCTTGGATCATTCACTCTGGGAGAAACTAGCTGCCATGTTGTGAGTGCTCTCAAGATATCCTATGGAGAGACCCGTGTGGTGAGGAACTGAGACTCCCAACCAATAGCCATGTGAGGGAGCTGTTTTGAAAGCAGATCCTCCAGAATCAGCTGAACCTCAGATGATGGCAGCCCAAGCTGATACCTTGGCTACAACTTCATGAAAGTCTCTGAGCTAGAACTACCCAGGTAACTGTCTCCTCAATGCCTGACCCACAGAAACTATATTATCTTATAGCCACGAAGTTTTGGGGGCAGTTTGTTATGCAGCAAGATATGACTAATTCAGAGGAGAACTCAAGACAGCTCATCTATAGCAACAGGCAGATATACAGAGCACATGAATGCCAAGTCTGTGGTAGGTGAGTAATTATGGAGTAAGGAATTTGTGGAGTTTCTCCTCAGATTGCTTTGATTTTCTCAGTAACATAGGAAGCAGGCTCAAGAATGATGTGAGTGAGCCAGCTCGACAGCTGAGAGGAAGGATGGGAGAGGAGGCTTGAGGACAAAAGTAAAGTTGTGAAGTATTTGTACAGGGCAAGGATAGGAACAGAAAAAATGGACTAGGGAAATGTAGTAGGATTGCAGGGCGGTATTAAAAACACAGAGAGAGTGCCATATCCAGTCACACACGAGACCAGTCAGTGCGGTTGTGGTCCAGCTCCAGACAGATTCAACGGCATTCATGCAGAAGTACAGAGTAGGTGGAGAATTGGATTGAGCTGGTGATTTGGTTTTGCCAAGTGAGTAGTATGATACAAAACAGGACAAGGTATTTGTAAGGGGATGATTACAAAAATCAGGCTAGTTGCCTTCCTCAAAATCATTTCATCCTTCTGCTTCCTTGAAGATGGAATGGACATACTTTGCCACTTTTCTCCTGCCAAGTTGTTTTGTGCCTGGGTCTTAATTTATGAAAGTGATTACTCAGTAGTTAATGCTACTGAAAGACAATTTTAATGTTACTCACAGTTCCCCTAGAGACCAGAGTCATGGCTTGCCAGGCAGGGCCACAGGAGGAACACTAGTTTTTGGTCAGGAAACAGAAGCAGGAGCAAAGGGAGGGCCTAGGACAGAAGGCTCTATGGGGGTTTCCTGGCAGAGGCAAGGCAGATCAGGATAAATAGCATAGGACTGGCTAGTGTGAGTAATTTCAGTGGACTTTGGGCTATAGGGATAGTCTCTAATTGTCTGGCACCTGGCCCTGGGATGAGTAAGGCAGAGAAATATTGGCTCCTGGGGTGCACAGTCCAGATGGGGAGATAGGGCTCTGGATTGGTTAGTTTACATTTCAAAGACATGCTCATCTTTGAGTTTTTTGCTATCTTTAAGAATTGACTAGTCATGGAGGGACAGTCACTTGCTAGTTAGAAAGTTTTTTTTTTTTTTGAGACAGAGCAAAAGCAGGGGAGGACAGACAGAGGGGGGCAGAGGATCCGAAGCAAGCTCTGTACTGATAGCACAGAGCCCCATATAGGGCTTGAACTCACAAACTGCGAGATCATGACCCCAGCCGAGTTGGATGCTCAACCAACTGAGCGGCTCAGGTACCCCTGGAAAGATATTTTAAGATGTCAAAACATCTTGGGGCACTTGAGTGGCTCAATGGGTCAAGTGGGCTCGAGCCCTGCATCAAGCTCTCAGAGCAGAGCCCTCTTCAGATCCTCTGTCTCCCTCTCTCTCTGCCCCTCCCCAATTTTCTCTCTCTCTAAAATAAATAAATAAACTTAAACATAAAAAGACTCTAAAAGGTGGAGAGAAGAAAGCAGATTGGCACAGGACCTCAGGACCCAAGGACCAACCCTGTGGTGACTTTTCTGGGTTTTCCTCTTGCCCCATATATTCTGGACTTGGAGCTGGTATCTGGAAACGCCAATAACAAGAGCAGACAGAAAAAAGTCCCAACAAAACTTGGCTCTTTCTGGTAAAAGAATCAGGAAAAGGGCAGTCTAACAAGACAAAAATTTTTAGACAATACCTGCTTTACTCCAGCCACATCAAAAAAAAAAGTCACGTGGGAGCCTAGACTTCCAGCCCCACAAAGCTATAAGAAGGCAGGCAGCTCACTTTCCCCACTGGGGCAGCAGTGGAGAAGGCCGAGTAGAGAGTCAGGACCTTTACCCTCACTGGCCAGTACTGAGGCCCATTCTTTCTGCAGTGTCGGTGGAGACCATCTGCTCTGGTGGAGCCAGAATTCCCATTCCCATTCCCATGAAGCAGTAACAACTGCTTCTCTCAGGGTGGACAACTTAAGCCCTAATATGTCAATAATCACATTAAATGAAAGCAGTCTAAAACCACAAATTAAAAGGCAGAGATAGAGTATATTAAAAACCACAACCCAATATATGCTGTCTATAAGAAACTCACTTCAAATATAAAAATAAAGGCAAATAAAAGTATGGAAAAAGATATACCAGGAAAACATTAATCAAAAGAAAATAGGAGTGGCTATATTAATATCAGATAGATTCCAAAGTATAGAAAATTACCAGAGACAGACAAGGATATTATATAATGATAAAAGAAGACATAGCAATCTTAAAAACGTATGCACCAAATAACAGATCTACAAAATATCTGAAATAAAAATTGACAGGACTGAGAGGAGAAACAGACAAATCCACAATTATAGTTAGAGACTTCACCATGCCTTTCAACATTGATAGAATAACCAGACAGAGAATCGGTGGATATAGAATAACCCCAACAATACCATCAAGCAATAGGATTGAAGTAACATTTACAAAACACTCCACCCAACAACAGCAGTGTCCAAGAGACATATGCAATGATAGATCATAACTTGGATCATAAAACAAATCTTAGCAAATTTAAAATAGTTTAAATCATACAGAGTGATTTTTTTTTTAATCACATTGGAATCAAAATAGAAATCAACAAGAGGGGCGTCTGGGTGGTTCAGTTGGTTGAGCATCTGACTTCGGCTCAGGTCATGATCTCACAGTTTGTGGGTTTCGAGCCCCACATTGGTCTCTGTGCTGACAGAGCTTCAGATTCTGTGTCTCCTTCTCTCTCTGCCCCTCCCTTACTCGCACTCTGCCACTCTCTCTCTCTCAAAAATAAACATTAAAAAAATAATTAAAAAAAGAAATCAATAAGAAAGATAATAGGAAAATACTCTAAAAACTTGGAGACTAAATAACATGTTTCTAAATAATCCATGATGTTGTCTCAAGAAAAATTTTTAAAAATACATTGAACTGAATGAAAATGAAAATACAACATGGAAAAATATTCGTGAGACACAGCTAAGACAGTACAGAGAAGAAAATTTATAATACTAAATGCATGCATTAAAAAAAAGGGGGGGAAGTCTCAAATGCATGATCTAAACTCCCACCTCAAGAATGTAGAAAAAGAAGAGCAAAAGAAACCCAAAGCAAGCAGAAAGAGTAAAATAATAAAGATTAGAATAGAAACTGATGAAAAAAATAAAAAATAGTGAAAAATCAATGAACCAGAGAACTGGTTCTTTGAAAAGATCAATAAAATTGACAAACTTTTTGCAAAACTTGACCAAAAGAGAGGAAAAACCAATTACTAATATCAGGAAGGAAACGGGATATTCCTACAGATCCTGCACAAACCAAAAGGATAAGGGAATACTATGAACAGCTGTACATCCATAAATTTGACAACTTAGACAAAATAAGCCAATTCCTCAAAAACCATAAACTACAGCAACTTACCCAACGTGAAGTAGATAATTTAAATAGTTCTATACTTATTAAGGAGAATGAATTGTAATTCCAAAGTTCCCTAAGACAAAATCTCTAGGTGCAGATGATTTCACTGGAGAATTTTACTATAGGCATAGAGAATAATTAACAATAAATTCTACATAATCTCTTCCAGAAAATAGAATGAAAAACTTTAAGCCAGTATAACTTTAATATCAAAACCAAAGCTAGCATAAAAAAGGAAAATTATAGACCAATATTCCTCATAAATATAGACACAAAAATCCTTAACTAAACATAAGCAAATAAAATTTAACAACATATAAAATAATTATATACCATAACAAGTGAGATTTATTGTAGGGCACAAGGCTGATTCAATATTTGAGACTTAATCAATGTAATCCACCATATTAACAGGCAAATGAAGAAAAAATCACATGATTGCATCTTTCAAGGTAGAAATTTACTCAATGCCATTCATGATAAAAAAAAAATTAAGAAAAATCGGAATAGAAGAGAACTACATCAACATGATAAAGAGTACTTACCAAAAAGTCTACAGTAGCTAACATCATACTTAATGGTAAAGCTGAATGCTTTCTCCCTGTGTTCAGGAGCTAAGCAAAGATGTCCGCACTCACCACTCTTATCCAACATAGTGCTAGAAATTCTAGTTAGTGCAGTAAGACAAGAGAAGGAAATCAAAGTCATACAAATTAGAAAGAAAAATACTTAATATTTGCAGATGACATGGTAGTCTACTTAGAATATTCCAAGGAATCTATAAAAACACGTTCCTAGAACTAATAAGTGAGTTCAGCAATGTTGCAAGATACAAGATAAGCATTCAACAATTAGTTGTATTTCAATATACTACCAATGAATCTGTGGACACTGAAATTAAAATTCCAATACTATGTATAATTGCTCAAAAACAAAAATGAATCTTAGCTATAAATGAAGAAAACATGTATAGAACTTGAATGGTAAAGACTACAAAATGCTGATGACAGAAATAAAAAATAGATGGACCGTTGCATGGTGTTTATAGATTGGAAGACTCAGCATATTAAATACATCAGTTCTTCCCAAATTAACATACAGGTTTTACCCAATTTCTACCAAAATTCCAGCAAGATTTTTTTTATAGATGAGATCGTTCGAAAATTTTTTTTCTATGAAAAAAATAGTTAAAATAATTTTGAAAAAGAAGAGTAAAGTAGGAAGAACCAACCTACCCAATTCCCACACTGGCAGATAAGCTACATTAATCAAGATTATGTGGTGCTGGTAAAGTGATAAACATACAGATTGATGGAAAGGAATAGAGAATCCAGGAATATACTCACACGAATATATTCAAATGGCTTTTGACAAAAGTACAAAAGAAAGATGGACATTTCAACAAATGGCATAACTGGACGTCTATAAGCAAAAAAATAAGCCTCGCCATAAACTTCAGTCCTTACACAAAAATTAATTCAAAATGGACAACAGACTTAAATGTGAAATGTAAAATTATGGTTATAAAAATAGGAGAAAATCTTTAAGATCTTGGGTTAGACAAAGAGTCATAAATTTGACCCCAAAAGCACAAGCCATGAAAGGAAAAACTGATAGATTGGATTTTATCAAAATTTAAAAGTTTTGCTTCATAAAATCCCTATTAACAGATGAAAAGACAAACTACAGAGTGGAGAACAGATTTATGAACCACATTATCTGACAAAGGATTAGAATCTAGAATATATAAAGTACTCTCAAAACTCAATAGTTAAAAAATCAACAAACCAATAAGAACATGGGCAAAAGACATGAAGAGACATTTCTCTGAAGAAGATATACAGATGGCCAATAGGCATACAAAAAGATGTTCACCATCGTTAACTATTAGGAAATATTGTTAAAACCACAATGAAATGTCTGTATGTACCTATCAGAATGTCTAAAGTAAAAAAAAAAAAATAGTGACATCACCAAATTCTGGCAAGGATGCAGAGAAGTTAAATTACTAATATACTTGCTAGTGGGAACGTACCATGGTGCAGCCACCCTGGATAATAGCATGGCAGTTGCTTGAAAAACTAAACATGTAACTACTTTGTGATCTATTAATTGTACTCCTGTGTATTTATCCCAGCAAAATGAAGACACATAGAAACTTACACATGAGTGTTTACAGAAGCTGTATTTGTAATAGCCCTAAATTGGAAGCACCAGATGTCCTTCAATTGGTGATAGTTTAAACTGTGGTACATCCTACCATGGAGTTTACTGAGCAATAAAAAGAAATAAACTACTGAAGCACACAGCAAACTGAATGGCTCTTCAGAGAATTATGCTGAGTGAAAGCCAATCCCCCAAAGCTACACACTGTATGATTTCATTTATGTAACATTCTTGAAATGATAAAGCTGTAAAAGTCAATTATAGAATAGTGGTTGCCAGGAGTTGAAGTTGGAGGGGGAGCAAGAGAAGGTGAGTGGGAAGCGAGTGTAGCTATTAAAAGCAACATGAGGAATCTTTGTGGTAATTGAAATGTTTACTCTGACTTTATCTAAAACAATATCCTGGTTGTGATAACGTTCAATAGATTTACAAGATGTCACCATTTGGATGAAACTGGGTAAAACATATGCAGGACCTCTGTATTATTTCTTGTAACTATATGTGAATCAATATTTATTTCTCAAAATGCTTAATTCTAAAAATTATTTATTTCCTGTTGCTTTCAAAATAAAATGCTCATTTCTCTTTAAGTTTTTATTTACTTATTTTGAGAGAAGGAATGAGAGCATGAGAGGGGGAAGACCAGAGAGAGGAAGAGAGAGAATCCCAAGCAGGCTCCACACTGCCAGCACAGAACCCAGTGGAGGGTTCCATCCCACGAACCATGAGATCACGACTTGAGCCAAGAGCAAGAGTCAGATACTTAACCCACTGAGCCACCCAGGTGCCCCTAAATGCAAATTTCTTATTGTGACCTACAGGGGTTCTTTTGATCCTGTCCTCTGCCTAACCCTCCAACCTTTTGTCACACTGCCTTCCCCCCCTCCCCACCCCCAACTTCAGCCACATGACTGCTTTACTCTTCTTTAATTACTTCGCACTCTTTTCTACCCCTGGCCCTTAGCATGTGCTATTTCCTCTGCCCGGGAATGCTGCCCTCCCAGCTCTTTGCATGGTTCCTCATTGTGATTCTACAGGTCTCGGCTCAAATACCACCCGCTCAGGGAAGCTGTCTCTCCCCTGCAAAGCACCTACACACAGACCTGCACACAGGAAGGGACCACAGTTAAGCCCCTTAGCTAGGCTGACTGGGGCTGAATCACAGCACCTCCACCCAATAGCTGTAAGACCCTGGACATCATGCTTAACATCTGTATTTCCCCATCTTTAAAATGGGCACACCCCATTAGTTCTTCCTTCACAAAGTTGTAGTAAGGATTAAGCGGGTTATCACAGGCAAGTCATTTAAATTTTTTTTAATGTTTATTTTTGAAGGAGAGACAGAGTGTGAGTGGGGGAGGGGGCGGGCAGAGAGAGAGGGAGACACAGAATCTGAAGCAGGCTCCAGGCTCTGAGCTGTCAGCACAGAGCCCGATGCGGGGCTGAAACCCACAAACCGCGAGATCGTGACCTGAGTCGAAGTCGGACGCTTAACTGAGCCACCCAGGAGCCCCCACAGGCAAATCATTTAAATTAGTACCTGGGATGCAATAAAGCCCACATAACTGTTATTTGTTATTATCTAAAAATCCTCCTCTAGTTACTCTGTCTCACTGGTTCTCAAAGTGCAATCAGTGGACCAGCAGCATCCCCATTCGCTTGTGAGAAATGCAAATTTTCAGGCCCCACCCCAGATCACTGAAACTCTGGGGGTGGGGCCCAGCAATGTGTGTTTTAACAAGGCCTCCAGGTGATTCTGCCACATGCTCAAGCAAGCCACTGGCTTATCTCAGATCCCATCTGCTTCCTTAAGATCATCACCAGAGGTAGCCAGTATCTGTTTACTTACGTGATTAATGCCCATCTCTCCCATCAGAACAAGCATTCCACGAGGGCAAACTTGTCAAATTGTTCACTACTGTATCCCCAACTGCTAGCACATCTGGCACAATACAGGCACTGAGAAAATATTAACAAATAAATGAATGAAAGAACCTGATCAAGGTCATGTATTTAAATAACCGAACTGATTGATGTGACTCCAGGCTGGGCTTGCTCCCTCTAACATGCTGGGAGTCAGGGACAGCCTAATTCCTTGTTTTTGGTTAGCCGTCTCAAGTTTCTCATACGGTGCTGTGCAAGATGGAAGTCCGTGGCATGTGAAAAGCCTGATTTCCAAACTGCATTTTATTTATTAAAAACATTTTTAATGTGTATTTATTTTTGAGGGAGAGATAGAGAGAGAGAGAGAGAGAGAAAGAGAGAGAGAGAGAGAGAGAGAAAACGTGCGGGGGAGGGGCAGAGAGATAGGGAGACAGAATCCAAGCAGGCTGAGCTGTCAGCACAGAGCCCTCGCGGGGCTCAAACTCACCCATTTTGAGGCCATGACCTGAGCCTAAGTTGGCCACTTAACGGACTGAGCCACCCAGGCACCCATGAACTGCATTTTAAGTGCAAATATGGCCACAGCAAGCCACGGATTCTTTGTGCGAGGGACGTGGACACATCTCCTTTCCATTATGCTGTGTTGGCCACCCTATCTACCTATCTATCCATCATCTATCCATCTATCTATCTGACTGCCAGTGGGCTGCTTTATGGAATGGTAACTCGGCACCCTCTGTCCATGGCTTTTAGTGGCTATGGCTGATGCAATGTCCCCTTCTCTCTAGAAAACTATCTCGCATCTCACTTTGGAGTGAGACTGGCTACCTTGAGTTTGAGTGAAGAGGGGATTCAGGGCATTCATGCCCATACCCTTCCTATGGTACACGCCTCTCAACTTTTCCCCTCATGTCTCTGATCGTTCCATCTCTGTCTTTCCTGAGGGCTTCTCATCCTCGGCTTCTCACTGCCTCACTCAGTGTGTCTCAGGGGCCTGTCAGACCCTTTGCAGGCACATTCCTTGGATAATCCTTTTCACTCCACAGCAGGCCTTCCAATCCAGACTTCCTGGGCGTCCCAAAGGCACCTCAGCACAGGATGTCCAGGACTAAATGATTTATCTTTCCTTCCCCTCTTGTCATTCTCTTGTAAGCCTTACACTGCTTAGTGGCCTAACCATCTACCTTGTCACCCAAGGTAGAAATCTGGGAGCCATTTTCATTCCTTTCTATATCTCACTTCCCATATCTTATCAGTGTCTTAGTCCTTGAAATCATAACCCCTTATCATGCCTCACATGTCCTCGGGTCTTGTCAGGGTGTCACATGTGACAGCCCTGCCACAAAGCTTCAAGTATCTCGCCTGGACTGTTTTAATCATCTAACAAATATCTTTGTTACTAACATTATATCTCTATACATCCTCCACACAACCACAGTACAACTAAATAATTTTTGAAATGCAAAATTTGGCCCCCTTTCCTCCATCGCTTAAAATTACTTCAGAGGTCCCATGTTACAGAATATGATACAAATCCCTTAGCATGCTATAGTAGGCCCTTCATTACCAATCCAGATATCTTGATCTCTGTACCTTGTCCCCAAATCTGTACAACCTCCATACCAACCCTACTATCATCCTGAGCTCTTCAAATCTTTTTCTGGTCATACTCTCTTCTCAGATACCCAGGTAGAAGTAGGTATATGCTCCTTTAAGCCCACCAGTATCAGTCAGGTTTTGCTGTAGTAACAATTCCAAATTAGAATGACAAACATTCATCTCTTGCTTATTTACATGCATGCAGAGGGATGAGCTACAGGTCTGCACCAAGCTGTAGGTTAACTTTGGGTTTGCAGCACAGGACTTTTCTTCATTCTGGACCCCGACTGAAGGAGCAGCTATTGCCTAAGGCATGCTTTCCTTGTGGCAAATATCAGAAGTGCACGTTGGAGTCCAACTGAAACACGTGGTTGCATTTAAAGCTTCCGCTCACTTGTGACATACATCTTTCTAGCTGACATCTTAGGACAGCTATGCAGTAAATGGAACCACATTCCATCGTGTTCCTGGCACCCCTGCGACTATGGAACCTGATGATAGATTCAACTTTGGGGACAAAAATGGCAGAACAAAATTATAAACTTCAAAAACAGTTAAATCAATCGATGTCAGCTTGCTGTTTCAATCATTATAGGAAAACATTTGCATATGCTTCCAGCTATGAGTGACCAAAAGGACATGCATTCTGTAATTCCCCAAAGAAAAATTACATTTTCCTGTATATGCAGCTGAAGAGCTAAAACCTAGGAATAAGAAGTAGTGGCTGGAGACTTACAGGTGGTCTGTAGTTGTTTTCTCTCCACTCTGCCTTATCTCCATATAAATTTGGGTCCCAGCTTTTGCTGGGTTGTCAGCCACAAATGTGGATCAACCCCTGGAGAAGACAGTGGCATTGTTCAGCAGTCAAGAGCCCAGTTGGCCACAGTGACTGGTCGCCTCCATTTCACTGCTTTTTACAGATTTCTTTCGTAACTCCATGGGTATTGAAATTACTATAGAAGTTAGATTCATATGGGAGACTTCCAGGTATTTTGTGGTGCTTCATTCAGCAATGTATGTATTAGAGAACATTGGGAAAAATTGTATGAACCCTGTACTATAATTTGTAATAAAATATATTGAAGATTAAAAAAAAAAATCTCAGCTAAAGCAAGTTGCATGGCCAAGCCCAACATCAGTGATGTAGGGAATTTACCCCTTCTAGAGAAAGACAGATAGGTTGAATACCAGGGAAAAATCATGCAATTTACTCCACTGCCCAAGACTTGGTATATATTTTCATTATTGCACCCCCCCCCCAGAATCCTTTATTTATTTAGCTATCTTTCTTCTCTAGACTTTAAGCTTCTGAGGGTCTGATTTGTTCTTTTAGACCTTGCCAGGACTTACTACAGTTGCTGACTAGGTAAATAAATTAATGATTGACCCAACAATTCAAGATGGGAAATGCAGGACAAAAATTAGGTTTGTTGAAGATAATGAGTTCAGCACCAACTTCATAAGCTAAATGTGTTCTGAGCACTGTCCTGGTAATGGAACTGTCATTTTTAATACAGTTACTAAGAGCTAATGTGTTCTGAGTTCTATACTATCAACTTAGAATCACTCTTTTGGAAAAGGGCTAATGAGCTTTAAACAGCCGATAATTTTTTTAAAAATAGACTTTACTTTTTAAAGAGGTTTTAGGCTCACAGCAAAATTGACTGAAAGGTACAGAGATTTCCCATGTTCTCCCTTCACCCATTCATGCTTGGCCTCCTCCATTATCAACATCCCCACCCGAGTGCTAGTTTGGCTATAATTGATGAACCAACACTGACACATCATTATAACTCAAAGTCCATAGTTTCCCATAGTGTACTTGGCATTGTACACTCTATGGGTTTGGGTAAATGTATAATGATGTGCATCCACCATTACTCTATGTGTCACATAGAATAGTTTCACAGCCTATTCACACCTCTCTCCTCCCCAACCCCTGGAAACCATTAATCTTTTTACTGTTTCCATAGTTTTGCATTTTCCAGAAGACATCAGTTGGAACCATACAGTATACAGCCTTTTCAGATTGGCTTCTTTCACTTAGTAATATGCATTTAAGGTTCCTCCATGTCTTTTCATGACTTGATAGTTCATTTCCTTTCAACACTTTCAACATTTTCAACATTTCATTGTCTGAACGTATCATTGTCTGAACACTTTCAACATTTCATTGTCTGAACGTATCACAGTATATTTATCTATCCATTCATCTACCAGAGGGCGTCTTGGTTGCTTCCAGGTTTGGGCAATTATCACTAAGCTGCTATAAACATCCATGTGCAGGTTCCTCTGTGGACATAAGTTTACAGCTTCTTTGGATAAATACCAATGAATGTGATTGCTGCATTATGCGGTAACAGTATTATAAGAATTTTGTAAGAAATTGCCAAACTATCTTCCAAAGTGGCTGTCCCATTTTTATTCCCACCAGCAATCAGTGAGCCTTCCTGTGGTTCCACATCCTTGTCAGTATTTGGTATCATCAATACTCTGGATTTTGGCCATTCCAATAGGGGTGTAGTGGTATCTCATTGCTTTTGTAATTTGCATTTCCCTGATGACATATGATGTGGCACATCTTTTCATCTGCTTATTTGCCATCTTTATATCTTCTTTGGTGAGGTGTCTATTTAAAGTCTTTGGCTCATTTTTTAGTCAGGTTGCCTATTTTCTTATTGTTGAGTTGCCCATAATTTTTTAATTGACTGATTACCTTGATTTTAAATTTTCTCAAATCTTGAATATAAACACTGGCAGTTTGAGAGTTGACTTTCTTACTGCCAGAAGCTGCCATTATAAAAGACTAATTAAATAGTTGTAAAATATGGATAGCCTCAGAACTTGAAAATGGCAGTAAGGGAGAAGGGAAAGAGACAGGAGACCAGAGCTTTATAGACTCCAGGGAGTCCTTGAACCTCTGAAATTGCATGTACATTTGTCGAGAGAAATAAACCATGGTTTTGCATCAGAGTCTTAAAGGGATTTTTAAATCACAAAAGGTTAAATAAATTCATTGTTCCCAAGAGAAGATAAAAGAAATGATGGGGCGCCTGGGTGGCGCAGTCGGTTAAGCGTCCGACTTCGGCCAGGTCACGATCTCGCGGTCCGAGAGTTCGAGCCCCGCGTCGGGCTCTGGGCTGATGGCTCAGAGCCTGGAGCCTGTTTCCGATTCTGTGTCTCCCTCTCTCTCTGTCCCTCCCCCGTTCATGCTCTGTCTCTCTCTGTCCCAAAAATAAATAAACGTTGGAAAAAAAAAAATTAAAAAAAAAAAAAAAAAGAAATGTCATTTTTATTTATTCCCAGGTAATAGTATTAACAATAATTTGTTGAACATTTACTTTGTGAGCTGTAACTGTTCTAAGCACTTTTATAGGCATTCTCGTTTAATTTTGCTCCATTATTATTATCTTTAATTTTCCAGTGAGGAGACTCGGGCTTAGAGAAGTACTGTTAGTTATCCCAGGTCATGTGCTTAGTCAATGGCAGAGAGAGATGCCCAAAAAGCTGCCCTCTCAGCCATTATACTGTATTTCTTCAGTCCTTAACTTAATTTTACTTTACCCCTCTTGGTTTCTCTTAATAATTTTGGTTAAAAAATAGCTTTTAAATTTAGCTCCTTGGCAGTCACAAACAGGCCAGCTCTCAGATTTCTGGCAGGACAACTCAGTTTGCATGTCATAAATATAACTGGAGACATAACCAGACACTTAAATACATTTTCATCATTGTGCAATCTTACTAATGGATCGGCCTCAGAATCCAAGTGGAAAAGTTGTGGTGCCTCACCTAACTGGCAGGCACTTTCCAAGTCCTGTTCGACTATTGAATTCTGCTCATTAGGTTAATGAAAAGCAAATTTGCAGTCGCCCTGGTGATGTAAAGCATTCTAGCAGCAATAAATTCATATGGAATTTATTTATCGGTTCTTATTTAAATAGTTGCAAACCTCTAGAAATGGTCCTGCATGTTATGGGAATTCATTTGCTGAAGATAACACTGAAAATCTGTCCCATTTCCAGAGATCCTCTTTGAGAGAGATATTTAAATGAGAACATTAAATTGATTGTACCAAATGTGATGAGTGATAGGCCATATTGTGTGTGCATTGGAATGGGTGTTGGGTTTATGGTCTGCCTGAACTTAGCAATAAATCAGTGGTAGTCACTTTAGTGGAAGAGTTCAGCTTCTCCACTCACCTTTCATCTCTGAATGGTTACTCTGCATATTTTGCATTTACATTTGCAAAGTGCTTTTGTCCTCCAAATGTCACTGTATATGCAGGCACATTTTATGATTGCTAGTTCAAAGGTGAAGACACTGGCATGGCTATGAGGGGCGGGGGATTGACTGACCAAGGTGCTGGGGCACCTCTGAAGCTGTCATTGTGGTCATTCCTCTGACATTACTGCCTTCATATATCTCTTTTATGTGTTCCCTTCCACTTTCCCTTTTCTGTTTTTTTTTTTTTTTCCTTTATGCTTCCCTGTGATATCCCACAAATATGACTTAAATTACAGGAAGCAGCACATAGCATAGTGCGTGAGAGAAAGAGCTCAGGAGTCAAACAGATCTAGCCCAGCTGATGTGACCTTGGACAATGAACTCAACTGTTAAATGGGGTTAATAAGATATCCTTTACCGAACTGGTGTGAGGATTTTATTCAGTTAGATCATATCTGTATATTGCCTGTTACAATTTTTGTTCCATCATCAGAAATAAAACAATATGAAACAGAAACAGAACCATTAAAGGTTTACCTCCATGGCACAGACCACAGGCTGTGGAATTTTTTTTTTTTAATTTTTTTTTCAACGTTTTTTATTTATTTTTGGGACAGAGAGAGACAGAGCATGAACGGGGGAGGGGCAGAGAGAGAGGGAGACACAGAATCGCAAACAGGCTCCAGGCTCCGAGCCATCAGCCCAGAGCCCGACGCGGGGCTCGAACTCACGGACCGCGAGATCGTGACCTGGCCGAAGTCGGACGCTTAACCGACTGCGCCACCCAGGCGCCCCTGGAATTTTTATTAAAGGAGAAATGACTTAGGCTTGGAGTAATTTAGGCTTCGGAAGAATACTTAATCTGGCTGCAAAGAAGGGCAGGATCTGGATAAGTCAACAGGAAGGGAACTATGTATCTGGGGTGATTCTGGACACTTCCTCCATAAAAGGAGAGTCTAATTCCCCTCCCCTCACAAATGGGCTGACCTTGGTGCTTCACTTCTAAGGAGTAGAATGTGGTGGAAGAGAGATTGGGTGACATCTGCTACTAAATTAGAAAATGTGATAGATACAGTGTGTCATTCCCTGTATTATCTGTTTGTCTATCCCCTTCAGGGACCTGAAGCTACTACCATGGGACCACGTGGGGAGACCATACAGAGTTAGAGATACATGCCCACAGAGCTCCAGCTGTTCAAGTCTTCACTGCTTTGGTCCCAGGTATGTGAGTGAGCCTTCAGATAATCCCAGCCCCAGCCACCAGCCAATAGTAACCATGAGAGACCTGAGTGAGAACTGCCTAGCTGAGCCTAGTCAATGGCTAGAGCCCTGAAAGAGAGTAACCAAATGTTATTTTAAGCAATTAAATTCACTATGTTACTCACCCATAGTAACTGGAACAATAACCCAAGACATTAGAGCACTTATAAACCAAAGCAAATTTACGAATTGAATAACAAAACTCCTAAACCAGTTTTATTTGGTTTCAGTAGGTTAATTTTTTTTTTTGACGGATGATGTTTTGCAGTAGCCACACTGATGCTTATATCACTGAAAGGTGGATGTCTCGGCACAAGCTTTTGCCTGACTGACACACGCATGCCATGTGACGACTCAGCTGTCCCACATTGTCCCCCATTGGTCCATCTCAACCACCAGGAAACCTCTGCTTATACCGCACACAGAAACATCTAGCCTTTCCATAGTGCTAGCACATCATCATTACTTTCTGGTCTTGCCTCTGTTCTTTTTACAGCAGCCCATTACAGTAGAAGATGTTCTCCCTGATGCCAGTGTGATCCTAAGTATGTACACCCAAGAATCCAGGCACTGATGGTGAATGTCAGCACTCAGTGATAAGGGGTCATTCAATGAAATCGGATTTTTAAAAATATATTTTCTTTAGATCAACGTGAAAATGAAAATACAAAAATTAAAAACTCTTGCAGGGAATTATCCACCACAGAGAAGGTATTCATTCGTTGGACTGGAAGGGAGAGACACACACTGTAGGCAGTTGTCAGCAAAAAGTTTAGCTGACAGAGGATGGAGTTGAGTTACGGATGGCCCTGAAAGCCAGCATCTAGAGACTGAGCTGTTAACTGGTAGTCACAATGGGTTCTTGAGTAGGGGAGTGATATCATGAAGGCTCTATTTTAAGATTCCTCTCACAGTTGTATGTGTATGATGATTTAGACAAAGGTGAGGCAGGAGCCAGGAAGACTGGCTAATAGTCCCTTCTACTATACAAATTCTAGCACTTAAAAAATCAGTGTTCACCAACTGTGGTAGTCAACTGGGCTTTTTGAAAACTATGGTATAGGTTGTGAGTTGGATTTCATTTCAACACTTAGGGATTTATGATGTTCTTTTTCCTACTCCTGCTTGTCATTGATAAATGATACAACCTTGGTTAAGCCATTCATGTCCCAGCACCTCTGAGCCTTTATCTATCAAACAAGAGAAAATGATATATACATTCTACCCATGTTATAAATATTAAAAATTACATATATATATAAAAGCTTATATATATATATAAGCTTATATATATATAAAAGCTTATATATATATATATATATATATATATATATATATAGCTTTAAGAAGCTTCAAGCCTTCACAGAATAGAATGAGTTTATACTCTTTAGACTACACTTTAGTGTTATAAGAGAGCATTCAAACTGTTGCAAAAAAGAGAGAGTATTATAGCTTTTTGATTGCACAACTATATTGTAACAGCATCAAGAGAAATTTTGAAAATAAATAAAAGCCATCAGAATTTCACAGCTACCAAATAGCAACTTTTTATTTTCCATATTTCATGCTAGTTCTAGTTCACATACACACACACTATGTATTTACAATGCATAGTGTACATGTATTGTCATATTTGGCTTTTTTTCACATATACATGAGCATTTTTACATTTTACAATATAAAAACTATAACAATTTATAATTGTTTATAATTATAATTTTATAATAGTCCATCAAACTGATATGCCACAATTTACTAAAGTAATCCCTATATTGTTTGAAGCACATCTATGCGTGTAACATGTTTTTTGCTTCCCTCCTTTCCTCCTTCCTTCTTTCCTTCTTCCCTTCCTTCCTCCCTCCCTCCCTTCCTTCCTTCTTTCCTTTTTAGCATGGAAGAGAAAAAAGAGACAGATTATAAAGCACCAGAAATGGAATTATTGAGGCAAAGAGAATGAATATTTTTATTTCTTTTAAAATAATTTATCAAGCTCTCTCTTTCAAAATTGGGAGATACAAGTTTTAGAAAAAGCAAACTTTGGAGTCTGATTGAAAACCCTGCACAGGCAGAATCCAATCAGTAGAGCCCTTCATTGAAATTCTTCATTTCTGACACTTGGTTTTCCTTCATAGCAGGGAAGAAGCAGGATGTGCTTTCCAAGTCCACCCTGAAGAGGGTTTTGAGCAGTATTATTTGGAAACAGGGGTTTGTTGACTAAGTTAAGCAAACAGGTTGTTGAACCAGCCCAGTCATAGGTACAATTCAGAGTTAAGTATAGCCTTAACCCCTCAGTGACATCAGTTGGACATCAGTTTGAGAAAATTTTTAATCCCAGTCAAATGAGGTTAGGATAGTGTATTAATTTGCAGGTAGTTCTCCAATTTAGGAATGAGCCAAGGTTTGTCTGCCTGCTTGCATTAATCATTTGGGGACAGCTGCTGGAAGCATAGTGCTGGAACTGGGGATGCCAATCTTTTCAGAGAGCAAGTAAACAAGATTACCCGTGCCAGGAACAAGCTTCAGCAGGAGCAATATCATCCTGCTCCCCTAATTTTTTTTTTTTTTTTTTTTTGGTAAACAGTCACATTCTTGAAGATTAGGAGCTGTGATCTGGGACTTGAAAAGTCTGAAGCTCTGCTAGCCCAAAGTCCATGAACTCTGTCATACAGACCACTGAGCTGCCATCAGAGAATTCAAACGGGCTCATGATGCAGCAAATTCTCTTCTGTGTGCCACAGTTCTGGTACTTATTGAACTGTTCTGTAAACAGCATAAATATTAACTTTGTTATGTGCCAAGCCAGGGTTAGGTAATACTGAAATAGTAATGACAGTCACTGAAAGCTAGATTTAAGTCAGGTGAATGATAAAAGGATTTCCATTTTGTTAGTTGCTTTTGATGGGCAAATGGAAATGTCTGTCTGGAGGAAGAAGCAGACAGGCACATCAGTCCTCTAAATACATTGATTCTCAACCTTGGCTGACTTCAGAATTCACCAAATACAAAAATCTAGGCCTTACATCAACTGAATTTGAAATTTTTGTGTGTATGTGGGGAGGGGGATCTTCTGGAATTTTGAATCCCGAATCAGAATCAAGGATCACTATTCTCACACTATAGCAAAAAGTGTCTGAGAAGTGGATTTAACTATAATTAATGCTTATTGCTACTTATATACCAACATTAATATTATTCATGGAAATCCTGCTCCTTGCGTTCTTAGCACTCGTCTCTTATCTGCAGCTCCCAATGTTTATTTCCCCGAGAGTTTCTCCCAAACCACAATGTAAATTTGGATAGGCACAGCCTATAATCTCATCTACAATACTAGTCATTTAGCTATTTTGAAAATACTGACTCCTCCTTGGATAAGGGAAAGCACAATCTTTGCCAAAGGTGGGGGCCAAATGTGGAGCTCCCATTTCTCAGAGAGGCTGGAGGGGACTCCGGAAAAAGCAGAGAGGAAGATTTCAAAAATCATGGCTATTAGAATGCAAGGGACCACATTGCCTCTTCATCTTATGAGTGAGGGAATTGAGAACAGAGAGTTTGGAACTTGCTCAGGATCACATATTGCCAGGGACAGGGATAGTTGGGTCTCAAATTCAGGTCTACAGGTTCCCCTTACCTACATGGAGGGGTTTCACATGGGAAACTTTTAGAAAGGGCTGAAAACCATGACATACTAGAGCGTACTGGTGGTTCTGGTTTCAGTCACTACAGTTTTTGCAAATTCTACTAATCCAACAGAGCTTGTTTACAAAGCATTTAGCAGACAGGTTTCCAGTTCTTTAAACCAGAACCTCCCTCCCCTCAACACACACTCACTCCTTTAGACACTCCATCAAACCCTGCCTCTAGAAATCAATTCCTCCCTTTGACTCAATCTTTTTAACCTGCAAAAGGGCCAAAGATCATTGGATCTTGGACACTCTGAAATGTAAGAAGTTAACCTTTTTATGCCTCTGTATAAGGGTACTTTTCTAGGTTTGCCACAAACACCCTTGATTTTTCACTATGTGACCTCTGCAAAATTCTCTTTTCAGATTATGTATAGATATGCATATTTCTAGCCATAACCTTTCTGGAACAAAAACAATCATAGCAGTTTTCTGTGTGCTTATGTAGTCTGCCAGGATTACATCATGTGGTTCTCACAACAACCTAGTTATGTAAGCTCCATTTCTCAGATGAAGTAACTGACAGGCTGGGTTCTTTGTCTAGGTTGAACGTCTAATGAGAAGGAGATTGGAACCAAGGTCTCTCTGATTCCAAGGCTGAGTCCCTAACCACTAGGACCATAGCATGCCTCATCCCACAAACAATTATTATAAATTCATTTTTATTTGGGTGAGGCATATAAAAATCACTATATATTTTTTTAGGTCATCTTCAAACAGAAGGCATTTTGCCCCACCTTGTATTTATCTGAAGAAACAAGTACGGTGAATTATTTCAAGAACAGCTAGAATTGCCATGAGCCAATAACAGATGGAAGTCACTGCTAGAGCATGGTAAAGTGGTAAGGACCCAGAGATATGGATGGGAGTGCCATCAGCATCTGCTATATTATCTATTCAATATTATATGCACTGTGCTAAAAACTGCAGTTACAAAGTTAAATAGAATGGATTTTCTTTCTTTGAGGAACTCATAGTCTAGTGGGGAAGCCAGGCTTATAAATGGGTAATTTCAATATAATCAATAGTCAATTAGCATGATTCACAAGGCACCTTTTGAGCAGAGATGAGTTAATGAATCTAGCCTATGAGGAAGGGATGGCCAGACCAGTCTACCTCAAGGGAATGACCCATATGCTAAGCCTGCAAGGAGAGGGGGAGCTAGCCAGACAGAGATGATTGAAGAGCAGATGGGGAAAGGTATTACAGGCAGAAGGAATAGCATCAAGGACAAAGTCTGGGATAACACATGAGGTGCAAAGGAACCTTGTTCAGATCCATATATTAACCTGTAGAGAGTGAGGTGGGAGGTACGTTGGTGAGCTCACAGGTGGCCTTTGTATTATGCTGAGTTTGGAATTCTTTGTAGACATTGGAAAGTCACTGAAGAGTCTTAAGTTCATGAGAGACATGATCAGATTTGCATTTTAGGTCAATCACCTTGACTGGCTATCATCCATTCCCTGCTAGCACCAGTGACTCTCCTATGTATGACATGTTCCCATGAATTTGTCCAGTGGTTATGAGAAATCACTGTCCAGGTTTTTTTCCCTACTCCAGAAAGCATGTTAGAAAATGAAAGTGAGAAGACATTATTATAGGGATATGGTCAACTGAAAAACTGGCCACAGTTCTCTACCTCTCCCTGTTATCCACATTCTTTGTAAAGTGACTTTGCTGTTTCTCCCATTCGCACACGGAATCTATTTCCTCTATACTTTGAATCTCAACTGGTTTTGTGCCTTGCTTTGGTCATTAGAGTGAGTTGAAAGTAACTGTGTGCCAGAGCCATGCCTGGACCTCGAGAGGCCATGTAATTTTGTTTTCTCCTTCCCTGCCCCTTGACTTTTCTATATGAACAAACCTCGCTGGCTTGCTGCAGGGTGAAAGACCATGCATACCAGCCCTGAGTTGGCCCTATCGTCCAGATATGGGAGGGCCCAGGTAAAGGGTAGGCTTCACCTGACTCAAAGCAGATCACAGACACATGAAAGAACCAGTCAAGAATAAAAGCACCTAGTGGAACCCAGCCCAAATTTCTGACCTTCCATGAATGAAATAAATGGTTGGTTTGTTTTGTTGTTGTTGTTTTTTTTAAATAAACAGTTGTTTTAAGCTGCTAAGTTTTGAGGTGGTTGGTTATCCTGCAAAAACTAACTGGAAGGTTGGATAACCCAGTATCTGCTCTAATCTATCAATGGGTAAATCATTTGCAAGCCTTGACACCTTATCAGTACTTCAAACAGGCTGGCATGTCACAACACAATGACGAAGTGTGATAAAGAGCATTTCTCAAAGTGTGCCTTTTTGAAAGTCTTCTGCTTCGGGAAAGATGAAGCAGATAGGCTTTTTTTTTTACTCCTCTGACAAGTACAACTAAAAATGCTAGACATTACTTATAAAACAAATAAAACTCTGAAAAGTGGAACAAAAAGTCATGCCAGATAGGGAGCTATGGGCCTGAGGAAGGACTCAATGGTAAGTGTCCTGGGGTTTCTTCTTGCTTTGTGTATATACCAGATTTGGAGCTGATGATGTCAGCAATCTGGAAATGTCAACAGACACATACCAAAAACATCCCCACAAAAACTTGCTCTCTCTAGTCAAAGCACAGCCAGGAGAGAGGAAATGAGGAAACCCAGTAGGACAAAACTGCTGGACAGTCACCACTCTCCTCCAGCCAATAGCACAGGAAAAACAGTGGCCACACTCCCACCAGTAAAGACTGTGTGGGAAGCCTGGACTTTCACTTTTGAGAGGCTGTGATGAGGCATCTTCATGCCCTTCTGGGTAGTATCAGAGAAGGTCAAGCCCCAAGCTGCCCTGCACACACACGCACACGCGCGCGCACACACACACACACACACACACACACACACACACTCCTTGTCAGTGGAGACCAAGCAAGAGAGCTTGGACTAGCACTTCAACTGGCAGTACGGAGGCACCCTCTTCCCCCTGCAGGGGATGGTGCCAGAGGAATCCCAGTGGAGAGCCAAGACCTCACTATTGTCAGCAGTAGTGAGGCCACCCCCATTAGAGTTGTCAATGGAACCACACGGAGGGCTGGAATTGCCATCTCTGCTCCGCAGTAATGAGGAGCTCCCTTCCTGGGTGTCAGTGGAAGCTGAATGGGAAACATGGACTGCTACCTTCACCCGGCAAATGAGGCATCATCCCTGAATTTCCATACTGGAGCAGGCCCAGAAAACACAAGGTTAATTAAGATCCAGATTCTTATAACATAACATGAAAATATCCAGGTTTTGATAGAAAATCACTCATCCTACCAATAATTAGGAAGATCACAGCGGAATGAAAAACACGTCAGGATGACAGAAGTGGAAGAATTATCTGACAAAGATTAAAAGTTTTTTCTTAACATTTTATTTATTATTGAGAGACAGAGAGAGACAGAGCATGAGCATGGGAGGGGCAGAGAGAGGGGGAGACACAGAATCTGAAGCAGGCTCCAGGCTCCAAGCTGTCAGCACAGAGCCTGATTCAGGGCTCAAACTCACAAACCATGAGATCATGACCTGAGCCGAAGTCGGACACTTAACTGACTGAGCCACCCAGGTGCCCCATATCTGACAAAGATTTTAAATCCACCACAATAAAAATGCCTTAAACAGCAACTGCAACCATGGTTGAAACAAACAAAAAGAAGAAAGCAAGCAAGCCCCTGCAAACCACTCCCCCCAAAAACCAAAAAAGAAGATCTAAAGAAGAACCAAATGGAAATTTTATTGAACAATAACTAAGATAGAAAGCTCAGTGGAAGGGCTCAACAGCAGACTGCAGGGGACAAAGCAAAGAATCAGTGAACTGAAAAACAGAACAGTAGAAATTATTCAACCTCAACAGTGAAGAGAAAACAAACTGAAAAACAATGAACAGAATCTCTGGGACCTGGAAGACTCTAACAAAAGATAAGACATTTGTGTCATCAGAGTCTCTGAAGAAGAAAAGGAAGAGGGTGATACAATTCTGACACCAATTCCAAAATACCGGCTTTTTCTCCACACCACCAAGAAACTCTCCTGCACCAGCTAGGTGTCCAACAACTCAACCATCTCCAGGGGAGATGGCATCAGATACGTCAGGTTGAGGGCTCAGTCTCACAAGACTGTCCCCCAACTCCACTTCTGATGCCAGTTAGGAGTACAGCTTGTCACTGTGCTTCTGCTGGACCTATGGCTAGAGATCGTAGATTCTCATGACCTCCTTCTTGGGTTGGATTAATTTGCTAGAACAGCTCATAGAACTCAGAGAAGCATTTTACTTAGGGGATCACCAGTTTATTATAATAGACTATAACCCAGGAACTGCCAGATGGGAGAGATGCATCGGGCAAGGTATGTGGGAAGCACAAAGCTTCCATGCTTCCGGAATGGCGACTCTCCCCAATCTTCACGTGTTCAACCAGGAAGCTCTGTGAACCCAGTGTCTTTTTGTGTTTTTACAGAGGTTTCATTACATAGACAAGATTGATAAAATCATTGGTTGTTGAACTTAGTCTCCAGCCTCTCTCCCCTCCTAGGGAGGTGGGAGGTTGGGAGACATGAAAGTTCCAGCCCCCTAATTACATGGTGGGCTCCACTGGCAACTAGCCCCCATCCTTAGGTGACCTGGGGACTTTCCAAAAGTCACTTTGTTCACATAACAAAGACACATTTATTGCTATCATCATTTAGGAAATTCCAAGAGTTTTAGCAGCTCAGTGCCAGGAAAAGGGAAGGAAAAACAAATATATATTTCTTATAAATCACAATATCACAGTGGGGCTGAAATAGTACTCAAGAAATTATGGCTTAAAACTTTCAAATTTGGCAAAAGGACACAAACCTATAGATTCAAAAAGATGAACAGGCCTCAGAAAGGAAATCCACACAAAGACACACCCTAATTACACCACTGCCAACTACAGACAAAGGAAAAATTCTTGAAATCAGAGAAAAATGACACCTTAGCTATAGGGAAAAAGCAGTTAAAATAACCATAGATTTCTTATCAGAAATAACAGAGGCCAGAAGAAAGTAGCAATCTGTCTCTTAAATGCTAAAAGAAAAGATCATCTGGAATCCCGAATCTAGAAAAAGTATTGTTGCTTAAGTTGGACTTTGTCAAAATTTGTTCTTTTCTATGAACGGCCCTTGAGAGTATGAAAAGACAAGCGGCAGAGGGGAAGAACATATTTGTAAGCCACATATCCAACAAAAAACTACTATTGAATACAAAGAACCCGAGGTTTGTGTTGAAAAAAATCCAATCAGGATGTGGTCAAAAGACAGGGAGAGACACTTCACTGAAGAAGATATTCAGATGTCAAAAAAGCACATGAAAAGACATTTGACGTCATTAGCCATTAGGACATGTTAATTAAAACCACGATGAAATGCCCGTGCTCACCTAAAAGGATGTCTAAGAGAAAAAAGAGTATTGGCACCAAATGTTGGTGACACCGTGGAGAGACTTGATCACTGATAATTGCTAGTGGGAATGAAAATGGTACAGCCACTCTGGAAAAAAAAGTTTGGCTTAACAAGGGGTTGGGTGAAGAGAAGAGGTCTAGCTGTGGAAGGTCAAGGATGGATCCTTTTCGTAAGGGAGATGTTCTATGTCTTGGCTGCATCAGTGTCCTTGTTCTGGTTGTGACCTTGCCCTGCAGTTTGGCAGGGTGTTGTCATTGGGGGAAACTGGGTAAAGGGCACATGAGACCTTTCTGTATTATTTCTTACAACTGCATGGGAATCTGCAATGGTTTCAAAATAAGATATAACTTAGAAGTTTATCCTTGAGATGCCAGGACTATGCAATGCTAGCAGTACTACCTGGAAAAGAGTTTCTGTGATTAAGTAAGCAGATGGTTGGATAAATAATGTGTACCAGGTTTCTTTACTACAGGACTCCTCAGAGGCTGCTTTTGCATTTCCTATTGTAAGTAATAAGCCCTAATATCAGAAGACTTCCTAATACGGCTGTTGTGGGGATTAAGCCAGATGATCCATGTAAAAGGGTACATAATATCTGACACAAATGTTAAGAGTATCATTGTTATTACTGTATTCACTCTGTATCTTAAAGTTATCACATTAGTATTATTACAATAACTTAAAAGGTAGGGATACTGAGCCTTAGATAAGTTAAATAATTTGAAAGGACACAGCTAATAAAGAGGCAGAGCCAGGATTTGATCTCAGATCTGAAGCCCAAATATCTATTGACTTCAATGCAATATTCTCTCATAAAGTACGATTTAAAAAAGAAAAGTGAGGGGCACCTGGGTGGCTCAGTCAGTGAAGCATCCAACTCTATATTTCGGCTTAGGTCATGATCTCATGGTTGGTGAGTTTGAGCCCTGTATCAGGCTCTGCAGTGACAGTGAGGAGTCTGCTTGGGATTGTCTCTCTCTCTCTGCCCCTCCCTGCTTGTACTTTCTCTCTGCCCCTCCCTGCTCGTGCTTTCTCTCTCTCTCAAAAATAAAATGCATAAACATTTAGGGGCACCTGGGTGGCTCAGTTGGTTGAGCCTCTGACTTCAGCTCATGGCTCAGTCGGTTGAGCGTCTGACTTCAGCTCAGGTCATAATCTCACGGTTTGTGGATTTGAGCCCTGCGTTGGGCTCTGTGCTGACAGCTCAGAGCCTGGAGCTGGCTTCAGATTCTGTGCGTGTGTCTCTCTCTCTTTCTGTCCCTCCCTCATTTGTGTTCTCTCTCTCTCAAAATAAATAAACTTAAAAAAATAAACATTTTAAAAACAGGAAAATTAAAAGGTAAGGGACAAACTAGGGAAATATTTACAATCACATCATTTTCAAAGGTTCTCATTTATTACTAAATAAAGGGCCTTCACAAATCAATAATAAACTTTCCTAATATAATAATGGGCAAATTATCAACACATTAATTCGTGATAGTGGCCAAAGGACATCTAAAAGTGTTCAGACTCTATGGATTTGCTATTTGGATAGTAATTAAAAAAAAAAAAAAAAAAAACAAACCCACATACAACTTTAAACAGACTCAAGGCTACAGAGAACATTCTGGTGGTTGCCAGAGGGGAGGGGTAGTGGATGGAAGAAAGAGCTAAAGGGATTAAGAGGTGTAATCTTCCAGTAAGAAAATAAATAAGACATGGATGTAAAGCACAGCACAGGGAATATCACCAATAATACTGTAACAACTTTGGATGGTAACAGATGGTAACTAGACTTATCGTGGTGACCATTTTGTAATGTACATAAACACTGGATTACTATGTTGTGCACCTAAAACTAATACAATATTGTATGTCAACTATCCTTCAATAAAAAAATAATTCCAAAACAAACATCAGTTGCAAACCTGCAGACCCACTACAGAAAGAATTAGGAAAGAACAGAACCACAAAAACTTTAAATTAAATGTCATTTTTAAAAATTTTTTCCCAAATTGAGAAAATCTTATATCCACTCAAATAATGGCTGTGCGACACAGCCATTTTCAAAGAGCTTTTGTCATCATTACTAGTATAACTTGGGTGACAGGAAATTTGCCTTAAAATTCTTACCTTTTGACCTAGTTATTTTTTCGGAATCACTAAAACTAAAAATTTTTAAATAAGTCGGATATGTAAACAAAGATTTGTGTTTAAAGATGTTTACCACAGCTTTACTTATATAAGCAAAAATGTGAGAAGAATCTTAATATCTGTCAATAGTGGATGGTTAAAAATTATAAAATTCATGATTGCAGTCATTAACAATCATGCTTAGAAAAGTAATGATATGGAAAAATGCATATATTTCTAAGTGAAAAAAGTAGAAACCTCCAATTTTATAAAAGAAAAAAATAAAGGTATACACACACACTCACATAGATGTATTTGAAGAAAACAAATCAAAAGTTCAAGGGTGTCTCTCTTTGAGCCTAAGGATATCCTAAGCGATGCTTATTTTCTTTCCTATAACTTCCAAAAATTCTGTAATTCAGAAAAAAATAGCAATAATTCACTCCTCACCGTTGTTTACATTCAAAACATCTTTGATGTGAACACTATCAAGCTCGTGGTTTAATCAATACCTTACAGATGGAGCCTGGACTATTCTGAAGCCGAGCCGGAAGGACTCCTGTGTCCGGGCGCTGTGTTCCCAGGGTCATGCTGGAGGTGAGGGGTGGAGACAGAAAGCAGGACATCAGCAGAAATTCCCTCCCAGGCCCGGCTGGTCCTCAGCAGCCAGGAGGAAATGTGAGCGGACTGGCATTTGGCTCCCCCCACGTGTGCCTCCCCAGCTCCTTCTGTTGCCTTTACCACTCACAGACTCTACAATTACACGGGCACCAGGTTAGATGTGCGCAGCGAATACCAACTGTCTGTCAAAAGTCGTGTTTGTCTTTTTTTACAATTTGTTGCAAGTAGTAATAATAGTATTGACAACATAAAGATTTATGTTCACGGATGCCTTTCACATTATTTATATGAGCAAAAATATGAGAACCTTAATAGGTCAGAGCACACTGTTACCATACTGAATATTATTTAGATCTTATAAAGAGGCTGCTATGCTTTTATTTATGTATTAATTTATTTATTTACTGTGTAAATTGCCCAGTACATTGAATGTGTAAGAGATGACTTAGTGCTTGGTGCCTAACAGGCATCTTAAATGTCACTTGTCTACTTGGTTTTTTTTCTGCCGAGTCTGTTCTCCCAGTTTTCAACATCTCAATTAAAGATGCTACCATTAACCATTTATTTTATTTCCATTCTACAGGTTGTTCTTGCTTCTTCACTTTCCTACACCTCTAATTCCTCCTGGTATCAACTCTGTCTCAAAATATATTTTTAATTCTATCTGAATTGCAACCCATTAGTCCAAGCCAAGCCAAATGTATCTGGATGGATACATTTTTCCTTCTAAAAAGGTTTCCCTGGGGCGCCTGGGTGGCGCAGTCGGTTAAGCGTCCGACTTCAGCCAGGTCACGATCTCACGGTCCGTGAGTTCGAGCCCCGCGTCAGGCTCTGGGCTGATGGCTCAGAGCCTGGAGCCTGTTTCCGATTCTGTGTCTCCCTCTCTCTCTGCCCCTCCCCCGTTCATGCTCTGTCTCTCTCTGTCCCAAAAATGAATAAAAAAGCGTTGAAAAAAAAAAAAAAAAAAAGGTTTCCCTGCTTGCACTCCTGCCCTTTATACTATGTTCTCTTCCTGGCAATCCAAGTGATGTTTTGCAAATGTAAATCAGATCACTCCCAGCCTTGCCCTAAAGCCCAGCAGTGGCTTTCCACAACTCAAAGAATCCCACCTGCACTCCTTCCATGGTTATCTAGGTTCCACCTGATCTTACCCTGCCGTGCTCTCTGATTTCACCACAGACCACTCTCCCCACCACTCCCACTTCCACAGTCTTCCTACGGGGTCCCCAGTGATATGGAGCTTGTTCCCACCACAGGCCTTTTCCCTGGCTCATCTTTCTATCTGGAACACTTTGCCAGACCTCTCCATCGTTCACCCCTAGTCCAAATGCCATCTCCTCATTAATTACCTTCACAACTTTCCAATTTAAAGTCCCTTGCTTGATCCTGTTGTATCTGCTTCCTAGTACTCAACATTCTTCAATAGTATTTCTTTGTTTAACGTGTGTCTCATTGCACTAGAATGTAAGTCCCACGGAACAGGAACCTGGTCTTTCTTGTATCCCACACCCCCTAGTATTGTGCCTGGCAGATAAAATATTTACTGAATGACTGAACATACATTTAATCATATAAAATATAGATGTTCTCTTATCGATCTGTTGGGGAGTAAGCACTATAAATTACATATACGTCCTAAAAGGCATTTCAAACACCACTAGACTATTTTGTGGGATGAACTGTATTAATATCTAAAAGCCCGTGACAGTTTAGTAAGTGCTCCTGCTTGGTCACGTGGGGATTCCACTAAGAGCAATGGGGAGACAGAGGAACTGACAGCGTGGGGCAGAGCTGGGACCAAGGAGAGTCCCACGCAAGCCCAGTGGCTGACTATTTTGTGGGATGAACTGTATTAATATCTAAAAGCCCGTGACAGTTTAGTAAGTGCTCCTGCTTGGTCACGTGGGGATTCCACTAAGAGCAATGGGGAGACAGAGGAACTGACAGCGTGGGGCAGAGCTGGGACCAAGGAGAGACCCACGCAAGCCCAGTGGCTGAGCCAAGGAGAAAAGCAATCCAGCCTGGCAGCTAATGGCCACCAGCACGAGCGTGTGGTCAGTGTGCAAAGCACAGCAGAGGGGGTTGTAGGAACGGGTGTTGGCTTCAATAACAGCTGTCTGTGAATCACAGGCTCAAGGCAATTTGAGAAGTTGCAGATAGAACTCTGGTTCTGGGAGAAATGTCAAGACAGGTGAAGCCCCAAAGTAGTAGGAATTAGAGAACAAGGCAGGTTATTAAAACAGACTCAAAGAACCCGGAGGGCCTCTGCAGTTAGAAATGATGCACAGGACAGACTGTGGGTCTGGGGAAGAAAGCAGAGGTCTGGCAGCTTTCTGCCAGGGCCCCTGCTGAACTGGATGGCAGCCAGCCATGTGACTTTGTGTGTATGTGCATGTGTGTGTTTGTGTGTTTCAGTAATTTTAATACATTCAAGAATATTTAATAGAACAAAACAAAACATGTCATCAGTCAGCAGAAGCCTGTGGTCAAGAGAAATAGAAATGTAACTGGCCCTTTTGCCGTAAAGTTTACCCTTGAAGGACGAGGAGGCAAAATCACTTCCTGAAGGCTTTGCATGAAGTGCCACTGGACTAAATGCACCTGAGAATATCACTTTAGATACATATGACTGTATAATCATCCCACAATGTCAACAGTGATATAAAGATCCTATTGGGGAATAAATCATTTCTCCTGTGGCTCCTATGATTCACCTGTGGATCCACACGCAAACATGGGCAGCCGGCCAGGCACCCCTGCATGGCCTGTGGTCAGGAAGTCTGAGATGGGTCTCCAGACAGGCTGGGACCAAACAAGGTCCTCCCTGTGGCTATTGCTGACCCCAGGGCATGATACTGGGCAGGAGCAGGGCTTCCTTTCAACCCTTCTTACCAAGGTCCACATAGATCCTAGAGCAGTGTTCTCAACTGTGACTGCAGAATGGAATCGCCTGGAAGACTGCAAAAAACACCAAAGCCCGAGTCCCACCCCGGGACTCCGATGTAATTGGTCTGAGATACAGGCAGAACTTCTACCGTATTTCAAAGCTCCCAGGTGGATCTAATGTGCAGCCACAGCTGTGTGGCTGACTGACCACAGATGGAGGGTCAATTGTGTCAGTTCTAGTGGGACGGGTGCTGAGAGGCACCCGGCAACCAGGCAGAGTCAGCTTGGTCCTATCGATTTCCAGCACGAATAGCTTTCATGTGCCTTGACATTGTTAGCAAATAATTTCTAAAATTTCACCCAGATTTTATTTCATTATTTACAAGATAAATTTTCACTCCTCATTGTTGCATTTGGTAGAAAAATAGACTCTTAAGCTCAGGGTTGTGGCTTGGGTCAGTGTGGTACACTATTTTGTTGGATGCAATATTGCTTAGGGATGAATAAAACAGTCTCTAGAATCAGACAGACCTAGGTTAATATCCCAACTTTACCACTTCTGAAATCCACAAGTGAGAGGTAAGATTAAGAGTAACACTGATCTGGGGAACCTGGGTGGTTCAGTCGGTTGAGTGACCGACTTTGGCTCAGGTCATGATCTCGCGGTTTGTGAGTTCGAGCCCCGCGTCGGGCTCTGTGCTGACAGCTCAGAACCTGGAGCCTGTTTCAGATTCTGTGTCTCCCTCGCTCTCTGCCCCTCCCCCACTCATGCTCTGTCTCTCTCTGTCTCAGAAAGAAACAAACATTAAAAAAAATTAAAAAACAAAGGTTACACTGATCTAATGTGGTCTTTGTAAAAGTTAAATGAGCTTCTATATGTACATAGCCTGATAATTAGCATAGAGTAATATATTCCATTATCACCTCCACATCTTAGCACTAATTTTTTTAATTGAAACCTTTCTTTAAAGATTGCAGCTTTCAGCTTTTTAAGCTCACTCTACATTCAGGCAACTTAATACATATTTTTAACAATAGTTACAGTCTATACTTTTGTATTAGTTGTGGTACCTTTCCTTGCAAAAAGCAGAAACGAACTCTGACTTCCTTAAGGGGGAAAAAAACCCCAAATTGTTAGGGACGAAACCAGATACACAGTAACAACCAAGTTACATACAGTAAAGCCTGGAATCATTCAAAGCAGGTCCAAACAGAACTCGCGTCTCTCTTCCAAATTCCACATCTCTGAGGGAGGTCCCTGTAATGTGATTGTGATTTATTTGTAGACCAATTTAAGGGAACAAGGTTGCTGAGGTGATGCATCTGTTTTCTATTGCCACATAAAAGTTGACACAAACATAGCAGCTTAAAAGTACACTCTTTGTGGGGTTCCCAGGTGGCTCAGCTGGTTAAGCATCCAACTCTTGACTTTGGCTCGGGTCCTGATCTCACGGTTTGTGGGATCAAGCCCTGTGTCAGGCTCTGTGCTGACAGTGGGAGCCTGCTTGGGAAGCTTGGGATTCTCTCTCTGCCCCTTCCCAGCTTTTGCTCATTCTCTCTCTCCCTCTCTCTTTCTCTCTCTCTCTCAAAACACACAAACAAAAACAAACAAAGAAGGCTCATTGATTATCTCAGGGTCAAAGTTCTGGGTATTGTTTCACTGGGTCTTCTCAGCGTCTTACCAGACTGAAATCAAGGTGTCAATCAGTCTGAATTCTTGTCATTACAATGTAATCACAGGAATGACTATAGATCATATTTGCAGGTGTTGCCTGCACTCAAGGAGAGGGAATTACACAGGGTGTGTCCACCAGGAGGTGGAGATCCTGAATAGACTAGATTGAGTTGAATAACATCACCCTGAATTCATGTCCACCCAGAATCTGTGGTTATGGCCTTACTTGGAAATAGGATCTTTCTAGATGTCATCCAGTTGAGATGAGTTCACGTCGAATGAGTGAGCCCTAAATCCAATGACTGGTATCTTTATAAGAAGGGGGAAATTTGGACCCAGAGACATAAGAGACACAGGGAAGAAGATATGAAGAGGGAGCCAGAGAATAGAGATATGTTGCCAGAAGCCAAGGAACACCAGCAATGCTGGCAACCACCAGAAGGTAGAAGCCAAAAAGAGCCTTACGAGGGAGCATGACCCTGCTGACACCTTGGGTTTCTGTTGCTTTAAGCCACCAAACTTGTGATACTTTGTTACGGCCGCCCTAGGAAAGTAATACAGGACCACTTAGCAGTCTGCCCATTGCAGGTACTTGTGAGGATGAAGTTGTGGCAAGGGGAGGAGCAATTCCTAGAAAAGGGAGGCCAGGGGCAGAGGATCTCTGGGTAAGCACTACAGTCAGACATTCGATTCCCTCTGCTTTCCAAAGATTGGTTTTGCATGACTTTTCTCTTTTTCTTTATATTTAAGAAAAAAAATGTATTAAAAAATTTTAAGAAGAATAGTATAATGGTCTCTTATATACCCTTCACCAAGATTTATCAAATGTTATTATTTTGCTTTTCATTTTTGGGCAGGGTTTTCTGTCAGAAATTATGGAGAATATAAAGGCTTTGAGTGGGAAAGACATGAACTGAAATTAAGGTTTTCACCACACAATACTTGCTCTGTGATTTTAGAAACATTATTTTCAAATACCTTGAGCTTTTGTTTAATCTCATGCAAAATGGACCTTGCAGTGTCTTTTCTCAGAGTGAGTTGAGACTGGAGAAGGCAGCCCTGGAAGGCGCCCAGCAGAGAGACTGGCACACATGGGTGACTAATCCATGTGTGCTTTTCAATTCTTTGCACTGGTTTTCCTAACATTTTCAACAAAAATTTCCTCGACCTACTTCAGTTGATAAGGACATCTTCCTATCCCTTTTTCTGTCTCGATTCCATGTATTCATGGAGCAGACACCTTTGGGGGACCACTGGGGTCATGTTTATTTCAATACCTACATTTACTGACCTAGAGCCTCCACCTTCTCTTGGGGAACCTCTAGTCCTTTGAGGAACTACCCTTCGACTCGTCACTACAACTGGGTATCCCAGCAGATGTGCGTCATGTACTCTATGCCCCTGGTGCCCATGGGACTCTGTTAGACCTCACCACCCTTCCTTCCATCCCACAGGAGTGTCCACCCTCTCTGTCTGTGGCCACTGTACTTGGCTTGCCACTCCACGCTGTGCCACCAGCTGATGTGCCACTGCTCTGCTGGACACAGTGTCCATTATTTCCGTGGTCAGTGCCAAGGTCACACTATGATTTGTACGAATGTGGGGAAACCAGGGCCCTCCTCGTTAGAGTGTCCTAAAGCAGTCACACCTGTGAACAACCACTGGTCAGAGTTTGGAGAAGCAAATCCTCATGTTTTCATGCCCAGATTTTTTTCTCCTAGACTCAGACAAAGATCTGAAGGTGAGGCTTGGTATAGATTCAAGCCACAGGGATTATCTTGGATGAGAAGTCCCCATCTGTTTTAGTCTGTCAGACTGCTATAACCAAATTTCCATGAACTGGGTGGCTTGTAAATAACAGAAGTTTACTTTTTTTTTTTTTTTACAATTCTGGATATTCTGGGGTTCTGGAGAGGGCTCTTTTTCTGGTTCATGGATGGCCGTCTTTTTGTAGAGAAGAGACTAGGGAGCTCTGGAGGAGGGGGGGTGGGGGTGTGGGGGTGGGGGTGGGGCTGGGGGCAGCAGTGTCTCTTTTATAAGGGGCCAAATCACCTCCCACAGGCTCCGCCTGGTAAGACCATCATCTTGGGGTTAGGATCTCAACATATGAAATCTGGAGTCACACACATTCAGACCATGGCAACTTCTCACTCCAAAGGCTGCTTAAAGGTCTCTTTAGTACTCATCTTTCTTCAGGATGGGATCTCTCTCAACAAGCCCTTCAAGATTCCCTCCCCCCAAATCCCATTATCCCCCTCACGTGGCCTTCACAAGCGCCCAATGGTTTGGAATCCTAGCAATGGATTGTTTCCCAGGAAGCTGCTTAGCAACCATGTCAAAGGCCTCAGTGAGGTCTGCCTGTCCTAACAGTTCAACAGACGTGTCCAGAAGTCTGGACCCCATAAGGAATAGAAGGCTCCAAGTCAAGATCTTTGCTTTGTCTGCATAAAAGCATCTCTTACTTCCTCTCCTCTTCATGTCCTATTTTCTCTCTTTGTCCTTCCTTTTCATATGTCTGTACCAAAATTTTAATCAAGAGGGTATATCTGAGCTTTCTTTCCTTTTACCAACAGAAGAATTTCAGAGTGATTATAAGAAAAATAAAGGCAGTAACATACACACACAAGTCAACCAAGTAATTTACTTCCTTCAATTGTATTTATCATCTCAGCACTGATAAAACATATTATGGTTGGACAGAAATTAGTAAGAGAAACAGATTTTCCTTTCACATAGTCTAAAATTTTCAGTGGCATAGGAGTTCCATCTACCAACTGAAATGTCCCACATGGGGCATATTCAAAGTCTAAAACTCCAACGGCAATGTAATTTAGTACTTAAAAAAAGAACTATGTGTCAGAATATGGTACTATTGCCAGAGGAACATTCCAAACAGATAAAAATCGGGCTAAAGATAAAACAGACGTTTCAATTGAACAAACCTTTAAAGATTTTAGTTCAACAGATCTTTGTTGTGTGGCCAGCTTTATGCTAACTATTGGATTCTTGAACTCAATAGAGAATTACAAAAATAAAGTTAGTCTCGCTATCTTCGCAAGGCTTCTAAAGCCTTTCTTAAATTTAACACTGAGAAAAGAAAATGCAATGCTTCCAATTCATTATGGAAATATTTTGTACTAATTGCAGCATAATCAGGAAACTGGGTTTCTTTTTCAATGAGGGACTTCTGGATTGTTTACATGGAAGAAAGGTTCTCAACTGTCAGTATTTTAAAAATAGAATTTTATTGTATTTTTCAGTATTATCCATGCCAAATTAGCCACATCTGTCACATTTAGTCTATAAATCAAGAGGTTAGTAGAATCTCATTACTGTTCAATAAGAACACTTTTGTTTTTCAAATTCCATCTAAAATCTGTAAAGTAGATTTCTTTTGGCCTACAGGATTTGACAGCATACCAGAGAGCAGGGAGCATGTGTGAGGTCCTGCCTGTGCGTGGGAGCCTGATTAAAGCTGGGGAAAGAGGGGAAACTGATTTACTCACACAGATTGAGAATTAATTATCTCCATCCAACACATTTAACACTAAAGTGAGCCCATCTCACTCACTGTCAGATACTGCAGAGCTGGGAAGCAGATGATGCATCCATGGCAAACATCCTTTGCCTGAATATTCTATGTATGATTAGTGAAATGATTGAAAGATGAGTGCCAATACTGAGGCATTTATAGCATCCAGCTGTTGAGGCTCCTCTGATTCTTCATGGGCTCTGTAGACACCTCTGGTTTCAAAAAAACAAAAACAAACAAACAAAAAACCAAAAAACACCCCTTTCAACAGTTTAAACCAGGCAAATATAATCTGAAGTTCTGCTGAACCACCTTCCTGCCTGTCTCCAAACGTCATCCAAACCAACACACAGAGATCCTTGAAAACACCCCAAATATGACTTTAATTATCCAGCAACATGTTGTTTAGTAGCAGATGAAAAACCCAAAAAGCATTGGAAGGAGAAATGTTTCAGGGCTCTGAAGCTAAATTGGGAACACAAATTTGTGATGACTGAAATAAGTATCACTGCTGGGATGGCTTTTTTCTTTTTCTTTTTTTCTCTTTTAAGTCAACCTCAACCTCATCTTTCCTCTGTCAAATAGTCTCTCTCCTTATCCAAGTGTTTTGTCTTTTTAGTGGAAAATAAATAAAGGTCCTTCTGCCTTGCACACAATGTTAGGGTGAAACCCATAGATTCACAGTCTTGTGATCCATCTTTCTTGGCATCTATACAAGAGAATGAACAACAACAACAAAATACCGTGACTTTGAAATTTTACATGTGTATTGAGGATGTTTGTGAGGTTTACCTAATGTTAGGGGAGGCAGTGAGGAGTCTTCTGTACAGGAGTCTCCAATGGATCTTCTAGGAGGGAAAAGTAATATGATATGGTGGAGCTGCCCTATAGCCTCAAGGACTGAGACTTGTAAAGGGAAGCAAAGAAAGAAAGTCTATCTCTTGCACTTCTTCAATGTTCAGTATGGGCAGAGAATTTGTACTTGGGAGCAGAGTGAAGATATCAGAACTCAGACTTGGAGAGGTGTCGAATCGAGTGAGGCCCTATGATGTCATTTTTGTGTTTTGTCTGTCCAACCTCAGCGCTTAGCCCAATACCTGGCAAATGGCAAGCATCCACAAAATATTTGTGGAGTTAGTTTATATTTTATTTCTACCCAGATTCCAAGAAATCTGCTGAGGTTTAAAGATGTGAAAGATTTGTGAGAAGCATTGATACAAATTATAGCTGTTATGCTGGTAGCATTTTAAGAAGCAAAATCGGGCTATAAAATTTGGGAGATGCATTAGTCAACAAACATCTTCTCAAATCTCAGGGACTTAATACAGTAAAAAATGATTTCTAACTCATGCAAAATCCAGTGCAGATTATCTTGGTCAGGTACCACCTTAGGTGGCTCTCTTCCAGGTGATGATGCAGGGATCCAGGTTCTATCCATCTCATACTTTGTCATCCTCTATGTTACCACTGTCCTATGATCTATCTTTCCTAACCAGCCAGCCATGGAGTGAAAAGAGAGTACAGAAAAGGTGTACCCACTTTTAAATGTTTCATCTCAGAAGTTATACGTCAAGCCTGCAACAAATTTCTGTTGTTGAAAACTAGTCAACCCATCAGCTTATCAGCCCCATCAGCTTATAAGGACGGGGACATGTACATTAGCCATATACCCAGAGAGAGAGAAAGGGGTTGGGTGAGTATACAGACCGTCTTGGCCACAAGAACCTGATAAAAGTCCTAATAAAGAGTAACAAGCTACAACTGGAGAATCCAAGCCACAGTAACCATGCCTACACGTCAGCAGTCACAAAGATGGCAGGAGGACCAATCAAACAATAGCAACAAACCAGGGAGGCAGGTCAGCACTGTCACACTAAACCACAGCAGAAGGCCAGCAGAAGTCAATGCCATAGGTTGCAGAGTGAAAGTCTGGGCCAGATAACTTCCAGGTCTCCAAGGAGAACCACCTTGAGATCTTGCTAGGAGACTAAAGTTACACAGAGATAACTTACTTAGAGTTACTCAGGGTTTAGGTGGGCCTCCTACGTTGAGGCCAGGTACTGAGACCACTCTCATAGTTATCGATCTATTACTTGTAGGTCAATGGGATACAGAAATATGCAACTTATCAGTTATAAGTCACGTAACAGCAAACATATACATAAACATACTGGTCACTTTCATCTATTGAGTACGTATTTTCCAGTCACTTTATGTGTAATCATCTCTCATCTTTACAATAGCCCTTCAAGATGCTAAATTTTCCCTAGTTTCCATGAGGAAACTAAATTTAGAGGGACTAACTTGTCACACATTTTGTGAGTCATAACGCTGGGATTCTGCACGTGTGAATCTGACACTAAATTCCAAACTACATTGGAGTACCACCTATATCTACATTGATCCTTTCTGATGTATGTACATATATACTAACACACTATGAGGAATGTATCCAATAGCAAGTGCTGTGTAACAAGTCACCCCTAAATACAGTGGCTTAACAAGAATTCCTCATTATTTTTTACAAGAGTATGGGTTGACTAGGTCATTGTGCTGGTGTGGGCTGGGTTTGGCTGGTGTGTCCCAGGCATCCCTGGCCAGCTGGCAGGTTGGCGGGGGGCTGCCTGGTCTGGAATGGCCTTGGCTGCTGTGACCTGATTCTGCTCCATGTGCTCTCTCACACTCCAGCAGCCTAGCCCAGACTCGTTCTTCTGGTAACAGCAAGGCTCTAAGACAGAATGGAACACAAGGCCTCTTGAGGAGCAGGCTTGAAACTGGCACATTGCCACAGCTGCCATATTGGCCAGAGAAGGTCACGAGACCAGTCCGGGTTCAAGAGTGAGGAAACGGAATCTACTTCTGGATGGGAGAAGCTGAAAAGTCACTTTGCAAAGGGCTTGGATATGAGGAGGGATAGAGAACTGGGGCCCATTTTGCAATCAACATGGCACATCTAGTATCTTAGGTATTCTTCCCCTAAAAACAAAAGTAGGTAAGAGAAGCATGTTTGCTTAAAATGTGGTTTTATTGGGGCGCCTGGGTGGCGCAGTCGTTTAAGCGTCCGACATCAGCCAGGTCACGATCTCGCGGTCCGTGAGTTCGAGCCCCACGTCGGGCTCTGGGCTGATGGCTCGGAGCCTGGAGCCTGTTTCCGATTCTGTGTCTCCCTCTCTCTCTGCCCCTCCCCCGTTCATGCTCTGTCTCTCTCTGTCCCAAAAATAAATAAACGTTGAAAATGTGGTTTTATTAATTGATGAAATAGCACAAGGGTCTTCCAAAATGTGTGTGCTGTCTAGTCCTGCTAGTCTAAAAAGTGCTGAAAAAGACAATGTGCTAAATGGATAAATACCTTTTTTTATTTAGGGAGGGAGGGCACAAAAATGCCTACTTCCAGGCATCAGATCCATCTAAACGGAAATAGCTTTGCAGTAGAAGATTAAAAAAGAGGAAAATGAAACTGAAAATTTGACTTCCTGTATGCCCTGCAAAGGGGCAGGAGGAGCTGTGAATGTGTGATGAACAGCTGGCTTTTATTTTTAAATGCATATTATTGCTACCCAGATTCTTTTTTATTTTTTTATTTTATTTTTTTAGAAAAATGGAAGGAGACTTACTAAGGGATTCTAACACACAGGAATATCATTTCAAATAGATGCTAATGTGATTGACATGGTCTTTTCAGAATAAAGTCTCTTTGTGATCTATTTGTTTTGGTCTACAGAATAGGAAAAAGAAATACACAATGGATACTGAAAGGTAAAAAATGCTATAGATTTTTAGTAGGTCCTCAAGAAATGTTTGAAATGCCTGAATCAGACTCTAAATAGACTCTTCTTTCAGGGAATTCAGTTTTGATGTTCACGAGCATGAGAACCTGCATCTCACACTCCTAGTAACACCAGACGCCTTTGTTCAGAGGGAATAATTCAATACCATCGGTGATAATAAGGGTGCTGCAATATTATTTTTAGGTACAGAATTATGAGTAAGCTAAACACATAACATTAGAAAAGCCACAGGGAGGGGTGCCTAGGTGGCTCAGTCAGTTAAGCGTCCAACTTTGGCTCAGGTCATGATCTCATGGTTTGGGAGTTCGAGCCCCACATCGGACTTTGTGCTGACAGCTCAGAGCCTGGAGCCTCCTTTGGATCCTGGGTCTCCTTCTCTCTCTGCCCCTTCCCCGCTCATGCTCTGTCTCTCTGTCTTTGTCTCTCTCTCTCTCTCTCAAAACTAAATAAACATTAGGCAATAATAAATAAATAAGAAAGAAAGTCACAGGGAGAGTCAACCCAAAACCAATTTGTAGTGAATCTAGAAATGATAAGGCAACTGATGCATAACCAAATTGCTTTGTAGGTTTTACAGTCAACTTATGGAACTAAACTCTGTACACTCTCACAGGTTTGCAAAAAAAAAAAAGAAAGAAAGAAAGAAAGAAGAAAGAAAAAGTAAGATAATAGAAATGACTAAAGGAAGCAGGGTAAAAAGGAGTAATGGTAATTACAGTGAACCCCATCTAAAAGGAACTGATTAAAACTCAAAACAAACAAAAAACATTGTAAAAGCCAAACAAAGCAAGTCTGGGGACAGACCTGACTTGCACTGTGCCAAATTCATGAGTTTGACTCCACATCAGTGCTACATCAATAAAGAGCTCGAATCATATCTTCTCTTACACCTAATCAATGGAAAGATTAAAGAAATTTTTGTTCTAGCTCCTTTTCTACTCTCTTCTTGGAAGGTTACAATCATATTACAAAATTAGGTACCAGTTTCAAGAAGCACATTTATACGTGATTATCAACTCTGAGATTTTACCTTGAGTTTTCTCTGAAGTTGTTTACATGATCAAGAAATGCAAAAGCAGGCTTTGGGGGATAACAAACATTCCATTTTTTTTCTGGAAACATATATGAAGCTTAAACAAAAGAGTCACTTTTATCTGTATTATTCAGGTAGGACTTATTGAATATGTCATCAAATCTGAATATAACTGGAACACAATGTGGCTTAGTGAGTGTACACTGTCAATAGAAAGAGATAGCAGAAAGGCACAAAAGAAATAAACATTTGGCTCTATGCCCCCAAGTAAAACAACCCCAGCTATAAAGAAAATCCCTATTTTCCCCTATAAGAAAAATCACTAAAAATGTAACTAAAGTCACTTTTAGAATCATTCCCCACAGTATTCCAGGGGGCAGCACCTTTATTTCCATCTAAGCTGCTGGAGAATCAGTACTTTTTGATTCCATGTATGAAGCTGTCGCTGGTAATGTTACCTCCAGGAGCAAGTATCCATTTGTGTGGTATTAGATCTCTTGTTTTTATTTGTATTCATCTTGTTGGTATTTATGTTTGATCCCCATAACATAAACATGTACTGTTTTGCTTTTTAAACATCAGTGAAGATCTATAAAGATCTTTAAAGATGTACAAAGCTCTATAAAATATGTTCTTTAGACACTACTAATTGCAATTATGAAATGATACTCCAAAAATCAACAACTAAATGTACATAAAATATTTTTGCTTTTTTCTTAGACTCTACCAAGTGATTTCCAGAATCCAAAATTGGCATAGATGGAGATCTTTTGGGCCATTGTGCCTTTCCCCAAACAGCTCTTAACTGTTCAAAATGAAGTAAATGAAAGAGAGCCCTAAAGTTGAGAAACTTTGTAGGAACTTGGCTATGATTCCTCTCCTTTAAAGAACGCTTTTGAAGGGGTGCCTGGGTGGCTCAATTGGTTAAGCATCCTACTTCAGCTCAGGTCATGATCTCATGGTTGGTGAGTTTGAGCCCCTCATCAGGCTCTGTGCTGACAGCTCAGAGCCTGGAGCCTGCTTCAGATTCTGTGTCTCCTTCTCTTCTCTCTCTGCCCCTGCCCTACTCAACTCTGTCTCTCTCTCTCTCAAAAATAAATAAACCTTAAAAAAAATAAAGGACACTTTTGAAAAACAGCAAACATCTTGGTTTACAATAGGCATGTATGACCATGAAACTATTCCAATGCTCTTCAGTCTTTTAGAAAAGATCAAAGAGATGGAGGTGAAGACGGCATTTTTAATGCCCAACAAAACCTCTTTTAAATTTTTTTTAATGTTCCTTTTATTATTTTTGAGAGAGAGAGAGAGAGCGCGTGAGCATGAGCGGGGGAGGGGCAGAGAGCAAGAGGGAGACACAGAATCTGAAACAGGCTCCAGGCTCTGATGTGTCAGCACAGAGGCTGACACGGGGCTTGAACTCGGGAATCGTAAGATCATGACCTGAGACGAAGTCGGCAGCTTAACAGACTGAGCCACTCAGGTGCCCCTGCCCAACACAACCTCTTAACGATCTTCTCTTCAGCTTTCTGTCACTGTTTTCCACACAGGCAGCAGCTGCCACTCCATAAATCCACTCCCCATCCAAATTTTCTACTATGAAATTCTTCCCCCACACACAACCGGCACCGTGTCTCCCACTCACAGAGGTGACACAGTGGCTCACAATCTGTTTCTTTCTCTCCTATCCACGTTATGCCCTTACTTCCACATGACTCCTCCATTCTCCCCTCACCCCTACCCCACCCCCACCCCAGGGCCTCCATTTATGCTCCCCACAAAAACACTCTGGGAAGTATAGTCTAGTCTCTTACTCCAATTATTTTTCTTGGGAAAATCTGCCAATTACCCAGATTCTGCACCAAAAAGGAAAGTCCAGGTACTGACATATCTACAAAGCAAGAACCTTTCCCTCTTGAACAGCAGACAGAAAGGAGAAAGGCCTTATATTAATTATTTTTTTTATTCCTGTGACACTTGAATAGACATATCCTATCCTGTGTGCTGCCCTGCGGAGTTGTATAACTATGCAAAGGAAGTTACAAGCCCCTACATGGCAGTAAAAATGTAAACCTTGTCAAACACATGCCAAAGTCCTCTCATTTCCCAAACCACTTATTATGTTATTTGATTTCCTCCTGTTTCTTTCAAGATTTTTTGGCTGGAATTTTGTATTAGGAAAAATGGATCTTCTCATGCCCTGGTATGTAAGACAAGAGATCAAGTGCTTTAAGATTTACCCTATATTTACGAAGAGGAGGAAACAAAGAGATTCAGTAACTCTGTTAGATTCTAAGCGGAACAAGAATAATGGTTTTGAATTAATTCACTGACTTTTCATCCATAATCTGTTCAGGCAATCTACCTAAATTAAGTGACTTCGGAGAATTCCTGTGGGTCATGAATATGGGCAGAACCTTGCAGCATGATTCTCCTGCCTCCGATGGCTTGAGCTGGGGACAGTCAGTGGCATTCAGCTGGCCACTGGACTTCCCTAAATGATCCATGATCATTTTACTCACATGCCTAATGCCTTGGAGGTGATGGCTGGAAAGCTGGGATTTCATGCTCCCCTCTCATCTCCATGTAATCTCAGAGACTCTCCATATAGTATTTACAGGGTAATTGGACTGTTTACATGACAGTTCAGGCTTTCAAGAGTGAGTGTTCCAAGAGACCGAAAGAAAGATCTTCTAGTCTCTTAAGAACTGAGCCAATGGGTACATTGCCACTTCCACTATAGTTAATTGGTCAAAGCAGTTATGAGCTTTTAAAATGTAGATTCAAAGTGCCACTATTTGATGGCAAGAATGTCAGAAGGAAGGAAGGAAGAGAAAAGAAGAAAGAAAAGAAAAGAAAAGAAAAGAAAAGAAAAGAAAAGAAAAGAAAAGAAAAGAAAAGAAAAAGAAAAGAAAAAAGAAAAGAAAAGAAAAGAATACTGTGTCTATCTCTAACCCACCATACTTCCTTATCAAGATGTATACCTGGAAGACTCAGCTCAACTGGTTTCTTCCACAGAAGGAGTTGGCAAACTATGGCCCACCCACCAAATCTGGCCCACCTCTTGCTTTCAGAAACAAAGCTTTTTTTGAATATAATCACACTAATTCATTCATATATTGTCTACGGCTGTTTTCACACTATAACAGCAGAGTTTAGGAGTTGCGACAGAGACCATATGGCCCATGAAGCCTAAAATATTTACTATCTGGCCCTTTACAGAAAAAGTTTGCCAACTCCTATTCTATAGCATAAAGAGAACCCACTTATGATGGAGACAGTAGAAAACACACTCCTTCCAGCCTCGATCAATTGTGAGGCAGAGAAGGGTGGGGGGGAGGAACTCAGTTGTGTGTGTCTCATTGTGCCCCCACCCAGGACAGAGTCCTCCAGGAGGTATACAGTAAAAACATCCAGAGTAAGGGAATCCAAGTTCACCAAAGGTGAAGGGCTAGTGGCCAGCTTCTCTGGTTGGGGGGTGGGGTGGGGCAGGAGGGGCAAGCCTCAAGGAGAAGAACTGTACCCAGGCACTGCCAACATGACACAAAGTTACAGAAATGCAAGCAAAGCGGCCATACAGATGAGCTGGGCAGCTCCCTCAGTGGGGTCTGTTGGGGGTTAGAAGGTCCTGTAAACTTTGGTAAACAGGAGCACAGAGGTGGGCATATCCCAGGGAGCAGCTTGGAGACACCCAGATGTCTGACACCCAGACACGCCCTGGTTGCCACCATTCTAGAGACTGGGCCAGAGGCATCATTCCCCAGCAGAACAACGAGAGTCTGAAGCCCCCCATGTGGGTACAGGCCCCCCCCCCAGGCCATGAAAACTGTATATTTCTCTACTCTCCCCAAGAAAAGGAGGAGGAAGGGAAAGTTGAGTCATCTGAGAGAGTAAGAGAGATGGCTCGAACTGCAAGACACTGATGCCACCGTTTGTGGAAGATTCAGACTTTGTATGAACCCCCACTTCCTGCAACTAATGTAGCCATGAGGAATGTATAGTTATAGTAAATAGGTAAACCACACTTTTCTGTATATCTGAGTGTAAAGCATAAATTTTAGACCCTGTTACAGTGAGATTTTATGAATTTCTTATATTCTTTTGGGTTAAAATCGTATTATAAAGGTCTTAACATCATTACCAGGTCTTAACATCAAATTTCTAATATGACTAGAATGAACTTCCTTCTTCAAAGACAGAGGGCATTCCTGTGGTAGGTCATAAAGTGAAGTTTATGAGCAGTTTGGCCTAGTTCCACTGTGGTTGGGATTGATAATGGCCTTGGGCAATACAGTGTAGTACAATGTTGAAAGGAAGCCATTAAGGCCAGGTTTCTCCCAAGAAAACAAAGAAAATAACAGTGAAGTTAATTCAGATGACTGCTTAGCAAAGTTTCTTTCTCTGCCCCAACAATATTACCACTCTGTTCTACAAGTTAAAAGGGTGCAGGGGTCACTTTTCTTGCTTGCTAATAAACAAATTATTGGCTGTTGGAAAACACAGTGAAAGGAATAGTTTTTAGCTGGTAAGTTCAAGTGCAGAAGTGTGATTCAGGTTCATGGTTTTTCTCCAGCTGGAGCCCTGCCATGTTGGTTTAAACTACTTAAAGATTAGGAAAAGGAGAGCCTGGGTTTGAAAATAAGGGTAACATTTTTCTGAGACCGCTAATTGATTCTTAAAGAGCATAGACAAAATCATGCAACAAAACTGAGCTGTTAGTATACAAAAGGTCTACCTTAGGCCAAATTTTAAGATAGACTACTTATTGCTGTGTAACAAACCTGCCCAAAGGTAGTGACTTAAAACATCAATTTTTGTATCTCTCATGATGCTATGGATTGACTGAGCTCAGTTGGGTCATTCTTCTGCTCCATGTGTCATAGAGACCAGAGGAGCTCAAGCCATGGTCATCTGAGAGCTCAACTGGTTTTAGAAAATCCAACATGGTGCTGAATCCTCCATGGGAGCTGTCGACCAGAGCACCTAGATTTTCCTCCAGGTCTCTTTATGTTATTAGGGTCTTTCAAAGCATGGCAGCTAAGTTTTAGGTGGGAGCATTCCAAGTGCAAATGTTCTAAGAGGAAGAGTTCCAAGGCTCTTACTGCCTGGACATAGAAATATCAGAATTTTACATCTGCCACGTTTCATTGGTCAAGGAAATCACAGGGCCAGCCCGGATTCAAGGGGAGGAGAAATAAACCCTATCATTTGACATCATTTGACAGGGAGGGGACCTTTGGTTGAGGGCTGTGTTAGTCAGTGTTTTCCAGAGAAACAGAACCAATAGGAGATTATGTATATATGTATGTATATGTATATGTATATTATAGACATATGCATATGTATATGTATACAGAGAGAAAAACAGAGAGAGACACAGAGACAGGGAGAGATTGATTGGTTTTAAAGAATTGCTCATAGGATTTTAGAGGCTGACAAGTCCAAAGTCTGCAGGGTAGGCCACTGACTAGAAACCCGGGGAAGAGTTGCAGTTGAGTCTGAAGGCAGTCTGCTGGTAGAATTACTTCTTGCTTGGGGAAGGCCAGTACTTTTCTATGAAGGCCTTCAATCGATTAGATGAGTCACACTGACAATATAGAGAGGAGTGTGCTTTACTCGAAGTCTACTTATTTAAATGTAAATCTTATCCAAAAACACCTTCACAGCAACATTTAGAATAATGTTTGACCAAATATTTGGATACCATGACCTAGCCAAGTTGACACGTAAAAGTAACTATCAACAGGGACAAACTCGGAGTCTTACTACCACAGCAGACCGAGGTTCTTCCTGTCCACACCCCTCTGGTTGCCCTGCCTCCTGTCCTTCCCCCACCCCCCACTGCTTCTCTGCATCTTTTCTCTTTTTTTATTACTTTTGGATTCCAGGTTCCTCCTCTCTGCCTCAGCCTCCTGTTCTATGGCCTTATCTCTCTTCTACTGCTTTATTTTCCTTAAGCAGCAAAGTTAATGGAATATTTTCCACTTCGGCTATTTCTCAGGGGTGCCTCATTTGTTTGGTGCTGAGGGGATAAAGTATTCTAAGGACTATGGTGAAAAAGTGGAAAGAACACCAGGTTAGGAAACAGGCCCCCTGGTGTTGCAGGATGTGACTGGTAACTTTGCCTCTCACACCTGGAGCTTCTACTCTTTCCTTTGATAGCACATTTCAGACCCCTCGCCCATGTAATCCATTGGAAAAGACCAGAGGAGCCCAAGGTTCTCTTTCTCCTCCCGGGCACCGTATGTTGTCTGCAACAATGGCCGTCTGGAGATAATGCTGTCTTTTTGCTTTGTTTTGAAAAAGCAGATATCTGAGTTGTTAGTAGGAAGGAGTGGCACCTTGTCCAGACAGGGGGAAAGCTATACTGCTAACAGGTGGAAAGAACTTGGTGGGTTCCAGTCAAATCTTTGTGGGTAAGCAACTACTATCTGTGTTTATGTGGGAGCATGAATTACCCTCTAAACTGGGTGTAAAATGTCTCACAAAACTTGCATTTCACACCTTTACCTATTGTCTTGCTGTGGTCTGAATACAAAGCAAGTATACCTATGTTTGCAATCTCCAAAAGCTTTCCCAATGTGTGTATTTTGAGTCAGCGGGAGCCTTTTGTTTGAATTTTTCTCTCTTCCTGGGAATGATTATTAACACACACAAACACACACACACTTCAATGGGTTGTTGTAGAGAAGGAACACCTCAGGCAACTGATAGAAGAGCAAGCATTATCTTAGGTGGCTGAGAGAAAGAAAACAGGTAGTGAAAACCCAGAGTCAGAAAAAACTGGGTTCAAAATACATATGGGAACCTCTACAAAGACATATGTCAATACATAGAAAAAGTTCTAGAAAGATAACTACCGAATATAACCATGGCTGCACTGGGAGGGGGATAGTTTTGACATGGTGAAGGGGGGCATTTCACATTTTTTTTTAAAGTAAGCTTTATGACTAGTGTGAAGGCCATTGCAGGGCTTGAACTCATGACCCTGAGATCAAGACCTGAGTCAAGATCAACAGTCAGATGCTTACCGGACTAAGCCACTCAGGTGGCCCACATTTCACATTTTATTCTACATATTTCTGTGTTGTTTTAATAACCAAGCAAGAATTCATGTATTTCTTTGATTTTAAAAATTGTGGACTAGAGTGTATATTAGTTTACTGTAGCAAAGTACCACTAACAGTGTGGCTTAAAAAACAGAAATTGTCTCACAGCTCTGGAGGCTAGAAGTTCAAGATCAAAGTATGGCAGAGTTGGTTCCTGCTGAGAGCTTTGGCAGAGAATCTGTTCCATGTTGGCAATTTTGGTATTCCTTGGCTTGTAGAAGTACCACTCTGATCTCTGCCTTTATCTTTATATGACCTTCTCCTTGTGTGTATGTCTGTGTCCAAGTTTCCTCTTCTTATAAGAACACCAGTTATATTAGATTAGGGACCCACCCTAATTAAGTATTATGTCATCTTAACTACATCTGCAATAGCCCTCTTTCAAATAAGGTCATATTCTGAGGGACAAGGAGGAACTTCAACATATGAATGGGGTGCAGGAGAGACAATTCAATTCTAAACAGGACAAAACAAAAATGAGTGTGTTATAATTTCTTTCTAAATAAAAACAATTTTTGAAGGAATTGCGGTCAGCACCCCGCTGGGCATAAGCTCCAACAGGACCAGGAACTAGTCATTATCCTCTCTAAGCTTCCTTTCTGTATTTATAAAATGGGGCTAAGAACATCTGCCTTCATTACAGCATGAAATTGTGGTAAGGGTCAAATAACGCACATCAAAGAACCTTATACTATGCAAAGGTCTATGTTAAGGGGAACATAACTGCACACATGCTGTGATTGAGATTGAGATGTCTAGCCTCAGGAAGCATGCATCTTGAGCAGTGAGGAGAAGCAGACATGTGTCTAGCTCTTGTGATGGACAGGTGGCAGATGTCACATCTAGCTTGCCCTCAAAACTGTAATGTGCCATCATAAGTTGAACCTGGGGGAAGGGATAGCAGGCACAAAGTTCGGTTTTTTCAGGCTTTAATTCAGTGCACAGAATGATACTTTTCATTCAAACAGATCTTTACTTTCTGAACTTTGAAACATGGTCAAAGAGATGCACAAAAGTTAAGGAGAAATAGGTTTGTGACTTTGGCTTAGAGCCACAGTTCTCCAGCTTATTTGGGCCACAAATTCTTTGGAGAATCTGATTAAAACAAAACAAAACAAAACAAAACAAAACAAAACAAAACAGACATGGATGCTTACCTCAGAAAAAGTCACATAGACTATTTTGCATATGATTTCAAGGAGCTCATGAACTTCAGGTTCAGAATCTCTGATTTGAATAAAAGTATTTAAGATAGAAGACACTTGAATGAAAGCTTAAGAAAGGGAATACTTTGGGAGGAGTCTGATTCTTTCCAGTTCAATTAAAAGAAGAATTCATCCTCCTTCTTAGTAAAAAAGGCTGAATTACAAAAGCTTTCTATACATCCCATTTCAGCTCATGGTATCTTGACAGTGTGGACTTTTGTGACCTTGAACTGAGGTGTTCTGAGAGGCAACCTGCCAGATGACTCTCTTAACTCCCAGTGATGGGTACTGATGGTCCAAACAGTCAGTGGTGCTGACACTTGAGCCTTTGCCTCAGGGAACAGGTGGCCAGCAGCACAAAAGCAGCCTTTCTGCGTTTCAGAAGTCTAGGCCCTGCATGTATGAGAGAATACCTGCTAATGTAAGTTCATGGCTTCCAGTAAGGGAGCCCTGAGGGCACCTGGTACACCAAGCTTCACCGCTGGAGGGGAAGAGGAGTGCTCAGAATTTAGAAGTCCTTGAACTAGGAACCATGGGGCCTTGCTTCCCTCCTCACCAGGGTGGATAAAATACAATCTCCAGACTGGTTGAGGGAGCTGATGACAGGACATATCTAAAGCCCCATTCCCAGGGGTGTCTACTCTAAGAGATGGGCCTGAGCCCAAGAGTCTCAATGTGATGTAGGAGTGGCGGCAGGTTTTGCACACACCAAAGAGTGGCCCAGAGCTGGTGAAGGGTCTAAAGCAGATCCACAAGGTATCCTACCTGTTAGGGTGGCCCAGAAGTAGCAAATAATCCCTGAGAGTCTGTGAGGACATAGGAGAAGCTCAGGGCCTTGTGGTTGGGAATGTACATGGACTGATGACCATAGGTCAGAGGGAAACTGGGTATCTTTCCAAAGGCAGAAGGTAGGATGAACAGTGGAACCTGGGCAGTACATACACCTTTCTCTTCTCAACCTTTATTGCCCAGCTCGGATGCAACCCATTTATAATGAATGACTGAGATGGATGGGAACTCCAAACAGAAATGGAAATTCAGTTTAGCCATATGTGTATATATACATATATGTATATATATTAACTTCTTGCATTTGGTGGGTTTCAAGACATGCTACCCCAAAATGTGGCACCTTGGAATATTAAATATCTTAAGATGAAGGAATTTTTTAAAAAATGGCAGAAGCAGGAGGGTCATCTGACCTTCCTCTCCTATCCTTTCTTCCCTGAAACAAGTCTTAGTATTCCCAGGTAAAAGTCAACCTCCCTGTGCTGGCAAAAGGAAGGCCATTCTTATGACCAGAGACAGCAAATCTGAAGCCAAAAAATCTGTGCAAACAAGCATTGTTAAATATCTTCTTACTTATTTCTTTACCATTTACTATTTCTAGCCTAAACCCATTTGCCTCATCAAGTCTTCACAAACTTACTGTTTCTTGTCTAAACGGTATCAAAGCTTCCTGCTCTGGTCATTCCTTCAGGTCTTTTTTCTCTTGTGAAGGCTGTCATGTATATATATAAACTCAATAACATTGGTGTGCTTTTTTCCTGTGAATCATCTTTGTCACTTTAGTTTTCAGACCCAGCCCAAGACTGAGTCTAAGATGGTTGATAAAAACGTTTCCTCCCCTGCAGTTACCAAAGACCTGGCATGCCAAGCCCCCTGCATTTTCTTGTAGACCGTTCTCTGCTAAGAAAAAATCATATTACTTTGGATCCAAGAATCTCATTGTTCTTTTCTTAGAAAATTTTTATAAATCAACCCTCAATTATACTTGTTACTGAGATGTTGGTAGCAGTCTGAGTTTTCTCATTCTTCCAGAATTGTGAGGTTACCCTTTACTGTGATATTGAACTAAAGGGGCTTCAGCCACCAGCTGCCATGAAGTGAGAAATCCAGGGCTCCTTCAGGCATGACTGGGAATCCTCAGAGGGCTTATATATCTCTGGTTCACAGAGACTCTGATGTTTTCTCAGCCATGGGTCAGTGTGTGGAGCTTCTATTCCATACTCCATCATCACATGTCACGGACTGCCCCTTTCCCTCCCTCCACAGGACCACAGACACCAGGCTGTGCTTGCAGCAGGTTTGACAGAAGGTTTGTGAAGGCACAACAGAGGAGTTACAGCACCAATAACAACTCATAATCGAATGTTAGACATTCTTCCACCATTCCCGCCCCCAGGAACACCTTGTTAGATTTTGCTTTCTCTCCCCTCTGCCCCCAGCCTCTGCCATGATATATCCCTCTGATGACTTTCTCCTCTTTTTCTCTTGTCTTTGCAAAGCAATGTAGCCCTTTCTTTGTTCTGCTTTCTTCTTCGGTATTTTGCCCTGGAGCTTCATTTTTCATATCTAAATGGGCAATCAACAACAAAAGGCTCTTCTTAATAGGGTTTCCATCACCGGCATTTGAAGTAACAATTGTTTTTCTTTGCTGCATACAGTACTTCAACCTTTTGCCAGTGAGAATAAATGGCACAGGACCCACCTTGATTTAGGGGGCAGAATATTCATTACAGTTTACTACCTTCCAACTGTCCTCCTGCCCCAGTCATCATCCACTTTCCGGACACTTCTGAATGGGGTGAGTGAACACGAATGGGAACACACTCACCCGTTTACTCATTTGGGCCATCTCTCTCACTCGTCCAGAGGCTGCAGACCCATCGGTCCTGAAGCAATCCACGATCGTCATTAAGACAACCAAAACAAACGAACAGCCAGCAGAGTCTGGTCTCGTACACATACAAACACAGCCCACGTCCTTCTGCAGGAATAATTATACACCTGAGCTCCTTAACTGTAGGAATAAAAAGAAAGACATTTAAGAGAAGAGAAACCCTAGATAAAAGATGGCTGAAAATAGCAGTCACACAAAGCAGTGGAGCTGCTTAGAATACTAAAAGCAAAAAACCAAGTCAACAGTAATTACCAACATAAAAATGTTAGCTTTATTCTCTTCTCAGGTTTCACATATACATGCTGCATGCTAGCATTTTGGCTAGAAGGAATTTACTTAGGGAAAATCAAACCTGCTATTACCTTTAAAATCATCTAGTTTACTTTTAAGAATATTTTTAGTTAAGGGAGAAAATGAGGTTGAGGGAACATTGGTACAGTTCTTACTACAATCTGGAACGATGAAGGTAGAATGGATGGGAAGGCTCCCAGTTTCTCCCTTCACACCAGCGCGGGTCACATCTGTGCACAGAGTGTGTGACTGTTAAGAAGGTGTGCAGGGAACCTATCTCGAATAACCTCATCAGCAGCCTGGGGATCAGCAGCCTGGGGAACCTGCAACAATCACTATCAGAATCAATTCTCCTCAGTCAGGGGCGCCTGGGTGGCGCAGTCGGTTAAGCGTCCGACTTCAGCCAGGTCACGATCTCGCGGTCCGTGAGTTCGAGCCCCGCGTCGGGCTCTGGGCTGATGGCTCGGAGCCTGGAGCCTGCTTCCGATTCTGTGTCTCCCTCTCTCTCTGCCCCTCCCCCGTTCATGCTCTGTCTCTCTCTGTCCCAAAAATAAATAAACGTTGAAAAAAAAATTAAAAAAAAAAAATTCTCCTCAGTCAGAGTGAGCTGAGTTCCCGCTGTGTCTTCAGCATAGGGAGACCATTTTAAGACTAGGAAAGACCTAGAGACACAGTCCCTGCACCAATATGCTTCACTGATTAGCTCCTTTGGGAGTTGACTCGTCTGAAATAGGACATTTGTTCTAAAGGCCTATTTTACAAAGTATACATATAAACAAATTTCCATCTTTTGAATGTGCTGGTACAACTGACTTATTAAATTAGCCAGCCAAATCAGCTTACCAAATGAAAGAAGCTCAGTGTTTGGGGCGGGGGCGGGGGGGCAAGTTTTGATGCAAAGATGGAGGAGGAGGAGAGGGCAAGGTGCTTACAATGGCCTTTCAAAGAAGGTACATCTATATAATGAAGTATTATGCACCTATAAAAAAGAAGGAAGTGGTTCTCAACATATTGGTAGGGAAAAAATCTCTAGGATATATTGTTGAATAAAAGAAAAAAAACCCCAAAACAGAGTCTCCTCGGTGGCTCAGTCGGTTAAGTGTCTGACTTTGGCTCAGGTCATGATCTTACGGTTTGTGAGTTTGAGCCCCACATCAGGTTCTGTGCTAATAGCTTGGAGCCTGGAACCTGCTTCAGATTCTGTGTCTCCCTCTCTCTCTGCCCCTCCTCTTCTCACACTCTGTCTCTCTCTCTCTCTCTCAAAAATAAATATTAAAAAAAACAAAAACAAATATATATATATATATATATATATATATATATATATAATTTGCCTAAGGTATACTGGAATACAGAAAATAAGAAAAATGATAGCTCAAAAGGGGCAGGGCAGGGTATGATCGGGTAGAGGAAGGGATAGATGGAGGTTAGATAGAAGTAAGACTTCTTAATGTGTTTTTGTTATATTGTTTTGATTTTTAAACTATGTGACTATATTAGCTATATATATATTATATATATAATACATATAATGTAAATAAAGCAAAATAATAAATAAACCATTCCTCTTTGCCACCTACTGAAATCTTTTTTTGTCCTTTAAGACCCAACTCAGAAGTCACCACATTGACTTACTCATCAATAAACATTAAAAACTATTGTGTTCTAGGGGCTGTGCCAGGTGCCCTCCATCCACACCTGGGGATATCCTGGTGAGCAGGGTTATAGTACATTGGCAGCTTGTTTAGGAGCTGGACCACTAAGCAGACAACCTTCTGTAAAGGAGAAGACTCTGGGAATTTCCTGAACCCTCGCACCCTTGGCTTCTCAACCCAAGACACTGACCTCTGCACTCCCAAACACAGTGGCTCCCTCCTGGATTAGACTCACCATGTGTTTGTCAGGTGCCTCTTCTGGCCTGTGACTTTCTGCAAGGTGAGAGCCCCCAATATCTAGGGCCTCATAGCCCAGGTTATGACCCACAGTGGGCACCCAGTGAATGCTGTTTGAATGAATGGATTGATGAGATGCTTCCCACTGTGGGCAGCCCAGAAGGCAGCAAGAAGAGATTGGGTGCCCTGGGGGAAGGAGGAAGGCTCCTAGTGATGGCAGTGAATGCTAATGCCTCGGCCAGAGTGGGAAGGTATGGCAAAGTTCAAGGTTTGCGTCATCTTAGGACTAAACAGGAATAGATTTGCCCTATTCAACCTCTGCCCAGGAGCTGGGTCCTTCCCTGAAACCCAAACATATCAGCCCAGAACTCATCAGACTTTGAATCTAGCTGCTGGGCTGATGGAGCCCAGGCAAAACTACCTGTGTATCTCCAAGTTTAGCAAGTTCTCTTAGATCACCACTACTCACTCTCTGGGGACATGAAAATCACCAGACCTTATAAATGCAGATGAGGTCAAGTTCATGCTGCATGGTATGAAATACCAAGAAAACGGGATTCAGACCAAGAGACAGTACCACTACTTGTCTCAGAGATTTACCTCCTGCACTCTACCTGAAAGATTCTTAACTTGATCAATTTTGAATCCAAGCCCTTGTTTTTCAAAAGTGTTGACTTTAAATCATTTTCTGAAAAGAAAAACATTTCTTCATGTTTTGTGTCTTTCTTAGTTATGAATTGCTTTCTGGGGTCAATTTAAAAAGCAATTTGCAACGATTTAGCCTCTGGACTCCTGTTCACAGCAGCGCGTTTCAGGTGGATAATTCTCCCAGCTTGGTCATCAAACAAACCATATACTTACAAGGTGGTTCCTGCACAGTAAGCATTTATTTATGCAATTTTGCCCGTCATGACGATTCAGAGAGAGGCTAGCCAATGAGAACAGTCTCTCCTCCTGCTTTTAATCACTGTAGTCCTAGAGATGAATGAAAGTCCCTGGTGAGTGGACACAAAGGGCCAGAATCTGCAAGGGAAGATGGCCTGAACTGTCAGCTTCATCTCTGGATCTGATAAGCCTCAGGCCAAGTTGAAAAGAAAGTCACCAAGCTTGAAAAAGGAAGTCAGCAACCTGGGGGCCGCCAGCATCAGCATTAAGCTAATGAGACAGAGACAAATTAGAACCATTTTCAGGATCAACAGCTGTCCTTGTGCCTCCTTCTCACAACTGGCTTTGTGTTTTCCAGGGGCTGCTGCAGGTACAGAGCTGGGAGGAGAGAGAAAATGAAATTCCACTAAAGAGGGAGCCCTGACAGGGTGGGCTACTTCAGAGTTGCCTCTCTGTTCACAAATTCCACTTGGGAGCAGAGGGACAGTCACAGAGCCGGGAGGATAGGAGGGAGAATTGATCCCAAACAGAAAAGGATAAATCAAGAAACTGGGAAACACAGTTGTCCAATGAGCAGAAAACTCAGACAAAGTAAAAATAAGAATGATCTAGAAAATGAATAAAGTAAGGGATGGAAAAAGGCAGAAAAGGACACACATAGGTGGTTTAGAATGGATGAGGGGATGCAGAATTGGACAAAAGAAGAGATATATAAAAGCACTATAAATAGAAAATGAGATGGAGAATTTATATATCATTTAATATATATATAATTTAATATATAATTTATATACCATATGTATATTTATACATGTATATATAAGTATATATTTAATAAATACATTTAATAAATAGAATATAAATTTATATATAATAAATAAATATATATGTTTATTTAGTAAATATAAAATATATTTATATATTAATATATAAAATAAGTAATATATAGTCATTATAATAAAAAGAACGTGTAAAGTATAGAAAATTAAAGTCCTCTATAATTTCCAACCAAATGCCTTCCTTCTAATAACCACTGTTAACAGTCTGATGAATATTCTGCAGCTTTTCCCTTCTTTTCAGCATGTATGCAAGTGTAGGTATTACCATGTGGGGATAGGTTAGGAGAAGCGAGAGTGGCAAGAATACTTGGGAGGTGATTTTGACACTGGGGACTTGTCAGATCCTCTGGAGGCCACCTGCCAACTGTTCCTGTGCAAGCCCACAGCTCTGGAACCTGGGCCAGAGAGCAATCTCCTGCTCTGAGAGTCTGTGGGGGCTCATTGAGCAGGATGAAAGTTCTGGAGAGCGGGGCGCCTGGGTGGCGCAGTCGGTTAAGCGTCCGACTTCAGCCAGGTCACGATCTCGCGGTCCGTGAGTTCGAGCCCCACGTCAGGCTCTGTGCTGACAGCTCGGAGCCTGGAGCCTGTTTCCGATTCTGTGTCTCCCTCTCTCTCTGCCCCTCCCCCGTTCATGCTCTGTCTCTCTCTGTCCCAAAAATAAATAAAACGTTGAAAAAAAAATTAAAAAAAAAAAAAAAAGTTCTGGAGAGCTAGTGCCCCATGGGTATGAAATTCACACACCCAATGCCCATCCCACATTGGGGGATAAATATCCAGCTTCCTCTCCCCTCAAGGGAACCATTTTGAGGTGTGTCCCACATAGTGTCTCAAAGTGTCTCCAGTGGCATTCAGCTCCAATTGCCCCCAGTGGTAATCTGCTTATCAATGCACATTTTATTCCATATCCTTTCTTACCTGTCTCACTTTCCTGCATCCAAAACAGAACAAAATGAAGCAAAAAACCCCAAATGATTTGTACCCAAATCCTTGCCTCAGGATCTGCTTTGGAGGAAACCCAAGCTGAGATGGAAGAGAAGGCAATAGCAGGGGCATGGGGGGGGGGAGTGGGCAGGTCTGTGATACCTTTAGGAGGCAGTGAACATGACTTGCCCATGCAAAGGGAAAGAAGGGGGAGTGAGGAAGAAGGGCATGCCACAGTTGGACTGATAAATTTCCACCTGGTTTTGAAAAAAGAATAATTTGTGACATTATAGTTCTACTCTATAGTTTAGATGGAGTGAATGAAGAGATAAGAGAATGGATAATAGAATGAAAATCTAGATGTAGAAGGAATTTAGCCTCAAGATAATGGGGAGAGAGTATAAAATGTGAAAACAGCAAAAACCACATGACAATTAACTGCAGGGATAGGAAATGGTGTAAGGTGACATAGACTGAATGAGGTAATGTGTAAAACGAAATGAAGAATGGACAAGAAGTGAGGAAATATAGCAAATGAGATGGGGAATAAAGTAGTCAATGAGAGAAAAGATTACACAGTAAATTAGAGATGTTCATTTTATGGGCAAGGAAATGAGGAAATGGAAAGGAATAGTAATAAAATTAATCATGGCAACCAAAGATGTGGGAAAATGGATAATGAACGAACAAGTGGACAGAAAAAACGGAGGAAGAAATGAGAGAATGAAATATATATATATATATATATATATATATATATATATATATATACAGCCCCAAGTGATTGAGTGATTGAGACCAAATGATTGAGTGATTCTCCTTTGAGTAGACAAAGAAGGGGCAGACCTAAAGGTGGAAATAGGATGAAATCAAGGAGTGAAGGAACATCCAGAGAGAAATTAGCAGAATGAGAAAAAAAAGACAGATTCTGTGAAGAAATGAAAGGAAGGAATGGTTACTTCTTTCCAAACTTTAATCAAGACCTTTTGTAACGTTATGAAGTTTTCTCCCAGAGCTGCCTGCCGCTTTCTCCCTCCAGCTGGATCCAGATGGCTGGACAGCCCTGAGGGAGAGAAGAGCCTGGAATTGTGGAGACAATGAGGAACAGCAGCCAGGAAGAACAAAAGTCGCTGAATTGTGGAGATGCAGCCAAAGATAATCTCCACTTTAAGGTCCCCCAATAAAGGTAAAACCCTAAAACTTACACTCAGCTACCTCATTTTCATTTGTCTGAACTTATTTAAAGTCAACGTGTTTTCTTCCCTATGTTAATTAGTCTCTCTGTTATTATTACAAGACCACTAAGTAATGTAATAATTATATGGTGGTAGTTTGCCAAAACGTCTCCACAATTCTTTTTAAGTCTGGCACACAGCCACCCATCCAACTAAAGACAACATTGCCCAGCCTCTTGTGCTACTAGGTGTGGCCATATGACTATTTGGGCTGTGAGCAGAATTGAAGTAGACCACTATGGAGTCTTGCCTTCAACAGAACAGGCTATAAATTCTATGTTCTGTCTTCATTCCTGCTGGTTAAGAGATAGTGAAAGTGGGAGCAATAACCCCTTCAACCCAGCAATGGAAGCCACATGTTGTGAGGGTGGCAGGCAGAGCAGAGCCAAGCCAAGCAGAGCATTTCTACCTAATCTGCACCACGTTTCTAGACTTTATGTGGGAGGGGAGGTCTCTCATAATTGACTATATTTTGAGGTTTCATTGTTATATCAGCTAAGCCAGTATTCTTATGCATTAAATGATCTTGGAACTTAAAGATACCACTGACTGCTTATTAACAAGGTGCAGACACACACAGGCATGGTACTATTCTAGAAATGGACATGAATTCATCTACCTTTTTGTGGGATCTTTCTCATGGCCTTTAACACATGTTTAAACTTCTAACAAATTTCCTCACTTTCTATATTTCAGGAAGGCTGCCCTAGATCAAGAGTGAGGACTACGTGTCCAAAACAGCACAGTCTGGCTATGTGCTCTAATCCTTGAGCGAATTTGCCTTATGTTGTGAAGTGTTTTAAAACTTCTCTAAAACAAGAGAAATGTTTTAAAACTTAAGAACAGAGATTCCAGAACTAAACAGTCAGGGTTCTTAGCTCCACCACTTAGGAACTTTGCGATCTCAGGAAATGACTTACTTCTGTGCCTCAGTTTCATCATCTGTAAAAGGAGATGATAGTGCCATCTCAGAGATGTGGTGGGAATAACCTCAAGTAATATGTGCAAGGCACTCAGGGCAGTGACTGGAACAAAGTAAGGATGAAAGAAATGCTTTCTATGATAGCTTTTGTTTTTATTATTAGCATTTTGCCATCTCCAGAGTTGTTTGTAGAGCAGCGTGGGTTGGTAATATCCTCATTCAACAGATGAGGAAAGTGACTTGTTAAAACCCACACTGGTTTCTTAGAAAAAGATCCCAGGTCTGCTAGTTCCATGGATGGATCATCTCATTTATCATAAGTTGAATTTTCCCCCAAGTTTTATCTCCATCTTGGTGATGGAGAACTTTATGTTCCCCCTCCATGAGCCCCCACCCCTAAAATGTTAGCTATAAGCCTCATTATCAACAAGCACTTGTTAAGAGCCCAGGGCACAAACACAATTAAGTTAGCTCAAATAAAGTGCGAGAGAGTTAGTGTAACTTCCGCAGGTCACAGTGAATGTGTGGAGCTGAGACGTGAACCTTGGAAGTTTGGTTCTAGAATCTCTGTTCTTAACTCTTAAACAACACCTGGGTGTCACTTCACAATTTAAATTTAAACTTGACCCAGTCCCAGGTTTTGCTTTTTTATAGCACTAATCTCAAGAGAAGAATTTGATTCGCCCCCTTGGGTCTGATGTCTGCCCATCAGGTGTGACCACAGGGTTGGGTTACTTGGCTTCCCAGAACTAACATACGAAGGGAGGCTAGTGGCAGTAGTTCCAAGAGAGAGCTTTAAACACAAAACCACTCCAAAACCTGTCTTCTAGCGCTACAATGTGCAAAGGAAATTTAGATTTGTGATTAAATAAGACAGTAAGTTGACCTGTTCATGGGAATTTTCGAGGAGAGAGACACAGCATTTGCTGTCACCACCATATAGTTAGGTTCACAGAGCCCATAAGAGGAGATGACAAGGTATAGAGAGAAAATATGGAGACTATAATACCTACAAAACTGCAGCGAATGAGGGAAGACAGTCCAATTAAAGAGACTAAGAGTCATGGTATCAAAAATTCCAGAGAGGTAAAAGAAAAAAAAAAAAAAAGGAACTCAAAACTGTGCTCTGATTCTGGCAATTAGAAGGTCTGGCAACTTTGAGGAGAGCAAATTAGGGGAAAGAGCCCAACATAGACAGCAAACTGTTGATCAGAGCACAGTGGAAGCAAGGAAGCAGGGACAGTGAGTGTAACTACTTTTCAAGCTCCACTTGGATGGAAAGAGAACTGTAGGCCTGTAGGTAGAGGGAAAGGGGTGCAGGGAGAAGGTTACTAAAATCTGTGTTTTAGAATAGATCTTGAGCAAGTTTTACAAGCTAAGGAGAGTCACTAGAAAAGAACTGGTTGAAGATGAGAGAGAGGTTAATTGATACAGAGCAAAGGGTGATGGGATTGATTTGGGGCAGGAGGAGAGCTGCATCTTCTTTTAATTACCTGACAAGTTTCATAGAATTGATTGATCAAAGTCAAACTAATGTGAAAAGGTATTTTAGGAGTCCCAAATATTGTGGTTCTACAGTTGACTCCGGAACAACACATGGGTTAGGGGTACCGACCCCCTGCATAGTCGAAAATCTGTGTATAACTCTTGACTCCCCCCAAACTTAAGGAATGGTCTACTGTTGACCAGAAGCCTTACCAATAACATAAGCAGTCAATTAACACATATTTTGTTTTTATATGTATTATATACTTTATTCTTAGAATTAAATGCTAGAGAAAAAGGAAATGTTATTAAGAGAGAATATCCATTTACAGTACAGTTTTTAAAAATCCACTCACAAGTGGATCTGTGCAATTCAAACCCATGTTGCTCAACAGCAACTATATCTCATACATGTATGCATGTATGTGTGTATCTATTTATTTTTGAAAAGCATGCTGGCTGCTTTTTTGCAAATTGGATTCTAGGACCCAAATGTGGAAGCAGATTGTAATATCCCCCATGTCCTTAAAAGTCAGTATTCTTTGTATTTTAAAAAGGAATTTCAGATAGAAGAGTTCATACTAATACTTCCAATTCAAATTCAGCACTACAAAGCTGTTGTATAATCGTCTCCACCTCAGGCTAATTGGGTGATTGTTCTCCATAGAAATAAACGGTTACAGGGCAAAGCCTTCTGAATTCTGGCATTTGTGGGGCCCTCAGAGGACGTGCCAGCTCCATGCCTGATCACCCTAAAATGAAGCCTGCTAATCGATAACCTGATTCATAACAGGTTCTTAATCAGTTTCAAGGCCTCATCCTTAAAAATGAATGGATAACCAAGAATTAGGAGACATGTAAGGAAAGTCTTCAACAGGAAAGAAAGGGAGCAAGAAAAACAGAGAGAGAAAATAACCCCAGAAAGAACACACAATTCAAGAAATGAAATCAAACTTGAAAACAATTATCCTTAGAGACATTTGAGAAGATATTGCATCATTAAAACCCAACGGAATGCAACGAACAAGAAATAAATAAAATTTTAAACATGCAAAGTCTTCCGAATTTACAGCCCACAGTATTTGTCTTAGGAAAGTACTTGAGGATCTCCAGAACAAAAATAAAAGAAACAAAAACCAAGAAGGAGGAAGCTGCACAGAAGCCTCAAGGAGGCTCAGTGGTGCAGCAAGAACTAAAGCCTCCAAGTATGGATTGTAACCATGAAATAAGCAAGACGCATTCATCCTAGAACCCAATGTTAAGTCCAGATAACAGAAACTGGCATCAGAAACAGAAACTGGGGGGTGGGGGGGTGGGGGGGGACAGCTGCCTATTCTTAACTGAAGCAGAGTAATCTTTCCCACTGCAGGTGGTGTCACCTTTCCCGTCCTTGAAGCCGGGCTGGTCCTTGTGGTCGTGCTGCCGACAGCAGTAGATCCAACCCGGGGAGATGCCAGTGAGACAACTGTGTCCTGTCCTAAGGAGCAAGCAGTCCAGTGTCTAACAGGAGGGGTGAAGAATTCCAGGATCGAGGGCCTGGGGGAAAACAAGTATCCAAGGGATTGAATACTACCTGTGAGGATGTGGAGTTACTTATGAAGACATGCTGAAAACAAAGAGGTGTGGGGAAAACTCACCAACGGTGCATTAATGATCGGGAACATCGTCGCGGCGAGCACCTGCTTTTAGACCGGGCACTATTCTAAACACTAACTTCTATTAGCTCTCTAATCTTTACAACAATTCAGAGATATGTACTATTATTATTTCCATTTTATAGACGATGAAACTGAGGCACAGAGAAGATTCATAAGCACTTGCCCAGAGTCCACAGTTAATGAGCAGCACAGCCAGCCTCAGACCCTGCCAGCCTGGCTCCAGCACCCGAGCGCTGGGAAGTAGTGCCCTAGACAAGGAGCACACTCGTGCACCTCCCCGCTGTGCTGAGAACAGTATTGACTTAAACACGACAATGAAAGCATGGTTTACAGACTGTCATCTTTTAGTATCAATTATAAACATAACTCCCCAAATCGTTATGTTTTTAGAACGTACGTTTCTGGCAATATAAAATTAAGTAGGAGTGGCAAAGTTGGGAAATGGGAAAGGAGGGTAGAGGAGAGGAGGAAAAAATTAGGGGTGCTGATGCCCTCATTGTACAAAATAGGGAGTCGAGAGGTACCATCTGTAATTCATTTGCATGTTTAGGGACTGTCTCCTCAAAACTCTGGTGTATGTGGAAAACTTGTCTAGCTTGTTCACTGCTATGTTCCTGTGTCTTACAAGAGTGCAAGGCACACGTCAGGCACTCAGTAGATATTTGTGGAATGATAGATGGATGAATGAAAGAAAGGGAGAGAGAAAAGAGAGAGAAAGAGAGAGAGGAAGGAAAGGAGGAAGGGAGGAAGGGGGGAAGGAAAGAAGGAAGGAAGGAAGGAAGGAAGGAAGGAAGGAAGGAAGGAAGGAAGGAAGGAAGGAAATCTAGAGAAAAGTACCTTTAAGTTTACAAAGGTAATTGATAGAGGGAATAAAAATAATAATAGAATTTTATTGAGAGGGATATGGGAGGTGTGGCTATTGCAAGTAATCTAAATCCTTATCTACCACAGACAGTCAATAAACAGTATCTACATTCGATTAATTAGGACATAGTGATACAGGCATATTATTCAGAAAAATGTACATAAACACAAAGGAACTAAAAACAAGAAAATCCCTAAGTGGTAAAAGTGGCTGTTTTGGGCAGCACCTGTGTAGCTCAGTTGGTTAAGTGTCAGACTCTTGATTTCGGCTCAGATCATGATCTCATGGTTGGTGAGTTCGAGCCCCACATCGGGGTTCTCTCTCTCTCCCTTTCTTTGCCCCTCCCCTGCACGTGCTCTCTCTCTCTCAAAGTAAATAAATAAACTTTCTTTTTAAAAAGTGCCTGGTTTTAGACAGAGGATTGAAAGGTAGAGCAGGAGATAATTGATTTCATTATAAGCCCATCCATATTCTTTTTTTCTCTATGTGCATGTGTTATTCTCATTTAAAATGAAATTTAGAAACAAATTATATAAAACATCATAAGGTTTATATGTACATATATATAAAGTTTTCATTTTAGGACAGTTTTAGATTTACAGAAAAACTGTGAAGATAGTGCCATAAATCACACACTTAATCTACCCTATTACTTACATCTTGGATTCGTATGGTGCATTTGTGACAATTAATGGGCCAATGTTGATACAGCATTTTAAACCAAGGCCCATGTTTATTCAGACTTCCTTAGTTTTTACCTAATGTCCTATTTCTGTTCCGGGATCCTGCTCCCGGATCTGCTCCTCTTGGCTTCGTTTGTCTCTCAGACATTCCTTGTTTTTGATGACTTTGAGGAATACTGGTAGGGTATTTTGCAGAATGTCCCTCAATTACGACTTATCTGATAATTTTCTCAAGATCAGATCGAGTTATGAATTTGGGGGATGAAGACCACAGAGATAAAGTGCCATTCTCATTACATGTATCAAGGGAACGTGCTATCAGCATAACTTCATCACTGTTGATGTTGACCTAGTTCACTTGGCTGAGGTAGTGCTGCAAAGTTACTTTCCCTCCTTTTCATGCTGCACTCTTTGGAAGGAAGTAAGAATGTTCAGTCCACACTTAAGGAATGGGAAATCATGCTCTACTTCCTCAAGGGTGAAGTATCTGCATAAACTGTTCTGGATTCTTCTGCATAAAAAGCTCCTTTAAAAGCACAAGCCCTTGATTAAAATGCTCTAATGACTTCCCAACTTTCCTCAGATAAATTCCTAACTCCATACCATGACTATGGCTCTATGCCATTTGGTCCCCACTTTCTGTGATCTCCATGATCCACGGCCCTATTCAGTCTGACTCTACTCCCATTCCATTCTTCCCTTCTTGCAGTCACACTGGTCTACTTTCTGTTTCTTAAAAATGTCATTTTTCATCTTAATGGTTTTGCTGTGGCTGTTGCCTCCTATCTTTGCAGAGGTGGTTCTTTCTTGTCATGAAGGTCTTAGCTTACACGTCCCCGATGATGTAGCTTAAACCAGCCCCCAACTCATCCTGTTTCATTTCCATCATTTTACTTATCATGCTCTCAGTGATTTCATAATTGTACTGTCTCCCTCCACCCGTCTAGTATGTTCAACCATTGTGAGCATAGTCTTTGTCTTGCCTATTGCTGTAAAACCTATACCCAGAACTACTCCCGATACAGCTTCAGTGAGTATGTGATTTCATTTACCTTCCTCTAAAGGTAAATCAAAGGGGAGGATATAAAAATATGAAGTCAGTCTGCCCTCTTGAATCAGAAGCTTCTGCGATAGTTTTAGTAGTTGAGAAAGGGTTAAAGCTAACGGTTCACTTAGAAATCACTAAATAAAGGCAACATAGAGTGCACTTTTTTTAAAAGTTCCTTTTAAAAGGAATTCATTATATGGCATTCTCCCAATAAAGCACAGAGCTCTCCACTGCTGGCTTTTCAGTTTACTTTAAGTTAAGTGAACCGTAACTAAGTTGGGAGCTTCATTATATTTGCATGGTTAAAAGCACTGTCACCTCCAATGGTGTGTTTTAAATAAAAAGCAAGCTTCCAGGACTTAATATCTGCACTAATATATTCCATGGTCAGAGACCAAGTTGAGTGGGAAAGGAGCCAAACTCGTCTCCCCTTCCTCCTCTGTTGCACACAGCAGAAAGACTTTCAGTAGCTAGAACCAAACTTTCCAGGCTTGAACTGTTATTTTCATCACAGAGCTCCATTGACCAGCACCAATGGGCTCTCTCATCTCATGCAAGAACATAGCCAGATGGACTAATCAAAGAAAGAGGAGTCTCTTTAACTAACATGTAGACATGCAGACAAATTATAGTTAGCAGAAAAGGGAGAGCAAAAGACACTAGGCAACTTGTTCCTTAAATGTACAGCATAGATTTGGTATGACCCAAGTTTAATTTTCACATAGCAGCTATGTATTCAGAAGGACTAGTATGTGTGGTCTATACACAGTGCTAAGCACTGCACTTTAACCCTTGCCTGACTACCTGATGGAACACTGGGGCTCTGGGACACATCGATGTCTTCCTCATAACCAGCTTCCATTGTCTTTTTCCCTCAGCCCCAAGGAGTGAGCAACCAAACCATAAATCACTGATGCTGTGTATAGAGTTTGGGAAGCCTTTGGGTCCAGGAATTCCATCACCTTGAGATTCTGTAATTTTCTATCACCACCCAATGATGGGAGTTCTTTTATTGTTTAGGATTATTTCCTCTTATTTATTTATGTTATTGTTATTGTATTGCTTATTGTTACCTATTATTTATTTTACTATTGCTCATAATTCAATCCTGCATAGCTCTTGTAGACTCTTGTTACCTGCTTGTGCTCCAAGGCCATATATTGACATCACATGGGAGACTGTTGGAAAAGAAGACTCTTAGGTCCCCCTCTTGATGTAGTGAATCAGAACCTGCATTTTACCTAGATCTCCAGGTGACAATTGTTCCCATCTAAGTTTAAGAAGCATTTCTCTCATCCATCAGACCTGCCCCAAACCATGCAGATGGCAGACACCTCAGAGAAACAAGCCTCCAAAGCCCCTATACCGTTCACAGCCTGGCTCTGAAGCCTTCCTCCATCTTGTTTGTTTCTGACACTATGGCTTGTCTTTCTTTATGTGGCCTCACTGCTTATGTATGGAATCTGACACTACTTCTGTGTAGAAGAAGTATTACTTTTTCTTCCCTCCTTAAACAGGATACAGATTCTTCTTCTGGTTCTACCACCAAGAGGAACAGGGACAGATATATAAGAAAGCAAGGGAGCTGAGAGAGGAACATAATCCATTTTAAAATGTCCCAAACCAGGGGTGCTGGGGTGACTCAGTCGGTTCAAGTCATGATCTCATGGTTCGTGGCATTGAGCCCTGCATGGGGCTCTGCGTTGACAGCATGGAGCCTGCTTGGGATTCTCTGTCTCCTTCTCTTTCTGCCCCTCCCTGGCTCGCTCTCTTTCTCTCTCTCAAAATAAATAAATAAACATTAAAAGAAGAGATTCTCTCTTTCCCTCTGCCCCTCTCCCCTGCTTGCATTCTCTCTCAAAAAAAAAAAATGCTTAAAAAAAAGGGTCTCAGGTCAAAGTAGTTTATTAGAAAGTTACAACTTTCCTGGGATACAAAAGAAAGTTGTGTCCCCAGAACTCAGGAACCAGGGCTGCCCCAGAGCCCTCAGCAGCAGTGATTTATGGACATTTACACCAGTGCTCCATTGTCAATGTCCTTCAGCTACCATCTAACTCTACTGTTTTATTTCCTAGATCAAATTGAGTGAGAAAGAGAGAAAGAGAGAGAGCATCTGATGGCTCAGTCTGGACCATGGAGTGCTTCTCTGTACATCAGGGTTATGCTCCAGATTGGTCCAATTGGCTGTGGTTCAGGGTGAGTTTGCAATGTCCAGTCCCACAGGTAGGGGTGATATAGGTTCTCTTGGATGGGAAAGTGGTTGGGGAGATTAGCATCTCTAATACAATATATTAAAAAAAAATTTTTAATGTTTATTTTTGAGAGAGAGAGAGAGAGTGAGAGAGAGGAGGGGCTGAGAGAGAGGGAGACACAGAATCTGAAGCAGGCTCCAGGTTCTGAGCTGTCAGCTGAGAGCCCAACATGGGGCTTGAACTCTTGAGTGGTGAGATCATGACCTCAGCTAAAGTCAGACATGTAATCGAATGAACCACCCAGGTGCCCTTCTAATACAATACATTTTTGAAAAATGTTCACTTATTTATCTTGAGAGAGAGAGAGAGCAAGTGGGGGAGTGGCAGAGAGAGAGGGAGACAGAGAATCTCAAGCAGACTCTTCAGCTGTTAACACAGAGCCTGACACAGGGTTCTAAATCAAGAACCATGAGATCATGACCTGAACCAAAGCCAAGAGTTGGACGCTTAACCATCTAAGCCACCCAGGTGCCCCTAATATAATACCTTAAACCACAGTGAGAAGGATATGTGCTGAGCTTTGGGGTAATTTTTATTTCTCTAGAGCAGCTGGTCTATAATATATCCTTAGATTTCTAGGGTCACTAGAGCATGATGACTAGTTTAACATGGATTCAGATGTATTTATAATTGTCTTATGTATGTATAAAGCAGATTTGATCTTCAGTTGTACTGGGTATATCATTTCTTAAGACAGTATACAGTCCAAACCATCATATATAATAATAATCTATAAAAGATATAAATGACCATGGGGAAGTTTCAAATACATTAAAATATTAGTTTAGTTTAGGTTTAACTCAGAAGATACTAATATTTCATTTCAAAAGTTTTAAATGAGTACAATTCTGGATTAGTCTATTTCAGTAGATGTCTTATTTAAAACTCTTGGTTTAGTGAAGAAAAAATTATGTATGGGTTTGGTTGAGAGTTCTGTCCGTAAGGATGGTTCATTCCTGTTTTTGTATACAGGATAGTCCTTGCAAGTTCTAGACATGTATATAGTAACACAAACAGACCATAATTATAATTCTCTGAAAGGAAGTGGAGAAAACTTAAAGCCCTTCTTGTTTTCCCTGTTGCCAGATTGGTTTCTTACTAACCCATCTTGATTAATGGGTTTTGTGATATTTTAAAATTCTTTCTAGTAATAGAGATGCCAAACTGCCCTTGGTTAGAGGATTCCAATATGTTTTCCCCATGGGACGTTCTTCCATATAATTACCTGCAACCCCTCACATGGCAATTTACATTCTTAGCCTTGTTTTCAACAGCTTGGGAATATAGCTGGTTATTGTCTTTTGTCCACGGAGTAGATGAAGAAAGTCAACTTTCTTAAGTCTAAGATAAATAACCACACTTTTGAATACACACTCCTAAGTGACAACAAAAGGTATAATTAACTTGTCCTCAGTTTGATACATAGGTGGCCTTAGAAACTGCAGGTATGAGGCTAAGTAAATCTGATAGCCATACCCTAATATAATGTTGGGCAGTCTCAAGGAAGCTGCCCAACACACAATTAGCAAGATGAAGGCACACGAAGCTTTCGTCTTCATTGAAAGGATATTGCTGCACCTGAATGAGTTCTCAAGGAAGTGGAGGCAATTGAGAATGACACATCTAAGATGTGGTAAACCATTAACAATAGTATGCATTTGCTATATTTGTTAAGTGAATTGGGGTGGGGGCAGCAGTGTCAACACATTTACAAAACAGAGGAGAAAAGACGGTGAAATAGGACAATACTGATTTAGAATTCATGAAAAATTTGGACAGAGAAGATTACATTTACCTTCAATTACTTATAAAGAAAGGAGACATTTCAAAGCACATTAATAGGACATAGAGCATTTTAGGGAACATGTTTAGCTTGCTCAAGAAAATAAGATGCTCTGGTTCTTTGCATTTGATATGCAAATCTTCAATGATCTTTCTTTGTTTTTTAAAATTTAAGAATTGTTGTCACATAATGTTACATTAGTTACAGGTGTCTAACAGCAATTCCATAAGTCTATAGGTTATGCTTCCATCTGTTACCACACAATGCTATAATACCATTGACCACATTCCCTATGTTGTAACTTTTACCCCCACGATTTATTCATTCTGTTCCTTCTTTATCTATTAAAGCAACTTTGCCAGGAATTTTACATGCGGTAACATTCTTAATGATGTACTTAATAATTCTGTGCTTAAAAGTAATAGAATATTCTAACTCAGATTCTAATTTAATGTATTCTTTCCCATTTGCTTCATTTACTTAGACCTCACTACGTTGGTGATGTTCCAGAAAGAAATTCTCGAAGACAGTGGAGTAAAAAAAAATTTGTTTTAGAAAATACAATCTCACTAATAGGGAAACGCTTTTCATCCTGATCTTCAAGGAGAATGGAATCAGTGAACATATGCAGCAAGCCGGGAATTTTTTTACAAAGAGCCTGTTTGGACTTAGCTGAACTAATGTCACCTTCCTTGGGTATTTACCCAAGTTCTCAAACTTTGGAAAGAGGACAAAGTCTAATCTCTTGAAGACTAGTTTGGATTTCTTGAGATAGGAGGGCAAAAGGTTATATACGACAAGGCAGGTTCATTCAGAGGAATGTTCCATGAGGCTGACAGAAGTGGAATCTGTTGTCAAGGCCTTCAGACGCTCCCCTGAGCTCACTCATCCTGCTCTCATTCCCCCAGGGAATGCTATTGTCCTGGTCTGGGCAGTGGCCTTGTGTGGTCAACATTGGCTCAGGCTGCAGCACTGGCTCTATTCTGTCATAAAAAAAGGCCCGTGATCATTCTGCTCAGAGTGGAAAGCCTTGGTGAAAAGATGTCACAACACCCAATCTGGAGCAGAATCCTGGCTCTCCAGAAATGCACTGAGCTGCTAATCTCTGACCCCAGGGCTTCATCTGTTTAGTGATTCAGTATGCCTTGCTTTAAGAGCCTGACTAGCAAGATTTCAGCCCAGTTTGCCTTGAGGGAGTCTCTTAAAATGCTATTTATAGTGCATAATCAACATAATCCTATTTGCAAGTACAGTATCATACATAATGAACCATTTGATTTGCAAATTTCCTAATGCCATTAATCTGACAATTTTTGTGCCAGGTCAGACTGCCTGAGCTGCAGCCTTCACTAATAAAAATCTCAAGGCTGACACCTTGGTGGTTTATTTCAAGAGTGTTGGTGTGGATTATAGGAAGGGAATGTTCTGTATGGTACTCTTGGAGAGACTTCTGTAGCTTGTTGCAGTCATTGAATGGTATAGGATAACGTGTTAGATAACAGAAAGGTTCTGTTTCTGAACTGGCCCTTCAGGGCTGTGTGATTTTGGACCACTTAACATCTGAGGGCGTTGGGCTAGTTGGACACTACATGATCCTCTCCTCCAAGGAGTCCTTCCCAAATCCTCCACGGGAATGTCTTCTGCCATTCTCTCCATTTCCTGTGTGTGTACCTCCACCAGCTAGCCAATGATGCTGCTCTATTGAAGTTACTTACTTCCAGTCTATTTTCCTCACTAGGATATAAGCTCTGTAAGGTCAGGGACTGGGTCTTATTCATTCTCAACCCCCGGCACCTAGCAGGTGACTGGTACACAGTAGGAAACCAACACATTTTCTGATCTGAGCCAAGGTAAGGTCTCTTCAAGCTATGAACACTCATGATTCTAAGTTAGGCACTATTCAAAGAATTGCAGGGAGAAGTCAAAATGGGAATGCATTCAGGAATATTTCCTGGTAAATGTGATCGTAGTGACCAAAAAAGTTGAGTTGATTCTCATCCTTGACTACACATTAGAATCATCTGGTAAATTTGACAACAAAGAAACAGAAACGATGCTCCTCTCCCCCAATCGGGTTCTGATCTAATTGCTCATCTTTCTTCCTATTTCCTTTCTATTTCATTATCCTGGTTCTTCCTTCCCCCTGGTTGATCCTGTGTGCAGCCAGGGTTGAGGAAATCTTACTGCTCCAAACCTTACTCAATGTGGATATCGAGCTATTCTTATCTATTAGAGTTTTTAGCTTCATACATAAAACATCAAAGTAATACATGCTCCTTGTATAAGAAACTCAGAAAATTACATATAAGTAGAAGATAAGGAAGAAGATAAAAATACCTGTCATTTTAGTATTCAGAGAGAATTACTTTTTTACATTTTGTTGTATCTCCTTCCCAACATACATCTTTCTCTCTAAGAAAAATGTAGATACTGTTTTGTAACTTGCTTTTTTTTCACTTACTAGTATTGTAAACATCTTTCCATGTCAATAAAAACATTTCTTTGCTAGTATTAATTTTTCATAGGCAGAACTGAGTTGTATTTCCTTCAGCCTCTTTCTTTATAGACCTAAATAAGGTGCGTTGGATACATTTAGAATTGAAATTTGTTTTGAAAACAGTGTTGTTTTTCTTAACATCTCAAACAACCATTTCCCACAGAATGCATCTAGTAAGGAATATTTTCTACTTTTTGGCTATTTATTCCATTGTATATGTAGCTTTGTGGATACAACAGTAGATCTGAGAATAAAAGACCACACTAAATTGGATTTCTGTGATTCTGGTAACACAAAACAGCCTGTACTTAGACACTAAATTTCCTTAGAGATTTTCGTAAGATAATACAGGTTTGAATTCTGTACATACGATATACAAACCTATGGTACCTGGGTGGCTCAGTCATTGTCCTATTCCCAATATGCACAGAACAAAAATTTTAAATAAATAAAATAAAATAAAATAAAATAAAATAAAATAAAATAAAATAAAAGTTTTTAGAAAGGATATGCAAAACCATAGTACTCAGATATCAAATGGTACAAATTTTCATATGTAAATATAAAATTAATAAACTTAGTGTTTAACCTAAGTTGTAGTCTAGAAACAGAGCAATGAAGTTGTACCCTAAATCTTTATAAAGAGTAAAAAGACAAATGAAATAATTAAAAGAAAAAAAATCACCAGAGATGCCCGTGGAAATTGTCAGATTATCCAAGAACCTCCTGAATCTCTTAGACATTCTGAATCACAACGTTTTTCTTCCTTCCATGCAACTCTCCACCACCCAGAACAAAAGTTTGAGAAGCTCTGGAAACCACCTGCTGTTTGGAGCCACTATACTAAGACTGATACTAAACACTAACACAGAGTGGATTTAATCTGGTCTGTCCCAGGGTCACCACTTGCTCCCTTGGGGAATATGGGAAAGTCCCCAGAAATGCCACACCCCAGACTCACCCAGTGCAGTGTCCTGTCCATCAACAGACACTTATCCTGCTTACCATCTCTCATCCATTCCTGTAAACCCTGCCCCTGAGTTGAGTGAAAAGCTGTTAAATGGGAAACTACCGTCACTCATCTTAATAGGAAAAATTATGATTAATTTCATCCCAATCCAGGATACTAAACCACATTTTACTAACACGGAAACATTTCAGATGAATGACAAAAGACAAATTATTCTAAGTCATACATAACAATGTGAAAATAAATACTTATAATTTGTCGATGAAAAGTGATAAAAGTTCACCAAGGGAGGGAGAGAAGCCTGGATAGTAGTAGGTGGTGGTGAGCAGAGGAGGGGTGTCAGGTGATTGTCACAGGCAAGGTTTCTGAGGCTGAGGAGTGCACTCAGACTGCATTTAACAATAAAATGAAAGCACAGAAGAACACCTTTATGGCGATGTAAAGGTGAGAGGCTTTGGAAACGTGTGGAGATGGCGTGTGTGCACCACACACAGAAGAGTCATAAAACTGCAACCCTCTCACCCCTGTCATATGGCACACACACCAGAGCAAAACATCTCTGGTTCGTCCAAATATGGAGCATAATTCACATTAGTCCGTGGGATACCAGCTAACTAGAAACTGTTTTACTGAGTGTGTTTTTGATTGAAATCATAATGTTGCAATAGCACTTCTCATTTATTTAGTGTGTTTTTTTAATGCAAATCATTATACCAAAAGAAAAAGCAATTAAAAGAGGTGTCATTGTCTGAAAACTGGTTTAATTTTTCGAAAGCCATGATGGTGAAGTGTCATTAACTGAAAGTCTGTCAGGTGAGTCTGGACAAATGTGCCCTAGTTAGAGACGTGCTTTGGTCCTTTAGAAGTGAGTAATGTAAGTTCCGGATGTTTCATTTGTATGGCTCATTTCACCCATCTGGGTAAAGTCCAGGATTTCTCATAATGAGTCTGCTTTTTAATTTTCCTAATTTTAATTTCCATTAAAGAGAGTTTACTGGTAGCTCAAAAATTTGAGTGCAAGATGGATTTAAGGTAATTGTGGAATGTATAATGAACACACAAAAAGCTTATAGAAAAGCACATGGCACTTATTACATTTTTCAGGAATAGTTGAGTTTTACCAAATGGCAGCAATCATTCACTTCTTCAGCCAGTCCTTTGTTGCTATGTTAATAGCTCAGTCATATATGCAGTCATTTCCATGTTTTAGGCATTAAGCACTCTATTTTGTTAGAGCATGGGAAACTTCTGACATTAGGAAATACACATTCCTTAAATATGCTTTGCTAATTGTTTGACATTACTGCTAGTCAGAGTAGCACCGTTAGTAAGGGGATGAAGGATGTACATTTCTAAGCACAGAATAAACCTCTGGTCTTTCCATTTAACAAGTGCAATCACTGCGTGTTAACCAAGTAAGAAACAAAATGAAGCAGCAAGGAGTAGTTTTAATTTTGCTATTCTCTATATGGGAAATAGGAAACAGCATGGCTCCTTTTCTTTCTTGTGGAAACAAAACAATAGTAAGACTGTAAAAGAAAGCATTCTTTTCACAGTTCAAGCAACCTACCAACTTCCAACCTCCTACAAATCCAGCTAGAGCTATGAGGGAAAAGAGGCCTCCAGTGATTTGGTTTTTGGAGGGGAAATGGGGGATGGGCTTGGAGGGCAGTGTATCATGAAGGTCTTGTCTTGCTACTCTGCATTTTTACCTTGGATTTATTGGGTGTGTGCTTTTCCTCTCTGTAATACATTATGCACTCCCTCTAGTGTCAGAATTTGTATATGATCCGAAACCCAGCTTGACAAAGTGCTGCTATAAACATTAGAGTAAGGTTCAGGCTCCTAATTATGCCATATTTCAAAGATATTAAAGGCCACCTAATAACATGAAGAACAGCCCTGCATGAAGATGCTCTGGCTCAGAAAAGAATGCATATTTTAACCTGTGTTATGAGGAGACTTCTTCCAATTTTCCTATCCTCTTCAAAGTGTCTATAAATAAGCTTAGAGCATTATTAAAGCTTTAAATTCCTTTAATAATCTGAAGTATTTATTAATTCTAAATTCTGTAGCAACAACCAAAAAAGAAAAAAAAACCCACATAAAAACAACAACAACAAAAACAACCAGAGATGAAAGAAAGTCTCAGATAGAAAGGAAAGCCTGTGGGAACATCATGAAATGTGTTGTCATTGAGATTTTCAGAAGCTTATTAGCTATTTTATATCCATTTTTCTTTTAGGAACTGAGAGGTATAATGGCTGTTGTTTGATTCAGTCACATCCTATAAACTCTGCTGCTGCTGGCCTACCTAGCACAGATGCCCTTTCTTCAACTAACACACTTCTTTGGCCATTTCTTTCCCACCTATCCTGGATGCCTTGAGGAAAGCTGACACTCTGGCCCTGAGTGATGTGCTGGTAATTCCCATGTCCTTCCCAGTGATGGCTCAGGAACAGGCACATGACCCAATTTTGGTCAATAAGATGCATCAAAGAAACATTCTTCTTCAGTCTTCTGGCCCAGCTTCCAGAAGTGATGCTTTTCTTTTGGATGCTGATATGATGGCTGGAACTGCAGCAGCTATCCTGTTACTCAGTGTGAGAATGAGATTGACATTGGAGGAGATTAAGGGCAAGAGAATCACAGGGTCATGCAGCAGGTGTCCCCTGGATAAGTCCACTCCAGAGCCTACCCTGTGGATGTGTTACTTAGTATGGGAGCCAACATATGCATGATTATTTAAGCCAGTTTAATTGGGGGGGGGGTGTTATTACTTATAGCCAAAATGATCTCCAAACTTATAACTATTGTCATACTTCATTAAGCAATCTTCTTATATTGAAAACCCAATTACATATAAATCTAGTTTTACATCCATTTTCATGAAAATTCATGCAGAAAAATACAGTACAATATAATGGTTAGTTAATGAGGACTGTATTTGCTGTCTAGCATGCATAACAAACCACCCGAAAACTTCGCAATCTAAAATAATAATAAATATTTACTATCTGTAAGAGTTTCCATGCGTCAGGAACTTGAGAGTAACGTAGCTGGGTGGTTGCAGTTGAGATATCAGCTGAGACTGCACTCATCTGAAGGCTTGACTGGAGCTGGGCCATCTGCTTCCAAAATGGCTCACTGACACAGCTGGTAAGTTGGTGCTAGATGTTGGTGAGAAGCTTCAGTTTCTTCCCACATGAACTAATCCACAGGCTGTTTGAGTGTCCTTAGACATGACCTCTGGCTTCCCCAAGAGTGAAGGATCTATCCAAGAAAGTGGAAGCTAGGTAGAGGCTATTCTTTTCATGACATAGCCTCAGAAACCATATAAGCATCATTTCTACCATATTCTAATCACTAGAAGCAAATCTCTGAGTTCATCCTTCAATCAATGGGAGGCAAATAGGCTCTACCTTTTGAAGGGAGGAAGGTTAAAGAACTTTAAAACCACCACGAGGATACTCATTTACAGAGGATATACTCAGCTTCACTGAGCTGTATATTCCTTAGGTCTCTAGGAGTACAGCTGTAATCATACAGCCAGTACTTTTTATTAGCTGACAGGCACTCATTATATATATGTAGCCATATAGTTTGCACAACTCTATGAGTTAAGTGCTATTATTTCATTTTGAATGTGGGAACTCAGTTACAGAGTTCAGCTTGTCCAAGGTCATATAGCTAGTAAGTTTCAGGTATAGGATTTGAACCCAGGCAATCTGGCTGTATGGTCTGTGCTTTTAAATATCTCATATTTTCTCCTTGATAGTCTACACCTGTAGGTGTAGTCCAGGAAAAAATTGGTAATTATCTATATTTCACTGGCTCGCTGCTTTCTCATGAAGGCCTTAGACCCCCACATAGTCCTTCCAAACATTCCCGGCAGTTGCCAAGGGTTGTATATTATGTGCTTATGAGAGGCTATTATGTGGCATCAGCCATGCCCTTCCCTTCTCCTCTTCTGGCTTCCTTTCAGGTTACTATTAAATATCAGTATCTCCCCCTACATGGTCACTGTATAGAGGGGCAAGAAGCCAAGTACTCAGAGAATTTTTAGTGAAACAACTATTTCTGTTTGTACTTTGATGTTCCCCTGTAGTCCCTCTACCCCCGGCGGAAAACGCGAAGCCCATTTTCCTCATGCCTTTCTGCAAACAACCTGCACCCTCCTGTTCTCAGGAAGACCTCCTTCCTTGGAGGACTGCAGCCTTCACACAAACCAGCTCTGGCAGACCTTCCTCACTGGTTCACCAGACGTGTGTGGATGGTCCGAACCCCAGGGACAAGGCTGAGATCTTATATAGGATTTCTAACACATTAAAAAAGTGAAGGAAAGAAAGTGCTACAGGATAAAATTACATTTCAAGAAATGGGAGTATTCATAAGTAATTCTCATGTATAAATAACTCATTGCCTTACACTGAAATAAAATTTCTCGTTGGATACTTTAGACATTTTGGATATGCCCATTAATTACAAATCTTCTCACCACATGCTCCTGAGACTTCTGTAGTTGCTCTTCCCAGGAGTACTCATTGAGCAGCTACTGTCTTCCAGGCAAATGCCACACACAGGGAAGCCAGCATGAGCAGACACACATGGCCCCCAATGTTACGGAGGGCTAGCTAAGTGCGGAGTATGGAAAGGGGACTGCCATTTACAGATTCTATTACTGAAGTGGGAACTTGTGGCTGTGAACATTGATTGAAATCTTTTAACTTCTAGATCTGATGTATTTCACTGAAAGTAAACTAGGAGGCTTTGGAACCAGGTCCACTGAAGTCTTGTCATTGCAATTCTGGCTCCAAAGCCCTGTATGCCTCACAGGGGCATCGACACAGAAATTAGAGGTAGATTTTTAAAAAAAAGAAAACCCGGGAAAGAGGTATAAATTTGTTTTCAGCTGAGTAGGGGAAAAGGCTCCAGCCCACATCAATTTCTGTCTAATTTATAGTGTTAATAACCTGTACCACACTATTTAGTCCTTGATTACTGCTCATGCACTGTCTGGTACAATTTTAAATGATTTTAAGTCCATTCACAAACTGGCCGCCCAAGAAGCTAGTTAGCTCCTTAGAGGAAGGGAGTCACCTTTCTCTTTGGGGCTGGGCTCAGGCTGGCTCTGCAGTGCACCCTCAGTGAATGTAAATGGAAGCTGATGCCACAGCTGATGTCTTTGGCTTCTCTAGGTTGTTCTTGCCCCTTTTATTCTTCAAACCCATCATTCTGGACTTGGCCTTGTGACCCCCACATCCTCCTCTTATCCCTACCTTCTTGGGTCCTGTTTGTGTTAACCTCTTTTCTCAGTCCTTTCCTGAGTTTGAAGGTGATTTGCTTTCCATTCATTCACAGAGTACACGTTACTGTGCATTACTATATACCAGACACCCTGCTAGGCATACAAAGGCAACTAGCTCCTTGTCTTCAAAGGGATTATAGTCCCATCGGGGGGGGGGGGGGGGATACAAGTGAATCAAGGGTATAGTATCACATGAAAAGCACCAAGACAGAGGGAGGGTCTGGGTGTTGTGAGAGCCCCAGGGAATGGCAAAGGAAATCAGATGGGAGCATTAAATCAGATTTCCCTGGGGAATGAGGAGAAGGGATGAACATTTTAGAGGATAAGTTTGTGATAAAGAGATGATCCTAAAATATTCAAGCTACCAAAAGTCTGAGTAATTTAATCCAGCTGTCATACTACAGATGAGGAGAGAGATCCACTGAGGGTAAGGTCATTGTCAATTTTTGCAAACCCTGCTGCTGGCAAAGCCAAGGCTAGAGCTGAAAATGTGGGGTAGCCAGATTTGGTGACGAGGGGGTTACAACTCCGGTCTGAAGTGAACATGGAAATAGGAAAGCAGTTAGTATAACTCAGGTGAGAACTGAGAGAAACAAGATGCTGGCATGTACCAGATGCAGGGGGAAAAGTGGCCAGATTCTACCTGCATGTAATGGGAAAAGTTGACAGAATTGGCTCATGATCTAGATACGGTATATGAGAGAAGGAGTCCAGGATGGCTGTAGGTTTGGGCCTGAGCAATTAGAAGCTTGAAGTTTTTAACAACTAAAATGTAGAATATGGTAGAAAAAAATAGAGGAAAATTAAGATTTGTCTGAAACATGTTAAATTTAAGATGCCTATTAAATATCCAGGTAGAGATATCTAACTGGCAACTGGATATACAAGCCTGGCGTTAGGCTGGAGGTGAACATTTTGGGTTCATCAGCATGTAGATGGAATTTAAAGCCATAAGAGGATGAAATCTCCTAGGGAAAGAGAGAAGACAGATGAGAGAAGGGGTGTGAGGACTCAGCTTTGGACACACCATTGTTCATAATGGGAAAGATGAGAAGGAACCAGCAAAGGGAACCTCAGAATGAGCAGCTCTTAAGGTAGGAAGAGAACCAAGGGAGAATAGTTTCCTAGGGTCAAGCTAAGGCTGTCTCTCTAGGAGGATGGAATGATCTACTCTCAAATTATGCCAATATGTTTAATTAAATGATTAGTGAGAAATTCCCATTGGCTTTGGCAAGATGGAGGTTGTTGAAGACCTCAACAGAAGCAGTGTTGGTGGAATGACGGGGACAGTAGGCTGAGTGGATTCAAGAAATAATGACAGCAGAAAACGTTGAGACAGAAGACTCTTCAGAAGAGTTCTACTGTGAAGGGCAGCAGAAAAATGAGGCAGTGTCTAGAGGAAGATGTAGCGTCCAGAGAGTTTTCTTTCTCAGATGGGAGATTACAGTCTCTTTGTGTTTCATGGGAATGATCCAGAAGATGGGGTGCAATTACTGATGCAGAAGAAAGAAGCTACACCTGAAAGAGCTACCTTCAGAGTAGGAGAGAGGGTGGGAATGAGTGCTGGACCAGTGGGGTGGTCTCAGGTAGATCCATGGTGGCTCACCACTTTCACAGGAGAGAAGGCCAGTTCAGGTAGGTCAGTGTATGGTTCTGGTGGTGAGAGCATGTGAAAATTTGTTTCCGATCATTTCTGTTTTCTCAGTGAAAGAGGAAGCAAAGAAAGAAAGTGAGGCCGAAGTTTTGGATGTTTGAGAAGAGAGGAAGAACTTTAAGAGTCATTTAGGAGACTGGGACTGTCAACTGACTAGGACAATAGAGCGGGACTTCAAGACTAATGTTAGAGTTTTGTGCTCACCTATTTACAATGAGGCAATCAGCACAATTGTGTGTCTTCCTTCAGTCACATTCAGCTGTTTGGGGACTTGTGCACAGTAAACAGAGAGTTGGATTTAACCAGGTATATTAACCATGCGTTTCCCAGATTTGGCATCTGGAACCTTGCTGACCCTAGAGAGCCTGCCCATCCCAGGGCTGCCAATTCCTGAAGATAAAGGACAGGCCTGTGAGCATGTCTTGCATATGCAAACCAACCAAATGAGAGCCCATACCCTAACCACCTCCTGTACTGGCTCTCACACACAGGGCCATGAATCCCCTAATCACTCAAGAGCAGATACCAGGGACTATTAGGGACAGCCCCTATGGCCCTACAGCCCTCTGAAATTACTCAAACTAGCCAATCCTAAACTTGCCTACTTGCCTCACTCATTCCTTCCTGTGGAAACCACAGTAAAGGCTCTTACTCGTGTTTTGCCCTAGCTCTCTCACTCCTGACTAACCTGGTGATTCTCTGTGTAATTCCCTCTGTGACAGAATGTGCTCCCTTCTCTTGGCATCTTTGAAACAAATTATCTTTTCAACGTTTATTTATTTTTGGGACAGAGAGAGACAGAGCATGAACAGGGGAGGGGCAGAGAGAGAGGGAGACACAGAATCGGAAACAGGCTCCAGGCTCTGAGCCATCAGCCCAGAGCCTGACGCAGGGCTCGAACTCACGGACCGCGAGATCGTGACCTGGCTGAAGTCGGAGGCTTAACCGACTGTGCCACCCAGGCGCCCCACAAATTATCTTTTCAATGGCAGTCTTCTCCTGATCTGTTGGCCTCACCATATTGAATAATAATAAAATGTACATTTAAAAACTTTTTAAAGTTTACTTATCTTGAGAGAAAGAGAGAGAGGAAGAGAGAGAGGGAGAGAGAGAGAATCCCAAGTAAGTTCTGCACCATCAGCACTGAGCCTGATGTGGGGCTTGATCTCATGAACTGAGAGACCATGACCTGAGCTGAAATCAAGGGTCAGTTCCTTAACCAACTGAGCCAACCAGGTGCCCCCCAGAAATGTACATTTTAAAATACAGGATAAACTAAACTCAACTAAACTAAAATAAAATACAGTATTGTGTTTTATCAGGGACGAGGGAGTGAGTATAAGGATGGACCAAGGACTCTACACTGGAAAAGAAAGAAATCCAGCACATAAGAGAAAGGGATAGTAAAAGTAGTCCTGTCGATAGATCAGGGGTTTGATGAGTTGGAGAACCATTGGAACCGAGGTACTGGGATGGGGTAGATAAAAAAATAGGGGGTGTTGGTCAGACAGTGGGATGACTGAAATTGAAAGCATGGAGGGAGGGCATTTACGGACAATGACTTGGTGTAGGGTGTGGCCATGGGGGTGGATTGCTGGCAGGGGGGTGACCGTGTGGAAGATGATCAGAGGAGTGGAGGCCAAGGATGCAAAAGGGTTTTAGAAGAATCATCTATGTGGATACTGAAATCAACAAGAATTATATCAGGGATAATGTTGAGGGGGAGAGAGTGGATCAGGTGCTAAAATCCTCAAGGGGTAAGGAGGAGTGACCTGGATGTGAGTAATGGCTATGACAGTTTTATTACAGTCTTTAAAGGCAGTAGTACATCAAACATGAATCTGGGCATAGCACCACAGCACACTTCCTCCTAGAAATCAAGTGGGGGGGGCCATTTATATTTTCTGGCAGTAAGTATAACACTTCTTTCATAGATACCAGTTAGTGCAGCTGCATCCAAGCTGCTGTTCCATATTTTGCTTCAGAATTTCCCAGAGGTGCCTGAGGGACTGCCCACTGTGTGCACATTGTGGGGAGGGGCGGTGCAGGCGTGGAAAGGGATTGTCTAGTGAAAAGGAGAACAAAGAGATGGGGCTTTGGGTTCTCCGCTCTAGGTCCATCCAACCTGAGAAGCTCTATTTTTCATTGTTTATATTTGGGGTTTTCCTTAGCGGTGTCAGATGGACATAAGATACTTGCAACTCTTTCAAATTTTTCCATGTTTATGAATTTAGGGTTCAAAAAGGATTCCAAACACATTCCTTGCAAATGCCATCAGTTTACTGAATGGGTTTTCATTGTGTAGAACAATTATGGTAAGGGACAGAGGATTTAATTATTTATTATTACTTTTAATGTCTATTTGTTTTTTGAGGGAGAAAGAGAGAGAGAGAGAGAGACAGAGCATGAGTGGGGGAGGGGCAGAGAGAGAGGGAGACACAGAATCCGAAGCAGGCTCCAGCTTCTGAGCTGACAGCACAGAGCCTGGCGCTGGGCTTGAATTCATGGACCGTGAGATCATGACCTGAGCTGAATGAAGTTGGCCACTTAACCGACCGAGCCACCCAGGCACCCCAGGGACAGAGGATTTAAATTAAGGCACATATGAACCTGTGAATTAATGGATTGGGTGATGAAGATATTCTGGCCTATTTGAAATAAACTTTTCAGGAATTCCTCTTTTGTTGGGAACAATTTATTTCTCCCATTTTATTTGCAAAGTTTTTATCCCAGTAAGTGACACTGGAGTTAGGAGGAGGTGTATAACACATACAGACAAATATAACCATTGATTTTTTTTTCACTGATATAATTTTATTGTGGCATATGTTTTGTTGAGATGTTGTGACATTACCTCAGGGAAGGCTGATACATTCTCCTGACTCTACAATGTAAATGTTTTGACTCAGCAAATGTTTCCTTCAGGACAAACATTGAAAGTTAGCAAAGCCATTTTGCTAAAAAGTCTCCTGGATTATATAGTATTCATCTCTAATGATTAACCCTGACCACAGCAAACTTGGGTTTTTTTTGTTTGTTTGTTTTTTAAATCATAGAGAAAATCTTAGGGTCTTATGGCTACACCTCTATGTGAAGTCAAGGAATTGATCTTGTCCCCATTTATTTTCCCTTGAGAAGGCAATCTCCCCTCTTCTTTTTAAAGCGAACTCCAAAAGGTGTCCCACCAGATGAAATGAATAAGCAGTAGCTCTCTTGCTCCAGTGCACAATGTACTGATTCAAAAAAGGCTTTGCTTATCTGGTATTTGGGTAAATTTGCTTGAGAATAATAAAATTGGCTCACTCAGTTTTCCTCTGAAGTTCAAAAATGCCTGGAGCAGCGCTTGTTCTGGGGATTTCTGTGCAGATTAGATTTGAGCTCCTCAGGGCTGGCTGTGCAGAGTGGCACCTGCAAAGGCCACAGACAATTTATCTGTGCTTGTGCGGAAGCCTGGACTTGATGTGCACGGTTGTTCCTTAATTACAACGGCCTGAGAAGGTTCAAAAAATTCTTTGTAAATCTGTGTGAGGTTTTTCCTCCATTCTTCTAAGAAGCTGGACAGTGGACAGTCCTCTCAGCTGGTAATATTGAGACTTTGATGACAGCTGCCATCAACTGTCACAGATAGTCTGGGTCACTGGATCCAGTGGTGACTCTCTGAACCTCGGTTGGAGTGTCATGATTAGAAAAGAGCTATTGGATGGAGAAATATAAATTTAGACCCGAATCCAAGGCACTTGAACTCAATCATCTCAGACAGCCTGTTCTCTTATACTTTGCTGGGGGTGGTTTTTAATTGAAACAGGATACATTTGTTTTTAAATATTTACTCCTTTTACCACATATCTGATAGATTCAAGCATGACAGGCAATGCATCAAGGCATGAGAACACTATTTCGAGTCCAAAGACCTTAAGACCTGGCTCTGACACTAAGAGTGTAGTCACGGGGCAAGAATCTCTAACTTCTCTGAATGTCCATCTTTCATTTACCTCCCAGAGCTGTTGTAAGGGTCTAACGAAACTTTGTAATGGTTCATTAAGATACAAGGTGTATTTATTATAAAGATTATCCTGTAAACTTGAAACATACTCAGAGATCCTTGCTGGTTAGCCTCTCTCTGTGGAAACAAACGTTAAGCTGTTCTTATGAGGTTGGCTAGATGCACACCCAGTACCCAGCATAAATTCTGCCATATAATTCTTACCATATTTACTCGTTGCTGAATGAAATAAAATTTTCAGAGCATAAATATGTGGGGTTAGAATTCCTATGCCCTCTGGATAGGACAGCTGGACTTTCACTGCAGCTATCATCAAATATTAATACATGCTCGCATCTATCTATGGTTCAGGAGGGTCTGGAGTATCGCCAGTTGCTGTGAAAGGGTAGATGATCCCAGTTGATGGGTGGCAGATGTAAGACATAGAGCTACTTGGAAGGTGCCTTGGGCAAGTGAGGAATGAGTGAGGGATACTATGGGAGGAAGAAACTTTGGAAGTGTTTGCTGAGAGTTTTCCCTGATCATTCTTTCTTGGAATGACTTCAGTCATTCCCAGGTCAGTCACGGGCCTTGGTGGGCTAGTAAGTATCTGCCAATGGTTGGCCTAATTGGGAGTCACATAATCAAGGATGTTCTCTGATGTTCCCACACATGTGAAGCCCTTAGATCTCACGTTTTACCTGATAGTGATAGAAATACCTGTTTATACTCAATACATCAGGTTCTGCTTCTACCTAGGATATATACAGCTGAAAAGAGTACCACTCTTTTTAACAGGCAAAACCTCGATGAACAGCATCATAATTCTTCTTGAAACCATCAAAGATCTGAGATTGTAGGCAGCCAAACATCCTCAAATCCAAGAAAAGACAGGGCTTTCCAAGGAGAGATGGGAGGAAAACACTGGCTCAGTGGCACAGACAGGGCATAAGAGCTGCCAGGCCACCCATTGCCACACAAGTGAGTAAGAAGAATTCAACTAAAACTTTGAATAGCTGCAGAGGCTGAATGTGGACTGGGGTGAAAATATAGAATCCTCGGGAGCTTTGGACACACTGGGAGTTCACAGACACCTGCAGACTTCTTCACAGACCTTGCCCAGTACTCACTGAGAAAGACTGGGCACCAAGAGGAGACTGGCCTAGAGGCAATGGCCTACACTGTGTGTAGATTCTCTCCCCTCCAGGAGGTGGAGTCACCACCCATCCCCTTGAGTGTGAGCTGTAACTTCACAGTGGAGAAAACTAGGCATGATCAAGGTCACCATCACCAATAACTCATGAGGACACCATGTCTCCCTGATGACACTATGAGAAGGGCACTTCACCTCTGTGGTACTTTTATCCTCCAAATCCATAATCTCAGTCTAATCATGAGAAAACACAGGACAAGCCTAAGTTGAGGGCCAAACTACAAAATACCTAACCCATATGCTTAACAAGTGTCAAGGTCATAAAAAACAAGAAAAGATGAACTGTCACAGATCAGACTAAGGGGACATGTGGGCTAAATGCAAGGTGGGCTCCTAGATGAAACCTGTTTTTTCATCAGATGAAAAAACTGATGAGATCCAAATAAAGTCTATGGTTCAGTTAATAGTAGTTAGGAGTATTAATATGTTTTGGTAAGTATACTGTGGCTATGAAAGATGTTAACATTAGCAGAAGCTGGTGAAGAATGTATGAGAACTCTCTACTGTGTTGCAGACTTTCTATATGTGTAAAATTGTTCCTAAATTAAGGGGTGGGGGAAGGTTTGACTATAAGGGAGAAGGAGAGAATTTTAGAGGTTATGGAAATGTCCTACACGTGTTTGTCAAAATTTATTGAACTATATACTTTAAAAAACTAATTTAACTGCATGTAAGTTGCATGCCACTATACCTGACTTTTAAAAATATATAGTACATCACTGTTGTGGACTTGCGTGGATGTGAGTCTTAGTAGACAATGAGAGTGAAAGCCTCACAATAGGAAACTCATCATGCCCTCGTCCTTCCCTCATTAAGAATCTTACCTTTCAGGGGGGCCGGAGTGACTCAGTGGGTTAAGTGGCCGACTCTTGATTTCAGCTCAGGTCATAATCTCACGATTGTGAACTCAAGCCCTGAGTGGGGCTCTGCACTGGCAGTGTGGAGCCTGCTTGGGATTCTCTCTCTCTGCCCTTGCCCCCGCTCATTCTCTCTCTCTCTCTCTCAAAATAAATAAATACATTTTAAAACCAAAAGAATCTTAACTTTCAATAAAGGGGGAAAATCATATTTACCACACATTGCTTTTTTTTCAAAGTGCAAACCGTGGGAGATAGGCCAAGTTTTCATCCTCTGTTAATACAGTAGGAATATTTATAGACATCTCAGCCAGGCTGGCAGAGTAGTAAACAGACTAACTGGTGAGTCCACACTGCAATAGAAAGTCAGGGGGCGAAGGTAGGTCAGTTTCTCCTCTAAATATACCTCTTCCTGTTGGTAAAACAGCTGCCGCCACAAGAGTGGTGTTTGCAGCAACCAGGTGGCTCTTCAGAATAAAGGGAGAGGAACTTCAAAAAATGTTTAAAAAACAACCAACCGATCATATGCATATGGCATGAGATTAAAATACAAGATAGCTTAGAGTTATTAGATCCCATTCACTTCTGTCCCCTAGTCCCTTCAGGTAGCCAGAGTTACTGTCTTCCCAGGGACACTCTGTGCACGTATTCTTTTCAGTGCAAACGGTAGCGTGTTATATCCTCCTCTCTTCACTTTGCTTCTCTTTTGCTATTAAAAACAATTTGCCTGTTTCATTACAAGATATATTTGAAGGAGCTTATTACAATACATGTAAAATGATGGTTTAGGAAAGTTTAAAACAAAACGAAACAAAACAAAACAAAACTATGCCAGGGGTTAGTTTAGTACCAAATATTCATGCCCAAAGATGCTATACATCCAAAGAAGTGGACACCTAATGTGGCTCTGAGCTTTCTAGCAGCTAATACAGAGGAAACTACAGTGACGTGACCCTAGTATCTATAACATAAAAACTAACAGTTTGTTCTTTTATCATTTCTATGTATTTCTTCTGTGACAATTTTAAACTATTGAATTTAAAACAGAACAAAACAACATCAATACCAAAGCCATTAAAAAAAAAAATCACCAGCTGGCTCTAAGACTGGAGAAAGATTTCTCCTACTGGATCTCATTTCTAAAGTAATGGAGTGCAGTGGAAAATCCTCAACATCCTTAATTCACCTTGCTTTTTCCTATATCTAGAAGATCAAATCCATCACTGTGCATACTGAGCTGACTCACTTTTGGGAACAGGGAGTCCATGGCTATATAATATGCTATTTTAGGATTTGTTTCACCAATCTACTATTGATGGGCACTGAAAGTGTTTCTAGGATTCTAGTAGTTTCTAGAAATTTCCTTGTGCATAAATTGTGCCATAAATTTCCTTGTGCATGCATCATTTCCCAATCTGCAAGCATATCTGTAAGGTAAATACCTGCAAGTGGATTGGCTGGGTCAGCGTGTATGGCTGCTGTTCAACTTGACAGTTTTGCAAAATCACTCTTCATGTATAGTGTACCAATTTAACTCTCCACTTCCACATATGATTTAGTCTGCTTCCCTATGCATGCCCTACTCAACACGTTATCCCACTCTCGGATCTCGAAAAATAACTATTGCGTGAAATGGAGCATCGCTGTGTATGTTTAAGTGCTTCAATGTTTCTTTTGTTTTCTGTGCGCTGTCTGCTCGTATCCCCGCTCTATTTTTTCTATTAGATTAGTTGTCTTTTGCTTTTGGATTGTAGGAACACCTTACATGTTAAGGAAACTATTCTTTTATGCTATCTATTACAAGTTTCCCCTGTGTGCTATTTATCTTTTGAAAATCTTTCTGATATTTTTTTTGGCCATGCAGAAAATTTTTACTTTTATATCGTAAAATTTATCAATAGTTTTTTTTAAGCCTTTAGGGATTTGAGGTTACATTTGGCAAGGTACTCACCACTCTAATATATTCTCCACTGCTTTCTTCTATTTATTTTGTTCTCATTTGGTATTTATTTACCGTAAAAAAGTAATATAGGTGCCACATTTATCCTCTTCCTGATGACAATTCAGTAATCCCAATAGTGAATAATCCACCGCTGTCCCCTGCTTTGAAATGGGGATGGACAGCTTCTTGAACTGAAGGAACCCCATGGTAATCTGCAAAATCTTTCTTTGTGGCAGCCGTAACCTCCAAACACTGTTTTCGTATACCTTTGGCAGAATAACTAAAGCCTCCACGTGAGGCCTTCAAAAAGGCCAGTTTGGCCCTCATCTGCTTTTCATCACGCAGGAGCTGGCAGGTACTTGAGTTGGCCGACACCCCAGGTAACCTGCCACGACTAGGAAGATGCTGCAGATTCACTCTCTCATTGCTCACGATGCTCTGGGCAGATGAAATTTCACGAGACCCTGTTCTTTTCCTTGAGGGTGAGTTTCTCCAGAAAAGAAGATCTTCTCCGGTGCTCCACTAGAGGGCGCTTCAGCTATACATATTTACATATGCATAAATACACATATGTTGCTTGTGTGGGCTGCACACATACATGCCAGGCAGCTGCTCTTTCATGAACGGTTTATGACATGGGAATACGACCGAATTTTTAATTCTCTCACTCCTTCCTCACATGATCAGATGGCCCTCCCAAAGATTCACCATGGTCCAGGGCTGAACAGCGGAACCCAGGAGTGTGGGAAGTGAAGATCTACCAGAAAGAAACTGTTACCAATGATAGGATATGGAGCTCATGAGTTCAGTTTCTCTCCTTGCTCTCTTTCCCTGAAAAAGGTTTTAGGGGAAGATTTCAAGGATCTGAAATACAGAGAAAGAGGGAACTAAAGCTCACTTCAAAGGCACAGGTAAGCAAGTATTCAGAACCCTGCAGTCAGATATGCAGTGGGAGGGAGCCACAAGTGGGCCCAAGCTCCAAGATGAGTCAGGGTCCCAGTAACAGACACTGAAGCTAAAAATAACAGAGGCATCTCTTGGAAGCAGTGGTCTTGAAACTTTTCTGTGATTAGAAACATGTAAAAGGCTTTTTAAAAAATCATGATTTCTGGGACCCATGGATAACCATTTTTTAAAAAGTATTCCAGGTGATTCCAATGTGCAGCCAAGTTCAGCGGTTCTCAAACTTGAGTGAGCATCAGAATCACCTAGAGTTTGTTGGAATACAAATAGGTGAGCCCTACCCCCTACAGTTTATGATTCAATAGGTTTAGGGTGGATGACCAAAAGTGAGTGCTTGAAACACGATTAGTCTGAATTGAGATGTGTGGTAAATTAAAAATACACACCAGATTTCAGACTTAGGACCAAAATAATAATGTAAAATATCAATCACATATTAAAAATGGTAATTTCTTTTATCTAGTGGGTTAAATAAGATATATTATTAAAATTGATTTCACCTAGGGGTGTCTGGGTGGCTCAGTTGGTTAAGTGTCCAACTTCGGCTCAAGTCATATCTTAGGGTTTGTGGTTCAAGCCTCATGTCAGGCTCTGTGCTGACAGAATGGAGCCTGCTTGGGATATACTCTCTGCCCCTCCCTGACCCATGCTTTCTCTCTCTCTCAAAATAAATAAATAAACTTGAAAAAATCATCAAAAAGTTAATTTCACCTATTTCTTTTTAGTTTTTAAAATATGGCTACTAACAAATTTTAAATTACATATGGGCTCACATTATATTTCTATATATTGAATTCTTCTGGTTTAGATTAGCATTTCAAAAAGGATAATCCTTAAACCACCTGTATAAGAGTTACCTACAGATTCAGAATTTCAGGGGTGGGTCAGGGACTCTGCATATTAAACAACAGCTAACCTTGGCTGAGCCTGATGCACACCAGATGAACAAGGAAAAGGATGAAGAAAACACATTTTGTTTTTCATTTATGATTTCGTGCCATCATGACATGGTTCAACACAAACGAGGAATTGAGAAGGAGCACATTGAGGATGTTCCGTTTTATAGACAAATCCCAAGCAAGGGTGTAGTCTGTCCAGGCTGGTTGAAGTGGAGAAGCAGAAACTTGGAAATCTGTCTCCTAACTACCCAAAGTGTGGACTACGGACCAAACAACATCAGCATCACCTAGGAGTTTATTAGCAATGCAAATTTTAGGCCTCACCCCAATCTAACTCCAAATTTACATTTCGATAAGATCCCAAGATAATTAATTCTGTTGCACACTATTTTTTCTACAACTTTTTGAGGCATATTTGACATATCATACAGTTCACCCATTTCAAGTGTACAATTCAATTTTTAGTGAAATTGGAAGGTGTACCGTCACCACCATAAAGCATTCCAATGACCCCAATGAGATCCCTCATGCCCATTTACTGTTGATCCCTGTTCCATTCCTATCCCAGGCAACCACTGATCTGCCTATAGATTTTGTTTTCTGAATATTTCATATAAGTTGAATCCTACAGTATGTGGTGTCTTGGGTCTTGCTTGCTTCTTTTGTTGGGCATACTGTTTTTTTGAGGTTCATCTATGTTGTGCCTTATCAACACTTTATTTCCTCTTGCCAAATAACATTCCACTCTATGGATATTACTTCATTTTGTTTATCTTTTCATCAATTGATGGACATCTGTTTTTCTTTTCTTCAATTTTCCAACTATTATGAATAATTCTGCTAAGAGCATTTGTGTGCAAGTCTTTGGGCAGACATAGATTTTCATTTCTTGGGTAAATACTTAGCAGTGTTGTCACTAGGTAAATGGTAATGCACAATGAACGTTGAGAGTCACCATCCTGGGGCAATTTCTATGTATACTACAATGGGATCACCCCATGTGATGCAGGGTGCACAGGCTGAGGAGTTGTTCAGGTCTGGGTGAGGCTTGCTTCTATTCCTAGCAATTGTGTGATGTTGGGCAAGTAACTGATTTGGCCCATGAAATAGGCTTATAGTCCCTACTGCAAAGGGTTGCTATGAGGTTTAATGAGATAGAAGGGCCATTTACAGACATTAGCGCCAGGGAAACCTGGATTGAAGGCTGATTTTGTTACTTTTTTATGATACCAACCCTCTCCAAGGCTCAGTTTATCTGCAAATGGTGGATAATAATACACTCCTTGTGAAGTCACTGTGAGGCTTAAATAAAGTAATGCATGTAATGATCTTAACACAATACTCAATAAACATTAGTTTCTACTATATAAAGCACCTGGCTCAGAGTAGGTGCTCAGGAAATGTTGGGTCACTAAAAAATGGTTTCTACATCTTGCCTGTTCCTTGGGGAAGAAATGAACTAAGAGGACACACACACATTTACACACACCCATGTTATTTTTCTTTGTGTGGTATAATCAGGTGTTTCTTATAAGTTAAACATGATGCACTCACACGTGATTCCAGTCCCAGACATGTGCCTGTGACGCTCCAGGTTCAGTTCTGGGATGTACAAACAATTACTGCTTGGTTACAGGCTCAGATGAGTTTAGAAACCCCTTGAGCTTAAAGAAAGGTTCACACCAAGTAACCATGGGCTGGTCTACTTGCGTAGCAGAGCATAGAAGCAACCTGCAGCAGCCAGAGGGGTCATGGGTCAGTGAGCTTGACTGACTATTTCTTCAGATAATTCTAGGACCAGCTTTCAAGGGGAAAGTGAACCCTGTCAGTGCTTCAGCTAACCTCTATCACCTAGATATACGCCTATAATGACATGCCCTCTTCCTCAGTCTAACTTAAAGAACTCTTGGAAAAGGATGGTTACACACAGGCACAGCGATGTCTAATAATAAGAGCTTGTGCACAGACCCCCTTCCTTACATGACATCTGGCGCCCTTGACCATCCTCACCCACTGCCTCTGCTTGAGTGGCTACAGGCTTAAATGCCTGCCTCCCTCTCTGCAGGCAGAAGATCTCTGTCCTGCATCTCTGCCGGTCAAGCTATGTCCACAGTCTGTTCTGGCTGTGAAGGCCTGCTCAGTGGAGAAGCGAAAGAATCTTTTTTCCCTCTTCTCCAGAAGGCCGTTATGTTAGTCTGCTCTGGCTGCCAGAACAAAATACCTCCAACTGTATATTTTCTCACAGTTTCTAGAGGCTGGGAAGTCCAAGATCAAGGTCCAGCACAGTTTGGTCTCTGGTGAGAGCTCTTGTCCTGGCTTGCAGATAGATACCTTAGGCCCCGTCTCCAAATACAGCCACCATCAGGGGAGGGGGGCTAGGGCTTTAACATGAATTTTGGGGGGACATGATTCAATCTATAGCAACCACTTAACAGAAGAATGGTTTAGAAAGACCCCAATGTTTGGTGAATATGACTGTTGCCTGTTGGTGGAGGTGGGAATATGTGAGGCTGAAACGAGAAGAATCCACTATAAAGCAATGGGGACCATTGTTGAGGAGCTAAGACCCAAATCAATTGTGTTCACAGGGATAAAATGATTATCATTGCAGACAGGGAGGCTGGAAGTTCAGAAGTGGCTATCATATCATCTTATGCATAACAGGAGGAAAGAAAAAAGCAATACCCTTCAGACTCAGGCACCAAGTGCTTAGTTTTCATTGTCTCTGTGGCTGTGACAGTACTCCTGTCTCTCGGCATTTAGCAGGAGTATTAACGCATATTAGATCTCTGCTGGGGCTTAATGACAATAGGAATCATCCCAATTCTGAAGGCAATTATTTATCTGGTGACCTTTCACAAAGTGGCGAGTTTTCCTTCAGGATTTTTTTGCAGTGACTGATATTTCCAATAACCTTGTGTCTCTCCCCTCCCCCCAATCAATTGTTGGTATTTGAATGTCGTGAAACTAGAAGCTGTGAAATTAAACCTGCTGTGCTAGCTATGAAAACGGGGAGCTGAGATGAGGCTGTAAGTCCCTCTCATACAATATCAGGGCACCATTATGATACACATTATGGGGAACATTACCGATCTTGAGGCATAACGGACCGCTGTGATGATGGGAACATGTACTGTTGAGCACAGAATGTTTGTCTGGAAGGGTTAATGTCAATTTCTTTAATGCACCCTGCCATGACTGCTGGGTCATGCTGGAGGACTTATTTGCATTTGCTTCCTCAATTTCGATCACAATTAGCTGCAACATCATGGACAATTTCCTTGGCTATCTGTACAGGTGCCTGGACCAGCCCATCACAACATGTGGACTTCAGATGGGCTTTTATGTATTGGTCTGAGATGTCACTATCATTAAAAATTTTTTTTTAATGTTTATTTATTTTTGAGGGGGAGAGACAGAGTGTGAATGGGGCAGGAGCAGAGAGAAAGGAAGACACAGAATCCGAAGCAGGTTCCAGGCTCCGAACTGTCAGCACAGAGACCAACGTGGGGTTCTCACTTGTAAACTATGAGATCATGACCTGAGCAAAGTCCGACACCTAACCAACAGAGTCACCCAGGTGCCCCCATCACTATCATTTCTAAGCACTCAAGCCCTGGGGGACTGCGTTTGTGTCACTGTGATCAGTGGTTGGTCTCAGAAACACTGAGAGGGAGGTGGGCATTCTCATCTGTGACTTACAAATAAGAATGCTCCTCCAGTCAGAGAGTTTTAAAATATAGACTTTATTATTATGTAGGTATGGCAAGGCCAGCAGATCTGGAGTTGGCTGCCTTTGAAAAGAGCTTGTTATACTCACAGATCCCAAGAGAAGGGGCCTGTGAGGAAGAACGAGGTCAGTCAGGAAGCAGAGGGAGACAAGGAAATGTGGTCAAGAGTGTGGTTTCCACAGGAAGGAATGGACACAACAGGGTAAACAGACTGAGGATTGGCTAATTTGGATAATTTCAGAGGGCTGGGCATCGAGGCTGTCCCTGGTTGCCTGGTACCTGCTTCTGAGGTGATTAGGGAAGGTGGCTAAAGGCCCAGAGTGTGAGGATCCTCTGAGGGCCTGATAAAGGAGGTGTTTGGGGTTTGGGCTCTAGATTAGTTGGTTTGCATATGAAAGGCATGCTGGCAGGTGAGCCCTTTATTATCTCCAGCAGTTGGCTAGCCCTGGGAGGGGCAGTCTCTCTAGGATCAGCAAGGCCCCAGATGTTAAAGCATTGGAAACAGAGCAATGAGCTGCTATGCATCAGGACTCAGAGCTAGTCTGGGGCAGAATGATAATTGCAAAGCAAAACACAGAGGTTTCTGGTACCTAACTATAGAATCATTGTTCCACGTGGCAGAAGAGACCTCAGGATCATCCTACTTTCCTATATGGATGAAGAAATTGGGGCCCAGAGAGGGCACATGGCTTGCTCCAGGTCAAAGTACTCGTGACTTCATTCTCTGTTCAGTTCCTTTCCCTACCATCCTGTCTCGTCCACTCTATTTCAATATTAAGAGCCTGGACCTGCTCACATGTGCCCCCTCACCTCTATGCACAGGAATGTAAGGGGAAGTTTCCTCATCCTTTTATCCAGTTCCATATGCAACTGATTGATTTTGGTTTGGGCCAGTGTCAAAGCAAAAGAAAATTACTGGAAGAGGTGCTTCATCAAACCCTGCTGGGAAGCTCTGTTTTAGAGAAAGGAGCTCTCTACTGAAAATAGACAAACCTTGTGAAAAGAGAGTTTCACCGTTGCTCTTTTCATAAATTCACCCAGGACCTCACATCTTTTTCCTCATGTGGCCTCAGGTCTGTAACTTTTCCTTTGGTTCTACTACAGTAACCAGCATCAACTGCTTAGAAACTTCTTTTTCCTCCAAGGTGAGAGAGTATAACAAATATAGCAATTTGTAATTTTGGTTCACAACCGAGTTTTAGATTTATAGCATGAGCCGTTTGTCCCCAAGATTGGTCCGCATGGTGGGTGAACAGCCCACTCTGGTTCTCAGCCTTGGATGCACATTAGAATCACGTGGGAACACTTTTAAAATACCAATGTCAGAGTTCCCCTTCTCCAGATACTCTGATTTAATTGATCTTGGGTGGGACCCAGGAAATGGGATAGTTTTCAATGCTCCCCAGGTGATCCTAATGTGCAGCCAGGAATGAGAATCACTGAGCCAGAGGGAGACAAATGTGACTGACAAAATCAACCAACAGTGACAGAAAAAGGTGACAACCCAGATTCACCTAAGAAGAATGATCCACAGGCCTGAAATACTGAAACCACTAGCCAGATGGTCTTCTCATTTCACACAGGATCCCTCTGCTCCTGCCATTCAACACAAAAGCTGATGACAATGTCCCACCCCCTTAAAATCCTTCAATGGTTCTCCATTGCCTGAGAATAAAGTAAAAAATCCGTTCTGGTTAATATCGCTCCATAACAAACTATCCCCAGATTTCAACCATTTTATTACACTCATGGATTCTGTGAGTCATGACACAACAGGGATAGCTTGTCTGTGCTCCACAGTATCTGGGGTCTCCTCTGGGAAAACTCAAGAGCTAGGAATGGCTTGACAACTGGAGGCTGGAATCATCTGGAAGCGTTTTAACTCACATGTCAGCAGGCAGATGCTAGCTGTCGGCTGGGACCTCCACTGTTAACCCAAGTGACTATCTGTGGCCTCTCCATGTAGCCTGATAGTCTGAGCACCAAAATGGGGGCCTCAGGACAGCTGGACTTCTTAGTTGGTAGCTCAGCACTGCCAAAAGCAAGTGTCCCAGAGGACAAGGCAGAAGCACATTGCCTTCACTGACCTAGCCCCGGAAACCACATAGCATCCATCCACCATATGCCATTTGTCAAGGCAGTCATGAGCCCACCTAGATTCAGTGGGAGGGGACATATCCCTGCCTCTCGATGGGAGAGGGTGGCCAGGACACATGGTAGAAGATCAGGTGACATGGAAGGTATTATTGGAGCTGTCTTTGGAAAATAGAATCTGCTGCATTGGCATACAAAGCCCTGCAATTATTTCTTTAGCATCGGATTGTCTTGATCTCATAGGCAGCCTTCACTCCAGTCAGGCTGAAGTATCTACAGTCTCCAGAGAACATAGTGCTCTTCCAGGCCACCCTTTCCTCATGTTTTTCCCTTTCTCTACAGTAGCTGGCTCCCCTACTCAGATTCCTCCACCCTGATTCTCAGCCACCCTGTGGGGCTGCACTCAAGCATCTCCTTCTCAGGGAGGATGCTCATGGTGTGCAGGGTGCTCCTTCTCCATTCGCTCAGCTGTGCCTCTCTCCCTGTCTCTCTCCCTTTATCTCCTTCATCTCACCACATGCTGCTCGGTTATTCATCTCTCTGTCACCTCACAAATCTCTCAACTTCTTCAGGGCTAAGCCTCTTTTCTTTCAATATCCCCAACACTTAGTAGTGTTAGGCACATAGTAGGTGTTTGAAATATAAAAGCTTTTATTTTGCAGTTCTTCTTATGGGAAATATACATCTTATAAAAGCAAGATTGAAACATTGTACTTGCCTCCTAGGCTTGTAATATTTCTCTAGTATTTAGGAGGTAGGAAATCCAGTGGGGACTGGGAGTCACTAGAGGTTATCCTGTTTTGCACCATATCAGAATTGTTCCTTAGCCCTAGGAAGCCATTTACATCTCTCTAGGCCTCTCGTTCCCATTACAGAAATGCCTCCCTTGAGTGTTGGTGAATAAATTTGTTAATGTTGGCGAAGTGCTTAGAAGATGGAAGGAGCTGCATGTGAGCTAAATATTATTAATAATAATGGTAGTAAGATTGATTATTCATTTCCACGGCACTTCTCCTATTCAGTCTGTGCAAAATTGGAAATTGGTTGTGTTAAATTGGCTTACCTGCTCCATTTGGCCCTGTCAGGAAAATCAATGAGACACACATGAATATTCTCCTATGTACATAGCCATTTTCAAAGTTAGACAATCATCAATATTTATTGTAAGCAGTTATGGAGGGAATGGATGAATATTTAACACACGAGAGCATTTAGGTATTATTAAATGTACTTGGCCAAACAAATTTTAAAGCTATATTTTGGCTTCAACTCACAACAGAAAATCCATGTTTTTAATTAGATTCATGGTCATGTTTGAGACGCTGTCACTTGAAAGGTCTCTGAAATCTGAAGTCAGACAACAACCTTTGAATGGCAGAGGCTCCTCTATGCCCCTATGCCCACCCAGAAGTTCCAGTCAATTGGAAGACACTGTTTCTAGAGATTTCCTGGTTTCATTGATAGATGGCCTAATATCAGAAATGGGAACTTCCCAACCTAAGGCCACGCATGCTTCAGTGGACTCTGGATGCCCCCATATTTAGACCTGTGGCAAACTTTGCAGGAAGGGACATTGGCCACTGAGTAGTTTGAAGGAATAGACTCTGATCCCCAAAGCATCAAAGTACAGACCATAGTACAAAAAAGAGCATTCAAGTGGGAAGTGAAAACAAATGGGTTCCAGTCTAGTCCCAGCCACTAACCAGCTGTGTACATGGGACTTGACTTGGGACATGACTTTACCTCTAGGGGATATCTCTGAGGCCTTACTGTTTTCCTCATCTCTAAAATAAACTAGAAAATCTTAGAAATCTTTCTAGAGCTCACTTTCAATAAGTTTATATATGTATTGAGTTTGATGTATGAAGCATCTACATTTGCTTGTTCCTACCTGGTATCCCCTCTCAACTTGCTCAGTGAAGAACTCCAGACACTGGGCTCTTTTTGGTTTTTTGACAGGATCCAAAGTGGCTGTAGCTCCCAAGTTTGGCCCAACTGGGCCTAAAGACTTTGGCTCCTCCCAGTCCTTCTGGGCTCAGATGAAGAGCCATGCCATAGAAAAGAGGTTGCAAAAGCTTTTCTGTAAAGGACCAGATAGTAAATATTTTCAATGGTCCCTGCTGCAGCTATTAAACTCTGCCCATGAAAGTAACCACAGAAAATATCTAAACAAATGGGTGTATCTCTCTTCCCATACAATTTATGTACACAAATATGGACACAAATTTGAATTTCATGCAATTCTCATATATCACAAAATATTATTCTTCTTTGGATTTCCCCAACGATTTAAAAATGTAAAGCCATTCTTCATTCAAAGGAATACAACAAAATCAGGAGGACTGCCCACGCCCATGGTATACCTGAAAAGAGTGGTTGTCTTAGACATGCACTTCACTTTGAGGAAGGCCCACCTGTGTGTGAGGGAAGTGACATGGGACACATTCTTCAGGGGCACCCTTTAAAACTTTCCCTGGAGGACACACAGAGGTCACAAAGAAAGGGAGGCTACATGGCTTGGCATCCAGGTCTGATATAACTGGACCCCAGAGACTTTAGTTTCTACTGGTACTTCTGGGCTTAGGGCCAGTGGGTCCTCAGAAACTAGCTGCTCTTGTCTGAATTCTGTTTGGTCAGAAAAAAAGGGCAACGTTCACAGTCTGGACCCATCAGCCATATTGACAGTAAGCTGTGGGGCTGGAAAATGGAGAGCAAAATGGGGAAAATAGAAGGAAAGAAAAGGTGCAAAAACCACAATCAAGTCTAGAACTAAAGAGACATCATCTGTGAAATGGAAAGGATCCCATCTCCACACTCCCATTAATTCCTGGGGAGAGTTAGCAGCACAAAGGAAATAAGCTCTACTGAGGGGTGGATCATGTTCTGAGTCTCATATCCCACACCTTAGGAGTCCACCCAAAGGGTGCCCCCCCTTGTTTCCCACCAGAGGCAGTAGAGCCAGGATGAGCCACCACTATCACTAACTCAATAAATCTAGTAGTCATATTCTTTACAGAAACAGAAGCAACAGGAGGGAGGGAGGGAGGGAGAGACAGAGAGAGAGAGAGAGGTGAAATAAGGAATTGGATCATGCAATTTTGGAGGCTGAGAAGACCCAAGATCTATAGCAGGCAAGCTGGAGACCAAAGAGAACTGATGGTGTAAGTTCCAGTTCAAGGGCAAGAGAAGACCAGTGTTCTAGCTCAAGTGGTCAGGCAAGCAGAGTTCCCTCTTACTGTGCCTTCTTGTTCTGTTCAGGTTTTCAATGGATTAGATGAGGGCCACTCACACAAGTGAAGGCAATCTATTTTGCTTGGTCTATGTATTCAAATGTTAATCTCATCCAGAAACACCCTCACAGGCACACCCAGAATGATGTTTTCACCAAATGTTTGGGCACACCATACAAACATACATACATACATAAAATTAATCATCACACCCTCCTAAAAACAATGGGCTTTCCCATGTAGATCTGTTTATCTCCATCATGCCTAATGTAAACTTGATCAAGATGGGCTGCTTAGCAACCATACCGCATTCTCCTAGAGCAGTCACTCTCTATCCCCAAAAGGACAATTACATAATATTTTCCTCTCTCCTCAAACCCCAGCACTTCCTCCTCACCCCTCTCTCTCAGCTAATGACATTGCTTCCTATTTCACTGAGAAAGTAGAAGCACTATGAAGAGAACTTGCAAAAATTGCCAACACAATATCTATCCACCTGACAAAATCTTGGCCCCATTTATCTGCCTGTTCCTGTGGAGGAACCCCACATGCTCCTATCCATGTCATCCTTCCCCTTTGTCCTGTTCCTAAACTCTCTAATCTACTGAAGTGCCTCACTTCAGCAATTCTTCCTTATTTTACTTGCATTATGAATTTTTCCCTCTCTTCAGGAGTATTTCCACCAGCATATAAACACAGGGTTTATTTCTTCCATCTTAAACACACACACACACACACACACACACACACACTCACACACTCACACACACACACACACACACGCATACATATTTTCTCTCAACTTACTTTTATTTCAAGCTACTGCTCAATGTCTTTGCTTCCTTTATAGGAGGGAGTTGTCTCCAATTCCTTGCCCCTTAAATCTATAGAACTTATCCAATTAGGTAGATAGTAGGCTTTCAACGTCACCACTCACATTACTAACTCCAGTGGTCAATTCTCAGTTATTGTCTTATCCACCAGCAGTATTTGACAGAACTTATCTCTCCATCCTTGTTAAAAGTCTTCTTTCCTTCAGTTTCTGGGACCTCACACACTCCTTATTTCTCACCTACTGCACAGATGGCTCTTCCTTAGCTTCCTTTGCTGGTTCTTCCTTGGTTCTTCCTTATTTTTCCTATCTTAGTCTTGGATTTCTCCCTGGACCCTTTTTATCCCTGTTTATAATCACTCTCTAGATCTCTAGATCTCAATCATATCATGGTTTAAGTACCATGAGTATGCTAACAATCTGCAAAATACATCTCTAGCCTGGACCTCTCTGCTGAACTTCTGACTTTAACGCTGAGCTGCCAACTTGAATCTGTCCTTAGATGTTCAGTGGGCACCTCTGATCTAATGGGGCTCAAACCAAACTCCTGATCTTCCCTCCCCTCCAAACCTCTATGTATTAGTTCCCTGGGGCTGTTCTAACAAAGTACCTCAAACTGAGTGGCTAAACAGAAACTTATTGTTTCACAGTTCTGGAGGCTAGGAGTCTGAAATCAAGGTGTCAGCATGAATGGCTTCTTCTGAGGCTGTGAGGGAGAAATCTGTTTCATGCCTCTCTCCTAGCTTCTTGTGTTTGCTGGCAATTTCGGGACTATCTTGAAATAGTCTCTGCCTTCATCTCTATGTGATGTCCTCCTTGTGTGTGTCTGTGTCCAAAGTTCCTTTTTTTAAAGACACTAGTCACACTGGATGAGGAGCCATCCTTCTCCAGTATGACTTCATCTTAACTGATTACATCTGCAACAACCTTATTTCCAAATAAGGTCATGTTCTGAGGTGCAAGGCATTAGGACTCCAACCTACGAATTTGGGGGGGGGGCACAATTCAACCCACAGCACTCTCCAGTCATATTCTTTGCTATTTCAGTTGATGGCAACTCCATTCTTCCAGTTATTCAGGCCAAAATCACTGGAGTTATCTTTGAATCCTCTCTTTTTAATCTCCACACCTAATATAGCAACAAATTCTACTGGCTCTGCCAGATCCAGGATCTGACCATTTCTCACCAGCTTCACCACAACCACCTGACACAGACAGCCCTTATCTGTCTTCACTGCTGCAGGAGTTCTACCCTTGCCACCCTCAGTCTCATCAGTAGCTCTAATATAGTAGCAAGAATGATCCACTTCAAATGTCATTCACATCATATCAACCTTCTGCTCCCTCCAAATGGGGTCATATCCACTTAAGAGCGAGTCTAAGTCTTCACATGGGCCCTGCACTATCAGCAACCCAGATGGCTTCTCTCACCTCAATCTCTGCCCCAGTACATTGACCCCCTCTCTGTTACTTGAATGTATCAGAAATTCTCATGCTGCAATGTTTTTCCCAGGGTTCAGTCCTTCACCTCCTTCAAGTGTTGGCCAGAACGTCCCCTTTCAGGAAGACTTTTCCCAAACACCCTAATTAAAACCATAACCCTCCCCTATTTATGGAGCTTATGGCAAAATAAGTAAACAAATTAATTAATTAATTAATTAATTAATTTAATAAAATGAAATAAAATGAAGCATGGGTGGAAGACATCCTGCTTTCTGGTATAATTAACCTCCTACATGCAAATTATTTTAAGTAATTTGTTCTTAAACCTACCTGGTTTGTGCCCAGACAAGCAGACACAATTAGGTGCTCAGATGAGGTAATTTTTTTAATGTCAAAAATTTTTTTTTTCCTCCTAGAGTAAGCCAGCTCAAAACTGCCAGAATGTATGGCCATGAACTGGCAGTAGCCAATGTTGCAAGAGATTATAAATCTTGCTCGAGGACAACGTAGATAACTCTGCAAGCTCATACAACATTCATGGAATCCAGGCCATTTTCAGCCTAAAGGAGCTTGTAGCCAGGGGACTTGAGACTTGGTCTCAAAGGAAATGAAGTTAATGTTTTTACACCCTGATCTCATAAACACTGAAATCTTTGGAATTAGTTGAACAGAGACATTTGGAATGCTTCTTGCAGTGTGCATTTATTTCATATAACCTTTGGCATTGTTAGGTTACCCCAAACTCTAAATGTTCTGGCAACCAAGGACAGTAAGAGGGAATTCACAGCTCCACCCTGCAGAACTTCTGACCAGGGGCCTCTTACACACCCCTACTATCATCAGAGTCAGCAAGATCTCTCCTTGTTGCAATTGCTGTTCTCCAGTGGCTTGCTCTACTTTCTAAGGCATACTCTTGCTTCTTTGGGATTTCTCCCATTGTCAAGTCTGTCAGAAACCTGAGGCTTCCTTATTTCCTTCCTCCTCCCATAAGCCCTCCCCCCCATCCCACAACCCTGTTGCTCTGCAGGGTTTGTGAATGTCAGAGGTTTGTCTTCATCTGCTTGTATTTTGGGGTTCAAGGGAGTACCTCCTCAAAAGTTTTATCATAAATGTTTTGTCCCTCAGGTAACCATCCTTTATCCCAAACTTCCCTCTTTCCTATATTATGGTAGGATTTATTATCCAAAGGATAATTCAAACTCACCAAGAGTAAGGAACTTGCCCAGGGTCTCACAGCTTGTAAGCATTGGATATGGGGTTTATCCAGTCTGTCTGACTCTCAACTTTCTCTCTTCAATTGTTCAAAACTGCATCTCTTACAAACTGAAGGTTGATGGGGGATGGGAGAGTGGGGAGGGTGGGTGATGGGTATTGAAGAGGGCATTTTTTGGGATGAGCACTGGGTGTGGTATGGAAACCAATTTGACAATAAATTTCATTAAAAAAAAGAAACTATCAAAAAAACCCCTGCACCTCTTATTTATTTAAGATGGTTGTTATTAACATTGGCATTGGATGGATTGTTTACTCTCTCTGGGAAAATTATTCTTCTGATTTATTCCCTTAATCCTTCACTCTATTAAATGTCTCCTATTGTTCTCCAAATCCATTTGTTTTTTGGATGAACGTATTTATTTTGGTGATTTCCTCAGTTGCTTCTGTAAGACATTTCTAACTATTCTCCCACTCCCCAAACTTCTTTCATTTAACTTCATATACAGATCTTACACTGCCTTTGGGACACAGGCATAGGGAGTTAATATGACCTGTCTTAAATTCAAATCTTTAAAAATAAAAAGGAAGAGGAAAAAAAGCAGCATTGACCAGTACCCCCCTCCTTCAGCTCTGTCACTACATTTCCACTTGCCTGCTTGATTTCACACCATCTGCTCCATTAAGAGGAGGTTCTCAGTAGAGTTGTCACAAGCATTACAAAGCTTTAACAACAGCTGGTTAAGCATATTTATGTTACAGTAGAAACATGAGGGTTGGATACAATAGCACAATATGAGAATTTTTTTTTGTTTTTTTGTTTTTTTTTTGGCAAGGAAGAGTAATAGGCAACAGATGTGGTACATGATGTTTTAGTGCTAGAAACTAGCATGACCTGGGCGTTATCTCAAAGGCAGCATAAAACCCAGCTTTAGTCATGTGAAAATAAAAATCAGAGCCTGGACAATAGCAACTCTAGAAAATTTAGCAGAATGACAAACTCTAGGAATTGGGCAAGATGATTAGATGTGAGACACTCAGAAAAAAACTCAACTTCTCTGTGCCTATATCCTTATCTGCAATGCCAGTAATAACAGCATATACCTCATAGGGTTATAACAAGGATTAAATGAGATAATAAATGTAAAGTCCTTAGCTCAATGTCTAACACATATTAATAACAGCTCAATAGATATTAGGCATTATCATCTTCCTCCCCATCATCCATATGTTATATGAGATTGAGTATTTCCATTGAAGGTTGTGGTCATTTGAGAGGAAGGTATGAAACAATGAAGAAGAAAATGGGTTTTATACATTTATCCATTCACTTAAGTATTTATCAAGTGCTTGCCATGTGCTAGGCACAGTTCCAGCATTGAAGATACAACAATAAAAAAGAAAGAGAACATCTCTGTCCTTGTGGATACTTTGTTGTAATGAAAAAACATAGAAATAAACCAAGAGAAAAATAAAATACACAAACAAAAATATCAGAATAGGATATGCATCCTAAAAATACATAAACAAGTTGCTCTGACAATGACTGGGTGTATACTTTAATTTGGAGGGTCTTGAATAATAAGCAAGAGACCATAGTGTGAAGATCAGAGGGTAGAGCATCCTAGACAGAAGAGACAGCAGTGCAAAGGCCCTAAGGTAAAAAGAAAGTGATATGTGTGAGGAGTGGAAAGGAGTCCATTATGGAGTATAGGTGGGTAGAAGGGACAGTGGTATTTAATGAAGTCAGAGAAGTAGGCAGGGCCAGGTTATATAGGGCTTTATAAACCAGAGCAACAAGAGTTTGAATTTTATTCTACATGAGATAGGGCAACCAGACTAGCAAGTACTGGATTAGTATTTTCAGAGTAAACAGGTATATAAATAGAAAAACACAAAACAATGACTTTCAGATATTGAATAAGAGGCAGAGCAAAACTTTAATCCCTGAGAAGAAAGACACACATGAAATGAGTCTCTTCATCACCTTGGCATCCTGAGTGGATGCACTTTCTGGAACACAGTGTAGAGAATTAGAGCATGAACAGAACACAGTAATCTCACTGAGCTGAGTAGGCAAAGATCAGAGTGTGGGGATGCTAAGGCAGCTGGAGATTTACAGGCAGAGTACCAGAAAGGAAGGAGCCATGCAAAGAAGGAATTCAAGGAAATTTGCATAAGAGTCCTCTTAATTCTTTGACCAAATATTAAGACACACGTGCAAAGTGTAAGGCCCTATAAGGTCTGGCTGAAGACAGCTATTGGGGAGCTGTGAGCGGAACAGAGATTTCAAAGGGCAAACAGTGCCCTGAAGGACAGATGGGACACGGTATAAGGGAAAAAAAGAAAACAAAAACAAAGCAATAGAAACTAGTTAACTGAAGCAGAGAGAAAAAGTCTGAAAAAAATGGAAGAGAGCCTTAATGATGTGTGGGATATTATCAAGCAGCCTAGCTTGTGTAATTGGAGTCCCAGGAGGAAAAGAGAAGTATTTGAAGAGGTAACACTCTACAAGTTTCCAAATTTGATAAAAAATATTAACCCACAGATCCCAGCAGTTCCAAAATCCACAAGCAGGGTAAACACAAAGAAAATCATACCCAAGCACATCAAAGCCAAATTGCAAAAGAAAGAAAGAAAGAAAGAAAGAAAGAAAGAAAGAAAGAAAGAAAGAAAGAAAGAAAGAAAGAAAGAAAATATTAAAAGCGGTCAAAAAACCCACAAATGCATACTACATATATAGGAACAATGATAAGAATTAACACTGTCTTCTCATAAGAAACAAGACAAACTAGAAAACAATGGAACATCTTTAAAATGCTGAAAGAAAAAAGTCACCTAGAGTTCTGTATCCAACAAAAATATTCACCTCCACCAAATGAAGGCAAAATAAAAATATTTTCTGATAAACAAAAGGTGTGAGAATTTGTTTGTCATCAGCAGCACTGTACTGCAAGAAGTATTCAAAGGCCTAGAAATATGGATGGTTTGGAGAGACAGAAGTAAGTTGGATAAATATGAGATAAGACAGACAGGGAGGGAGAGATAGAGGAGAGATAAGAGGATCACAATAATGCCTTCATCAGATTGCTAAATCAAAATGTCCTTCAGGAAAAGGAAGGAAATAATACCAGAAGAAACCCATACCTATACACAGAAATGAAGAGTTCTATTTATTATAAATATGTAAATAAATATAAAAGACTTACTTACCCCCTTCCATAATGTCTTAAGAAATAAATGTTTAAAGCAAAATAATAAGAATGTATTATGCAGTTTATTACATGTATAGATGTAAAAATGTATGATAATAATTGTAACAAGGACAGAAGAGGGTAAGTGGAAGCATACTGATGCAGGCTTCCTATATACATGAAATAGTATAATATTTTTCCAAGCTAGATTGTATTGTTAATAGAGTATATCTATTATAATCTCAGAGAACCCAGTAAAAATAAATAAAAAATAAAAATGAAGTATAGAATTGTCAACAGAGGAAATAAAATGAAATAATAAAAAATAATTAACAGGGGTTCCTGGGTGGCTCAGTTGGTTGAGTGTCCAACTTTGGCTCAAGTCATGATCTCACAGTTCATGAGTTTGAGCCCACATCAGACTCTGTGCTGACAGCTCAGAGTCTGGAGCCTGCTTTGGATTCTCTGTCTCCCTCTCTCTCTGCCCCTCCCCCACTCATGCTCTGTCTCTCTCTTTCTCTCAAAATAAATAAACATTTTAAAAAATTTAAAAAAAATTAACAAACCTAAATGCATGGTAAAGGGGAAAAATGGAACAAATCCAGATAATGCAGATAGTAAAAAGTATCAAGATGATAATCTTAAACTCAGTTGTATTAACTATATTAAATATAAATGGACTAATTACTCCAATTTAAAGGGGAGACATCATCAGACTGGATAAATGATTAAGATTCATCTATAGGCTGTTTATAACATATATGCTTTATGTTATATATGTTATATATAAATACAGAGATACAGATACATTTTTAAAATTTTTTTAACATTTATTTATTACTGAGAGATGGAGAGACACAGAGTGTGAGCAGGGGAGGGGCAGAGAGAGAGGGAGACACAGAATCTGAAGCAGGCTCCAGGCTCCAAGCTGTCAGCACAGAGCCGGATGCGGGGCTGGAACCTACAAACTGTGAGATGACCTGAGCCAAAGTCAGTTGCCTAACCAACTGAGCCACCCAGGCACCCCTAGAGATACAGATAAATTTAAAATACAAGAATGAAAAAATATACAATGTAAACATTAGATATAAGAAAGCAGAAATAGGTACATTAATATCAGGCAAAGTAGACTTTAAGTAAAGGAGTAAATTAGAAATCAAGGGGTATTTCATAATAGAAGAGTCAATCCATTAATATATAATAAATTCTAAATGTGCATGCATCTAATAACAGAATTTCAAAATACATGAAGCAAAAACTGACAGAACTAAAGGGATAAATAAATCTACAATTACAACTGGAGATTTTTAACACTTTTCTTTCAGTAGTTGGTAAAACAAGTGATGTGTTATAATGGGAAGCCATTGGCAGGTTTGGGCTAGGGCAAACATGATCTTATTTGATATATAAAGACCTCTCTGGCTACAAAGTGAAGAATGAATTGTAGAGAACACACACACACACACACACACACACACACACACACACACACAAAAAGGAGGCTATTACAATAGACCAGGTGAGAATGTTAGTGGTCTGAACTAAGGTTATAGTAATGGCGCCAAAGAAAATGGACAAATCTGAATGTGTCCTGTTGAAACATCCACAACCAGCCATGTATAAGACCCTTCTGGGCATAGAGTTAATCAATCTTTGGCTCCAATTCTCCTACAGTAAAATTGGAACAAAGAACAAATAGTAGTTACTCGGCAAACCCAAAGTTAATATGGTCTTGCCCACCCTTGGATACTAAGTAGAATCAATCAAGTTCAAGGCAGATCAGAAGCAGATAATTTTGCTGATGCTAAGATTGTCAAACCTTCATAGAAAAGATTTTTTGAATGTGAATACAGAGTCCAGATTACATTTTTAAGCTTGATGCTTTCAAGAACATTTAAATTCCTAATTTTTTAAAATGTTTATTTATTTTTGAGAGAGAGACAGAGTGCGTTAAATTCCTAATTTTGTAGCTTGGCAATTAGCTTAGACATTCTTGGCAGGACATATCAGTAGTCTCTCTCTCTCTCTCTCTCTCTCTCTCTCTCTATCTCTCTAGTAGTACCTTGTCTGTAACTATTTGTGCTGGGTCCAACTGCCCATCTTTGTTCTTCATCAAGCTTTCAGGCAGGCAAGTGAGCTGGAAGTGGACCTTTCAGTATGAACAACTGAAGACCTGAGTGTGTTGGGTAGGGGCTTTTCCTACAACTGGTGATTAATGAATGCTCAGGAAGGATATCACAGGGCATAAGATCTACTCCCACTCACACAGACAAAAATGCAGCCCTCTCAGACTGGGAATGAATACAACCCGACCGCAATTTATAGATATTTATTAAAAATTTTTGTGTGAGTTGGGCCCTGTGTGTACTAGGCTATGATGACAGAATGGTAAAAAGCCTGAACATTTCTTGTTCTCATGAAGTCTACTGCTGAATGAGGAAAACAGACATTAGACAGATAGGCAAGTAAGTAACAACAATTGTGCCAGAAGTGATGACTGAGAGGCATTTGAGAACATATAACACCACTGTGGGGGGTTACGGCAAGTGATCCAGAGGAAATGATCCTTAATCAGAGCAAAACTGGATAAAGATAAGGGAATGAGCATTCCAGGCAGAGAAATGCCAAGACCTCTGGAAGGAAAGAAAAGGTATTTGAATGGTTGCAAGTAAGCCATGAGGCTAGAGAAACAGAGACAGGGAAAGGTTAAAAGAGGCTGCAGGACTAGGCAGGAGCCAGATCATGAAGGGATTTTATTTCCTATGAATAATAGAACAGTGGGGATCCAATATAGAGCTTTAAGCTTTAATATCGTGCATTAATACACTTTAATATAGTGTACTTAATACAGCGCAAGAGAGGTTTTCAAAGATGGAGATCTGGGAGCTTAATCTATTGTTGCAGGCCAAAGTTTGAAATGCATTCATCCGGGGCTTTAAGATTCACGGAAAATCACCACAGAGTACCAGAGTCCTGGGGTTACCCTATGTGGAGATAGAAGGCCAGTGGTGGACTGTGACTGAAGCTTTAAGCTGGCAATGATTAGGAGGAGATTCAGACCCCGTATCTCAGGAGCTGAAGGAGCCACCTGGAAAACAAGACTGCACTGCCCATTAACACAACATCCTCTATCTTTGATCCAATTACTGAATTAGAAAGAAGAATTTTAAGACAAATGGAAGTTTTTAACATTAATCACCATCTAATGATGGCAAAGCCTGGGAGATGTCAGGTTCCATTTGACAGATTTATCCTGGAAGTGATATGTACGCTGATGGTTGAGGAAATTAATCGTTTGACTTCATGGAGGACTGACAGGATAAACGGACTCTGACAGGCTAAATTAAGAGGAGGATGTTACAGAATGTAAAATACCAACTTCATATTGTGAGTGTAATGCTTTATAGGTTTTCAGTACTGGTTTCTAAGCCTGCACATATGTTAAGTAAATGAAAATTCAGGAGAGGACACTGCCTTGAAGACACTACATTATAGCAGAGCAATGAATAATTTACAAGTGACATTTTCCAAACATGTGCATTTTTTAAAAAATGCACAGATTTATAAAAAAGAATCAAATAAGGTAAAGCAAAATAAACCAATTTTAGGCTTATATTTTCAATTTTAGTGTACATGTAAATTTCTTGAGATAGAAATCTGTCTCATACATCTTTGTATTCCCAGTAAATGCTAGTTGCAAAGATGTGCAGCGTATCAATCAGTATCAGTATTGGTTATTGGGTAATTAGCAAACATTTACCATTTTTAATTTATATAATACTGGATAATAAACATACAAATTATTTTTATGTACAAAAATGAATTGCAGGATTCCACAGAAAACATACTTCATTAAACTACTAACCTCTGGATAATATGGTTAAAATGTTTTAATCAAAACAATACAGTATTTTTCAGAGCCAAATATGTGGAACTAATTTATTAGTTTTTCTGTATGAAGAAGATAAACTATTCTCATTTTCCCTTGTTTAATGTTTCCAATATTATTTTCAATGGGATCACTTCCTTTCTAAAGAGAAACTCTTATAGCAAAGATGTGATTTGTTGATTGAGTTTTGTTCCTACCAAACTTTTATGGTTTTTGCATGTGTTTCCTTTTGAGGCCATTATTTGTACCAAATCCAATTCATCCAGCTTATGCTTTACAGATCTGAACTTTGGCAAGGATATGGTTTCCATCAATTTTAGTCATAATAAATTTCACCATGTGCAGTTTTAACTACTGTCAGTTTTATTTTGTGTTAATTTTTTTCTTACAATAGTATTCATTATGAATTGGAGAAAAATCCATCAAAAAACTTCAAACAATACTGTACAATGTAGAAATGTAGAGAGGTTAGAGCTAGGGTTACATAGAAGTTGTGAGTAAGTATGAGATGAGACAGGAGACGGGAAAGAGAGAGACAGAGGACAACGAAATAATACCTCCATCAGATTGTTAAGTCACAAATGTCTACCTTTATTAAAGGAAATGCTTATTATTTGAGCTCTTATGCCTGGCATATTTCATTGAGGATAAAGTTTACACCATATTTTCACTAAAAAAAATTACACTAATCTGTTAACAAATTTCATAAATGCTGAATCACAATCTTCTTGCAAAATTTTATAATAGCTCTTTATCTTGAAAAGGGTCCCTCTAGGGGCGCCTGGGTGGCGCAGTCTGTTAAGCGTCGCGTCCGACTTCAGCCAGGTCACGATCTCGCGGTACGGGAGTTCGAGCCCCGCGTCGGGCTCTGGGCTGATGGCTCAGAGCCTGGAGCCTGTTTCCCATTCTGTGTCTCCCTCTCTCTCTGCCCCTCCCCCGTTCATGCTCTGTCTCTCTCTGTCCCAAAAATAAATAAACGTTGGAAAAAAAAAAAAAAAAAAAAAAAAAAAAAGAAAAGGGTCCCTCTTTTTTTTTTAATGTTTATTTATTTTGGAGAGACAGAGTGCGTGCAGGGGAGGCACAGAGAGAGAGGGAGACACAGAATCTGAAGCAGGCTCCAGGCTCTGAGCTGTCAGCACAGAGCCTGACGCGGGGCTCAAACCACTAACTGTGATATCATGACCTGAGCTGAAGTCGGACGCCTAACTAACTGAGCCATCCAGGCGCCCCTAAATTAAGATTTTAAAGTAATCTCTATACCCAACATAGGGCTCAAATGCACAACCCTGAAATCAAGAGTCGCATGCTCCACCGACTGAGCCAGCCACATACCCCTGGAATAGGGTCCCTCTTCTGAAACTCATCTTCCAAACATAATACTTTAAGCACTTTTCAGAAGTGAGGACCTGGACCTGAAATGCAGGAGACTTACCTAAGGCTGGAGACAGAGCCTGAGGGTCCCCATGTACTACCTTCTGCTCTCATCCAGTAAAAGACTCATTCTCCGGGAGACTGCTATGAGGCAGTACTTTTTCCATGTATTTTTGACCACAGCCTTCTTTGTGAATTCAATCATTTACCCATTTTTGTAATAAGTTACCTATCTTTATTAATTTGTAGGTGCTCTTTATATTTTTACATATTAATCTTTTATCACATGTATTGCAAATATCATTTCCCAAGCTGTGGCTTGTCTTTTCACTAGCTTTCTGGTATCTGTTGATGAACAAAACTTCTTAATTTTAATATACTCAAATTTAGCCACTTTCATTTAAAGATTCTTCTTTAAGAAATACTTTTGTACTCTAAAGTCATGAAACTCTATAGTATATTCTAAAAGCTTCATTGCTTTGTCTTTCATAGTTATGATTTCACTCTATTTAGAATCACTTTTGCAAATATGTTATTTGAAAGAGGTGCAGTGTCATTTTTTTCACTCAATTTTCCCAGATCCATTTCTTGGAAGATAGTCTTTTTTTGCTGGTTATCACTGATTTGTAGTGGCGGCTCTGTCATATGCCATGTCTGTGTATATATATCACTTTTGTGTTCATTCCTCTTGCATCTCAGGCCTATCTTCTGTCCCTGTACTTTTGCCTGAAGTAAATCCTTTAGAATTTCTGCTAATGGCAAACAGTATCAGTTTTTGTTTGCCTAAATGTCTTCAGTTTGCCCTCATTCTTGGAAGATATTTTTGCTGGATATGGAGTCCTAAGATGGTGATTATTTTATTTCAGCACATTATTGCAATGTATTTTGGCTTCTATTGTGGCCATTGAAAAGAAAGCTGTCAATCTAATCACTGCTCCTTTGCAGGCAAGCTATTTTTCTCTTCTCTGGCTGCTTTTAAGATCTCTGTGTAAAACAAAGAACAAACAACAACAGCAGACAAAACAAAACAAAACAAAAAACACACCCAAAACAAGATCTGCTCTTAGTCTCTGATGTTCTGTAGTTTCAGTACAGGTCTAAGTGTACTTTTTGTTTTGTTGTTAGTTTCTGTTCAGAATTCATGGGGATTTTTAAACTTAAAGTACATTTTATCAGAAAGAAGCAGTGTTTCATCCCCACTTCCCATTCTTCTTTTTAGAATGCGAAAGACTTGAGTATATTTGCCTATATGCAGGAGAAGGGATCAGAGGAGAAGGTGACAGTACAGAAAAGAGGCTAATAATTGATGGAGTGACAAAGCATGGGCACATAGCACAGGCAGACGACAGTGCCTCGGTTAGAGGAAGTAAGGGTGTGGATGTTGCCGAGCAGTGAGCAGAAAAGGTAATGGTATTTTGCATGATGGATTCTACTTTGTAAAGATGGATCATTCAGCATTTACTAATTGTATTAGGTTCCAGAAACATAGTGTCCAAAACACATATAAGCCTTGTCTTCGTGGAGCTTACATCCCAAAGGGAAAAACAAAATATATAAGTAACAAATAAAAAACAACAGCAACAACAACAAAAAAATCCCACCACTTGTGAAAGTGCTATGAAGGATATTGACAGTACAGATAATAAAGAACAGAGAGGTTAAGGTTGGCATCTCTGGGTGGTGACATTCAAGTTGACATCTGGAGAATGAGAAGTCAAGCATCCTGAAAGAATTTTCCAGGAATAGGAATGGCAGGTACAAAGGCCCGAAGTGGGAAAGAGCTTTGCACATTCTGGGCTTTCAGAAGATCAGAGTGGTTAGGTTATAGCAAGTGAAAAGAAAGAGTGGGCAAGGCAAGGTTAACCAGATACTTAGGGATACAAATCACTGGGGACTTTGTATTTTTGTCCAAGTTAAATGAGTAATCACTAAACATCTTTTCTTTAAAAAGGCAGTGACTTCTGCTAGGAATTTACCCAAGGGATACAGGAGTACTGATGCATAGGGGCACTTGTACCCCAATGTTCATAGCAGCACTCTCAACAATAGCCAAATTATGGAAAGAGCCTAAATGTCCATCAACTGATGAATGGATAAAGAAATTGTGGTTTATATACACAATGGAATACTACGTGGCAATGAGAAAAAATGAAATATGGCCTTTTGTAGCAACGTGGATGGAACTGGAGAGTGTGATGCTAAGTGAAATAAGCCATACAGAGAAAGACAGATACCATATGGTTTCACTCTTATGTGGATCCTGAGAAACTTAATAGGAACCCATGGGGGAGGGGAAGGAAAAAAAAAAAAAAAAGGACGTTAGAGTGGGAGAGAACCAAAGCATAAGAGACTGTTAAAAACTGAGAACAAACTGAGGGTTGATGGGGGGTGGGAGGGGGGGAGGGTGGGTGATGGGTATAGAGGAGGGCACCTTTTGGGATGAGCACTGGGTGTTGTATGGAAACCAATTTGTCAATAAATTTCATATATATATAAAAAAAAAAAGGCAGTGACTTGATATGACTGTCCTTCTCAAACATGATCATTTCCTATTGCTCCCATTTTGTTCTGTTCCAGGTGAGACTAGTCATTAATCTAGCATGTAGGCTTCTCTCAAAAGTGGTGTACATGTATATGTAATATAGAGTTTGTATATATTATAAACATATGCATCTATATATACAGTTATAAGATATTTTGCCATTGTTTTCAAAACATGGTATCATTACATTCGTGTGGCATACCCTTTGCTGCATCTTGATTTTCTTATTCAATAAATACCTCACGGAAACTTTCTTATGTTAGTTAATATAGCTATTTTTTTTCTTTTTATTTATTAAAATTTATTTAAATATTTATTTTAGAGGTATATAGAGAGAGAAACAGAGTGTGAATAGGGGAGGGGCAGAGAGAAAGAAAGGAGACACAGAATCTGAAGCAGGCTCCAGGCTCCAAGCTCTCAGCACAGAGCTAGAGGTGGGCTCGAATCCGTGAACCTTGAGATCTTGACCTGAGCCAAAGTCAGATGCCCCTTATTTTTTTCTTTCTAACAGCTCTAATATATTAAGCATTTCCTTATGTTGTGATGACTGTTTCCTATTTTTGGCTGGGTTAGGTAACACTGAAACGATCTTTCAGGTGTACCCTTACCTAGTCACGTTGACATTTTTATAGGACATCTTAGAAGTGGAATTGCTTGATCAAATGATGTGTGTACTTTTTCCTTGAATATGTTTCCAAATTCTTTTTGAAAATTCTTATTAGTTAACATTTCTACCAGCAGTATATGAGAGTACTCTTTCCCCATATTTCTATTGTGTTGATTTTTTTCCTGACTGATGAGTGTAAATATTTATATTTATATTTATATGTGTGTGCATATATATGTATTTTTATTTTTTTAAATATTCATTTACTTATTTTTGAGACAGAAAGAGAGAGAGAGCAAGCAGGGGAGGGACAGAGAGACAGAGGGAGGCACAGAATCCAAAGCAGGCTCCAGGCTCCGAGCTGGCAGCTCAGAGCCCGACATGGGGCTTGAACCCGTGAATTGTGAGATTATGACTTTAGCTGAAGTCAGATGTTCAACTGACTGAGCCACTCTGGCACCCCTACATATGTATTTTTAAATCATAAATACATACATGTATATATATGTGTGTGTACATATATAAAATTGGGTACTTTGTAATGAAGTGAGCATCTTTTTATCCACCTGCTTACTATTTGTACTTTCCCTTCTATGAATTATTTGTTTCTTTGCCCATTTTACTAATATACTACTCGTTCCCTTCTTGTCTTTTTGAAAGATATTATTACATAGTAAGAATATTAACTGATCTCTACATTGTAAATAGTTCTTCAGGTTTTTGTTTTGTTTTTAATGACTTTATAATATCTTTTACCACAGGAAAATATTTTGTATATAGTCAAACGTATTTGTTGTTTAAGCTTCTAGATTTAGTCTTGGTTAAGAAGTTCTCTTTCAATCCCTCAGGTGTACGTGAAGTATTGTCATGTTAGCAGAAGCTTTCCCATGCTGGAGCCTGGGAATGAGAGGAGCCCTTCACTCAGAATGGCTTCCACTCCATGCCTCAGCAGGGGCTGGTGGCTGGCTGCAGTCAACCCACATGGAAGAGAACACTTTTCCTCCTCCCATGCAGAACTGCCATAACTCAAAGAATTTTAACAACTATTTATGAGCTCCAGTGAGCTGACAAAAAAAAAAAAAAAAAAAAAAAAGAATTCATCTAGGGGCCCAGAATCCAGAAGGGGAATATTGTATTGATCAGAGCAAACAGAACCATACTCAGCAAACAGAGCTAAAGAAGGAGGAGAAAACCAATGTGAAGAAAAGTAACAATGAAAGAGCCCAAGAAGGTTAGCATGCATTACATAAAAGACTTTCTGAAGCCAAAAAATGATTTCCCCAATAAATAGTTAAGTAGATAAATTAAATGAGAGACAAATCAGTCTTAGGATGAAAATTAATGTCTGAAGACACATGGAATTATCTTTGAAAGCAAAGGGCAAAAAAATACCTCTGGGTAAAGTTAAGAGAGTTTGAAAATTGACCCAGAAAATCTAATGTATAGCTTATGAAAGGAGAGAAAGAAATAGAAAAAAACAGACAAACAAAAAACCAAAAAACTAAGTACGGTTAAATCCCACAGCAATGTGATAGTGGGGTCTGAAAGGTCAATTGTAGAGGTGAGCATTATCAAGAGATCAAGCATGTCCAGGGGCTGCCTGTGTCACCTGTCAGCCTGGAATCCCCTAGATATCCAGCTGTGTAACCTAAAGTCATTGGGCCCAGCTGTGGTTGGGCACTACCTGCTGACAACTCTCTGCTCCAGCCTGTATTTCAGTGGGAACAATTCTGGGTGCTGTGGCTGGTTGGGATATCTAGGTTGATAGTAGCAATTCCTGGAATCAACCAGTTAGTTGGTGCCCATTTCATCCATCAGTCTGATCTGGGGAGATTGGGTAAGGAGAAAATTGGGCCCATTCCTGAGGTGAGGGTGCCTACATTTTCTCCACCCAGCTCTACTGTCATTACCTCTGCATCTCTTCTGCTCTCTGCCACACAGAGCATAGTATTTGGGGCCACTCCTGTTTGAGATGGGAGCTGGGCAGGTGAGAAAGTCATATCTAGCAGTGATATGGATTTGCATGTCATGGTACATAATGGTTATGTGCTGTGGGACAGTACATAATGTACTGCAATAAAAGAAGTTTGCCTTCGCTAAAGAAAAACCTGCCGATTGAAGCCACTTATCAAGTTCCAAGCAGGATCAGAGAGAAATGACACTGGCATAAGTATAGCTTTGTAAAATTCCTGAGCTAGGATTAGAATAAAAATTGACAAGCTTCGAGCCAAAAGTAATAAATAAGCAACAAAAGAAAAATGATCAGACTGGCATTTGCAACATAGGGCATTAGAAGATGGTGAAATAATATTAACATTATATAGAATAAAAAGGACTAAAATTCAGGGAACGTATTCCTACCAAAGACAGCATTTCCTTTCAGGGCAAAAGAAAATTATCTGAAAATGGGCAAGATTTAGAAGATGTATCACCTAACTGCACTGATCTCCTCTCAAAAATATTCAAGAAAGGTTATTAGCCCAAAACGAATGAACAAGAAGAAACTGTAAGATAGAGGATAATGTGAAGGAGAGGAAACCATGGTTAGCCACAGAAGCTGCCAACTGGATAAGTGTGGGTTAAAAAAAAAGAGTCTGATTTATGTTTCACAAAATATGGTGGGCTAGATATCCTGAAACCTTCTTGGTATAAAACACTTGAAAATATTAGATAAAACATTAAAGTCCCCTTTTAAATGTAGTCTAAGCTGCAACAAAGTACAGATTTTTTTCAATGGCTGGAAAGAAGTGAGTTCACAAGTCAGAGTTAAGTGGACTCTGACCCCAGAGTCCAGAGTACCCCCAGTGGCTACTCTCTTGGGGTATTTGCCAAAGCTTTTCCTTTATCCACCACATGCAGTGGAGATGGGAGACCAAGCCCAGTCTGTGCAGGATGGGGAATGTGACCAGAGACCCCTTGTGAATCCCTAACCATGAAGATCTACAAGCCCAAGGAAGACGTAAACTAGAAAAATTCCACTGTGCAAAGGCAGAGACAGAGAAAATTTCTGTCTCAGTCAGCCTTGGGTGAAGCAGAAATAAAAAGCTCCTTTGAGAATGTGTCACTGTAGGCTGACCGGCATGCCGTTTTCAGATCCAAATTTACTCTATTGGCATGACTGAAAAAACAGCAAAGTAAGAAGTTCAGATGGATTTGTATCCTCAGATGTCTGATGAAAACAAACAGAAAATGCTTTCAGGAGAAATGCACTCTCAACTCCTCAAAGAATTCCCCCAAATTAAGTTCTAGTAGAGGCAAAGTCAGTAAAAATACAAGGAAATGGCGTTCTAGGAGCCAAATCAGCAGAAGCAATAAAAAAAAAAATGGAATCAGACATCAAAGAATGAAAATATTGAAATTGCTGGAAAATTAACGTAGATAACTCTCATGGGCATAACATAAAATGAAAGAGCAAGTTACAGAATGTCTATAGTTTGATATTCTCTATAGAGGTTTTCATTTTCATTTTATTTTTATTTTTTTAATGTTTATTTATTTTGAAAGAGAGAGAGAGAGAAAGAGAGAGAGAGAGAGAGAGCGAGCAAGCTGGGAAGAGGCAGAGAGAGAGGGAGACGCAGAATTCTAAGCAGGCTCCGGGCTCTGAGCTCTGAGCCCGACTCGGGGCTCAAACTCATGAACCATGAGATCATAACCTGAGCTGAAGTCGGACACTTAACTGACTGAGTCACCCAGGTGCCCCTGTATAAAGGTTAAAAGGGAAAAATAGACTATTTAAAAACATGTTAATACTAGGTTAACATAAGGAATAATTACAGAAACAAAATAAAAAATACCAACCACATAAACAGAAGCTATCAAACAATTAAGAAAACACCAGGTCTCACTAGTTTTGCAGATTTGTTTTACCAAAATGTATAGGATCACATAATTTCCAGTCTTACACAAACCCTTCCCAGTAAAAAGGACTGTCACCAGTCTCATTCTGAGAGGCTGCTACAACTTTGATACCGAAAACTAGACAAGGACAAAGTGAGAAAGGAGAGTTACAGTCCCATCTCCCTTCTCTACACAGATGCAATAATCCTTAGTAAAATATTAGCAAACCAAACCCAGTGAGGTATGAAAAAATAATCCATCATGACCAGGTAGAGTTTATTCTACAAATGCAAGGGTAATTTTACATTATAAAACCTATTAATGCTCTCCACCATATTAACAGAATCAAGAAAAAAGTATGATTACGCCAATAGATGAATTAGTAGCTGGTAAACACTGTGCTCCATCATAGCATCTGCTATGCTTTTGTTAAAATTAATAGATGCAGAAAAAGCAGCCAATAAAATCTCTTTAAAAATCACGATTAAAAACAAAATTTTAACAACTAGGACAGAAGGAAATTTCCATAACATTACACAGGATATCTACCAAAAATTTATTTTCCATTTGACATTATTTAGTAAAATAAAAGACATCCATCCTAACTAACATCCAGAAATTTCACTTTCAGGTTTTCACCTAAGAGTATATACCAAGAGTATGAACAAGGATGGTCAAAGCAGCGTTATTCTTAAAACAAAAAGCTGGAAACAATTCAAATGTCCCTCCGGAGAACAAATAAATTTTGGTAAGGTCATATGACAGAATATTACACAGCAGCAAAAAATAAACATACTATATGCACTAATATGGACAACTATCTCAGATGTTACATGAAATAAAATAAAAAGAGCAGAACTGAATTGAATTGTGTTTCCCCCAAATTTCTATGAAGTACTTCAGACTGTGACTATATTTGGAGATAGGTATTTTAAAGAAGTAATTGAAGGTAAAATAAGGTCATATGAGTAGATGCTAATCCAATATGACTAGGTATCTTTGTAAGAAGAGGCAATCAGGACACAGACAATACACAGATCAAGAGGTGACCATGTGAAGACACAGAAAGAAGGCAGCCATCTGCAAGCCAAGGAGAGAGCCTCAGAAGAAACAAGCCAGCTCCTCCTTGACATGTTGGTGCCCAGGGAGCCATAAATACATGGAATTCTGTGTGTTTAGCTCCTTTCAGAGATCATGTCTTTTAAGCCCTTCTCTGGGACTCTCTAATGCTGGTCTCCAGGCTTGCAACTAACCCATCAAGGAGAAAGTCCTGCACTGATTCTCCTCCTCAGTGTCCCACAGAATGTGCAGACTCAAACACACCCAGCATTCAGCAACCCCCACAGCTGCCTGACTCAGGGAAGGCAGGTACGTTGGTGCTGGGAGAGAAGCACCAGCAGGCTATGTGCACATGGCCGGTGGCCCAGGATCTTCAGCCTTCTGTGTGTTTTGTAAGAGTTCCCTGTGATGGCTAATCATTCGTGTGCCTGGCCAACAAGTTCTTGTGGAATGCCTACTGTTTACTGGGCAATATGCTCCAAGCAGGGGATATAGGGTGAACCAAAGCAGGTCCTCATGGGGCTCAGGCAGAGTCCAGTGGGGGCAAATAGACCTCACTGAATAACCACACAAGGAGTTGGAACATGGCAGCTGTGTCAAATGCTATACGGGGAGAGGGGCCCAGTGCAATGAGGATGCAATGTGAACATCTGATGGAGTCAGGGAGGTCAGGAGTGACTTCCATGAAGGCACAACTCTGGAGCAGGGATTTACAGGGATGAATTGGGGCTTTAATTAGAGAAGAGGGACGGGAGGGAAGGGCTCCCAGACAGAATGAATGATTTATGCAAATGCCCTGGGTAGGACTGGATATGGAATGGAGGAGAGCCCAAAAGAGTTTCATGTGTCTGGAGCACAGAATGAGAGCAAGAGTGGTGTGGGCACAGGGAGACTGCAGAGGTAACGGAGCCTGAGACATGCAGGGCCCTGGTAAGGAGGTTTGTATTTGTGCTAAAACCAGTGGGAAGTCACTGAAAAATAGGAAGGAATGGGCAAGAGGACATAGTAGGTAAGAAGTGATCATTTTGAAGAGGTCATTCTGCCTGCAGTGTGGAAAAGACATTTGTGGAGGGTGGGAGCAAGGGGGGACATGGTGGACAGGTTGAGAGACTTCTGCATTGCAGGGGTCCTGCTGAGTGATCCTGACAGCTTGGGCTAGGGTAGCAAAGGTGGAGGTGGAGAGAAATGAACGGATTCAAAATTAAGGCAAAATAATGACCAGATTTGTCACAAGTTGAATAAAATCATGTGTAACAAGTGTTTAGCAAACTTATAAAGAATGGAAGAAAATAAAGTACCAGGTACAGAGATGCTAGATAGATTAAAAGGGAAATAAAGCAGGAGTGGCAATATTATAATCAGACCATGAGGAATTTAAGGTTAAGCATACTGAGTGGGATAAGTAGGATATGAGTAATGAAAAAGTCAGTATTTAAGAAAACCTCATTTGATTGTGTACAACAACCTATTGACAAATATTAGAGCAAGCACACATTAACAGAGACCAGCAACACTTGGGTAATCCAATCAAGGTTCTTGAAGGAAAAGGAAGAAAGCACAGCCAGGATATGGAGCAGAGGCATTAGAATCCTCCCACGTGGCTGCAAGCTTCCTGTCCCTCCACACTCTTTCCAACAGGTGTTCAGCTCCAGATGGTGGCATCAGAGTGGGAAGATAGCTAAGACTGTTTGGAAGCATTAACTGTCCCCCTCCGGGATCAGTCTTACACACAAGCCTGAAGCCTGATGGGTTTATGGCTGTTCCAGCCTGTAAGGTAGAAACCATCAAACTCGGGCCAGGACACTTCATTCATCTTGGGACTTACCCAAGTGTAATTGGTAGAGTACAGCACACGGCAGAATTAGGCCTGGATAAACTTCTTATCCCTCATTCTGTCACCTCCTTGGGCTGACACAGCTTGGCCTAAACACATTCCTAAGCAACTTTAGGATAAGTTTAGTAGAGTAAGATCATTTATTAAGGTACCTGAAATAAGAAATATATTCTAAAATTGCCCTGATTATAGCAATAAACACCTAGAAATGGAAATTAGGAGATAATTTCATAAAAGTAACAAAAAAATTAAGATTTAAAAATTCAACAGAAAAAGCCCAAGGATTGCATGCTTATAACTAAGAAATCTTGAAGGATATAAACTAAGATCTGAATAAAGGGAAAAACATACTATTTTCTTGGATAAGAAAATTAATCTATAAAAATTAATGTTATGTTTCAAATTAATTTATAAATTTAATATTCTGATCAGAATTCCAATGGTTTTTGGTGGGTTCTTGTTTGTTTTGCTTTGTTTTGAGAGAGAGAGAGAGAGAGAGAGAGAGAGAGAGAGAGAGAGAGAAGCTCAAGTTGGGGAGAGAGGCAGAAAGAGAGGGAAAGAGAAAATCCCAAAAGCAGGCTCCACACTTAAAGCAGAGTGTGATCATGACCTGAGCCAAAATCAAGTCCAATGCTCAGCCAACTGAGCAACCCAGCACCCCTGGTGGGTTGGGTTTTTTGTTTATTTTGTTTTGTTTTTAGGGAAATAAGCTGGGAATTGAAGAAAATATGTCAGTGTTTGAATGGAAGGACAAATCCTCAAGAATCCTTATGAGAAATATGAATAACAAGAGTTTGGGGGAACTTGCCGCACAAGTATGTACAGTAGGACATACTGTAAAATAGAACAAGATACATTAGGATGTAAAGTCACTGTGATCAAATCAATATACAAAAAGATCAATGGAACATAATAATTTGAAAAATCAGTGGAGGGATACCTGAGTGGCACAGTCAGTTAAGCAACCAACTTCAGCTCAGGTCATGATCTCATGGTTCCTGAGTTCAAGCCCAGCATGGGGCCCCCTGATGTCAGCATGGAGCCTGCTTCAGATCCTCTGTCTCCCTCTCTCTGCTCCTCCCTGACTTGTGCTTTTGTGTATGTGCTCTCTCTCTCAGAAACAAAACAAATAAAACACAGTGGAGCACAATAAAGATTCCAGAAATAGATGTGAGCATATTTGAAAAATTAATATATGACAAAGATGGTGTATCCACTAATGGGAAAAAAGGTGGGTTATTTAATAATTGACACTGGCACAACTGATTATTAATCCTGAAGAAACTTATTAAACATACAAAAATATTTTAAAAATACAAAAATAAATATAGGTGGCTGTAAGATTTAAATGCTTATTTCTATTATTTAAAAAAAATTTTTAATGTTTATTTATTTTTGAGACAGAGAGAGACAAAGCATGAATGGGGTAGGGTCAGAGAGAGAGGGAGACACAGAATCTGAAGCAGGCTCCAGGCTCTGAGCTGTCAGCACAGAGCCCAATGCAGGGCTCGAACTCATGGACCGTGAGATCATGACCTGAGCCAAAGTCGGACGCTTAACCGACTGAGCCACCCAGGCGCCCCTAAATGCTTATTTTTAAAAGCAATGATAGCTCGTGCTAGGTAATAAAGGTGGAGATGGAGAGAAATGAATGGATTCAAAATTAATTTAGGGCACAAATTTAATAGGGTTTGGTTATAAGTTGGATAAAATCATAGCTAACAGTTGTGAAATGTTTTCATGTGTTAGGCAGCATTTTAAACACTTTACGTATATTAGCTCATTTAGTGCTTATAGCAACTCTATGAGGTAGGCTACAAGACCAATTTCACAGTGCGGACACAGAGGCACGGAGAGCTAAGGTCATTTGCCCAGGGTGGGAGGTAGTTTCCTCATTTCCTATTGGATTGGACATAGGAACAAGGGGAAAGGATGAGGGAGAGAGGGGTGTTGTGTGTGACTCCTGGGTTCTGGCTTGTGCAACTGGATGGAATATGGGGCCATTCATTGGGCTTAGGAGCCTCAGAAGAGGGCCAGGTTTGGGGAAGGAATTTAATTTTAATTTTAGTTTTGAACATGACAAATTTAAGATACTTTTAGTCATCTAAGATGTCAAGGTACCAGCTGAATATACAGGTCTGAACTCAAATATGTTTAGGCTATGCCAAGTTGAGATGTCTATGGGATACTCAATGGATATATGAGGTAAGTAGTTTGGGGCACAGAAAAGTCATGGTAAGGAATATAGTTTCTGGAACCTTTACCATCAAAATACCATTTTTTAAAATGTTTATTTACCATCGAGAGAAAGAGCGTGAGTGGGGGAAGGGCAGAGAGAGAGGGAGACACAGAATCTGAAGCAGGCTCCAGGCTCTGAGCTTCAGCACAGAGCCCGATGTGGGGCTGAAACTCACAAACCATGAGATCATGACCTGAGCTGAAGTCAGATACTTAACCAACTGAGCTACCCAGGTGCCCCTCACTTATTTATTTTTATTTTTTTAAAATTAATTTATTTATTTTGAGAGAGAGTGGGAGAGGGGTAAAGAGAGAGGGAGAGAGAGAGAATCTCAAGCATGTTCTGTGCTGTCACCACAGAGCCCAAAGTGGAGCTTGAACTCATGAACTGTGAGATCATGACCTGAGCTGAAATCAAGAGTCAGATGCTTAACTGACTGAGCCACCCAGGACCCCCTCAAAATACCATTTAAAACCCCGGGCTGGAACATAGCCCCAGAGAGGACAAACATGGCCACTTACCAAAAATGAATGGAGTAGGGGCTCAAAGAGTCCTGATGATTTGTCAAGAAGGCAGGAGACTAAATTGATGAGGACCCCAAGAGGGACTTCATCACTTCGACAATGCAAAGATATCCCTTCAGTGGCACCTGTACACAGAGTGATTTTCTCCCACTGGACTCAGTGGTATGAATATGGGAGCTAAGTTGGAGACCTTAAGTCTTGTAGGTTCCAACATTTTCCCCAGCTCTTACGTTTGTTTCCATGATTTCCCATGCCCCAAATTGCAGGCTTGGATCCTGCAGAGAACTAACTGACCAGGAAGAACCAGGTGAATATCTACCTGACCTACAGCATTGCTAGAGGCTCATATCTTCCCTCAGGGTTGATCCACAGGCATGAGTTAAGCCTATGCCCATTGGCTGCTCATTTGATGGGCATTTGGTGCCCATTTGGACACCTACCACCTCAGCTGATTTCCCCAACCCTACCACCCAGCCCTGCTTTTCTCACTTTTCCACATTGCCAGGGTCCTAACTCATGAAGTAATGATTCATGGTCAGTTTTGCCTAATACTACCTCTCCCATAGACTCTGGCAAGAGTCTTCATAATTGGTTTCTTGCTGCTAGTTCCTTCCCTCTCCAATTTGTCTTTTGGTTGCCAGATTCATCTTTTTGAAACAAAGTTCTAATCCAGCCTCTCAGCCCAAACACCTCTAATAGCTCCCTATTTATAGAACAGTGATTTTCAGACTCTGCACAGCAGTGCCTTAGGGGTTTGCAGAGATGGGAGTGGGTATGTGTTCTGGGATGTCTGCTCCCACCTTGTCCTACCTGACTGGCTCTGTGTCTATACCTATTTTACATATCAGCCTCTGGTGTATCATAACAAGCTTCATAGAATTGGAATTTGTTATTTCCTAGAGAATACAGCAACCAGAAAGCAAGGCCCTTGAAAATCTAAGCACAAGGACATTCAGGCCGTCTTCCCCCCACCCCCAATCTCTTTTCTGTATTACCTTGCTCTGGTTAAAAGGAGCTATTTTTTTCCATGATGATGATGATGATGATGATGACTTTTTTTTACAGTCTATCTTGTTGCAATGAAAATTAATTCCTTTGACTTGTAAGAATAGGTTCTGGAATCAGACAACCATGTATTGAAATATTTGGATTTATCATGTACTAGCTGTGTTAAACTGGATAAGTTATATCTCTATGCCTCAGTTTTCTTTCTGATCCATGCAAGGGAAGCAAAATTACAGCTTTCCCCCAATAGGACTGTTTAAAGGGTTAAGTTAGACACTATATATAAAGTGATTAGTACAGTGCCCAGTTTGTAGTAAACAAAAATTACTGCAATAGATATTATGCCAAGTATCATCTTCATTTATTTGAATTAAGCCCAAGTATATCAATAAAATAAAAAGTAATCATAATGTTGCTCAAAAGTAAATTCCAGTGAAAGGCTGCTGTAGACTTGAATCTAAAGTTGGATCATTCATCTATGTTACCCAGTTGAGCTCAATGTTTTGTTCTGTTTTGTTTTCATGGCAAGAAGCACTGAAAACATTGAATTGTATAATGAGGTTAAGGAGCAAACTTAAAAGGAGCTATTCTTAATAACTTTATGCATTTGCTCATGTTATATCTTTCACTTAAACTTCTCTTCCATCCCCTACTGTTGTGGCCATGCTATGGCTGGTTCAAATCCCTGCCCAGGCCCTAACTTTGAGCTAAAAGATCACAGATCTCATATGTCACAAACACACGCTCAGCCATTTTTAGTGAAGCTCAACCATCTTGCCAAGGGGCTAGGCTTGAAGTAGCCACCTGCCATGTGGCTACAGATAAGCCACACTTATCTATAGACATTGGCATAAACTCAGCAGAATTTGCACCTGGAGGTATGGCACCATACATATTTATAAGTCAAATAAAACTAAGTTCAACACAAATGCACAAAGCTATGGATATTGAGACACATCTCAACTTTTTCTCTCAACACAGAGGAAGAGGCTGGCATGCTATTAGATTCCACTTCACCAGGCATCTCAGACTTATTTATCCTCTGTGAGGGAGGCTAACTGATAGGAAGAATCTGTCTCATTTACCTGAGTAAACTCCACAGCATCCAGTTCAGTAAATGGCACTTAGAAAACATTTGTGGAATGAAATCTGATACACTTGAAATGATCAAATCAATCTTTCACTTGTTGTGAAGTGTTTTAAAATGGATGGCCAGTGAGAAAAGGATTTTCCCATTCCCCTCCAAGCAGCTGATATTTGTGGACTAATGAATACAATGGTGTTTTCAAATTTTATTCAAACAGACTCTGCTATACCAGATGCTCTTGCATTTTTGTTAGCTGGTCAAGAGACAGCCTTGCAAGTGGGCCAGAAGGCAAGGAAAAAAAGGAGGCAAAAGGAGGCATTACATTTGTATTTTGTGAGACTGAAGAGAGGAGAGAGAGCCTAGCAAGGCAGGAGGCTCCCTACCCAAAAAGGGCTCCTTCCCAGATCCTGAACACAAACACAAGAGCAGCAGTGAGACAGGGGCTAGGAAAGCCATTAACATCTTCTGGGGCCTTAGTGGAGCCATTTCACATCCTGAATTCAATTGGCTGGCCAGTTTAGACAACGCTCCCTTTCCACCTTGCTCCAAAGAGTCAGGCAAACTGGCCTCTGAGGACCCAAAATGGGACAGATCATAGAGAAAACACTTCCATGGCACCCTTGGGACTGCCTTCATTCCTTTTGAGAGCCCTGAAAACCGGGACTTATCTACTGTGTGATTTTTCTCTTTAAGCTGTCCCCTGGCACTCCATTAATTAGCAAGTCTCTTATTTAAACCCACTCTCTCTTCCTCCTGCTTGTGACCCTGCAGTGAAGTCATAATGCTGAATTGGGTGCCTCCTAGCAGTTTCCATGACAACCAGCTATAATCACCCAGGTAAAAGTTTGTGCCTTCACTATAGGCTCCTGGAAGAGAGAAGCAAGATGATGAGAGTGACAAGCTCTTATTGAAATACAAATACCTTCAACAATAGCTCCACAAATTACTCTGAAATAAATTGATTTGCATAGCAGCTTTTTTAGTTAGGTCTGACACAGTTGCCTCCCCTACCCTCTCCATGGTTCAGAAATCATTTAAAGGAGTATTTTCTATTTATCCCTCCATATTAAATCTTATTTTAGATGTCTGCTTCTGGTAAAGAAATCAGAATTATGATATGCTAATCTTCTTGACATTCTACTTAATTTAAAATTAATCTCCTTTCATAACTTGTAATATCTTTCCATTGTAAACCCCCTCCTTCAATAAAGCACACCCACCTAACACTGAACACATACACAGGCAGCTTAAAGAATGGCCCAGAGGGGCTATTGTGAAACCCTTACTTCTTTCTCTGACCACATTGAAGGGCAGTAGTCAAACAGAGGTCACGCCAAGGCCCATGCATGTAATTCTACTCTCACTTCCAAATTAGGACTGGCTTGGAATCTGATGATGGTTCTGGCCATCCCAGACTACTGCAAGGAAGCTTCTCTTTTGCCAGTTTCTGAAGTCGTAGAGCCCATGCCACAGATTGCAACACAGATGAATGACTGTGTGCACTACTCTTCCGTACCCATCTTCCTCACTCTTGGCAACCATGCCAATTAAAGTGGGACTTGCTGGGAAGTGGATACCTGGTAGGAAAAACAAACCAACACTGCCCAGTCACTCCAATCACATTCAGATCGCTGCCTCCCTCAGCTGAGGCACTGTGTGAGAAGCTATTTTTGTACTGGTATTTAGGATATAGTTTCAGGGGTATATTTCTTGGTCATCAGCACCAACCTGTCCATGAAAATCCTAGGTGGCAATGCACAGTGCCCCATAATCACTACCTTCTTTATCATCCTCATCTTTAGTCCACTCGTCTCTCTTGACACTATTTCTGAATGGCTATACAAGAGTGACAAGGAGACAATGGTAGGGATAGGATGATTGCTATGTCACAGGAATAAATGTAATATTCATCCAAGCAGGAATACATCGTATGTGGCTAATGTCACCTCTGGTCACCACTGACACATTGGGAATCATTATTGGATGTTAAGGATCAGAGTTTCAGAATACAGTATAAGTGTCTTCTATTTAATCTTGTTGGAGGTGCTTGCTGGCTCCTGAAGTGATATGATGCATTGTCTTTGCATATATGCACATTTATGGCTGACTTATCCATTAAGCACAATACACACAGTGCCAGGAGTGCATAGTGCTTTTAGGGATCCATGGAAATGTTTCACTTTCTTTTAAAGTCAAAAGAAAAAAATAAATATAATCCAGCTGAGATTATATTCATCTTTAAACCCATGTAATCATGAATATCATTAAAAATTTAAAATAAATTTTTTTATGTTTATTCATTTCCTGAGAAAGAGAGACAGAGTATGAGCAGGGAAGGGTCAGAGAGAGAGGGAAACACAGAAACCAAAACAGGTTGCAGGCTCTGAGCTATCAGCACAGAGCCCAACGCGGGGCTCAAACTCACAAACCAAGAGATCATGACCTGAGCCGAAGTTGGACACTCAACTGACTGAGCCACTCAGATGCCCCTCAGTAAAAAAAAAATTTAATGAAATAAGGGGCATACAAAGGCAAAAGTAGCTAGGGCCCAGAAAAGTCATAATGCATCCCCTGAACCTGTCACTGTTATAAGTAAGCCCCTTTGAACAATGAATCACACACATGAAGATGACGGCCTAAAACACTAATGACTCAGCATGAGATAGTAGTTTATAGAACCAGCAGTAGGGGCTGAGTATAAAGCTATTTGTCTTTCTAATAGTGAGTGTGGATGCATGTGTGGGCGTATGATGTGCTGAAAGTCTTCTACCATGCCACATTCCCATATCACTGAAATCTTCCTGAAAATTTAAGGATTGGCCTTTATTCCTTGAGAGACTCAGGAAACTAAGTTGGTCATTTCTTATTATGAAACAGCTCATGTTCCCAGCTCCTTGGAAAGGCTGGAATGATAATCTTGAAAGCTGGCTATTTTAGCTAAGGACGTTAATCATGCCGATTCTGCTGTCAACCGAGGTTATACCATCTGATCTTCCATTTCCCTTGTCATAATCATTTATGCTCTACTCCTTGACATGACCCATAAGTCCTTTTTATTATATTACATATTAAATACACCAGAACACACTAGAAATTCTTTGTTACCCACTAACATATAAAGTGGGTCCATCGTGATCTCCTCTTAAAAACATCTGGTTACAGAAGTGCCCAAAGGCCCTGCTTAAGGTACTTTTACCTACAGGGAAATAAAGACACATATACTCCATGAAGGCTATAATAAGTCTGCAAGGAATTAAAAGGACCCTGTTTTTTGCAGATCCTCTCGCCACACCATGAATCAGCAAACTTTTTCTGGGCTGGATAACAACTCTTCAACATTGCCATTAGAGCATGAAAACAGCCACAGACAATATACACAAATGGGCATGGCTGTGTACTTGTAAAACTTTATATACAAAAATAGGCAGCAGCTGATTTGAGGCCGAGAGTTATAGTTTGCCAGCCTCTGCTTTACCCCGTAGGTCTCAACACTGGCTGCTATTGGTGTCACTGGGAAGTTTTAAAACTCTTGATGCACAAGACTTAGCCCATGTCGGTTAAATAAGAATCATTTTTAAAGCAATCTTTCCAGGTGATTCTGACAAGCAGCCACAGTTAAGTCCTGCTCCACAGCTTGTTAATGAATAAAGGCAGCCAAGTTATGGACAACTAGCCATCTATCCAAATCTAGTTTTTCTTTCAGGAGCCAACTAAAATCCTACCCTTAACTTGCTCAGAAATATTGAGCCCTCCTTTATCTGAATTCCTACAAGACCATGGTACAGAATTAGTCCTATTGCAACAAATTTTGTGTCATTGTCCTAGTGGTTATTCAAATCTTCTACAATTACTTGAAGTTCCCTGTAGGTAAACCCTGTCTTCTCAAACAGCCTTTAAACTGTGGGTTTATGGCTTTCCTCATAACACCTAACACAGCACCAGCTACAAAACAGGTGTTTGTAGGTACAAGGAGCTTTCTTGAGGGGGAGAGAAATGAACATGTTGGGGGGCTGAAAATAGATTTGGTTTTAATACAATTTGGTAAAATTCAGGAATTTTCCTTATCTTTCCCCTTTTCCCCTAATCTGTTCCTTCTTCATTCTTCTCCATCTTAGTTAATATCACCTCCACCCTTAAAGATCTTGGAATTGAACTTGACTTTTCTCCTTTCTCTTATATCCACATTGAAATCAGATAGCATAAACTCAAAGTTCTGTTTTTATCATATACACAAAATCTGGTCATTATTTACCACCTACACTAATACGGTCCTGGTCCAAGTCACCATCCCTCACTTGGATTATTGCCAAATCCTTTTAACTGGTCTCCCTTCTTCTGCCCTGACTCCGTACTCTGCCCAATCCAGAATGGTCCAGTTCTAAAAGTTTAACTCTGCTTAAAATTCTCCAATGGCTTTTCATTTCCCTCGAAGTAAAAACCAAAGTCTCCTCAAGGTATGCCATTGTTCTCTGACCTCATCTCCTAATATTCTCCTCATTGTTTGCTCAATCTCAGGTACTCTGGTCTCTTTGCTAAACCTTGAATAAGCCATGAATGTTACTATCTGGTGTGATGGGCATCTGTGGGTTTGGTCCATCAGGCACCATTCACTTCTCTCAGGGTAATATGAACTTTCTGTTCTATAAGATACCATATTATTTGGGTGGACCAATTTCTCTCCCCAACCCCAGCTCCAAGAGTGGGCAACAATCCTGGTTCTGGCTACTTCTTGACTATGATTACTGCAATTATTGGCTTAGCACTAAGCATATCCAACCAAGGCCAACCAAACATTGCTTGTGACCTCTCTGCTGAGAGATTGGAGAAGATTATGTTTCTGCTGAGGTTGCTAAAGTAGATAGAATAAGGGTCTGGAGCTATTTCTCACTGCATGGCAAAAGTCTATCCAAAAGATGAACGGAGAAATGAAGCTTGACACTATTGTTTGAACTCTGGACTCACATATTCCTAAAATGAAATCTGCCTTAGTGATACAGCTGTGTGACTAAATAAATTCTTGTCATTATTTAAGGTTGGGTTTCTGTCACTTGACTTAAAAGAGTCCTGAAAAATAAATCTGGTATGAAAAGACTCAATCTCATTGCTAAAAACATTTTTTGTTTACTTTTTTTCAAAGACTGATTATCTTGAGAAAACAGAGGCAATACAATAAAGATAAAATAGTTATGTAATTTATGAGAAGATAACAGAGGCTTCTTTTTCTTGTTTGGTAGGGAATGGTGTCTCTAATGTTTTATAATTAACTAATGAACATATTTAGCATTATTATTTTTTTTTGAGCTTCAAATTAGTAAGTTAAAGAATGATATAAGTTAGGGGCGCCTGGGTGGCGCAGTCGGTTAAGCGTCCGACTTCAGCCAGGTCACGATCTCACGGTCCGTGAGTTCGAGCCCCGCGTCGGGCTCTGGGCTGATGGCTCAGAGCCTGGAGCCTGTTTCCGACTCTGTGTCTCCCTCTCTCTCTGCCCCTCCCCCCGTTCATGCTCTGTCTCTCTCTGTCCCAAAAATAAATAAACGTTGAAAAAAAAATTTAAAAAAAAAAAAAAAAAAGAATGATATAAGTTAGATTCTGGAGCTATGAATGAGGAGAGATATGAAGGGCCTCTTTACCCTCGGTTGATTGCAAAGTAAATGACAAAAAAGGCTTTTACCTTAATGCATCATTTACCTTAACATCCCCCCCTACATAGTGCCTGCCGCATGGTGATATTCAGGAAATTTTTACAGAGTAAATAAAAAAATGATTGAATTATTAAGAAAGTAAGTTGTTCTTAGCATTTTATTGGGTCCTGGACTTTAATTAAAGCTCTTCCCCATGGGGCACCTGGGTAGCTCAGTTGATTAAGCGTCCAACTTCAGCTCAGGTCCTGATCTTCCAGTTCGTGTGTTCAAGGCCCATGTTGGGCTCTGTGCTGGCAGCTCAGAGCCTGGAGCTGCTTTGGATTCTGTGTCTCCCTCTCTCTCTACCCCTCCCCCACTCATGCTCTGTTTCTCTTTCTCTCTCAAAAATAAATAAACATTAAAAAACTTAAAAGAATATTTTTTTTAAAAAAAGAAGTAGATTATCTTTGACAATAAATACATGTACAACCTCAGGTAATTTAACCTCTTTGAACTTGCCTCAGTTTCTGAATGTATAAGATGAAAATAATAACCCAATCTCCCTCAGATGTTTGTAGCAATGACTAAATTAAACACTGCACAAAAAGCTATCAGCTCTTAGTAAGCAGTCAATAAATATTAGCTTCCAATGGTGTTAAGCCATTTATAAAATGCAATATTTTAAATAGAATGAACTCATTTTGTCTATCATAGCTCCAGTGGCAATGTTGCCACCCAACAGAGAGGTAACTATGGGAGCTTTCATAGCTTCTTTGGATTCTGTCTTTGTGATATGAATTTATATTTTCTATACATTATAAAAAGCTTATTTCTATTGCCTATGAGATAATGGTAATCTCTCAATCATTAAGATCTTTCTATAAGTAGGAACACTTGTAGCAGCGAAGGGTTAAAAATTAAAAGTCAAGTTAGTTAAATGTTGATCCAGTAGCCTTTTGGAAGACCCAGCCAGAGTTGCTGATTCCTAGCCTTTCTCTCTAGTGAATGTTGAAGATATTCATGTGCTGATAATAAAACTGATTTATATTAATTGTTCAAATCACAGGGACTTCTTCGTTAGCTTGGGCAAATCTCCTAATCAAAAATGTCCTTTTACACCATTAAAAGGAATATTTAAAAATTTATGGAAAACACAATGAGGTAATTTCAACTTCTTCATTGACCAATTAAAAAGTGTCATTATTTATTTGCTGTGTTCTGCACTGATTCATTCAACAATATTTATACAGGATGTGCTATATGCTGGTGCTGTTCCAGATTCAGGCCAATAAATACCTGCCCCTGGGGTCAAGAGTGTTATAATAGACTGTCCGCTCCTTTCCTTCTATAACTCTATCAACACCTGAAGATTTTGTTATCAGAACATTACCGATAGTAAAGAAGAGTTTCCCTGGGTCAAGGCTGATCCCTGCAGCTGAGTAAAGACAGGCCACTCTTCATTCTCTCCATCTTATGTGCTCTTGCTCTGAATCCAGCCTCTCAAACTCAAACACCTTCAGGAGCCACAGAAATAGCCTGAGTGTAAAAGTGGCTCCATTTAGAAAAACAGGAGAATTATGAGTCTCCTGTAGACATACAGATTCTGCTTTTTAAAACACAGTACTTGCCAGAGCAAGTACTCATCTATCAGCCACAGTTTCTAACCACTGCTATTAATGAAACTCCAAAGGGAGAGGGATTACAATCAGGTGTCAGTAAACCTTTTCTGTCAAGGGCCAGGTTGTAAATGTTTTCAGCTTTGCACACTATACCGTCTCTGTCACAGCTAGTCAACTCTGCCATTATACTGTGAAAGCAGCCACAGACATACTTAAACAAATGAGTGTGGTTGTGTTCCAGTAGGAGTTAGCCTGCGGCCATAGTTTGCCAGCCTGAGCTAAATCATGCCTAACACCTCCTTTCTCCGAGAATAGAGGAAGTGGGTCATAGTCATCTTCACATCCCTAGAACCAAACAATACATAGCACATGGCAAATGCTCAAGGAATGTTAGCAGGTGCAACAGATTCAGGAGAAGGTGTATTCTTGATGATCAAGCTAGTACTCAGAGCTTAAACCTCTTTTTTCCAGAAAGGCTGAAGGTCAAAATCTCTAGCTTGGAGGCAGTCTTCTCTCTGTTCAGAGATAGACTAGATAAGCCTTGATGTCTCTTCTTAGCTTAAAAAAATAAAAGACGAAAACTCAGGACTCAGAAAATAAAGTCTCATGAATGTTTCTTCTATCCCAGCTCCCAGCTGCAAACTTAAGCAGATTAGAAGACTCCAAGTATCTAACTATGTTTTGCACAACATAGAAGACATTTCTTTCAGACTTGGAATGATACTTCCAGGGCTGGAACGTGATTGGCCTCCTACTCCTGCGTTGGCTAAAAAGTGTTGCGCTGTGCCCAGTGCAATACTTTAAACATCTTCACCTGGGCGCCGCTTTCCAAGTAGAACGTAAAGCAATTCCCTGAGCAAACCATCACTGTTTCTGTCTTCTATCAGGTAAAATGAGGAGCTGTTGCACTACTCGACTGAGTTCCTAAAGCCAAAATCCACGGCACAGCTTGAGCATGGCTTGTTTAGAGAGTTTACATTTGTTCAGAATAAGGAGAAAATATTTCATCATGTCCTTTTTAGGGAGGAAAATGAGGGGAGGGAAAAACCAAATGGAAAAGCCCCACAATCTTCTGATTACAGAAACCAAATTACCCAAAGTTCATTTATATCAAGTGTCATTATAAATAAAGGAGTCTGGGTCTGTTTTAGATACACTTTAAAAGCAGAGAAGATGGCCTAGATGCCTTTTGCATTTTATGCCTCCTTTTTATTTCCCTACATGTAGCACTCATGAAAAAATATCTCTTTTAAACAGGAGCAGCCCAGCCTGTTTGCTTGGCCAAAGTGTCTTCAAACCCTATATAAGGAATAGAAACAGAATTTAAGAGGGAATTTGGGATTTGAAAATTACACTATTTTGATCCAGCCCATTCTCTGGGCTTTATAGTTGCTGTTTCAAAGGACTAGGTGAGGATCTTCCTATTTTACAGGTAGATTGTTCCAGAAGGAATATGATAGAACACAAATGCCATAGTCATACACCTGGCCTCAAGTCATCTCTCTGCACCCATGGTCCCAGCTTGGTTGAAGCCAGTCTTTCCCAAGAGCTTTGTCAAGAGCCCTTTGGGGGAAGTGCTCTGGTGGTCTGTGTTTTGTTTGTTTGTTTGTTTTTTTAAGTAAAATAGACATATATTTTTTAAAGTGATAACTTTTTTAAAAAGTATAACTTATTTTCTCTATGCTTTAATATCCTCATCTGTAAAATGGAGAGTTAGTGTCTGGATTAAGTGACAATACAATTCAGCATGAACAGAGCCTGGCATGGAAAGTAATTGTGCAGTAAATGGCGGCCATAGTCCTTTGGCTGGAGTTCTATTGGTGAATAAGATGTATAACAGTATCAAGAGATTGTTGTTAATTTACATCTTGCTCTGCCACTTCCACAGACAAAGATTTTTAATGTTTCATAGTTTAATCCGTGTATACATACAAAATTAATTTTCCTTTTTGGTCAATCAATAAGAAAACTCAGAAAGAGCAAATTTATATTCTTCTTCAAATTCCCATGATGCTACCAGGGTCAGAAAGGTTATGTTTCAACAAGATGGCTTGGGCAGAAGATGACAGTTGGATTAAAAACTTCCACTAGAAAAATTGCCCTATAACTCCAGGTCCCTAAAGCACAAGCAGGGTAAGCCAGTAGTGACTGCCTTCTAACAAATATAACGACACAATTATTTACTTGGTGCAATTTTAACTCAACCTTAGTACTCTTTATAGTCAATTTTTATAACTGATCCCCTCTAATGGAAGATTAAGTGCCTTGAAGCAAAGAAAAAAAAAGAAATTTGTTTTGACATTATGAGATCAATAAGTCCTGGAAGCCATTAAACTACACAGTGACAAGGCCCTGAGCATATTTAAAAATGTAGTTTTAGATTTCAGTACAAAGTCTATTGCCATGGCTTAAAATATATGAAAGCAGTTAATATTAGCATGTGGAAAAAAATCACAAGTGTGATTTTATCTTTTATCTGGTTTCAGGACAAAATTCATCTGCTAAATACAGATTTAACATGCTTTGTTGAAATGTTGGTCATTTAATTGTACCATTTCTACTAAGAGCTCTTGAATACGAGAACTCATTTAATTCTGTAAATTACTGAACCTAAGTGCTTTCGTCATCCCTGTATTTAAAATGTTATTCTCTTCCTACGGTGATATGTATGCTGAAAGACCAAGTATCTCTACCTTTCTCTGGGCTCAAGCATAATGATGGCAACTGTGAACCTCCTAGAAATTAGGTAATTAGGTTCACAGTCTCAGAACATGCTCAAGGATTCTACAGTGGCCCACATCTTTTTCAGAGAGATTTACCAAGTGCATTAGATAAGCACATCTATATGGCACTAAGTGTCACATATTTCAACTCATCCCTGGTTTTCTTTCTGCAGTTCCCTGTTATGGAAGATCAGTCCACTGACTCTTCTTTCTTAAGGTGAGTTCTCTCCTCATGTCTAAGTGTTGCTAGCCAGGAGAGGTAAGGAAGGAACAATGACTTCTTGACGTTTTTTTTAAATATTAGGGAACTTTAAAATCCCAGCTTTCTGTTGACCTGCTCTATTCTGAACCTTATGAGACATTGGGGCAGTGCTGCATAATAACTACAAAGAACCGATCTAGGCACCCAATGATTCCCCAAGGCATACATGCAATTAAACTGCAGCAGACCTGGAATGTGAGGGACACTTACCCTGTGCTGAAATTGGCAGCCCTGAATCCCCTTAAGATATCAGGCTGTAAGGCAACTGACCTTATTTTGAGGAACTGTCCTCCTCTAAACACCCTAATGTTCTGACCTCAGGTTTCAGAAATCAACATACTCTTTACATTTTTGTCTAAATGTAGAACTGCCAAACAGCCATCCTACCCATGTTTAACTTAAGCAACTGGTACTCTGGGAAATTGGAGAGAGAGGAACAGAGAGAGAGACTGTATAATATTTCCACCTGTTTTGCTCACTGTGTGTGTGTCCCAGGGTCAGGATGAGACGAAAACATACTATTCACTCAGTGCTTTTGCTTCTCTCTCTAACAATGGGAGTATCTTGCTACACTGAGTGTGATTCTAATATGGAAAAGATGCATATTTTTCTTTTAACAGGGCCACAAATATTGAACCAACTACCTCACCAATGGTAACTGAAGAGACAGCAATCTGCTCCCAATGCTGGAAGAGAAGCTGGTGGTGGTGATCTTACCAAGACTGAGATGGTCTCCAATATGGTTCTTTCCTAAAGGGTTTTTAATGGTAATAGTGACTGGAGGCCAAGTTCACTTTAGATTTTCTTCACAACAGAACTATTGTATGAGAGTCTTCTCTCTGATGGTTTTTTTGTTTGTTTTTGGTTTTTTTGTTTTGTTTTTTGTTTGTTTGGTAGCTAGTTTTCATGAACTGAGGCTAAGAGAAGGTGTTGACTTCTCACCTTATTCAAAGAATTGATTTATTTGTTTGGGCTTAAAAGTGCACAATTCTCATGAACAGTGTTAGAAGCAGAGAAACCAGGTACCATGCTAAGGACTTTATACCGTTTTTGTGTACAGATCTGGTTCTATCTTCGGGAGCATCTCCCATGAGAATTGGGGAAATTCAAAACTGGCAGAATAGCTCTTGGCATTGATTGATGAACTCCTGGATGACGCAGCCCTGGTTTGTTTGGTATTTCTATCCATGCCTTGGCTGAAAGTTTAGAGGGCACATTAACTTAATTTGTGGATGACAGGAATCTGGAAAGGATAGCAAATGCATTGGGTGATAGAATGAGTATCCAAAAAGATCATGACAAGTTGGAGATATGGGACAAATCTAACGATATGAATTTTAACAGTTATAGATAGAAGATCCTGTACTTAGATACAACAAGCCAAGACTCAGGACATTTCGGGGAACTATTGATATAAATCACCAAGTCTGGGATATTTAAGTGCAGGTGCCTGGTGTGCATGTTGGGGGAGGGGCTATGGTTTAGCAACAGCTGGTGTACAGAAGATTTAAGGATTTGGGTTGAGAGCTAGTTTAGGGAGGATGACGTGGCTTCGGAAATCCAGTTGGAATCTTAGGTTGCAGAAATAGAAATAAAAACAACACTCAATTGGCCATGGCAATGGTGGGAGTTGGCAGTGAAAAGGAGGAGGTCAAGAATGTCTTTTTTTTTTTTAAGAAAATTTTTCTCCTTCATTGGGTGTATTATATCCTCCAGCAGCCTCCAAAGAATAAATTCAAGGAAACTTCTAGATGTCTGATTTCTGGAAAATGTTGTTATTCTACCCTCATGTTTAATTGGTAAGCTGAGTAGGAAATTTTAGGTTAGAAATATTCTCCTTTAGAATTTTAAAGGTATGCTAGTCATTACCTTCTGCTTTTCATTATTGCTGTTAAGTCCAATAGCATTTTGCTTCTTGATCCTTTGTACAAAACCTTTGTTTTTCTTCTGGAAGTTTCTTCTCTTTGTTCCAAGAATTTGCAAATTTCACGATGGTATGTGCCTCATTCGTTGTGTGGGGCTCTCTGGTGGTTTGTTTAATATTGACACTCATATCCTTCAGTTCTGAAAATTTTTCTTTAATTATTTCTTTGATGATTTCTTTCCTTCCATTTTCTATTTCTAAAATTATCATTTTTTGTATCTGTTTTCTATGTGTCAGGCATTGTTCTAACCACTTAAAAATATTAACTCTTTTAATCTTTTAATCTGCATTGCAATCCCATTTTTCATATCTTTAACTTTTTTGTTCTATTTTGGGGAGAGATTCCAGTTCTTCTGAGTTTGTAATTTCTTATGTTTTACTTTTTAAGAGCCTCTCCTTTTTTGTTATCGAAATGTCCTTTTTAAAAATAGTAACTTGATCTTATTTTGTAAATGTAACATCGTTATATGAGGATAAGTTTTATTTGTTTTTAACTTTTCTCTTTGCCTAGTCTCTGTTTCATACTAGTTGCTTTTGGTCTCTCTTTCAAATTAGAGATTCTCCTCAAAATCATAATTATTTTGGACTGTTAGTTCACATTTAAGAGTGAGATACTCAAATGCTATTTCAAAACTCTCTGCACTAGAGATTATCATTTGATATGGCAGGACTATTTCTTTTGGGGATCAATCGGTATCAACACCTTTAAGTCTTTTCTTCAGGCTGATTACATTCCCCAGACAGGACATGTCTAGTTGCTCCACTGGTTAGAATACATCTGGCCTCCAGATATTATTAGAGCACTAGGGGAGGAACAGAGCCATTTAGCATGTAACCTTTTACTTAATTCTCTTGTTTGCAAAGATAGACCTCTGCCCTCAACTGTACTTAGTGTCCCTCAGTCTAAAGACTCTGTTTTACCCACTTCAGAGAACAAAATTTGAGTCTTCACCCAGAGTGAGGGATTGGTAGTCATTCAAGCTGCATGAAGTTGGGGAGGGAATCCTGATGGTCTAACTGCTTCTCAGCCAGACACTAAAACGATTCTACTCTTGGGGCGCCTGGGTGGCTCAGTCAGTTGAGCATCCAACATTGGCTCAGGTCATGATCTCACGGTTGGTGAGTTCGAGCCCCACATTGGGCTCTGTAATGACAGCTCAGAGTCTGGAGCCTGCTTTGGATTGTGTGTTTCCTTCTCTCTCTGCCCCTCCCCCACTCGCACTCTGTCTCTGTTTCTCAAAAATGAATTAAAAAGTTTAAAAAAATTAAAAATAAATAAATAAAATAATTCTACTCTTTCAAGTCCCACTTTTCCTCCCATTTTCTGGGGCATCTAATACCATCTGCTCCTGAGCCTCTGGAGGCTGTGTGGCGTATGCCAGACTGCACTTTGCACTTTCTGAGGTCTGCCAGCCTTGATGCCATTTGTCCACTTCGTTGACATCGCCTCTCTTATTCTTTGTCCTTTTGGGCTTATGCCTCTACAACAATCCATTTGCTGTGATTTCAGTGGGTTTGGCAAGGACAAAGAGGTTAAATCTGTCTGCTTAACAAGAAGTTCAGCATAAAACTTTTGTTGCAGCATTTGTAAAGGTCAAAAACTAAATCTACAAGAAAATTTGCCACAAGGAAAGTATGGAATTTGCTGCAGTTCATTCATAACTTGGGGTATTAGAATGAATGGGTTTTATCTATACCAGACTATTTGAAGGACTTTCATGATGTATTGTTAAGTGAAAAGCAAGGCCCAGAAAAAATGTATAAAATATGATTCCACTTTTGTAAAATAACTGACAAAATCCCTATAAATGTCAATATACATTTATAAGATTTTACTTTAAAATTATTTTCCCAGTTTGAGGCAGATAGGTCATGGGGAAAGACTGAGGGGAGTGAGCACAGAAGAAAAAAGTAAAAGACTAGAAGAAAATAAATGTGTTCATAATTAAAATAGTATATATAATTTTCTATTGATATAGCTTTAGCTATGTATTTGAATATATGCTTAAAGGGATGTATGAACCCATGGTTACTGAAATATCATAGTGATTTACTCTGGATAATAAGATTTTTTTTATATTTTCCTATACATTTCTGTACTGATTTTGTTTTTCTAGTGAGCATATGTTAGGTACATAACCTGGAAAAAAAAGCTTTAAAAATAAAAGTTCAGAGCTCTCAAAAATGAAAAGGTCTACAACTGGAGGTAGAAGAGTATATTCCTGGCATAGTGAATAAAGGCACAAACAGTGTAACCAGAGAAATTTGATTTCACATTCTGGCTCTAACTTAGATAAAGCCATTTAGTATAAGGCTTAAGAGCAAGAGTTGCTTGGAGTTTGAATCCCTGCTTCACCATTTACTGGCTGTGTAATTTGGGCCAGACAATTGACCTCTCTGTGCCTTCGTTTCCTCATTAAAAAAGGGAGCTAAAAGTATAATAATTTTACTTGCTTCATAGTGTTGCAATGTAGATTAAAGCGTTAATGTTCTAAGTGGTCAGACCAGTGCCTGGCATGTAGTAAGTAATATACATGCTTGAATTTCCCCTGTATGTCTGCCTTCTCTGGTTAAATTCATACATTTTGTATGAATTTTGTATTATTTCATTTTATCTCCTCTCTTAGCATTTTCATTAAACTTCATTTGACTTTTTCAGTGGTTATCATAGAGTTTAACAATAGATACCTCAACTAATCTATTTTCAAATAGTGCTATACCTTTTCACATGTAGGAAAAGTACCTTATAACAAAATATGTTCAATTTCTTTCGTCCCTGTGGCATTGTTGTCATTCATTTCACTTATCCAGATAGTCTAATCACCAGTACATTGTTACTATTATTGCTTTATTTTTTTAAGCTTATTTATGTATTTTGAGAGAGAGAGAGAGGGAGAATCCCAAGCAGGCTCTGCAGGGTCAGTGCAGAGCCTGATGCAGCCTCAAACCCAGGAAACCGTGAGATTATGACCTGAGCTGAAATCAAGAGCTGGATGCTCAACTGAGTGAGCCACCCAGGTGCCCAACTATTACTGCTTTAAATAAAAGCTCATCTTTTAGATCAATCAATTCTATGATACTCTTCCTTTTTTAATATAGATTCAAGTTTTTGATCTATATCATTTTCCTTCTGCCTAAAGAACTTCTTTTAACATTTCTTGGTGCTATAGAATAAATGTTTGTGCCCCACTTCCACAAATTCATATGTTGAAACCTATTCCCCAGTGTAATAGTATTTGATGCTGGGGCCTTTGGGAGGTTATTAAGCCATGAGGCCTAATTCATGATGTTCCCTCATGAATAGGATTAAAAAGCCCTTATAAAAAGTGGCCCAGAGAGCTTTCTCACTCCCTTCTGTCATGTGAGGACACAGTGACAAAATGGAGGTCTATGAACTAGGAAGTGAGCTCTCACCAGAAACCAAATCTGCGCACCTAGACTTGTGGGACTTCCAGCCTCCAGAACTGTGAGAAATAAATTCCTGTTGTTTATAAACCACTTGGTCTATGGTACTTTGTTATAGGAGCCCCAGTGAACTAAGACATTTGCAGAACAAGTCTGCTGGTGAGGAACTCCCTCGGGCTTTGAGTTTCTAAGAAAGTCTTTATTTCTCCTTTACTTTTGAAGGATACCTTCACTGAATATAGAATTCTAGGTTGGCAGGGTTTTTTTTCCTCTTTCAACACTTTAAGGCTTTCACTGTACTCTGCTTTCTTGCACTGTTTCTGACAAAAGGTCTGCTGTAATTCTTATCCTTGTTTCTCTGTAGATACAACATTTTTAGTCCTCTTTTTTCAGTAGTTTCTTTTTGTCTTTGATTTCCTTCAATTTGCATATGATATCCCTAGGTGGCTGTTTTCGTTTTGTTTTGTATTCACCTGTTCTGTTTTTTTTCTGACTTTCATTGGTCTGTTGTTTGATGTCTTTCATTAATTTTGGGAAAAAATTTCAGCCATTGTTACTTCAAAATTTCTTCTTCTCACTTCTATTTTTCTTCTTCTTGCATTCCAATGGCACACATATTACACCTTTTGATATTGTTCCCCAGTTCTTGGATACTCTGTTCTGTTTTTATTCTTTTCTTCATTATTTTTCTCCTTGTATTTCATTTTGAATGCTTTTTGTTGACTATCAGTGATTCTTTCTTAAGCTATGTCAAGTCAACTGATGAACCCATCAAAGGTTTTCTTCATTTCTGTTATAGTGCTTTTGATATCTGGCATTTCTTTTGCTTCTTTCTTAGACTTTCCATCTCTGTCTTTACACTGCCCATCTGTTCTTGCACGTTGTCTTCTTTATCTATTAGAGCCCTTAACATATTAATCATAGATACTTTAAATTCCCTGTCTGATAATTCCCACCTTTGTATTGTATTTGAGTCTAGTTCTGATGACTGCTTTGTCTCCTTAGTCTGTGTTTATTTTTCGCCTTTTGGCATTCCTTGTAATTGTTTGTTGAGTATCAGACATGTTTTACTGGATAATAGGAACTGAGATAAATAGGCATTAGAGTGGGGGTTTACATTAATGTGGCTACAAGTTGAGCTTTAATGTTTGCTATAGCTATAGGTACCAGAGGCTTCCAATTCCTCAGATTCTTTGCTTTTGTCTCCCCTGTTGATTTTGGGCTTCCCCAAATACTCCTCCTAAGAGCAAGTTGGTCTGTGTCTTATAGCTCTTTTAGCTATAATCCACTGTGATTATACTGGAACCCTTGTTGTGAAGTAGTAAGGTGTGGAGAAGAGGTAGCATTCTATAATCTTCAAATTAAATCTCATTTCTTTAGTGGGTCTGTTTTGGGGCTACAACCTTCACAAGTGTTTCTCCCTGCTCCCTACTCCCTTCCCTGGCTACAGCATTCTCCATCTGTTTCCTTGAGACCTGATCCCTGTTGCGGGTGGTTATTGTTCCTGTTTTTGTTTTTTTCCTTAGGCAAAACAGGAAGACAGGAGGGAGCTGGAGTGGGAGAAATACTCTTCTCCAAGCCAAGATAAGGCTCCAAGTATTTTCCCCTGAAGTGTATTATGAAAAATATTCTTGGTGTATGTCCCAAAGATTATGCTTTTTATTCCCCAAGAACAGATCTGCAAAGAGATCTTTCTCTGATCCTTACCTTGAGAACCTGGTACGGTTCCTGGATGTTAAATGCACATAAATGGGGGCTCCCACTAAAATTGTGACCCCTCCCCAAGTAGTTTCCCACCCTCATGCTAGTCCACACTCAGCTTCCAGTAGCTTGACAAAATTACATGTTTATTGCCAGTTTATGGATCCAGTGGCTTCTGCTCCAGATAAGATTTCAGCAGTATTATCTGTATCCACCTGCCTCACCAGATTTAGGAGTAGCAGTTTGCCCTGTGAATTCAGTTCTCTGATGGATCCAAGAAAAGTAATTGATTTTCAGTTAGTCCAGCTTTTTCTTATTGTGAGGCTACAAATGATGACTTTAAAGCTTTTCATATGTTGGAGTTGAAATCAAAAGTCTACATACTTGTTTTTAAGAAGTTTCTTAAACTCTCTGAATCTGTTTCAACATTTATAAAGTAGGGATAGCAATTCCTATCTGCTAAGGTGATTGTGGGAAATAAGGAAAAAATACTTAGCACATGGCACTCAGCAAATGACCAAGTACTAGTACCCATCCCCTTTCCCCCAAGGAAATCATCAGAAGTATGCAGGCAGAAGTAGAGAGACCCCCTGGTAGGGACAAGGTGGAGGAAATTCAGTATTAGAAGGGTAGTTGGGGGAAGAAGAACTTTTAAAAATCTTTCATAACTCTAAGGTTACCTAGTTCTCTTGCTCCCATTTTCCAAATCTGGTCGCTCCCAAGGAGAAAGTTAATTAACAGAATATGTAAATTAAAGAGCAGTTATTACACTAATTAACACTTTCTTATCAACAGCTAGTCCAGTTCTGTACATGTGTAGATCAAGATATCCATGTCTGCAGCAACGGAAACTCACAATGGAACTTTGCAAGTCTCTTGCCATCCAAACAAAACTGAGGTGCATAGAAATAATGGCTTCATTTTGCCTCTAGACAAATGATGAATATGAGCTTTGTCACATCCATCACTTCATCTTGGCGAGGGGTGGGGTGGTGACACAATAGCCTGGAGTGCAGGCGGGCAAGCCTCTGGGCAGAGGTAGCAGTCCCAGGGCTGGAGCACTGGTTTTTCTTAACCTGACTTTCTGCCCTTTCAATCCAAAATGGGGACACATTGGATTTTGCTGTGCTTTGCTGGTTGATAGTAACAACTTGTTAAACAGCTCTCCTGAGGGCAAAGCAATTGAGTAGTTGTAATTTTCAGGAAGGGAGGTGTGCTAGTAAAGGAATGCGAAAGGCCATCTAATCTCAATCTCAAGCCATTCCGTATACTGTGCATACTTTCTATGAGGAGTTTCTATGCAGCAAATAAAACATCTTCCCAATATGCTTATGTGGCACTAACTGAACATATGCACTTGAACTTCCAGGCAAACAATGGCTCTCTGTCCCTTTTTCATAGAATAAACCCTGGAGCACCAGGAAAGATGAGCCAGAGACTCTTAAAACAAACAAAACACACACATGCACGCACGCACACACAAGTTTGCAAAGATGCAATTTTTTGTACCGGCCCAAATAACTTGCTTCCTAAACACTTCCTCCATCCATACTTCCACTTTCACTGAAGTTTTTCTCTTATTTGTTTGATTAAGTGAGATAAAACTCTGGATCTTTTTAAATTTACAGAAGAAACTGTACAAATGCATGAATTTTAAGTTGTTTTCCTATTCCTTTTCTGATTTGACAGTATCATTTCATTATTTATATTAGTGAAGAATACTGAGCTATCAATCACAGTATTATTACCAGAGCGGCAAATTCGAGATAAACAATGAAAATTACTTTCTTTGGTGTTAAAGATGATTGGCTTAGCCAACATTCTTATAGGAAATAATCTCTGACTGAGATGGTTCTAGAGACTTAATGAAGGAATACTTGTAAGGGTAGCAGGCTAAGAGAACTATGGGGCACTCAGAGCTCAATAACAGTGGGAAACCATTTCCATCTGTAGGGCTGGAGAGCAGGTAAGCCCAGAGAAGGCTGGAGCCCTGGCAGAGCCTCCCTTGATGTCCTTCCTCTGGCAAAGCTGTCACCATAACTGGAAACACAGCCCAAGTAGGCAAGAAGTGGAGTGAATGCCCTCCCTTATCTCTTGGGTGAGTCAGGCCCGGCAGGGCTCATTCTCAGGCTCACATAGGGCAGGGTCACACTGACAGAGAAGACCTCCTTAAATTTTGTGCCTTGCACAAATTTAAATTTTGCTTTCCTCATCAGATGTCCTGGGCCTCCCATTGGCCAAAACCAACAAGGTCATCCACAAAGGGAGCCTGGGGGTATGCATTCATGGGGCTTAGCTCCTGGGGCACAGGGCAGGCATCAAAAGAAAAAAAAAAAAAAGAGAAAGGATCCTGGGGGAGAGTCAGAGAGGAAAACAAGCACCATTATTTTCACAAGTCATGGTAACAATTTTAGTCTTAGGTCTCTTAATAAGACCCTTTGTTCATATTATTTTCAAGGACACATTTTGATAAAGAAAGAAATAAGCTGGCAATGCCATCACCACACAAACAAGATTATATTCTTGTGACTACTCTTAATTTAGCATTTTATCAAATTACATTATTGGAACTGGTTTCGTGGAGAAAAGATCTCTCTCCATCTGCAGAAGGAAACAAGGAGATCTTTTCATCTCATCCTGTGACACCTCTTGTTAATTATGAAGACTTTCATTTAAGGCCAGGCTCTGAAATTTCATAAGTCAGCATTATGAACAGAAACAGCGGATGAGGAGAGTTCAATCTTACCAACAGAAATGAACCAAAGAGTAAATGATATCTTACTAATGCTATAGACCCACATAGCTTTATTCTTTTGTGGTTTTTTTTTACATCATTTTAATTCACAGGAGTCTCTGTATGGTAATGATGAAGAAAGCAAAACCTGGGGTGCTTGGGTAGATTAGTTGGTCAGGCTCCTGTCTCTTGATGTATATCAGGTCTTGATCTCAGGGTTCAAGCCCTAGTTCAAGCCCTGTGTTGGGCTCTGCACCGGGCATGGAGCCTACAAGAGAGAAAAGAAAGAGAAGAAGAAAAAGGAAGAAAGAAGAAAGAAAAGAAAGGAAAGGAAAGAAAGGAAAGAAAGAAAGGAAAGGAAAGGAAGGAAAGGGAAAGGAAAAGAAAGGAAAAGAAAGAAAAAAGAAAAGAAAGAAAAAAAAAAAAAAAAAAACAAAAAAAAAAGAAAAAAAAAAAAAAAAAAAAAAAAAAAAAAAAGAAAAAAAAAAAAAAAAAGAAAAAAAAAAGAAAAAGAAAAAGAAAGAAAAGAAAAAAAGAAAAGAAAAGAAAAAAAAAAGAAAAAAAAAAAGAAAAAGAAAAAAGAAAAAGCACAACCTGAACAGATTCGGGCTGGAAGCCCTGTGGTTAGCTAAGTGCCCTCTCCAGCTGAGCCACACAGCCCTACAGACCCTCCTTGCCATCAGGGAAGCCCATTCCTCAGTGGCTGGCTGACATGGACCCCAGAGACTACTGTGTATATTCGTAGTTCTACACATTCCACTAATATCAATGTTGAAATACAGAGATAACTCAAACGGAAATGCTTTTAGAGCAAAGCACTTTTGTGTAAAATCAGTCTCAGTGCAGAAATTGCCTCAGGGATTTTTAGTCTCTTCAGTGGTAGTAGCAACAGCTAAGAAAAAAAAATATATATGTATCTGGTAGGTATCAAGTACCTATCTCAGATGCTGTTAGGTCCACTGCAAGCATTATCTGACTTCATTTTACCACAGCTCTAGGAAGGAGGTGCTACTTTTAGTCTTTGTTTTTTAACTTTCTTCTTTTTTTCTTAAGATGTAGAAATAAGGATCACAGCACTCATAATGGTAAAGCTGGAAGGAGAGGGAGTTCAGGTCTGTACCTTCAGTACCCAAGCTCTTAACTCCCAACACAGGCCTCTTAGAGCCAGCGAGGACTGACAAGCAAATCTTTCTCTTTTTTAATTAAAAATATATTAGAAAAAGATTTTTTAAGTTTATTTTTTTTATTTTGAGAGAGAGAGAGAGAGAGAGAGCAAGTGGGGGAGAGGCAGAGAGAGATCCCAAGCAGGCTCCACACCTTAAGCATAGAGCCCGATGCAGGACTCGAAGTCACAAACCATGAGATCATTACCTTGCCAAAGTCAGAAGCTTAATAGACTGAGCCACCCAGGTGCCCCAGGAAAAGATTGTTTTAGAGTAAATTTAAGGACCATTTTAAAAAGACTGTAGAACAATATAAAGCTTTGGAAGAAACTGTAAATATTTCTTCTCCTTACAGTAGTAAAAAATACATTCCTTCCCATTTCATTTTTGAAGCATTTTTAAAGAAAAAAAAGATTGCAGAGTATGATACTTGACAGAGGAGAACTCCTTCAGGTGCTGAGGATTTAGGAAGGAGCAAGAAAGACATAGTTCCATCCACACACAGCTTCTACGGTAGTAAAAAGATGTTTACAAAATACTAAATGAAGAAAGCAAATCACAAATTGGTATGTAGAGTAGGCGTATGTTTTTTAAATCAAAGAAAAAACTGTGTATGTGTCTGTCTTAGTCTATTCAGGCTGCTGTGGCAAAATATCATAAACCATGTGGTTTATAAATAACAGAAATTTATTTCTCACAGCTCCGGAAGATGGGTAGCCCAAGATCGAGGTGCTGGCAGATTCTATGTATGGTGAGGTCCCACTTCTTGGTTTGCAGATGGCTGTCTTCATACTGTGTATGGCAGTATGTATCCTTTCATGGCAGAAAGGAAAGCTCTCTCGGGTCCCTTTTATAAGGGAAGCAATCCCACTCATGAGGGCTCCATTCTCATGACCTAATCACCTCCCCAAATCTCCACCTTCCATACCATCACATTAGGGGTGACGATTTCAACATGAATTGGGGGGGGGGACACAAATATTCATTTTATAGCAGTATCTGTAACTAGAAATATAAAGATGTTCTCTCTAGGTGGTAAAATAGAGACAATTTTAGCTTTATTCAGTTTGCTTTTATGTCATTACTAAATTTTCTAGATTAAATGAATGACTGTGAACTCTCAAGGCAGGGACTGAAACTTCTTTGCAATGACAGCATTGAGCTTGGTGCTAGATAAAATAGGCACTCAGGAAATGGCTGTTGTCCCAGAGAATGACTGGCACTTTCTAATGACCACAGGATTGGAGGGCACATTCCCAAGTATCCATGTGGTTGGAGCTCAGTTGCATACAATATCTTCATTTATTTTACTGGCTTGTCTGAGTGTGCTGGGTGGATTCATTGTCTGATCCAGGTAAGATCAGAAGAGAAAAAGCTTATCAGCTCATGAGATTCTGACTGGGTTGAATCTTGATATACCTTTGGTTGGTATCCAGAGTATTTGACTCTTTGCCCTTCACACTGTGGTGCTTGTTAAAGCTGAGACATATTAGGTGTCCTGAAAAAAGGGAGACTGGATTGGACTAATAGGAATGTTGATTAATTCTGTTGTTTTGTTGACTTCCTCAAATTATGCTATTAGGTATAAAACATTATTTAGAAATTGTTAAAATATGTAATTTTGGCCCATTGATTTTATATTATCCATACCCATAATTTCTATTATGGATTTGTTTTGTTCATGTGCAGGCTCTTTAGACCTTGGGAACAGCAAAGAACAAAGTGTTTATACATTCAACTTGCTGGTATGTGAAGGGCTGTGAAATGTAGTTCTGGCTCCGACAGATAAGCCAGTCAATTTAAGTTATATTAAATGAATTCACTTTTTAATAGAGCTTTAATTTCAGCCTGGTTGGAAAGGGGCAGGGATGATAGAGTGAAATTTAAAGTCTATAACAATTTCTTTCTAGGACATGATTTTCCAGATTTGGGTTGGAAGGCAGAACATGATGATCTACTGCAGTCAGTGTTTTGGGGGTTAAAATAGAATCTCAGTCATTTACATCAATCCCAGATTTTCTCCTTCCCAAATCAGGTTTTACCCAGAGTCCTTTTTTATCTAATTCCTATGAGCTTTTATAAAGCCTTTTGTTTTTAAACTTCATTATTGACTTATGATCTATAAACAGAAAAGTCAATGTGCAAGTAATGAGTGTACAGCTCAATTAATGAACCCAAAATTACCACACTCATGTGACCATCTCTCACGTCAAAACATAAACATTACAAGTAGTGCATGAACTCTCTTCTGCCCCCTCCCAATCACTCACCCCTCCTGTGTCCCCCAAAACAACCACTGTCCTGACTTGTAACATCATATAACAATTTTGCCTGATTTTGAATATAACTCTGTTCATTCATGTGGTTGTATGTGGCTGTAACTCATTCATTTAACTGCTAAATAATATTCTCCTATTGCTGGGCACTAGGCTTATTTCCAGTATGGGGCATTAGGAATCTTCCTGCTGTGCAAAATCCTGTTCCTATCTTTTGTGTCTATATGTGCTGCTGGGTATATACCTAGTAGCTGAATTTCTGGATCATGTAGTATATTTTCATTCAACATTACTATATGATGTCAAATGGATTTCCAACATGTTTAAAACACTTTACGCTTTTCAAGTAATGTACAGTTCCCATAGTGTCACATTCTTGCTCATGCTTGGTCTTGTCCATCTTTTTAATTTTAGCTATTCTGGTGAATTTGTTCTATTGTGTGTGTGTGCGTGTGTGTGTGTGTGTGTGTGTGTGTGTGAGAGAGAGAGAGAGAGAGAGAGAGAGAGGGAAGGAGTTTAATTTGTATATTCTAGATTGCTAAGGAGGTTGAACACATTATATTATGTTTATTGGCCACTTGGAGTTGCTTACCCATTTTTCTATTACATTGTTTGATCCATTGTTTTCTGGATTCTTTACATTCTGCACATAAGTTATATGTGTTGCATATAACTTATCGCATTCTGTAGCTTTTCTTCTCACTCTCTCAACAGTCCTTTTTGACAAACAAAAGTTCTTAATTTTAATGTAGTCCAGTTTATTAATATCTTCACTTATTTCTTTTTGTAACCTGTTAAGGAAATCTTTGATTACCCAAAACTAAGAAAATATTTTCCAATGTTAGCTTCTAAAAGCTGTATTATTTTACCTTTTAAATTTATGTGTGATCTACATATACCTGGAGTTTATTTGAGAGTGTATATATGAGTAGGATTTTGCAAGTTTATTAGGCTTAGGAGGTCCCACAGCTAAATAGAAGCTTACTTTCTGCTACTACTTAGAATTTAATTTTATATGTACTAAAGAGACTTTTTAGATATACTTGGAAAGATTTAAGGGGTGCCTGAGTGGCTGAGTCAGTTAAGCGATTGACTCTTGATTTCAGTCATGATCTCATCATTTGTGGGATTGAGCCCCAAGACAGGCATTGCATTAATAGCTCAGAGCCTGCTTGGGATTCTCTTTCCACCCCTCCCCAACAGGTGCATGCTCTTTTGCACACGCTCTCTCTCTCTGATAAATAAATAAACTTAAAAAAGAAAGATTTAAAAATCATATGTCACTCTCATGTATTCATAAAAAGAAAAATGTAAACAATATACTGGTAAGTGCTTGACCCTCCAGTTCCATGCTTTTCAGTCTTGCTCTGTACTCCAGGAGGCTGAATTGCATGGACTTTATGAAAGGGCTCCTTGTCATTTGGATTCTGGTTGGTTCAACCAATGGGAAGCACCAAAGGGAGAACAGAGAGTGGAAAGTCAGTAAGGGTGGAGTATTTATTCTCCTAGTTCCCCCTCTTCCCTCTATCAAAGGCCCTAGATCCTGCAAGCCACCCTCTCCATGTAGCAACCTACTTGGGGGTCTAATAACCATCCCTTCTCCTTGCCCCTTCAAGCAATGGAATGGTAACTACTTATTGCTCTTCTGGTCCAGAGGCACCTCACTATTCTTTGCTGGTTATTCTAAACTGTGCCCACACCTCCATAAATTGCCTTGTTCTTAAACTCTACTCCATTCCACAATTTTACTGTACTATCTGGTCCCTGCTGGGATCTTGGATAATACAGTGATGATATTCCTAAAACATCTTCACCCACTGAGAATTCAACTCTCCTAAATCACTTTTCATCTCCTAGTAATCAATGTCTATGCTTTTTGCCATAATTTTATCACTGAGTCAAGGCCACCAAGAGTATTAGTGATGTTGTATTTCTTAAATGAGAGTGCCATGATACTTTCTGAGATTTTCTTACAAGCTGCTGGTACCCATTTTGCAAGTCTTGATGCACAGACCATGAAAATCACATCACAACAGCTGCCTCACCAGCAGCAATTATTAGATACTTCCTGATTTCAGAGATGTTAAAAGCTTTTTTAATGTATACTTTATAATCAATGAAATGCTATAATGATGACAATAATGACTACAAAAATACTAGAATCTTTACATGTAACATTATCCCTTTTAAAGTCAATGGCAGTATTCTGTGGCAGATATTATTATCCCCTTTGTATATGTGGGGAAACTGAGGCTCAGGAACATTCAGGACTTTGCTCAGGATCACACCCCTATTCAGTGGTAGAGTTGAGGCTCAAAATCAAATGGATCTAATGTCAAAGCCTGTAATCTGAACCACTTGCCTCTGTGGCTCTTCAGCCACCTAGAGATGATGAGATACCATGGTGCATTCCATGTATTCTAATAATCTGGCCAATCCTTTGGGTTCCTTCCAGAAATTCCTAGTAACTCTCATTCTAATTCTAGGTCTTCTACTCTAATGGTTCTGTTATTTACCCCATCAGACAAGTCATTTATGAGAATAAATACTGGTTGTCCATGACACTATTTACTCCCATCACACAGCAACTCCAATACACCCTTCATCCAATGGCTGATTATCCCTTGAGGCAAATGGACTCAATGATGCTATTGCTTTCCAGTGCACCCACAGTATTTCCAACTTCTATAGAGACAAAGCTTCATTTCAAGAAACCAGCAGGGAAGAAACTGCCTATAATGAGATTATGGAGCAATAGGTTGTAGGAAGACATGGCAAGGTTCCAAACATGGATAACCAGCATCAATCCCACACATAATGTCTTGGAGCAACACAGGAGCTTCTGCCCTGGCAATCAAAATGCAGGTTCTGATGAATCAGTAAGTACCACTAAACAGAATAAGTATGTTCTTCCCATCACTGACGGTACTCAGCATCACACTTGAAGACTGTTCTAGTCTCACTCCTTCTCAGGTGCTCTTGTAGGTCCCCTTGACATCTCTCTTTAGAGAAGTTCAATATACATTGGTGGTACTAAAGTCAGAACCATGGACAGCAGCAGCAGCCCCTGGGAATGCGTTAAAAAACATATTCTTAAGCCTGATCCGGGAACTGCTGAATCAGAAACTCTGCAGGTGGGGCCTGGCAATCTGTATTTTAACAAAATTTCTTGTTTACACTAAAGTTTGTGAAGCATGAATATAAAGTATTTTTGTGAAAATCTGGAGGTTAACGGTGACATCAAAGTACTTGCAACTGGCATTTAATTACTGGATTAAAAAGTAAAAAATAGCACACATTTATTTTTATATATCAAATGTTACAAAGATGTGTAAAATCCATCATTTCCTCTGTCTGGTCCATATCTTAAGAGGTAACCAAGGTTAATAGTGTGATAGAATCCATTCACACTAATCTATGTTTATTCACACATGCACAAACATATATATTCCTATTTGGGTTTTCCTCCCTTTCTTTCCACTTTTGTTGTTGTTGCTGTTGTTGTTGCTACAGACTTAAGTTCATATTCTGGTACTCATATGGTTTTGCAATCTGCCTTTTTCACTTAATGTATCATGGACATCCCTCTAAGTCAGTATATGTAGTTCAAATTTTTTTCCTTAGAAGTTGTAAGATATTCTAAAGCATGAATGCTTCATATTTTATCCAATCTTGTTTTATTGATAGACATTCAGCATATTTTCAGTTTTTCACAGAAGCTAAATTAGAGGACTTCCACTGTGAAAATAATTTATGGGCTCAGATCTACTCGTGGGCTGAATTTGAAAGTGAAAAGGCAGATATATGAGAATATTCTTGTGCATAAAGAAAGACCTTTGAAGACTGCCTGAGCTACTCAAGCTCAGTAAGTCAGTCTTCAGGAATTCAACAAGCACTTGGCAATGGTCTATTGCGTGCCAGCCCTTCTGGTAGTTGCTGAGGATACAATGGTGAACAAGACAGACATGATCTTTGATTCTCATAGAACTCACTCTCCAGTGGGGTTACATACAGGGACAAAAGACAATTATAATGCAGTATGATAAATGTCAAGAAGTTCCAGGTAAGCTATGACCTGTTGATAGAATAGGAGTTAGATGAAGGAGGAGTAGTGTTCAAAACAGAGGGATCAGCATGGTGGGTTTGGAGGAATTTCAAATAGTGTGAGAAGAGGAGAGATAAAGCTAGAGGTACAAGCAAAATCTAACTCACAAAGCCACTTCTAAGTTTCAACTTCTTCTTGGAAAAAACAAGGAGTCCTTTACTATAACAAAAGGGTACCCATCCCTTCTATCATATAAGCATGTCTCATTAGAAATTGAAAGAACTGCATTAGGCAGAAAAATTAGGTAGGAAAGAGACTTGGATACTTTAAGTTGAGTTTTATGCCAGTTTTGAATACATAAAATAAGGGGCATTCAATAAACCCGGGCAGGGAGTACCCTAATCAAGGTACTGGGTTTAATTTATATTCTGGATGAAATTTGTGCTATTATACCTATTGATCCTAACTCACCAAAAATCTAAAATCTATAATGTGGAAAACACATTTGCAAACAACACTTGCTGAATACCTACAGGGTGTTAGATTCGAGGGATATAAAAAAGTGGAGATTTTTATTTACCACATTCCATGGAAATATGATTTCTCATAAGAAGAGCAGACTTAGCCAAGGACACATGCCATGTGTAAGCTGAGCATTTGGGGAAGGATGATGAAAATGTGAGAACCGTATGTCTGTGAGGGGATGACATGAATAAGAAAGAGGACACCAGATTTTATCAGCTGCCACGTGTGAGAGAAAAAGGTAAGATGGATTCCGAGGAAGTCATTTGTAAACCTTTTTTTTTAAAGTTTATTTATTTTGAGAGAGAGAGAGAGAGAGAGAGTGAGTGTGTGCTTAAGTGGGGGAGGGGCAGGAAGGGAGAGAATCTTCAGCACAGAACCTGACATGAGGCTTGATCCCATGAATGGTGAGATAATGACCTGAAATCAAGAGCTGGACACTTAACCAACTGAGCCACCTTGATGCCCCTCCAGGAAGTTTTTTGTAAAACCCTCATGGAGTCACTTTATGGATGACCAGAGTAAAAGATCTCTTGTATTTCTCAAGATTTCTTTGTTTTAAATGTTTATTTATTTATTTGAGAGAGAGAGCACGCACAAGCTGGGGAGGGGCAGAGAGAGAGAGAGAGAGAGAGAGAGAGAGAGAGAGAGAATCCTAAACAGGCACTGCACTACCAGTAAAGAGCTCAACGTGGGGCTCAAACTCACAAACCGTGAGATCATGACTTGAGCGGAGATCAAGAGTCAGATGCTCAACCAACTGAGCCAGCCAGGTGCCCCTCAAGATTTCTTAACTGGACCATTGTTTGTTTGAATGAGAAACTGCACTGAACACGGACCATGAGGGTGACAGTTATATTTGTATTATACATCTGTTATCTTAACTCCAGACAGAAATCTTTTCCAGAGCCTGAAGTCTAAGTGTCCTATCAGAAGCCATGCAGTCAGGAGGATGCCTTTTATAGATCTGAGATGTGCTTTGTCCATTTCATCCTTACTCTCTCCATTCCATATGATATCACCCCCATGTGAGTTTATGCCCCCATTCTCCACAGAGGTCCATGATGTGGCCTGAAGCATGGCATACAGTGTGCCTGTTTCCCCACAACCCACAAGATAGTTATACTCCCTCCCTTCTCCCATTTGTCTCTAGAAAAGTGGCCACAGTGTTCCCTAATTCCATACTGCATTTCTCAGGGTTCTGAGTACAGCCTCTTAGATATGTTTTATATTTAGCTAAAATGTGCTCACTATAAAGCATTCAAACAATATGGAAGTTCATAAGTACACTGTGGGAAGTCAGTGCTCACTCCACCACCACCCTACTATCACAGTAACCAATTTGATATCTATCTTTCTCGAATAATACACATTATTTGTAATAAAAGTTAGATTTTACTATATACTCCATAAGGAAATTGCTTTTTAAAAAACTTACTGTGTTAGGGATATCTTCCCATGCCAGTACATATAGAACTACCTTATTCTTTTTAACTGCTAGACATAGTTTAGATGTAGCAGAATTTAATTAATCCTCCGTCAATGAACATGTAGCTCTCTTTTAACTTTTTCTATACACAGGTCTATTGAGATGTAGATATATTGTGTGTGGATGAATCATTCAGTAGGATAAATTCCTTATAATGGAATTAATGGCCCAAAAGGAATGCATTTAAAATCTTTCCCCACACTCTTGTCCAAATTGGGTATGTACAATTATTCTTTTAATTTGTGTGTTGCTTAGAGAAAGGCCTTCCTTACATCAGTGTTATAAAAAAAGTTCCCTTTATTTTCTATTACATTTTTTGGTGTTTTAAAAAAATTCTAATGGTTTTTTAATTTAGGGATCAGGAAATTACTGCCAAATACAGCCTGTTGCCTGTTTTTATCAATAAAGTTTTATTGGGACACAGTTACACCTCTTATTTATGAATTGTTGAATACTGCTTTTGAACTGAAAGGGCAGAATTTGGGACAGACTATTTGAGACAGAAATTTTGAGACAGAAATTGTATGGCCCATAAAGTCAAAATACTTACCATCTTAGGGCACCTGGGTGGCTCAGTCGGTTAAGCATCTGACTTCAGCTCAGGTCATGATCTTGCGGTTCCTGGGTTCCAGCCCCCTGTTGGGCTCTATGCTGACAGCTCTCAGAGCCTGGAGCCTGCTTCAGATTCATGGTCTCTCTCTCTGTCTCTCTCTCTCTCTCCCCCTCCCTCCCTCCTTCCTCTGCTCATGCTCTGTCTCTCTCTCTCTCTCTCTCTCAAAAATAAATAAACATTATAAAAGAAAAAAAGCTTACCATTTGGCACTTTCTGGGAAATGTTGTCCAACTAATATATAGAATTTAGTTGGGGCACCTGGCTGTCTTAGTCAGTTAAGCATCTGACTGTTGATTTTGGCTCAGGTCACGATCTTGCAGTTCATGAGTTTGGGCCCCACATCTGCCTCTGCACTTAGAATGCAGAGCCTACTTGAGATCCTCTCCCTTTCTCTCTGCCTCTCTCTCTCTCTCTCTCTCTCTCTCTCAATAAATAAATAAATAAATAAATAAATAAATAAATAACTTTAGACATAAAAAATTTTTTTAATGTTTTTATTTATTTTTGAGACAGAGAGAGAGATAGTGTGCAAGCAGGGGAGGAGCAGAGAGAGAGGGAGACAGAATCTGAAGCAGGCTCCAGGCTCTGAGCTATCAGCACAGGGCCCAACGCAGGGCTCGAACCCACGAGCCATGAGATCGTGACCTGAGCTGAAGTCAGACACTTAAATGACAGAGCCACTCAGGTGTCCCAATAAAATAACTTTAATATCTGGAATTTTTAAATGGTATTCTTTCTTATTGTGAAACTTAACTTTATCTTATCAAACGTCATAAAACCATTCAATAAATGGCTCATCTTTTCCTTGCTGATATGAAATGCCATCTTTGTTGTATAACAAATTCCCATACATCCATGGGTGGGTTTCCTTGGGAATCCACTTTATATCATTGATCAGTTGATCTTTTCCTGCCTATATACCAGACTCTTCATTTCTTTAGTTTTATATTTCTCTTCCGATAGTTTTATAGTTTAAGTTTTTATGTTTGGTAGGGCAAGTGCTGACTTGTGCCTTTTCAAAAAGATTTTTTATATTCTTTTTCATTTTCTCTTTCAGATGAATTTTAGAATCTCCTTGTAAAGATCTCAGTGGGGTTTATTATCAGTATTTCATGGACTGTAATTTAGAAGAGAATTGAAATCTTTACAATATTCTAGCACAGTGACCATTTCCTCATGGTTTCACCCACCTACATCAAATATTATTTTTTCCACCTTTGTCCATTGATAGATAATAATGGTGTTTTATTCTAATAATTAATAGATAAATCAGGGGTTTTTAAGCTTATTATTAATTTTCCTCAGTTTTTTTCTTACTGTATATGAAAATGCATTGCTCTACAATTGAGAGAAGCAGAAGACAGGATTTTACTACATCACCAGAAGTGCAGATCCCTATACTGTAGAAAACATTTTTTAACAATTGGTCAATTGAAAGACATTGATCCCTAAAAATGAGCTCTTCAGCAAACATCCTCCCTATTGACTCAACATTGCTGCTCCAAAACGGTCTACCATTTACTGTTGCCTAAATTAATTTTTAGTCTGCTACATGCTGAGTAAGCATGTACAAATATCCCTCTTCATGCAGGGGAGGCCCACGTAGGGCAGCAGGAACAGCCGATTTCCTGCTCCTTTTCCACACTCATAATAATTAGCCCTGCTTCCCAGCTCCCTTGTGCTCACCCTCAACAGTGGCAGGGCCAGAGCTGGATTCTCAGCTGGGATTCCCTGATATGCAGCCTCTGAGATGGGGATTTGTGGACAGGAAGTTCCTCTGGGCGTGCTCTTGTAATCAGACACAGGGAGAAACTGAGCTACCACACAGTCACTGCCCAGAGCTCTGGAACTGGAATGGCCCTTCAGAGTTATGCCAAATTAGTGCAAGGACCAGGGTCTTTATACCTCTGCACCGAGTAGTGGTGGGTGGGGGCTGCCCCAGAGAGAGGGCATGACCTTGGGCAAAACAGTTTTGGGCCAAGGGCAATTCCCATTAAGAGACTCAGCCAACGGCCTTCACCTGCCATGCTCCCCAGTGCCTAGAAAGTTGGGTGCCTCCCTCTTGGAGGCAGGGTCTGGGCAGCACCGCGCAGCAACCACTGTAGGGTTATAGGCTATTCTTTTTTATTTTTTTTTCAATATTTATTTATTTTTGAGAGAGACAGAGAGACAGAGAGAGAGCAAGCAGGGGAGGAGCAGAGAGAGGGGAACAGAGGATCTGAAGTGGGCTCTGCGCTGACAGCAGGGCTAGATGCTGGGTTGGAACTCATGAACCAGGAGATCATGACCTGAGGCGTTTCTTCTTTCAGTGCTCCATCTTTTAAATGCAGTCCCTTCTTGTCATTAATGCTGTTTTATGGCTCTAGGGAAGGAGGGGGGGGAGGACTTCCCAGAACAAAGAAGATAAAAGGGGTGGGGGTAGTGACACAGGAGCATCATATAGGAAGAGCAAGCAGAGGCATTTTGTAAGGGAGAGAGAAAAATACAGATGAGGGGAGACTAGGGTTCAGATGCTGATGCTCTGGTGTTAACTCAGTGCGAATATAGGAAGCCCAGAAAAATGAAGAGGTTGGTAGAGTGTCCTTCTCAAGCACAGGTGCCAGAAGTAGAATAGATGTGGTGATATGGAATGTTTAGGGGCAGGGGTATAATATAATCCCCTCTGCTTTCCTCTGTTCTGAGCATGGCAGGGAAGGGATCTAGAAGTTGCCACAGGGAAGGCAACTGAGCACGCCAGCTGGGACTAAGGTGAAGGGTAGTGTCCCTCTAGCAGGGGGTTGAAAGTAGGCTGTCTAAGCTGCCTAATGGGATTCACAGCCAGGCCTCAGAAGATCAGCAGCACAGTGAAAGACAAATGAAGGCTCAGTCAGATGGGACTCACCATCCTTGGACCACCCTGAGAGAAGAGATCACAAGTTATTCCAGCCAAGAACACTCCAACAGTGGGTGGAGTGAGGGCAGAGGCCACTGCTGCCTGGACACCAGTGGACATCAATTACAGCTTCTTTGGTGGCAAAGAAAAGTCCCCAGAGAAGGATAGCACTTGCGCCAAGAGTCCTTACTCTAACACCAAGCTTCTCCTTACACTTAGATTTTCTTGGAAGGAGAAAGAGGAACCTTCAAAGGAGAGAATCAATCCAGATACGGAGTTCAAAATTTAAAGTAATTATCTACCTAAAATGCAGAGAAGATTGAACTACATTTGATTGGCAAGTTTAATTCTCCTCACCATCAATGGGAATGATACTGTGCAAGGAAATTTAGTTCTACTAGGGTGGAATGAAGAAATCACCACCCCCATTACCTTTTTAAAATACATCTGAGACATAGTATGTGCCACAAATAAATTTCTTTACTATAAATGAGAAAAACAGCCCTACCCCACCCCGTCACATTCTGGCAAATCCAATCTCAGAAAATACGATGTTAACAAAAGAGAGGATCTACTTCTCTAGCACAACAGTTTCTCTACAGTGACCTCATTGCAGTCCTGCAGGATGCGGTTACCATTCACCATATTGTTTTGAAAAACCACCAAATAAGTATGCTAGGGACTGACACCAGGAACAAGATTTGATAATTTCCAACAAGTTCATAATTTCTAAAGCCCCTTCTAACTCTTTTCACTCATGGAGTTCTGACATAGATTTTGTCAGTGTGAAGGAAGGGCCAGGGAAGTGGCTGTCTTTTCCATGTACCATTTCCCTTCACCAATTAACAGTTGAGATGTGGGGGAATAAAGCTACCTCCATGGGAAACACACTGCAGTTATACATGGGTTTCTACACAGAAGTCATTACTCTTTGATAAGATTAGATTCAACAGAAGCTTAAAGCAATGATCCCTTTCAGATCTCCCCAAAATAGTGACAGACTACCATGTTAGAGCTATCCTACCATCTGAGATTCAGAGACTGTGAATCATCAATGTGCTGAGAGCTGTGAATGAGGGAAAAGTTTGCCTCTTTATTAACCTTTTTTTTTCCAGTTGGGGAATTCCAGATTTCTAAAGACCAGATTGGTTATGCATCTAAATTAGCTGCTGAAACCCCTTATTGTCAAACATCTCAAATTAACAATATGACATTACACACCTATTCCTCTTGTCTTGGTGGAGGGAGGCAACAACAATCTATTGGAAACTAACTATCTGCCATTTATTTTGCCAAGTATTTTATGTATCCTTCATTTAATTCTAATGGATATGCATAATTGGTATTACTATTCAGTTTCAGAAGCTGAAACTAGCAGAGAGAGAATTGTGTCTTGCTCAAGTAGTAAGGGACGGAACAAGAATATAGCAAGTAGTACTTAGTACCTACTCTTTTCTCTACTCCATACTTTCACAGCAGGAGCTGATTTTCTCACTCTCACTACTGTTGTCCTTAACTATTCACAGTATAAGTTTATGTGCATTTTCCTTTCTCTTTGATGGTAGCCTTTCTGATACACTAGTCTAAATATATTTGTATAACTCTCTTATATATATATATATGCCAAGGGATAGCTGTCATTTTGGGCACACAGAGAACATAGCAATGAGAAGAGAATTAGCAACTGCAAGATCCAGTTCATAAAAATCAAATACTAAGATGATGCAAACAAACTAGAAATGCTGAATAAAATATCTAATTTAAAAAATGCAAACCAGAGCTCACAAAAAAGGGAGAATAATTACCCAGCTACCAGAAATGAAAAACAAAACTTGAAAAAGCAAAGATTGTAGCAACTGTGCATATGCTTCATCGTCTTTAAGATTATACTGGGAGCAAGTTGAAGCAACTTTCATTTCAGTGCCTACATGAAGTCAGTAGACATGGCCATTAGCCCAAGTCAAGTGGTGATGTGGGACTGAGATTTCAGCATTAAAACAGGACTCTCAGATAGCTATTTATTGCAGATATAACAAATAATGAAAGCATGGAATAGGACAAAACTTTGCCTACTGGTGTGACTTGTCTGCCCATGCTTAGGCTCTGAATGAAAAAAAAAAAGTCTCTACAGGAAACTAGAACCCTAAATTGTACATCATGTCGGTTGAAAAACTAGATTTATATTGCCGCTAATAATCCAGGAAACACCAAACAGAAATTAACATAAAAACGTTGGTGATTCCCTTGGGGCAACGGGCAGGTGTAAACACAAAACTACTTTTAAAGAGCATTTCCCCAATGAAAGTTGTAGCGAGTTTCTCTGGGAAGACAAACAAAAAAGAAGTCAGGGTAAGAAAATCTGACACTCTGAGGCAGCAGTGCCTCAAGAACTTAAAATGCAGACCAACAACCTAAAAGAGTACAAAACACAGATATATTTAATATAATTAGAAACATAAAAGTGAATCAAAGGCCCAAGAAAATCATAAGGCAGAGGGCGCCTGGATGGCTCAGTCAGTTAAGTATCCAACTTTGGCTCAGGTCATGATCTTGTGGTTTGTGAGTTCCGGCACTGTGTCGGACTCTGTGCTGACTGCTCAGAGCCTGGAGTCTGCATCAGATTCTGCGTCTCCTTCTCTCTCTTTCCCACCCTGCTCATACTCTGTCTCTCTCTGTCTCTCAAAAATGAATAAACATTAAAAAAAATTTTATTTATTTTTATTTAAAAAAAATTTTTTTAATGTTTATTTATTTTTGAGAGAGAGACAGAGTGTGAGTAGGGGAGGAGCAGAGAGAAAGGGAGACACAGAATCCGAAGCAGGCTCCAGGCCCCGAGCTGTCAGCACAGAGCCCTATGCAGGGCTTGAACTCACGAACTGTGAGATAATGACTTGAGCCAAAGTCGGACGCTCAACCCACTGAGCCACCCAGGTGCCCCAGAAAAAAAAAATTAAAGATAAGTCACTATGAAAGCATAGAAAAATTCAAAATAACAAAATAAAAATTGTAAAGATAATAATTAATAAACTATCATCATTAAAATTAAAGCTCAATGATGGCTTAGGCAAAAGATTAGACATGCTGCAGAGAAATTAGCAAGTAAAAGGCAGATTTTAAGAAATTATTCAGAATTTAGCATAAATAAATAAATGGGAAATGGAGAACTTTAAAAATTTAGAACATAAATGGATAAAGAAATTGTGGTTTATATACACAATGGAGTACTACGTGGCATTGAGAAAGAATGAAATATGGCCCTTTGTAGCAACGTGGATGGAACTGGAGAGTGTTATGCTAAGTGAAATAAGCCAATACAGAGAAAGACAGATACCATATGTGTTTCACTCTATGTGGACCTGAGAAACTTAACAGGAACCCATGGGGGAGGGAAGGAAAAAAAAAAAAAGGTTAGAGTGGGAGAGAGCCAAAGCATAAGAGACTCTTAAAACTGAGAACAAACTGAGGGCTGATGGGGTGGGAGGGAGGGGAGGGTGGGTGATGGGTATTGAGGAGGGCACCTGTTGGGATGAGCACTGGGTGTTGTATGGAAACCAATTTGACAATAAATTTCATATATTAAAAAAAAATTAGAACATAGATGAAAGGTTTATTCAATAAAAGTTCAAGAACAAAAGGAAAGAGAAAATAAGGGAGAGGCAACATTTAAAGAGATAATGTCTGTGAGCTGGTAAAAGACATATATCCTTACATTTAAAAACACAAAAACCCTAAAGATTACACACACACACACACACACACACACACACACACTTAGAAGTTATAAATGGGAGCACATGGTGACTCAGTTGGTTGAGTGTCTGACTCTTGATTTCAGCTCAGGTCATGATCCCACAGTTGTGGGATCAAGCCCTGTGTCTGGCTCCATGCTGAGCATGGAACTTGCTTGGGACTCTCTCTCTCTCTCTCTCTCTCTCTCTCTCTCTCTCTCTCTCTAATAAATTTAAAAAAAATAAGTTTTAAATGAATTCAGTAACGTTGCAGGATACACAATTAATACAGAGATATCAATGACCTTTCTATACATAATAATGAAATAGCAGAAAGAGAAATTAAGAAAACAGTTCCATTTACAATTAGATAAAAAGAATAAATAGAAATAGAAATAAATTTAACCACAATGAGAGACTTGTGCTCTGAAACTATAAAATGCTGATGAAAGAAACTGAAGATGACACAAATGGAAAGATATTCCATGCTCATTGATTGGATAAACCAACACTGTCAAAATGTCCACACTACCCAAAACAACCTACAGATTCAGTGCAATCCCTATCAAAATACCAACAGCATTTTTCACAGAAATAGAACAAATGATCCTAAAATTTGTCTGGAGCCACAAAGACCTTGATTGCCAAAGCAATCTTGAGAAAGAAGAACTAAGTTGGAGGTATCACCATCTCAGATCTCAAGATATACTACAAAGCTGTAGTAATGAAAACAGTATGACACTGGCACAAACAGACATGTAGATCAATGGAAGGGAACAGAAGTTCCAGAAATAACACTCATGCTTATATGGTCAAGTAATCTATGACAAAGGAGGCAGGAATATACAATGGGGGAAAGACTCTCTGGGAAAACCAGACAGCTACATGCAAAGAATGAAACTAGACCATTTTCTTACAATACACAAAATAAACTCAAAATGGATTAAAGACCTAAATGTGAGACCTGAACCTTAAGTTCCTAAAAGAAAATATAGGCAGTAATTTCTTCGACATCAGCCTTAGCAACATTTGTCTAGATATGTCCCCTCAGGCAAGTGAAACAAAAGCAAAAATAAACTATTGAGACTACACCAAAATAAAAAGCTTTCGCACAGTGAAGGAAACCATCAACAAACCAAAGAACAACCTACTGAATGGGAGAAGATATTTGTAAATGATATATCTGATACAATGTATAAAGAACTTAAATAACTCAATACCAAAACAAAACAAAACAAAAACAAAACAAAAACAAATAATCTGATTAAAAATGGGTAGAGGACCTGAAAAGATATTTTTCCAAAGACATACAGATGGCCAATAGACACATGAAATGATGCTCAACATCACTTGTCATCAGGGAAATACAAATCAAAACCACAATGAGATATCAACCTCATATCTGTCATAATTGCTAGGATCAAAGAGACAAGAAATAGCAAGAATTGGCAAGGATGTGGAGAAAAGAAACCCTTGGTGAACTATTGGTAGGAATGTACATTGGTGCAGCAACTGTGAAAACAGTATGGAGATTCTTCAAAAGCTAAAAATAGAAATACTATATCATTAGTAGTTCCACTATTGGGTAGTTATCCCCCCAAACCAAAAACACTAATTCAAAAAGATATATGCACCTTATGCTTATTGCAACATTATTACAATAGCCAAATTATGGAAGCAACCTAAGTGTCCATTGATAGATGAATGGATAAAGAGATGTAGGACATATATGTGATGGAATATTACTCAGGCATAAAAAAGAATGAAATCTTGCCATTTGTGACAACGTGAATGGACCTAGAGGGTATTATGATAAGTGAAATAAGTCAAACAAAGACAAATACCTTATGATCTCACTCACATGTGGAATCTAAAAAGCAACAAATGAATAAACAAAACAACAACAAAAAATAGAAACAGATCCATAAATACAGAGAACAAACTAATGATTGCCAAAGGGAGGGGGACAAGGGATGGGCCAAGTTGGTGAGAGGGAGTGGGAGATACAGGCTTCCGTTATGGAATGAATTAATTCATGGGGAAAACATACAACATAGGAATACAGTCAATGGTACTGTAATAGCAGTGTATGGTGACAGATGGTAGCTACCACTTGTGGCAAGCATACCATATAGACTTGTCAGATCACTACATTGCACACCTGAAACTAAAGTAACATTGTGTTGTCAACTATACTTCAGTAAAAATAAAAAAGCTGAAACTTAAAATAATAAATAATTAAAACACAATAAATCCTTAGAAGAATAAATCTTTTGAAATCCTACATTTTTTTAAAATTTTTTAAGAATTTTTTATTTTTTTTTAATATATGAAATTTATTGTCAAATTCGTTTCCATACAATACCCAGTGCTTCTACATTTTAACACACCATTTGGAAATTTCAGACAACTCTGACAAATTCTTAACAACAACCTAGGGAACAAGATAGATTACCTAAAGAAGCAGGTAATCTATTATTTCAGTGCAATTTCAGTGACTACAAACTCCTCAAGAGCAACAGTGGAGGTTGAGTCAATGAAATACTAGCTTCAGAGTGTTGCAATAAATAAATAAATAACAGACAGACAGACAGACCGACAGACATAATGGCAAATGTAGAATACCACATCCAGCTAGAGTGCCAATCAAGACTGAGATGAAATAAAGGTATTTCAGAAATGGACTGAAAGAATTTATCATTTCAAGACCCAATCTAAAAGAACTACTGAAAGGGGCACCTGAGTGGCTCAGTCAGTTAATCGTCTGGCTCTTGATTTCGGCTCAGATCATAATCTCACGGTTTGTGGGATTGAGCCCCACACAGGGCTCTGCACTGACAACACGGAGCCAGCTTAGGATTCTTTCTCTTCTTCTCTCTTTCTCTGCCTCTTATCTGCTCTCTCTCTCTCTCTCTCTCTCTCTCTCTCTTTCAAAACTAAATAAACTTTAAAAAATAAATAAAAGAACTACTGAAGGATGGACTTTAGGAAAATAAAATTGAACCAGAAAGAAAAAGTACACTGAAAAAAACTGAACAAAAAATTATTAAATATGGGTAAATATAATAACCATTGACTATATAAAGGAACAGAAGTATTAGTATTTAGCTTGGGAATACAAACAAATGAAATGGCTAGAGAGGGTTACTGGAGTTAAACTCATTCTAATATCCTTACTTTGTTCAGAAGAAGGATAAAAATACAATATGCAAACTGGTGGAGGAAAAACAGAGTATTAAAGAAACTAGATTTATTCCATAGAAACAGGAAAAAAAAAAGAAGAGAAAGCATGGCAAACAGAACAAAATAAGATGGTAGAAATAAATCTAAATACGTCAATAATCATGGTGAATGCAAATAGTCTAAACTTGCTAGTTAAAAGAGCTTACAACTTACTTTATTTAAAAAACTATCTTTTGTTACAAAAAATACAACTAATGGCTTCTAGAACTTAATAGCTCAGAAACGATGAAGGTAAATGGGTGAAAGAAGATAGGTGAATGCCAATTTTAAAAAGCTAGTGTAGCTCTCTTATATTAGACATACTGGACTTTTAGGAAATGTGCATTTGGGGAATACAGGGGAGTCACTGCAAAATGTTAATGGAATCAAGTCTTTTCTGACACCAAAGTCTGTCTTAGCAGTTCTCCATGCTGCCTGTCCCTCATGACCATTGTGACCATATGTAATGAAACAGATAATAATTCTACTGATGGAAACATGATTTAAAATCCACACATGTATGGGAATGCAAGCTGGTGTAACCACTCTGGAAAACAGTATGGAGGTTCCTCAAAAAACTAAAAATAGAACTACCCTACAACCCAGCAATTGCACTACTAGGCATTTATCCGTGGGATACAGGTGTGCTGTTTTGAAGGGACACATGCACCCCCATGTTTATAGCAGCACTATCGACAATAGCCAAAGTATGGAAAGAGCCCAAATGTCCATCGATGGATGAATGGATAAAGAAGATGTGGTGTGTGTGTGTGTGTGTGTGTGTGTGTGTGTGTGTGTGTGTATGTATATATATGTACATATATATACATACACACACAATAGAGTATTACTTGGCAATCAAAAAGAATGAAATATTGCCATTTGCAACTATGTGGATGGAACTGGAGGGTATTATGCTAAGTGAAATGCTAAGTCAAATATATGACTTCACTCACATGAGGACTTTAAGATACAATACAGATGAACATAAGGGAAGAGAAATAAAACTAATATAAAAACAGGGAGGGGGACAAAACAGAAGAGACTCATAAATATGGAGAACAAAGTGAGGGTTGCTGGAGGGGTTGTGGGAGGAGGGATGGGCTAAATGGGTAAGGGGCATTAAGGAATCTACTCCTGAAATCATTGCTTCACTATACGCTAACTAATTTGGATATAAATTTTAAAAAATTAAAATTAAAATAGAGGAAAGAAAAATCCACACATGTAGTCAAACTGGCCCAAGTTGGAGTTCCAGCTCCACCACTTACCAGCTTTGTTGCTTTATTTCATGTCACCCTTCTGTGCCTCAGTGTCCTCATCTGTAAAATGCAGCCAGCCATACTTGCCTCTCATGGTTTATAGAAGGATTGGAATAATTGAAGTAAATAAAAGGCCAGTTTATACTAGCTTCTCATTGAATGCTAGCTCCCTCGTACCCCACTTCTTATCACAAAAAGGAAAACCTGAAAAACTTAAAACTTCAGAAGGCAAATTGCTATTTAGGATTTCCAGTTGAAATCATTTTTCTTATGAAAAGTTAATTATCCAAGAAATTAAATATGTATGCATTCATGGAACCAATGTATTTATAATGTTAGAATATGAAGGTGGCTGGTCTAGAAATTACAAGACTTTCTTAATGTCTTCACAGCTGATGTTTTCTATCGTGGGAATATTATAAAATTACTTTTTACAATTATCTAAAGAGAATAGTGTACCATAAGGTCAATTAGGGAAATGGCACGTGGTTGAACAGTTACATTCAGGTGTGTAAATGCAGATGGTTGGTTTAGATGCTCGCTTGTAAGTAGTTCAGCACTCTGAGCATATTTTCTGTTAAAACAAGATCACAAATGGGAATTTGTTTCCCAAGTAGGGTGACCAACTGTCCTGGTTGACCTGGAATTGGAGGGCTTCCCAGAATGTAGGACTTTTGGGGCCAGACCTGGGAAAGTCCTGGGGAAACTGGAATTTTGGGTCACCCTACCAGGCCAGCACCCCCAAACTGATCTGCCTATATCAGTCACAGTTGCTGAAACTGTTCATGAGGACCCTGCTCTGCCAACTGCCAGTTTTTCCCGTTACCGGGCATAGCACTTGATCTCTGACAGTCACCTGGGAGACCCCAGGTGCTGAGACTACTGTGGAGTCCATGTGTGGGAGACAACACTGTTGTCTCTGTTATGCTTTGTCACTTATACCCCAATGCAGCCTGTTCTATGCCAAGAACATCACTTCTTCCAAAAACGTGGTGCTTTTAGCTCTGTGTACCTACTCTTCTCACATTGCTACCCAAAACGAGTCCCTCATTTTCAGGGTGGAGGTAGGAGTGTTAAGAGAGGATCAGATGCCATCTTATCCCCTCCCTCGTCTTTATACTCTCATGCACCCTCCCATTTGTATCAACCCAGATGATCAACGTCACTCTGAGATGACAGTCGATGCTCACTCTTAGATGGATGGCTATTCACTATTTCCCCAGACAGCCACCTCAGAATTCGAGTTGCAGCTTGCTTAGGCACCTGCACAGCCTTTCTTCTAGGAATATGACATAGTTAATAATGACCTTGAGACCTGCCAAAGAGCAGCCTATTGAATAACTGCCATTCACCAAGTCCACTTCAAATGACACTCCCACTCCCTACACATACTAGTGAAAATGAGTTCAGCCTCCCCTGCTCTCCCATAGCAATTACTTTCTGCTTCTATTTAAACTTCAATCATGATCTGCCTCTTATTATAGTCACTTAAGCATGTGTCTATCTCCTTCATAAATTGTTAGATCTTTAAGAGCAGAGAAACTATCTCACTCATCTTTATATCACTCTTAGAACAGAGCAGAGTACCTGTCACAGAGAGACTGTTCAATAAATGTTTCAGGAATTGATAACATCCTTGGGACTCCAGAAACTCATCAGAGATCAGCTGGCTCTATTATGACTTGGTCAATAATTCAGTCTGTTAGAAGGAATGACTATGTTAAATATGTTCTGCCAACTTTGCTTATTCTTGCATTAAAATTTACAGACCAGTTAATTTAGTAGCTTGCTTTGATATGAAAAGACTTGGCAGTGATAGAAAAAATGTAGGAATCAGAATAAATAAAATTCAAATTATTCCAGGCAAACTTTCATTGAAAAGTCATTTGAATGATGCTGTTCCCTCCAGTAGATAGCACCCAAACAGTAAGGTGCTACTTAATGAGCAAAAAGGGTAAAATGTGATTTTTATTATCTACTCAAAAGTTCTCATTTCAACTTTTTTTTAATGTTTATTTATTTTTGAGACAGAGGGAGACACAGCACGAGTGGGGGAGGGGCATAGAGAGAGGGAGACACAGAATCTGAAACAGGCTCCAGGCTCTGAGCTGTCAGCACAGAGCCCGATGCAGGGCTCGAACCCACGAACCATGAGATCATGACCTAACCCAAAGTCGGACGCTTAACCGACTGAGCCACCCAGGCGCCCCTCATTTCAACTTTAAATTGCCTCATAGCACAATACTATAGCAGCCAAATCAATGAGTAAAGTCAAATTTCAAGTAAATACACTGTAAAAATCAAGTTTCAAATTGAACTAACTTCTGGAAAACAAAAAATCCTGAAATTAGGTTTAGATTGGGAATCAAAGGAATCTGTGCCTTATAGAAAAAAAAAAAACTAATTTTATTTATTTATTTATTTTTTTTTTTCAACGTTTTTTATTTATTTTGGGACAGAGAGAGACAGAGCATGAACGGGGGAGGGGCAGAGAGAGAGGGAGACACAGAATCGGAAACAGGCTCCAGGCTCCGAGCCATCAGCCCAGAGCCTGACGCGGGGCTCGAACTCACGGACCGCGAGATTGTGGCCTGGCTGAAGTCGGACGCTTAATCGACTGCGCCACCCAGGCGCCCCAAAAAAAACTAATTTTAAAAAAAATACTAGATTAAATATCAAATTTATAAAAAAAATTACAAGTTTAAATATCAAAATTGCCTAAGGACAAAAATAGTTCTAAGATGTACCATACATTAAAGTTAATAAATTAGTAATATACATACTACGCTAATATGACATAGTAGTAATATGTCAATACGTTAGCAATGTAAGTGGTTACAATTTGCAAAAACTCCAAAATTATCATTAACTCAAAGCCAGAGAAAAGTTATTAGTGACCCAAAAGGTATTTCAGAGAGTTTTGGTACCACAATATTCAAAGTTGGCGGGGGGGGGGGGGAGTTACTTATGAACCTGATAAAAGAGAGAATCTAAGGTGAATCAAACTTCTGAGATGTTGGGAAAGAAGGGTCAGTTGAACCAATAACCCTAAGAGCAATGAAAAGCTATGTTTAAATAAGCTCCTGTTCTTTTGTCAAGGCCCTACTATAAATGGTACCTGTACCTCCTGAAAGAATCACAAGGAATCCTTTGAGGTTGCCCACCAAACATTGCATTTGTTGTGCTTCCTCTGGGATCACTCCCAGGTGTCACAATCATCTGCAGACAGAGCGGGCTCTCACTGAGCACCTACCATGTGTCCAGCAATAAGACAAGTACTGTAACACATCATCACCCCATTCCAAGAATTGCAAAGTGTTTCAATTCTGCAGCATTAGAACAAGCTGAAATTGATACTTAGCACACTAAAGAAATGAACCGAGATGACACATTCGATTAATTATGTTATTCCACTCTGATTTAAAAAAAAGATTCTGTGTGATTTCACACTGTGCTAATTTTTCTAATAGGTGGAAGAAAAGGCAATCATTTAGTTGTGACAATATCATAATCCTTCTACCCATGAACCACAATAAAAGAATATTCCACAAAACTATCTCGTTAAAAAGGCGGTTTTACTTTATGGCAAACAGAAAATGTATTTGTTTAATTCTGAGCATTGTAACTGACTCCCATGTTCTGCATGGAGTAAAAAAAATATTTTCTGTTGCTCACATAGTAATAAGTAACCATATAAGCATAATGCATGTATATTGGAAAGAAAGAGGGAGACAATGAATTTGTCTGTCATCAGCAGGACCATAGAGTCTGCATGTGGACCTAGCTCTGGACCATGCATCAGGCACCTTTACTTAGCAGAAAGCACTGTGCCATGATGTGCAACTCCCAAATCAGGGCTGATTTTTCCTTCTCTTTATATCTGCTCTTCTGTCTTGACCCATATCTAAATGCGGAAAAAGGCTAGAAGATACTAAGAAAGCTAAAATATTGCAAAAGAAATAGTGAGCCCTTTTGTTTCTGAATTAGGGAGTAGGACCAACCCTACAATGTTTATTCTCTGAACCTGTAAGTTTGTCCATAAGATCATAGTGAAGGCATCTCAGGCTGAGAAGTCTAGTCCTGATTGGTGGAATGAAAATTATGGGAGATAGCACTCTGCCCCTGGAACCAATCTACGGAAAAGCAGGTGGGATTTCAGGTGGGGAGAAATGGAGGAACACTGGGGAGAAGAGAGCTGGGCATGAGATTTGTTTTCATCCCAAATACGATCTTCCCTTCAGAACAGTAACCAGTGATCCAGGTCTACCATGTGGGCAAATTCAAAGTATAGATATCAAAAATAATTAAAAAGCACTCAAAATATATACTGTTTTCTCATACCTGCATGTCCTCTGCTCCTATCTCACATTCTTCCTCTGGCAGTTGGTACTCCTGCTTCAAACCTCAGCTCAACATCAGTAGCTCCAGGAAATTTGACCTGCCTCTTCCACTCTCCACAGCCTTGGGTGGGAGCCCCTTCGTGGCTCCTGTAACACCTTGTGCCCACTTCTTGTTAGAGAGAGAGGAGATATCTCTGCCCCTGAAATGGGGAATAATAGCTGTGAAGAGTCCCTTCCTCTGTTCTCATTCCTACCTCCTTTTGCTTAGTGGTGGTGGTTGGGGAGGGGGCTGCTGTTATTCTGGTTGATTCATTAGACCACAGGGCACTGTGGATGTGAAGGTCTGCCCCACAGACCTCACTGTTCCTGTCACGCTCCACCAGGATGCATGAGATTTGGTATGAGGGACAGGGGTACTTTAAAAGTTCAGGCCTTAGTCAGGTGCCCTGATTCAGCTTAGGGCAGCCCTGCATTGGGTGTCGTTGGATACTTGCTCATCTGATACTCTGGTCCCATTTTGGCAGTTTATTCTATCTACAGCTCCTTTGTCTGGAAAATGCAAAGGGAAGCATGATGAGTGGGAAGATTCTAGCACCTAACTATATCCCAAACCTCTAAAACTCCCATCTTTGCACTTCCGACAATACACTGTAAATACCTGTCTCCCTCATTAGATGGTAAACTCCCTGAGAAACTATTATTGATCTTTATGTCCCCAGTGCTTAGTACAATGTACAATACATATTAGATACTCAAAAACTGTTGAGTGGGTAAATGAATGGTGAGTGAGTTTGGCCATTCCTGTACCTACTTCACTGACCCAACTCCTGGCCACTCTGCCTCTGTTCCTATCAGGTAGATCCCTGACCATTCCCTACACAAGCTCTGGCTGACCCACCTCTGTGTTCACCCACCTCAACATCCATATTCTCTATTAAGCCTTGCCTAGCTAATTCTGCCCACACTCATTTCCTTTTCTAAATTATTTTGCACAATTTAGTATTTTTGTTATTCTCGATTTAAGTGTACCAGAGTTATGTTGTTAACTACGTTGTGTAAGACCTGGTGTCGACTAACTTCTTCCATGAAACATTATCAGGTGTGGCAATGTTTGCAAATAGAGGAACTGCTGTTTGTCTTCCTACCTTGGATGAGGTGGGGAAAGTCACTTATTTTCCCTAGGCCTCAGTTTCCTCTTCTGTCTGAATGTGTCATGGGCATTGTGAGGAACAAAAAAGTGCAATGGCATCTGCAAAAACTTTATGCAGAATTTATACTTCTTAAGAATGTAGAATAGAGTTTGGATCAGCAAAGACCTTAATTAATGCTTGCAGATTTACTTGATAATGATATTGTTGCTTACAGGCATCTCATTTTAATGAAGCGTCACTTGTTCTTACTGTAGCTCTAGTAAGGATTATTATTATTTGCAATGACAGATGGGTGATCTGGTACATTTATCCCTATTCCAAGGAGGGTCAGCAGGCTGACAATGTTTGAAAAATATTACTAGGGAATCTCTTGGAATGTATTTTTGCAATTTATAAGTGTTTACCATTACTGTATTTCTGAAAGTGAATTCTTGTTTATTAGGGATACCGTAGTCTATTTGGGCTGCTATAGCAAATTACCGTAGGTGGATGGTTTAAAAAGAACAGAACTTTATTTCTCACAGTTCTGGAAGGTGGGAAGTCTGAGATCAAGGCACCAGCAGATTTGGTCTGGTGAGGGCCTGCTTCCTGGTTCATAGATAACTATCTTCTCATTGTGTCCTCATGTGATGGAAGGGATAAGGGAGCTCTTTGGGGTCCCTTTTATAAGGACACTAATCCCATTCATGAAAGTTCCACTCTCATGACCTAATCAACCCCCCCCAAACACCCCACCTCCAAATACCATCACCTTGGGGATTAGGATTTCAACATATAAATCTGAAAGGATACAAACATTTAATCTACAGCAAGGGAGTTGTAATCCAACACAAGAATCATCAAAAACTTCATCTTTATCCATTTCCCTACTACCACTTACTTGTAACATTATCTTAACTTGAATTTTGATCCCAGTATAAACTTATGCAGAAAGTTGAGCAAGACCTATGATCCCCATTTCATTAGTGAGAACTCAGAAGTTTAGTAAATCTGAAGGTCAGAGAACCTGAAGCCACTGAGTCAGGACCACGGGGCTCACACGGTATGAAGGTTCAGTCCTCTCTCTAGTAACATGAGGTGAAGAGGTGAGTTATCAAGGCCTGATTGATAGGTAAAAATGTAGGCTATTTAATATTCAGCCTTTTGGAAATTTAGATTTGGTAGGATAAGAGATTTAAACTTTTGTTTTAAAATCAAATTCCCAGGCTAACTTTCCAGGGTCCATAGATGTCATTCCTATTTGCTCTGCTCCATGTAACCAAGAGTTCTATAATTGGTGACGAATATTCAGATTATCTGTGCTGCCAAATGAATCTTTCAGTCAACTTATTTTGCATAATAATAACTTCAGTAAAGAACTTTTGACGTGTGATAAGAATATATTAGGTTGGTAAAGAACTTTTGACGTGTGATAAGAAATTATGACTTATTCAACATTTTAAGATTAAAAAAAAAAACACTTTACATATTGGTGTGGTAGATCCCCCCACTTCTCCTGGCATAGGGAAGAGGAGATACATTCCAGGACTCCCAGTGGATGCTTGAACCCGTGTAGAGTACCAAACCCTACATAAACTATGTTTTTTTCCTATGCAGAGTTACCTATGATAAAGTTTAATTTATAAACTAGGCACAGGAAGAGATTAATAACAATGACTAATAATGAAACAGAACAATTATAACAATATACAGTAATAAAAGTTATGTGAATGTGGCCTCTCTCTCTCAAAATATTTTACTATGCTGTACTCACCTTATTCTTCTTCTGAAATTTGAGATGATCAAACGCCTAAGTGATGAGATGAAGTGAGGGGAATGACGTAGGCGTTGTGACGTAAAGTTAGGCTACTAGTGACCTTCTGATGATTTGTCAGAAGGAAGAACATCTTCCAGCCACAGTTGTCCGCACGTAATGGAAACTGCAGACAGCGAAACTATAGATAAGGATATTTAGTTCGAAGTACAAGGAAACAAAAATAAGGACAAATGTAGGAAAATCACAGAACAATTTCATTAAAGGTAATTATGTTCTGTAGTATCACTGTCTTCAATGGCTGAAGAAACAGAATTCTTTATATACAGAGAATATTTTTTATACTCTAAGATTCCCTAAGACATAATGTATATGGGGGTTTTGTAAGCAATAAAACAACACATAAAAATATTTTTATCGTGTGGTCCAAAGTAAAATATAGGATGAGACCCATTTTCTCATTTTCTTTGATTTGGAAATTACATGTAAGAACTCGGTACCATAAATTTTAAACTAAACCCATGCATAGGTACATGAAGGATGGGGAAAGTTTAATAACCTTTAGCTAAATTAATTAACATACCCCATGTTCTGTGAAAAAGTAGTCATTCCTACTCAGTGTATTTCTGTTTATGACTCAAATTCTTAGTGTATTGGCCTAAATACACGCATAGATCTGAGCTGTCTGATATGATAGCTGCTAAAAACATGTGGCTATTGAAATTAAAACCCAATAAAATTTAGAACTCAGTCCCTCATTTGTACTTGCTACATGCATGTGCTCAAAAACCACATGTGGCTGGTGGTTACTATATTAGAGGAGAGGACATTTTGCAGAAAGTTCTATTAGACAGCAATCCTTTCTGCTGGTAGCTAAGGCTATCTATCAGGTTAATAATGATTTCATGTGTATGTGGGGGAAAGTTCAGCAAATTATTCTAAGTTAGCATTCCTCTGCTCAGTTTCCAAATAACTTTGTTCCCTCTCTCTTTCTCTCTCTCTCACTCACTCACACACGCACACACACACACACACACAGCTGAGTCTTGATCATCATTAATCATCATATCTTTATAACTTCCATAGTCACTGCTTTAACACTGGTGAAGCAAACCTTGAACCTCCTACTGAGTGAGATTGCGATGTAACGAATAACTTAAAATAATTCTGACTACTGCAACAACAGATTTTTTTCATTGAGGAACATACACGTTTGAATGCTTGGTACTTTATTTAAACACACGTATATACAAGGACAACAAAGGGAAACTCTGCAGAGTTGAGCACAGTGGCTGCATGCATTGGGAGGACCGGCAGACTCTAGTTTTACAGGATGAAATATGGGTTGAAAAATAGGAAAAGACTGGAGAGCAAGTTTCATTTCCCATCACCACATAGAAGGGTCTTCCAGCCTGTCAAACATAAGAAGCAAAGCACGTAAGAGAAGCTTCCCAGCCTCCTGGGAGGCTTACAGAAAGTGAGACATTCAGTTCTGAACTGAAAGATGATCAGAAACTCCTGTTGACATTCTAAATAAGAGGTCAGGTAGAATATCAGAGCAGGAGACAGTGGCATCATATGCAGAGACCCAGCTGAATAGTTTTCACTCATGTTCACGGGAGTCTCAAGCAAATCTCAGAGTATTTAAGAGGCCCTGTATTTATCAAAGAAGCCAAAGAACTCTGCAATATTTCTGAAGATCAAAACTACAGGAATTACACAAAATGGTAACAAGAAAGTTATTGTTACTCAATTCTGAATATGCTTTTGTTTTCCTGCAAGGCTTTTTATGTAGTAAGATACTATTTTTATAAAGAACGCTTTTTAGTAAAATAGCGTTCACAGGCAACTTCGAAGCTGTCAACTTTTGCCTCCTCCTAACGGCACAGGATTGAGGCTGTCTCCATCAGGGTGCAATTAACTGTATTTCATGCACCAACCGTTAGACTTTAAGCCACAAAACAAAGAGTAGCAGCAAGGGTATTAAGTTTGGATGGTTCCTTTCCTTACCCAAAGCAGATAAGGTTTACCCTAAACTTTTTACCATGGCAAATATCACACGCAGGTCAATGAAACCTTAAAGGCATCTATTGTTTAGTATTAAAAACAACCCTTATGAATTTTCCACCTGCTTCCCTTGCATTTGCTGTTTAAATCTGGGTTGATACCTCCAGACAAGAACACTGGAGTTTTATTCCAGTCCAAATTGTTACTTCCTTCAGAGAAAACAAACCCGACAACTTTAGACCTGCACCTTTGCCCAGACTGGCCATTTCTCGAGAGGACAGAAGGACGATGGGAGGGAAAGTAAGTGGCTCAGCAGGTCACCCCACTTGTTCTCTGGGGAGAACCGCAATAAAGAGGGACACGCCAGTCACACTCACTGAGCAAGTGTTCTAGTGACCTCTTCTGGGGAACCTGGTTCTTGACATTGTCTAGCTTTGGGTTTAAGGCAGACAAGCTCCCACAGAAATGGAGGAAACCATGTGCCACGTGATCGAGGCAGGAGGCATCAGACAGAAGAGCCAGAAAGTTATGAAAACAGAGGAGGGCCAGGCTGCTTCCCAACAGCCTTCATTGTCCAATATTTGACACCAGCTCTAGGCGGGCTCCTCTTCCCCAGATGGCTCTACATTCCCAGAAAACCCCAAGGTTACAGACAAGTCCCTAAGAATATTATGTCCTTAACATTCATTCCTTGAAATTTCTCTGTGATATTGAGCTTGAAATATGTCAAAAAGTAAACACTAGCCCCCACCCAGCCAAGACTGATCTCCGGCTTCATGTAAAATGAGGAAGATTAGAATAAGACTCATGAGTGATATCTGCAGGATTTCTAGACACTCCACATACTGTATGAAAACTAAAGATTACCCCAGCCAAAGATGGACTGCTGGTCATTTCCATGTAGAGATAGGGACTCACTCTATGTTCTCTCAATTCTAACACAGTTAGAAATTCTATATAGAGTCATTTCTGAGGTGAAAGTCACTTATATTTAAAATTTTCAAAGGAGCACCAAATAATCTGCGGTCGAAAATAATACCCCACAGAAGTTTAGAGATTTGCAAATTAGTCCATGAAAAGAAAGGTCCTCACTGCCCTTTTCCCCATCTCCATTTCTGCCAAAATGCTACCTGCTCTGGAAGACTCATTCCAATGTCTTCCCCCTCCCAGGCAGCCCTCTGGGATTTCCCTCCCCCGTGCATCTTGAGCTCTGCAACAATGTCCCCACACAGGCTTTTCATACCTAGTTCTGGGAACGTTTTCTGTGCTTTCTCTCATCAAGAGGTCTGAAATCAGTGTCTCAGGGCTAGATCGTTTTCCATACCTTAAAAAAAAAAAAAAAAAAGGGAAAAGTCTTTTAAAACAAGTTTGAAATATTCATAAAAAGGAAAAATATTTAGAAAAAAAAGGAAGATAGTCTCCCACTTGGCTGATCATCTGCTAACAATATAATCTAGTTATATGAAATAGACACTATCAGAAATATTATTTCAAATTATAAATATATATAATTTGGGGGCACCTGGGTGGCTCAGTCAGTTAAGGGTCAGCTTTGGCTCAGGTCATGATCTCACAGGTCGTGGGTTCAAGCCGCTCTGTGCTGACAACTCAGAGCCTGGAGCCTGCTTCAGATTCGGTGTCTCCCTCTCTCTCTTTCTGCCCTTCCCCCACTAGTGCTCTCTCTCTGTCTTTCAAAAGTAAGTAAATTTTAAAAAATTATAAATATGTATAATTTTGCTTAAATAACAAGTTAGCAGGTCATTTGAACCAATAGAAAATTTTAAATTCTTGCCTTTTTATACTACCACAAACAATACATATATAGAAACTTTTATAACTAAGTGACAGGAAGTAAAAATACATTGCAGTATGATTTTAAATGTTTCCATAATTAGTTAATTGGCTATAGTTCTGATGATATACAGCAGTTTAAATCTTAACAAAGAAACCAGATGATTGTTCAGAAACAGCCTTAGGAAAAAAAATCATCAGACAGAAGTTCTTGACCTACCTGTGTCTTTGAATCTCAGTTTTCTCATTTGTAAAAAAATCACAACTCGTTTTTAAATTGGCGTCTTTGTAGAAATCTAATGTGAGTCACAATGTTTTGAAAGCAACTTAGTGAAACACAAATGCAAGGTATTGCTGTTGAAATTCACCCATTCTTACAGAAAGCAATAAACATGGGTCCTATATTTTCCACACTTATTTGGGGTACCAAAAGCTAAAAACCTTCTTTCATGCTCTAATTTAAACTGCCCTGTAAATATAAAGGAATTTCACTGGTCCGTTGAAAGACTGTGGAATCTTACTGGTCTTTTTTCTCCTAGAGCAGGATGTGGATAGGACTATATGTGAATGCAAGCATATGCTATTTGTTCCAGGTGAGTGAGGACACTGGTGTCTCTATCTCTCTCTCTCTGTCACTGCTGAAGGGCCTACCAAGTTGTATCTTTTTCCCTTTCTCAGAAAAGACCTTGTATACCAGAAACCACGTTGTTCACAAATGAAAAACTAGCCTGGATGGACTGATTAGCTAATAAGCAAAACAGCAAAACAAAGTATACCCTGCCTATCAAGTGCAATTAAATCCAAATCTTTTGGAAAGATTTCCTATTATTGTTCCTTTGCTGGGGCTTAAAGGAAGCAAAAACAAACAAATTGCCCCCCCCCATCATTTATAAGATTTCCTCAAGATTTTCTAGAGTTGTGATGTCAAACTGTAGATTGTTGCTTATATACCTATTTATTCTGTTCATCCGTTGATTTTATTAACCTTAAAACTCTTGAGCAACCTTAACTCATTTATCTTCATCATGCTCCAGTGAATAGAGGAACGGACGAATGTTTTCTACAATTTACTAGTAAAGAAGCTAAATCTAAAATAGCAGGATTCACAGTCATAAAGTGGCACCCAGGACAGCATTGTTCACTATTCTTCCTTCTCTGCTTAATTCTGGATTCTCCTGCTGCTCTACAATGTTTCACCTGGCAAAGATAGAGTCTCTGGGGAAAAAAAAAATTCTCAAATCTGGCTTTACATTGATATCACCTGGGAAGCTTGTAAAACCACTGTAAAGCTCAGGTCCCACGCACCCCTGAGGTTCTGATTTAACTAGTCAAGGCTGCAGCCCAGTACTAGCATATTTAAAAAGCTCCCTAAGTGATTCCAATATCTGACCTGGATGGATAAAGACCAATCTAGGGCTGGGTTTCTCAACTTTGGTACTATTAACATTTTGGGCTAGAAAATTCTTTGTTGTAGGGGGCTGTCCTAGGCATGGTAGGATGGTTAGAACATAAAGTCAGCCCCAGCTGGGAACCACTGATGTAGGGGACTGGAAAAGCCAAATGTGGTAGATCCATGCTCTAGAATAAATGACGCAGCTTTCAGGCAATGAACCAGGAGCGTATAGCTTAAAAACATGGACCGAGTAGAAAACGGGAGGAAAGAGAATGATATCAGACTACCATTTATGCCAAATGAAAACACCTGTTCACAAATGACGCTGTAATTTTCAAAAATACAAAATTGTGCAGATGATCGGGTTTGTGGGGTGGGAATGGAGATGATGGGTGCAGATGATAAGCCTCTGATGGTTTCTAAGAGGGAATTTATATGAAGATGGGACAAGAAACTCTGGTTCAGGATCAACTCATTCCCACCTAACCTGAATCTCTTCCCAAAAAACTCAAGCCCCTTTCCCTTTATTTTTGTTTAACCAAAGAGGTTGGAGATCACACTCGATGCTGAAGGTAGTGACAATATCGAAGGAAAATCAGTAGGAATGCTTGAATTTCACCACCCCTAAAAAGAAAAGCTTTCATAAATGTTCTTAGATTCATGACCTGTAAAATGTAGATAATTATACTCACTTCAAGGCTTTGAGGTAAAGACTGGATGAAATAATGCCTAGGGAAACATTTTGAAATGCTAAAGCTTTATACAATGTTAAAAGCTTTCTTTATAGCAATCATCTTTGAAGAAATAAGTTCTACTATGTTATAAGTGACAAACTAAATAACCAACAAAGGTTTTCCTAGATAAACGACAATTAATATCTTTTTTATTTGAACAATTCTTTTCTCTAGTCTATATGAAAGCATAAGCAAGAATTTGAAGCAATTAACTTTCTGAGAAGTCTACTAGAATATAAAACATTAGTGCTTTTTGCTAATTAAAATGAACAGACTTCAAGGTTCACAAACCAGTACTATTTAATTCCAACATTTTATGTATTTCTGATTCTATGTAAACTGGGACTTTCAAAAGCTTTTTAGGATGTCATATCCCTGTTTGATGAAACAGGAAAAAAATTATTAAAAAAAAAATACAAGTTTGCCCCATTTTGAATCCTTCTCAAGGACTCTCTGACTTGTAAACAGTAAAAAGTATGGTAAAAACAAAAACAAAATAACACTTTACAAACCATAATTTAAATATGTTAACATTAGTGTTTTTAAAGGGTTCACCCTTTTTAGCCTATCAAGTTCATTTGATCTTGGAATTGAAATAAGATATTGAATGATTTAGAATTAAGATGAACCAATTCAGGTAACAAATTTTAAATCCTGTATTATAGTTTGGATGTGATTTTTTTCCCCTAATATTTGATGCTGAGAGTGAAAGCATGGCATTTAATTTTAGCTTTCTGAGGGTTCAGAATAAAGTTTACAATTTTCCAAATTCCATGTAATGCCAGGGTTTATCCTAGAGTGACTAGTTTTCTTCTTAACAAAGCACTAAGTAGGCACTTCCTTCTCAAAACTCACCTGCTATAAAATGGGGAAAGTCTCTGCATTTTAGATCAACTGTTTTCATGCTAAATCTCTATTTACTGGCACCAGGATTTTTAAGTTAAGAGCTGAGACTGAAAAAAAAAAAAAACCCCCACTGTACAGAAGACAAGAAAATAGCTCTATTTGTCTTTTCCTAAATACTGTCATGCAATTTGCTCTGGGCAGCTTGGAAAATCTGGCAATATCTTTGGCAACCCAGCTGTTTCCTGGTTGGTGTGGTGGTTGTAGTTCCTACACATTCAGCTCACCCTTCTCCCTACAGCACTTCCCTAGAGCATTTCTGACCTGTTTTAGGGGGTCCTTTCCCATCCAGGTTTCCAAACAGTCCCCCAACTGCTCTAAGAACCCAAAACAGCAGGGAGTGAGTGGGAGAAGGTGGCCAGCTACACAGCTTAGGGAACCTAAATCGGGGGGGGGGGGGGGGGGGGGGGCGGTCACGATGTTGTAACTACGGTTGCAGAGGGAAAGTGTTCAGTGCCCTATGCAATTATGCAGGGAACTGAGTATGTGCCTGAAACTGTGCTGCCCTGGGTTACAAGCAAGAAAAAAAAAAAAAAACTGGTCCCTGTCCTCTGAGGTCCCCAGGATCTCAGCTCCTGCAGGCAGGGCGCTCCTTGAGTGGGTCCCGAGGAGCCTACCCACCTCTGCCTGGTGATGAGGTTGATGTAGTGTCGCAGCGCTGAATAGTATCTGGCCATGTCCTCTGCCGGCGCGTCCTCTCCTGGGTTGTCTGGCTTGGAGGGGTACGCCTCGGCCAACGCGCCCAGGCACACAAGCAGGGACAGGGCGAGGGTCATTCCGGATAGCCCCAGTCGCTTGCTACCCAGCATCTGCCGGCACAGAAGAGAAAGCGGAGAATAGTGGGGTTTGAAAGGATACATACCTCGAACCTCCCTCCTGTATGTCCCTCGCCACCCACACCCCGCTACCACTCGAAAGGGAAGTGGAGGGTGGTGAGCACCGCGCCGCTTACTAAAGGCACCATCTGCCCTGCCCCACCCTTCTGCTCCACGCGAAAAGTCCGCGCAAATTCGGTCCAAGTCGCTGCGCGGAAGAGTCACGCAAGGAGAGGTGCGAGGCGTGGGGGCAGAGCTCGCCTGAGCCAGTTTAGATAGTTTACAAACACAAGTAGAAGTTCCTTCCCGTGGGGTGAATAATTGTCACTTTCCTACCCTCCTCCCCAAACCCCGGCCGGAGGAGAAAAGTTTCTTCTCTAATACTTTTGGTCTGTCTTTGCTGCAGGACATCGGAGGTTATGGCTGAAGATTCCTTCGGGGTGACAATTTGGGAGAGAGGGGAGAGAACTCCCCGGGCAGGGCAGTCTCAGATCGGATCCCAAGGATCCGGGAAAGTGGCAGGGAGCTTCCAAACTCCGGGGAAACCTCCTTCCAGGCGTCGACCTCCGAGGAAATGGGGTTGGGGGTCGCGTTCCCCTTCACATCCTCCAAAAGATAACCCAAAGGGACCGCGCGGCCGGGGAGGGGGAGGGGAGGGGGCGGGAGCAGGGCGGGTGTGCAGTCGGAAAGGACCCGAAGGAGCAAGTGGAATTTAGCCTCCAAGAGAGGTCACCGCGCGTCGGGGCAGGAGAGGACCGAGAGAGGCGCGCAGGGATTGGGGAGCCGGGCACGACCCTCCCGTGGCCCCAGAGCTCCTCCGAGGGTGAGCCGGCGCGGTCCCCCAGCTCCCGCCCCAAGCCGAGTGGGTCGTGGCACTCACGGTGGCTGGCGGGCGGGCGGGTGTGGCTGGGCGGCGAGGGCCGGGCAGTCGGGTGCGCCTCTCCAAGGGGTGAGAGCCAGCGGACCTGGTGTGGAGAGCGGGTCGAAACAGGGCTTTTATGGAGCTCCCTCACCGCGGCAGGAGGGGCCTCAGGCAATCACGTTCGGGTGACTCCCACCCCGCCACTTCCCGCCCCCGAGTGGCGGGGGACGGGGGGAGGGGGCTGGCGCCGCAGTCGCGCCAGCGGCGGCTCCTGTAGCCACCCACACCCCAACTCTCCGACCCCAGACCCTGCCCGGGGAGGGGGGCCTGGAGAGTTGCGAGCGTGGGCGCGGGACCAAGCCGACGTCCGAGCCCCTGCCCTCCGGCCGCGCCCAAACCCGGCTTTCCCTCAGACCCCGTCTAACCTTGCCAGAGATGGAAGCAGCTCAGATCGTCTTTGTCGCCTGCCACTGGAACCCCAACCCGCCAGAGTAGGGGGTACATGAATCCTCTATTTGATGGAGCATCTCCGGGACCCGCGCGGAAGTGGCGCGGGGCGCAATGCCTGTGCGCTTTCGAGTGGAGACAACTTGGGGCGCAGATCTTCCTGCGCGGAAAGCAGGTCCGGGGCGCCTGCTCCAAATCCTGAGTTTAGGGGCTCCCAAAAGGCCCCCTCCTGCTTCCAGGGTCTGAGAATGGGCTTCCGTGGCTTCGGCCCCTTTCCCCAGCTTGTGTTTCGAGGGGATCAGCCCGCTCCAAGTACTCGCCCAACCGCTAGGAGCCCTGCTCCATCGGGACCCAGAGTGTGGCGTCCGAAAAGACCTCAGAAATGGGACACGGTAAACCCACTTGCTCACTTTGCTGGGAACGAGAGGCGTTTTGACCGTCTGGAGACCCATTAAAGCGCCATGGAACGAAAAATTCTGATCCAAAGCTACTGGCTAATTAAACGAACAGGAATTTCTTCTTTGTTAGCCCTTGGATAGTTACAAATACGCACGTTAACGTTGATTAAGAATGTGGGTTCTGATTGAAATCAAACAGGTTAAGAAAAGAAGAGAGAGAGAGAGATCACCATTAATTTGCACATCACATTAAACCTGTTGAATATGAATATGAAAGACGCAGAAACCATTCTTACAGAATCAGGATTTTATGTCCTAAAAGTTCCCTAAATGAAAGCTCCTAGAAGTCAGACTCTTTCTGAATAAAATGTTTAGGAAATTAAAGTGTTAAGTTACAGGCTGTTTTAATGTTAAAATGACAAGTGATTCTGTTAAATTGACACTTTGTTTTTGTTCTGTTTCCACCACACTGAGTTAAATATCAATTAATGTGTGGCAAGCTCTGAGCTCTCCCTGCCCTGTGGTGTGTGTGAGTGTGGTGTGTGTGTTACAAATTTTGAACACCACCTCCCTTTCACTTAGGTGAATGCTTCTCTTTCCATATTGCACAAACTTATGACACGGACACAAATATCAGGGCTCTCAGAGTGGCTTCAGGGTTCTTAATGTCTGGTAAAGTTAGAACAAAGCACCTTCTCACTTACAGCTCTTTCTTGATCAGAGGAAAAAGCTCAGTCCACTTTTCAATAGATAATCTTATTTTTAGAGTGTATCACAGATAACACATCAGTCAAAACTTTGAAGGAGTCAATGAATTTGGAAGAAATCCCTTCTAAGGAGATGCACCATTCTTGAGGGGAGAAGACTGTGTTCATTTGATTAATTTAGCTTACAATAATGTCACTGGTATCCAAAACTAAGAGCTTATTCTCAGGGTTCAGCATTTGGAGATATATTCTTACATCCTTATCCCACTGGCCTTGGGCTATGAATATTACATCTCTTCTCTCGGGTGTTAGCTACATTAGCTTCTATAGTTTTCTATGCTTCTACATGTAAAGATATACTTACAGCTTATAAATTTGCTTGCGTTTGTTATAAGACACAAAGCAAAGCCAAAACTCCTAAAAATCAAAAGAACAGTTGCTCACCCCAGCATCTCCTTCTAGTTGCTGAACCATTTCTCTCCTGTGTTTCAAAATCAAGTTTATTTATTTAGTTATATGTATATGCATCCTTAGCAGCTTTACTGAGATACAAGTGAGATATGCTAATCTACAAATGTTTAAAATATTCCATTGGTTATATTCTTATACTCTGTGAGGTCATCACCACATTCAAGGTAGGCAACATATACATAACCACCAAAAGTTTCCTCATATCCCTTTCGTGTCAACATTTATGCTACTTCCTGCCTCTCACCCAGGCAACCATTTTTATTAATTTCTTATGCATCTTTTCTGACTTTTTTATGAAAATAAAAGCAAAACTGAATATATGTTCTATTTTTCCTTTTTTGTAAGCCGAAGAAACATACATACTGTTCAGCACCTTAATCTTATTTAATACTATATCTTGGAAATCTTTCCATTTAGACCTTAAAAGATTATTAACTTATCTCAAGCCCCTCTCCTCTCCTTCCAGGATGGAGGAGTGGGGCTGAAAGTTTCAAGTTCCAATCATGCCTTGACTTTCCGGTGACCAGCCCTCATCCCGAAACTATCTAGAGCGCCCCCCCCCCCCCCCCCCCCCCCCCCCAGCCACCAGCCATCCTGTCAGCAAACAGACACTCTTCTCACTTTAGACAGACCAAGGCTCTTAGAAGCTCTTGTCAGGAACCAGGTTAACCACCAAATATTAGAACAAAAGATACTCCTAGCACCCTTATCACTCAAAAAATTACAAGAGTTTTAGGAACTCTAGACCAGGAACTGGGAACAAAGACCAAATGTATTTACTATACCACAGGTGGTCAGATCAGGTCTCATTGAAAAGGTGACACTGAGCAAAGACTTGAAGAAAATGAGGGAATAAGCCAAGCAAAACAAAACAAAACAAAACAAAACTGAGCAGAATATCAGAGGCAGAAGAAAACCTGATGTAAAGCCCCTAGGGTGGGTATGTGCCTGGCATTTTCCAAGATGAGCAAGGAAGCCATTGTGGCTGGAGCAAAGTGGGAGAGGAAGAGGATAGTAGGTGAGGTCAGAGAGGAGTGGAAGAAGAGAGATCATCCAGGACTGTGTACATATTTTTGTGCTTATATAAGTGAACTAGAGAGTCATTGCAGGTTTTGAAGCAGAGAAGTGATATGATCTGACCTATATTTTTAATAGAGTCACTCTCACTACTCTGTTGAGAACCTGATGAGCAGCATGAGTGGAGGTACAGAGGCCTGTCTGGAGGCTAGTAGATTAATCCAGTAGAGACATCATGGTCACTAGGACTAAGGTGGTGGCAGGAAAGAGGTGAGAAATGGTTGGACTCCAGATATATTTTAAAGGTAGAGCAAAGAGTGTAAGAGAAAGAGGAAGGAAGGAAGGAAGGAAGGAAGGAAGGAAGGAAGGAAGGAAGGAAGGAAGGAAGGAAGGAAGGAGAGAAAGAGAGAAAGAAAGAAGAAAAGACGAAAGAAACAATTTACTGTTATCAAGATTGAAGAGGGGGAAATCATTACAAGCCTCACAGACATTAAAAGGATAATAAGCAACTTAAATAAAAGGATAATAAGGAATGTTATAAACAACTCTCAAATATAAATTCAACAACTTAGATTAAATGGAATAATTTCTCAAAAACCATAAATGACCAAAACTTAGCTATGATGAAAGAAATAGCCTGAATAGTATTATACCTGGTTCAGATTGTTCAACAGATTCCAAGTGAACCCAAACCCTCCTCTTCTCTCAAAGACAAGCTGCTTTAGGCAATAATTTCCTCCCTGCCCTCCCTACCTGTCTGTCTCCTGCTTCCCTCTGGAATATACATGGAAAGGCATGAGAAAACAGGCAAAGTAGGAGTTCATCATATTTGTTCCTTCCCTGTTTACACTCTGTGTTTCTCCCAGCTAGTAAAACAAATAAACAGAAAATGCCAGTTCTTAGCAGTTTGTCCCAGCTCTATTGTATGAACAGCTATTGTTCTCTCGTGGTAGAGAGAAACGACTGTTTAAAGACCCTCCTGACACTTTTCTTGGCTTCCTTTCCAAATCCCATCCCTCACACCGTCTCCCTACTTCCCTCCAAATTGGGACCATCCACTTTTTCAGAACTTTATGTCTTCATATTTCTGTTCATTGTACTGCTTGTGAAGGAGTCAAGTATAAACTACAACCAATTTCTGGAATGTTCTCTCTGTAGATGGTATTTTTAAACTTACATTAGGAGACTGTGAACCTTAGTTTGGTTGTTTTCTGACTTTCTTTCTTTCTTTCTTTCTTTCTTTCTTTCTTTCTTTCTTTCTTTCTTTTCTTTCTTTCTTTTCTTTCTCTCTCTCTTTCTTTTTAGCTATTCTAACTTATTTTTATGTGCATTTTGTTACATTGGATAGCAGAGAAATTTCTTGATCTTGTATGTTCTTTCCCAGCTTCTCTGTGAAGCTGAAAACAGGGTTCACCTATAGCACTACTTTGATTGCAGTACATTTTTAGCAATGTCTAGAAGTACACGTATGAGATAACTGTGTCAATTATGAAGATTTTTTTGAACAAAATTACCCCAGAATTTATCTGAAACACCCAGATAATTGCAGGAAAATATCATTTTGTTTAAATTTCAAAGTATTCTGATAATAGCTGTAATCCTCACCTCCATTTTGCATGTGCAGGCACATACTGACAATTCCAAAACAGTACCATAGTGCTGAGTTGAGACTGGCCTTGTGTTTTTCTGACCAGTCACACTTTTGTTTTTGTAATTTATTATGATTATTAGCTCCAGTCCCATGCTTCTAGTCACAAGAACCCATACAAAGCAGAATGCTTACTTCACTGACAAAAGAACCTTAAATGTGATCATGGGAATGACAAGCACATTTCACCTCATTGAAAGCGGATTTTCTAGGAAGACACTGACTTCCTTTCATATACACAGTTAAAGTGCTATGTAGAGAGACCTGCTCCCGAGGCAACAGCAGTGACTACCTTCTAGGCTTATTGAGAGGTCTTATCTTCAGTATGGATAGGGTTGGGTTTGAAGAACATTCCCTTTGTGGTATGAGGATGGATTGTTTCCATTTTAGAGGATGTGGATATTGTGGATTGGATGTGCCTAGAGATCCATTGCACTTCCAGCCTCCCCGGACTCCAGAGGCTTAAATGTGGCCATCTGTTTCCTAGCCTCCCTTGCTCCTAAGATGCAGATGTTATTTAGCTCCAATCCAGTTACTTGAGAGCTTGCCTCAAAATTGAGTTGTAACACTGAGATATCCTATATTCTCCAAGTATATTATTAAACATAAAAAAGTTTTAAATAGTTATGAAAGAACTAAGTTATGTGGGGAGAGAAGTAGGCTGCGAATATCCTGCTTGTAACCCAAACGGAGGTGGAAGCAGTGTGGTCTGGAGCAGATGGCTCTGATGGAATATTCTAGATTCTGGAGCTTCCTAACTGAGGCAAAGGTAGCAGCATTCTTGATGGGCTGTTTCTGTGGTGAGGTTTTGAGGGGGAGTTGTTTCTGGAAACTCAACATAGGGTGTACTGTTTTATCACTTAATCCCAAAGAGTTTATCCTTTAATGAATTCTTTTCTGCATGAAGCAACTGGAACAGTTTCAAGACCTGAAATAAGAACTCTGACCACCTGCAGGACCATGGGAGAAACAGTGCTAAGTTAGAAATCTTGCGACTACATATTGGGTCTCCTGAGTCTCAGAGATGGAAAATGCAGGCCTCCATGAAGTGTTTCCCCTCATCCAGCTCCTTCCATGGGTCCATTTAAAATAATGGAGAATGGTCCTGTGGGAAATTTAGGGCAACATTCTCAGAGATATAAGCTATTGGAATGGAAGCTGGGGTCTCATAGTGTGAAGGTACATAGAGCCATAGAACTCCCTCAACTTACCAACAGGAATGTCATCTCAGAGCATTTCTCCGAACCTTCTTTCTCAAAGGATATTCTCTTGGGATGGTTCAAAAGTAATAGAGAATGTATTAGTAATACATTCTGAAAGTAATAGAGAATTCAGTTTCAGTTTTCTAAAAACACGAAGAAGATTTATAATCTTACAAAATAAGAAGGCCAAAGATAAGGCACCTCTACTGAAAGTTAATTCTGCAGCTCAGTTATGTCAATAAGAGCCAGGATGGCTTTGATTTATGGACCAGCTCCCCCATGGTTGTTAGATTTCCACCCTAACTCAGGTTGCATACAAACACATTGACATCCTTTCAAAGACAGTAATTTTTTTACTTTATCATTCGTTAATGAACTCTCCACCCCCACTCCCCCGTCTCCTCCTATTATAAAAACTATAGCAATAAGTAACTTTGGACATCTGTCTTTGTTCATATGTATAGATTTAACTGTTGAAGTCCTGGAAATGGAATTTCCTGGTCAAAGCAAGCATGCATTTGGAATGTTGGCAGCTCTTATCAAATTGTCTTCCCAAGAACTGTATCAATTAACAATGTGTGAGAGGGTATGTTTCCTCAAAGAGGGGTGTGCTTTTACAGAAGATGTACAGGGGTTGCTACTGTAAAGAGTGGATCAGAGGTACCTGGGGCTAAGCAGAGGAATATGCTTGCTTAAATTTGTGGCCTCTCCATCTGGCCTCGGGACAGAATGAAAGAGACTGTCTTTCCAAATTGAAAACCCATGTTTGCAGCCAAAGTACTGGGCTCTTTGTGGTTTGCTCCATAGGACTGGAACCCAAGGAAAGTGAAAACTGAGCCACAAGGCAAAGCAGGTTAATGAATGGACCCCAAATAAGTCTAGAGAATTCTGTTGTTTCTATTAAGCTGATATAAGTTATGGAACAGCTGTTTTCACAGAGCTTCCAAACTCTGATGAGCTCACCAGAAGTGTTTTTCAAAATACCAATGGGTCTAATTGTTTCAGTGTTAGTTCAAGGAAAATTGGTTTTATCTTCAAATAACGTTAAAGTTCAAATGTTGAAATACAACTTTTCCCCTTATGGAATTCCCCTTATGGAATTATGGAAGGTTTTGCATAATTGGGAAGTATAAAGACTTACACTTTATAAATATATTTTAGCACCTTTGCTAAAGGTGTTTTATCTTCTGTGTTTTATCTTCTTTCCTTCCAACAGGCCACAGGCTACCTTCAGGCCCCACTGTGACAACATTCCTAGAGCAGTGTGGTTTGCAGGCATGTTTTTACCCTGGTACTTCCTTTCCCATACCCTTTGATGGCCATTTTATTTTATTTTTAGGAGATAAACTAGGATAGATGGCCCCAAATATAGTAATGACATCCCTGAATCATAGTGCCTTGATCAGTTAATGTTGGAGAGTTATCTCAGACACAACCACAGGTCACATTCTGAGCCTTCAAACCCACTCCATACAAACTCAGCTTTTCAGATCTAGATAGTTTTCTTACTCTCTTCAACTGGGCCTCTTGGTAACCCATATCAGCTTTCTCAATGAACTCAATTAGCAGGTGAACTACCCTACTGAAATTTATTTTAGCATACATTTGCCATATGCTATGGACATTCTTGATTCATAAATTGAGATATGTTAGGATTAGGTTTTGCACAAGTACCATAAAACCTGATGAATGAGGACTTACCCAAAGGAGGGACTTATTTACTCCATGTGAAATGAAGTCTTGATTTAAGCAAATCAGGGCTCATACAGCACCTTAAAATGCCACCAAGGGAAGAGGCTCTTTCTCTTCCTGCTCCATCATCCTGAGGATGATTGATATACCTTCAGCATCAAGCTCAAATTCTGGTCAGGGAGAAAGAAGAAACAGAAGAAGCATAACCAACTAACCTGAATTTATGTCTTACTCACCAGGTCTCACATGGCCTCAACTAGCTGCAAGGGACTCTAGCAAGGTAACTTTTAGCTTTCTAGCTTCTCTGGTAGGGAGGCAGGGAAGGGAGGGTCTCAAGTGAGCCAGTTTACACTGTGTACCTAGTAAGCTTGTGCTTTCTGGAATCTGGTCTTACTCATTCCAGATTTTTTGTTTGTTTGTTTTTTGTTTTTTTTGTCATTGATCACTGAGAGACAAGAGCTACCACTTCCCCTTCTGCTGTTGCAATGGCACAATGAAGACCAAGGTGTAAACAGACTTTGTGTTTTGCTTAGAATCTTTCCTAAATAACAGAATGAGCACAATGACCAGATGTCAGACAGCCTGCATTTTCATCTTGTGTTATTTATCCTAAAATGTCTCATCACTTCAGCTCTCTGAGTCCTAGTCTCCCATCTATAAAATGGAGGAATTGGGCTTCAACCTTCCATTCTTCCCCCTGGCATAGGATTGCAAATGTCTGCTTTAAACCAGCTCTCTCCCATATTACCATCAGGAATTGCAGACGCCTGGCCAAGACAGGAGAACTCACCATGCTGCCCATCATCCTAATCTCCTCTATCTCCTGGTAATCTGATAGGACCTCCCGGCACTTGGTCAAGGAAAACTGAGGGGTGTTTAATAAGAAGGTAGGACTTGTGTCGTGAACTATGTTTCTCATTGCCCCTGTGTGACTTGTGCTTTAAAGGTATGAACTAGTCCAGTCTTTCTTACTGGAACTGCAAGCCCCTCTTCAGATAGTTGTGGCTTCTCTGGGATCACAAGAATAACCCAGACGTCAAGCCACTGAAATGGTATTATCTACCAGCTTTTCATTGCCTCTTGGCCCAGCATGTTCCAAAAGGCTGCCTTAGAGGCAGAGCCTCCACTCTTGACATAAGAAGACTTTCCCAGGCCTGCACCTGTAAGTATAGCCCCTACTTAAATCTGTGAAATATCACTGAAGATAGAAGTATCCCTGTATTCAAATGAACACAACTACTATAACTCCTCTAAATAACTTGGCACTCATCTGGGGGCATGGGGCTTATGGTTAATTTTCAGATATTTTCCACAATGATTGTCACTGGTTTCTTCTTGCAACTTCATTAGACCAGGCATTTTTTACTTTGTATCTAGTTTACCTACATCACAGATATAAAGTGGTTGGTCACATAAATTCTGTTTAGCACAACTTAGTCAGAGGGTAGGCTTTAGTCAGAGGATCCCTTTAGACCATGACTATCCTGTAAGAAGTTCAAGCCCTCTCTTCTAGTGGGTAGTCCATAAGAGAAGGTGGGCATGCAAGACACATTAGTGCAGGACTGATCAGAGACTATGTCTCCACACACAATGGGTTCAGAGGGTAACAGGCTGACCCTGTGGGTGGGAGAGGAGGGTCCTCTGCAGCCATGGCTTTGGGGACAGCCTGGGGCTGAGTGCTGAGACTCTTGGAATCTCCTAGAACGTTCTCACTTCCTCAAAATAGGTGGCTCCACCCTTTCCTCTCTGGCCCATTATGTTTATCTGGAACTTTCCATGGCATGGGGGGAGAAGTCAAAAGTGGGATAGATCAGACTCCTCTGAAACGATACATCTGAAAATTTTAGTCTCGTGCTGCCTTTTTTTTTTGTCTGACAGTCTGAAGAGACAGAGAACAAAGGAGGTCCTAGCAAGAGTTCTTGATAAGGTGCTCGTAGATGGAATTCAGGATGTCTATGAACTTGAATGAAAAAATGTCTTTGTTGTCACTACTCTAACTAAAGTTTAGTTTTTCCTTCATTTAGGAAAGTGGCAATGGCCACAGCCATGTTAGCAGTTCCTCTGACTTGGACATCAATAGAAATTATAATAAGTTTCACATCACATTGAGGTTGAGGCAGAAACCTCAAAATAGCACTACACTCATGAAACTTTGAAAGTGTGCTGATTATTAGACCCACCACTAGCTTTTAGTAAAGGTCATTCATGCATTAATAAAGAAGTGTATATTTGATTATATCACAAATATTTGACAACTGTATTTTGATAGTAAACTTTTCTTTGTAATCCTGTGTTTTTTGTTACACATGTAAAAACATTTTTATAAGAAAGGATTTCATGGCACAAAGCAGTTCACTGCACAAAAATAAGTTTAAGGACCCCTGTCCTGGGGATACAATTTGTAGAACACATATTGAATATAGATGGAGGAAAAACACACTTTAAAATTGAGAGAGATTACCTCGCTAACTAGAGTACAATAGAACTAAACGTAAACCAGTATGCAAAAAGTATTTTAATCTAACCGTACTACTCCAGACCTCATTAGCATGTGGATATCAATGGGGTCATGTTAAAACTACATTTCCTCTGTACTTGCCACCTAATGCCATGTCTCTCACTTTCCCCCATATCTCTGTTTTTAAAGGAATTCCTGAAAGTGTCTTTTGTGAGTTCATCCACAATCTTCTCATATTCTTCCTCTTTCACTCTTGTTCAAATTTATGCCCCAGAAACCTCTGGGTGGGGAGGGGGGAAGACGGTCCATCACCACCTCCTCAACACTCTGGGTACCTTCTTTGAGACCAAAGATTATCTCCTAAAGTTCCTAAATCCCAAATCCCCATTTGGATAGGGAAGTGCCACATTCCTTGAAATTCTCTACCTTACTTCAGTGAAGGAGGGAGCATATTCTCCTCCTCACTCTATACCCAGCTCCAGAAGTTGGGGCTTCCTTGACTCAAACAGTCAATTAGGGGGTTAGGGATTAATGAAGGGGGAAGGTAACATTGGGGAAGAACTAGATGAAGAATGGGATATATCCCTTGTGAAAGGTCTGAACCTTAAAAAAGTTCTCAGACTTGAGTCCACAAACAAGTCTTCAGGAAACCACATGCCAGACACTATCCTGTTCAATCCCCGCCCCGCCCCCCCCCCCCAGTTCCTTCTCATTCCAGTTCACAATCCTCTTTTCTTTGAGCCTCAAACGATGAATTAACTCATTCACATGGATTCTTGACAGGCCTCTGCCCTTCTGATCTATCAGACCCACTAATATCTAAACCAGCAAACCCCATATGCTAAACGTTTCTCCTCTGCCCCTCCAGACCCAGCTTTACCATTTTCTAGGAACCCTGCTTGCACCCAGGGTGCCTGAACATTATAAATAGCATCAACAGGTGCCCCCAACCCTTGATTCTGACAGAAGATGGTTCAGTCATTGGGAGATAATCGGGAGATAATCAGGAGATAATAGGGAGAAGAAGAAGAAGCAAGGGTCTTTATTTCTTCCAACTTGCTCCCTGCCCAGTCACCATCAGCTGTAGACACCTTTAGTGAAGACATGGCATCTATTAGGTAGCTTTCTCTTAGATCTACAGGTAAATTTCTCTGGATTCTGGTAATAACTCCTTTCTCTTACCCTTTGGCCTAATGGGTAAGAGCCCTTGCTGTTGCTGACCTCGGAGTACAAGCCCTTGCTTCACTTAACCCTGCCTGCACCTGTATAAGCAGTTCCTCTACTGAGCTCTCCTCAATTCCCCATGTGAGTATGCTGCCTGCTGCCGAGATCCCTACTGATCCACTTGACTGCATCACCTCGGCTGCAAATTTTAAACTTTCCATCTTGTCCCTGTTGTGTAGGAGGAAAACAAAAGAAAACGATATTGCCCCGCCAGTTCTGTGATGGTGCTCTGTCCTTCATGATATATGTCGCAGTCAAAAGACAAGGCACTGGCAGTACATCTCCTGCCCAGTGACCTGTAAGCATGAGCCACATAGCCCCCGTGCAGAGACTGACTCCTAGCTGTGAGCCCCAGTGACAACTATGCAGAGTTTTCTGTATCCTTATCTTCCTCTCAGTACAGACTTCCCAGCATGGAAAGGACTGAATTAGACCCCTAAAAACAGCTCTGACTGCTGAGATCAAAGAGGGAAAATTGGACAGAATAAAAAACACAGATTATAACATCACCAAAAAGGCCAGGAAAGAGCCTACTCAATATTGTGGGAATGATGTTCCCAGAACCTAAGACTGGAGAACACTTCAGAGTTTGTGTGCCTGAGTCAATCCCAGTAAATGGTTCTGCTGCTCAGATAAGCTTATTTCTAGAACTACATTTCATGAATCACTCACCTTCCAGAAATCTTGTTGCAAAAGTGATCATTTCTGTCATCATTCCCATCCTTGTGCATGATGAACACCTTCACTGCAGGAAAGACATTGTGATCGGTGCTCCCATGGGGGTAGGAAAAAGTAGGGAAATTTTAGTGCTGCCCAGATGGACTCTGGTGTCATTGATCAAGCGAAAACAGTAATGCCTAAAGCAAAACAGACAGAGGCACTGAGAATAAACATTTATTTCAAAGCAGTAGTCTTTATGAAATATGCATGATATGGCTAGCTGGTAGTATAATGACTGTTGAAATATTTCTCCACCTATTTGCAAATCCATCAATCACATTATGAAGTGGCACTGTGGGCAAAACAAAAAGGAATAATGACAATTAATTGGTGTCCACTGTGTATTAATCATCGTACTTGAACACATACAATTCTAATGACAGCACTACGAGATAAATGTTATTATCCCCATTTTACTGAAAAGGGAACAAACTCGGAAAGATTATAGAATCTGTCCAAGAGCACATAATAAGGGACAGGGCAGGAATCCAATTGTGAGCCTTAAGCTAAAGTGAGTGATTGGACCTCCTGACTATATATTTGAGAAAACAGGACTGAGTATACAAAATGTATCATTGCTATAAATTATGACTGAGCCAATACAAGGTCCAAATGAGGTGTAAGGAAAATAAACTTCACACTACTCAGGAGGAGAGGGAGTTGTTGCTTCTGAGGCAGCCACAGGGATATGAGATTTGAGCTCAACTTGGAATAGTGAAGAAGGTTTGGAGATGGGACAAGTGGTGTGGGTCAACTCACAGGCATGGAAAAGTACCAGTTTTGAGCAAGTATAGCAGCTTGGCTGGGGGCAAGGGTTCACACAAGGAAGTAATGGGAAATTAAGCTGGAGAAGAAAACCAAGAGATCAGCTATGAGGGAAATGACTGTAAGTCTACAGTGATTAGACTTCACGCTGTTGGAAAGGAGATGTGAAATGATCAAGCAATGTTTTAGAAAGACTGACCAGGTAGTGCTATGACAGAGGCCTGGAGAAGGAAAAAGAGCATGCCTGGAGTTATGGAGCCCAGGAAGAAGGCTGCAGTGGTCATCAGGTGCGAAGGGAGAGGGGCCTGGATCCAGGCGGTGGCAGTGAGTATGAAAAGGAGGTATGAGTGAAGAGTCATTTTGAAGGAAAAAATCAAGAGGATATGGCAACCAATTCATACTAGTCACAACTACATATTATTAATAATAATAATGGCTGGGGCACCTGAGTTGCTAACTTGGTTAAGCGCTGACTTTAGCTCAGGTCATGATCTCACGGTTCGTGGGTTTGAGCCCCATGTCAGGCTTTGTGCTGACAGCTCAGAGCATGGGGCCTGCTGCTGATTCTGTGTCTCACCCTCTCAAAAATGAATAAAAACACTAAAAATAATAATAATAACAGCTAACATTTATTCATTTGTTCATTTCCACAAATATTACTTAAATGTCTTCTTTGTACCAGGCACAGTTCTGAGTATATGTAAAGAACATGACAGACAAGGCTGCTTCCCTCATGAAATTTATATGCTGATATACAGTAAATAAACATACAACAAATAAATAAGTAGAGACACAACAAACAAATGAAATGGAATTGCAGGTGGGCAATTTGTGCAATGAAGACATATGAAAGAGGGTTATGGTGCTAGACAGTGAGGGGTGGGGGTCTTAGGTCAGAATAGATGTCCCTGAGTTTGAGACAGGTGAACAGAGACTTGAATGAAGCCAGGGAATGAGAAAAGCCCTGCAGGCAGAGAAGGCAGGAAGCACAAAGGCCCTGAGGCAGCTGCATTCTCCCCGTGATCAGAACAGCAGGACCAGGGTAAGGAGAGGAGACTAGGAGTGAGGCTAAGGGACAGCAGGGGCTGCATGGTGAAGCCTTGCAGACCATGGCAAGGGCTTTATACTATTTTCTAAATGAGGTAGAGATTGAAACATTTTGAGAAAGGGAAGGACATGATATGATTTACATTTTTATTTTTTTTTACTTTATTATTATTATTTTTTAGTTTATTTATTTTGAGAGAGACAGAGACAGTGAGAGTGGGGAAGAATCAGAAAGATGGGGAGAGAGAAAGAGAATCTCAAGCAAGTTCTGAGCTACCAGTGCAGAGCCTGATGCAGGGCTCAAACTCACAAAACCATGAGATAATGACCTGAGCTAAAACCAAGGGTTCAAAGCTTAACTGACTGAGCCACCCAGGTGCCCCTGATTTACATTTTAAAAAATATCATTCTGAGCACTTGATGAGCGCTGACTACGCAGTTAAGGGTACAAGCGGGAGACCACCCAGGAAGTTGTTACAATAATCTGGGTGAGAGATGCTGGCAGCTTGGGCTGGCTGTGAAGGTGATGAGAAGCGGTAGGATTTGGGACATGTTTGATGGTAGAATGAACAGGACCTGGTGGTGGACTGGATGGAGTACATGGAACGTAAACAAGGGAAAAAATCGAGGACGAACCTCTGAGAGATTTCTGCTTTTAGATTTCTTGAAACGTATCTTGGTGTAGGGATTATCATTGGTTTTTTGATTTTCCTACAATCCAAACACCTAATCCTTTAAGAAGTATAGCAGACTCTGCCTCCAAACCATATCCTGGATCTGTCTAGTTCTCACCACCTTCCCCACAACCACCTGGGTCCACACACCATCACTTCGTCATTGGACTATTGCAAAATGTCTCTCAGCCTCCCTACCCTTGCTCTTGTTCTTCCCCAACAAGCAATTCTGTAGAGAATCTAGATTCCATCGGCCTCTGCTAAAACCTTTGTAAGTAATTCCTGAAGTAAGAAGTACTTAGAATAAAATCCAAATTTCTCAGTCGAGTTTACAAAATCTTACCTAATTTGGCCCCCATGGCTTTGCTAACTGCAGCTCACAACACCCCTTCCCTTTTCTCCTTGTGTCTTCAAGGCCCATCCTTCATATGATTCAGCTCTCGCCTTCTATGTGACCTCCTCAGTCAGCCTTCCTGCTCACCCAAGTCACTATTTACTTTATGGGGTTTTTGTTAGTTTGTTTTTGTTTTGTTTTGTTTTGTTTCGGTCACTGTTTACTTTGAAAGGAAGAGTCTAATTTCCTCCCCCTTGAATCTGGGCTGGGCTTCATGACATACTTGAGTAGTCAACTGCAGCAGAAGTGACACTGTGGCACTCCTGAGGCCAGGCTCCTTGCAGTGTCTGCCTGGGTCTCTTGGAACATTCCTGCTTGGAGCCCCGAGCTGCCTTGCAGGAAATCTGGCTCCTCCGAACCCTACCATGCTGGGCAGCCCGTGTGTAGGCACTCTAGGCAATAATCCCAGCCTTCAAGCCACCCCACCTAGGCACCAGACATCCACACAACACCAGCCATCAGTTGAATACCATCCAGATAACGCCATGAGGAGCAGAAGATTCTCCCAGCTGAGCCCTCCCCAAACTCCTCACCTCAAAATTGCAAGATAAAACAGTTGTTTTATTCAGCTACTAAGTTTGGGGAGAGTACGTTATATAGCAATAGATAACTAGAACACCATCATGATATTTTAATTCTTGTATAATACCACTGTCTGATATTTTTCTTGTGTATCTAGTTACTCTATATGCCATCTTTCTACCTAATCGACCATATGTCTATCTATCCTCTTTTTTTTTTTCAACATTCATTTATTTTTGGGACAGAGAGAGACAGAGCATGAACGGGGGAGGGGCAGAGAGAGAGGGAGACACAGAATCGGAAACAGGCTCCAGGCTCTGAGCCATCAGCCCAGAGCCAGACGCGGGGCTCGAACTCACAGACCGCGAGATCGTGACCTGGCTGAAGTCAGACGCTTAACCGACTGCGCCACCCAGGCGCCCCTTATCTATCCTCTTTTTATCTATCATCTGTCTATCCATTTACTGTCTATTTTTCCTCTACTAGAATATCAGCTTGAAAAGAGCAGGGGCCTAATCTGTCTTGTTTATTGATGTATTTCTGATACCTAAATCAGCAGCTGCACACAGGTAAGTGCTCCATGAACTCTGCTGAACAAATAAATCTCAGCATCTCTGGATATCCAACCCCAAAGGGCAGCAAGGGTGAGATGAATACAACACACACACACACACACACACACACACACTTACATGCAGAGAAGAAAATCTAGGTGAGTATTTAAAGTATCATCCTCCAGATTCACAGAGCTGGCAAAAAGCAGAGCCTGGGTTTAAACCCAGAGAATCTGACTTTCTGTCTATACCATAAAATACCTATGCTCTTCTGTAAAATATACAAGAGAGAGGGGACAGTCACTGATATTTCCAAGTTTACAAACCTTAGTAAAACAGGAAAGAAGAAAGGGAAGGAGGGCGGCCGGAGGAAAGGAAAGCCACAGGATCTCTCCCTCATCTTCACATTTTCATTTCTAATTTATCATTTCTAGGGCAGATGACTGCTATGGATTTTTTAAAAATTGTCTGATTTATTATCTTGTTTCTAACTTACTTTATTAATTTTAATAGGTTTTGGCATTCTGATAGTTTTCTTAGTGAATCATATTGATGATGAAAATCTAATTTTTAATTTTCCTGTATGTTTATTGATAATTTCCTTCTCGTTTTATTGAATTAGTTAAAACTTGAAAAACAATATTTAATAATAGCAGTGCTACTAAAGGTATCCTCCTACTCTTAATTTGAGATTTCCTCATTTACTGTGTGCTGCCTGTTTCTGGTAAATGGTCTTTATCAATTTTAAGGACTGTAGTTTTATTTTATTCTTTTTTATATTGTTTTTAAAAAGCTATGATTGGTCCTGAAATTAATCAAGGTCTTTTTAGTATCTATTAATCATGCAGTTTGGGTTCTTTAATTTGCTAATGTAATGAATTATATTGATTGATTTCATTTAGTACTATCCCTATATTCCAGAATAAATTCTATTTTATCATGACTATTATTCTTTGATATGCTAATATTTTATTTTGAAATTCTACATATCTGTTCATAAGCAAAATAATTCTATGGTTTCCTATTTATGTTCTGTCTTTTTAAGATTTTTATATTAAGATAATGCTAGAGTCCCTGTGGTCTGGCATGGTTTAAATAAATATTGAGATGATCTGTCCTTTTAAGATTAGATAGAACTCAGCTGTAAAATCATCTTAGTCTGTTTCTTTTAAATAAAGGGTCTTTAATTATTGTTCCCATCTTTGTTGGTCTGTCCACATTTTATATTGCTTCTTCAATCAATTTTAGTGTATTGTTTTAAACTGAGAAATTATTAATTTCTCCCAGATTTTAAAATTTATTATCTTACATTTACACATACTATTTTTCTTAATATCTACAATCTCTTCAGGATCCATGATTAAATCTTTTTTCCCATTTCTCACATAGTATATTTTAGCTTTTTTAAAATCCTTACTCATACTTGACAAAGGTGATTTTATTGTTTTACCCAAAGAACCAACTTTTGGTTTTATTTTTCCTTTCTACTGTTTTTTCCTGTTTTCCATTTTGCTTATTTCTGCTTTTATCCTTATCATTTACCAATCTTAGCTTCTTGAATTTTATCTGGTTGTTCTTTTTACAACTTCTGATGGTTGAAAAATTTAATTTCCTCTTAGTTTTTTATTTAAAAAAATTGCAGCTTTGGGGCGCCTGGGTGGCGCAGTCGGTTAAGCGTCCAACTTCAGCCAGGTCACGATCTCGCGGTCCGTGAGTTCGAGCCCCGCGTCAGGCTCTGGGCTGATGGCTCGGAGCCTGGAGCCTGTTTCCGATTCTGTGTCTCCCTCTCTCTCTGCCCCTCCCCCGTTCATGCTCTGTCTCTCGCTGTCCCAAAAATAAATAAAAAAAAACGTTGAAAAAAAAAATTGCAGCTCTAAATTTTCTTTTGATGAGAAACTTATCTGTGCTGATAGCCTTTTCTATGAGTTATTTACATTTCACTTCTTTCTAGATAATATATAATTTTAGTTTTAACTTGCTTTTTCATCCAAGGGTTATTTTTCTTTATTCTTCTTTCCCAGATTCATTTGGAAGTTCTACTTTTTTTTTCCTTTCTTCTAGTGGATACTTTTTCTTTTTAGCTGTCAGGATTCAACTTTTATTTCTCTACCAATATGTTAAAAATACTACTAACTACAACTTTACCCAACATGTTTTACTTCCTCACTCCTCCATACATGTTTGGGCCTCTCGATGCTCCCAAGAGAATACAGGAGGATATCACACTGTTCCTTCCTAAATGCTTTAGTTATGTCCCTTTTAGCAAAAGCACATTTTCTTAAATAACCGCAATACCATTTCAACAAACAGAATTAACAGGAATTCTTTCATGCTATCTATCATCCAGCCTATATTCGAATTTACCCATTTGACCCAAAAATATTCTTTACAGCTGGTTTGTCCAAAGTGTAATTCAGTCAAGGATCACTAATTGCATTTGGTTGTTTTGTCTCTGGAATCTCTTTGAATCTGGAATGGAATTCCCACCCCCAACTTTATTTCAATGGTTGTGATTTGTTAGAGACTGGGCCAGTTGAATTATATAACATCCAATCTCCTGGGTTACTTCCTTGTGGTTTTCCTTATGTTTTTCCCTGTATTTCCTATAAACTGAAGTCAGATCTAAAGGCTCAATTAGATTTAGACTAAGCATTTCAGACAAGAGGTTTTCACAGATGGTGCTATACACTGGCCTGTTGCACTACATCAGTGTGCAGATAAAATCTGTCGTCCACTGTTTCTGTTCTACGATCCCCTGTTCACTGGATCAGGACAGCGATAACCTGTTCCTATGTTGTAATGTTCTATTTCCCTAGTTATGACCAGTAGGTAATTTGTGAAATGATATTCCAGTGACATGTAAATATCCAGTCCTCCATTCATCTTTCTCCTAATTGCATTAGCATCCACTGACAATCTTAGCTTGAATGAATTTTTCATTATGGGTTGAAAGATAGCAATTTTCTACTTTTATCATTTATTCAACATTTAAAGTTAGCATTATTCTCTAAGAGGAGCTATCCCTCATCATCAAGGAACTACTGGGTTATTCTAATACAGAAAAGCAGGATAAGTAATTCTTTAATTCCTTCTGCTTCATAACCAATTTTCTGAGGAAGAAGCAGGGCTAGGAACTACTGCCATATATAACTTCCTCTTTTCTAATTAAAAAAACAAGCAAATTGGCATTCTCTTTTGTGTTCCTTCCTTCCTTCCTTCCTTCCTTCCTTCCTTCCTTCCTTCCTTCCTTCCTACCTACCTACCTACCTACCTACCTACCTACCTACCTACCTAGAAAATAAGCAACTCCTAATATCCAAGAATAATCTGACTCTCACAACTGGTCCTCAGCTGTAGCTGACCGATTGATCTAATGATTACAGCTAAGCCATGGTGTTCACCTGTTGGACATAAAGAATCTTGCATAACATCCTCTTCAGACAAAGTCACGTTGCAATCCACAGAATACCACTCTCTTCTCTTAGCTAATATAAGTGACTTCTGCTGCTTTGCTCCATTCTGCTTTTCCTATACATAACACTTATTAAGGTACTCAGTCACAGTATTACCTCCACTTTCTGACAACACCCAATCTAGAACAAATTTCTGCTTCCTTAGACTCACCCACAAATTATCCAACTAAAGGCCAAATCTGAGAATAAGTTCCTTCTAACACCGTTTTATGGAAATGTCTCCTTCAGTGCTCCCCCAAGACTCCTTCCCCATGGTATATATTCTCGCTTGCAAGAGGAAGAAAAATAAATTCAACTTATTCAGGTACAGGTGTTCCTGGTGGTCTTTTGATGAAGGAAATTGAAGAAAAAAACATATTTCATATATGGGGTGTTTCAATATGGTGTTTTTCAATCATTTACAGTTATTTTTCTTTTTGATGCTTAAACTGTCCCAATTCTGTTGGTTGGAGAGCCTTCAAACCAGATTATGTGACTCTTTGACAGAACACCATCAGTCTCTGAAAGCATCCTGTGTTTTGGCATACAAAGATGTCCCAAGCTCACCTGGTATCTTTCCTGCCCCAGATCTGGATAAAATTTAAAAGAGTTATATAAGGCAATGATTTCAAAGATGTGGGAAGTCAAACACTCTCACAGCTTGCTGGTTTAAGTTGAATTTTTACATTTTGGGGAAAAATTCTAAGGTATTTATACTGACATTTAAAGTATTCATACTTATTGACTCAACAATCCCATTTTGGGGAATCTAACAGAAAGAAATAGAAGAAGGAGAATGTAGGCATTTATGCACAAGGATGTTTACTGCAACCCTGCTGGCAGAAGAGTGCAACCTGAATATCCACCCAAGAAGAGACTAAGGAGAAATGGGTACATAATGTAGAGAATATTAGGCGGCTCTTGTTTTAAAAACTGAGCTCCAGCTATAGCCAGAAAATGCACATGAAATACTGATATACAAAAGAAACATGCTGCTGTGTGATATATATATATATATATATATATATATATATATATATATATATATAGCATAGTCTAAATCTGGAGGGAAAAAAATCGCCCCATGCTTGTGTTTTTGTTTGATCATGAAGGAAGAATTTTATTACACTAACTCAGAAGAGTGGGAACGTATCCAAACCATCTCTGATTTGTTTTAGTAGGTAGCAAATACATATTTCTTTTCCATTTACCAAAACACTAACTTTGAGGAAAAATAAACAATAACAAACTAAAAAATGGAATTTGATTTAAACAGTTTTTTTTAATTTATAGGCAATCAATAGGCAAAATAATATAGGCAATAATAAATGGCTAAAAGGATAGCCATTTTAGGGAGAGAGTTTCCGTTTCTTAACAAGGGCCTGGGTTTCTCCCAGGAGGTTATGTCATCAGAACCTCTATCCTAAAATATCCTCTCTGCCATAGTGAGTCCCAGATCTTCCAGTAAGAACTCTTGCGGTGGCTTGGATCAAGCCAGTGGTACTTCTTCACCCACTGTTACAAAGAGAGAAGCACTTGACTCCTTAAACAATGAGGAGAGAAAGTTCACCTTGCAGCATCGTAGACTGCCCCATAACTAAAGTTCACATTTAGCCTTTCACCACAAAATGTACCTACATATGGAAATTTTATGGCACTGGGGACAAAACAACTCTGGATAAAGTATTTAAAGTCATTATATTTTGGTGATTTAAAAATAAATTAACAGAGCATTTCAAAGATACGGGCACTAAAGCTAAATGGAAAAGAAAGCTGAAATGAGAAAAAGGTTCATCCTTACCACAGCAGAAGGACTTTCTGCCCAAAGTAATTTCCGTTTTCCGGGTGAGTGGGTTTGCATTCTGGCTAGGCTAATGCAATAGTTCTATGTATGAGTAATTTTAGAGTTCTGCTAAGCAATTCTAACTCCACTGATAAAGCCTTCTGGTGGACAAAACAGTATGTTTACCTTTATCAAAAATGCATTGCCATATGAGAGTAAATTGTGACAAACATTAAAAAAATATATTACTACTAAAGATGCTATAAACAAACCATAGCTCTGCTCGTGGCCATGAGAGCTTTCAGTAATCACATATTACATAGTTTAAGTATAATTTTCTGATGGCACAATAGCCCTGGGCAGTTTTTTGTTTGTTGTTTTTAAGACATGAAGCATTACCCAGAAAGTACACTGCCTGTCTGCCTAATGTTATAGGAACAGAAAGCCTATTAATTCCCCCTTTTCTCTGAATGCATTTCTCATTTATCTTGCTGGGATTTCAACAGAACTGAGAGGAGGTGACTCTCCTCATGTTCAATCTCATGACCTGGCTTTAAGGTCTGCTGTTTGGGGCACCCATTTGTCACTAGTTCCTGCTTAAACACCCGCAATAATTGAGATACCAGGGGTGTGAGTGGGGGATGGTGAGCATCAAATCTTTTCTCCAAGCACAAATATTTAAAGTTTCAAGTTTCAGCTAAGGGCCCAAGTATTCCCTATAACCTATTAACTTTCTTCTGTTGGTGATGGTGGGATTGGATACGCTACTTGTTTCCTTTAACTCTTTGAGAATATCCTTAGTCAAATAAGTTTTGTCTTCTGTCAAAAAAAAAAATCTCTCTCTTTACTATCTATAGGAAGCACTTTTCTCCCTTCTCTTTATTCACCCCTGCCCCCACCCAACACCAGTTGGGATTGATGATAGCATTGGACCGTGCACTCTATTTCCCTTCTCTGCTTAATGTAAACTCTGCTCCTGCCTTCCATTCAATGTATGGAAACCACTATGTCAGACTTGGCAAATATTTTCTCCTTCTGTCTACTGAAGCTGGCACATAAAACTCACATTCCAGGTATAAATATTTATTTTCCATTTTAAATGATTTTTAATATAAACACACTTCATATAAACCTGTACAGTGCCAAGCACATAGAAGGCAATAAATATTTATTAAACTAAATATTCTCAGTCATGAATCTGACTCTTACTTACAAAGTTTGGCATGATGTTGCCAGCTGTGAATAGATGAGAAAAATGTGATAGGGTAACACAGATATATAAGGAGTCAAGGGAACATGCAGGTGCTGCAATCAATGGGCAATTTATCAACAGCTGAGTCACTTTCCTACTGGGTAGAGACCTATTTTATCCAGAAACTGGTCTCTACAGGCTCTGACTAAAGCAATTGAAAGAAATGCACACTTAAGATAATGTCTCCCAACAGATTTTAGGGTCAGTTCTATGGCATGAACTTACCTAAGCATCTAGAAAATAATTCAGGCACAGAAATAACTACTAACCTCTAGAAGTGGATAAAAATATATTCTGGATATTTGTAAGAGAGCAGTAATTTCATTCATTTTATTATGAGTATATTTCTATGGACCATGACTGGCTGGTAAAACATTTTTAGTGATTGAATCTTATACTCATTTATATGGATGTTTGCAAATAATAACAACAGCAAGTGACAATATTTCTAAAGGTCCAAGAACCTTATATAATTCACAGTTTCAAAATCCTATTTTAATGGATACAATCTAAACAGAATGTATTAGAAAAAAAATCCAAATGTTTTCTTTTAACTAAAATTTGGAGGTATGGAATAAAAATGGCTGTAGCTACTCTAGTTCAAATTTCCAAAACACCCAGGGAATTGCACAAAATCTTAGAGCCTTGATTCCTAAATCAAAAGAATATTTACACACATGAGCTTCCATTGTGCACTGGCTGAGCTTTCCTGTTACCAATCCTTCCCAATTTAACATGACCTTCCTATGCTCCCCAGATGGCTAAGGATTACATGGTTTGCCCTCATTGCCTTCCTATCTTTCTACCCTTAAGCACAGAGATTTCTGCCCCCACTGTTTTTTAACTTTTTGTTTTGAAATAATTGCAGTCATAAAAATTGGAAAACAATTTACAAAGAATGCCTCAACACCCTTTACCCAGATTCTCCAAATTTGATAGTTAACTAAAATTTGTTTATCCTTGTCTCTCTGTATATGTGTGTGTGTATACATATATATATATGTATGCATATTATATATAGATATATGTTTTAATGAACATTTGAAACTAAGTTATTAGGCATGCTTTCCTTTTACTTTTAAATACTCCAATTTGTATTTTTCTAAAAATAAGGACATTCTTTTATATAGCCACAGTACAAATTACCAAAGCCAAGAAATTATCATTGATACTATACTATTCGCTAATCTTCAATATGTAAACAAATTTACTATTCTTCCCACTAATGCCCTTTATAGCAAAAAGAAAAAATCCAGTCCATATATCTTTAGACTCCTTTAATCTTTCGTGAACTTAACAGTTTTGATAAGTACTGGTCAGTTATTTTGTACAATGCCCCTTAATTTGAGTTTGCCTGATGTTTCCTCATGACTGGATTCCAGTTATGCATTTTGGGTAGGAATGCCACACAAGCGATGTCATGTTCTTCCCAGAGCATCAAATCAGGAGGCACATGATTTGTATTTGTTCTCTTACTGGTGTTGTTATCTTTGATTACTTAGTTTAGGTGTTGTCTGCCAGGTTTTTCCCTTGTAACATTGCTGCATTTTCCTTGAAATGAATAAATAATTTATGAGAAGGCACTTTGAGAATATATAAATACCTAGTTTTTCATCAAATTTTCATCTTTAGTGTCCATTGATGATTCTTTTCTGCTTCTTAAGTTTTTTCTTGTATCACACATTATTTCCTCAAGGTAAACTGATAATATCCTTCTTTTCCTTAGATAAAACATTTTGGAATGGTTTCAACAACTCTATAGAAATGCAATTTTTGCTGTAATAACTTTATTCATCAGACTGTTGTAAGAACTTGGTAGAAAAAAGTTAACCTGTCTAGTCCTCCTCTGCTTTATGTGTAGAATTAAGGATCCATTGATTAAAACACACAACAGAAATTACTTAAAAAGACATGAATTTGATAAATCTCAAAATGGGCTTCCAGGGAAGAGGTGAAAGTGAGAAAGTTAGCAATGGCAGGCTAATGCTCTTTTTTAAATTCACAATAACACAGGCAGACCTGAATTTTCTTGGCATATTTAAGATACACATTCCCTCTAGGAAAATAGTGAGGGAGGAAGGGAGGCTCTCCATTTGAAATGAAATATTGATGACTAATTACTTTCCACACACTTTATCCTTGAATTTGCCAGAGTGACTGTTTCTTTGTTTTACAAATATTTATTTGAATCATAGGGCTTTCTGTTTTATTCAACTGTAGGGATGTAAAATTTACAGGTGGCAAACAGTGAAGAGTCATAGAGAAAGTAATAGAACTCCTACTGGGCAGAAAATGTTAAGTTATTCAGCCAAAGCAGAAATATATTAATTCAGTTCTCTCAAGATTACCTAAAAACTATAAGTGGCTATATTTTCTCTGAGATTCCCAGTAGGGTATGGTTTTAAGTCTTCAGTAGGTGAGAGAATATATCACCTCCATCACTTCAATGGAAGCTCTTTAATGATAGGCACAAAGCACCACGCATGTATCTGGAGAGCGCTAGCCTTCCATCTTGGCTGCACATTGTAACCACCTGGCTCCATTCCGAGATTCTGATATTATTGGCCTGGGATGTGGCCTGGCACTCAGGGCTTTTAAAAGCTCCCCAAGATTATTCTAATGGAGAGCCAAGGTTAGGAACCACTGTTTTGGAAGGTTATTATTACCTTAAGGTTCAAGAAATAAAATTCTAGTCTCCTTATTTATGCAGATTTCTGTGACTCACTATGCTTTCAAGATCCCTCTACTTATGTATTTCTTCTATACATATGACAGGACAAAAAAACCCCAGCAATTTATCCAAGATTTTTTGTATGGCAGGGATTGCTAAAAAATTTCAGAGACTAATTGGGCTAAAAATATTTGCCTTAAGTCTCACCTTAGAGAATAATGAATTACAAGTACCTTACTTTTCCCATTTAAGTTCCACTGTGCATGGCACAGCATTGCTTCCCCTTCACATTTGTTTTCATCACTGTGATGCATTCTGTTCTTGGCAGCTTACTGAGCTGGTCTCAGGATTGTTATTACATTATCATTAACTGAGTGACTCCTAGCTACCAAATGCTTTGTATATAACTTCTAAAAACATATTTTAAACAGAAAATAATCATCTTTAAAAACCTAGGAGAGAGACAGGATTAGGTTGATTCTGGGAGGCTCCAAAATCTATCTACTGATGAAGACACTGTGGGGACATTTCCCATCTGTTGATTATTCCAAGCCATTCAGCCCACTATTTCTCTAGGCAACTGTTATTTGTTTAGAGGTGACCATCTGTTGAGGGGCTCCTAAAAAGAATAAGCATATTCCATGATGAAAGGATGGGTTAATGCTCTCTCTCCTGCTTAACATGAATAAGGAAGCATTGAGCCTTGATCTCCAAGTGGCTGCCATTTTGTGACATGAGGTATAAGAGTCTTAGTTTGAAGCCAATGCTGAGAACAACAGAAGGTTCTCAAACAGCCATCAATAGGGCCAATATTATCCATGGGCAAACAGCTTCCTAAATAAGTGATTTCAGTTGGAAGAATGACCCCCAAACAACTCCTTCCTGCTCATAGGTGCCTGAAATTCCCTTACAGGAGAAATAAACTTTTATTTAATATTTAGAATAAAGACAAAATTCAAACAGCTCAGCTCAAGGTAACTCACTGACTCACATCCAATGTTTGACATGACAACATTTTCTGGGAGCAGGTTTAAAGGTGAACACATTGAAAGACAGATGGCAGGAAGGAAATTAAAAGGTGATGGGAAAAGGTATGCTGGCTGGTTCTAGGACTGTCACCAAGAGAGACTGTGGAATCTTCTTCAGCAATATATTTTAGTTGAGATAGTTTACATATTAATCCTACTTGATAAAAAAATTCAAGTGGCCTAAGTGATTTCTCAGGGATTATTTTTTTTACTTTTTTTGGGTGTACATTTCTTTTTTTTTTTTTTTTTTTTAATTTTTTTTTTCAACGTTTATTTATTTTTGGGACAGAGAGAGACAGAGCATGAACGGGGGAGGGGCAGAGAGAGAGGGAGACACAGAATCGGAAACAGGCTCCAGGCTCCGAGCCATCAGCCCAGAGCCTGACGCGGGGCTCGAACTCACGGACCGCGAGGTCGTGACCTGGCTGAAGTCGGACGCTTAACCGACTGCGCCACCCAGGCGCCCCTGGGTGTACATTTCTACCAATTTTAACACATGTATAGATTCAGGTAACCGCCATCAATCACCATCACCATCATGACCATACAGAATAGTTCCATCACCTCAATAAATCAACAAATGCTACACTTTGGTAGTTACACCTTCCCCCACCTATAACCCAGCTATTCCCCTATAACCTAACTGGCAACCTCTGATCTGTCTTCCAGCACTTTTGTCTTTTTGAGAATATCAAATAAATGGGATACTACAGTAGTAAATTTCCAAGACTAGCTTTCTTTTACTAAGTATAATGTCTTTGAGATTCATCCAAGTTGTTGTGTGTATCAATAGTTTGTTCCTTTTTATTGCTGCATGGTATTTCATTGTATGAAGCTACCATGGTTTGTTTATTCATTCGTTAGTTGAAGGACATTTGGATGGTGCAAATGGATATCCTTATCTTGTTCTAATCTTAGGGGCAAGTATTCAATCTTTCACCAATGAGTGTGCTATTAGCTGTAGGTGTTTGAAGAATACCCTTATCAAGTTGAAATTGTTCCTTTTTTTTGTTGTTGTTCAGTCTTGCTTCAGGCTTATCTGGTTTTTAAATTTTAATTTAATTTAATTTAATTTAATTTAATTTAATTTAATTTAATTTTCACTGAAGTATAGTTGACACACAATGTTACATTAGTTTCAGGTGAGGCATATCAGTTTCATTGCTCTTTCAAAAAACAAGCTTTTGTTCCACTGATTTTGTTTTTCTGTTTTCAATTTCCTTAATTTCTGCACTTGATTATTTCCTTTCTTCTACTTGCTTAGGTTTAATTTTGCTCTTGTTTTCTAGTTTCCTAAAAAGAAAGTTTATTGATTTAAGATCTTTTTCCTTTTCTAATACAGCTGACCCTTGAACAACATGGGATAAGAGGTGCTGACCCCTGTGCAGTTGAAAATTTGCATATAACTTTTGACTCTCCAAAAGCTTAACAAATAATACTCTACTGTTGACTGGAAGCCTTACTGATAACACCATCAGTTGGTTAACCCACATTTTGTACATTATGTGTATTATATACAGCTAGAGAAAAGAAAATATTATTAAGAATGTCATAAGAGAAAATACATTTACATTACTGTATTGTATTTATTGGGGAAAAATCCAGGTATAAGTGGACTTCACAGTTCAAACCTATGTTGTTCAAGAGTCAACTGTATAGGAATTTAATGGTGTAAATTTTCCTCTAAGTACTTACTTCTTCAGAGTTCTCCTTATTGTGTTCTTTCCAGGCTTTACAACTGCGTTCAGTGGGAGAAACATGATGGAGTATCCCTATTCAGAACCAGCTAATCGTTTTGAATACAATTTTTCCAGGAATCTTCTTTCAAAAAAAATTGTCTCTATTTCATATCAGAGCACACATAACCTTCATTATTTAAACAAGATAAAAGTGTGGAACTTTTCTGGTGATTTGCCAGAAGTACATGCTTAAAGCAAATGGTTACCATGATAAACCTTTTTCATGATTAGTGCTTAGCTTTTACGTAGTTTATTATTAATTATTCCTCCAAACTCTTCTGTTAGAGGATAATATATTGTTAACTATTCTTAAGAAGAGCAAACCAAGGCCTTCACAAGAGAAATATTTTGGCTGGAGTCTTTACTGATATATCCCCTAGCTCAGAGATTCTTTCCTCCGTTGTGACCAGTTTATTAATAAGCACAATAAAGGCATTCTTTATTCCTGTTACAGTTTTTGATCTCCAGCATTTCTTCATGGTTCTTTCTTAGGATTTCTGTCTCTCTGCTTATACTGCCCATTTGCCTTTGCATGTTGTCTACTTTATCCCTTAGCATATTAACCATATCATGTTTAAATTCCTGGTCTGATCATTCTAACATTCCTACCATGTCCAGTTCTGATGCTTGTCCTGTCTCTTCAAGTTGTGTTTTTAGCTTTTGGTATGCCTTGTGATTTTTTTCTTGAGAGCCAGACATGATGTACCAGGCAAAAGGAGCTTCTGTAATAAGACTTTGGTAATGTGGTGGTGAGGTGTGGGGAGGGAAGTGTTCCATTGTTCTATGATTAGCTTGGGGTCTTTTAGTGAGCCTATGCCTCTGAACTGTGAACTTCATTAAGTGTTTCTCAGGTTTTTGTTTCTCCCCTAGGTGCAACAGGAGGGCTGGCAAGGGCTGGAGTTGGGTGTTTCCCTTCCCCCGGGGTCAGCTAGTCTCTTACTATACCCCAGCAGGTTACACTCTGGTTAACTAAATTTCCCTGTGGGCAGGCTTGTTAAGAAAGAGTGCTCTGGTACATTTCACCAAGAGTGTCTTTCCCCTTCCTCTGCCAGAAGTTGTTGAGGGGACTTTTTTCCTCCTATATTTGTTGTGGGAATTTGGCTTACCAGCTTGCTCCTGGAGGTAAATCTCAGAATATTGTAGGGACCCCTATGAGTGAGTCAGGAGTTTTTCACTCTCCCAGTTGTCCACACTGAGTCTCCAGCAATTAATCAGTTACAGATCAGGTTTTCCTTCCCGGGCCAGCTTCTGTGATGATTTCTCCCTGGGATTCTGTGTTCTGATGCCCTGTATTCAGCTGTCTCTTCAGTCTCAGGGCAGGGGTTTGCCCTGTATCCTTCTCCTCTTATGGATCCAAGAAGCATTCTTGATATTTCAGTCTGTTCAGCTTTTCACTTATTGTTTGGATGAAGTGGCAACTTCTAAGCTCAGTACATATGGAACTGGAGGCTCCTGGCTGGAGCCTCTGAAGTCTCAGTCTATGTCCCCAATTCAACTGACACAAGAGAAAAATGTGGCTTCTCTGTGGATCTGAAGACTGTTGCTCTTTACTCTTCTTTGTCAATGATACAAGGATACTTTATCTGTCTCTCTCAACCACCCTGGTATGATTTAATATTCAGTATTTCTATTTGCTAGGAAGGCATCATCCACGCTGCTAATCTATCTTTGTAATCAAGGTCAAGTTTCTCTTTTCTAATTCATATAGAAATCAATTTAATAATGCACATTACTCAGATGGATGTGTGATGCCCGGCCCATATATCAGACCCTTAAATTCCATATTTTGTCACTATGATTCAGGCTTTGTACTTCCAGGCCCTCAATTGTATTTTGTTTTTATCTCCTTCTTAGTAAAGATGGACAACAGGGAATCCCCTGTTTTTCCTACCAGAATCACCAGATTTTTCCTTCACTATTACAATTTTATGATTTAATCTTCATGGTTGTAATTATAATAGTAGAGCTTTGGGACTTGTTTCTGAACATTTGAGCAAATTAAAATAAACCTACCAACTAGAGAGGTCCATTCTGCCACTGAGCACCTTAGAGAGAATTGCCATGTATGTTTTGTCCCTAGAATACCAATTTTTCAAGAATTTTAACCCATGGAAAAGTAAATTAAGCCCTAACATGTTTGTAAACCTCATTTAGACTTCCTTAGGTGATTTATAAATCCCCCCTGAAATCCTACAGCATCTTCATCATAACCATCAATCACATTTGGAGAACAGATGTGCAGAAGTGACAGTTTGTAGAGAATTCTGGTTAGCAGAATGTCAGCTAATCAAGAGTTCACTCTCCAGGCAGTGTTTCAGGCACCAGGAGGAATTTATTTAAATACTGACACAGATGACAATGCCTTCATCTGAAATACATGTGCACCCACTGACCTGTCTGAAACTTCTCTATTGTGCCTGCGCTCAACTCCAGGCAACATCTTGGCCACAGATTGCCACCACCTGGATCATAATTTTAGAAAAACATGATGCTTAGTAAAACTGAGATGCTTATGATACCAGGAGCTGTCCACATCATAATATACATGCAGTGAGAAGAGACATGAACTTACCTTTCCCAGAGAAGCTCTGATTTCCTCAGTGATGCTTGCTTCCTGCACCAATTGCTCAGACAGCAGCATGGTTCATCTCTTCCTTGTCATCCAAGCATGAATGGCTAAGAGCCAGAGCTATCTTGAATTTTACGTATATCCTAAATGACAGAAAAAGTAGAAAAGCCTGTAGTCACTAATACTTACACTTACCAGGACCCTCATGTGGGGACATCATTGTGCCTATTCATCTGCCATGGCATTCCCTGCTTCAATGGTTTTTTTCAGCCTTCTATACCTATTCACATCATTTGTATATACCCATATGCATGTGTGCACATCTTCCACCATCCAATGGCAGCATATAGTTTTAAGAGCTTGGAAAATGCTGTGTGGATTCTTTGGGAAACTTACTTACTCCTTTTGAGCCTCTGTTTCCTATAAAATGGGGATAATGAACCCTAATTTACAGAAGCACTGTGTCTGGCATGTAGTCGGTACTCCAGAACTGGAAACTATCATTGGCAGTTCCCTTGTCCCTTGAGTACCTGTTCTAATTGCCCAATAAGGTCACTCCACGTGTCTTTCAAACTGTACCTCATGAAGCAAGGTCATACTCACTCTACGTGGTCACATGGGACACACCAGAACATGCTCCATCAGCTTGTAAATTAAGAGGCCTGCTCTCAACAGTTGACCTATTTAAGACTTACCCAGCATTTAGAACAATGATTCGTGGGATCTGTTGATGTTCAGAGGGAAAAAAAACAACTCGAAGAAACAAAATTTAATATAAGAAAGGGAAGATATTCATCTCTTTATAGGCTCAAAAACAAGGAGTTTTTCGAGGGATATCACTGATTTTAATTAAATAGAAACAGTTTTAATGACGATATTATTTGTAAACTGGTTAATTTGTAAAGGCCCATACATGTGTGTAATCCTCTTATATATACATGCATAATTTCTTTTCCTGTGACCCTGGCTGTTTCTGTTATAACATGAGATTGTAGAGCTGAAAGGGCTTTTCTAGTCCTACAGCCAAACAGAGGGCTCTTTCCTTCTTACTGATAGTGTGATCCCCTCTGACTCCCTGTGCAAGGAAAAAAAATCACACAATAACTAACACTGCTTCCATGTCACAGTGTCATCCTCCCCCTATTTAGCAATCTCATATGAGCTCATTATTTTACAGAAATCCACGCTATGTCAGGACAGAATGTCCACATTCTTTAACTTAGACATATGGAATCATTCCTGTCTCTTTCCCTAAGCCCCTCTGCTTCCTCAGGGTATAAAAGCAAGTTATTCTGTACTGCTGTTTCAGGTTGGTCAGCCGAAATTCCTTAGTGCAGGTTTTGATGATCAGTTTTACAGATTTTGAAACTTTAAAAAATTTTTGACCTCATGGTGTATTAGTCTCTGGAAGAGGAACTCACCTCAGTGACACTAACAATAGATAGATCTATAAGCTAGATCACCCATGTATTAATTTTTAGGAGGATTTAGATGCAGCTAAAGTATCCACATCATAACAAATAATTGGCAATCCCTCAATTAAGGGCTAGCCCTACTGGGAAATGTTGAGATGAAATAGAAGGTTGTTCAATGATGTGGCATCAGAATGATCCATATTAGATGTCCCCAAGACAGTGGTTTTCAATCAGGAGTGATGTTAGCCCCCAGGGGATATTTGGTAATGTCTGGGGACATTTTGAGTTGTCACAGTGAGGAGGGGCACTACTGGCATCCAGGGAGACAAGGCCAGGGATGCTGCTGAATATCACACAACACACAGGATGCCCCATAACAAAGAATGATCCACCCCAAAGTGTGAACAGTGCTGAGGTTAAGAAACCTGCCGTAAGAGGTGGTTCGACCCAAGAAACTGCTGTCATTTCTCTCTTCTCAGCGTATGGGCCAAACACAACAAAGCATAACCAACAAAACTACTCAATAAATCAAATTAAATGATTAGCTTCTGAATGGGGCCAATAAAATGCCAGCTATCAAATGCCCCCAGTTGTTCCCCAGAATAAACAGTGAATCCTTTTTCAGCACAGTTTTTCTTCCTTGGAGTGAGAGGTGACAACATCATTTAAGAATACCGTATATATTTCCTTTCAGGCACCATTTGTATGAGAGGAGGAGAGTGAGCCGGGAGGAAAGTCTTAAAGTTCTGATCAAGCCATAAAAGGGGAGAAAGCACATGCCCCAGACCGGATGAATGTATAGGAAACTGTCCACAAGAAATGATAAATAATTACTGTTACAAAGCACATGAAGTTTTTGGAGTTAGAAAGGTTAAGTTTTCTTAAAGAGAGTTCTGCTAGAGTCAGGGAACACAAACTTCTCATGGCAGCTTTTATATTGGAGTGAGAAGGGGAGGTCCTGGGGTAGAGGCCAGGGGCTGGGTGGTCACAGCTGTAGGTGGGGGAGGCAGCTGGGGAGCCAGGGAAGAAGAACAGGAGGCTTCAGGGATGGGAGGCATAGAGGAGCTGGAGATGACATAGCCCTTGGGTAGAATTACTGTGGGCCAGCACCCACTTTCCCAAACAGAATTTGATCCGGTGAAGTTTCAGGCCCTTCACAAGAGCCAAGCAAGTTGATCCCAGTTGATATACTCCAACGAAGTCATACTTGTTTCTACCTCCATATCCAGAGCTGGCAGAGTGGAAGGAGATGCACAAAGTAATAAGGTCCCATTCCAGACAGGCAATACTGACATCAGTGGACAACCTAAGGTCTGGGGCAGCAGGTGGGCACAGAGCTGGGAGGCTCTCTATCTCTCTACAATGAGGAAGTTAGGTTAGATCACAGGCAAGGGTCTTTCTCACTGTCATCTCAGAGTCTCACATGGGGTTTGAACTCACGAACTGCAAGATCATGGCCTGAGCCGAAATCAAGAGCCAAACATTTAATTGACTGAGCCACCCAGGCACCCCTGAAAGTGCCTGGTTTTATCATTCATTTCTATTACCTATTATAAATCAGCCAGTGCCTACAGGAATAGCTGCTTAAGTCTGGAAATTCCAACCCATCTCCCCTTGGCTGTACCCCTGGATACACCAAGGTGGTCCCCACATCCTCTATATTGAGTGACTCTGTGCATGTGGCCAACATGACAGATGATCCAGGAGGGCACCGGGCCTACAAAAGTGAAAAATAAAGTTTTTCTTCCCAGGAATGTTAAGCTGTGAGCTGAAAGTCACACAACCTGGGGCCACAGGAATGGAGTCATGCTCCCAGTGGGGCTCTGGAGAAGGAGGCCTGTGACCTCTGCTGCTATGCAGAGCCCTGGAGCTGCCCTTCTGGAGCCTTGGTAGCTCATGTGTTCTGCTAATTCTTTGATACCCAGTATTATTCCACTTTTTACTTAAGCTAACCAGAATCTGTTTCTGTTGCTTGCTACCTCAGGACTCAAATGGGTACTTTCATGAGTCAAAGCCTCATCAGAGATAAGACAAGTCACAGGATGGGACCCAGTCTCAGGGAGTTTACACCTTATGGGGGAGAAAAGACATGTACACAACTAACCATCACATGAAGCTAAAGGACAGAGTGAGACCATAGAGGCACAATATATTGACTGCAGTGATTGAGGAAGGTGTCCTATACAGGGGCCCTTGAGCTGGGCTTTGAGGGATGGGTAACAACTTGACAGACAGGAGAGATGGGGCAGGGAAACTCTTAAGCACAGTAGATACTGTAAACAAAAGCTCAGCATGCAGACAGGGGGAGGAAGAAGTGTACTTTGGCTGCAGTGTGGGAGGGGGCTGGATAAAAATCAGACAATGCCTTAGGACAAGATGCTTTCCCAGCATAATTCCTTGCGACCTCTCTAATAATACAGCCTTGGAATAAAAACATAGCTTGATATATTAACTTATATATGTTTTTTGTTCACAGTATTTTCTTTTTCCTTTTTTATTTTAAACTTAAGGCGAGAAAGACACACTGAATAGTACGAAACATTGGTGAAAGAGAACAGACACAAAGAAAAGGAAAGACATCTAGTGGTCATGGATCTAAAGAGTTGATATTGTTAAGATGTCAAACCTATCCAAAGCAATCCCTATCAACATTCCCAATGTCATTTTGATGGAGATTTTTTTTTAAAGACACTAAAATTCACATGGAACTACAGTATTTGCTTCTACTTCTTGACCTTCATCCATTCAATCATCAGATATCCACACTCCCTCAGGTTAGGATGTGATCACAGAAGCAGAAAAAACAGCCGTCAATTCTTGGCTTCTAAGTTTCCAAATACCAACTTCCAACAAGGGACAGCACTTAATATACGAAATAAAAATACTACAGAGAGACACACCTAAAGAGAGCAAGTCCAATAAACACCATTTCAATCCCAATAAAAAATAAAGAGGCACCATGTCAAGGATTGAGGCCTAGTCACAGCCAGGCAGCTTTGTCCCAGGCCACTTGATAGAGTCCTTGACTTTGAATCACAAATGGAGCCAATTTATCAGTCACCTAAAAGGCACAGCTCAGAGCTGCAGGATTTCCAGGGAAAGCATTCCTGAGCATTACCTCCTGACTTGCCTTTAGAAAAACCCCATTTTTCTGATTTCCTCTTGCTCACTGTGTCTCTTGCTCTCTTCAGTGCTCAGGCCCTTCAGCACCAGTGACCACTGGACTCCCACCTTGAACCATGCTTCACTTTCAGCTGAACCTAGAGACATCTCTGGCAACTTTTCTGCCAATGCCAATGCCCACACCTCCCTACCTGAGACAGGTGGCTGCTCCTGTGGCCGCCCTCATTCTCAGCACCTCCCAACCATTCTCCCTGGGCAGCCTTGCTCTGTGAGCCGAAAGAGGACCTACATAGGGGGCCACCTGGGCTCCCTCGCTTTCTGATTGTTGATTGGGTTCACCAAATAGGAGGAGCCAGGAGGACAATGAGTAGGAAAGGAGGGAGGCCAAGGTGTTTGGCCCCTAATCTCACCCCTTGTCTTGCCACAGACCCACAACCTGCTGTGTCCCTCACAGCTGTTACTCTTACCTGCTGGCCCTTCCTCCAGGGCACCCAGCTGCCTCCAGTCTCAAGGCCACAGATTTCCTGCAGCCTTTGTTTTTCTCCTCCCTGGAGGGGAATTTGCAATGGTGATAGCTCCTAACTTGATTATACTATGGTTGGATAATACCGGAGCAGCCTCCTCAACATAGGAAATAATCTGGTGTGAGGCAGGGATGGAGTTAATTGTAGGGACTGGTCATGAGAAGCAGGAAGATCTGGTTTAACAGTTGGAGCCTTTGATTGGGAAGCCAGGAACCTACATTTTAGCCCTGAAATTCACCATATGAACCTGGACAAATTCTTAAAAGTTAGTGCTTAAAATCGTCATAAAGTTAATCATCTCTCTGTATGTATCTCAGCTTTCCTACTCTGGATCTACCTTCATTGAGGCAGTAATCACCTGGCATTAGTATTATTTGTTTTTATCTGTCTCTCGCATTGGTCACTGAAACAAAAAGCCACATTCTACTAATCTTCACAACCCAGCACCTAGCAAAGTGCCTGGTTCAAAGTAGACATTCAATGAATTTTTCTGAATGAATGGAAAGGTTATCTCTCTGTTTAAATTGCCTCTAACATAGAAGTTAAGATGTCACTCAATCCTAGATAGCTACAAAATCTCCCAATCTCTCCAACGGCAGAAAAGACAGTGCCCTGTGATGGTTTGGAATGGGTCCTGGAGTCAAAACTTGGGTATTTACATCTAGACTCCACTACTTACAAGCTTTGTGTAGCCTGAGGCAAGTCGCTTAACTTCCCCATGCTTTAATATCTCAAATGAAAACTGAGGATAAGAATAGTACCTACTCAATGGGCTGTTTTGTGGATTAAATAACACAAGTGCAAAGCACTTAGTACAGAGCCAGGCACGTACTTCTCTCCCAAACATTGCCCATTGTTGGTACATGGGAAAGCCTGTACCATCCAACATATGGCTAAGAAGCTTGTTGTAAAACAAACCTTTTAAACAGATGCTGGTCAATATGAAAATACGAATGTTAGATTTTCAAAGGATTTTATTTATTATTATTATTTTTTTAATGTTTATTTATTTTTGAGAGAGAGAGAGAGAGTGCAAGTGGGGGAGGCACAGAAAGAGAGGGAGACAGAATCTGAAGCAGGCTCTAGGCTCTGAGCTGTCAGCACAGATCTCGATGTGGGGCTTGAACTCATGGACTTTGAGATCATGACCTGAGCTGAAGTCAGATGCTCAACCAACTGAGCCACCTAGGTTCCCCTTTCAAAGGATTTTAAAGTAATGTTTTGAAGGAATCAGGAAAGTAGAGTTAAGGTAGTAGTTGTCAACTGGGGGCAATTTTGTCTCCAGGAGACATCAAGCAGTGTCTGGACACATTTTTGGTTGTCATAACTGGGGGAATGTTATTGGAATCCACTGAGGAGGCCAGGGTTGCTGCTAAACATCCCACAATACACAGGACAGCACCCCACAACAAAGAATTATCTGGCCAAAATGTCAATAATGCCAACTTCACAAAAGAGGGTTTAACAGTTGGACCCCAAAACTCTCAGACCAGGGGCACGTGAGCCTTTCTATTACCCTGACTCCCTTATTTGACAAAAGCCAAATGTGTACCTGGCTGTGCTCATTGAGCACGTTGTACCCTCTCCCTGTGTGCCATCTCCCAGACCTGGATGCAGCTCCTACATCAGAAATAGGCTGCTTCCATCAGGGTAATATATTTTTTAAATGTTTACAAAGTAACTGGGAAGGGTAAAATAATCACAGAACATTTGAGAAAACATCCGCTCATGTCCATTTGTTCTTGGAATTCATGACCAGCCTTAGAGCCACAAAGAACAGAGGTGACGTTCCAGGTACCAGCACACAACCAGGAACATTAAGACCTGCCTCGCCGGCCACAGCAGGTTGCTTTACACGCTGTCCTTGCCAAGGTCAGGTGCTGTCATTATTAGTTTGTTAGATACTGTGGCATGAGTGTGACCCCTTAAAAGCTGCAGTCTCACCATATCTCCTCCTCAAAATCATCTGATTATTATACGCTTAATGCCTACTTCTCTTACAGTATCATTCAGAGAGTTTTTTTTCCCACTCACATGAATGAAAAATATAGGCACAAAATGTTTACTGTAGTGTTGCTGGGCTGGAAAAAGTTGGAAACAACCCAAATGTCCATCAATAGAATAATTCCTAAGGAAAATATGGTGTATACATACAATGGAATTTGTTGCAGCAGTTAACAGGAAGGATCTATTTATACATGTAACAACACAGATCTCTAAGACATATAGTCTTGGAGGCAAGTCCCCAGGAACACACTCAGCCCTCTGGGCATATGGGAGGGGGACGGAATGTGGATTAGGAGTGTTGGTCAAAGAAGACTTTAACCTTATTGGAAATGGTTTCCTTTTGAAAAAGGATTAAATGTGTTGCTTATGGATTACATATAAAACTAATTTTAAAAAAAAAAACACATAAACCATTGCAACTATAAAGCAAAGGGGTAATATAAAGAAATGAAAGCTCTGCTCTGTTGGAGTGTATCAAGAAAGACCTCAGAGAAAGAGAGACATCTGAATGAGTCTTTAAAAGCCTTGTAGTGGCCTAATGCACTGAGGTGAAGGTGAGGGGATTATTAGATACAGAGGACAACAAAGATGCAGAGGAAAGAAAACCCCTTGGAGCATTTTCACATGACTGACCCATTCAGTGGAGAGGCGTGGATTAGGGTGGGAGAGTGTGACACTGAAGGAGGCAGACACATCTGGGACTTTAGGCTACTGGAAAACAAATGCCTTCATATATATTGCTGGGGAGTTTTGAATTTTCTTCTGTAAGCAATGGAAAGCCTACAAATGAGGGATGACATGACCAGATGTTGAGTTTAAAAATATCAATCAAATAAGTGATTTTTCTCTCCAGAGGCTGCAGAGGACAGATGTGCCCATTACCCAACCCATCTATGACAGTCATCACCCTAGTTTTCCTTATATTGCCTAGCACATATGGACCCACAAGAACTATTTTTATAACGATTTTCAAGCATAAAGGAAAGTGCAAAGTATAATAACAAAGCGTATGTGCAATCCCCAGATTTTAATAATTTTAATAGCAATGCACCATACATTGATGCATATTTACAAAGCAAATGTCCCTAAATAACCAGAAAAGGAATAAAGATAGAAAACAATATTAGCATTCCAGGAGTATTTCTCATGACCTTTTCCAGAAATCACACTCCTGAAATGTAACCACTATGCTGACTTCATCTGAAAATGACTTTTGAATACAATGTGAAAAATCAAGGTGTTTTTTTTTACATGCTATCAAATTAGTCCAGCTTCATTTATTGAAAAGGCCATCATTTTGCCCTCTGTGCAGCAATGTTGATAATTTTTAGAATACCTTTCTGAACTTAACTACTATTTTACCTATAAATTTTTCATATATTCTTTTAAGTTATGTTAGATCTATAATTTTCTTTCCTTGTCATGTCCTTGTCATAGTTTTATTAGCCTTATGAAATTGGTTAGGTAATGATTTCTTCTTCTTAAATTCCCTGATTTACAGGTGACCTTTGAACAACGCAGGTTTGAAAGGTGCAGGGGCACTTATACATGACTTTTTTTTTTACATTTATAAATACAGTACAGTACTGCAAATGTATTTTCTCTTCCTTATGATTTTATTAATAACATTTTCTCCAGCTTACTTTATTGTAAAAATAAAGTATAGAATACATATAACACAACAAAATATGTGTCAACCAACTGTTATCAGTAAGGCTTTTTGGCAAGAGTAGGCTATTCATTGTTAAATTTGAGGGGGGCTGAAAGTTATTTTCAATTGCAAGGGAGGCTGGTTCCCCTAACCCCCATGTTGTTCAAGGGTCAACTGCTTTGTACAGTTACTTTTGTGGTTTGGTCAAACTCATTTCTATATTTACCTCGAGTATTTGGGGAGGAGCAAGGGGAGATTTGGACTGATTAGGTTTTGTCCATGGTATTTGGTTAATTCAGGTGTCCATTTTTTTCTTACGAAAATTTTGGTTATTTTGAATTTTTTAGAAAATTCACCATTTTATCTAAGTTTTCATATTTATTGGCATAGAACTGATCATAGTATTTTCTCATAATTAAAAGAAAACCTCTATTGCATTTGTATGTTTTAAAAAAAAAAAAATTAAAAAAAAAAAAAAGGGGGCGCCTGGGTGGCGCAGTCGGTTAAGCGTCCGACTTCAGCCAGGTCACGATCTCGCGGTCCGTGAGTTCGAGCCCCGCGTCAGGCTCTGGGCTGATGGCTCAGAGCCTGGAGCCTGTTTCCGGTTCTGTGTCTCCCTCTCTCTCTGCCCCTCCCCCGTTCATGCTCTGTCTCTCTCTGTCCCAAAAATAAATAAACGTTGAAAAAAAAATTAAAAAATAAAATAAAATAAATATACTTTTCAAATTGAAGTAAAATTGGCATAGAATGGGAGGCATTGATCTTATGTGCAAAGTCAGTTCATTTTTGATAAATGTGTACACACATATAACCACTGCCTCAGCCCAGAAAATTCCCTGTGCCCCACTTCCAGTCAATCCCCGCCCCCTTATAGGCAATCACTGTTTGTGTATTCCTACAGTAATCAAGAACACATGTTGACTATTCTTTTTTTTTTAAGTTTATTTATTTTGAGAGAAAGAGAGTGCATGCAGATGAGTGGGGGAGGGAAAGAAAGAAAAGGAGAGAGAGAGAGATTGAGAGAGAGAGAGAGAGAGAGAGAGAGAGAGAGAGAGAGAGAGAATCCCAAGCAGGCTCTGCTCTGTCAGCACAGAGCCCGAAGTGGGACTTGAACTCATGACCTGTAAGAGCATGACCGGGGCTCAAACTCATAGTGAGATCATGAGCTGAGCTGAAATCAAGAGTCAGATGCTTAACCGACTGAGCCACCCAGGCGCCCCAGAAATTGACTATTCTTGAACATGTAAGTAGAATGACACAGTAAGTATGTACTCTTTTGTAGCTTGCTTCTTTTGTTCAACATCATGTCTGAGATTCATTCATATTTCTGTGGTATCACCAGTTACTTCTGTGTAGTATTCTGTTGTTTGAACACACCACAATTTTTGTCTATCCACTCTTCTGTTAATAGCTATTTAGATAGTTACCTTTGGGGGATACTTTGAATAATGTTGCCATAAACATTTTTGTACAGGTCTTTTTCATTTATTTTGGTTAAACAGCCAGAATTTAGTTACTGGCTTGTAGGACTATTATACTGATAAGTGATAAAACCAGGATTGACTCTAGATCTGTCTGCTTCCAAAGCCCCACGACCTGTGGACTGACAAGACCTCCTGTTCTTGCTCTGTCACTAACTAGTTGTGGGATTATGAATAATTAAATTTGCCTCTCTGGGTCTCAGTTTCTTCATTTGTAAAATGAGTAGGTTGGACTAAACGATCTTCAAGTTCTTTTCTTCCTCTAATATTTCAGAGTGTGTTAAAGGCAGATTTAATTTTCACTGGTTCCAAATCATTTCTTGGGACCACCAGAGCTCTCTTTTGGCCTCCAGATAGATTTCCTAGGAGGCGTATGGAGTAATAGGCGGCTGGTGACTGGAAATTCGTATCAAACCTCAGACACCTGTAGATATTCCATGGGCCAATCTATGCCTGCCTTCTTCACTACTCTTTTTTGCTGCTTCAAATACTCAGATACTAAAATTAGTACAAATGCAAAACACCCATACACAGTCTTCATAAAGAAAGTAATCATGCCCACTTTGACCCTTCAAATGGAGAAAAGAAAGGACTCTGAGTGGAAGACCTAAACCCAATCACCTGATACAGATCCTTCCAACGATTCTGTTTCCTTCTTAACTGGAAGGATGAGGATCCTGAAGTGGGAGCTCAACATGTGCTCTTCATTGTGCTTCTTATCCAGATGAAGTCTAAAAGATAAGAAGCTTAATGAAGAAGGCAGTAGAGAAAGAGTAAGTTTAAAAGTCCACATGTTGAAACCTGATAGAGGTGATGGTTGTACATTGTGAATGTACTAAATGCCAGTGAATTGCACATTTTATAATGGTTAAAATTGTTGGGGAGAGTGAAGGGGTCTGTGTATGCAACATTTAAATGTTGACTACACAAAACAATTTGATTCTAACAGTCTCTATTCATTCTCCGCTAAATTTTTGAGAAAAAAAGAGATGAGACTTGGGCTTATAAATTAAAAAGTCCAAAGTGTGAAAACCATAAGGAAACAGCCTGGGTTCAGGGAAGGGAACACTACTATTTTATCAGTTCGAAATGTCCAAAGGTAAAACAGGCTCTCTTGGTGGAGGAGTGAGGGCTTATTGGTGGATTCAAGCAGACTGTCAATGCACTTGGAACTGAGAATGAGCTGAAAAGCTGGTGGGCTGGAGTGGTTCAAAGTCTTCGCCAACTCCAGCTCTGACTTGTGTTCCTTCTCATTTGTGAATTGTGCAGGTCTTTCATCGTACCCATAAATACCTGCTTTGCATAGATAAGACATTATTTCATCAAGGAGTTGAGAAGTTTAGGTATCCAGAGGGCTTTGCCATTAGATGATAATGAGTCAACTCTCCCAAGGGCCAGAAGGTTTTGCTTGAGCACACTTTCAGTTGCTCCTCTTATGCAAGGGTATTATAAGCCTAGGTTTGAAAACAGTGTTAGAAATAGCAGGAAAGGCAATTATTTGAAATAAGAATGGCAAATGCTATTTGTTCCAATTATTTTTGCTGCAAATGACCCCAAACTTGATGGTGTAAAACGACAGTCACAATTCTGTTTGGTCAAGAGTTCAGGAAAGGGATGGCAGAGACAGTTTGATTCTGCTCCATGATGTCTGGGGCCTCAGCTGAAGACCTGAATATCTGGGGGTGACTCGGTGATGGAGGAGGGCAGGGCTCATCTGGAGGCTTCTTCATTCACATGTCCAGTGCTTGAATGGGGGTCATAGACAGGGGTGCCTACCTGTGGCTTCTCCTTGTGGCCTGGGCTTCCTCACAACATGACATCCTCAACACAGTTGGGCTCCAAAAGTGAGCATCCCGGTAGGCAAGGCAGAAGTTGCATCACCTTTTATGATCGACTCTTGAAAGTCATGTAGCATCACTTTACCTGTGTTCTGTTATTGACAAGTGAATCATAAGCCCATCAGAATTCCTGGGGAAGAAGCCTCAACTTCTTCCTCTCAATGGGAGAGTGGCAAGGTCACATTGGAGAAGAGCATGTGGGATGGAAGGTATTTTCATAGCCATCTCCATCTCCCACCATACTGGGATCACTTGGCTCCCTGCCCTGCTCTACAGACAGCAACAGTGTGCAAGTTTCTTTTCTTTTTTCTACTGCTACCTGTAGGTAATTCCATCTCAAGATACCCCCTCTTTCATCTCCTTTCTTATTCTCTTTCTTTCTTCCTCCTTCTCCTCTCCCTTTCTTTGTTCCATTTATGAGTGGGAGGGAAACCCTCAGCTCTTAGAATGAATGATATAAATCTGCTGGGAGTAAAGATACAAATCTAAAGGAAAAGGAAACTGGATGTTTTGATGTGTCCTTGGATATAAGGAGGAACAGAGTTCTGGAGGCCATTTTTAGGAACTATGAAGTCCTTCTCTACCTTTCTAGGTAGACTAGATTTTTCTCAAGCACAAGGATTTAAGATAAATCAAAACTTTATTTTATCATATTGTATTTCAGTTATATTACAGCTTCAATAAGCTTTCATGGTTTGGCCTGGAGATGCAGTAAGTATTCCAAGTTACTACTAGTGACTAACAAGTGAGCTTAAAAACCCACAGCCCTTTTAAGCTGGCCTATGATTTGCTTCTGAGGCCCCTAGCATTAGACAGTGATTTACCACTTGCTTTAGGCATCTGGATAGCTAGAATCTAGGCCACAGGAGGAAATCCTGAGTTGGAAGAAGCCAGACACACTCCACTAAGTGTTGTGTAGCCAAAGTCTCTGAGCTGCCTTCTAGCTCTCAGCCTGTATCCCTTGGCTTCTACTCACCAGCCTCATGACCCAGGTCTACAGGGAAAGCTGAAAAGACAGGTATCCCAGTTGCCCTGGACTAATGAAATTTTACTTTTCAGGGCCCTTTCTGGAAGAAACAGTAAACCCCATCAGATTTCTATGAGTGTGTTCTGAATAGGGGCTGAAAGGGATAGACCTCTATTACTAACCCCACATGAAGCTCTGTACCTCAACCACGGTTCACCCAGGCTAGGGGAATGATTGATTTGGAGGAAGGTTAAAGTGTGGGATAAATCCCATGATAGGATCTCTTTTTTCCAGCTTAACTGAGATATAATGGATATATAACATATAACATTGTATAAGTATAGGGTGATTATTTGATATATGTATATATTATAAAACAATTACACAATAATGTTAATCTATCCATCACCTCATATACTTACAAGGTAAGAACATTTAAGATTTACTGTCTTAACAATGTTCAAGTGTATAATACAGTAGTTAACTATAGTCACCAAGCTACATATTAGATCTCCAGAATTTATTCATCTCATAACTGGAAGTTTGTACACTTTGACCAACATCTCCCCCATTTCCACCTGTCCCCCAGCCTCTGGCAAATCCATTTTACTCTCTGTTTCAATGAATTTGGCTTTTTCTTTTTCCAGATTTTACACATAAGTGAGACACACAGTATTTGTCTTTCTCTGTCTACTTCACTTCATATAATTCCCTCAAGGTCCATTCATGTTGTCCCATATATCAGGATTTCCTCCTTTTTTATGGCTGAATAATATTCCATTGTGAGGGGCTATGTATATCTATCTCACATTGCCTTTATCCACTCACCCATCAATGGACACTTGGGTTACTTCCATGTCTAGATATTATGAATAATGCTACAGTGAACATGAGGATGCATAGGTCTCTTCAAGATACTGACTTAATTTCCTTCAGATACATACCCAGAGGTGGGACTCCCACATCATACAGTAGTTCTATTTTTAACTTTTTGAGGAATTGCCATACTGTTTTCCATAGTAGCTCCACCAATTTATATTCCATCAATGGTGCACTAGCGTTTCCTCTTCTCCACACCGTGATAGGATCTTGCAAGTACTTACTGAGCTAAACCTACTGGTTATTAGATCTAACCTAAGGGCAACTGTAATACTCACTGATGGGATTACCTATTTTGCAACTGTGACACTGCTATTGTAAAATTACAGAAAGATAAATCGATTGATAATGGCATATTGCCACCAAAAAAATGATCTCCGATTTGCCAGTGAAATAAAAGCATGAAATCATAAGGTTTATTTTTTTCAAGATTGCACAGAATCTTGAACATAGGGTTACAGAGAAAAATAGAACAATGTGAAAATCTCCTTTAGCCGAGTCCCCACTTGAAGGCTGTCTCTGCACTCCAAAGAACCGAAGCAGGGGGACCTGGGTGGCTCAGTGGGTTAAGTGTCCAACTTCAGTTCAGGTCATGATCTCATGGTTCATGAGTTTGAGCCCCACATAGGGCTCTCTGCTGTCAGCACAGAGCCTGCTTGGGATCCTCTGTCCCCCTTTCTCACTGCCCCTCCCCCTGTTCCTTCTCTCTCTGTCTGTCTCTTTCTTTCAAAAAATAAATAAACTTAAAAAAAAACAAAAAAACAAAAACAAAGAACTGACGCAGCCTTTGTGTCTTGAGAAGACAAGAATTAGTGCCTCAGTATTTCTAATCCTCATATCGCGTTGTGAAATCAGTGATTGATCTTGTCTGCTTCTTCATTAGTAAAGCATGCATATCCAGTCATTCTATAGGTCCCTGCACATCAGTGTTCCCCCATGACCACATATTTCCCCCTGAATTGCAGGTAAGTCCAAAAACAGTCTCCCATGGAGATCACTTTAAATACTGCTCTATTCCCAGTAGTTTTCTATCAAAGGCCCATTTGTACAGGGGAATAATTTTCTACTTGGAAAGCAATAGGCACAACTTACATTTATTTTTAAAGAAAAAAAAAGTTGTCACTAACAGGTTTAGAGTCTCCTGCTGGGATGTTTGGCTACTGAATTATTCTCCTTCAAGCTATTTGCAGACCTGTTAATTGAGAAATTAGAGAAATAAGGGCACATACGCCTATGTAATTAAACTGCCCATTTCGCCTTCCTTTACTAAAGCAGTTTCCAGGGATGTTAATTGGCTGGAGAGTTTCTCAGTGCCTGCTGGATCTTGATAAGTTATGCATTAAAAAAAAGCACTGCTCCCACCCTTAAACTGTAAGGGGCTTTTTTTTTTTTTTTTTTTTTTTTTTTTTTTTTTTTTTTTTTTTTTTTTTTAGCAGACTTAGCACTTTGAAGAGTTAATTACAAATCTGAGGAATATTTCTGTTTGGTGTGCCTCTTGGCATATTGGATGCTAATGGCCCCTTCCTGCCATTAAATGATAAAAATTTCCTATTGTATTTTCTGGTTTGCCCTGAGCTGAGGGGAGAGGCCTTCCTAAAAGCAGTCACCAGATTGTGCCTTTGTTTTCAATAAGCCATTAATTTCCTTGTTGTTTTGTTTTGCTTTATAAGGAAACTATTTGATTTCTGTGCCTGCAGTTCTCCCAGCCCAGTGCCTGCCATTCATCACCCCCAATGGTCCTGATGTGTCTGCAGATGTCTTGCCCTCTGCATGAGAGTTCTGGGAGAAACGACCACCCGTGTCCTTGGCTTCTCCGTGTCTTTATCAACCCTGACTCATTCTTCTTGATGGTTAATTGTCCCTTTTCTCCTGACTTTTATTTCTAAGGAAGAAAACACATACACACTTTTCTTTAGGAAAAAAATAGATAAATGAAAGAGAGGAAAAGAGGAATTGTGTTTTGCACAGTTCTTAAGCAAATAGCCATGATGACTGACAACCGTCCTTTTAGTACTTTTTATATTGGCAGTTGACAGCAACTGTTTATTTGTCCCAGATTTTCTGAGACAGCCTCAATTTCAGATTTTCTTCCCCGTTGCTGCCTCCTCAGATACATGCATTCACAAATGAGAAGAAAGAAGGAAACTCCTTTGTTGATGAATATATCCTGATTTTTAAGTTCAAAATATATAAACAAGATGATAATCTGACTAAGCATGAGTGAAGGCTAGTGTTAAAATTAAATAACACAGAGTCAAATCTAGCATATTAAATTTTTTATATGTACGTGCATGTACCCATATGCACAAGGACATCATTGTGTTGCATGGTAGAGACAAATAATAAGCAGGTCAATAAATAAGTATAATTAGATGCACTGTCAAGTTAAGAAAGAAAAAGGACAAGCTTTGGAACCAAACAGACCTGTGGTGGGAACCTGGGATGGAATCCTGCCTGTCATTTAGGAACAAGCTCCTACCTAACATGCCTGAGCCTCAGCTTCCACATCTTAAATGAGAATAATGACATTGACCTGACAGGGTAGCTGTTAGGAGGAAAGGAGCTAAAGGTTTGTAAAGTCGCTAGCACAATGCCTAGAATACAGAACTGTTTTTTTTTTTTAAGGAATATTCATATTAGTATTTTTAAGAGTCATGTAGCTGTTACAGTTAAAACAAGACTTGGGGCTGGAAGGAGAAAGGTGAGTGAAGAAGGAGAATGTGTTGCATCCTTGTCTCCCTTGAGAGAGAGGAGTTAGGAGTCCTTCTCCAGGGCTTATCCTAAACCAAGCAAGCCTATATTCCAGCCTCTGCCCACACATAGAAACTAATTGCTCAGGAGTGAATGTACTGGGCATTGGAGTGGCCCCAGGTTACTCTCTGGATGTCCCTTGTCAGAGAAGTCATGTCATCTGTGTCCCACTGGAATATAGCTCTAGCTCTAGAGCGTCTTAGAGAAACACTATTGTTTCCTGTCCTGACCTTGCTTTCAGGGCTGGGACCACACAGTGAGCCTGCCACATTTGCATTCCTTGTCCTCATCCCAGGGCCCTACAAGATAGGTGAGAAGCAACTTGCTGTCCCAAACCACCTCTTCCACAGCTGCTTGAAAATCTCCTGTACAGATCTGTTTCCAGATTTTGAGTGAATCTCAGAATCTCAGAAACCATCTGAGTGAATGAGGAAACCTCATGGGAGTATTGGTCAATCGCTCTTTAGAGTGGATTCCAAAAGAAGGTTCTGAACTGCTATAGGTGGGAATGAATGGATGGCTCTCAAAATTCAGGTGCATTACCTTCACAATCTTATTGTTTATTAAAACAATAAGGAAATTAAAACAATTAGGAAATTGATGTTTGGAGAGGTTGAGTAACCTGACTAAAGAAACCTCGCTGGCCAATGTCTGTGGGTGGGTAACCCTTGAAACTCTGTGCCACAGGCCACCCTTGCCTTGGGACACCAGCTCTCATGCCTGCTGACTTCTAACTGGCTCCCCAAACTTCTTCACAAACTGAACTAAATTTGTTTCAGACTTGGGTTGATCAAGCGCACGGTTCTAATTTTGTTTATGAAACAAACAACAAAAACTTAAACAGCACTTTCTAATCCTCCTTCAGAGAATCCAGGCCCCAAAAGGTCTCACCTTGCCTTGTAAAAGAACCATTACTTGGCATAAAAGATCCACTTCCTCAGTGCTCTCTCCACCTTGCAGTAAAAGAGTTATTGCAGACTTCTTTCTACATACCTCTTGTTTCTGAAATAAGGACACCATAGACCATCACTTCTGTAACCCCGCCAGATTTTTCTTTCTATATTTCAAGAGCAGTATATCCTGTCAATATGCTTTTTCATCTTAGTCTATAGATATGAGACTTTGAACTATTTGGATTTATTATTATTTTGACATTTCTATTGTTTTTCTATTTAATAAGAAACATGTAACCAGAGGCTCACAGACTACGCTTTGATTGCTACAATTCCCCAAGGGCATTATCTTTATGTTTTCAGATGGCACTCCAAAAAAGTATATATTATTTTATCAACTACTATAATTAGCATGGGTTTTAGGTATCAGAACTGAGCCCAAAGACAGAAAATCCTTAATTTCACTAGAAACAAACCTGTGTATCCATTTGGTATAACTTAACAAGGAGGACTCTTAGCACTGAGAAGGGATTTCTGTTTTCAATTACAAAGACCATGGAGAGGAAAAGGATAATTTTGAGGAGCAATTAAACTTGCAGATGTTTTGTCTTGTAAAACTGGGAGCCTAGTAATGACATGTAGAAGTGATAGACTACTCCTTCCTTTATCTGGAGGCTGTGTCTATAGTTTTAAAAATATCAAATTGGGATACAGTTGATGCCCAACTTCCTGAACTCTGGAAACCAACATATAGGAGCTAATCCTAACCAGAGGTACTTGTTTTGTTGGGCAACGTGTTGAAGCATTGTTCTAAAACCTCTTTTTCAGTGTTAACAAAAGCAAGAATGGCCTTCAAGAACCTCATCTGCTACCAATCATGTCCTGTTCCCTTAAGCCATTTTATCTGTGCTGGACATTTAATGTGCCAGGTACAGGCTGAGGGGACTGAGTAGTTCACCAAGTTGGTGTCCTGGTACAGGGCAGCATGTGCCCAAAGGTGCCATCTGCCACAAAGGCATGTACGTGCATTCTCCACCACCCAGGTAGAACACAGGTAATCTCACGTTCATCTTATCCTCTCTTTCCTGCTTCCACCATAAAATAAATGTATCTGTTGTTATTAACAATAGAAAGAGAGAATTAGGAATAGGAATTATGTCAAGAAATTAAACAAGGTGTGGAGCCAACTTCTTGAAGATGATGTTATGCAATTTTAATGTATGTAGTTGATATTTTGGACATTCACAAATAAATATTAAATATTATTTATAAAATAGAAATAATTCCTCATGGTTTAATAATTGAATTCCAGACTACTAACAAATTAAATATAAATAATTAACAGAAAAGTATCTCAGGGGAAGGGAAAAGCAGAATCTTTTTGTTTTAGTTAAATTGAGCAGTTATGTGAAATTTAAGAGCGAGGCAACAGTAATTGACAAGGGAAAATGCAGTGATTGGAAAGACAGTGCTTAGCTTGTAAATGCCACAGAAGAGCTAAAACCATTCATGAGGGGAATGCTATAAAAAGGAAACTAGAAGCTGCACTGCAAAGACTGATACATTTGAATAAAAGCACCATACACTCAAAACCACTGAGGTACATAGATTCATATATCCATGCCTTTGGAGGTTCTGTCTCCAGGAATCACAGTGATTTTGCTCCCTCTCTTGCCTGGGGACATCTGGCAATGTTGGGAAACATTTTTGGTTGTCACGACTAGTCATTGAGTGGATAGGGGTTAGAGATGCTACTAAATGTCCTACAGTGTACAATACAACCCTCCACCCCCCCCACCCCTCAGGACAAAGATTCAATTCAAAATGTCAATAGTGCTGAGGTCAGCAGAAATCCTGCTTTATTAGGATGGCATTCAACCCTGAGCAACCCTGAGCAAAAGAAATAGTGCTGCAGGGACTTAAATAATTAAGAGGTTTATTTATCTCACACAGTAAGTAGTATAGAGGTTGCCAAGCAAGAGCTTGTGTTGCAGCTCAGTGATGTCATCAAGGTTCCAGGACCCCCAGAGGCAGTTGTAGAAGATGTCACTTTAGCTGGGCACATAATATCCCAAAAGCAAATTAAGCTTGTCAGTAAGATAGAAGGGTCATAATGAATATTTTATAGGCAAATAGCAGGTGGGCCACAGATTGCTTTTCCTTTTTCATGATGCCTCTTATGTCAACCTGCCTGAATTCCCAGCAAAACTCTATCCAGTCCTTCTTACCCAAATTAAACTCTTCTGTGGAGTCTTTTATGCTATTCCTAGGCTGTGTGTCTTCCTCTGAACCAGAGGTTTTGGTCTTTGGACAAGGAGAACCTCAGGGCCAAAAAGGGACACAAAAGGACACCAAAGGGAGAGAAATGGAGCTTTGTCCAGAAGAACAGTGCTCAGTGAGTTGGACGTATTTCCTTGCAGAAAAGTAAAAACATTTCAATAAGAAGCCATGGATATTTGAGAGCAGGACAAAGATGTCAATGGGGGAAACTAAATTAGAGATTTTTTTTTAACTGAGCAAGGTTAATGATTTAAAGTAAAATCAACAGCAAATTCAAAAATATAGTGTGAGAATTTTATAAAGGGTTCCAACAACCACTCTATAACAAACAGTGGGTGGGAAAGAGAACATAAAAGGGAGACCCAAAACAGCTTACTTATTATTATACAGTATGACTAATGATAAAGATGACAAAAATAACAATCATAAAGCAAAGTCTTTGAGTCAATCTCCAGTCCCTTCGAGCCCATCCCAAAGAAGGATTCTGAGGTCTCCTCTTAACTTGAGGGGATAGGGGAGTGACAGGACATAATTAATATTTAGTAAACTATTCCATAGATCTGGAAGGAGAAATGGTTGTGGATGAGACATATATTTTCCTCTCCATAACCTTGTCCGCAAGACAAGGTAAACAGCTGACCACAGAGACCCTGGTTCTGAAGACAGCTGGGTAAGGAGAGGTTAGGAATAACCCACATGAAAACATCCTCACTGTTAACATGTGTGGACATTCCCTAAAATTGCCAAAGAGGTCCCCAAGATTCTGCTTTTCCTGCCAGATCAAAGAAAGTTGAGTCGAGATTTGTTTCATTTCCTTTACATCACCTTTACACTGATGATTTGTACATTTGTTCATGGTTTCCAGGGACAGCTACTACTTCAAAAATATCTCATAATCTTAAAGTAGCTCATTATGCTAATCTAATGACATAAAAGCTTCCAAAATTGGAAGCTTTTTGGTCAATCTGAAAATGGAATCTTGACAGCCTCACACACGTGCCCACACACACACACACACACACACACACACGCAAAAACAAAACAGGGCCACCTGAGTGGCTCAGTTGGTTAAGCAGTTAAGTGTCTGACTCTTGGCTCAGGTCATGAGCTCATGGTTCGTAAAATCAAACCTCACATCAAACTCCACACTGACAGCATGGAGCCTGCTTGGGATTCTCTCTTCTGCTCTCTCTGTGCCCCTCACCCCTGCTCATGCTCTCTCTCTGTCATTCTCTCTCTCTTTCTCTCTCTCAAAATAAATGAATAAAATTAAAAAAAAAACTTCTGCTAAGCAATTCTTAAAAAACTGCTTAGTACAGGATAGATCAGAATTTATGGAGCTTTAAAATGGCCTCCTTAATAATTTGGTATTCTTATTTCTTTTGTATTTCTGATCTGTTTTCCCTTGAAACATTATTTGTATCTCTCAGAAAACCCTGTATGATCAAAAGGTTTATACTATTTTTAAGCACTTTGACTCTTCCTGAGAATTGCACTCTGTTGGTAAGGAAAGCTTCTTAATTCTATGGTCTGAAGAGGTCCCTCAGATGTAGTGGGAGCTCAGTTAATCCTTAACAGTCAATTTCTGTGGCATTTGTGCAGAATGATCAAAATGGCATGGCTGTACGATTGCACATGCATTACGTGACATTAGAGTGATATGTTTTAACCTATTTTCAAACCTATTTAGAGTGTACTTACCAGCATGTTTGATATAAAAGAGCATGTGTTTTGAAAGAAGCTGAGGGAGAAAAAAGAGATCTGTACATAATAACCATAAGTGTGTCCTTGAATTGCTTTGCTACTTCAGGGTGGGATGTAGGATGTACTTGAAAGGTCACTGATTAGTCCAGTTCCACATCAGTAAATCAGTGTTTGGACGCAGACAGAGGAAAATAATAGCCAATGGAGTTTTACCAATATAATAAAGTGAAATAGGGAAACGTGGTTTATAGATTATTTTTGCCAGCAGGATGCTTTCAAATCTGACAGCATGGCACCTTAATAGTACACTGTGGACATGTTTCACTGGTCTCTGAACAGACTTGATTTCTAGACTGGATGTTTATTCTGCATTAAAATGTAGATTGATCTGGCAAAATCTGATACAAAATTGTGTTGAATAAGCAGTACAGAAAAAGATGTTATGCTGAAGACAAAATAATCTGTTGCTGTAAACATGTTTTTAATGTCAAGCAGCTCCTATTTTGGTGAGACACAATGTCAAGAAACAGTATGATCACCCTAACATTAACCAGTCAAGGAGTTTGGAAAGTCCAGCACACATAGATGTATATACCATTCATGACTGTCTTGCTGGCTGATCTCAGTATAGATATGGCTATGCACTACTACCCCTACTTTTCTACTCTTTTTCCATCTTGCAACCAACTGCCATGAGTCTAAGATCGTCAGTTTTATTACTTGATAGACTCCATGGTTGCCTACCCAATAGCCATTCTACCTTGCTAAAGAAATTCAGTGGAACCTAGATTAAACTACTACCCATATACTCCTCTCACACAGAGGAAGAATCTTGATTAATCTAAGCCAATGATGGGTAGTTCCATTCCCTTTCACTTGGGTTGGTTTAATAATGGCATGTGACACAATCCTGGTCAGTGAAATATAAGGTGAAGACCATGGGGGCTCCTGCGACTATTTCTCTCACTTTTAAAAAGTTCACAAGACAGTGGTCTATCATCTTCTTCAGAAGCATGAATAGTGCTTGAGAGCATTAGCCTATGAAGCTAGCTGCTTCATAGAGAGCTAGCTAGCCTATGAAAAGCAGCTAGCCTATGAGTAAAAGTTAACACACTGAGGTAGCAGAGCAGAAGGAAGGAAAGAAACCAAGTCCTTCATGATACCATTGAGATACTGAGTTAACTTATTCTGCCCACTGAGGGTAACCACTATCTTGATGTAGTGAACACTGTGATGCTACCCACATTCCTTCTTCAGGACAAAGGCAATTATTTCCTCAGCTACCAGAAGTATTTCTTTTCCAGAAATCATCTTATTTGGTAGGTGCCTCACTCCAGGTATGTCCCCTCCCAGGGGGAAGCCTGTATCCAATGCCTGATTTAGATAGGGGTAACAAGGCCTAGCCTAGCCATCATTACCAGTTTTTTCTATTCCAAAAACTTGTTCTTATTTGTTTCACAAGGACACAGTATTATCTGATGGTCTGAAGCCTTATCTTGTTCCCACTTTTCTCTGGGTAACCCTGAGAATGTCAATCAATTTCTCAGAGTCTCAGTTACATCATCTGAAAACCAGGGGGAGAGGGGGTTGGTACTTTCTAAGACAGGTCTAGTCTTCCCCAAGTCTGTGTCCTTGAGGAATGTTAGCAAAAGGACCCTTACTTGTCCAGAGCTGGGGCGGAGGGGTTCCTTGCTATTCTGTACTCAGTTCCTATGCCCAAGAAATTGGCTTTCCTTTGCTCTCTCTCTCATTCTTTTGAGGCATGTCACTTTCACAAAGATTTATTATATGTAATGGAATCAAGGTAATGAATCCTTGCTCTTTCAGAGAACCTTTCACTCTCCCTCCAATATAAACAGCCAGGGCCATGATAGACTACAAGCACTGGGCATAGTCACTCATTCTTTCACATTTGAGCTTTTGTTGCTGCTTTGTGTCTCAGGCTATTTTGCACTCTCCCTGTTTTTATACCATATGTGCTAGCTGCACCTGAATCTTCTGAGTTATCTATACACCACCATGCTGTGATTCTTAGAGCAGGAAAATAGGAAAACCACTGAAATGCAGCAAGTCTAGACCGTGAGACCTCTGGTGATAACTGGAGAGGGAGTGATTTCAGGGGGTTGTTTCTGACAGTCACCTGCCCTGAGGGGGACAGAGCAGAGCAAGAGACAGTATGGCAAGTCCGCCCCACTGAGGATAGCAGAGTTAGACAAAGTCTGAACTCCACAGCAACACTGAGTTTCAAGCTGCCAGAAGAGGAAGAGAGAACTGTCCATTTAGGGGAGCTAGGGCACTGCCCCTAGCTCCTCTTGTGGCACCTCTCTGAACACCAGTGTCACCACGAGTGGCCAGTTAGAAATGGCCCAGATCAAAAGGGCTAGTGGAAAATTCTCCACATCTCTGGCTCATATTATTGATGGTTGATGGATGACTCAGGGGAAGTGGTTCCTTAGAGAATCCTCACACTCAGCAACTTGGCCAAAATATTTTCTTCTCTTCAAAGTGTACACAAAGGTCAAATTATTTGTCATGATATAATGTATCATGGGATGACTTTTAAACCACCAACAAACAGGGCAGAGATCAGCAGGCTCATAAGATTTGTTGTCATGTTAGAATTGACTTGAAAACCTCCAAAGTCATATATTTGTGACTCAGTTCATTTTAGCACATTTTAAAGCACAAATACTCACAATGTACTCTATTTAAAGTATACTCAGTGAGCCACTGTTTTATTTCCTTTCTTCCTTCCCCGCTCTTGCTCCTTCCCTTCCTTCTTCTTTTAATACTTACTGATCACTATCATAAGTAATTTCTGAGAACTTGCAGTGAAGTCTAATGCATCCCAGACCATATTGGGTTTAAGATCAGCTTTGAAAATGTTACTCCTCCCATAACAAGGAGTACATTCATTTCAATAAAAGAAGATTCTCAAGGTGCCTGGGTGGCTCAGTCAGTTAAGCATCCAGCTTCAGCTCAGATCATGATCTTGCAGTTCATGAGTTCCAGAACCACGTTGGGTTCTGTGCTGACAGCTCAGAACCTGGAGCCTGTTTTGGATTGTGTGTCTCCCTCTCTCTCTGCCCCTCCATGGCTTGCATTCTCTCTCTCTCTCAAAAAATGAACATTAAAAAAAATTTCAATGAAGATTCTCTATCTCAATCATACAAGTCTCCTGTCACACAAGCACAACATATTCTCCTTGGTTTAAACCTGGCTTATAATGAATACTTTCTCTGTATCAAGGGATATTCATCAGTCATTGTCTTGCTATTTCGAGGTCAAAATTAATGTTTGTGTGCCAATGGAATTCTTTATCCTGGTACTATTATTTTCCAATATGTGATTAGCAGAGAGAGTCTAAGCATATCCAAGTCAAGTATCTTATATTCTTCATTCTGCAAAGCACTAAGAGTTGGTTCACAATATTTTTAAAGCTGAAGGGAACCCTGGAGTTATGACCCCTCATTCTACAGATGATTAATAAATGTTAAGTGACTTGTTCAAGGTCACCACCAATGAGTGGTTAAATTAGGACTCTTTCACCTTTCCACCCAGTTTTCTGGCATTTTATACCCATTGCCTTTGAATTTGACATATAAGAAGTAGTTTTTAAAATTCTAAATGGATATAGGGGCGCCTGGGTGGCTCAGTTGGCTGAGCATCCAACTTCGGCTCAGGTCATGATCTTGCGGTTTGTGATTTCCAGTCCCGCGTCGGGCTCTGTACTAACAGCTCAGAGCCTGGAGCCTGCTTCAGATTCTGTGTCTCCCTCTCTCTCTGCCCCTCCCCTGCTCACTCTCTGTCTCTCCCTCTCTCTCAAAAATAAATAAACATAAAAAAATTTTTTAAAGTCTAAATGGATATAAATATGACATTAAAAATACTACCTTAAAGGTTTGGGTGGTGGGTGAGGGGCGATCCATGACTTAACATATTTGAATTCTCATTTAGGAGGAGGTTTTATTCAAAACACCCAGCAATGAATGATCTGTTCTTCTATGGACATTCTACTCTTTTTGTTAAAAAAAAAAAAAAAAAAGTTTATTTTATTTATTTTGAGAGAGAGAGAAAGAGTGTGTGCATGTGTGTGGAGGAGAGGTAAAGAGAGAGAGAATGAGAGAATCCCAGGCAAGTTCCACACTGTTGATGTGGAGCCTGACACAGGGTTCCATCTCATGGACCATGAGATCATGACCCGAGCCAAAATCAAGAGTTGGACACTTAACTGAATGAGCTACCTAGGTGCCCCCAGACATTCTACTCTTCTCTGGGGACATGAATTGTTTCTAGTGTTAAAATAACCAAAAATTAGTCACCAGAGGATCAAGGTACTTAGTCACGTCAAAGTTGTCAAGGACTTAAATTTCTAAAATGTATATTAAAAAGACAAATTTCTTTTTATGTGGTTTTGTTCCAAAACATGAGACTTTCAAAACCCAGAGCTTCTATTTCTGGCCAAGTTAGAGGAGCCCACTACAACTTCTAAGGCTACTGGTAAGTAGAGAAAGACAAGTACTTTGAGTGTATCTTTCATCAAACTCAAACAAGGTACTAGTCTCTCTTTGATAGCTTGGTAGACAAGTTCACCCATTAGGATGAAGCAAATTCAAATAACATAAAACTGAGTTAAATCAGGCTTATTTTGTTAGTGTCTGAAATGTGCTTCTAAAAACTGTTCTTTCTCCAACTCCTGAACTCACCCTGTATTCCTTCTCCCTCGGAAATCACTCTTCACTATAATTCCCTGCCTTTACACAGAGCTTCAGGCCCACACATTTTTTCACATTCGCTCAAAGCCAGAACCTGTAAACAGGTTTCTCACACCCTGCTTTGCAATCCCTTCCTCATTTTACACAACTGTCGAAGCGACAGAGGCCAATGCGGTGGGAGGCAGCCATGGTAGGTGTGTTGATAAAAGATGTCAGCGTCCTAGCTCTAACTGTGACACCATCTTTCAATAGATAAACTTCTCAGTACACTGAAACGTTCATTATGCCATTCAGAAGTAGAGGTCTAGTGTAACGATTTGCTCTAAAGCGCCTCTGTGATTATAAAGAGAAAATCAGTCACTTATTCTGCTGGGATTGTTCATAAGACTGACAGACACGCTCAGTAAGGAGCGGAGAGCTTGCACCTGGTCAGGAAACTGCAAGATGAGACAACGGTTCCTCTGTTGCTAATAATTATGCCTTGGGTTTAATCATCAACTTCATGCCTGGCAAAATGGAAGCCAGAGACTGGGAAATGATGAAGCAATAGGTATTTAAATCATGGAACATTTTTCGTTCAATTAGCATGGTGATGAGGCGCTCCATTTGTTAGGGATTCTAGCTGATGCAGACAGTATTTTAAATTAAGGGTAGTTGAAATGACGGCAGCAGAGTTTGAGGACTGACACACCACAATGAATATGTCAGTTCTCTGTAGGCTGGAGATAGACTTTTGATGGCTTGAATCATAGCTCAGAAAGCTGCGATTGAATAAGAGAAAGTAATTTACTGCCTAACCCATGTTCATAATGGTTTCTCTTCCTTTTAGCAAAAGCAAGGAGTGGAGTTAAGAAAAGACAGCCTGGAAGAGGGAAATGGATGACTTTAGTCTGTAAATTCCATTTGCATATTATTAATCAATTTAGGCAGCTGGACAGTCTGGACCTATTACTCTGAAAACTGCGTTAGCCAGCCCAGTTTATACTCATGTCATTGCTCCATTGTATAGAGAATGTACCAGGAAATGATAACATCTCTACTCTGTCTTTGAAGCCGGCAACTCTAAAATTTTTTTTTTTTTCCAACAAATTTCACAATAACACTCAATCACATCTCTCCCTAGGAGGCTGCTTCTGGATGTTGCATTTTGAGTTAAAATGGCTCATGAAATGCTCTTCCATTTTTTCCATCTCTCCTTTCCACCATTTGCAAAACCCCATCCATTTTAAGAATCACGAGTTTTCATTAATTTGTATAAATGCCATGTGAAATTTCTGCAAGGAGGTCTTCAATTTTGTTGCCCACCCTGTTGTGATTATTAATGGTGGAATAGGCTTTTCCCAACAACTCAGGAAAGACTTGAGAGACAGGTTCTTTCTCGACAGCCATGATTATTGCCACACAGTGGCAACAGAAAAGAAGGTTAATTAATTGAACAATTGGGAGATAGCTATTCAGTTTATCATCTCAAGGCAGAAGATAAATAAAAAGACAAGAATAATTCTTGCTGGATGGAGATAAAAGGACCTATTGCAGTTACCTCTTAATTAACTGTACACATGTGATATACTCTGTGAAATTTCCTGGGGCAAATTGCAAGACTGGTTCTCACTAGCCTAGCTGGCATACAGACACTCCTTCTTATGATATATTTATTGTTGTGGGCTCTGAGAATAGTGAAGAGTAATTTGAATATTATCCCAAGTACTTGGTGGTTATATATTATTTATATCTCTGTTCTTATTTCCATAAAACATATAAAGAGCATGAGATGTACAAAGTGCTGGCCTTCAGAAGTCTAAGTTTCTGCCATAACTAGCCATGTGATCTCGGGAAACACCTCTGCAGGCTTCAGTTTTCTCATGAGTAAAATTTAAAAAGTAAAGCACTGAAGTTTCTTCTAGTTCTAACATTACATGATTTTATATCTTTTTTTAAAAAAGTTATTTATTTATTTTGAGAGAGAGAGAGTGAGTGAGTGACTAGGGAAGGGCAGAAAGAGAATCCTAAGCAGTCTCCATGCTATCAGTACAGAGCCCAACATGGGGCTTGAACTCACAAACCATGAGATCATTACCTGAGCCAAAATCAAGAATCATATGCTTAACCAACTGAGTCACCCAAGCGCCCCTTATAATTGTTTTCAAGTTAATGTGTATTAAGTTCATGATGGGCCAGAGGCTGTCCTATGTGCCCCAGAGGAATTCTCTTCTTTGCTCCTCCCAACAACCCTCAGAAGCAGGTAATTCTTCACTGTATTATTCACCCCACTTACCAATGAGGACACTGAGGCCTAGAGAGATAAAGTTAACACCCAAACTACAGGCATGCAATTTAATATTATTGTTTTTATGAAAAAAATATTTGCTTATTATTTTAAAATCAATCAACAGAGAAAAGCACATATAATAAAACAAGAATAATCTTTGCCACCTAGAAAAATATTATCAATATTAGATGAACATTATTTCAGATATGTCCTTGTACACATATGTATCTAGTAGCAGCTAGATAAACACACAGAGAGAAGAGAGAAAAAAATGGTGCTGAAGTAAAGTATATTAAATTATATTTTATTTGATTCTAATAATAAAAAATAATGAAACCAAAGAAACTACCGGTCTTTAGGTAAGTCTTCTGCAGGAGGTATTATTTTCTAAGGATGCTCCCTAGGCTTAAGAAAATAAGATTATGAAAACCATTCAGAGAGTGGAGTCTTACCTACCTATGTTAACTTCATATTCCAGTTTCAAACAGCATTAACTAATTCTCTGCTTGGTAAGGTGAGGAAAGCAGCACTTATTCCCACCTTCTAATTTTCATTTGTTATTATCCTTTTTTAAAAACATCATCCAGATTTTTAACATTTACATTCTATTCTATACTAATAATCCTCAGGATTTTGGAATAACTCTATAACTCCAGGAATTGGAGTTCTAAGTTTAAATGGATTCATTGCCCACTTTTCTTTTTACCATGTAGCTGTTCTAGTCATGAGTACTTTTGTTTTGATACATGTCTTGGTTGGCTAGAGTTTACTGTCAAGTAGATTTTTCAAGAAGGACTCAGAAATGCTGAATTCTCTAAATTCTTATGTGCTTGGGGATTTCTGCCTGAGACCTCTGTATATAGCAAACACTGGACTAAATTTAGTATTCTTGGGTCATAGATTTTTTTTCCTCAGAATTTTGTAGACATTTTTCATTGTCTCCTAATATTGTGATTATAGGAATATCTAAGACCAACACAATTTTTCCCCGTGGGCGAATTTTTTTCAGGCTTACTGCCTAAAGAATTCTTATATTTTTACTATAACAACTTAACATGATATACCTCCATGTTGAATAATTTCCATCACTGTGTCCTGGGGGAAAAAAGGGGGAATTTATTTCATTTCATGCATATCCTATTCTTTGTATATTTCAGGGATCTTTTTATTTTAAACCAGATCAAATCCTAAAAAAGATACTCATGAGACAGGGTAAGAATATGCTTCCAAAATATGATTTAGAGCATACGTAGATAGGGTTTTCCCCAAATAAAAGTCTATAACCTTCTAACCAGAAAAACATTTCACTTTGTCTAAAACTAAACCTTATTCAGTTGTTTTCCTAGTGCTTTTTAGCACTGTCTGGCACACAAGGACATTCCTGAAAGCTTGGTGAAACAGAATACAGGATAACTGCCGTTGGAAGGGCAGAAAAGAGGCCAGGACTGAGAAGCAGGTACTGGAAAGGGAGGTGAAAAGATTCCATACAAATCTCATTCTCTTGGCCTGGTTTGTCTAAAGCAGTAATTCTTTAAGCAGTCCCGTTCTATCTACTTAGTCCACTCAAGAGAATCACTAGTGGGTGAACCACTGTCAGCGTGTGGTGTGCCTGCACTTCCTGCACTTCACTGTGAGGGGTGCTGATAAAAAAAAAAAAAAAACAAAAAAAAAAAACAAACCACTAGTTGGGATAAGAAACATACAAAACTCTTTCATCTTAGACACTAGTCCCCCAACTGGTTTCCTGCTTGAGCACCTCCCTAATCCAATCCATCTTCCCCACTGTCCTCAAAGTAATTTTTCTAAAGAAACAAGTAAAACAAGTACCAATGGACATAGTCTGAAGTCTTAGATTTTACTATTTCCCTACTGCTTTTCCCTCCAGAAAGAAGTCAAGAAGTCTAAGTTCTTTGAGTTAGGATTCTCTCAAAGTCTTTAGTCTGGGATTCTGACTCCTAACTTGTCCTCCTGCTTTAAGTTTCTCTCTAAGTATAAAGTTTCTGAAGTTTCTGACACAGTCCCTGTTAATGGTAAGTATAAAGTAAATGTTAGCTCCTGACCCCACTCCATCTAGGTATACTGGTGAATTGCTATCTGGTCATACTGTATTGAAGTTAATTCTTGGACTTCTGTCTCCTAGACTGCAAGCAAGCCCCTTTGGGCAAGATTGATACATGTTTACTGGATCAAACTGAATACTAGGAGGCAGTGTTCTAGAAAGATACAACTGCTATCCTTACCCTCTTTCTTTGTGTTCACCTTCTCTCCAATCCTAAATAATCTAAGGAGTAACAAAAGCAGCAGTCTGTAGATCTGTCTATATCAGAGAAAACTTCTTATTCTGCACAAATAGCCCAGGACTTTCTGATGGTGGGAGGCTTGGATTTGACTCCTGGTTCTGCTACTATTTCACTAAATGACCAGAGAGAACCTCTTTTCTCTATGGGTATGGTCTCTCACGTGTCTTTTCCACTCCTGCCTCTGAGGAGTACTACTGAAGATCATACCACAAGATGCAGTATGGCCTCCAGCATGATTCTGTAATCCTCTAAGTGTCCCTGTCCCACACTCTTACCATTCTCACACTCTTCTCAGGCCACTGATCCTCCCCTACCCCCTGTACCATCAGCAATTGACCATGACCTTGTCTTTTTTACAGTGAGCATAGACGTCCCTCCAGCTGAAGGACTGTCTGCAAAGATGGCCACCAACAGTTTCTTCCTTCCCTATACAGGCATACTGCCCCTCCTATTAAAGGCATAGTCTGTTTCCTTCCTCTTTTTTTAAATTAATTTATTTTTAAAAAGTTTTTTAGGTTTATTTCTTTCTTTTGAGAGAGACTGCATGAGTTGGGGAGGGGCAGAGAGAGAGAGAGAGAGAGAGAGAGAGAGAGAATCCCAAACAGGCTCTGTGCTGCCAATGCAGAGCCTGACCCAGGGTTTGAACTCACAAAACCACAAGATCATAAGATGAGCTGAAACCAAGAGTCAGACACTTAATCTACTGAGTCACTCAGGTGCCCCTATTTCCTTCCTCTTTAATCAAAACTGGCTCAGGACTTGCCTTGGCCAATAGAAAATGGCAGAAAAGACACTGTGTGACTGAGTCTAGACCTTGAGAGGTCTTGCAGCTCTCATTTATCCTTCATGGGATCCAGCCACCATGTAAAGTAGTTCGAACTAGACAAATAAATGGCAAGAGACCCCATGGGGAGAGAGAAAGAAAGAGGGATTGAGAGAGAGAGAGAGAGAGAGAGATTGCAATTCAGCAAGACCCTAATCATGCTATCGACCCCATCTGAGGCACCAAATACATGAGTGAAGCCACACTGCACCTTCCAGGCCCATCAAAGCTCCCAGCATTAATGATTCCAACAACGCCACCTGAAGCAGAAGAACTGCCCCACTAAACCCAACTAATGCATGGAATCATAAGAAATTTAAAAAAAAAAGGATGTTGTTTTAAGTTCCTAATTTTGGGGGTGGTATATTCCAAGAATAACTAGAATTCCAATTCCAAATAACTCCAATGCCAGCATAATATATATGAACATAAATAAACATGTTTCAAGATTTGGCTAAAGGGTCTGCTCCTTGTCAATTCTGTGTTCTTACTGTGTTCTTACTCGGCCCACTACACCCCTACTTTCTCTTCTTATCTCTGAAATTCCATAGAACTTGTATATAAACCATGTGCTTACTTCTCCCCGAGGTTCTGGGCTTCTGGGGGATAAGACCCTGGTCTAACTCATTTTTACCTGTACTTAGCACAGTATCTGGCACATTTAGACATTCAGTCATTATTTGCTGAACGAATGAGTAAATGAATAAGAAAATTTAACAGATGATATCTTCACACCCTGTGGTTCCAAAATTAATCATGTAATTTAGCAATGCACCGGAAAGTCAACATAAGCAGTTTCTCATGCCACACTAAGGTGAAATGAGGAAAGATAGCAGACCACACAGGAGAGTTTATGTGGAGAAAGATTAAATCCATCAGTTGAAGACATTGTTTCATTCAAAACAAGTCGATTAACAACCATGCACTGAGCAGAATCTGTGAAAATGTGTAAGACTTCAGGGAGTCATGAGCTTAGCCAATAGCACTACTTTCCTTGTTCACATCATCTATGCTGGACATGAGGGTGAGCAGACCTACAACACTTATGCAGCCAGTATTTATTAAAGGCGCCATTACTTCATTCACAGATGAGGTAGTTTAGGCCAGAGAGGCCAATTATTTCAAGTCACACAGCTCAAACAAGGAAGAGGCAGCCTTTGAATGCAGGTCTGACACTCAACCTAAGCACAGTTTTATCTGGTTTGGGCAAAAGCACAAAACCTGGGAGACAACTGCAACACCCTCCAATCATGCAGCCAGACAAGTGATGATGAAGACCATGCCTTTTGGCAAACTGCATTATCAAATAACAGCAAAGACCTAAAGACAACGTCAGCCATCATCCACCTCAGCACTGCAATGCCCTCTTAGTGTCTGTGTACTTCTAGTGTCTCTTTCCTTTCCATTCACCTTCCACACCCCCTCCAGCAGTCTCTTCCTAAACACAAATCTGGGCTGGTTATTACCCTACTTTAAATCCACAGCCTAATGTCCAATTTCCTTTACACAGCAGACAACATCACCCCAACCTCACCCCAATACTCTTTTCTTGTGTTATCTCCAGTCATTCTTAAGCACACGTGACCAGATTACTCTGTATCTCCCGCAGAGCTGTGGGTTATTTTCAGTTCTCTGTGCCTTTGTATGTGCTGCTGCCTCTCCCCAGATGGCTCTTTTCTCCCCAGAAAACGTCCCTGTAGATTCTTCTCAATGCTCATCTCCTCCCCAAAGCCCTCTTCCCCTCCCTAGCAATCTTGCACACTTCGACACCCATACACTTTTACACCACTCAGTTACCATATACACAGTTTTACATATCTCTCTCAAAATCTCAAGGTCATATTTGTATCTTCCTCAATCCCATCCTCAGCTTTAGCACCTAGCACCATTCCTGATACCCCCTAGGCCTTCCACAAATGCTTGCTAAATGTCAAAGCACATTTTTCCTCATTCATATCCCTGGCTTGTTGGAAGAATACAGTATCTACAAATCTCAGAACTTATCTTTTCTTTATTGTGAAAGGCATGGTGTGTTTGAGTTAATAATAATCTTTCTCAAAAAACCTTCATTTCTTCAGAAAGAGATATTTAAGATCCCAAGTCTATCCCCTAGAGCAAATGTCTAACATGACATTTGTGAAGCTGGAATAAATGGATTATATCCATTTGATTTTCCGGGATAAGTTCCACCATGTGGTACAGACTTCCTGTTTCTCCCACTTGTTCTCATGACAGCTCCAGTGGGAACTAGCCTTGTGCCTTTGGGCTTGCTATACAATTCCATCTTTGTCTGCAAGGCTATGCCTATCCAATACAGCACACAGCAGTACTTTAAGAAACTGGAATACTTGCAGAGCCTGCCAATTTTCTCTTGCTCTGAAAGGTGCTTTCAGTTAATTATATTATAAAATTTAAAAATTTAAACACAGTCAGAATTCGCCAATGAGGTGCATAACACACCATGCCATGGTACTGCCTGTTTACAAAGAGATTTCAGTGCCTTTACTTTTAATGGATTACTGTTTTGTCACATTACCAGCCTCAGGTACATTTAAGGATCACCAAATAAATGTTTAATGGCATGAAGTCAGACATTCCTGTTATGACATTATGCGGCTTCACTGGCAGGTGCAGCAGCACTGACAGAGGATGCCTCCTAAAAGCCTACATTGCCCTACGATGATGACAATTACAAAGAACAGTGCAGGGAATGGCCAAGAGAATTCCTGGCAAACAGACCTCTTCACCCATGGAAGAGGTGGGCACAACATGCAGACTATAACAGCTTAGCATTGAAAGAGGAGAGCCTTCCAAAAACATGTTAATTCATTTGCTCTCTAACATCTTCTGGGCATGTGCTAGGCTACAGAGCAAGGACTGTCAACATGTCAGGATAAGCCTTCAAGGAACTGATAATGAATAGACAATTAAAATTCAGGGGGATAATTTCTACTAGACATCCAATATTAACTTTCTGCGCAAAGTGAGGTAAAATGATAATTTTAAGTAAGTTATTATTACAATCCACCCTCCCCCAAGCCAATAAGCTCATTCTCAAAGACATCTTGTGGTTAATCACTCATAGCATTTTCATATTGTTACTAACATCATAACTTACTCTGCTAATATTAAATTATTTGACAACATGAGCCAAAGTTTACTCTGGATTAGCTCCATAGAAAATGAAAGTAAAGACCAGTGAGACAACCAAATCACTGACCACTCAGTTCAAAGGAACTGTCTAATTAGCTTAGCAATCACATAAATTAGCATTCTTAGGATATAGTCACATTAGCTTTCACCTGGTGGCAAGACAGTACTGTGTAGAAAAAGCAAAGGCTTTAGAGGGAGACTTGATTGTAAACCCCAATGTGTAACTTTAGGAGAGGTCATTGAAAGTTCTGTGACTCAGTTTCCTCATATGTAAAAGAAGCATGGCAATAGTAGCCTCCTTCTTGGGTCATTGTGAGGAAATTTATGCAAAGCACATAGCCCAAGGTTTGGGTTTAAGAGATGGAATCAGCACTTAATAGATGGAATATCTGGTTATTGTCATATAAGAAGGAGGAAAAAATACATAAAAAAATAACAGGGAATTCAAGATTAGTAGACAGTATAAAATAATCTAGTAGGAAAAAATTCAAATATATCATTAATCAACAATGAAATGAGTTCCACATCCAGCTAAGATGGAATAACAGGGACTAGATTTAACCTCCCATCTGAAACAACTAAAACACTGGACAAAATAAAGGGAACAATGTTTTCTACAACGCTGGATATCTGGTAATGAAGGAGAGCACTCCCTGAGAGATGATAAGAAACAAATAGGGCGAGCCATATGATTTTCCCCAGCATACTGCCTTCAGAGTTTCCAGGCAGTGGCACAGAGAGGGAATGCCAAAAGAGTCTGATAGATGCCCTGAATCTAGAGGGAGGACTTGGGGAACAGGGGACAGGGGAAGTAAAGGCAGCTACAGTTTGCAGAAAGGGTAAGAGAGAGGAGATGGCTGCAAAAGAGTCTGCGGGGGCCTCCTTGACTGCATAGAAGAACATTGATCAGTGAGTGCATATGAGGGAACTAGGGGATAAAACCACCCTAAAGGATAAGAACTGTACTCGGGAATCACGTCAGGCAAGGAGTTATGCTTTTCCCACCAGCCAAACTGAAAAACCTCCTAATTCACAGGGCACCAGATAGAATACACAAATGGGTCATGCTTCAGTCATGGGCAAAATCAGACCAAATGCTGACTCATCCAAAAATCTTAAAAAACAAGACTTTAAAGGATCAAATTATTTCTAAGTAACTAAACTGCATACCATAAAGCTTAATAATATTTATAGGAATATAAAAACATATAGCACCCAACAAGGTGAAATTTGGAGTATCTCACTTCTAAACAAAAATGACAAGACATGCAAGGAAGAAAGGAAATATAACCTTCTCTCCTAAATATGGAGAAAAACCTATCAAAGTAGACTGATAACTCAGACAGATGCTAGGTAGCAGACAATGATGGCAAACCATTAATTATTACTGTACTCAATATGTTAAAAATGTCAGAGAAATTGAAAATATAAGAAAAGCCCAAATTAAACTTCTAGTGATGAAAACTACAATATCTGAGGTGTAAAAATATGCTAGATTAGATGAACAGAAGATTAAACATTTCAAAAGAAAACATTAGTGAACTTGAAGACATAGCAACAGAAACTATTTAACTTTTTTTAAATGTTTATTTATTTTTGAGAGAGAGAGCGAGAGAGCGAGAGAGAGCAGAGGAGGGGCAGAGAAAGAGAGACAGAGAGACACAAAATCTGAACAAGCAGGCTTCAGGCTCTGAGCTGTCAGTACAGAGCCTGAAACAGGGCTCAAACTCACCAACCATGAGATGGTGACCTGAGCCGAAGTCAGATGTTTAACCCACTGAGCCACCCAGGCTCCCCAATAGAAACTATTTAAAATAAAATTTGGGGAAAAAAATTTTAAGGAATGAGAAGGGCAGCAGTGGTCTGAGGGACAATTTCAAGAAACCTGATATAAGTGTAAATGGAGTTCCCAAAGGAGAAATGAGAGAAGGGGAGCAAAGAAAGCAAATGACAGCTGAAAATTTTTCACCTTTGATAAAAACCATAAAACCTCACATCCAAAAATATCAATGAACCCCAGTCATAAGAAACATGAAGAAAATTACACAGAGGCACATCATAATCAAATTGTTCAAAACCAGAGGTAAAAAGAAACTTTAGAATCCGGCTGAGAAAAAAGGCACATTATGAACAGAGAAACAAAAATAAGGATGAAAGCATATTTCTCTTCGGAAACAATATAAATGATAAAAATTGTCAACATGTAAGTCTGTACTCATCAAAAATATCTTTTAAAATTATGGGCCAGATAAAGACTTGTTCAGATATACAAAGTCTGAAAGAATTCATCTTCAGCAGATCTGCACTACCAAAAATGTTAAAGGGAGTCCTTTAGACAGAAGGAAAATATGAGATGGAAATATGGATCTACATAAAGGAATGAAGAGTATTAAAAATGGTTAATGCATTAGTTAATATGTATTTTTTCTTATCATTTAGAACTCTTAAAAAGTAATTGATTATTTAAACAAAACTAATTACAGAGTATTGTGGAGTTTGTACTCTATGTGCAAGTAAGTATACAACAACAGGACAAAAGCTAGAGAAGGAGGAACAAGTATACTGTTGTAAAATTCTTGTGATCTACAAGAAGTGTTATATCATTTGAAGGTTGACTGTAGCAACTTAATGATGCATAGCATAAACCCTAACACCATCAAAGAGTTATAACTAATAAGCCAACAAAGGAGATAAAAGGGAATCATTGATAAGAAATAGTCAAAAAAAAAAAAAAAAAAGCCAGAAAGAGGAGAAAGGGAAGAAAGAACAGATGAGATAAATAGAAACAAATAGTAAGGTGATGGATTTACATCTAACTATATCAAGAACCACATTATATGCAAATGGTTGGAATACCTCAATTAAAAAACACAGGTTTAAAAAAAAGCAGAAACACAGGTTATCAGACTGGATAGCAAAGCAAGACTGTACTGTATGCTGCCACAAGAAGTGTATTCTATAAAGACACAATAACTTAAAAGGTTAGAAAAATGTGCCATACTAATTTTTTAAAATCTAGAGTAACTATTAATATCAGATAAAGTAGATTTCAGAGCAAAGAATATTATAAGGTGGGTCATCTCGGCATCATAAAGAGCTCAAGAGGACATAACAATCCTTAATACTTATGAATCTAATAACAGAGTTTTAAAACTGAAAGAACTACAGTAAGAAACAAATTCTACAATTATAGAGATTTTAATACTTCATTCACATTTATAGAATACTCTATCCCAAAACAACACAATACACATTCTCTTCCAGTGTACGAGAACATTATAGACTATAAAATAACTACTAGGCACCCGGGTAGCTTAGTCAATTGAGTGTCCACCTCTTGATTTCAGCTCAGGTGATGATCCCAGGGTCATGGGATTGAGCCCTGCATCTGGCTCCACACTGAGCATGGACCCTGCTTAAGATTCTGTTTCCCTCTCCCTCTCTCTCTGTCTCTCTGTCTCTCTCTCTCTCTCTCTCTCTCTCTCTCTCTCTCTCCCCCTCTGCCTCTCTCCCCAGCTCACACTCCCTCTTTCTCTCCTAAATAAATAAATAAATACTACCAGTAAATTTTGAAGGATTAAAGTCATATAAAGTATGTCTTCTAATCAAATGGAATTAAATTAGAGTAGCGAAAATATCGATCAGTTAAAATACAAATGTTGTCGGGTCGCCTGGGTGGCTCAGTCGGTTAAGCGTCCGACTTCAGCTCAGGTCACAATCTCGCGGTCCACGAGTTCGAGCCCCACGTCGGGCTCTGGGCTGATGGCTCAGAGCCTGGAGCCTGCTTCCGATTCTGTGTCTCCCTCTCTCTCTGCCCCTCCCCCGTTCATGCTCTGTCTCTCTCTCTGTCTCAAAAATAAATAAACGTTAAAAAAAATTAAAAAAAAATACAAATGTTGTCATATTTGGTGTGTGTGCATAGACAGACACACAGGCACACAGGTATGGCTATGTGCTGTTTTGAAGTGACAGACCTAGAACAAAGATGCAGAAAAGTTGAAAATCAAAAAAACTGAAAGGCATATATTAGGTAAAAGATTTTATTGCTACTTTCATAAGTAATAAGGATACTTTGAAGTAAAAAGCATAACTAGGATAAATAAAGTCTCCACATAATGAAAATATTTTAATTCACCAAGAAGATAAGACCATTATAAACTTCATGCAAACAAAAAGAAAATACAGAAAACCTCCTGGAACTAATAACCAATTACAGTGAAGTTTTAGGACACAAGGTTAGTATACAAACATCAATTTGCTTTCCTATATACCAGGAATGAACAATTGGAATTTGAAATTAAAAAACATAATACCCTATAGTAACTTCTTTCTAGATATGTATCCAGAGGCAAGGGAAACAAAATCAAAATAAACTATTGGAACTTGATCAAAATAAAAAACTTCTGCACAGCAAAGGAGACAATCAACAAAACTAAAAGGCAATTTATGGAATGGGAGAAGATATTTTTGCAAATTTTGTATCTGATAAAGGACTAGTATCCAAAATATATAAAGAATTTATAAAACTCAACACCCAAAAAATGAATAATCCAATTAAAAAATGGGCAGAAGATTTGAATAGACATTTTTCCAAAGAAGGTATGCAAATGGACAACAGACATATGAAAAAATGCTCAACACGACTGATTATCAGGGAAGTGCAAATCAAAACCACAATGAAGTGCAATCAAAACCTCACACCTGTCAGAATGGCTAAAATTAACAACACAAGAAACAGCAGGTGTTAGCAAGGATGTAGAGAGAAGGGAGCCCTCTTGCATTGTGGGTGGGAGTGCAAACTGGTGCAGCCACTCTGGACATAGTATGGAGTTTCTTCAAAAAGTTAAAAATAGAACTACCCTACTATCCAGAAATCGCACTACTGAGTATTACCCAAAGAATGCAAAAATACTAATTTGAAGGGATACATGTACCTTGATGTTTATGGCAGCATTATCTACACTAGCCAAATTATAGAAACAGACCAGTGTCCATCGACTGATGAATGGATAAAGAAGGTGTGTGTGTGTGTGTGTGTGTGTGTGTTTGTGTGTGTGTATAAACAAAGTGGAAAAAAGAGAGAGGGAAGAAAACCAAGAAATAGCCTCTTAAGTATAGAAAACAAACTGATGGTTACCAGAGGGGAGGTAAGTGGGAGGATGGTAGAAGTACGTGATGGGATTAAAGAGTGAACTTGCTGTGATGAAGCGTTGAATCACTATATTGTACACCTGAAACTAATATTACACTGTATGTTAACTAAATGGAATTTAAAAAAAAACTCTTTTAAAAATTAAAAAATAAACAATGAACAAAAAGAACACAATATCACTTACATTAGTACCTAAAAAATTAAGTACTGAGAAACAAACCTAACAAAATATGTACAAAATATCTATATGAGGAAAATTATAAAACTCTGATGAAAAAAATCAGAGCTTTAAGTAAATAGAAAGATATTCTGTGCTCATGAATAGGGAGACTCAATATGGTTAGGATGTCAGTTCATCCCAACTTGATCTATTAATTCAATGCAATTCTAATTCCCAGAAAATTTATTATTTTGTAGATATTTACAAATTGGTTTTAGAGTTTGTACAGAAAGGCAAAAGACCCAGAATTAGATAACACAATATTGAAGGAGAAAAGAAAGTTGAAGAACTGACGTTGCTCACCTTCAATACCTACTATAAAACTAAGTAATCAAGACAGTGTGGTATTAGCAAAAGAGTAGACAGATCGATTGAATGGAGTGGAGAGCCCCAAAATAGGGCCACATAAATACAGTAAATTGATCTTTGACAAAGTAGCAAAGATAATACAATGGAGAAAAAATTCTTTTTAAAATATAGTGCTGTAACAACTGGATATCTACATGGCCCACCACATACAAAAAAGCTAGAACTGACCTTATACCTTCCACAAAAATTAACTCAAAGTGGATCACGGATGGAAATGTAAAATGCAAAATTCTAAAACCTCCAGAAGATAATATAGGAGAATATATAGGTGACCTTGGGTTTGGTGGTAACTTCTTAGATATACTACCAAAAGCACAATCCGTGAAAGAAAAATAATTAAGTTGGACTTCATTAAAATTTAAAACTTCTGCTCTATGAAAGACAATTTTAAGAGAATAAAAAGACAAGCTACAGAATGGAAAAAAGTATTTATAAAACATATACCTGATAAAGGACTGTTATCTAAAATATACAAATAACTCTTAAAACTAAACAAGAAGAAAAAAAGCAACTCAATTAAAAATCGGCAAAATATCTGTACAGACAACTTACCATACAAGACATACAGCAAATAAGCATATGAAAAGATGCTCAATATCATATGTCATTAGAAAATTGAAAATTCACACAATGAGATACCACCACACATCTATTAGAATGGCTAAAATTCAAAACTCTGACACTAAAAAAAATTACTAACAAGGATGTGGAGCGAGAACTCCCATTCATTGCTATAAGAATGCAAAATAGTTTAACCACTTGAAAGACAGTTTGGCAGTTTCTCTATGCTAACTAAACACAGTTGTCTTATGATCCAGCAATAGTGTTCCTAGGTGTTTACCCGAATGAGTTGAAAGTTTATATCTACACAAAAACATGCTCACAAATGTTTATAGCAGTTTTGTTCTTAATTGCTAGAAACTGGCAGCAACCAAGATGCCCTTTGAAAGGTGAATGCATAGACAAACTCTAGTACATCCAGATAACTGAATATTTATTATTCAGTGATAAAAAGAAATGAGCTGGGTTCCTGGCTGGCTCAGTTGCTCAGTTGGTGGAGCATGTGACTCTTGATCTCAGGGTTGTGAGTTCAAACCACACACTGGGTGTAGAAATTAGTTAAAAATAAAATCTTTTTAAAAAAAGGAAAGAAAGAAAAAATAAATGAGCTATCAAGCCGCACAAGCCACAAAAAGACATGAAGAATACTCAAATGCATATTGCTTAGTAAAAGAAGCCCATCTAAAAAGCCTTCATAGCATGATTCCAAATATATGACATTTTAGGAGCACCTGGCTGGCTCAGTTGGTAGATCATTCAACTTTTGATCATAGGGTTATGAGTTTGATCCCCATGTTGGGTGTGAAGGTTATTTAAAAACAAAATCTTAAAAAAAACATATAACATTTTATAAAAGGTAAAACTATATAAACAGACCAAAATAATCAGTGGTTTCTAGGAGTTTGGGAAGAGGGGGATGCATACATATAGCACAGAGGATTTTCAGAGCAGTGAAGCTTATGTATGACACCATGATGGTGCATAAATGACATTATACATTCCTCAAAACCCATAGAACACATACACAATGGGTGACCCCTAAACTGTGGGCTTTAAACTATGGAATTTAGTTAGTATAATGTATCAATATTTGTTCATTAACTGTAACAAATGTATCACTCTCATGCAAGGTATTAATAATAGGGGAAACTGAGCAGGGTAGGAAGAGAGAGAGGGTATATGAGAACTCTCTGTATTATCTGCTCAGTTTTCTGTAAACCTGAAATTTCTCTTAAAAAAATAAGGCCTACTATTTTAGAAAAACATACAGCTTCAATATTCAGAGATAAAAGTTTCCAAATTTATAAAGAAAAATTAATATGTTAACCTATATAGTGAAGAATTTTAACATACCTCTCACAAAAGTTGATAAATTATGCAGACAAAAATTCAGTCAAAACCCTAGAGGAGAAAGCAGGAAAAAATCTCTCTGACCTCAGCCATAGCAATTTCTTACTTGACACATCCCCAAAAGGCAAGGGAATTAAAAGCAAAAATGAACATTGGGACCTCACGAAGATAAAAAGCTTCTGCACTGCAAAGGAAACAATCAACAAAACTAAAAGGCAACCAATGGAATGGGAAAAGATATTTGCAAATAACGTATCAGACAAAGGGCTAGTATCCAAAATCTATAAAGAGCTCACCAAACTCCACACCCGAAAAACAAATAACCCAGTGAAGAAATGGGCAGAAAACATGAATAGACACTTCTCTAAAGAAGACATCCAGATGGCCAACAGGCACATGAGAAGATGCTCAACGTCGCTCCTCATCAGGGAAATACAAATCAAAACCACACTCAGATATCACCTCATGCCTGTCAGAGTGGCCAAAATGAACAAATCAGGAGACTATAGATGCTGGATAGGATGTGGAGAAACGGGAACCCTCTTGCACTGTTGGTGGGAATGCAAACTGGTGCAGCCACTCTGGAAAACAGTGTGGAGGTTCCTCAAAAAATTAAAAATAGATCTACCCTATGACCCAGCAATAGCACTGCTAGGAATTTACCTAAGGGATACAGGAGTGCTGATGCATAGGGGCACTTGTACCCCAATGTTTATAGCAGCACTTTCAACAATAACCAAATTATGGAAAGAGCCTAAATGTCCATCAACTGAAGAATGGATAAAGAAATTGTGGTTTATATACATCATGGAATACTACGTGGCAATGAGAAAGAATGAAATATGGCCTTTTGTAGCAACGTGGATGGAACTGGAGAGTGTGATGCTAAGTGAAATAAGCCATACAGAGAAAGACAGATACCATATGTTTTCACTCTTATGTGGATCCTGAGAAACTTAACAGAAGACCATGGGGGAGGGGAAGGGAAAAAAAAAGAGGTTAGAGAGGGAGGGAGCCAAAACATAAGAGACTCTTAAAAACTGAGAACTGAGGGTTGATGGGGGGTGGGAGGGCGGGGAGGGTGGATGATGGGTATTGCGGAGGGCACCTGTTGGGATGAGTACTGGGTGTTGTATGGAACCCAATTTGACAATAAACGTATTTTTTTTTAAAAAAGTATTATCCAAGATTTGACCCATAGAATTAACACTTGTTTTGTGGAACATACTTCAAATTATACTCAACAATAAGAGAATTCACATTCTTTCCAGACAATGAAGCATTTATAAAAATTTATAAAAACCTCATAGTCCATAAAACAAATGTTGAGATATTTCAAAGTATTGATATCATTAGGATAATGTGAGGTTAAAAATCAATAATCAAAAAATACCCACAAAAGCCCATCCATGTACTTGGAAATTTGAAAGCATACTTCTAAATAATTCTTGGACTGAAGGAAAAATAAAAATGAAAATTATTATAAATATAACAAAAATTGTACATGTCAAAAATTATAGGTACAACTAAAGCATTGCTTGGATGATAAATTATGGTAATTATGGTATTAAATGTTTATGTTAAAAAAAATGGAAGGCTGATAATTAAAGAGCGAAGTATCCAACTTAGGGAACATTTTTTTTTTAATTTTTTTTTTTAACGTTTATTTATTTTTGAGACAGAGAGAGACAGAGCATGAACAGGGGAGGGGCAGAGAGAGGGAGACACAGAATCTGAAACAGGCTCCAGGCTCTGAGCTATCAGCACAGAGCCCGACGCGGGGCTTGAACTCATGGACTGTGAGATCATGACCTGAGCCGAAGTCGGACGCTTAACCGACCAAGCCACCCAGGCGCCCCTTAGGGAACATTTTAAAAAGAGAAACTATTGGAGAAAGGAAAGAGGACTGAAGATAAAGACAGAAGTTACTAAATTGGAAACAGAAGATAGGATTGAGCCTCAATAATGTCAAAAGTTAGGACTTTTACAAAAAACTAATAAAACAGACAACCCTCAGGCAATACAGATTAAGGCAGGGGGATGACAGAAGCAATAGAAGAAATTAAGGGATGCTGCAGATGTTTAAAAGCTTATGAGTGGAAATTATAAAAAAATTTTTGTCAATAAAAGTAAAAACAGATGAAATGGACAAATCCCTAGAATGTATCTCACTAAATCTGATCCAAGAAGAAAACGAAAACCTAAAGAATTCTATGACTCTGAAAGTAAATGCATCAGTAGTTTGAAATATTCCCACAAATATCAAGACAGGAGGCACCTGGGTGGCTCAGTTGGTTAAGCGTCTGACTTCAGCTCAGGTCATTATCTCATGGTTCATGAGTTCGAGCTCTGCGTCAGACTCTGCACTGACAGCTCAAAGCCTGGAGCCTGCCTCAGATTTTGTGTCTCCCTCTCTTTCTACCCCTTCCCCACTCATTCTCTCTCTCTCCCTCCCCCCCACCCACCTTGTCTCTCAAAAATAAACAAACATTTAAAAAAATATCAAGACAGTGATTATCTCCTGGGTTGGGGGACAAGGGTGATGGATGAAGTGTAGTACACAGAAGGCTTCACAGGAATTGTTAATGCTCTATTTCCTAAGCTAGGTGTAAAATGTGGATGTTCATTTTTTATTACTAATCATTATATTTGGCATATATGTCAGATATATTATTTAGTTTGTATTGTATATTTAAATGTATATGCTAACTCAAAAGTCGTACTTAAAATTGACCTTTCTGTAAACCAAGATAATCTAATAGATATGTTGCTCCCAGGACTCTCCTCAAGGCAGATTAGAAGTATTAGAAAGAGATCATATGATGAATTTACGATACAAAACTGAAACTGAAATTATGACATAATCAGAACTGCTGTACCACATTAATAACATGGTTTTACACATATGTACATGCAACTTTCCATGGGATAATTCCCCAGAAGCATTGATGCACTTTGACTTCAATGTAGTGTTAGAAAACACCAATGAGGGGTGCCTGAGTGGCTCAGTGGGTCGAGTGTCTGACTCTTGATTTCGGCTCAGGTCATGCTCTCATGGTTCATCGGATCAAGCTCTGAGTCAGGCTCTGTGCTGACAGCATGGAGCCTGCTTGGGATATTCTCTCTCTCTCTCTCTCTCTTTCTCTCTCAATCTCTCAAATAAACATTAAAAAAAATACCAATGACTTTAACAGTCTAGAATATATAGTGAAGTTCTTACCATATCCTAATTAAAATAGATATGAATCTACTAAAAGTATTAAAACCAGTATCACACATGTGAGTTTTTCTGAGCTCTACACCAAAAAGTACAATTGCTGAGCCAAAGGAAATGTAAGTTTTCAACTTGATTAGATTTTGTGAAATTGCTCTCTGAAGTGTTTTTACCAATTTAAACTATCACTGAAGTGCATGAAAGTTTCTATTTCCTCACATCTTGAAAACAGTTTGTCAGAGTATAAAATGTTTGCTGCTCTGATAAGCATGAAATATTTCTATGCTTATTTTGCCTTTCCAGATTCAGTGAATTTAAGTATATTTTTGTATGTTTACTGTCTATACACAGTATGTGTATGTGTGTGTACATACACACATAGTTAATTCTCATTACTGATAGTAGCTACAGCTATAAAGATACCACAAATGCTAAGTTATCAAATACTAAACACCATTGCTACCAAGAGAAATACAGAGTCAGTTTCTTGTGTGCCTCTGGTCACAACATTTTCATCGCCAATCAATACAGAATTTTGTATTGTGTATGTTTCTGTTTAAAAGACACCTTATTTAACATATATCGTGGATTCATTAACATTGAACTGGCAGCCAACAATACTATGCCTTATCCCTGAACACTCCATCAAGCATACCAGAGACTTTTTGCACTTAGGAATACTTAGAAACACTAGATAGCACTTTAGACTACTCTTGGGGCCATTTTAAACATGAAATCATGAACAAAAAGCACAAAAAAATGTGCAAAACATGGTAGTAACTAGAGCATGAAAAGGACACTTACTGACAGTTTGAGAACTGAAACAAAGGGAGAGCATCACCTTGTTCTGCCTCAGCTGGAAACATGTGTTTTGAGTGACTCAAAATTTTTGCTGTTCTGAAAACATTCCTGAATGACCAAGAAAGTGCTGGGGGTGGTGATTTGGGGATTACAAAGAAATTTTAACAAATAGGTGAATTTACAAATATGGAATCACAAATATATATGTATGTATATCTATGTGTGTGTGTATATATGATCTCCCATTATATATTTTGTATATCTATGTGTGTGTATATATATATGATCTCCCATTATAGATTTTATCAATTGCCAACTTTTATGGTGTGTTTGTATTTTCTTAATTTGTACAAAATGTTGTTGTTTGTCCGAAAACTGCTGAATTTTTATTGGGATTACAGTGAAACTAAGGATCAGTTTAGGAATAACTGACACTTGGGGCGCCTAGGTGTCTCAGTCGGTTAAGCGTCCGACTTTGGCTCAGGTCATGATCTCACAGTCCGTGAGTTCGAGCCTCGCGTCGGGCTCTGTGCTGACAGCTCAGAGCCTGGAGCCTGTTTCAGATTCTGTGTCTCCCTCTCTCTCTGCCCCTCCCCTATTCATGCTCTGCCTCTCTCTGTCTCAAAAATAAATAAACGTTAAAAAAATTTAAAAAAAAAAAAGGAATAACTGACACTTTAACAATATTGACTCTTTTTTTTTTTTGACCCTTTCTGACCTATGAACAGAGTATCTCTCCTTTTGTTTGGTTCTATGTTAGTTTCACTCAGCAATATTTTCTAGTTTTCATTGTACATGTATGCATATCTCTTAAAATATTTATCTCTACGTATTTGGTATTTTGTTGTTGTTGTTGTTAAGTAGGCTTCATGCCTAGCACAGTGCCCAACACATGGTCTGAACTCATGACCTCAAGATCAAGACCTGAGCTGAGATCAAGAGTCAGACATTTAACCCACTGAGCCATCCAAGCACTCCAGTTTTTGACGCAACTGTAAAGGGTATTGTTTTTTAATTTGGATTTCAGATTGCTCATTGCCAGTATACAGACATAAAAATTGATTTTTGTATATTGATCTTGTATCCTGCAATTTGATAAAGTCACTTATTAGTTCTACTAGCTTTTTTGTAGATCCCAGGCATTTTTACATCAGCAATCATGTCTGTGAATAAAGACAGTTTTACTGGTTTCTAAACATGTAGATGCATTTTGCTTCTTTTCTTACCTTGTTGACAGGCATTGCATTCATGAAACAAACCTCCCTTGATCATGATATATTACACTTTTCACAAACTGTTATTCTACTTAACTAATTTTTTTTTTTTTTAGAATTTTTGCTCCTATGTTCTTTACATCACACTATTATAATGTTTTTGTCTGGACATGGTATTAGAGTAATGTTAGACCTATAGCTGATTTTTCATTTTGGGAGTATTTCTTGCACTTAAATTTTCTGGAAGAATTTGTATAAAATTTGTAATTTTTTTTCTCCTTTAAATATTTGGCAGAATTCACCAGTAAAGTCATCTGGGTTAATGTTTTCTTTGTGGGAAGTTTTTAAACTACAGATTCAACTTTCTTAATAGATATAGGCTATTCAGTTTACCTATTTCTTATTTTTAATTTAAATTCCAGTATACTTAACATACAGTGTTATATTAGTACCAAGTGTACAACATAGTGATTCAACAGTTTTATGCGTTACTCAATGCTCATCAAGACAAATGTATTCTTAATCCTGTTTACCTATTTGACCCATCCCTCCACCCACATCCCCTCTGGTAACCATCAGTTTGTTCTCTATGGTTAACGAGTCTGTTTTTTGGTTTGTCTCTTTTTTTCCTTGTTTTGTTTCTTAAATTCCACATATGAGGGAAATCATAGATCTATCCATGATGTTGCCAATGGTAAGATTTCATTCTTTTTTATGGCTGAGTTATATATATGTAGATATACAAATATAGATAGATATAGATATAGATGATTTGGATACAGATATATAGATATATAGATATAGATATATAGATATAGATATAGATAGATCTCCCCATCTTATTTATCCATTTAACTCTACATGGACACTGGGCTCCTTCCATAATTTGGCTATTGCAAATAATGCTACAATAAACAGGGGTACATGTATCGTTTTGAAACAGTGTTTTTGTTTCCTTTGGGTAAATTCCCAGTAGTGGAATTACTGGATCATATGGTAATTCTATTTTTAATTTTTTGAGGAACGTACATACTGTTTTCCATAGTGGCTGTACCAGTTTGCATTCCCACCAGCAGTACACAAGAGTTCCTTTTTCTCCACATCCTCACCAACACTTCCTATTTCTCATGTTTTTTATTTTAGCCATTCTGACAGGTGTGAGTGCTATCTCATTGTGGTTTTAATTTGCATTTCCCTGATGATGAGTGATATTGAGCATCATTTTATATGTCTGTTGGCCATCTATATTTCTTCTTTGGAAAAATGTCTGTTCATGTCTTCTGCCCATTTTTGAATGGATTATTCATTTTTTTGGTGTTGAGTTGTATAAATTCTTTATATATTTTGCATACTAACCCTTTATCAGATATGTCATTTGCAAATATCTTCTCCCATTCAGTAGACTGTCCTTTAGTTTTGTTGATTGCTTCTCTTCCTGTGCAGAAGCTTTTTATTTTAATGTAGTTCCAAAAGTTTATTTTTGCTTTTATTTCTCTTGCCTCAGGAGATGCACCTAGAAAAATGTTGCTACAGCCAATGTCATAGATATTACTGCCTGTTCTATCTCCTAGGATTTTTATAGTTTCAGGTCTCACATTTAGGTCCTTAATCCATTTTGAGTTTATTTTTGTCTGGTGTGAGGAAGTAGTACAGTTTAATTCTTTTACATGTAGCTGACTGATTTTCCCAACACTGTTGAAGAGACTCTCTTTTTACCATTGCATAATTTTACCTCTTTTGTCAAAGATTAATTGACTATATAATCATGGATTTATTTCTGGGCTATTGATCTATGTGTCCATTTTTGTGCTAGTACCATACTGTTATAATTACTACAGCTTTATAGTAATCATATCTTGAAACCTGGGATTCTAAAACCTCCACTTTTGTTCTTCTTTTTCAAGATTGCTTTGGCTATTTGAGGTCTTTGTGGTTCCATAAAAATTTTAAGATTCTTCGCTCTAGCTCTGTGAAAAATGCTGGTAGTATTTTGATAGGGATTGCATTAAATTTGTAGATTGCTTTAGGTAGTATGGACATTTTAACAATATTTGTTCTTCTAATCCATGAGCATAGAATATCTTTCCATTTGTTTGTGTCACCTTCAATTTCTTTCATCAAAGTATTATACTTTTCGAGAAGCCCAGCCCTGCCGGCTGGAGAGGACACCAGTAGTGTACGTGTTTTGGCTTGCGGGTGTTTAGTTGTCGCCGAGGGGGACTTACTGCAAGCTATCGAATCTGGGGTCGTATTTTGTTGAGTCGAAAGTGAAATTTTACTTCGGCCGACGTGACAGACAGCCATCCGGAGGCGCAGGAAGATGGCGGCGTAGGAGGACGCTGGGCTCACCGCGCGTCCTGCTGATCACTTAGATTCCACCTACACCTGCCTAAATAACCCAGAAAACCGCCAGAGGATTAGCAGAACGGAGTCACCGGACCCAAGTGCCGACGAGAGGCCCACGGAAGAGGATAGGAAGGGCGGCGAGGCGGTGCGCGCTCCACGGACTGGCGGGAGGGAGCCGGGGCGGAGGGGCGGCTCGCCAGCCAAGCAGAGCCCCCGAGTCCGGCTTGCAAAAGCGGAGGGGCCTGACGGACTGTGTTCAGACAGCAAGCGCGACTTAGCGTCTGGGAGGTCATAAGTTAACAGCTCTGCTCGGAAAGCGGGAAGGCCGGAGGACAAAGGGAGGGTGAGCTGCGGAGCCCCCGGACGACAGAGCTCAGTCTGGCGGGGAACAAAGGCGCTCGCCAGCGCCATCTCCCCCGCCCATCCCCCAGCCAAAATCCCAAAGGGAACCGGTTCCGGCCAGGGAAATTGCTCGCTCCGCGCAAACACCCAACTCTGTGCTTCTGCGGAGCCAAACCTCCGGCAGCGGATCTGACTCCCTCCGGCTGCCACAGGGCCCCTCCTGAAGCGGATCACCTAAGGAGAAGCGAGCTAAGCCTGCCCCCCCCTCCCGCCGTGCACCTTGCCTTCCCACCCCAGCTAATACGCCAGATCCCCAGCATCACAAGCCTGGCAGTGTGCAAGTAGCCCAGACGGGCCACGCCACCCCACAGTGAATCCCACCCCTAGGAGAGGGGAAGAGAAGGCACACACCAGTCTGACTGTGGCCCCAGTGGTGGGCTGGGGGCAGACATCAGGACTGACTGCGGCCCCGCCCACCAACTCCAGTTATACACCACAGCACAGGGGAAGTGCCCTGCAGGTCCTCACCACACCAGGGACTATCCAAAATGACCAAGCGGAAGAATTCCCCTCAGAAGAATCTCCAGGAAATAACAACAGCTAATGAGCTGATCAAAAAGGATTTAAATAATATAACAGAAAGTGAATTTAGAATAATAGTCATAAAATTAATCGCTGGGCTGGAAAACAGTATACAGGACAGCAGAGAATCTCTTGCTACAGAGATCAAGGGACTAAGGAACAGTCATGAGGAGCTGAAAAACGCTTTAAAGGAAATGCAAAACAAAATGCAAACCACCACAGCTCGGATGGAAGAGGCAGAGGAGAGAATAGGTGAACTAGAAGATAAAGTTATGGAAAAAGAGGAAGCTGAGAAAAAGAGAGATAAAAAAATCCAGGAGTATGAGGGGAAAATTAGAGAACTAAGTGATACACTAAAAAGAAATAATATACGCATAATTGGTATTCCAGAGGAGGAAGAGAGAGGGAAAGGTGCTGAAGGGGTACTTGAAGAAATCATAGCTGAGAACTTCCCTGAACTGGGGAAGGAAAAAGGCATTGAAATCCAAGAGGCACAGAGAACTCCCTTCAGACGTAACTTGAATCGATCTTCTGCACGACATATCATAGTGAAACTGGCAAAATACAAGGATAAAGAGAAAATTCTGAAAGCAGCAAGGGGTAAACGTGCCCTCACATATAAAGGGAGACCTATAAGACTCGTGACGGATCTCTCTTTTGAAACTTGGCAGGCCAGAAAGAATTGGCACGAGATTTTCAGGGTGCTAGACAGCAAAAATATGCAGCCGAGAATCCTTTATCCAGCAAGTCTGTCATTTAGAATAGAAGGAGAGATAAAGGTCTTCCCAAACAAACAAAAACTGAAGGAATTTGTCACCACTAAACCAGCCCTACAAGAGACCCTAAGGGGGACCCTGTGAGACAAAGTACCAGAGACATCACTGCAAGCATAAAACATACAGACATCACAATGACTCTAAACCCGTATCTTTCTATAATAACACTGAATGTAAACGGATTAAATGCGCCAACCAAAAGACATAGGGTATCAGAATGGATAAAAAAACAAGACCCATCTATTTGCTGTCTACAAGAGACTCATTTTAGACCTGAGGACACCTTTAGATTCAGAGTGAGGGGATGGAGAACTATTTATCATGCTACTGGAAGCCAAAAGAAAGCTGGAGTAGCCATACTTATATCAGACAAACTAGACTTTAAATTAAAGGCTGTAACAAGAGATGAAGAAGGACATTATATAATAGTTACAGGGTCTATCCATCAGGAAGAGCTAACAATTATAAATGTCTATGCGCCGAATACCGGAGCCCCCAAGTATATAAAACAATTACTCATAAACAGAAGCAACCTTATTGATAAGAATGTGGTAATTGCAGGGGACTTTAACACCCCACTTACAGAAATGGATAGATCATCTAGACACACGGTCAATAAAGAAACAAGGGCCCTGAATGAGACATTGGATCAGATGGACTTGACAGATATATTTAGAACTCTGCATCCCAAAGCAACAGAATATACTTTCTTCTCGAGTGCACATGGAACATTCTCCAAGATAGATCATATACTGGGTCACAAAACAGCCCTTCATAAGTTTACAAGAATTGAAATTATACCATGCATACTTTCAGACCACAATGCTATGAAGCTTGAAATCAACCACAGGAAAAAGTCTGGAAAACCTCCAAAAGCGTGGAGGTTAAAGAACACCCTACTAACGAATGAGTGGGTCAACCAGGCAATTAGAGAAGAAATCAAAAAATATATGGAAACAAACGAAAATGAAAATACAACAATCCAAACGCTTTGGGACGCAGCGAAGGCAGTCCTGAGAGGAAAATACATTGCAATCCAGGCCTATCTCAAGAAACAAGAAAAATCCCAAATACAAAATCTAACAGCCCACCTAAAGGAACTAGAAGCAGAACAGCAAAGGCAGCCTAAACCCAGCAGAAGAAGAGAAATAATAAAGATCAGAGCAGAAATAAACAATATAGAATCTAAAAAAACTGTAGAGCAGATCAACGAAACCAAGAGTTGGTTTTTTGAAAAAATAAACAAAATTGACAAACCTCTAGCCAGGCTTCTCAAAAAGAAAAGGGAGATGACCCAAATAGATAAAATCATGAATGAAAATGGAATTATTACAACCAATCCCTCAGAGATACAAACAATTATCAGGGAATACTATGAAAAATTATATGCCAACAAATTGGACAACCTGGAAGAAATGGACACATTCCTGAACACCCACACTCTTCCAAAACTCAATCAGGAGGAAATAGAAAGCTTGAACAGACCCATAACCAGCGAAGAAATTGAATCGGTTATCAAAAATCTCCCAACAAATAAGAGTCCAGGACCAGATGGCTTCCCAGGGGAGTTCTACCAGACGTTTAAAGCAGAGATAATACCTATCCTTCTCAAGCTATTCCAAGAAATAGAAAGGGAAGGAAAACTTCCAGACTCATTCTATGAAGCCAGTATTACGTTGATTCCTAAACCAGACAGAGACCCAGTAAAAAAAGAGAACTACAGGCCAATATCCCTGATGAATATGGATGCAAAAATTCTCAATAAGATACTAGCAAATCGAATTCAACAGCATATAAAAAGAATTATTCACCATGATCAAGTGGGATTCATTCCTGGGATGCAGGGCTGGTTCAACATTCGCAAATCAATCAACGTGATACATCACATTAACAAAAAAAAAGAGAAGAACCATATGATCCTGTCAATCGATGCAGAAAAGGCCTTTGACAAAATCCAGCACCCTTTCTTAATAAAAACCCTTGAGAAAGTCGGGATAGAAGGAACATACTTAAAGATCATAAAAGCCATTTATGAAAAGCCCACAGCTAACATCATCCTCAACGGGGAAAAACTGAGAGCTTTTTCCCTGAGATCAGGAACACGACAGGGATGCCCACTCTCACCGCTGTTGTTTAACATAGTGCTGGAAGTTCTAGCATCAGCAATCAGACAACAAAAGGAAATCAAAGGCATCAAAATTGGCAAAGATGAAGTCAAGCTTTCGCTTTTTGCAGATGACATGATATTATACATGGAAAATCCGATAGACTCCACCAAAAGTCTGCTAGAACTGATACATGAATTCAGCAAAGTTGCAGGATACAAAATCAATGTCCAGAAATCAGTTGCATTCTTATACACTAACAATGAAGCAACAGAAAGACAAATAAAGAAACTGATCCCATTCACAATTGCACCAAGAAGCATAAAATACCTAGGAATAAATCTAACCAAAGATGTAAAGGATCTGTATGCTGAAAACTATAGAAAGCTTATGAAGGTAATTGAAGAAGACTTAAAGAAATGGAAAGACATTCCCTGCTCATGGATTGGAAAAATAAATATTGTCAAAATGTCAATACTACCCAAAGCTATCTACACATTCAATGCAATCCCAATCAAAATTGCACCAGCATTCTTCTCGAAATTAGAACAAGCAATCCTAAAATTCATATGGAACCACAAAAGGCCCCGAATAGCCAAAGGAATTTTGAAGAAGAAGACCAAAGCAGGAGGCATCACAATCCCAGACTTTAGCCTCTACTACAAAGCTGTCATCATCAAGACAGCATGGTATTGGCACAAAAACAGACACACAGACCAATGGAATAGAATAGAAACCCCAGAACTAGACCCACAAACGTATGGCCAACTCATCTTTGACAAAGCAGGAAAGAACATCCAATGGAAAAAAGACAGCCTCTTTAACAAATGGTGCTGGGAGAACTGGACAGCAACATGCAGAAGGTTGAAACTAGACCACTTTCTCACACCATTTACAAAAATAAACTCAAAATGGATAAAGGACCTAAATGTGAGACAGGAAACCATCAAAACCTTAGAGGAGAAAGCAGGAAAAGACCTCTCTGACCTCAGCCGTAGCAATCTCTTACTCGACACATCCCCAAAGGCAAGGGAATTAAAAGCAAAAGTGAATTACTGGGACCTTATGAAGATAAAAAGCTTCTGCACAGCAAAGGAAACAACCAACAAAACGAAAAGGCAACCAACGGAATGGGAAAAGATATTTGCAAATGACATATCGGACAAAGGGCTAGTATCTAAAATCTATAAAGAGCTCACCAAACTCCACACCCGAAAAACAAATAACCCAGTGAAGAAATGGGCAGAAAACATGAATAGACACTTCTCTAAAGAAGACATCCGGATGGCCAACAGGCACATGAAAAGATGTTCAGCGTCGCTCCTTATCAGGGAAATACAAATCAAAACCACACTCAGGTATCACCTCACGCCAGTCAGAGTGGCCAAAATGAACAAATCAGGAGACTATAGATGCTGGAGAGGATGTGGAGAAACGGGAACCCTCTTGCACTGTTGGTGGGAATGCAAATTGGTGCAGCCGCTCTGGAAAGCAGTGTGGAGGTTCCTCAGAAAATTAAAAATAGATCTACCCTATGACCCAGCAATAGCACTGCTAGGAATTTATCCAAGGGATACAGGAGTACTGATGCATAGGGGCACTTGTACCCCAATGTTCATAGCAGCACTCTCAACAATAGCCAAATTATGGAAAGAGCCTAAATGTCCATCAACTGATGAATGGATAAAGAAATTGTGGTATATATACACAATGGAATACTACGTGGCAATGAGAAAAAATGAAATATGGCCTTTTGTAGCAACGTGGATGGAACTGGAGAGTGTGATGCTAAGTGAAATAAGCCATACAGAGAAAGACAGATACCATATGGTTTCACTCTTATGTGGATCCTGAGAAACTTAACAGGAACCCATGGGGGAGGGGAAGGAAAAAAAAAAAGAGGTTAGAGTGGGAGAGAGCCAAAGCATAAGAGACTGTTAAAAACTGAGAACAAACTGAGGGTTGATGGGGGGTGGGAGGGAGGGGAGGGTGGGTGATGGGTATTGAGGAGGGCACCTTTTGGGATGAGCACTGGGTGTTGTATGGAAACCAATTTGTCAATAAATTTCATAAAAAAAAAAAAGTATTATACTTTTCAGAGTACAGGTCCTTAACCTCCTTGGCTAAGTTTATTCCTAGGTATTTTATTATTTTTGATGCAATTGTCAATGGGATTGTTAATTTCTCTTTCTGCTATTTCATTATTAGTGTATAAAAATGTGAGATTTCTCTATATTGATTTTGTATCCTGCAAACTTACTGCATTTGTTTATCAGTTCTAGCAGTTTTTTGGTTGAGTATTTCAGGTTTTCTATGTATACCATCATGTGCTATGCAAATAGTGAAAGTTTTACTTCTTCCTTACCAATTTGGATAACTTTTATTACTTTTTCTTATCTGATTGTTGTGGCTAGGACTTCCAGTACCATGCTGAATAACAGTGGTGAGAGTAGACATCCTTGTCTTGTTCCTGATCTTAGGGGAAAAGCTCTCAGTTTTTCTCAATTGACTATGATGTTAGCTGTGGGTTTTTCAAAAATAGCCTTTATGATGTTGAGCTATGTTCCCTCTAAACCTACTTTGTTGACTCATTCATTGTTTAGTAGCATGTTATTTAACCTCCATGAATTTGTTCTCTTCCAGATTTTTTTCTCATGGTTTATTTCTAGTTTCATAGCATTGTGATCAGAAAAGATGCATGGTATGACTTCGATCATTTTGAATATGTTGAGAATTGTTTTGTGGCCTAATATGTGATCTATTCTGGAGAATGTTCTATATGCACTTGAGAAGATTGTGTATTCCACTGTTTTAGGATGGAATGTTCTGGATATATCTGTTAGATCCATCTGATCCAATGTGTTATTCAAAGCCCGTTTCCTTATTGATTTTCTGTTTGGATGATCTGTCCATTGATGTAAGTGGTATGTTAAAGTCCCCTACTTTTATTGTATTACTATTGATTACTATTGATTACTTCCTTTATGTTTGTTACTATCTGTTTTTTGTATTTGGGTGCTTTCATATTGGGTGCAATTGTTTTATATTCTTGTTGGATTTTTCCTTTCATGATTATATAGTGTCATTCTTCATCTCTTGTTACAGTCTTTGTTTTAAAGTCTATTTTTTTTCTGATATAAATATTGCTACTCTGGGTTTCTTTTCACTGCCATTAGCATGATAAATGCTTTTCCATCCCTTCACTTTCAATCTACATGAATCGTTAGGTCTGAAATGAATTTCTTATAAGCAGCATGTAGATGGTTCTTGCTTTTTTATGCATTATGTCACCCTGTGACTTTTGATTGGAGCATTTAGTCCATTTACATTCAAACTAATTATTGATAGGTATTTACGGCCATTTTTGTTATTTGTTTTGTGTTTGATTTGTGGATCTTCTCTGTTCCTTTCTTCCCTTGCTCTCCTCTCACCATAAGTCGGCTTTCTTTAGTGATATATTTGGATTCCTTTCTCTTTATGTTTTGCATATTTATAAATGGTTTTGATTTGTGGTTACTATTAGGTTTGTATATAACATCTTCTGCATATAGCAGTCTATATTAAATTGATGGTCTGTTAAGTTTGAAACCATGCTTTATTCCTCCCCTTCCCATGTTTTAGGTATATGGTGTCATATTTTACATCCTTTTATTTTGTAAGTTCCTTGACTGATTTTACAGATATACTTATTTCTACTGCTTTTTGGCTTCCTAATTTTCTTACTCTTACTTATATCTTTCCTCTCAACTCAAAGAGTCCCATTAACATTAATTGTAGGGCTACTGTCATGAAGTGATTTAACATTTGTTTGTCTGAGAAACTCTTTTTATATCCTTCTATTCTGAATGATAGCCTTTCTCGATAGTGTATTCTTGGCTACAGATCTTTTTCTTTCAGCACTTTGAACATATCCTGTGACTCCCTCTGGTCTGCAAAATTTCTGCTGAAAAATCAGCTGATAGTCTTATGGTGTTTCCCTTGTATGTAACTGTCTTCTCTTGTTGCTTTAAAATCCTTTATTTGTCACTACTTTTTGCCATTTAAATTACTATGTGTCCTGGTGTGGACATCCTTGGGTTGATTTTGTTGGGGGCTCTCTGTGCCTCCTGGATCTGGATCCCTGTTTCCTTCCCCAGATTCAGGAAGTTCTCTGCTATTATTTCTTCAAATAAATTTTCTGATCCCATTTCTCTCTCTTCTCCTTCTGGGATCCCTATAATGTAAATGTTATTTTGCTTGATGGTGACGCTGAATTCCCTAGGTCTATTTTCATTTTTTATTATAATTTTTCTCTCTCCTGCTTAGCTTGATTGCTTTTCATTACTCTGTTCTCCAGGTCACTGATTCATTCTTCTGTTTCCTCTAACCTACCATTTATTCCCTCTCGTGTATTTTTAGTTTATTTATTGAATTCTTCATCTTTCTTTGACTCCCTTTTATGCTTTCTCTCCCTTTGTTAAGTGTCTCACTGCTGTCCTCTATTCTTTTCTCAAGTCTAGTGAATATGTTTATGATCATTACTTTAAATATTCTCTCAGGCATATTACTTACCTGTAGTTCACTTAGGTTTCTTGCTGTGATTTTGTCGTGTCCTTTCCTTTGAACATATTCCTCTACCTCCATATTTTGTCTAACTCTCTGTGTCTGCTTCTGTGTGTTAGGAAAGTCAGGTATATCTCCTGCTCTTAAAAGTACTGGCCTCATGAAGAAGTGGTTTTGTGTGCCCTATAGTTCAGTGTTCCCTGCTCACCACAACCTATCACTTTAGGGGTATTTCTTATGTGTGTTGTGTGCATCCATCTGTTGTGGCCAAGCCATTTTTGTCTTCATTCCAGTCATTTGCAATGGATCTCCTTGCCTGTTGGGGGTAGTGTTTAGTTTCTATGCTATTAGTGGGCCAACCTGGAGCCACCTTGGGCTTCAGTTAGACCAGGCATCTGCTAGTGATACAATAGCACCAAACATCACAAAAAATGGTGGCAGAGTGTGTGGTGCCAGCAGGGTCTAAGACAGTGTGAAGGGACCTGCAGATGCCACAGACCAACGTGGGTTGATTGGAGGGAGTGGATCCACAAAAGTGCATTCAGGCAGATGCACAGTGTTAGCAAGGTTTGGGGAAGCTAGTCATGGTTGGGGGGACCTACAGCTGAGCCCTGGCTGGAGGGAGCATGTCCACAGGAGAACATGTGGGCAGGGTATGTTGTTTGCGAGTTAGGAAACAAGTGTTGGCACGGTGCTGGTTCCCACAGGTGTCCATGTGTCTATGCTATGGGGTAGGAGGAGAGAATTGGTGCCTGCCTTTGTTCCTGGAGAAGTCTCCCAAAAATCTCTGCCCTCTGGCACATGCTCTGAGAGTAGTAAACAAATCTCCCTCCTGGGAACCCCAGGCATTTTTCAAACTACTGCTTGTAAGCAGTATCTCCACAGGGCTATTTGTTGTACAGTCTCCTTTTTTTTTCTTTCAAGTTTTTATTTAAATTCAAGTTAGTTAACATATAGTGTAGTATTGTGCTGTCTCCTTAAGGGCAGGGACTCAGTTTCCTCTCACCCTCCTGGTTCTCCCATAAGCCTGCTTATTTTTAAAGTTCCAGGTTTTAGCCCCACTGATTCTAAGAACTGGTGAAATTCAGCCCTCTGGTTTTCAAAGTGAAATATTATGGCAGCCCACCTTCCCTGTGCAGGCTCTCTGTTGTGAGAGTCTGTTTCTCTCCCCTCTCTGTGCCTGCCGCATCCCTCCCTTCCTCAAACTGTCCCATGGATCCATTTAGCTACTAACCATGTATCTGCCCTTTCTGCCCTCTTTTATGTGGCCTTTTCCCTACATTTAGCTGTAGATAGTGTGTTCTGCCTACTTTCAGGTCATTCTCTGGATTATTTATGCTGATGTGGCTATTATCTAGTTGTATCCATGGGATGAGGTGATCTTAGGGCCCTCCTACTCTGTCATCTTCCCCCAGTTATCTATTTCTTCTTGAGAAAGCTTTGCTAGTTTGTCTTTTATAGAATTTATTCATTTCATCTAAATTATCAAATTGACATAAAATTTTTCATAATATTCCAATATTATCCTTTTAATATCTGTAGAATATAGAGTCATGTCACATCTTTTATTCCCAATATTAGTAATCGGTGTCTTCTCTCCCTGATTAGTATAGCTAGAGTTATCCATTTTATCGATCTTCTCAATGAACTAGCTTTCAGTTTCATTGCTATTCTGTTCTACATTTTATTGACTTTATTATTCCCTTTCTTCTATTTACTTTAGGTCTAATTTGTTTTTCTTTTCTAATTTAAGATTGAATTTGAAATCATTGATTTGAGACCTTTCTTCTTCTCTCACAAAGATGTTGTTTGCTATAAATTCTTTTCCAAGAATTGACTTGACTTCAATTGGTATGACTTTACTGTTATCTTACAAATTTAATATATTGTACTTTAATTTTCATTCAGTTTAAAATAGTTTCTAATTTCCCTTTAGATTTCTTCCTTGATTCATAAGTTATTTAAAAGTGTGCTATTTTGTTTTCAAATATTTGGAGCTTTTTCAGATATTTTTCTATTATTAATTTCTAATTTAATTCCATCATGGTCAGGAAATATACTTCCTACAACTTACACCCTTTTAAATTTACTGACATTTGTTTCAATAAACTTGTAAATATATGATTGGAAAGAATGTTAAGTCAAGGTTTTAAATTTATATTAGCGAAGCTTTTTAATTATGTTGAAGTCATATAATCTTACTGAATGTTTTTTTGTATGTTTATTTCTGATGCAGTTGTATTTAAATCTCCCTCTATAATTATGAATTTGTCCATATTTTCTTGAAATTCTGTACACTTTTCTTTGTAAATATTGAAGTTTTGTTGTTAGGCTCATGCAAATTCACAACTTTTACATCTTATTGGAAAATTGTTCTTTCACCATTGTAAAGTGTGCTTCTTTATCAACATTTATGCTTTTGCCTTTAATGTTACTCTGTTTGATATTAATATTACTAAACCGATATTCTATTTGTTAATATTTATTTTCTTGTTATGTCTTTCTCTATTTTTAATTTTCAATTTTTCTATGTAGTTTTGTTTTAGTTGTGTGTTTTATAAACAGCACTTGTTCATTTTAATTAAATCTGTCTTTTTCTTTAGAAAGCTTGAGCTTACTCTATTAACAATTATTGTGATAACTGATATACCTGGATTGATTTCTGTTCTTTGTCTATATCTTCAGTGTACCATCTCCCTCCTCTTTTTTTCATTCCCTTTAGTTCCTTCTCTTGGGTTGATAAAATTGTCTATCTTTCTTTTCCTTCTTTAATGGTTTAGAAGCTACAAATTTCATTTATTTTATTTTAGTAATTATTTAACAAATATTAAACTATGTATTATCTTTAAATGTCTAAAGTAATTCAATGTCTCTACCTTCTAAACAAGGTAATGAACTTTGTGTGCATTACCCATTGTATCTTATCTTTTTCATCCTCTTTGTATTTACTGTTTAAATTTTATTTCAATTATCTTTTAAACAAATGAAAATGTTATTCTTAAATTGTCAGTATTTAATTTGATTTACCAATATATTTTTATCTCCCATTTTGCTCACTATTTTCTATGACATCCCATTTCTTTATTCTGCGTTTTTGGTTTTTTGTTTTGTTTTGTTTTGTTTTGTTTTTGTAGTACATCCTTTAGTAGTTCAACAAGGATTCATGGTGGGATATATTTGGAGGTGGGAAGAAACCAATGTGGAGACTTGCAATCCATATTCTATTTCACTTAACATTTCTTTAATATTTGTCTCTATTTCTCTGTTCTTTATAGGTAAATTCCTCATACTATTTTCTTTTTTTTCCAAATTTTAAAAAATATTTATTTATTTTAGAGACAGAGAGACGGAGCACAGGTGGGGGAGGGGCAGAGAAAGAGAGGGATACACAAAATCTGAAGCAGACTCCAGGCTCTGAGCTATAGCACAGAGCCCAACACCGGGTCGAACCATGAACCATGAGATCATGACCAGAGCCGAAGTTGGACATTTAACTGATTGAGCCACCCAGGCACCCCTCCTCATACTATTTTCAAAGTCAATAATTCTCTTTGTTACCAGTCTGGACTCCATATATGGAACTTTTAATCCCAATTACTGTATTTTTTATTTCGAGGGTTTTTTAAATTAGTCTTTTAAAAATATTCATTTGTCCTTGATTCACTGTTGCAAGTTTTATTTCATAAAACTTTTATAGTTATTATTCCCTTATTTTTTCTTTCTTCTTCTTCTTTTTTTTAGAGAGAGAGAGAAAGCAGGGGACAGGCAGAGAGGCAGAGAAAGAGGGGAGAGAGAGAGAGAGAGAGAGAGAGCAAGAATCCCAAGTAGGCTCCATGCCCAGCATGGAGCCCAATGCAGGACTTGATTCCATGACCCTGGGATCATGACCTAAGCCAAAACAAGAGTCAGCTGCTCAACCAAGTCACCCTGGTACCCCTCCTTCCTTTATTTCTGAATAAGTTAAACATTATTTTAAAGTCATTTTTGGATTGTTTAATTACTTTTGTTTCTTCAGTAATTAATTCTTCTAATTTTTGAACACTGACCAGTTTTGTTAGAGAAAGTTTTATGTGCTTTGTTATTTTCTTTTATTTTTTAAAGTTTTTTTTAATTTATTTTGATAGAGATATAGAGAGCAAGTAAGGGAGGAACAGAGAGAGAGGGGAACAGAATCCAAGCAGGCTCTGCACTGGCAGCAGGGCTTGAACTCACAAACTGTGACATCATGACCTGAGACAAAATCAAGAGTTGGCTGCTTAACCAACTGAGCCACCCAGGCACCCCTATGCCTTGTTATTGTCATTAAGAAGATAGCATTTTATCTTCTCTCTTCATTCACTCTCTTATTTCCAGTGGTTTTGCAGGGTCCTCATCCAGCTCCTGGATTTCATACTTGAGAAAAGACCTTATGCCAGCAGCTGAGAGTTTCCGTTCTGGGCAATATAACAGATTTAGCCATTAAATCAGCAGATGTCCCAGTATAGAGTCAGCCTTCACTGCCTTCTCTGCTTCTAGCCACCACAGCTGCACAGCTTTAATTGTATTTACTCTTCTGAACAAACAAAAACCTTCTTTTAAATATCAGTATTAAATGAAATATATAAAAGATATAGCTCAGTCAATAATCCTTTCATGGTTGAAGCACCCCACTCTGCCCCTGCTGTCACTCTGTGAGAATGACTGTCACCCATCTGCACATGGGGTCCTCTTGGTCCTATCTACCCCACAGAAACCCAAGTTCTAACCCATGCTGGATATTTCTAGATTCAGAACCTATTTGTCTGACACTTCAACCCCTACCTATGACTGATGCTTTCATTTTGATTTTTGTCTATATAGATAGCTTGTTTTTGAGCATGGAATGTATCTGGAGTGTGTGTGTGTGTGTGTGTGTATGTGTGTGTGTGTGTGTGTGTGTGTGTGTGTTAAAATGTATCATTTTTGTGGAGGAGTTTAAAACATGAACTTATACCACCATTTTGAAAAGAAGTACAGAGCAGAGTTTCTCAGTCTTTTATAGGCTCTGCTGTTTTGATAAGAATAAAAATCTTAGGAACACTACTTGTGTACATAAATCTTTTACACTATTTGAAATTTCAAAATACTATAAATAAAACTTTATAACTGCCTTGACAGGGAAGTTGAATTTTTCCCATAGATCTTTTTTAAATTACATTTGCCACCACTACCACCTTCCCACTTCCTGTATTTACTACTTTCCCAGTTTAAAATCACCATCCTAAAAGGAAACAGACAGCTCTAAAAAGATTAGCTTCAGAAAACTTAGAAAAAGATGTTAACAATCAAGGAGAATGTGTGACTATGTCAGAGAGGGTTGTGTGGAAAAATCAACTGAATTTGCCCATACAGAGGGTAGACACTTATTCCAGAAACGAGGAAAGACAGTTGACAAATCTCCACAACCTACCACTCAAGTCTCAATTACCCTAGTCAGTTTGTTCTCATACTCTAACCATGGAAATAAACACTGCTTTGGTAAGAAAAAAAAATTGTTCTACTTCACAAATATGTTATGACAACATCTACAAAAATCAAAATAACAGAACATCAAAACACCAGTAGGTAAATAAAGAATAAGAACAGGTAGTTCTCATAAGAGGAAATAAAAATTGGCCAAATATACACACGTGTGTTATCCTTGATACTAATTTAAGAAATAAAAATTAATGTACCATTTTACATCTGGGAACATTTTTAAAAATAACACTCAAGTTTAAGGCTGCCATTAAATTAGTATATTCATACTTGCTGCTATATTGGAAATTGACACAAATCTTTGAAAAAGCAATATACCAATATGTATGGAGAGCTATAAAAATGGTTATCCAACTCCTAGGAATTTATCTTAAGGAAACATCAGAATAAAAAAACCCATATACATGATTATGTTCACAGAGCATTATTTACAATACTGTACAAAATGTTAGGGAAGACAAACTGGCACCAAGTTCCCTAACATTTTTAATGGCTTTATCAAAGTCTAACTGACATATAATAAACTGCACATAAAGTGCACAATTTGATAAGTTTGATATAAGTATACATCCATGAAAGCATCACCACAGTCAAATAATAAAATAACCATCCCTTAATATTTTTAAATGGGCAGAAAACAATTAGATGCTAAGTGATGCTACCCAAGCCATCACCCCATCACCCCAGTTATCAGCAGACTATCCAGAGAAGGGAAAAGGAAGAGGTCACTGGAAGTCAGTGTTTATGGTGAGGATGTCAGTCCCTACTTTGGGGACAGCATCTTGGCTGGAGACTTCTGAGGGTGGGATCTGCTGGAGCAGCTCATACAACAGTGAGAAAGGATCAGGATGTAACATGTTAAAGTCAACCCTGTACCCCACAGTCTCCCATGGCCCTTGGAGGATACAGAAGAGGAAATGGTTCCAGGTGAAGTTGCTGAGGGATGAGGGAGAGGCAGGGATTGCAGAACCCAGTGGCCAAACGAAATGATATGAGGGTTTGTAAGCCAATGACATGGCTTGAGAAAGGCACCTTTTTTCCTAAGAGAATGACAGAAGGACCGCAGAGTGAAGCCAAACACACTCTGAGAAAAACTCACATGACATAAGGAGATCAGATGTCAGCAGAGCCCCAGAAGCCAAGCAAAGTGACCAGTAATAAAATCGGGGCTGCTGCCCACCACTGGCAGGTATGGAGTACACCCTCCACCCTCTCTCCAAGCCCCTCCTCCCCACCCAACCCTCCTGGGAGGCAAGAAAGGGTAGAAAAAAAAGACATATCTTTGCCCCATGACAGGTCCTGAAGGTCATGAAGGTCTCTCTAATCAGAGAGGGAAAGGAGAGATGAGATTGGGTTTACAAGTGAACCAGAGAGAACTTTTCAATAATGAGAAATGACAATTGCACAAAAAATAAAATATCTAGGAATAAACTTAAATAAGGAGGTTAAAGACCCATTCTCCAAAAACCATGAAACACTGATGAAAGAAACTGAAGATGATACAAACAAATGGAAAGATATTCCTTGCTCATGGACTGGAAGAATTAATATTGTTGAAATGTCCATACCACCCAAGCCTACAGATTCAATGCAATCTCTACCAAAATATCAACAACACTTTTCACACAACTATAATAATACTAAAATTTGTATGGAACCACGGAAAACTCTAAATAGCCAAAGCAATCATGTGAAAGAAAAACAAAGCTATAGGTATCATAATCCCAGGTTTCAAGATATATTATAAAGTTGTAGTAGTCAAAACAATATGGTACTGCCCAAAAATAGACACATAGATCAGCAGAACAGAATAGAGATCCCAGAAGTAAACCCACACTATATGGTCAATTAATCTATGACAAAGGAGGCAAGAATACACAATGGGGGAAAGACGGTCACTTCAACACATGGTTCTGGGAAAACTGAACAGCTATATGCAAAAGAATGAAACTGAACCACTTTCTTACACCATACACACACTCAAATTATACCGTACATGTACTCAACATGGGCTAAAGACTTAAATGTGAGATTCGAACCAATAAAACTCCTGGAAGAAAACATAGACAGTAATTGTTTACATTGGTCATAGCAACATTTTTCTAGATATGTCCCCTGAGGAAGGGAAATAAAAGCAAAATTAAACTATTAGGATGACATCAAAATAAAAAGCTTTTGCAAAGCAAAGGAAACCATCAAAAAGACAAAAACAAAGGAAAACCTAATGAATGGGAAAAGATATTTGCAAATTATATATCTGATAAGGGATTAATATCCAAAATATATAAAGAACTTACACAACTCAAGACTCACAAAACACAAATAATCTAATTAAAAATGGGCAGAGGACTTAAATAGACATTTTTCTGAAGACGACATACAAATGGCCAAAAAACACATGAAAAGATCACATCACTAATCATCAAGGAAATGCAAATCAAAACTGCAATGAGATATCACCTTACACCTGTTAGAATGGCTAGAATTAAGAAGAGAAGAAATAACAATTGTTGGTGAGGATGTGGAGAAAAGGAACCTTTGTGCACTGTTGGTAGGAATGCAAAGTGGTAGAACCACTGTAGAAAATAGTATGGAGGTTCTTCAAAAAATTAAAAATAGAAGTACCATATGATCCAGTAATTCCACTACTGGGTATTTACCCAAATAAAACAGAAACACTAATTCAAAAAGATATATGCACCTTTATGTTTACTGCAACAATATTTACAATAGTTAAGATATGGAAGCAACTCAAGTGTCTATCAATAGATGAATAGGTAAAGAAGATATGGTTATATATATATACAATGGAATATTATTCAGCCATAGAAGAGAATGAGATCTTGCCATTTGGAACAATATGGATGGACCTAGAAGGTATAATGCTAATTATAAATACCATATGATTTAACCCATATGTGGAATTTAAGAAACAAACAAATAAAAAGAAAATGAGACAAACAAAAAGCAGACTCTTAAATACAGAGAACAAACTGCTGGTTGCCAGAGAGGTGGGGATGGGTGAAATAGATAAAGCAGATTAAGAGTATACTTTGATGAGCACTGAGTATTCAATTTATAGAATTCAATGTATAGAAGTATTAAATCATATTGTACACCTGAAACTAATATAATACTTTACATTAGTCATACTTCAATTAAAAAAATAATAATGAGACATTACTCTAAAATTGTGGGATCATCTCAAGATGTCACTGAAGGACAGAAAACTGAGGCAGCGATTGGAAGAAAACAAGAAACTGTTCATGTCTGTACCTCATTGAATTTAGAGAATTCACTATACCTGATACAATCACAAAGTTAAGAGCATAGTTAGAGAAAGTGCATACTTGATCGCAGCCAAAAGGCCAAGAAGCAATTTTAGAGAAAGTACAATGTATTGACTCAATACATTATACAACCAACAAAATTATAAGTATGAAAACTATGTAGAAAAGGCAATTTGTTTATATACTATTATTTTAAGTAATAATAATAAAAACAAAACAACTATGTAAGACAGATATATGGACAAAACTTAAAAGGAGTAAGAAAAATGCAGATCATCTTGTTAATATGGTATGACTACTGTTTTTAAATTACTTTTCATTTATTACATTTATTTTATATTATGAAAAAATGGAAAAAAATTACCCACCACCCACCTTACTAGTTTAGAAAAGTATATTCATTTTCCATGTTCTTTTTTCCTTGATGATTTGATCAATAGTTTTGAGCACTTATTGCCACATATTAGGCAGTGCCAGATGTTGTAAGCACAGCTCAGAGCAGGGTCAATGGGCTTGCTGCCCTCAACTGGGTGTAACTGCAGGGATGCAGGTGCTGAGGGCTGTTCTAGGCAGGGGCACCTTCACAGAGCACAGGAAGGGTAGCAGGAGGGCTCTGAGCTTTCCTATGTAAGTGGTAAGTATGGTGAGATAGAAAGGATGCATGGAAGTTGGCCAGGACAGGAACTTAAGGGAAGAGGGCAGGGGGCAGAGCATATAAGATGAGCCAGACACTTGGAAGAAATTCTCCAGAAGAACAGAATGAAGTTTGAAGGGCTGGAGTGTGGAGTAAAAGTTGGCTACAGGTTAGGAGAGCAGGGACTCAGGGAGGGAAGCAGAGTCAGACCTTATAAATCTTGGTGAGAAATACGGATTTGAAGATCAAAGTGCGTGCACACACACACACACGCACATTCATAATGCTTATATAGTTGAATTTCTTAATTCCTATGAAATTCTTGATTCCTTAATTTCTTTGACAAAGATACATGTTTGAATTTGGAACTTTCTAGACCTCTGTAGTATTATCAATTCTTCGTGTTAGGTTATTGGAGTTTGTACCATTCTGGGACATAAAGCAAACATTTGGAAGATGCAGGATTTAACTGGGAAGTCTCCCGGCCGACATTGGGCCCCCCGGTTCTATTCACAGCATTATGACTCCTTAACAACTCCAGTGATATCTGGCCTTCCTTGGGGTTATTCTCAGGGGTCACCTTCCCTGCATATTGGAGGGCACCCAGAAACCTGGAGCAGCATTTCTAGCCAAGAATTCAGATTCGCTGGTTTCAGCTGAAGACTACTCAGGGACAACAGGAGGTCTGGGTTTCTACAAGTTTCTCAAATGAGAGAAATTTGAAGTAGAATGTATGAGGAGAATTATACTGTTGACAGGAGAGTGTTTCAAGTGTGGGTCTTAGCAATGAACTATTCACTTACGGTTTATGAGGCAATAATAAGACAGCTCAAAAGAAGCAAATCTCAAGACATGACAGTTCAGTCCCAAAGACAGTTAACAGAGGGCCTGCTCATCAAACACACCTGCAGAAATAGAACAGAACAGGCCTCTGCACAATCCCACACATCAGAGTGATGGCTGCAGAATTCCATTTAATCTAGCACCAGTGCAAATTGGAAACCTGAGAGTTCACTCCCCATAGCCACAGGATCCAAAGCATCTTTTTGTCTCCACTAAATAGCTCAAGGACAGAACCTGGAGGAAATGTTTTCAGAGTGAATTTTGTTTCTTGCCATTTGTTTAAGCTTGAATGTGCTTTTTTGTAGGAATAATGAATGAAATTTTTAATTAATCATTCTTTCAACAGTGAAAAAAAACTTCCATTTTAATTATAGCTAGTTATCATATAGCTTACATACAATTAGAAAGCCATCATTGCATTTAGACTATTCCTCCCCTATTTTTCTTACACAAACACATCTGTGTCTTTTTTTTTTACTTACAAAAGTGACACATTTGTGGCAAGTTATATATGTCTATATGTAGATATATATGTGTGGATATGCACATGTATAAGTACACATATACACATTTGTACCTATATACATATATATGTGCCTGAGTATATATGTACATATACACATATACTTTAAATAAGATTATAAAATGAAAAGTAAATGTCTGTCCCTTCCCTCATCATCAGCTCTGCTCTCCACAAGCAACCACTGAAAAGGTTATGTTTGTTCATCTGGGCAGGATGTTAGGATGGTGTTTTCCCTGCCTCCATTTCCTCTGAGGCATCAATCTAATAGATACCAGACCCAAAGTGAGTGGGGTGTACACACACACACACACACACACACACACACACACACACAGAATGTACCAAGACAACAGAAGAGCCTATGTCCACAACTCTTGGAAACTGCAGGGAGAGCAGCATATACAGGGAGGCTGCTGCGTGGAGAGTTCTTTGGGGAGAGTGTGCTGTGAGACCCATTGCCTCTCCCTCAGGGGATGGGAGGAGGTTCCTCTTTTCAATTCCAAGCCTAGGGAGGGGGGCATTCAAAGGATGCCCGTGGAGAGTTCTTACATTTGCCCCATGAGGTTGGGACTCAGACACAGAACCAAGACAAGTCAAGCAAACTGTGCCCTAGAGTGTGACTGTAAGCCAGGGATCTGTCTCCCCAGAGGAAGTCCAGAGGCGAGGAGGCCTCACTGTCTTGGCAGTAGAGCCAGGAGAGTTCTGTTGGATGGTATCAGCTGCTTTCTCAGGACTGCACGAGGCCTCACCAACGAGACCCAGAGAGTCGTTTGGGTTCTGCCCAAGGAGGCCACCCTGGTGAGTGAGGAGATAGAGGTTGGAGGTATAATGCTTGCTGCAGGAATGCAGCAGCACTGGCAGGAGAGGACCAGGACAGAAAGGACCCTGGTGGAGGAATGAGGGGCTGTGAGCTGGAAGGCTCACCTGGAAGCCAGCTCTAGCCACTGGCTGGGAACAGAGCAGGCATGCAGCACACGATGCTGCCAGTGCTGGTAACAACTCTCCTGCACCGTCACACTCAGTGCTTCTTCCATTTCTTCCCAGCAGGCATGGGAATCAGCAGCTACCCCGGGGAGGAGAGGCTCAGGAACACAGCAGGCTGGGATGACTCACTAGCTCTAGTCTGTCTGAAATTCTTCACGTTTTAGAATTCAAAGTCCTGAGTCCTGTGCTTCCAGATGGAGAGCAGGGAGACCACACCTGCCTTTCCCAGCACCAGATCCTAGTTCACTGAGGCAATGATATTTAAAGCTAAGTTGGATGAGAAATTTTGATGATCACAAAGAATTTAGGCTTTGTTTTTTCACTATATTGAAACTAGATTTTCAACTTAAAGTACTTGTAGCGTCTACCTTTAACCTAAAGTGAGCAGCAAAACCAGGGACTGACATTTTTATCCAAAGGCAATGATGGTAGAGACAAAAAATTATGCTGTGTTTAGTTATATATATCTATATCCACAGACATAAAATATAACAGTGATGATATAATACTGACACAGTATTTTGAAACAGTATATTTTAAATAGTACTGTTCTGATGCTTGCTTTTCTTGTAGCACATCTATATTTAAATCTCAATATCCTATGTATTTAACGAATTATGGTGGATTCATATAATTTAATTTTATCCTGTCACTTAAAGTAAGATAGATCCACATGTGAGAAGGTATGTACAAAGTCCTACGCAAGTCTGTGCCAATGAGTGCTCAGTGACAAGTAACAGAACATTCAACTAAAAGTTATCTTAAACAATGAGAACATCCCACAGAACAGGAATCTAGAGGTAAGTAGTTGCCAAGTTGGCTAATTCAGCAGAGCACATACTGTCACCCATGACCCAGAACCCAGGCTCCTACATCTTTCTGCTCCCCTGGCTGCAGCTTCTTGGGGCTCAACTTTCAGCATCTTCTGTCTGCCTGCAACGTAACAGTCACTTCCAGGTAAGATATCCTCATACAACCACTGCCAGGCAGGCAGGCAAGAATAGTTTCTCCACAATTGTTTCTTTTGTTTACCCAGGGGAGGAATTTCTCCAGAGAATCTAATAATAAGCCTGTGCCCAGGCAGCAGGGGAAAATGGTAAAGCAAGAAGCTGACATTTTCTGAGTCGATAGTGGGAAGATTCTCTGAAGCAAAAAGGCAAGGGATTGGCTACTGGGTAAGCAACCATGACTGTCTGCCCCAATGTCATATGAAATATAGATATGCTGTATGTAGGACACAGCAGCCATGCTTTTTTAATGACTGTATAGACTTCATCATATGAATACATCATAATTTATTTAACTAGTCCTCTATTGATGGGTTTTAGGTCATTTCTAATTTTTTTATATTACAAACTATTGTGCAGTAAAGATCCTAGTATGGGTGTATGTTTGCATGTATGCACGTCTTTGCACACTATGAGATATATCTCTAAGACAACCATGGCATTGCTGGTTTGAAAGATGGATGCTTTGGAAATTTTAACAGATTTTGCCAAGGAGTTTTAAAAGTTGCATCAGTTACTCCTAAAGTATTTGCATATGTCTGTTTTCTCACATTTGCACTGATAGTAAGTATAACCAAACTTTTAACTCTTTGCCAAATGGTAGATGAACATATTCCTTGGGCCATGTTGCAGATTATTGATGTTCCAGGGGACTGATGAAGTGAAGAAAGCCAAATAACCAGATGGCATCTGAAGATCTTTGTTTTTCTATCATGATGGTCCATCTAAGAACCCACCAAACCGTCCTCTCCTGATAGCATCTGTGCTATTTTTCCCCTGTGAAAATGGGTGCTTTAGAAAATATTGCTGTATTGTTCTGTTAGCAGGTGTTTTAAGATCATGTTAATAATGTCTTTAGAGGATTCTGGGAAGATGGCGGCGTAGGAGGACGCTGGGCTCACCGCGCGTCCTGCTGATCACTTAGATTCCACCTACACCTGCCTAAATAACCCAGAAAACCGCCAGAGGATTAGCAGAACAGAGTCACCGGACCCAAGTGCAGACGAGAGGCCCACGGAAGAGGGTAGGAAGGGCGGCGAGGCGGTGCGCGCTCCACGGACTGGCGGGAGGGAGCCGGGGCGGAGGGGCGGCTCGCCGGCCAAGCAGAGCCCCCGAGTCCGGCTTGCAAAGCGGAGGGGCCTGACGGACTGTGTTCAGACAGCAAGCGCGACTTAGCAAGCGCGACTTAGCGTCTGGGAGGTCATAAGTTAACAGCTCTGCTCGGAAAGCGGGAAGGCTGGAGGACAAAGGGAGGGTGAGCTGCGGAGCCCCCGGACGACAGAGCTCAGTTTGGCGGGGAACAAAGGCGCTAGCCAGCGCCATCTCCCCCGCCCATCCCCCAGCCAAAATCCCAAAGGGAACCGGCTCCGGCCAGGGAAATTGCTCGCTCCGCGCGAACACCCAACTCTGTGCTTCTGCGGAGCCAAACCTCCGGCAGCGATTTGACTCCCTCCGGCTGCCACAGGGCCCCTCCTGAAGTGGATCACCTAAGGAGAAGCGAGCTAAGCCTGCCCCCCCTCCCGCCGTGCACCTTGCCTTCCCACCCCAGCTAATACGCCAGATCCCCAGCATCACAAGCCTGGCAGTGTGCAAGTAGCCCAGACGGGCCACGCCACCCCACAGTGAATCCCGCCCCTAGGAGAGGGGAAGAGAAGGCACACACCAGTCTGACTGTGGCCCCAGCGGTGGGCTGGGGGCAGACATCAGGTCGGACTGCGGCCCCGCCCACCAACTCCAGTTATACACCACAGCACAGGGGAAGTGCCCTGCAGGCCCTCACCACACCAGGGACTATCCAAAATGACCAAGCGGAAGAATTCCCCTCAGAAGAATCTCCAGGAAATAACAACAGCTAATGAGCTGATCAAAAAGGATTTAAATAATATAACAGAAAGTGAATTTAGAATAATAGTCATAAAATTAATCGCTGGGCTGGAAAACAGCATACAGGACAGCAGAGAATCTCTTGCTACAGACATCAGGGGACTAAGGAACAGTCATGAGGAGCTGAAAAACGCTTTAAAGGAAATGGAAAACAAAATGCAAACCACCACGGCTCGGATGGAAGAGGCAGAGGAGAGAATAGGTGAACTAGAAGATAAAGTTATGGAAAAAGAGGAAGCTGAGAAAAAGAGAGATAAAAAAATCCAGGAGTATGAGGGGAAAATTAGAGAACTAAGTGATACACTAAAAAGAAATAATATACGCATAATTGGTATCCCAGAGGAGGAAGAGAGAGGGAAAGGTGCTGAAGGGGTACTTGAAGAAATCATAGCTGAGAACTTCCCTGAACTGGGGAAGGAAAAAGGCATTGAAATCCAAGAGGCACAGAGAACTCCCTTCAGACGTAACTTGAATCGATCTTCTGCACGACATATCATAGTGAAACTGGCAAAATACAAGGATAAAGAGAAAATTCTGAAAGCAGCAAGGGGTAAACGTGCCCTCACATATAAAGGGAGACCTATAAGACTCGTGACTGATCTCTCTTTTGAAACTTGGCAGGCCAGAAAGAATTGGCACGAGATTTTCAGGGTGCTAGATAGCAAAAATATGCAGCCGAGAATCCTTTATCCAGCAAGTCTGTCATTTAGAATAGAAGGAGAGATAAAGGTCTTCCCAAACAAACAAAAACTGAAGGAATTTGTCACCACTAAACCAGCCCTACAAGAGATCCTAAGGGGGACCCTGTGAGACAAAGTACCAGAGACATCACTACAAGCATAAAACATACAGACATCACAATGACTCTAAACCCGTATCTTTCTATAATAACACTGAATGTAAACGGATTAAATGCGCCAACCAAAAGACATAGGGTATCAGAATGGATAAAAAAACAAGACCCATCTATTTGCTGTCTACAAGAGACTCATTTTAGACCTGAGGACACCTTTAGATTCAGAGTGAGGGGATGGAGAACTATTTATCATGCTACTGGAAGCCAGAAGAAAGCTGGAGTAGCCATACTTATATCAGACAAACTAGACTTTAAATTAAAGGCTGTAACAAGAGATGAAGAAGGACATTATATAATAGTTACAGGGTCTATCCATCAGGAAGAGCTAACAATTATAAATGTCTATGCGCCGAATACCGGAGCCCCCAAATATATAAAACAATTACTCATAAACAGAAGCAACCTTATTGATAAGAATGTGGTAATTGCAGGGGACTTTAACACCCCACCTACAGAAATGGATAGATCATCTAGACACACAGTCAATAAAGAAACAAGGGCCCTGAATGAGACACTGGATCAGATGGACTTGACAGATATATTTAGAACTCTGCATCCCAAAGCAACAGAATATACTTTCTTCTCGAGTGCACATGGAACATTCTCCAAGATAGATCATATACTGGGTCACAAAACAGCCCTTCATAAGTTTACAAGAATTGAAATTATACCATGCATACTTTCAGACCACAATGCTATGAAGCTTGAAATCAACCACAGGAAAAAGTCTGGAAAACCTCCAAAAGCATGGAGGTTAAAGAACACCCTACTAACGAATGAGTGGGTCAACCAGGCAATTAGAGAAGAAATCAAAAAATATATGGAAACAAATGAAAATGAAAATACAACAATCCAAACGCTTTGGGACGCAGCGAAGGCAGTCCTGAGAGGAAAATACATTGCAATCCAGGCCTATCTCAAGAAACAAGAAAAATCCCAAATACAAAATCTAACAGCACACCTAAAGGAAATAGAAGCAGAACAGCAAAGGCAGCCTAAACCCAGCAGAAGAAGAGAAATAATAAAGATCAGAGCAGAAATAAACAATATAGAATCTAAAAAAACTGTAGAGCAGATCAACGAAACCAAGAGTTGGTTTTTTGAAAAAATAAACAAAATTGACAAACCTCTAGCCAGGCTTCTCAAAAAGAAAAGGGAGATGACCCAAATAGATAAAATCATGAATGAAAATGGAATTATTACAACCAATCCCTCAGAGATACAAACAATTATCAGGGAATACTATGAAAAATTATATGCCAACAAATTGGACAACCTGGAAGAAATGGACAAATTCCTAAACACCCACACTCTTCCAAAACTCAATCAGGAGGAAAGAGAAAGCTTGAACAGACCCATAACCAGCGAAGAAATTGAATCGGTTATCAAAAATCTCCCAACAAATAAGAGTCCAGGACCAGATGGCTTCCCAGGGGAGTTCTACCAGACGTTTAAAGCAGAGATAATACCTATCCTTCTCAAGCTATTCCAAGAAATAGAAAGGGAAGGAAAACTTCCAGACTCATTCTATGAAGCCAGTATTACTTTGATTCCTAAACCAGACAGAGACCCAGTAAAAAAAGAGAACTACAGGCCAATATCCCTGATGAATATGGATGCAAAAATTCTCAATAAGATACTAGCAAATCGAATTCAACAGCATATAAAAAGAATTATTCACCATGATCAAGTGGGATTCATTCCTGGGATGCAGGGCTGGTTCAACATTCGCAAATCAATCAACGTGATACATCACATTAACAAAAAAAAAGAGAAGAACCATATGATCCTGTCAATCGATGCAGAAAAGGCCTTTGACAAAATCCAGCACCCTTTCTTAATAAAAACCCTTGAGAAAGTCGGGATAGAAGGAACATACTTAAAGATCATAAAAGCCATTTATGAAAAGCCCACAGCTAACATCATCCTCAACGGGGAAAAACTGAGAGCTTTTTCCCTGAGATCAGGAACACGACAGGGATGCCCACTCTCACCGTTGTTGTTTAACATAGTGCTGGAAGTTCTAGCATCAGCAATCAGACAACAAAAGGAAATCAAAGGCATCAAAATTGGCAAAGATGAAGTCAAGCTTTCGCTTTTTGCAGATGACATGATATTATACATGGAAAATCCGATAGACTCCACCAAAAGTCTGCTAGAACTGATACATGAATTCAGCAAAGTTGCAGGATACAAAATCGATGTCCAGAAATCAGTTGCATTCTTATACACTAACAATGAAGCAACAGAAAGACAAATAAAGAAACTGATCCCATTTACAATTGCACCAAGAAGCATAAAATACCTAGGAATAAATCTAACCAAAGATGTAAAGGATCTGTATGCTGAAAACTATAGAAAGCTTATGAAGGCAATTGAAGAAGATTTAAAGAAATGGAAAGACATTCCCTGCTCATGGATTGGAAAAATAAATATTGTCAAAATGTCAATACTACCCAAAGCTATCTACACATTCAATGCAATCCCAATCAAAATTGCACCAGCATTCTTCTCGAAACTAGAACAAGCAATCCTAAAATTCATATGGAACCACAAAAGGCCCCGAATAGCCAAAGGAATTTTGAAGAAGAAGACCAAAGCAGGAGGCATCACAATCCCAGACTTTAGCCTCTACTACAAAGCTGTCATCATCAAGACAGCATGGTATTGACACAAAAACAGACACACAGACCAATGGAATAGAATAGAAACCCCAGAACTAGACCCACAAACATATGGCCAACTCATCTTTGACAAAGCAGGAAAGAACATCCAATGGAAAAAAGACAGCCTCTTTAACAAATGGTGCTGGGAGAACTGGACAGCAACATGCAGAAGGTTGAAACTAGACCACTTTCTCACACCATTTACAAAAATAAACTCAAAATGGATAAAGGACCTAAATGTGAGACAGGAAACCATCAGAACCTTAGAGGAGAAAGCAGGAAAAGACCTCTCTGACCTCAGCCGTAGCAATCTCTTACTCGACACATCCCCAAAGGCAAGGGAATTAAAAGCAAAAGTGAATTACTGGGACCTTATGAAGATAAAAAGCTTCTGCACAGCAAAGGAAACAACCAACAAAACTAAAAGGCAACCAACGGAATGGGAAAAGATATTTGCAAATGACATATCGGACAAAGGGCTAGTATCTAAAATCTATAAAGAGCTCACCAAACTCCACACCCGAAAAACAAATAACCCAGTGAAGAAATGGGCAGAAAACATGAATAGACACTTCTCTAAAGAAGACATCCAGATGGCCAACAGGCACATGAAAAGATGTTCAGCGTCGCTCCTTATCAGGGAAATACAAATCAAAACCACACTCAGGTATCACCTCACGCCAGTCAGAGTGGCCAAAATGAACAAATCAGGAGACTATAGATGCTGGAGAGGATGTGGAGAAACGGGAACCCTCTTGCACTGTTGGTGGGAATGCAAATTGGTGCAGCCGCTCTGGAAAGCAGTGTGGAGGTTCCTCAGTAAATTAAAAATAGACCTACCCTATGACCCAGCAATAGCACTGCTAGGAATCTACCCAAGGGATACAGGAGTACTGATGCATAGGGGCACTTGTACCCCAATGTTCATAGCAGCACTCTCAACAATAGCCAAATTATGGAAAGAGCCTAAATGTCCATCAACTGATGAATGGATAAAGAAATTGTGGTTTATATACACAATGGAATACTACGTGGCAATGAGAAAAAATGAAATATGGCCTTTTGTAGCAACGTGGATGGAACTGGAGAGTGTGATGCTAAGTGAAATAAGCCATACAGAGAAAGACAGATACCATATGGTTTCACTCTTATGTGGATCCTGAGAAACTTAACAGGAACCCATGGGGGAGGGGAAGGAAAAAAAAAAAAAAAAAAAAAAAGGACGTTAGAGTGGGAGAGAGCCAAAGCATAAGAGACTGTTAAAAACTGAGAACAAACTGAGGGTTGATGGGGGGTGGGAGGGAGGGGCGGGTGGGTGATGGGTATTGAGGAGGGCACCTTTTGGGATGAGCACTGGGTGTTGTATGGAAACCAATTTGTCAATAAACTTCATATAAAAAAAAAAAAAAAAAAATAATGTCTTTAGGATAAAATATTTTTATTGTAGAATATGCTTTAAAAAGACTAAGATAATCAAAAAGATGAAGATAATCATTGTCCTAAACCCTACCACTCAGATATACTTACTATTATCTTTCTATTTATATATTTATGAACATACAAAAACATGAATATATATATATATATAATTCATATAAATGGGCTCATACTCTACATGTTATAGTCATTTATTACTTACTGGGTTCATGAACACTTTCCCATGCAATTAAAAAACTTCTACAGTCTTCCTGCTCTAAGTATGGTCCAAGGACAAAGAACATCAGCATCACCTGGGAACTTGTTGGAAACACAGAACCTGAGGCCCACCTCAGACCTTTTGAATCAGATCTTTGTCTTAACAAGATCCCCAAATGATTTATCAGCACATTCAAATGTGAGAAGTGAGATCTACAACACCCTTTTTGATGGCTGAATACCATGGTATGATTGTGCCGTCACACCGGAGTTTAATTATTTAATTCTAACCAGTGTTAGGAGAGCTTATCCATCTAGCTGGCCAGGAGCCACTTCCTAGAAATCCTTGTTAGAGCCAATCTCTTTGGCCTTGGATAGCAGAGACAATTCTTGCCGGGTGAGGTTGCCAGAAAACCAAGTCGGGGCCTAACTCTTCACTGGAGACGTGTCTCACAGATGACTGTTCTCAGAATAGTTTTTTTTAAAAAAACTGTTTACTATGTTATGGTAACAGATGCTTCCAAACAAAAAGAACAGGAAGCTGGTGCCTTCTCTGTCTACATTCAGCTGAGCTGAATGAGTTCCATTAAATTCGCCTGCAAACTTTGCTAAAGAGCCCAGCAAGCAGCAATGAAAATTACAGAACAGCTCCCAGGCACTTTAAGTAATCAGCTGAAATTGAGCTGTTTTCCATATTCTTTGCTGATAATGCAAATAGAACCTTTTCAGCAAGTGGCTGTAAGTTACCACACATACTACAAGCTGAGAAGGCCCATGTGGTCCACACAGATGCTGCCACTGCACCCCTAGCCCCACCCAGAGTAATTGGTTCCCACAGCTTTCAGTGGCAGGATCCACAGACCTGAGGGTTACCGGCCCAAGGCCAAGCATCTGGATAAATTAGCTGTCAGGAAATAAAAGCAGCTCTAGGGAAAAGGCTTGGTCTAAAATCTCTATGATTTTCTTGACAATGGGCTCAATTTTTCCTTGAAAGAGGCTCCCCTACGCTGTCCAGGAGAAAAATATTCTGGGTTAAACAGCAAGATGCTGGACTCTAGGTCTAAGCTGGCTTCAGGCTCCAGGAGACCCAAGACCGTCAACCAGAGCAGAGTGCAGCTATGCAAATTAATGATTTGGGAAAAGCTGTTTCCTCTCAGATTTTCTTAGTTCTGAATGGGGCATCTTGGAACAAACATCACTTTGGGATTTGCTAAAAGGCCAAGAGAAGGAGTGATAGACAGGAAGATGGCACTTCCTTCAAATGCCAATCCACCATGTCTTAGCTATGTGACCTTAATGGTGACTAAAAGTCTCTGACCCTTAACTTCTGTGAAATAGTATCAGAATATCCTCCCAGGTAAGACACTGTAAATGGTATCACCTGGGACATGGTAGGTATGAGATAAATGCTGTTTTCCCTCATTTATAGCCCCAAAATGAGCCAAACCTCACACCCTTCCTTTACCTCTCTCTTTTTTTAAATGTTTATTTATTTTTGAAAGGGGGGAGGAGGATACAGAGAGAAAGAGAGAATCTCAAGCAGGTTCTGCACTGTTAATGCAGAGCCTCACATAGGGCCCAAACTCACAAACTGTGAGATCATGACCTGGGCCAAAATCAAGAGTGAGAGGCACAACTGACTAAGCTACCCAGGTGCCCCCCTTTTCTCTCTCTCTTTACTTAAACCCCAATCAACCGAGGTGAATGTGAAGGTCCACGAAGGACACATGTCACCTCCAGAAAGTTATTACAGCTAAATTCTAAATTCTAACTACTATTTACAAACAATAAATTTGTATTCAACTATGCATATCTGTTTAAACAACTCTTAGTTTAATTTCAACAGGAAAAGGACTTTTTGTATACATTTGATGAGGAAAGTGTGGACAGAAAGAAAGATCCAGTGACTAGGAAGCAGAGAAAGTGAGAGCTCTCCGTATGCTCCTGATGGGTATGTAAATTAGTTCCAGAGAGCACTTCTCCAGGGCAGTGTGCATTACCTTGGACATGAAATTTTCACTTCTGAAAATGTACAGAGTAATCATAGATCTCCACGAAGATTTACTTTCCACATTGTACCTTCCTTATTCTTTATAATGTTTATATAATTACCCACGTAATAAATATATGTCCTCATAAAAATAAATTATGTAATACAAAAATAAAGTAAAAAATGAAAGCTTACTTTTACTGTCATCTTCCCTCTTCCCTCTCCAAAAATAATTTCTGCTAAAATTTGTGTTTACCTTTCTAGATATTTTGCTAAACAGGTACAACATGTGTGTTACATTCTCTGTAATCCCAAGACCGCTTATTAAATAGTTTACCTCTCCCCTCTGATTTGAAATGCCATTTAAAAAACAAACAATGGAAAGTGGGTGATGGGCATTGAGGAGGGTACTTGTTGGGATAAGCACTCAGTGTTGTATGGAAACCAATTTGTCAATAAATTATATTACAAAAATAATAAAAATATAAAATAAAATAAAAAATAAAAAACAAATAATGGTTTATTGATACAAGGAATATCAACGAAGAAGCTCTCTGACACTGATATGAAAGCTCACCAGGACATATTATTAAGTAAATAGAAACAGCAATGCAGGGAAAGAGTGCATATACTATTGGTGTAAGAAAGGAGGAAAATATTTGACTTTGTATTTGCATAAAGAAACACTAAAAGAATAAACAAGAACACAAGTAGTTATCTGAAGGAGGCAGGAAGTAGCAGAATGGGCAAATAGGGACAGAAAGGGGAATAATAATTCTTTGTGCTAGGCAGTATAATTCCCCCCAAATATGACTATGTTCTAATCCCCAGTACCTGCAGTTAGATGGCAATTACATGACAATGGAGAATTATAGTTTCGCATGGACTTAAGGTTGCTAATCAAATAACTTTAAGATAGAGAGCATATCCTAGGTTGTCTAGATGGGCCCAATGTAGTCATAAAGGTCCTTAAAAGTGGAAAGGGGAAGCAACAAGAAGAGTCAGAGGATGATGTGATTATAGAAAGGCACAGGAAGATGCAAGGTTGATGGCTTTGAAGATGGAGGAAAGGGGCCACGAGTCAAGGAATGTGAATGCATTAGGGTTCCCAGAGAAACAAAAGATACATATACATGTATAGAATATAGAGAGAAGATATGTATGTGTACATGTTATATAGAGAGATAGATATACAGAGAGAGACTGACTATAAGGAATTGGCATACAAGATTATAGAGGTTGAGAAACCCCATAATCTGCTATCTGCAAGTTGGCAACCCAGGAAAAATACTGGTTAATTCCACTTTAAATCCAAAGGCCTGAGAATCAGCAGAGCCAAGGTTGTGAACACCAGTACAAGGACAGGAGAAGCCCAGGTCCCAGCTCAGCAGGCAGGCAGGAAGGAAAGAAATTCTCCTTCCCTCCGCCTTTGTTTCTATCCAGGCCCTCAGTGGGTTGGATGATGCTCACCCTCATGGGGGAGGGCCAACCTTTATGGAATCTACCAATAAAAGTGTTAATCTCATCTGGAAACACCCTCACAGACATGCCCAAAATAATGTTTAATCTGAACAAGCTGTGGCCCAAATTAACACATATAATTAACTATCACAGTGTGCAACCTCTAGAAGCTGGAAGGGGCAAGGAAGTGTAATCTCCCTTAGAGACTCCAGAAAGATACGCATTCTTGTCAACACCTTGACTGTAGCCCAGAAAGACCCAGGTTGACCTTCTACCCTACAAAAATGCACTTACTTTCTATTTTTATTTGTTTCTAGTAAATACTTCTATGACCATAAATTTTGCATGGAATGCCACTTTAAACTGCCTTTAAGCCACAGTTTTTAAGGTGCAGTGATCTCAGCGTCATTCATTTTAAAATTTTTACGATTTTATAATTCCTCTTTATCCAAAATATAAATGTTAAAAAATTTCAAAATAGATTCCTTTTGCTCTCCCTTTTCTAATTTTTATTTGTTTTATTTCATTATTTTTGTTTACTTTAATATCAAGTTATTAAATTATTTTATTTGGCAACCTATTTTTAATCGATTTTACATATTCCTTTTTTTAATGTTTATTTATTTATTTTGAGAGACAGAAAGAGAGAGCACACGTGCATGACTTGGGAAGAGGCAGAGAGAGAGAGAGGGAGAGAGAGAATCCCAAGCAGGCTCTGCACCGTCAGCACAGAGCCACAGAGCCCATCGCAGGGTTCAAACTCACAAACTGGGAGATCATGACCTCAGCCAAAATCAAGAGTTGGCTTAACCGACTGAGCCACCCAGGCACCCTTTTACATATTCTTCCTAAAGCACAAATCTCATCCTGTCTCTTGCTTCAATGGCTCCTCGTTACCCTCAGGATAAAATCTACAACTCTCACTGGGCTTCCCGTGAAGCCCTTCACAGTAGCATCCCTGTGGACTCCCTCAGTGCCCTGGCTCGCTGTGCAGCTGACTCTTCCCCAGTCTCACCCTCACATTCAAATCGACCCTTCAACCTTCCCACCATATAAACTAATGCCACTGCATACTCTATAGCCACACAGAATTCCACTTGTTTTCGTGAACATGCCATGCTCGCTCTTGCCTCAGGAACTTAACATGTTCTGTTTTCTCTGGGGAAACATTTTCTCATTTCTATTCTATTAACTGAATAGCTCTGCTCATCCTTCAGGTCTGAGGATGGACATCAGTTTCTCCAGAAAGCCCTTGGTGAAGGTAAGAAGCTCCTTCTAGACTCCACACAGCACTTACCAGGTCACCATCTCATCACATGAAAGCCCATCACCTATCTATTTTTTCCTCTAGAACTGTGACCAACTTAAGGGCAAAGACTGTGTCTTGTCTATCCTAATGTAAAGTCCCCTCTTCTCAGCTCACTCAAAGTTCCTGGTGCTCAGTGAGTATGTGTTGAGTATTTACTTATTCAACAAATCCATGTGCATAAATAGGGGGAAAAAAAGAAAATTATAGAGAGAAACAGTATATATATATAAAATATTTTCAGCTGTTATGTATTAAAAATTTACTGCCTTCAGCGTGCCTGGGTGGCTCAGTCAGTTGACCTTCTAACTCTTGATCTCAGCTCAGATCTTGATTTCAGGGCTGTAAGCTCAAGTCCCATGTTGGTCTTTGCAGTGGGTGTGATATTTCCAAATTTATTCTTCAGAAAAGTCGGGGAAAATAGGTACATAAAGGTGCTCCTTGCCTATGGAGGTCTTATAATATATACAAATATAAAATACATACAGTCATGGCCACTCTCTGAAAATTGGCCTTGTAAAGAAGGTACTAAGCCAGTGGGAACTCAGAATTTGTGTCTGACCTCTATTTAACTCCTCTAGAGCCTCAATATGTGATAAGTTCCAAAAGCACCTGTTGGCTTTGTATATGTGACACTTCATGTTTGTTTCTCAAGCCTGTAAGAGAAACAGTGCCCATAAACACAGCTGCTGCTGCTTTGGGCATTGTTGCCCTCTCATTCTCTGTTAAGCTGTGATGAAATCAAAGATTTATCCCTCTGTAGGCTATAGAATCACCAAGGGAAAATAATAAAGCTTAAGTGAGCAGCACCCAAGCCATTGGAAAATATTCTTGTGTGTGTTCACCTCTATTAAGCCCTAACCCATCCTGTAATGCCACATAAACAATCCAGTGCATTAACATTCTCAGTTTAGGCTCACAATTCTCAGAATCCTCATTTTGAGCCTTTGGTTAATGCACAATTATTTGAACAATAAAAACTGATTTTTTTTAGCTCACAATAGACCTTTGTGTGAGCAAATGTATGTGCTTTTCATTCAGACATAAATAGCCCTACTTGGTTATGAATGAAATCAGCGTTTATTGTACTAATAATTCACAAACATGAATTAAATATACCTAGAGCTAAACAAGCTTTATTCCCTGCCTTCAACCCTAACATCTCTTCACTTTCTCACCCTCTGTTTCAAAAGGATATTTAGAAATAAATTCTGGATTTATAAGAAGTAAGGGTGAACAATATAGCTATATCTGTTGTAAGCTAGTAAACATGAATAAAGCCTGATTGGACGTTATATCTGTGGTCTTTATTCCTCTGACTGTATGTTGATTTTATATGATGCTCAATACCTTTCCCTAATGGGAAGTCATGGAAAAAGTAATACAACATCTTGTACATTTTCTTTCTTTTATGAAAATCTCAACCTTACAGGTCCCATCCGAGCTGGGATATTATGACTAATTCTTGCCGTTTGTGATGATAATATCTACCACTTATTAGATCACACCTATGTGCCAGGAATGCTCATCCTCACAGTGATTCTACCAGGTAGTTACTATGCCCATTCTAAGGAAGCATAACCAAAGTCTTTTTTTATTATATGAAATTTATTGTGAAATTAGTTTCCATACAACACCCAGTGCTCATCCCAAAAGATGCCCTCTTCAATGCCCATCACTGACCCTCCCCTTCCTCCCACCCCCCATCAACCCTCAGTTTGTTCTCAGTTTTTAAGAGTCTCTTATGCTTTGGCTCTCTCTCCCACTCTAACCTCTTTTTTGTCTTTTTTTTCCTTCCCCTCCCCCATGGGTTTCTGTTAAGTTTCTCAGGATCCAAATAAGAGTGAAACCATATGGTATCTGTCTTTCTCTGTATGGCTTATTTCACTTAGCATAACACTCTCCAGTTCTATCCACGTTGCTACAAAGGGCCATATTTCATTCTTTCTCATTGCCACGTAGTACTCCATTGTGTATATAAACCACAATTTCTTTATCCATTCATCAGTTGATGGACATTTAGGCTTTTTCCACAATTTGGCTATTGTTGAGAGTGCTGCTATACACATTGGGGTACAAGTGCCCCTGTGCATCAGTACTCCTGTATCCCTTGGGTAAATTCCTAGCAGTGCTATTGTTGGGTCATAGGGTAGGTCTATTTTTAATTTTTTGAGGAACCTCCACACTGTTTTCCAGAGCGGCTGCACCAGTTTGCATTCCCACCAACAGTGCGAGAGGGTTCCCGTTTCTCCACATCCTCTCCAGCATCTATAGTCTCCTGATTTGTTCATTTTGGCCACTCTGACTGGCGTGAGGTGATATCTGAGTGTGGTTTTGATTTGTATTTCCCTGATGAGGAGCGACTTTGAGCATCTTTTCATGTGCCTGTTGGCCATCCAGATGTCTTCTTTAGAGAAGTGTCTATTCATGCTTTCTGCCCATTTCTTCACTTCAAAGTCTTAATTAGGTTCTATGTCATGTCCATGGTACAGCTAACAAATGGAGAAGTCTGGGATAGAATCAAACCCTTTATCTTTAAGCAAAATGACTAGAGACAGTAAAAACTCAAAACCTATCCCCAACATTACTGAATTATTTTTTCATAAAGAACACAAATAAGCTACTAGATTTCTTTCAAGTTTCTATTTGCCTTGGGTTCTAAGGCTAACTGCCCTTTGGGTAAATTTGAGTGCTCAAGATAAAGCTGCCTTCAGCTGAGATCCCCATATCCCACACAAAGTGGGGTACTGGGGAACTGGAAGAGGAGGGGGCCTTGGTGTGGACCCTGAGGTGGGAAATTTGGAGAAATCTGAAGATTGGGAATGTGGAATGCAGGGTTTTAGGCATAAAGGTCAAATCGAGACCACCACCACAGTCTCTCATTTCCCAAACATAAATCTCTTGAAGCCACAAAGCCACATATTGTTATGACCCGATGTACTGCTGAAAAGTACAAGGTACAAGAAAATTTGTCTCCCATAAATTTTTTCCCCATGTTTTCATCAGTGATGCATTCAGCCACCAAAAGAATAGAGAACACTGAGCCATGACCAGACAATGAGGTGTTTCCAGTACAGCATATGATTATCCAATCAAATGGAACTAAAAACTAGCAATTAGGTCAAACTACATTAACATTAAACACAACTTTCTAATGCACATATCATCAATAATACAGACTCTGTCTTGGTTGAAGGTGGGGTAAGGAGTACTTCAACCATGGGATTAGGAGGACTGTAATAATATTTTTTCCCTCAAGTCCTTGCTTTTCCATGCCTAAAGCAAAAGGAAATAGCTGAATTCCCTTCAACTCAGGAGGTAGGAAAACTAGTATAAGATAGCTGATACAATTCCATGTAATTTCTGAGCTACATTAATTGGAAGTTTTCTCACCTGAGATCATGGTAATTGTCAAAACCTGAGGAGCAAGAATTGTTGACTAGGAAGGCCAGGCACAAGTTGCCAAAAGCAGAGACTCAAGGTGAAGAGTCACCAAATAAATGGGGCCGGTAACTGAAATGGGGTCATATGGAGTCAATCATCTAAGAACTAAGATCAAAGAGTTTGGGAGTCCACAGACAGAGTCTGGATCAACCTCAGGATGAGGCACTGCTGTGAGGCCCCAAAGCACCAAGAGCTATAGACAGAGCAAAGGATAGAGGCAACATGAAAGGGCACAAGGAATCAATGCTGGAGAGGCTCAAGAACTGTCATCATGATGAGTGACACTTACCGTGCATTTACTTCATGCCAACCTTGGGCTAAGTGCTCTAAAAGTATCATTTCACTTAATCTTTACAAACCCAGGGGAAGCTGACCACAGAGACCAAATATTTGAATCATTCTGCTACCTGAAGAACATCTATGAGCTCAGAATGTGTCCTTGTTAAGTGGTGGCTCTCTGACTGTTCGGAACAAAAGACATGACTAATCCTAGAACCTCCTTCAGCTGTTAAAGCAAATTATTTTACAGATGCTGTGTGGTGGTGCCAGCACTCTAATTGTCCTGTGGAAGAATAATCAATGCCAGCTGCTAGCTAGAGGAATGCAAAACTTCCACCACCACCCCCACCCCTCACTGAATCTGACTGGAAGTAAGTTCAAGGAAATCTTTTTTGGTGTTTAACAATAAAGCCAGATCAAGAAGCACAGGAAAGGTGGGCTCAAGATCCAAGAGTATATGTTGCAATATCCTCAAAATACCTCATCTTCCAGTTTGAGGACATGTTGGAAAAGTGACATTCATTTTCATAGGTTCTTGGGAATCTGCTACAAAGTTTTAATCAGTCAGGAATTGTTTTCTTCACCTTCTTCCCTCAGTTTTCACCAACCATTTCTCTCCCTTTTCCCTCAAGATCTCCCACCATCCACAATGTTCTCTAACATTGCCAATGGTTCAAGAAAGTATCTAAGACACTAGCTTGCATTCTAGTTCTTCCAAAATAAAACTCCTATAAGCCATTATATTAGAATACGTTCCTTGGAGGCAGAGCCTAAGACAAGGATTCTTATAGGTGGGATTTACTGGGGGAGGACTCTCCTACGGGGAATGAGATAAGCAGGAAAAGTCAGAGAAAGGAGCTAAATAAGTGTATGATCTCAGTCGGAGTCTGGCTTCAGTATGATCCCATGGAGAGCTCGAACACAAAACACACCATAAAACCAGCCCTCACTTGGGGCAAGAGGACCAGTCTTCTGTCCCCCCAAGTCAGTTAGTTCTTGGTTGTATGCTAAGAAACCGGACTTGAGGAGGAGCATTATGTCCCAGGCAGGCAGCTTATATTTGACCTAGGACAATTCTCCCAAGAAAGGGACAGCTATGGCTTGACTGTTTTCCATTTCATAGCTGTGTTAATTCTGTACTTTGTCCCCAGATGGGGATTCACACTTTCTATCACCCAACTTGGACTATTTAAAGGGAATGAAAACCTTGCTTCAGTGGTTCAGAAATATAGAATTTCTTGGTAATGTGTCAAACTATTTACCTGGGTTCTGTTTCTTTTACCTATATTTTTAAATATTGTAGAGAGAGCCACCAAATCTCTCCTGACTCAGAGTTGCAGAACACATAAAAAGTCTCTTTGTAATTCCTTTTGCATTTTGTACCATGTCTGTCCCCTTGCAAGGTATAATTTGTTCTTCCTCCTGTACCTTTGACACCAATGGGAATAAGGCCTATTTGTAGAGATAGCAGAGAGATGGTAGCCATTAAATCTGAAAGTGTTACCTTTTCTTGTTTGCAATAGGAATGAAGATGATTATCTTGTAACCTCCAAATGGCACCTGCTTCAAGTGCAGAGTTTAAAGGGATTAGGGAATATTTCAATGTTAAGAGTTAGGAAGGAGGAGGAGAGGGGGAAGATAGTGGCAGAGTAGAAGGACCCTAGGCTCACCTCATCCCATGAATACAACTAGATAACTATCAAATAATCCTAAATACCCAAGAAATCAATCTGAAGACTGGCAGAACAAATTCCACAACTAAAGGTAGAGAAGAGACCACATTAAACACAGTAGAAAGTGCAGAGATGCAATTTGGGAGAGAAATGGGTCATGGCTACTGTGGTAGGGAGGGAGGCACAGTCACAGAGAAGGGTGATAGGCAGATTAATGCACAGGGGAATGCACTGGGAAAGTGAATCCCTGTGGCAATTGGCTCAGAAAGCAAGGGGGCTCAAATTTCATGAGTTCTTGCAACCAGTGGGGCTTGAACCCTAGAATTTTAAAGGTCAGCATTCTTGGCTCTGGGAAAACTCAGAGAACATTGAGGCTTCTCCTAGAGAGAAGGCAGGTGAAAGCCATGAACATACAGTGTAGAAACAGAAATCTGAAGAGCACCTGGGGCACATAGTGTGGAGGTTAGTTTCTCATCTCAGAGTGTGTCCCATAGAGGCAGCATTCATGGAGAAACCCTTTTGGAAACAAAGGAACTGGCAGGCACCATTTCCATCCCCCAGCCCTCACCATAAACACACTGCCACCTGCAGGAACCAGTCCAGCATCCACACTTGCTACCTAACTTGCTTACAGCAAGCCCTACTCTCCACACTCCAGAAGAGCCATTCTTCCCAATCACACTTGCCTCAGTCCCAGTGCCACAGGCACCCTCCCCCAGAAGAACAACCCAAATCCCTGCCAACACTGCATCTCCTGACCTGGAGTTGTGCAAAGCCTCAGTTCCAGTGGCAGAGGCAATGGTGACAGGTCACATTTCACAAGCAGACCAGAGCACACTTAGTTAAAACGTGCAACATTCAAGCCAGGGACCAAACACTACCTACAACAGGCAAAGAGAGCCTCTGCAGATAACTGACTTGAAGGATAAAGTCACCAGGGCACAACAGCAGAGCACGTGCAGCACACATTGGAGATACTCCTGGAATGGCCAGGCCTTGGGGAACAAGAGACATAATACTGCAGAGCACTATAGGACCTCTTCTTCATAAAGCCATTCCCTCAAGAACAGGAGACATATCACTTCTCAGCCTTTTGGCTAAGATCAAGTGAAGAACAGGAGACATAGCTGACTTTCCTAACACAGAGAAAGGCACAGAGACTTAGATAAAGTGAGATGACAGAGGAATTTGTCCCAAATAAAAGAACAGAACAAGGCCACAGCCAGAGACCTAAGTAAAATAGATATAAGTTACATGCCTGATGGAGAATTTGAAGCAATGATCATAAAGATACTCACTGGACTTGAGAAAAGAGTGGAGGACATCAGTAAAACCATTAACATGGAGATAGAAATAATAGAATAGAGAGAAAGGGCTCAATAAATGAAATGAGAAACACACTTGATGGAATGAACAGCAGGCTGGAAGAAGCAGAGGAACAAATTAATGACCTAGAAGACAGAGTAATGGAAAGTAATCAAACTTAACAAGAGAAAAAAAGAATTGTACAAAACAAGAAAAGACTTAGGGAACTCAGTGACTCCACCAAATGTAATAACATTTGTATTATAGGACTCCCAGAAGAAGACGGAAAAGGGAGCAGGGAATTTATTTGAAGAAATAATACCTAAAACTTCCCTAATCTAGGAAAGGTAACAGATATCCAGATCTAGGAGGCACAGAAAACCCTCAATAAAATTTAAAATAAGCAAATCCATACCAAGACATATTATAATTAAAATGCCTAAATATAGTGATAAAGAAAAAATATTAAAAGCAGCAGGACAAAAGGAGACAGTTACATACAAAATAAACCCTAGGAGGCTATCAGTGAATCTTTAAGCAGAAACTTTCCAAGCCAGAAAGGAATGGCATGATACATTCAAAGTGCTGAATGGGAAAAGCCTATAGCCAAGGCTCTTAATCTATCCAGCAAGACTATGATTTAGAATAGAAGGAAAGACAGAGAGTTTCCCAGACAAACAAACACTAAAGGAGTTCATGATCAGTAAACCACCCTGCAAGAAACACTAAAGGCGACTCACTGAGGGGCAAGGAAGGACCAAAAATGACAGTATGAGTGCAAAAAACCACAAAATCAGTAAAAATGAACATTTACCTAAAAAAATCAGTCAAAAAACTCACGGAATGCAGATGTAAAATATGACACCATATACTAAAAATATGGGGAGGAAAGAGTAAAGAATGGTTTCAAACTTAAAGGACCATCAACTTAGTATAGACTGCTATCTGCAGAAAACGTTATATACAAACCTAATGGTAACCACAAATCAAAAACCACTAATAAACATGCAAAGAATAAATAGAAAGAAATCCAAATATACCATTAAAAAAAACAAGACAGAAAACCATGAAATAGAGGAAGAAAAGAAAGGATCAGAGAAAATCTTCAGAAACAACCACAAAATAAGTAATAAAAGGGCAATAAATACATATCTATCAATAATTACTTGGCATGTAAATGTACTAAATGCTCCAATCAAAAGACAAAGGGTGAAAGAATGGATTAAAAAAAAAACAGACCTGTCTATACGCTGCCTAGAAGAGACTCATTTTAGACCTAAACACATCTGTTTGAAAGTAAGGGGATGGAAAATCACTTATCATGCAAATGGATATCAAAAAAAAAAGCTGGAGTAGCAATATTTATACCAAACAAATGGACTTTAAAACACAGATTATAACAAGAGACAAAGAAGGACACCATATAATCATGAAAGGGACAATCCAATAAGAAGATATAACAATTCTTAATATTTATTATTTTTTTTTCAACGTTTATTTATTTTTGGGACAGAGAGATACAGAGCATGAATGGGGGAGGGGCAGAGAGAGAGGGAGACACAGCATCGGAAACAGGCTCCAGGCTCTGAGCCATCAGCCCAGAGCCCGACGCGGGGCTCGAACTCACGGACCGCGAGATCGTGACCTGGCTGAAGTCGGACGCTTAACCGACTGCGCCACCCAGGCGCCCCAATATTTATGTACCAAACATGAAAGCACTAAATACAAAAAAAAACAGCTAATCACAAACATAAAGGAAATAATTGATAGTAATAAATTAATAGTAGGGGACTTTAACACCCCACTTACATCAATGGACTAGATCACTAAACAGAATATCAAAGGAAACAATGGCTTTGAATGACACACTAGACCAGATGAATTTAACACCTGGTTATATTCAAAACATTCTATCCTAAAACAGTAGAATACACATTCTTTTCAAGTGCACATGGAACATTCTCCAGAACAGATCACATGTTAGGCCACAAAACAAGCCTCAACAAATTCAAAGAGATCATAGTCATACCATGCATCTTTTCTGACCACAATGTTATGAAACTAAAAGTCAACCACAAGACAAAAAGCTAGAAAACCCAATACATGCAGGCCAAATAACATGCTGCTAAGCATTTAAAGGGTCAACCAGGAAATAAAAGAAGAAATAAAAAATTACATGAAACAAATTGAAATGAAAACACAGTGGTTCAAAACTTTGGGATGCAGCAAGTGCACTTCTAAGAGGGATGTTTATAGTAATACAGGCCTACTCCAAAAAGCAAGAAAAATCTCAAATAAACAACCTAATCCTACACCTCAAGGTGCTAGAAAAAGTATACCAAACAAAACCTAAAAACAGAAGAAGGAAGGAAATAATAAATATTAGAGTAGAAATAAATTATATAGAAACTAAAAAAAAAAAACAAAACCAACAACAATAGAACACATTAATAAAACCAGGAGCTGATTCTTTGAAAAAAAATCAATAAAATTGATAAACCTCTAGCCAGACTAATCAAGAAAAAAAAGAAAAAAGACTCAAGTAAATAAAATCACAAACGAGAGAGGAGGAATAACAACCAATACCGCAGAAATACAACAGTTATAAGAGAATATTATGAAAAACTATATGCCGGGGCACCTGGGTGGCTCAGTTTGTTAAGTGTCTGACTTCAGCTCAGGTCATGATCTTGCGGTTCGTGAGTTTGAGCCCCATGTTGGGCTCTGTGCCAACAGCTTGGACCCTGGAGCTGCTTCAGATTCTGTGTTTCACTCTCTCTCTCTCTCTCTCTCTGCCACTCCCCCACTCTCACTCTGTCTCTCTCTCTGTCAAAAATAAATAATAAACATTAAAAAAATTTTTTAAAAAACCATATGTCAACAAATTGGACAAAGTGGAAGAAATGTATATATCCCTAGAAACATATAACCTACCAAAAGTGAAACAGGAATAAAAATAAAATTTGAACAGACCAATAAGAAGCAAACAGAGTCAGTATCAAAAAAACTTGCAATAAACAAGAATCCAGGACCAGATGGCTTCACAGGCAAATTCCATCAGACATTTAAAGAAGAGTTAATACGTATTCTTTTCAAATTATTCCAAAAATAGAAAGGGAAGGAAAACTTCCAAATTCATTCTATGAGGCCAGCACTATCCTGATACAAAAACAAAGACACCAGAAAAAAATTATATATATATATAATATAAAATATATATTATATATATATAATTTATATATAAATATATATTATATATATATTTATATATATATAAAATATATAAAATTATATATATATATATATATATAGGCCAATATCTCTGATGAACATCAATGCCAAAATCCTCAAAAAAAATATTAGCAAACCAAAAAATACTAGCAAAAAAAATTAGCAAACCAAATATATATATAATATACTATATATTACATATTATATATATATATATATATATATATATATATATTTTAAAAAATCATTCACCACAATCAAGTAGGATTTATTCCTGGAATGCAAAAGTGGTTCAATATTCACAAATCAATTAATATGATACATCACATCAATAAAAGAAAGGATAAGAACCATAAGAGCATTTCAAAAGATGCAGAAAAAGCATTTGACAAAGTACAACATCAATTTATGATAAAAATCCTTCAACAAAGTAGGTTTAGGAGGAACATACCTCAACATAACAAAGGCCATCAATGAAAAACCCACAGCTAACATCATACTCTGTGGGGAAAAACTGAGAGCTTCCCCCTAAGGCCAGGAGCAAGACAAGGATCTCCACTCTCACCATTTTTATTCAACATATTACTGGAAAACCTAGGCCACAGCAATCAGACAACAAAAAGAAATAGTAGGTATCCAAATTGGTAATGAACAAGTAAAACTTTCACTATTTGCAGATGACATAATACTATACATAGAACAACCAAGACTCTTGTGAAAAAATTCTAGGACTGATAAATAAATTCTGTAAAGTTGCAGGATACAAAATCAACATACAGAAATCTGTTTCATTTCTATAAACAAAAAATAAAGAAGCAGAAAGAGAAATTAAGAAAACAATTTCAGGGGCACCTGGTGGCTCAGTCTGTTAAGCTTCTGGCTCTTGATTTCAGCTCAGGTCATGATCTCACAATTCATAGATTGAGCCCCACATCAGACTCCATGCTGACAGCACAGAGCATGCTAGGCATCCTTTCTCTCCCCTCTCTCTGCTCCTCATCCACTTTCTCTTTCTCTCTCAAAATAAATAAACTTAAAAAAAATAAAAGAAAACAATTCCATTTACAACTGCACCAAAAATAAGATACCTAGAAATAAACTTAACTAAAGATGTGAAAAACCTGTACTCTGAAAACTATAAAACAGTGGTGAAAGAAACAGTGGTGAAGACAACACAAAGAAATGGAAAGACACTCAATCTCACGAATTGTAAGAACAAATATTGTTTAAATGTCCATATTACCAAAAGCAATCTAAACATTTAATGCAATCCATATCAAAATACCACCAGCATCTTTCAAAGAGCTAGAACAAACAATCCTAAAATTTCTATGGAACCACAAAAGACCCTGAATAGCCAAAGCAATCTTGAAAAAGAAAAGCAAAGCTGGAGACATCACAATTCTGCATTTAAATTACATTAAAAAGCTACAGTAACCAAAACAGTACAGTACCGGCACAAAAACAGACATATAGATCAAAAGAACAGAATAGAAAATCCAGAAATAACTCCACAATTTTATCGTCAATCGTCAACAAAGCAGGAAAGCAGGAAAGACTAGTCAATCGGAAAAAAAACTGTCTTCAACAAATGGTGTTGGGAAAACTGGGCAGCCACATGCAAAAGAATGAAACTGGACCACTTTCTTACCTCATGCACAAAAATAAATTCAAAATGGATTAAAGACCTAAATGTGAGACCTGAAACCATAAAAATTCTAGAAGAGGAGGGGCCAAGATGGCAGAACAGCATGGAAGTTTTTTGTGTGTCTCATGTCCATGAAATACAGCCAAACACTAAACCATCCTGCACACCTAGAAAACTGATCTGAGGATTAACACAACAATCTGCAAAACCTGAACCACAGAATTCAGCAGGTACGCAGCATGGAGAGGTGAACTCGGGGAGAGAAAAGGCATGGAGGACAAGGAGCCACTTTTTCAGGCAGAGAGATGATGGAGATGGGGGAAAGAATACAGTCAAATCACCTCTCCTGAAAAGCAGCTGGAGAGAAAGTGGAAAATTGGAAACAGCCACAGGGACTGAACTAAAAAGGGAGAAAGGAGAAAGGAGAGGGTTTAAATTCCATTAAAACTGTAAAAAGGGGGAGTGCAGTCTGAAACTCCACACCTCAATACCTGGTGGTGTTCTGGTGGGAAAGGCAAATCCCCAGGAGCAGAGTGGGGTCTGGGAGGTTCTAGGGCCAAAAAGGGAGATGTGGTTCCACTGCTGGAAGGACATTTGGTAGAGGCTGTGAGGCCACCTGGGCCCAGCAGACCCCAGAGAACGGCCACATTTGCTGGTGCTGGAATAAGGTCATTGAGGATGAAGCCCGGTGCCAGATGTGTGTTGTGATTTTCCATAATCCCTGCGGCTCTGCTGCTACACTCTTGCAAACTTTTTCTGGAGCAGGCTGGCACCTCGCTGCAGTCTCTAAACATTGGCAGCAACACGGTCCTGCAAGCATTCCTGGGTGCAGTGGCACCCGGCCATTGCTCAGTGAGACCCTCCACAGAGGGGTGGAGCAGGTCAAAGTCACAGTCCCTCAGAAGTGGGGGGGCCGAGAAAGGCAGCCGCATCTGAGACAAAACTAAGGAGGCAGGTGCTGCCTGGGGCTTGGTCACAGACAGCATGGAAGCAGGGAGTAGACAGAAAGCAAAGACGAAGGATGGGTGCACAATTGCTGATTGGGGAGAACAGAGTTCCGATACTAGAGACTGGGTAGCTGGGTGACGCCATTTTCACCACTCCCACGCATGCACATACGCACCTACAAGTGCCACAAGAATCTACCCCAGTAGGCTAGCAGAACCATCTAGTGGATAACAGAGCCATTACACTAAGCCCCACCCAACTGGGCCAACCTCCCTCTTCAACAACAGAAGTCTCACCACCTGCTTAGTTTATGGACTAAAAGCAGTTCATAGTTTGACCTCTAGGGGAAAATGAAGTAATTTCAGTTGTATTGCAATCTGTTAGCAGGTCCAACTATTCAATTTTCTTTCTTCCTTCTTTCTTTTTCATTTCTTTCCTTTTTCTTGAATACACAAAGAGAAAAATTCATTTTTATTTTCTAAATTGTTTTTAATGTTTTACTTATTTTTGAGAGAGACAGAGACTGAGCAGGGGAGGGACAGAGAGAGAGGGACACATAGATTCTGAAGCAGGCTCCAGGCTCTGCAATGTCAGCACAGAGCCCAACACGGGGCTCAAACTCACAAACTATGAGACCATGACCTGAGCCAAAGTTGGGTGCTTAACCAACTGACCCACCAAGGTGCCCCCATTTTTATTTTCAATTTTTATTAAAAATATATTTCTTAAATTTCTTTTCTACTATATTTTTTACTTTTGTGTAAATTTTTTTCAAATTCTAGTTTACTTTTATCATTTCATTTTAGTCTATTTTAGGGTATTCATTTTTTCGATTTTCAAACAATTTCCTTTTTTTCTTCTTTTCCCCCCATTTTATCTCAAATCTATCAAGCCACTTTCAACAGCCAGACCAAAACACACCTAGGAAATACCATCATTTATTCAATTTTTTATGTGTGTGTGTTTGTTTTTAATTTTTAAATTTTAATATTTTTTTATTTAAATTTTTTTTATTTTACTTTTTTCTACCTCGTTAATTCCTTTTCTTCCTTCAAAATGATGAAACAAAAGAATTCACTCCAAAAGAAAGAGCAGGAAGAAACGACAGCCAGGGACCTAACCAACACAGATACAAACAAGATGTCTGAACCAGAATTTAGAATCACAATAATAAGAATACTAGCTGGAGCCGAAAATACATTAGAATCCCTTTCTGTGGAGATAAAAGAAGTAAAATCTAGTCAGGATGAAATAAAAAATGCTATAACTGAGCTGCAATCTCTAATGGATGCTGCAGCAGCAAGGATGCATTAGGCAGAACAGAGAATCAGCGATATAGAGGACAAACTTCTGGAGGATAATGAAGCAGAAAAAAAGAGGGAGACTAAGGCAAAAGAGCACAATTTAAGAATTAGAGAAATCAGTGACTCATTAAAAAGGAATAACATCAGGGGCGCCTGGGTGGCGCAGTGGGTTAAGCATCCGACTTCAGCCAGGTCACGATCTCACGGTCCGTGGGTTCGAGCCCCGCGTCGGGCTCTGGGCTGATGGCTCAGAGCCTGGAGCCTGTTTCCGATTCTGTGTCTCCCTCTCTCTCTGCCCCTCCCCCGTTCATGCTCTGTCTCTCTGTCCCAAAAATAAATAAAAACGTTGAAAAAAAAATTAAAAAAAAAAAAAAAAAAAAAAAAGGAATAACATCAGAATCATAGGGGTCCCAGAAGAGGAAGAGAGAGAAATAGGGACAGAAGGGTTATGTGAGCAAATCATAGCGGAAAACTTTCCTAACCTGGGGAGAGACACATACATCAAAATCCAGGAAGCACAGAGGACTCCCATTAGAGTCAACAAAAACCAACCATCAACAAGGCATATCATAGTCAAAGTCACAAAACACTCAGGCAAGGAGAGAATCATGAAAGCACCAAGGGAAAAAAAGTCCCTAACATACAAGGGAAGACAGATCAGGTTTGCAGCAGACCTATCCACAGAAACCTGGCAGGCCAGAAAAGAATGGCAGGATATATTCAACATGCTGAATCAGAAAAATATGCAGCCAAGAATTCTTTATCCAGCAAGGCTGTCATTCAAAATAGAAGGAGAGATAAAAAGTTTCCCAGACAAACAAAAATTAAAGGAGTTTGTGACCACTAACCCAGTCCTGCAAGAAATTTTAAGGGTGACTCTCTAAGGGGAGAAAAGATGAAAGAATGAATGAATGAATCAATCAATCAATAAAAACCAAAAGCAACAAAGATTAGAAAGGACCAGAGAACACCACCAGAAATTCCAACTCTACAAGCAACATAATGGCAGTAAATTCATATCTTTCAGTACTCACTCTAAATGTCAATGGACTCAATGCTCCAATCAAAAGACATAGGGTAACAGAATGGATAAGAATACAAGATCCATCTATATGCTGTTTACAAGAGACCCACTTTAGACCTAAAGACACCTTCAGATTGAAAGTAAAGGATGGAGAACTATCTATCATGCTAATGGTCAACAAAAGAAAGCCAGAGTAGCCATTCTTAAATCAGACAACCTAGACTTTAAAATAAAGACTATATCAAGAGATGAAGAAAATCATTATATCATAATGAAGGGGTCCCTCTGCCAAGAGAACCTAACAATTGCAAACATTTATGGGCTAAATGTGGAGGCAACGAAATATATACATCAATTAATCACAAACAAAAAGAAACACACTGATAGTGATACCATAATAGTAGGAGACTTCAACACCCCACTCACAGCAATGGACAGATCATCTAATCAAAAAATCAATAAGGAAACAATGGCTTTGAATGACACACTGGACCAGATGGACTTAACATATATTCAGAACATTTCATCCTAAAGCAGTGGAATATACATTCTTCTCCAGTGCACATGGAACATTCTCCAGACTATGTGTCCCACATACTGGAACACAAATCATCCCTCAGCAAGTACAAAAAGATCAAGATCATAACGTGCATATATTCAGACCCACAATGTTATGAAACTCGAAATCAACCAAAAGAAAAATTTGGAAAGGTAATAAATACTTGGAGACTAAAGAATATCCTACTAAGGGAGTGAATAGGCCAACCAATAAGTTAAAGAGGAAATGAAAAAGTATATGGAAGCCAATGAAAATGATAACACAACAGCCCCAAACCTCTGGGATGCAGCAAAGGTGGTCATAACAGGAAAGTATATAGCAATCCAGGCCTTCCTAAAGAAGGAATAAAGATCTCAGACATACAACCTAACCTTATGCCCTAAAGAGCTGGAAAAAGAAGAGCAAATAAAACCCAAAACAAGCAGAAGACAGGAAATAATAAAGATTAGAGCAAAAATTAATGCTATCGAAACAAAAAACAGGTCAATGAAACCAGAAGCTGATTCTTTAAAAGTATTAACAAAATTGAAAAACCACTAGCCAGTTTGATCAAGAAGAAAAAGGAAAGGACCCAAATGAGTAAAATCAAGAATGAAAGAGGAGAGATCACAACCAACACAGCAGAAATAAAAACAATAATAAGAGAATATTATGAGCAATTATACTGGGCAATCTGGAAGAAATGGACAAATTCCTAGAAACATATACACTACCAAAACTGAAACAGGAAGAAATAGAAAATTTGAACAGACCCATAACCAATAAGGAAATCGAATTAATAATCAAAAATCTCCCAAAAAACAAGAGTCCAGGGCCAGATGGCTTTCCAGGGGTATCTTTCCAAACATTTAAGGAAGAGTTAACACCTATTCTCTTGAAGCTGTTCCAAAAAACATAAATGGAAGGAAAACTTCCAAACTCTTTCTATGAAGCCAGCATTACCTTAATTCCAAAACCAGACAGAGACCCCACTAAAAAGCAGTAGTACTGACCAATTTCCCTGATGAACATGGATGCAAAAATCCCCAAGATGTTAGCCAACCAGATCCAACAATACATTAAAATATTATTCACCACAACCAGGTGGGATTTATACCTGGGATGCAGGGTTGGTTCAATATCTGTAAAACAATTAACATGATTCATCGCATCAATAAAAGGAAGGACAAGAACTTTATGATCCTCTCAATAGATGCAGAGAAAGCATGTGACAAAATACAGCATCTTTCTTGATAAAAACCCTCAAGAAAGTGGATAAAAGTAGCATACCTTGAGATCATAAAAGCCATATATGAACGACCCAACACTAATATCATCCTCAAAGATGAGAAAACTGGGAGCTTTCCCCCTAAGGTCAGGAACAAGATAGGGATGTCCACTCTCACCACTGTTATTCAACATAGTATTGGAAGTCTTAGCCTCTGCAGTCACACAACACAAAAATAAAAGGCATCCAAATCGTCCAGGAGGAGGTCAAACTTTCACTCTTCGCAGATGACATGATACTCTATATGGAAAACCCAAAAGATTCCACCAAAAAACTGCTAGAACTGATTCATGAATTCAGCAAAGATTCAGGATATAAAATCAGTGCATAGAAATTGGTTGCATTCCTGTACACCAACAATGAAGCGACAGAAAGAGAAATCAAGGAATCGATCCCATTTACAGTTGCACCAAAAACCATAAAATACTTAGGAATAAATCTAACCAAAGAGGTGAAAAATCTATACACTGAAAACTGTAGAAAGCTTATGAAAGAAACTGAAAAAGACATAAAAAAGTGGAAAAACATTCCATGCTCCTGGATAGGAAGAACAAATATTGTGAAAATGTTGATACTACCCAAATCAATCTACATATTCAATGCAATCCCTATCAAAATAACACCAGCATTCTTCACAGAGCAAGAACAAACAATCCTAAAATGTGTATGGAACCAGAAAAGACCCCGAATAGCCAAAGCAATCTTGAAAAAGAAAGCCAAAGCAGGAGGCATCACAATCCCAGACTTCAAGCTATACTACAGAGCTGTAATCATCAAGACAGTATGGTACTGGCACAAGAACAGACACTCAGATCAATGGAACAGAATAGAGAACCCAAAGATGGACCCACAAACATATGGCCAACTCATCTTTGACAAAGCAGGAAAGAATATCCAATGGAATAAAGACAGTCTCTTCAGCAAATGGTGCTGGGAAAACTGGACAGCAACATGCAGAAGAATGAACCTGAACCCCTTTCTTACACCATACACAAAAATAAACTCAAAATGGATGAAAGACCTCAATGTAAGGCAGGAAGCCATCAAAATCCTCGAGGAGAAAGCAGGCAAAAACCTCTTTGATCTTGGCCACAGCAACTTCTTACTCAACACGTCTCTGGAGGCAAGGGAAACCAAAGCAAAAATGAACTACTAGGCCCGCATCAAAATAAAAAGCTTCTGCACAGAGAAGGAAACAATCAGCAAAACTAAAAGGCAACCAACAGAATGGGAGAAGATATTTGCAAACGACATATCAGATAAAGGATTAGTATCCAAAATCTGTAAAGAACTTACAAACTCAACACCCAAAAAACAAATAATCCAGTGAAGAAGTGGGCAAAAGACATGAATAGACACTTCTCCAAAGAAGACATCCAGATGGCCAACTGACACATGAAATGTTTAATATCACTCATCATCAGGGAAATACAAATCAAAACCACAATGAGATACCCCCTTACACCTGTCAGAGTGCCTAACATGAACAACTCAGGCAACAACAGATGTTGGTGAGGATGCAGAGAAAGAGGATCTCTTTGGCATTTTTGGTGGGAATGCAAGCTGGTGCAGCCACTCTGGAAAACAGTATGGAAGTTCCTCAAAAAATTAAAAATAGAACTACCCTACAACCCAGTAATGGCTCTACTATGTACTTATCCAAGGGATACAGGTGTGCTGTTTTGAAGGGGCACATGCACCCCCATGTTTATAGCAGCACTATCAACAATAGCCAAAGGATGGAAAAAGCCCAAATGTCCATCGATGGATGAATGGATAAAGAAGTGTGGTATATATATATATATATATATATATATATATATATATATATACACACACACACACTCACACACACACACAATGGAGTATTACTTGGAAATCAAAAAGAATGAAATCTTGCCATTTGCAACTATGTGGATGGAAGTAGAGGGTATTATGCTAAGTGAAATTAGTCAGTCAGAGAAAGACAAATATCATATGACTTCACTCATATGAGGACTTTAAGACACAGAACAGATGAACACAAGGGAAGGGAAACAAAAATAATATAAAAACAGGGAGGGGGGCAAAACATAAGAGACTCTTAAATATGGAGAACAAAGAGAGGGTTATTGGAGGGGTTGTGGAAGGGGGGGATGGACCAAATGGGTAAGGGGAACTAAGGAATCTACTCCTGAAATCATTGTTACACTATATGCTAACTAATTTGGATGTAAATTTTTTTTAAAAATAAAATTTAAATAAAGAAAGAAAGAAAGAAAAGAAAAAAACTGAAGACTTCTGCCAATAGTCACATGAATGAGCTTGGAAGTAGATCCTCCAATCCCTGTCAAGTTGTCAGAGACTGAAGCCCAGGCCAAAGGCTTAACTGCAACCTCATGATAGGCCTTCAGCTAGAATTACTAACTACTACTTACAGCCAAAGTACTCCAAGATTCCTGATACTCAAAAAGTATATGACATAGTAAATGTTTGTTGCTTTAAAAAAAAAACCCTAGAAGAGAGCACAGGCAGCAATTCCTCTGACATTGACCATAACAACTTCTTTCTAGATATATCTCTTGAGGCAAAGGAAACAAAAAATAAACTACTGGGACTATATCAAAATAAAAAGTTTCTGCAAAGCAAAGGATATAGTCAACAAAACTGAAGTGCAACCTACAGAATGAGAGAAGGTATATGTAAATGATGTATCAGAAAAAGGGTTATTATCAAAAATATATAACTTGCAAAACTCAACGTCCAAAATACAAGTAATCTAATTTAAAAATGGGCAGAAGACATGAACAGACTTTTCTCCAAAGAAATACAGATGGCCACAGACACACGAAAACATGCTTATCATCACCTATCATCATGAAAACGCAAATCAAAACTACAATGAGATATCACTTCACACCTCTCAAAATGGCTAAAATCAACAACACAAGAAACAACAGTTGTTAGTGAGGATGTGAAGAAAAAGGAACCCTCTTATACCATTGGTAAGAATGCCAACCGGTGGAACCACTGTGGAAAACAGTATGGAGAGTCTTCAAAAAGTTAAAAATAGTACTACCCTGTGATCCAGCAATTACACTACTGGGTATTTATCCAAAGAATACAAAAACGCGAATTCAAAGGGATACATGCACCCTAATGTTTATAAGCAGCATTATTTATAGATGCCAAGAGATGAAAGCAGCCCAAGTGTCCATGGATTGATGAATGTATAAAGAAGTTGTGGTGTCTGTGTATTATATATATATTACCCAGCCATAAAAAAGAATGAAATGTTGCCATTTGAAATGACATGGATGGACCTAGAGAGTATAATGCTAAGTAAAATAAGTCCATCAGAGAAAGACAAAAACCATGTGATTTCACTCATATGTGGAGTTTAAGAAATAAAACAAATGAGCAAAAAGAAGAAAGAGAGAGAGAGAGAGAGAGAGAGACCAAGAAACAGACTCTTAGCCATAGAGAACAAACTGATGGCTACTAGAGCTGATAGTAAGTGGGGGGATGGGTGAAGTAGGTGATGTGGATTAAGAAGCGCACTTGTAGTGATGAGCACCATGTGATTAAAATAAAAACTTTAAAAAGAAAGATTGGAAAAAAAGTCAGGAAGGAAAGAACAATGAGTTATCTGAGTGCAGGAAAATGTCCCAAGAAATACTGATATATGGGGTAGGAGACTTAATTTGTTTGGTTTAGGAAGCAAAATTTAAGTATTAAGTCAGATAGTTTTAATTTTTGAACTCACTCACCATGTAGCATCCAGAAGAATTACGTGGCTTAGTCGTATATGAGCTTTGGAGTCTGAAAGTTCTGGTTTCAAATTCTGACCTTTCCACTTTCAAAGCTATGTGATCCAGTGTGTGATCCTGGACAAACTTCTCAATCTCAGAAACGTATTCCGCATCTGGATAATGGTGATAATAATACATACCTCTCAGGGTTAATTCACATGAGTTGAGAAAATAAACCTATGGAGCTTAGGAGTATAAGAGGAGGAATATAATCAGGTATCAAGAAGAGACTAGAACCAGTGTGTTAGTACAGGTCCTCTGAGAAGCAGTTACCAACATGAGATTAATAGTACAAGAGTTTAATGGAGGAAATACCCGTAAGAGAAGTAGAGGAGGAAGCTGGAGAAGACAGGAAGGGCCTTTGAACCATGATACACGCCTAGAACACATGGGGGAAAGGAGGAAGGAAACACAATGGGTCAGGAAGAGCCTTGGACTGCAGTGCAGTTCCAAGAGTGTCTTGGGCAAGTTGTCTTTGGACAGAAGTTTCCAGGTTGACTCTTGTGTCTTGCAGGAATGGGCCTCTGTTTCAGCCCTGTTGTGCACAGTCATTGTCAGGGAGCAGCTTGTGGAAGAGGGACTTTGATGTTAATGTGGTGGTACATCCAGATAGGAAACAGCTGGGGCCATTGCTCAATTTTGCTCCCCACAACAGGAGATCTGGGGAAGGTCTTTTCTTTGGCCACCAAAACCAGGAATCAAAGGCTTTGAGAAACCTGGGATCCCTCCTTCTCTGTGTGTCTCTTTCTGCTTTGTGTTTTGTTCTTTCTCTTTCCCAGACTGGCTGCTTCTGTTTTCCCATGTGACACACAAGGCAGGAAACACCCCTCAGTTCCCAGGCTTCCATCAAATGGGCCCAGTTACCCAAAAATTAGCCACCTCTCCTTTCGTGTCTCAATTTCCGATTTCCTGGAAAGAGAGGCCAATTGGCTACACTTGGCCATGTTCATCACTGGACCAAGCAGCTACATGTGGAGAGGATAGGATCATATCATCAGGGATATGGCGGGGGGTGGGGGGATGGGGGGGGATGGAGTAATTTCCAGAAACATGGGGACAGGGGTGGAGACCAGGACTAAATAGACAATTCAATCATAAAACATTCAACAGAGCATACCAGTATTCCTCATGGTGTCACTCTAAAATACTTTCCAGCATAAACAGTGCAACATTACGGAATTGCTAACTAGCTTAAGCCGTGATTCTGAGAAAAGTCAACTGCCTTAACAAAGGACCTATATTCCCAAAGCGGCCAGCTAGCAATATATCAGAAATGCCACACTCCAGAGAAGACTACAGTCCATGCTTCAGCAGTCCAAATATCAGTCAATCCCCAAAGTTTTGTTAATTAGAAAAGTGATGGCAAAAATAGGCTTTTATTATGAGAACGGTGACTTAATTAGCATGATAAATGTTAGAAATGGGTTTTCATTGGTAAAAATTAAAAGTATCTAAAATATATGGATTGGCCAAACCGCTTTAGAGACACATCCCTCTTTCGCTTGAATGAGGTGGAAGAGTCTAGTTATGCTGTTGCCTGCACCCTTAAGAATGGTGCCTGATGAGAGTGGGCATCCCTGTCGTGTTCCTGATCTCAGGGAAAAAGCTCTCAGTTTTTCTCCGTTGAGGATGATGTTAGCTGTGGGCTTTTCATAAATGGCTTTTATGATCTTTAAGTATGTTCCTTCTATCCCGACTTTCTCAAGGGTTTTTATTAAGAAAGGGTGCTGGATTTTGTCAAAGGCCTTTTCTGCATCGATTGACAGGATCATATGGTTCTTCTCTTTTTTTTTGTTAATGTGATGTATCACGTTGATTGATTTGCGAATGTTGAACCAGCCCTGCAGAAAATTAAAAATAGACCTACCCTATGACCCAGCAATAGCACTGCTAGGAATTTATCCAAGGGATACAGGAGTACTGATGCATAGGGGCACTTGTACCCCAATGTTCATAGCAGCACTCTCAACAATAGCCAAATTATGGAAAGAGCCTAAATGTCCATCAACTGATGAATGGATAAAGAAATTGTGGTTTATATACACAATGGAATACTACGTGGCAATGAGAAAGAATGAAATATGGCCTTTTGTAGCAACGTGGATGGAACTGGAGAGTGTGATGCTAAGTGAAATAAGCCATACAGAGAAAGACAGATACCATATGGTTTCACTCTTATGTGGATCCTGAGAAACTTAACAGGAACCCATGGGGGAGGGGAAGGGAAAAAAAAAAAAAAAAGAGGTTAGAGTGGGAGAGAGCCAAAGCATAAGAGACTGTTAAAAACCGAGAACAAACTGAGGGTTGATGGGGGGTGGGAGGGAGGAGAGGGTGGGTGATGGGTATTGAGGAGGGCACCTTTTGGGATGAGCACTGGGTGTTGTATGGAAACCAATTTGTCAATAAATTTCATATAAAAAAAAAGAAAGAAAGAAATTGTAAAGTGGGTTAATTTTAAAACTAAATTTAACTTAAATTGAAAAAAAAAAAAAAAAAGAATGGCGCCTGAGTTGTGATCCCTAAGTGGTCCTGTTTCCAGCCACTGATTAGGAGGTGTTATGGTCTGGATGTTTGCATCCCAACAAAATCCTAATGCCCAGTGTGACAGTAGTAGGAGGTCGGGTCTCTGAGAAGTGGTTAGGTCATGAGAGTGGAGCCCTCATAAATGGGATTAGTGTTCTTATAAGAGACCCCACAGAGTTCCCTAACCCCTTCCACCACGTGAGGACATAGGAGAAGTCTGCAATCTGGAGGAGGACCTTTACCAGACCCTGACCATGCTGGCACCCTGATCTTGAACTTCCAGCCTCCAGAATCCTTAAGATACAAACTTCTGTGTTTATAAGACACCCAGTCTTTGGTATTTTGTTAAAACAGCCTGAACAGACTACAAGAGGATTCTGATTTTCTGAGAGATCCATGACTTTACTGACCTTACAGAACAGGAGGTTATCTGTTGGATGACTACTACCTGATAGGTGTTTGTTTCATAAATAACTGTACACATGGCTGGACTTGGTATGAGTCTCACTTCCATGTTACAGGGAAGTCAGGTTGTAGGGAACTTGCAAGCCCTCACCCATCTCACATTTCTTTGGTGTCTGCCTTTATCACGCTAAATAGAACCTTAGGGTTGGAATGTGACTAGATTCACTTTGGTCAGGCTGCAAAGGCAATAAGAAAGCTATTCAATCACTGGTTCCTCTGTGAAGCTCCCAAAGCCCTGTTTCCCATCTGAAATTGAGCGTGAGTCCCCTGAATATAAACACATCTCCTTGGTGGCATAAGGGTTTTGTTTGTTTTCTAAATATACAACTGTCCTCCAAAGACTTTACTAGTTAAGACCAGGGAACGTTCTTGGCAGCCCACTCCATGCCCTACTCATTATACATGCTCTCTAAAAATTCTCAAATAAATGAATGAATGGCTGAAAGAACAGGCAATGTCATTCCACCCGTCTGTGTGCAATCTTATGACCTCTAGAGCACAGACTCTCTGTAGTTGTACACCCCTCTCCAGCTTAGGGTTAACCTTGTTTTCCCCCTCCTTCCCTTTTCCAGAGACCTCCTTCTGACCTGGGGTTGAGCATCACACCCCCTTCATATCAGCAGAATCCATAGCTCTAAGTTGGGTGAGCCAAATCTGCAGATCAGGGTCACCCTAGAGTGTTCATACCTGGAGAGCTTAGATGTACTTCGACCTGGCATAAATTCTGAATCAAATGGTCTAGGTGGGAGCCCGACACTAGTATTTTTATAAAAGCTTCCTCAGAGGGGCACCTGGATGGCTCAGTCGGTTAAGCATCCGACTTGAGCTCAGGTCATGATCTCATGGTTCGTGGGTTTAAGCCCCACATCGGGCTCTATGCTGGATTCTGTGTCTCCCTCTCTCTCTGCCCCTCCCCCATGCTCACACTCTCATTCTCTCTCTCTCTTTCTCTCTCTCAAACAAATAAACATTAAAATAAAATAAAAAAGAAATAAAAGAAAAAAGAAGAAAAAAAAAGCTTCCTCAGATGACTCTAACATAGCTGAAATTGAGAATCCTTAGGCTGGCTCTCATGTCACCAGATTCCCACACATAGCGACCATTGCATTCTGTGACCTCAGACAGAGTGGCTCATAAATACTTTTGAAACCCAGCTAATGGTGATTTAAGCTAGACTGGGTTCTTCTCCTGATCAGAACTTTGAAATTCTGGGACTCTGCCCACAGCGCATGAGGCAGATCTGGAAGCATGTCTAGGGAGACAGACTGAATTCTCAGTCTAGCTCACTATGCCACCCTTTTTGCTTTACTGCCCCTCCCCCACCCTGTGTGCCAGCTGTGGTGAAGACCTGCAGCACATGATGATGAGGTATGTCTGTGGTGATGTGCAGGGTGAGGTGGTACAGTAAGGAGAGATTCTGGAAGCATTGCAGAAACACCAGCAGGTCCAGGCAAGCAGGGCAGGTGGCTGATGAAATTTGGACAAAACACGTTTATAATTCAAAGCTGACTCCTAGCCTGTAATAGTAGAGCACAAGAGTATGTCATACTCAGCATGGTGATGGCCAGTGCATGTCATCTTCTTTTGTTTGGGGCACCAAGGGACCATGTGGAATTGGCCAGATTAAGAAGGTAGGAAGCTGTTGCCTCCTTAGTCAATCCGAGATGGTGCCATTTCCACAGATAGCTCTTCCTCCACCACCCCACCCAACTCTCTAGCCATGATTTGCATTAACATTCAAGAAGATTCTGAGAGGAAATAGTAAAGAATTTTTGCCATTTGCTTTAGACACACACACGTCTGCACACACACACACACACACACACACACACACACCAGCATTCTCACCCTAGACAAATCACACAGAGAGGCCTCTATAGGCAGGGTATTGATTTTCCAAGGAAAACCTCTACCTCTTGCTTCTGCCTCAACAGTGTCTCACACTGAAACTGACCAGGCTATCTCCCTGCCTCACAAAAGATAGAACTGTGTGTGATCAGTATCTCTCACGTTCAACGCAGACGTGCATGCATGAGCATGCACACACATGCCTCAGACATCCGGCATTTATCATTGTGAAGAAATATCCTACAAAGTGCAGGAGGCTTTTAATATCTGTGGTCCACACCCCCTAAATGCCAGCAGCAGCCCCAGTTGCTGTGATAATCAAAACCACCCTGTTTCCCGATGTCCCCCCCTGCAGGGCTGTACCACCCCAGAATAAGGACCACGAGCTGGCTCTGTGTCGGGTATTTGCCTTCACTCCTTAGTCAGCTGCTCTCAACCTTGGGGCAATTTCAACACCCCTCGTGGCTGGTTGCCTCCTCCAGTGACTTTGATGTGATTGGTCTAAACTGCATCTTACGCATCAGCATTTTTAAAAGAGCACCAGGTAATTCTAATGTTAGTGAGGTCAACCTTAACAAGGCTATATCCGCAGGTCTGGGACTCTGTGCCAGCAGTCTTGGCCAGCATCTCCTACTTGGGTACAGAGGGTGGCACAACATGAACCAAAGCAGCTGCTTTGAGTCAGGCTAACATTCCACTTCCTTCACCAGGCCCCAACACTGGGTCTCACATCTGCTTGGCTATTCTGTACCATGTCCCCTGCCTTCAGAATGATATATGGGTCAGTGAGAAGCCAACTACAACCCCTGGCTTGTCCTCTCCATGAGACACTGTAAAAGGGGAAAGGAAAGATGTGTGTGCACTGCTTGGCCCAGAGAAAGAGAGCAACAGGGATGTCTGGTTTGGGAGCAGGAGTCCTTCAGACTAACCCAGGCCTTCTGGAAGGGACTGTCACCAATAATGTGCCAGTAAATGTCTCTAGGTAGGTTTGCTTAATTATAGTGGCATTTAGCTACCCCCCATTGGGTTCTTTAATGAATGTCTCTTCCTTCTTGGGTCCTGGGAGACTGTTCTCAATTATATGGCTGGAGTTTCCTGGGAAGCTTGTTTAGTAGGGCAACAAAGATTATTTGTCTCAGAAAAAAATCTGTTTTGTTTTGTTTAAACCCCACTATCTAAAGGTTTTTCTGTTGTTGTTTTAGGAGGTAGAAAAGCTTGGATTCTATAGAAGTGAGCCAATCTTTCAAGAAGACAGCTTGAGACAGCATCCTTCTGATTTGCTTTTGACTCAGAGTTCTCTCTTATCTGTAATATGTACCAGGAATGCCAGAAAATGGCTGATTTCAAGCTACCAATATTTTAAGAACTGACTGTCTTATTTCCCTTCCCATCTTCTCAAACATATACATGATTGGAAGCTCCTTACAATTAACCAGTTTATATCTTGAAGTCACATTATTGAAATACTGGAAATGCACCCTGTGAAAGAGTGATGGAGTCTCTGACCACAAGTTGGGAAGAAAGATTCTCAGTTTCCCTGAGAAGAGGCCCTGGGAAGACTGGATATGGCGTGCCAGCCAGCCATGACCAAAGATGTGCCCAACAGAGACTCAAAGGAAGACATGGAGAGGGAAATCAAGATGCCATCCACAGAGCAAGTCACCAAGCTCTGATAAGGTCCTCAGCTTAATTAGCCCTTTTCTTCTCATTAGATATCTAGGAGGTAGAGAACAACATATTTCAAAAATAATCCAGGGAAAGAAGCATGAAACTGTAGACAGAAGGACTGGAGATGGTACTTGTTGAGTCCCTGAACACCATGGCATGACCATGGGGGACCCACCTGTTCAGCTGCATGGGTTCAGGGGCCATTTGCAAGGACTGGAGCAGCACAGAGAACTTTGGCCTTTGTATATAGATATAAGAATTATTCAATTTTGAGAGATAGAGAGACAGAGCATGAATAGGGGAGGGGCAGAGAGAGAGGGAGACACAGAATCCGAAGCAGGCTCCAGGCTCCGAGTTGTCAGCACAGAGCCCTATGGGGGGCTCGAGCTCACAGACCATGGGATCATGACTTGAGCCAAAGTTGGATGCTCAACCAACTGAGCCACCCAGGCACCCCCTTTGTGTGCCAATATAAACATGATCCTTATTGAATGTTATTTCTAAAGGTCCACTGCAATGTTATTTAGATAGCACTCCGTTTACAAAATGAGAGAGAAAAAGAGAGAAAACAAAAATTCAGACACTATTGCTTTAGAGAGTGAGGGTTCTATAGTATATAAAACAAGTAGATATACACAAAATACCAAAAGGTAATGTTTGCTATGCACCAGACAATATTCTATGCATTTTCACATATCAACATTTAATCTTTAGGACTGTTCTGTGAGGTAGGTGTCATTATTAATCCCATTTTACAAATAAGAAAAATGGAGCACAGACTAAGTAACTCACACAAGTTCACAAGCTAGTAAGTGGCAGAGTGAGACTGAAGCTGCTGGCAGTGTGGCTCAGAGTATGGGCTCTACTGTGGATGAGATCTCCCTTCTTAATTAGGTGTTCCTGGGATTGGGCATTCTGAGAAGGTGCATGTTTTCCTGGTTTTCTTTTTGACTGCAAGCTCCTCCATGGTGTCTGGCTCATCAAGAGTGTCGGGAGAAGCCAATTCTGACTCACTATAGGGTACTGTGAGGCAGAGGTACTGTTCGGATGGGACTTCTGGACACTGATTCTGCTTTCTCCTCCCAGAGGAAGGGAGTTCTTGCCAACAAGAACCAGGAGGCAGACATTTATAATAGCCTCTGAAAGGAAACCAAATAGATTGACAGTTCAAATTCTTGATAGTGAGACAAAAAGGGTAGCAACATGGCAAAAATAGAGGTTTCCAGATCAGTCCAGATTTTGGCAGACCATTTCCTTGCAGTCAGAGTGTTTCACCACAACTCAGGGGCCAAGGGTGCTCTGCTGAGGAATGCTGCTTCTGTGTTTATTTGCAAGACCATCTCTCTTCTGAAGAAAATAAAAGTATGACCTTAGCTAATTAAGTTAGAGATTTTATCTAAACCTGCATACCCACCAGAATATTGAAGTCATAAGTATTTGTTGGTGAAGGAATAAATAAATGAATGAATGCTGGGCTCCCTCTGCTGCCTGGTACTGTTGGGGAAAGTCACTGGGAGTGACTCACACCAGAGAGAAGCTCTCTCCTAGAATACATATCTACTTCCTCCAGAGCCCTAGGTCTCCTCAGCCTGCTGCTGGGTACTCTTGAGACACTGGCTCCTTGAGACTTTATCCTGTGACTTCGTCCCTCTCTCTGACCAGTGCCTGCATGAGAAGGGCAGATATGTCACAGGCAGAGTATGGCTGGGCCTCAAGGTCTCACATCTTTGAGGTTCTTCATTCCCAGCCAGGTAGTCACACCCTCTCCCCCAGAACAGGAGAGGAAGGCAGCCCCTCCCTACCCCTCACCCTACAGTGCTTCATTCAGTAAGGTTGGATTTGACATAATTCAGACTCACAGCTAAGGATTCATTTTTTCATGTGTCACCTTTAAGTCCAAAACAATATGTTTTCCCTCTTTTCTATAAAAGAGAAACTACTGTCTTTTTTATGTCCTGATCTTGTTGTGTTTGATTTTCCGTCAAAAAGAAGAACTAAAATGTAAATCCTTTGTAATAATGTATGATCAAAAGGCTCAAAGAGCTCATGGACATATTTTCTGAAGAAATAAGAGACATTACTGCATAGCCAGAAGAATTCCTGACACACTGTAACAGAAGGAGCCTTGGGGTGTCCAAATGTGAAATTATTACTGTAGTTTTTCTACTATTTGGCTGAACTATTTCCTGCCTCTATATCAAGGAATCCCATTAGCCTCCCGGTGCACTCCACTATTGTTTCAAACAAGTGCAATATTGCCCAGCTCAGAATTTGAAGCTGTTAGCATGCACCGATGGTCCAGAGCACAGCCCTGGCTGGGGATGGTGCACAGAAACAAAAGTTGTGTGAAACAGCTTACAAGATACCACAGATGCATTTCTTAAACCTCTCCAGTGACTAATGTTATAAGAAATGTCCACAGAGCTATGCTCATTCTAGGGAAAACTTTTTAATTAAAGAAGAGATTTTTAATAGCTCCCATCTTGGGAAGGTCCACTGAGTTTAGGAATGGAAAGTTACTGGGCTGCCTCAACACGGGAGAGAAAAGGTAAAAATGGCTAAAAGTTCAAAATGTGGCTTTATGAAAGCAGGCCTTGTGATAGACCATTCTGCTTGTGTTTAATTGGTCAGCTGCTAGGTGTCTCTGATGCTGTTTTCCCATCTAGCACAGGGCACTAGACCAGCACATTGCCCAGCACATCACAGATACTCAAGTAATGATTATGGCTGGGAGGAAGGGAGGGAGAGAAGGGGGAAGGGAGGGATAGAAGGGGGAAGGGAGGGAGAGAAGGGGGATGGGAGGGAGGGAGGGAAGAAGGAAGGAAGGAAGAAATGGACTCTCAAGCACTGCTACAGACTCAAACTAAAATAACATATAACCTCTCCTCACCATACTCACTTTCTAAAGCCCCAATATCCTAATCTAAGCCCTCACAAGAAGGGATAAGGGCACTGCCCTGGGAACAGTAGCTACATTGTGGCCCTTCAATAAGTTGGGGATAGAAGTATCCCAGATCACAAACCACTTATGGGAAAAGTAATTTTGGGGGCATCTGGGTGGCTAAGTCAGCTAAGTGTCCAACTTTGGCTCAGATCATGATCTCATGGTTTGTTATTTCAAGCCCCACATTGGGCTCTCGCCTGTCAGCGTGGAACCCACTTGGATCCTCTGTCCACCTTGCTCTCTGCCCCTTGCCTACTTGTGTACACTCTTTTCCAAAAATAAACATGAAAAAAAAAGAGTAAATGCATAGTCTCTCCTTCCCCAGTTAGCATGATGGGACTTCAGGCTTCTTCCAAGTCCTTTTGCTTTACCCCAGGTTATGCAATATTGCCCATAGCCCCAAACGTCAGGCTGAGCGTGTCCCCTGCCCTCCCTATTACTTCTGAGTCAGATAAGAGCTATTTCTTGAAGAGTCTTTGGTCACCAGGAAAGCAATGACCTTGCTTCCTAATGCTCAAGTTCATCCCCACTTAGGAGGAATTGCCAGACAGTCTTACAACCTTCATTCGGAAGCTCCCCTTCCTCCAGGAAGCAGCCCAGCAGAAAGAAGCAGCATGTCTTAGATTTTACACCTTTGTCCTTCCTCCCTGGCATCCTTTTGGTCCCCACAGTTCCTCTAAGATTGATTCATACATCTTCCTCCTCTCAACATGATGAGACAAGAGCAAAAATTATGAGTATATGAAAATTAACAGCCTTTTCCTCCCTCCCTCCTCTTCCCTTCAGTTACATGAGAGTCTAGTGTTGCCAGCCAGACATCTTCCTCTATTTCTCCTCCCACTTTTTGTAAACATTGATGTTGTGAGTAGAAGAAGATATGCAAAAGATTGACATTGCAAAGGAAAAGGGAAGAAAAAAATTTAATAGAAAAAGAAAAAAGAAAAACAGATCTAAAAGTGATGGGTAATGTGGAAGAAAGAAGAGTCGTGCAGGTTTTAGGAAGTGTGGGTTTAAGAGTCCAGGAGTAGAAAAGGGAGTTTCAGGGACTAACAGTATCCTGCGTAGGATTAGGTGAGAGTGGCTAAGAGAGAGGGAGAGAGGGGGAGTGTGCTGCATTAAGAATATATTTCCTCCTGGGGCACCTGGGTGGCTCAGTTGGTTAAGCATCCAACTTTGGCTCAGGTCACGATCTCATGGCTCATGGGTTCAAGCCCCGCATTGTGCTCTGTGCTGACAGCTCAGAGCCTGGAGCCTGCTTCGGATTCTGTGTCTCCCTCCCTTTCTGTCCCTCCCCTGCTCAGTCTCTCTCTCTCTCTCTCTCTCTCTCTCTCTCTCTCCTTCTCTCGCTCTCTCCGAAATATAAGTAAACATGTTTTAAAAAATTTTTTTAAATTTTTTTTTTCAACGTTTATTTATTTTTGGGACAGAGAGAGACAGAGCATGAACGGGCGAGGGGCAGAGAGAGAGGGAGACACAGCATCGGAAACAGGCTCCAGGCTCTGAGCCATCAGCCCAGAGCCCGACGCGGGGCTCGAACTCACGGACCGCGAGATCGTGACCTGGCTGAAGTCGGACGCTTAACCGACTGCGCCACCCAGGCGCCCCTAAAAATTTTTTTAAAAAGGATATTCTTCCTCCAGAGAATGAGTGAAGGTTTGAATTACTGTTCATGACTTTATGATGGCTGCAGTGTGTGTCTCTGAATATGATCTACCACCAAGATGGGTCACAGACAGATTTGCTCATATATTGAGGACAGTTACTTCCTCCAGCGTGGCCTTTTTCCCAGGCTGGTTTCCTCCATGTTCCACCCCTGCCCTTGACCTATACAAGCACTTGCTACTGATCCACTTCTCATCCCCAAAAATATAAACCCAAGTCATTTGTCCTTTCCCCAGGCATACCAGAGTTTTGCAAAGTCCTCATTACTGGGGAAGATGGGTGTTGCTTCGTACGTTTGGAAACCTCCTTCCCTCCCATCCAGTCCCAAATTCCCACCCTAGCAACCAGCCAGGGGAAGGCATACTGGTAAAGGATCGTGTGGCAGGAGATGCTAGAGACCAGGGTGGGAAGGGAAGTAACTACATTGTTTTGGGGAGATTTTCTCAGTGTCAACATCAGCATCTGTAAGTGGACAGACTCAGAAGATTGTTTTGTCTTTAAAGTTGGGATAAGCAACAGCAAATGTCACTCTGTAAAAGACGGGTTGTCCCGGAAGCCACAGGAAGAAAAAAGGTTTGGTAAACATACAAGTATGTGGTGTTCCACATGCTGCAAAGGCCTATTTCAAAGCATTTCCTATCTGTGAGGTTCTCAAACTCTCTTCCAGTTCTTAGCCAGCAATGTCGATTAAGTGGATAACTTGAAGACAGGCAGTCCCACACAATTTCTGTCAAAAGGCAATTTTCTGCTTTCATAACAGCAAGGATAGCTACTAGTAGTTAGAAAGGCAGAAGTGGCTCATCTATCTTTGGGGATAATTTATATGACTTGGATGACATGCAATTTAACACAGGTCACCCAAAAGGATGGTGATTTAATGCCCCAGATTTTTTTAAATGCTTCTTTGTTGCCATTAGGTGAGTTTCACTTCATACTTCTTTGTTTTCATTTGAAGAGAAATCTGTTTCTAAAAAAAAAAGTTTAAAACATCATTTTTTTCAACTACAAACAGAGAATAAGAACCCCAAAGTCAAACATCTGACCTTGAACCCCAGAGTTAAGCCTCTGTGCTCTCAGTAAAAATAATAAAGACAGATTTGTGAATGTGAAACAACAAAGTGGATCCAAACTGCCCCCAGGAGATGAAGGTGGAAGGATGAATTTTTGTATTGTTTGCCTACAATGTCCAGATATGAGATGCAAATAATTCCCTTCCTGCAATTCTGTGAGAAAAAAGCTTGCGGTGGCAGCCAGCTTCTCATGAAGCTCATTACCTTTAGAAAGGACCCCAGCAACCCCCATTTGTTCCAGGAAATGGCTGACCACAGAAAACCCTCCAGCCCAATACTACACAATCCTCCCTCTTCTGCGATGTCCCCAGAGTGCTCATTTGTCCCCTTGAAGCCAACCAAGACTGTCAAATGTACCTAAAGACTAACTAGAAAGTCTCTCTTGTGCTCAAAAATCCCACCTTAATAGAACACCTGTCAGTCAGATGTTGTCTCAGTGTTTCCTCTTTTTATAAAATTTACTCTCCTTTCTAACACCCTTGAACTCCTGCCGCAGTGAAAGGGCAGTAGATGAGTGGCCTTGCTGCAAGTTTATGAAAAAACCATACAAAAAAAATAAGCTTTGTTAATTAGTTGCCTCAGACTTAGTTTTAGGGAAACAGTATTATTTCCAGAGAGCTGACAAGAAATAGGAAGTTCAGTGGGACTTGTGATTAGCCCAAAGTCATACAGGAAAGCTGGAATTTCTACCTTGGAGGTCATGAATTTTTTCTTAGGCCTCCTCACTCCCCACCTCGGTTTGTACAATCCCTACTTCTGCAAACAGGTTGCTCCAGAAAACTGAGAGAGGGGAGGTCCAGAGGGAGGTAGCTCTGGTGCCTGGGGCTCAGACAAGCAAATGACCAACCAAACCTCAACGAAAAACAGCTCACAGCATGTGTTCATCTTACTGGCAAACCATGGCCACTAATGCCAAGTACATGGGTCTGGCATGTTCTCTCTGTGCATTAGACTATTTGCATCATTGGGGCTGCACACAATGCATTTTAACTTGATTTCACGTATGACAAAACATTGAGGTAACAAGCAAAGGGATATGGGACAGTGTTTGGTTTGTCCAATAGAAAGACTTGAAGGTCCTAGAGCTAATGCTGAGGCCTCACTCTTCCGGGGACAATCCCCCAAACTATTAGTGCTTCCCATAGGAATCACCTAGAAATCTCGTGAAAATGCCAGTTCTAGGTTTGAGATCCTGCATGTCTGACAAAGTGCCCACATGAAGCCAATGGTGCTGGCCTGAAGTATCAGGTAGTCCTCAACCCTGGCCACAGGATTATGAGATAGAAGAACCACCTGGGAAGAAGAATCGCCAGGCACGAGAACCACTGAGCAAGAGCCTCAGGTAATTAGTTCTAGCAAGCCTCACCCAGATACAAGAGGATGAGATGGCTGCACCAGAATTGGGAAGCTTCATTAGTGACTACTTTCTTCACTTGAAGGCAGCCTTTCTTTTCAGTAACTCTTTTGAGTTTAAATGCTTTTTATGTATTAGTGACAATATTTTAAAATATGTCTCATCATCAGGAAGCTGCTTTCTCTCCATGGTCCCTGCAGCCATTAAGACTAAGTTAAAAGGGGGCACCTGGGTGGCTTAGTCGGTTAAGCATCTGACTTCAGCTCAGGTCACAATCTCACAGCTTGTGAGTTTGAGCCCTGCATGGGGCTCTGTGCTGACAGCTCAGAGCCTAGAGCCTGCTTTGGATTCTGCGCGTCCCTCTCTCTCTGCCCCTCCCCTGCTTGAGCTCTGTCTCTGTCTCTCCCTCTTAAAAATAAATAAACATTTTTAAAATTTTTTAGAAAATTAAAAAGACTGAGGCAAAAGGTTTCCTGTGCCAGGAAGATGGGGATAGGAACTGCCCAAATCAGGGAAGGTGGCTGGCTAGGGACAGACAGTGACCTATACTGGGAGTAGGGTTGGGGGAGTGAGGAGGGAGAGGAGGGCAGGAGAAGCCCTGCACTTGCAATAGAGAGCATTTCAGAGGAGAGTGAACAAGAAATGGGGTAGGAAACCACCTTTCCCTGACCATGTCAACAGGAGCTTACGCCAGGGTGGGCTTTTACAGCAGAAGCAACAGGATGTCCAGTAACTAAAGAGATGCAGGACATCCCTACAGAGGTAGAGACCCAGAGGACCACACAGAGACCTGCACCTGAGTCCAGCTTCTTTCATCAAAAGCTTCCTTTGGTATCTAGACATCATCTTGGCTGAAAAAGGGCAGAAGAGAGAAACCCACAAGACTGATACAGATCATTTACTAAAAGGAGACATTTTTGTGTCTCCTTTAAGTGGCAAATTTAAGTTTCCCTGGCTGTTTCCCCACCACCATCAGCAAGGAGAAGGCAAGTTTTTTTCCCAGAGCAGTTACAGGAAGTAAGAGAAACTGTTCTTTTGACCGTGATTCAGTTGTTCTCTGCAAGTTGTTGACCCCATATACCTAAGTCATTCAAAGCAGAGAGATCCTGTTGGGTTTTTTTCTTTAAAGTAGCCTAAGAGGAGGAGAACATGGAGTGATCCGAGTTTCTCCATGAGACCTTAAAGGAGGCAGAAGAAAGATCTAGCAAGAAAACACAAACAATTATTGTAGTATCTGCTGAGTACTGCACTCAAGTAAGGCTTATCCCATACCACAGTGCTGTTTTAAATCTGGCCAGTTAGAGAAAGTGGTTTCTCAACTATCTGTAAATTTGGTAGAAAAGGGACTATTATGTCACTTTAGAGCCAAATCAAATGTCATAAAGAAGTTCTTTTCAGACTTTCCATGGCTTCTTAGGCCACTATTTGGTGGTTATCTCTTCCTGCCTCCCCTGCATACCTGCCCAACTGCTTTCTAGGCCTCCAACCCATCCCAGGATAGGATCATTAAAGGGGGACTTCTCAAAAGGACACAGGCTCTTTAGCGTATGCACGAGGTTGTGTTGAGAGGCCACCAATCTAAGCAGTAGAAATAGTCACTTAAAGTGTTCTCTTGTATTAAGCATGTCCTGTTTTCTGTATTCAGATGCTTTGACATGTAGGGCCTCACTGACCTTGGACAGACTGCCCCTCCCAGGCCTAGCCAATTCCTAATGATAATAAATGATCCACCTATGAGCATGCATGCCTTTCATTAGTAACCAATTAATCCAGAGCCCACACTTCCAACCACCTCCTCTGTTGGGCCCTCATACTCAGGGCCACTATTTCCCTGCCCTAATTGCCCCAGAGCCAAGTGCCAGATAACTAAGGACTGCTCCTGTGCCCCAGAGCCCTCTGAAATTATTCAAACTAGCCAGTCCTATATGTGCTTGCCTGCTTCACCCATTCCTTCCTGTGAAAACTAAAATAAAGGCTCTTGCCCATGTTTTTGCCTTACTCTGCTGCCTCCTACTGACCCTGGTGATTCCCTGTGTGGCCCTGTGTGGTTCTCCACACCTTCCATTTCTAGGGAACTGTGACTAAATTTCTTCCTTCATGAAAATCATTTCTGCATCGATGTCTTACCACACCCAATTAACACAAATCGCAGATACCCTTACAGCACTTGTCCTGTTAATGGTCCAGCCCCAGGGCCAGACCAGGAAGGGTCACTTGCTCATTTCCCCTCCTTGAAGAATGCATAGCCTCTCCACCTTCCACCCCAACACCAACCCCAGCCTCAACCCCATAGAGAAGGAAACAAAATTCAACAGGATAGCCAATGGCCTGAGAGAGAGAATAAGAGGAGTTAAGAAATGACAGGGCTGAAGAGGGGAGACAAGAAATGCAGGCAAGAAAGGTGGCTGGCTGGGGGTGCCTGGATGGCTCAGTCAGTTAAACGTCCAACTCTTGATTTTGGCTCAGATCATGGTTGCACGGTTCATGAGTTTGAGCCCCACGTAGGATTCTGCACTGACAGCCCAGAGCCTGCTTGGGATTCTGTGTCTCTCTCCCTCTCTCTGCCCCTCGCCCAGTCATTTTCTTTCTGTTTTTCCCTCTCTCTCCATCTCTCTCTTTCTTTCTCTCTCTCTCTCTCTCTCTCTCTCTCTCTCTGTCCCTCTCAGACTCTCAAAATAAATAAACTCTAAAAAAAAAAAAAAAAAAGAAAAAAGGAAGGTGGCTGGTCGAGTGAATACCAAGAGGCAATTCAGAAAAGTAAAGAATTTTTTTGCCTTGTCCTTTTTGATTCCCCATTCTGGTTTGATCCTATAACAGAAAAAATCCCCCTGTCTCACCCCTCCAATGACCACCACCGCCTGGACGGCAAACCATCAACAGTACTTTCCTGCCCTTCCAAAAGTCAAAAGCAAAAGGGGTCAATCATTTGACTTTCCAAGTCCTCTGATAGTTCCTCGCTAAATTCTCTGGTTGCTCACCACATGATTAAAGTTTAATCTAGTTATGTGGTATTTTCATGTGGCTTTTTACATTTACAAAGCACTTTTGCTCCCCTCACCTCATTGGATTCCCCCAACAATCCTGAGAGGTCAGCAGGAATTAATTTCCCAATAAAATCCCTTCTCTGTTCATCAATCCCTCAATTTCAAAGGAAACCTCAGCAAAATTTCATTATCAGAACACACTCAATACCAATGGGATTCAAGTCTTTTTTTTTTTTTTTCAACGTTTATTTATTTTGGGGACAGAGAGAGACAGAGCATGAACGGGGGAGGGGCAGAGAGAGAGAGGGAGACACAGAATCGGAAACAGGCTCCAGGCTCTGAGCCATCAGCCCAGAGCCCGACGCGGGGCTCGAACTCCCGGACCGCGAGATCGTGTCCTGGCTGAAGTCGGACGCTTAACCGACTGCGCCACCCAGGCGCCCCGGGATTCAAGTCTTTTGAGGCCATTTCCACCAATCCTCATGATGAATCCCGACATGAAACTTGAGACAAGGGAAGTTATTCTAATACCATTTAAGTCTCCAATACTTAAAACAAGACCATGAACAACAACAAAAAAATCCATATTCTACACATTCATTCACTTGGGAAAAACTCAGATGCAAGAGGTTCAGGAAAGAGATGTGGAAAAATGCATTTGAAATCTCACTACAGCTGAAGCCATAATTAGGAGCCTTGCACTCACTTGCCAGCTCCTAAGTGCTAATCTCTAAGATGGTGCAGATATGCAGGAAAACTAATAAATCCCTATTAGCACTATGCTTCTCCTTATAGCACATGAAAATGTGATTTTAAAAAAGTGCAAGTTGGGTAATAACTTACAGATACACCTTGCTTTGTACAAAAGATTTCTTTTTTAAAATGCGTGAGTTGTCTGTGAGTCAGACTGCATTTGATATGAAAGGATATGGGGAAGGGAGAAAGGGTGGGTTTGCCTTTTAAAAGAACCCGACAGATATCTTTTATAACTGGAAGAATAATTGCCTTAAAAAAGCAATTATCTTCTCATTTCAATACTGTGTAAATGTGTGATTTTACATGTCATATTTGCTTAAAGTGGGATGCAGACAGATCTAGTTTGCAAAGCACTTCATTTAAATTCCCTCAATTAGAAGACTTTTAATGTGTGAAAACAAGGTTCATACATAATTGCTGGTAGCTACACCTACTATGGGGTCTGAATATCCTTTTCTATTTCCAGTTTTGTTACGAACTATTTGTATGACTTAAGGTAAGTTACTTATCTTCTCATGATTTGGTTTCTTTTTCTGTAAAATAAGAAGTTTGAAATAAGTTATTTTTACTCACTGATTTTTCTTTATACACTCATTGGTTTAACTTTTGTATTTAACATATATCAAGATGTTAATGTATATCAAGATGAATTTTCTGAGAACAATTTTTACATTTTTCCCCCTTGGCTTTAATGATATTAAGTTCAAGCCTGCTTAATGCTTCCATTAGCTTGCGATTTTGCAATATGTTTTATGTATCCAGCCTTGTTTACTCCTGTGAAGCAAGGATTATTGGGAAAAAAAAAAAACTATATGCTGTAATCCAATGGATAATCATTACATTTATTATCTTGAATTTCTATTGAATTTCTCTCTATGTGTTTATTATCCCATATTCAGAAAATTACCATATGTTCTCCTCTAGATAGCTATTATTATGTCAGATATATGCTTGTAAGATTTACTTTTTGTCATTATTTATCTTTTAATCATAGTTATGCTATGCCATAAATGAGAGAAGACAGATGGATCATTTCCCCAGTCCTGGCAGACAAAAAGGGGTATATTTAAAGTCAAATAAACAATGTAGCAAATACTCACTTCTTTTGCTTCAAAACAGACAGTGCTAGAATCAGGGCTGCCGCGTATGGTTGTGCAGGTTGTATACTGCACAACTCTCACATATTCACATTAATATCATGTGAATGCTACCCTTGGCATTGTGCCAATACAACCATATGCTGAGGCCCTTGCAGAAATTTATGCAAGACTTAGACCAGTCCGCGTATTTCCAGGGGAAAATGCAATTCTAACAGTAGTGTGTACAATACCATGAAGTTTATACTAGATCAGCAATAATCAGAGATAAGATAAATCAAACCGAGTCAACCACAAAGCATCCATAACTGATAAGTTTCTCTTTACTACTTAATTCTTACCATCTAAAGGGATACCTGCTCTATTTTCTCATTACCTTCAAGACTCTGCAGTACAGCTTCATCCAACTTACTGATCCAACTTACTGTGCCCTCTCAGGTTACCAGCAACATGATATGGACTTAATTTCTTTGGAGTCTCTCCAGCATTTATTTTTGCTGGTCACCCCCCTTTTTCTATGGCCTTTCTTGCTGAAATGGTTTCTTCCTTTAGGTTCAAAGATGGATGGTAAAGATCCTACCAGAAGAGCACACTGCCTGTATGGATAAGACCTGTGTTTTGTTACAAAAGTTGGAACTACATCCCAGGCAAGAAAAATAAATCATCTGGGTGCCCCTAAATGGCACCTCTCTTAGAGACACATGGAAAAGGATCTTCCATCTTAACAGAAGTATAGGTCATGATGGAGGGAAGAAGGATGTAGTATTGGGACCACACTCTGACCAGGACTCTGGTTTCTGCCTGGCCATATCAGGTGGCTTTATGTGAAACTTAGTGACTCTTGTCACCAATGGGAGTGCACTCATGATCCAGACTTCCAGGACTTGAGCATCCCATAAAGGAGTGTGATTCTGGAAACTCACTCGGGATTCTCAAGGAACTGCTAAGAGAGGATTTGCCCCAGCACCAGCCACAGAAGGAAAGGACAAGCCCTCATCAGTGTAGTCTGAACCCTAATGACAGGGCAGCTTTACCTGCAAAGATAGAGTCCTTGCTCTGTGTAGCCAAGGAACCCACTCCACCCTGAACTTTGGCCATGGAAGAGAGCCAGCACCCCTCTCCTCGGCGTCTCTAAATCATCTGGGATACTCATCCACTCTAGCTCAAACCTCCACAACCTCCTTATCCTGAGATATCAGGAATTGAAGAATGTTAACCTCATGGCCACTGTGGGAGCTGGGGCTTCACCCAGCTTCTGCTATTGAGACACAACTCCTTGAGATAATCTTCTACTTATTCTTAGCCAGAAAATGAGGTAGGACTGAGCCAGACTGGACATCCTCAGTCTGACAGTCTCAAGTCTCATAAGCCCTAGGGCACCCTGAACACTAACAGGGAAAGGATAAAGTCCTGGAAGGGAATAGTCAGGATGTGGAGACCTCTATTTTCAAAAGATAGGAATGTAGATAGGTCTCGAGTATTATTCCTCTGGGGAAAAACAGAGCACATTAGTCATAATACCAAAGTATAGAGGCACCCCAGTCATAATGTTAAACGTAGACAACCCTTCTCCTTCCACTAAATAACTGCTCTTGTGCCCTTTCCCTGTCTTTTCTTTCTCATACCCCATCCCAAATATCCCTTAAGATTTAGGCTAAGGTGCACATGTCCACTCTGTGCTATTCTTTCTCAAATATCTTTTTCTTACAGATCTAATGAACTTTCACAACTTCAACACTCTCCTAAGGCTATAGTTGGAAAAGCCCTTGGTTTGGAAACAGCCAAGAAGAAGCAGTCCTGAAGACATCCTCACACGGCCAGTCCAAACCAAAGGCAGACTGCTCATGCAAAAGATCACAATAAAGATAAACCCACACACTGAGAAGAGAGAAGAGATCCCATCTGTGAATAATTAGAGGACCTGATTGACCTGATAGAGCCAGAAATGTAGAAACCACAACCAGAGAAATAAAGATGGTTTTGGTGATTTGAAAGACAGGCTAAGCCTCACTAATAAGCAGAGACAGGCACAGAGTTCCCATCAAGAATAAGTCTCAAAGAAAGACTCCCTCCAGACAGAATAATCTTCCAAGTTTTAGACATTAAAGACAAATGACTACACTTACAAATCACAAAGAAGAAAGGATAATGTTTAAAGCAGAGAGAAGAACGATATCAAACACTGCCTCAAGTGAGAAGACAAGACTTTGGGAGGACACCTACATATCAGAAAACAGATGTGATCACAATGCACACCAACCCAGCTGACTCTTCTCTCTGCAAGAAGGAGCATATTCCAAGACCTCGTGACTGAATCAATTCAACAACAAATTCTTGATCTACAAAGACGGCTCCAAAAGGCTATGAAAAATTGAAAACAGATGAAAGCCATTCAAAGGAGACATTTGTGAGAGTAGAGACCAAAGTCGGGTTAATTGTATGAGGCAAATCAAGGAGACAAAAATTATAAAAGAGTTTATGAAGCTGAACAATAGGTAATGCTGTAACAGGCATATGGGAAAATTTTAATGATTACCACAAACATTTTCAAGTATATCCTGAGAACTTGCATGGATCATGAAAAATGGATCATTTTGTAGGAGATCAGAATATGTCATCCCAAAATATTCTACTTTGACATATGGATTATTGGGGGCTGAATAAAATTGAGAAGCAGACAAAAGAAAAACCCTCTGCTCTCCCCCTCGTTGCTAGCAAGGGAGGATAATTCTTAATCACTAAAGATGACTTTAAACCATCATCTTAGAGATAGTAACAGAGGAATCTACATAACAGACTTTACTAAAATAACGCTTATTTTCTAATTTGCCCTATATTTAGCTTTCCACAGTTTGCCACCCCTGAAAACCTAAATTCTTTCTCTTTATCTTGTCACTTCCCTCCAAATTTATTGTCCTTCATGAAGATGCTATATAAGCCTGAAATTCAAACCACCTCTTTCTCCCACATAAATGTACTCTGTATGTGTTAATAAACTTATTTGTATTTCTCTTATTAATCTGTCTTTTGTCAGTCTAATAGGTTGGATCCCAGGTGGAGAATCTAGAAGGGTAAAAGGAAAAGTGTTTCCTCCCTTATAATATTCTGGCATGTAATGTGTATTTAATAAAATCAAAAGTCAAAATTTAGTCTTCCATATTCTCCCATTATAGTGCAATAAAACTGAATTTCATATCATGCGTTAAAGTGTGCCTAGCTCCATGAACATTAAAAAAAAGAGGTAGGAAAATTTTTAGACAGTATATGTACTCTTTCCCCTCTCCTTATAGTCTATGCTCAAATATTTTTGATTTGCCAAAAGCCCTATTCCAAATATCCTGATTCCTTCCTGACCCCTTCTCTTAAGCCAATTGAATTAAACATTTTTAGCACCAGGCTCTTAAGAAAGAAGCCTATTTCTCAGAGCCTCTTACGACATATTGACATCTGTCCACCCTATACTCCCCCACTTGGGTCTAGACTTTCTCTGTGGAATGAAATGGCAAGTGGTAGGGACTCTTCTTGGGCCATGACCAGATCCCCTACCCTCAGTGACTTATTTGAGAGAAACTAAATAGCTGAGATAGGCCACCAAAAAAATACAAGGTTATTTTGCTTACTTTTCTAAGTACTTTAAGTACAGGAAACATGCTCAGCCCTTGATCTCTTTTCATACTTCCCTGTAGAATCACAAAGCTCAGGCTTTGTGTTTGCTATCCCCTGCCTGAAAAGACTGTCCCTCTCTCTGTTTCTTTGTCACCTGGCCAACTCCTACTTGGTTTTCTCACCTCAGATTAGACAACCTTTTCCTCTGGGAGCTTTCCTTGACTCCCTAAGACTGGGTTAAAACACTGCTTAGTGTTCCTCCACACCGCTCCCTATCAATAGCCTAGCACTATGCATACTGTTCTGTAGTCGGGCACATTCACCTGTATGGTCGTATAGACTGTAAGATTCTGGAAGGCAGGAAGTGCCCTTCAGATATCACCTTCTTTAATATCGTCAATGCCTAGCACAGAGCTGGGCACAGAGAAGGAACACAATAAATCTTATGTTGAAAAAAATGTAATACAGATCCAATATTACTTATAAATCTTGAGGTAAGTTCCAGCTAGGTTGAAAGACTTCAGCAATTAAGAAATGAAATAAAATTGAAGAAAGAATTTGGAATCTCTGTAAAGAAACTACTCTAAATACTGAAAATATTGAAGTTGTCATCAAAGATAGATATCTTTATAAATATAAAATGAAAACAAAATATGGTAAAAATCCATTTAAATAAGTAGGAATGCAACAGAGCAAGGGAAATGTGATAGACATAACTAAAGCTTAGCATTCAACATACATAAATATGATACAAATATATATAAGACCATATTCCATAATTGGAAAAGAGAGATCTATGCTAAAGCATACAAACTGTAAAAAAATCCACTGCTTCAGTAACAATTCAAGAAATGGAGATTTTAAAAGTCTGGAGGTGACATCATATATTAAAATAAATAAAAATAATAAACCCACATATTTATGATTCTGTGGGAAAATGCAATTATTACTGTTGACATTATAAGTTGCTTCAGCCTGGAGAGCAATCTGGCAAGATGAGAAAAAGAACTAGAATATGTTCCTACATGATACTTTACAATTTCACTTTGAGGGGTACATCCTAAGGAATTAATCTCATTAGAAAGCCAAGGATGAGTTATATAAAGAAGTTCGTAACTAAGCTATTTAGGGATTATAAAAAACTGGATCAATCCAAGTGCCAGTTGATAGAATTATGGTATAACTGCACTGGGCATCTATTAGAGTAGCATTAATATGGACTATGTCCCAATGTGGGAACCTGATATAAAGTACGGAAAAGAGAAAAATGCAAAATCTAAAACATGTACACAGTGTTTGCTGCCACATAAAGGTCAGAAGGGTATTCAGAGATACTATATCCTGCTTAGCTTTTGATCTTCCCCAGCTTCTGTGATAAAACTGCTTTCCCCACCTCAAGTATTTTAGGGGGAAAAGATAAGAAGGGTCTAAAAGGAAAATGTCTGTACAGGCATTTTAATTGGTATGCAATGTACATAAAGCTGATTGCTGGCTATTATGATTACAATCATTATTATTTAACGTACCAAAGCTAGAATTGTTTTATTAAGTAAAAGCCAACTAATTAAAAAAAAAAGAGGGGGTAATCAGTGGTTGCAACAACACATCCTCCATCACACATTCTTTCCCAGCCACATGCACACACATCCCTCTCCCATCTCCCCTCACTCCTTGGCCAGTGGCCCACCACACCCCTCCTCTCACTAGTCATTTCTGCTACTGACTTATAATTAAGCAAGATTAGTTCAAAATTTGTAGGGATTATTAGGCCTTGATGTCTATGAAGTAGTGATACTTTTTTGAGTCTAGAAAGAAAACACCATGAACGATTTGAGGTAAGAACTGCAGAGACTCACTAAAAAGGTAGAGAGGTATGAGGAAAGATGACTACCCCAGAAGCCACATTCCAGGCTCAAGAACCAACTCAGCCCTAAAGGTTCCTTACCTCAGACAAGTTCCTCACTCTCTCTGAACTTCAGATTCCTCAGGTTTCATATGGTAGAGTTGAGCTACAAGATTTCTCAGTCCTTTCCTTCAATTGTATTCTTCTTAGTGAGGTGGGGAGTGTGGTCTGTTAAATGGTTGACACACAGTTGAGGAAGCATAATTTCTCTAAACCTTATTTCCCACCATTTGCCTTTTTCTCAATTCCTGGGGTGATTCTTTTATTGATTGTCTCAATTTCTTCCCCAAACTATTGAAATGCCATTTTTCTTTGGCCATTATATTCTCATTTTTCTTCAAGTCCTCTGAAGCATTTTTAAAAATAAACCTTACTTTAAGAACAGTTTCAGGGGCACCTGAGTGGCTCAATCAGTTAAGCACCGACTTCAGCTTAGGTCATGATCTCACAGTTCACGAGTTCAAGCCCCATATCAGTCTCTCTGCTGACAGCTCGGAGTCTGGAGACTGTTATGGATTCTGTCTGTCTGTCTCTCTCTCTCTCTCTCTCTCTCTGTCTCTCACTGTGCCTCTTCCATTCATGCTTTGTCTCTCCCTTTCTCTCTCACTCAGAAATACAATAAACATTTAGAAAAAAGAATCAGTTTCAGATTTATAGACTCTGAAGCGCTTTGAGACATATAAAAACAAAAAAGAGGGGTTTTTTAAAAACCTGTGTAAAACACAAAATATTCATAATTTTGGTTAAAATAGTTACTTTGTAAAGACTAAAATATTCCTACATTTTCTTTTAGTAGAAAAATAATGGATAGGGGCACCTGGGTGGCTCAGTCAGGTAAGCGTCTGACTCTTGACTTTGGCTCAGGTCTTGATCTCATGGTTTGTGAGTTGGATCCCTGCCTCAGGTTCTGCACTGGCAACAGAGAGCTTGCTTTGGATTCCCTGTCTCCCCCGCACCCACCCCACCCCTACCTGTCTCCTGCTTGCCTACCTATGTGTGTGCTCCCTCTCTCTCTCTCAAAATAAATAAATGAAACTTAAGACAAGAAAAAGAAAAAGAAAAAGAAAAAGAAAAAGAAAAAGAAAAAGAAAAAGAAAAAGAAAAAGAAAAAGAAAAAGAAAAAGAAAAAGAAAAAGAATGGGGATAAAGCATCTTGATTCTTAGCTAGCCTCTGGGCATAGTTAAGTAGCTAATCTGTTTCTTCTTTTTCTCCTTCTGCTTCTGCTTCTTCTTTCTAAAACATCATTGTTCTCATTTGTGAGACAGAAAAAAATAGTATATAGCTAAGCTGTTAGAATTTTCATCATTTATAAATTTAATGTCACATTTGATATAGCAACAAATAGCATAAAGATCTGTATGCTGAAAACTATAGAAAGCTTATGAAGGAAATTGAAGAAGATATAAAGAAATGGAAAAACATTCCATGCTCATGGATTGGAAGAATAAATATTGTTAAAATGTCAATACTACCCAAAGCTATCCACACATTCAATGCAATCCCAATCAAAATTGCACCAGCATTCTTCTCAAAGCTAGAACAAGCAATCCTAAAATTTGTATGGCATCACAAAAGACCCTGAATAGCCAAAGGAATTTTGAAGACCAAAGTGGGAGGCATCACAATCCCAGACTTTAGCCTCTACTACAAAGCTGTAATCATCAAGACAGCATGGTATTGGGACAAAAACAGACACATAGACCAATGGAATAGAATAGAGACTCCAGAATGGACCCACAAAAGTATGGCCAACTAATCTTTGACAAAGCAGGAAAGAATATCCAATGGAAAAAAGACAGTCTCTTTAACAAAATGGTGCTGGGAGAGCTGGACAGCAACATGCAGAAGAATGAAACTAGACCACTTTCTTACACCAGACACAAAAATAAACTCAAAATGGATAAAGGACTGAATGTGAGACAGGAAACCATCAAAACCCTAGAGGAGAAAGCAGGAAAAAACCTCTCTGACCTCAGCCACAGCAATTTCTTACTTGACACATCTCCAAAGGCAAGGGAATTAAAAGCAAAAACGAACTATTGGGACCTCATAAAGATAAAAAGCTTCTGCAATGCAAAGGAAACAATCAACAAAACTAAAAGGCAACCAATGGAATGGGAAAAGATATTTGCAAATGACATATCAAAGAAATAGTATCCAAAATCTATAAAGAACTCACCAAACTCCACACCCGAAAAACAAATAACCCAGTGAAGAAATGAGCAGAAAACATGAATAGACACTTCTCTAAAGAAGACATCCAGATGGCCAACAGGCACATGAAAAGATGCTCAACATCGCTCATCAGGGAAATACAAATCAAAACCACACTGAGATACCATCTCACGCCAGTCAAAGTGGCTAAAATGAACAAATCAGGAGACTATAGATACTGGTGAGAATGTGGAGAAACAGGAACCCTCTTGCACTGTTGGTAGGAATGCAAACTGGTGCAGATGCTCTGGAAAACAGTGTGGAGGTTCCTCAAAAAATTAAAAATAGATCTACCCTATGATCTAGCAATAGCATTGCTAGGAATTTATCCAAGGGATACAGGAGTGCTGAGGTATAGGGACACTTGTACCCCAATGTTGATAGCAGCACTTTCAACAATAGCCAAATTATGGAAAGAGGCTAAATGTTCACCAACTAATGAATGGATAAAGAAATTGTGGTTTATATACACAATGGAGTACTGCGTGGCAAGGAGAAAGAATGAAATATGGCCTTTTGTAGCAACGTGGATGGAACTGGAGAGTGTTATGCTAAATGAAATAAGTCATCCAGAGAAAGACAGATACCATATGTTTTCACTCTTATGTGAATCCTGAGAAACTTAACAGAAGACCAAGGGGGAGGGGAAGGAAAAAAAAAGAGAGGGAGGGAGCCAGACCATAAGAGACTCTTAAAATTTGAGAATAAACTGAGGGTTGATGGGGGGTGGAAGGGAGGGGAGGGTGGGTGATGGGCATTGAGGAGGGCACCTGTTGGGATGAGCACTGGGTGTTGTATGGAAACCAATTTGACAATAAATTTCATATTAAAAAATAAATAAATAAAATAGAAAACAAAATGAAATAGCAACAAACATATTAAAATGTAAGTGATGAAATTATTTTTTTAATGTTAACTTTTGTGGAAGAAGAGCCAATTATTCACCAGTCATATCTCTATTAGATGTTCCTATAGGATTTTACTGCAGTATAGAAGTTTCTAGAGCTGGCCGCTCTGTATAGTTTACATTTCTTAGAACTATTAGTGATTGACTCCTTAAAGAAATAGCTTAAGACTTAGGGACCCACTTGAGACATCAAGGCAACCTTGAGGAAACTGATAAAGTAGAGATTTATACATGAACCACAGAAAGATCAAATGGTGTAAAGGTTTTAACTTGTCTGATTGTGGGTTGTGGACTTCAATGACAGATGGAATTGGTCTCTTTGTTATCACTGTATTTGTTTCCCAGCAATGAGGTTCAATTCCTGAGAAATCTCTTAGCAAGAGAATTCATGTTTGAGAAATTTATAACAAAATAGAAATAGAGCAATAGGTTGGAAGTGACACAGTGAAAGTTTTATGAATAGTCCTTCTATTCTTGAAAGAAGGTATTAAGATGGGCAGAGCATAGAGGATTTTCAGAGCAGTGAGACAACTCTATATGGTACTATAAGTGGTGAACATATGTTACTATTTATGTGTCCAAACCCATAGAATGTACAACATCAAGAAGGAACACTAATGCAAAGTGTGTACTTTGGTTGGTAAACTATGGACAATGTAAGTTCATCAACTGTAAAAAAATGTTTTACTTGGGGAATGGGGTTGGTATAGGGGAGGCTATTCATGTGTGAGTACAGGGAGTATATAGGAAATCTCTGTATCTTCTGTTCAGTTTTGCTGTGAACCTAAAAATACTCTAAAATACAGTCTATTGTTTTAAATCTCCTAAAATAAAAAAAATATGAATAATACTATCCAAACCTTAAATTAGCAACAGTAAGTACTGTATTACCAATTTCCAGGTACTATTCCTCACTGAAAACTTTTTTGCTTACTTTTCTTGGAGATTCAGTGTGATGTTTATAAATTCATTTTGTTTTGTTGTAGAAATTTGCACAATAATGTGGATTATGACTCAGAGTTCCTACATCCTGCTTCTGGGAAATTGCCTCATTTCAAAAGGCCCAGAATAACCTGGCTATAAGACGTTTTGGATAACGCTGTTCAACCTATTTGTTGCATATCTCTCAGTTCCCTCTTCAACAATGTAGATTTAGCTCTATCCATAATAAATAACCTTTTGCCAAAACATCAACTGCGATTCTCCTCCCCCTTCCCTGACACACCATTCAGCTCTTCTCTCCTCTGATGTGCCCTGTTCAGTTCTGAGGTCTGCCTGAATCATCCTTAAGTTCTTCCGGAGCCTTATGAAACAAATATCTACTTCTCTACCATCTACTATTATCAACTTTGTATGACCGTTCCCTAGTTTACTCATTTTCTAAGTATCCCCAACAAGACCTTATTTACTTCCTGCCTATCTTCCTACATTCCTGATTTTCCTGGCTGTGTTCCTGCATTTCTAAATTATATAGTCTGAAAGCCATTATGTGGGCCAAGCAAGCCAGGCATCTGTGTTGAGGGTAGGGTGCTGTCAGGGTCAACTGCAGGGGTTGGAGCTTCAGTGGGATGGCAAGAGCTCCTAAACAGTTTGGGGAGTAATGATATAGCCTAATGTGCATCACTGGAGCTGAGTGAGGTAAGGAATGAGCGGTGGGAAGAGGGCTATGGCAGCCCAAAGTTGAGTATAAGAGCCAGAGAAGTACAGCAGCTGCTTGGGACAGGAGTGGGAGAAAGTGATGGCTATTGGAGACTGATTACACACAGGGAGAGTTAATCTAATTACTAAATGTGTTAAGGATGATTGGAACTAAGTTTCTTGCTGTTGGATAAAGGAATTACAAATGTGTTGGACTGAAACTGAAAGTATTAAGTTCATTTATTAGTTCACGAATATTGAACTCATAGGTCTCAGTATAGAGATGTAGGAATACAGATATTCCAGAAAACCTGGTTATCAGATCTTGGTTTTTTTTTTTTAATTTTTTTTTTTCAACGTTTATTTATTTTTGGGACAGAGAGAGACAGAGCATGAACGGGGGAGGGGCAGAGAGAGAGGGAGACACAGAATCGGAAACAGGCTCCAGGCTCTGAGCCATCAGCCCAGAGCCTGATGCGGGCTCGAACTCACGGACCACGAGATCGTGACCTGGCTGAAGTTGGACGCTTAACCGACTGCGCCACCCAGGCGCCCCAGATCTTGGTTTTTAAATGTCATTGTCCTTAAAAGGAACCAGTGCTCCTTAGAGAAATGTTGGATTCCAGAGTTGAAGCAGGGCAAGTACAAATTGGTCTGAAAAATCATATTAGGCTTGAAAGTAAGGATGAGTTCAAAGAATAATGGATACATGTCAAAGGGAAACAGGATCCAGCTTTAAGGGTATCTCACTGGTTAAATCTCGGACCATTTCAGAATCAAAATAAATAATTATATTAGTATATTATAATCCATTGACTACAACAGAAACCCATGATATAAACAAACAAACAAAAAAGCCGGGAGAAGAAAAAGTTATTCCTCCTAATACAATGCCAACTGATAAATGTAGAAGCAATGATAGAATTAGAAAAATCACCATATAACAATTATTATAGTAATAATTAACTAAGCAAAGAAGCATCAAGGGATGCTTAAAGTAGTGGATAACATTTTGGTGAGAAATAGAATATTTCATAATATCAAAGTGCCTACTCACAAAATTCTTATTAATTACAAGGAGAAAAAATAGTAACTTTATTTTTGGAGAAGCCTGGCAAACAACAGCAAGTGACCAAAGATAATATTGCTAGTAATGGGTTAAATCAAAATCATGTACCACCTGGTGGGATGCAATGAGAACACAGCATCATTTCTGTGATATTCCTGCTCACACATAACACTCCCTGCCAAATGTATAATCTGAATCTAATCAGGAGGAGATATCAGACAAACCTAATTTAAAGGCCATTCTGAAAAACAATTGTTCTGTAATCTTCCCAAGTGTCAAGTCATGCTGGTCAAGGAAAGACTAGGAAACTGTCCCAGACTGAAAGTGGTTAAAAAGACATGACAGTAAATACAAGACAAGATCTCAGACTGAATTCTTTCGTAAGTAGGATAACATTAGGATAATTGGTAAAACCTGAAGAGGGTCCAATGGTTAGATAATAGTAATGAATAAATGTTAATTTCCTGATTTTGATGGTTCTATTATAGCTATGTGAGAGAATGTTCTAATAGGTAGCAACTATATGCTAGTGTATTCCAGGGTAATGGTACTAGGTACTCACCTTACAAATAATTCAGGGGAAAAAATGTTTTTGCAAGATTTCTGTAAGTTCAAAAAGATTTCAAACTAAAAAGGGGAAATGTGAAATAGAATATGCTGGTTGGGGATCATTGGCTGAACGCAAAGAAACTGATGGTGACCAACTTGAAAAATAAAGAAATGTATTTACTGGCAGGAGACTGGATAAGCATAAGGAAGCCTTGAATAAAAACACAGCTTCAGAGAAGAAAAGCATAAGGCAGCACTGAGAAATCTGGTTCAACCCTATCCTGAGGCCAGAGCTCTTTGGAGCCTCCTCTTAGAATCTCCACCTGGAAAGCCTTGAACATCCTTGGCCTCCCCAAGTTTAGGTTTGGCAGAATCAGTAGTTCCATTTTTCCACTTGCCTCTATGGGTTCCTGCTTTCCCTTGGTTTACCCTCTTGTCAGTTCTTCCATATTTTCAAGATTTGTTTTCAATGGGAGAGTTTGTCCAAATAATCTAGATGACCCTATTTCCATAAAAAGAAATTCCTGCCTTATTCTCTTCATAGCCCTTACCTCTTCCTAAAAAGCCTATATATTTCTTTACTTTCTGTCTCCCTGCACTAGACTGAAAATTGAGATGACAGGGCTCAAATACCTTCGTCACCATTATATCCCATCCCAAGGAAAAAGCAAGCATGGCCACAAAGAACCTTTGCTACCAGAGGTCTGACAAATGATTGACCTAGGCACAACTCTTCAAATTAGCCTGAGACAATAAAAGCACATCCGTTCTTCCACATGTTATTGTTGAAACGATTTTCAAGATCTGGCTCTCCTGGGCTCACTGTCCCCAGCTGCTCCCTTTCAGATATACACCTTACCTCTTCCTCCTCCACCAAGTATATACTGAGAATGGCTCTTCTTGATTTGGCTGCTTATCTTTTCATAACCTGCTCAAATGTTACCTGCTCTATGAAACTTTCCCTTCATCCCTATGCAGAGCCCCATAGCCTCTTCTGCCTATCTCTACCATAGAGACCCTTACCATATTGTAATGAATTCTTTGGTTATATCTCTGGTCTTCTCGCTATAATGTTCATGTTCATCACTGTATCCCCAATACCTAGCACAGTGCCTGGAACATATTATAAGACCTTTATGTTGACAATACCCTAGGGCATCAGAGCCAATTGGTGCTCTCTGGTCAAACTTCTCTCAACTACGTGTTACTGACTCTCAATACCAGGGAAGTCAATAAAAACTCATTTTAAATATTAAAAAATAAAATATCCTATTAGGCTTAGGATATTTTAATTCATTCATTTGACATTGTGGCCCAAAGATCTGCATTTTGAACAAACATCCCTTGTGATTCTGGGACAAATTTTGCGAAACACTGTTCCAGACCATTTTAAACTTTCACTACATTCCTCATCCATTCCAGTCTTGGCTAGTCCTCTCTAGCTAATCAGCCTCTATAAAACAAGGCAGACATCCCCTACAGTTCTGCTTTGCTGCTTCGGCATTTTGATGCAGATTGCCACTTTCTTAGTTGGATTTCCACAGAGACTTTGAGGCCTCAATTGTTTTGTTGAACTCTACTTTAGAATTTTATGTGATTTTATGTCCTGTGTCAACTCATTCTCATTTTGATTTTTAATTCCCATACTTTATGGTTTCTAATCCCAATTCTAAATCAGCTATCTGAGACTCTCAGCTCTATCTCCACCCATGTAATTTTCCATAATAAAACCACAGGACTTCCTGGACCTTGAAAGCCACTCTCTGCCCAAGGCTCCCAAAGGTCTCTTCTACATGAGTTTTTCCTCACATCCACAGTCCTTCCTAAAATGCTGTGTGGTAAGAAGCATAATGAATGCAAGCTTTGAAGAAAAATTCACCTCTTTTTTAGTTATAAAACTGACATTTTTGTTTCACTTGATGTTGGTTTAAGGGGCTGAAATATCTGAGTTCTCTAGCTTCATTAACCACTATCCCATTAAATGTCATGTCAAGTGAAGAGGTATCCCAAGGCTCTGCTGCTTCCTGGGATGTGGCATGTTTTATCGTTATCCTCTCTTGATGAATCCCACTAAATTTGTTTTCTTTTCTAGTTCCCCCAGGAACACAAGTAAGTTAGATCTAGCCTGTTTATACAATATCAAGATGGTCCCAGCAGAATGGCACTCCTAAGAGTTATTTTCAGGCCTCAGTGAATGTCAGTAAGTGATGTGATCAGATATACATTATCATGTCCAGCCTGTAGAACATTAAAGAAACCCTGCTTATTATCATAGGATGTTATAGGAGTTTTCAACATGAAAAGAAAATAGATTGTTTCCAGGAGTAACAAACTCAAATGTCAACAGGAACCTGGAGGATAATATAAATGTGTGAATCTAGTAGATATAAGAAAATAGGGCTTGGTGGGAATTGTGGGGAAAGGAAAACATGTTTCACCAAAAGGTATTCAAATTGAAAAATAAAATTGCTAGAAGTCCCTAAAATATAAAATCTGCTGAACTGCCATCCTGCCACATTAATCTATATTCTTAAAAAGATATATTTGATCCACCCAGTTTTTTTTTTCTTTTTCAACTAGGTATTTTAGTTAGGCTCTAGGTTAAGCTACTGTAACCAAAAAAAACCCTGAAAATTCAGTGGGTTAAATAAGACAGAACTTTATTTCTCTAAGAGACCAGAAGTAGGTAGTCCACGTCACTGGGCAGCTCTGCTCCATGAGCTCTCTCTGGTGTCCAAGGTGGTAGAGCAGTTCAGCCATCCTACACACATGCTTACATCTGTGTGTCAAAGTGTCTGTTCCAGTTGTCACCACTTCTCAAGAGGCAAAAGAAAGAGGGGGAGTAGATTGATTTTAAGAACATGTCCCAAAAGTTATACAAATCACTTCCGCTCAATTACACCATCTCTCCTGGGGCACGATGAGCACTGATAAAACCCATAGAGGGAGTTGTAATACTAAAAGACAGCAGAGAGTAAGAAATACTGGGGGGTAGGAACAGTTTCTGTCAAGCTAGGTTTTCAGGTAAAGCCAAACCAAGTTTCATAAACCATAAACCTAAATCTTTACCTACTCTTTAAATATGTGTTTACTGGCAAATCAATTCTAAACCAATCAGCTTTTAATATTTGTCATTTAACTCTACATGAAATTCACTCTATAGGACTGAAGAGAACTACTCACAAATTCACTTGAGTAGTACAGTTGTAGAAAAGCAAGAATAACATAGAGAAGGCTGGACGGCATTGAGTCTTAAGAGCCTCATTTGATAGGTATAATGAAAACGACCAACTACAATTATTGCTAGAACATTACCTACTATGACAACAACTGCAAAGGAACAAAAGGTAAAAAACTAGTCCAATTCAGGGCAAATGCAAAGGGTGAAGGTCTTATTCTCTATTATTTAAGTATCTAATTATTGTTGCTATTATTAACCCATCTTATTCCAAAAAGTAATGATGAAAACACAATAAGGATACATAAATACAGAAGGTAACAAATTAGACCTACATAAAAACTTTTTAAAAACAAAGGTAAGGGTATAAATGGGTCTAAGAAGAAGCTGGCACTGCTTTGATAAGTGACTTTTAGCAGGTGGAAGCTTAGGCCATCAAAAAGACTGATTAGCTGCAAAATTCACAGCATTACTAAGGTTATTTCCATTCAATCTCTATTCCTTCAGCTTAGTTCTCTGCGTGTGTCTTGCATTTTCATGGTACATGACTATCCACGCTGTTGCCTCTGCCTGCATACCATCTGCTCTACCTTCTCTTTAGCACAGTCTCCCCTAGCCCAGGCCAGGCAGTCGCTGCCTTTGGAGGTCTTCCCAGATTTTCCCCAACAGAGTTAGTCATTCCCTTTCATACTCTCACAGTTATATGTACATTATAGCAGTCATAATCTAAACTTATGCTGAATTCCATTTATTTTGTGATAATATCCCCTTCAAAAAGGTGTATATTCATTAAGCATGCTCAATAAATGTTGCTGAATCTGTAAGAAAAAATATGCATTGCTAGCTGCACACTCTACTGAAAAATGCTCCTCATTGCCCATTCATCCTCACCATCTCTTGAGCACCCCATACTGCACAAGGAGCCATGCACAAGGATGTTCACTGCAACTTTACTTACAACTGTGAAAAACTAACAACCACCTAATTTGTCTATCAGTGAGTAGATACAGACATAAACTAAATTCATATGCTAGAATATAATATAGCAATTAAAATGAATAAATCAAAGCACATTTATTAGTCAATGGATTGTCTTTTCACTAAAAATCTAGGTAAAATTTTTTAAAGAAAAATAAATTTAAAAAAATAATAAGGACTCTTCCCTTAACCCCAATTTACCTCTAACTTCTGTTCTGTCTTTATTTTTTTTAAGATTTTATTTTTAAGTAATTTCTACACCCAACATGGGGCTCAAACTTACAACCTTGATATCAAGAGTTTCATGCTCTGACTATTGAGCCAGCCAGGCATCCCTGTACCATCTTTGTATGGCTTATTCTGGTATGAAGCTTAGGAACTGTGAACAAATTTCCATAAGCAGGAAGACAAGAGCCCAGAGGTTCTGTCCCATACAGTTCTCAAGTTTCTATCACATGGAGAAGTTCAAACCCTACATCTAGATACCCCTGAAGAATGTCTAAGTAATTCTTTGACCACATGTTAGTGATGAAAAAAAGAAAAACTGAGAACGATGCTAATATACTTTAGCTCCAAGAAACTACTCAGAGTACTCAGAGAAAATGGAATTTTAATATGTGGATTTAAAATCCTTAGCAGTTAACTATGCATTCATCCATTGGTGAGTGGAAAAGAATCCACAATGCAGAAAGGAAGACTAGAAAATCTTTACTCTTAAGAGAGAGGGTTCAGTGCTTCCTCCCCTTTAGGGGAGAACATTACACTCAACCCACTTTACCAAATTTCCAGAGTCTAAGGGAAAAATGTGTTGGGAAGAATATTCAATGGGAAATCAGGAGATCTGGGCTTGTGATTATTCTCCATTTGCTCCCACCCCAGATTTATTCTCTGCCCTACTCCAAGTTCTGAGAGGCTGGACTCTCTGGATTATTTTACCCAGGCATCCAGTTGGGTTTGCCCAATGGGAGGCACTGACAGGAGATGGGAATAAGGAAAGCAAGAAATTGGGGAATTTCTCCCTCCTTTCCTTCCTGCATTGGTGCCACATTTGGGGCAGTAGCTGTGTCCCTTTACAACAGGTGTCAGGTAACATCTCCCCCAGGCTGTGGCTCTCAGAGGATTTAAGGCCTCAGGGAGACAATAGCTTCCTGCTGTCACTAGTTTCTAGGTGCCTGCCATGTGGGTTTCCTTAAGTTTACCCACACCTCTATAAAAATGACCTCATGAAAGTCCCTTCAGTTGAATCATCAGACACTGCCCCTAACAAGCTGCCCCTAACAAGCTGCAAGTGCCAAAACAAACCACTTCTCCATGAGCCTCAGTTTACTATTAAGTGAGGGAAAGACAGATGACATTCAAAGTTTCATCCACCTTGAAGATTCTTCAATCCACTTGAGCCTGAGACAGGGTGGAATCCTCAAGTTTTTTCAGCACATCTGTTTAAAGATGCTCCTTTTAAGAGAAAGCTACAGATGTTTGCCTTCCCATTTTCATTCCTTCTGAAGGAAATGTTTCAGCAGAATGAACTTGAGTTGACAGCCTGTTAGGCCAAACATTTTCTTAAATTTCATTTCCCTCCCCTGCTCTGAGTCTTTGCAGAGAGATGCAGGGTGATCAGCCCTACTTAGATAATACTCACTGACAGGGACAACTCAGAGCACCAGAGCCACCAACAAGCTTTTGGAAGCCCAAACTGATTTCAAGTCCCAAAACGACTTTGCTTTCCTGCCCTCTTTGCTCTCCAGTTCTTTTCCCTCTTTTCCAAACTCACCTACTACTCCCTCCTTCATTTACTACTTCTTATTGACTCCTGTCCTTTGTGTGTCACTTCCCAAGACTATTGCGGGTATAAGAAATACAGATGTCTTGGTCCCATAGCCTCAATGGTTTATTCAAAGACCCGAACAGCATCAAGGCTGATCAGCAACTTCTGAGCCTAATGCCAAGAAGCCTCTGCCTCTGCAGGCTATCAGTACCTCTACTGGAGTAAGACACCTCACAAAGCAGTCCACCTGGAATGGATGAGCAGCTGGCATAAAGGATATCTGGGGTTCTTCCAGCTAGGCACAAGGTAGAGATTGCCTGCCAGAACTGCTGACATGATCTGAGTGTTTGCTTAATTTCTATTTGAGCACTCATTCCAGGGCTGGCAGGAAACCTAATTTCAGTCTGTTTTGGCATCCTTCATCTCTGTGTCTACAGAGAAGGCTATTTCTGGGTCACCAAGGCACTAGAGGACCTTCTGGTCATCAAGTCATACTTCATAGCATGGCCTCTTCAGATCTGAGTGAGCCTCCTTGCTGCTTCTTCAAGGCTGTTCCTCAGACCTTGGATCTTTTTATAGGCCTCCTTGGATAAACCACAGAGGCATTGCTTTCTCAGCACACTTCCAGGAAGAGAGGGCCAGGTTCCTTCTTCAGGATTCACAGACTCCTCTGCTCTCATCCACTCTAAACAGGAATTACAGTCTTCAAAAGGGAGGAAATCCTTCTCCTTCCTGTTTCTGATCAAGACACATTATCCATGCCCTGAATCTTCTCCTCTCTTTGGGCTTAGGCTTTTAAAGGCAAAAGTCAGGATTTCTGTCTTCTGCCCTACCACCTGCTTCCCCTGATTCAATAAGCACAGCACTAGCCCATTGCTTGAATAGGGGAAGGAAAAAGGAAGGGGCTGAGAGAGAAATATGAAAATAGATTACACATTCAAAGCTTCAGAGTAACACCATTCTTATCACAACGGATGTATACTTTCTTCAGTTCACATTTTAGCTAATGTCAACCTCCCAACCTCACCTCCACCACTACATAGCTTTAACAATAAGTGTTAAACACTTTCCTTACACAGATAACTTAACAACACAGGGACACATGTTTAGTGAGTTTTGTGAGCATTTCCATCATGCACCCATTCCCAACCGGCAGCCCACTGGGCCCTAGATACAATTGTCGGGGGTCTCTCAAAGCATCCTAGTGCTCTCTTAGACTGGTGCTAAGGAAATAATCCAAACAGCCTGGGAGTGCCACTGAAAGGGAGACAGGGAAAGAATCTTAAACAAAGCTCAAATCAAAAGCACAGGCTTTCCTGCAGGCAGGTTTTGAGTCCAAACTCCCACTTTGCCAACCATGAACAGTGTGATTTTAGGCCTCAGTTCCCTCTACTGTAAAATGTATATAACAACAGTACCTACTTGCTGCCATGAAACATGAGAGTGTACACAATGCACCATCTTTAGCATTCGAGTGCTCAATAGGTTATCCTTGCCTTCATTAAGACTATCTAGAGGAGCCAAGATGGCAGAACAGCATGGAAGTTTTTTTGTGTCTCACATCCATGAAATACAGCCAGACCAACACTAAACCATACTGCACACCTAGAAAACTGATTGGAGGATTAACACAACAATATGCACAACCTGAACCACAGAACTCAGCAGGTACCTCGTGCAGAGAGGTGAACTGGGGGAGAGAGAAGCTGTGGAGGGCAGGGAGCCATTTTTGTGTGTGAAGAGAGAATGGAGATGGGGGGAGAATATGGGAAAAACACCCCCCAACCCAAATGCAGCTGGAGAGAAAGTGGAAAGTGGAAACAGCTGCAGGGACTGAACTAAAAAGGGAGAAAGGAGAAAGGAGAGGGTTTAAATTCCATTAAGACTCTATAAACAGGGGGAGCTCAGAGTCTGAAACACCATAGCTCAATACCTGGTGGTGTTTTGGTGGGAAGGGTGAATCCCAGGAGCAGAGTGAAGTCCAGGGGTCTTTGGGCCACACAAGAGAGGCAGTTCCCCTGCTGGGAGGACACCTGGTAGAGGTGGTGTGTCACCCCCATCCCTGGCTACAGGCAGAGACCCAGATGATCTGGAAGAACAATCATATTCACTGGTGCTGGAACAAAGTCGCTGGGGATGAAGCCTGGGTGCCAGATGTTGTGATAGGCCACAATCCCAGAAACACTGCTGCTACATGATCGTGTGAAATTTTTCTGGGGCATGCAGGCTGGCACCCGGCCACAGACTCTGGGCATTGGCAGCAGCACGGTCCTGCAAACGTTCCTGGGTGTGGCCATACCTGGCCATTGCTCATTAAGACTCTCCCACAGAGGGGCAGAACAGGTCAAATCCACAGTTCCTCAAAAATAAGGGGTCAGAAAAAACAGCCGCATCTGAGATAAAACTCAGGAGGGAGGCGCTGCATGGGTCTTGGACATGGACTGTGTAAAAGCAGAGAGTGAATGGAAGCCGAAGACAAAGGACAGGTGCTTGATTGCTGATCAGGGAGAACAGAGTTCCGATACTACAGTCTGGCTAGCTGGGTGACGCCATTATCATAGTTCCTGTGCATGCACATACACACCTACAAGCACCACAACAATCCACCCCAGTAAGCTAAGCAGCGCCATCTACTGGAGAACAGAGCTGTTACACTAACCCCTGCACAACTGGGCCAACCTCATTCTTCAGGAACAAGAGTCTCTCCACCTGCTTAGTTTATGGACTATAAAGCAGTTCATAGTTTGATTTCTAGGGGAAATGAAGTAATTTCAGTCGTATTTCAGTCTGTTTGCCAGTCCATCTATTTAATTTCTTTTTTTTCTTTTATCTCTTTTTCATTGGTTTTCTTTTTCTTAAATACAGAAAGAGAGAAAACTTATTTTTATCTTCAATTTTTACTAAAATATTTTTCTTTAATTTTTCTCAACTATATTTTTTACTTTTGTGTAAATTTTTCAAATTCTATTTTTCTTCTATCATTTCATTTTATTCTGCTTCAGTGTATTCATTTTTTCAAATTTTAAATGATTTCCTTTTTCTTTTCTTTCCCCTTTTTTCTCTATCTATCAAGCCCCTTTCAACACCCAGACCAAAACACACCTAGGAAATAGAATCATTTATTTGATTTTGTGTGCATGTGTGTTTTTAATTTTTTAACTTTAACATTTTTTAATTTTTATTTTTTTTATTTTTTTACCTCATTAATTCCTTTTCTCCCTTCAAAATGATGAAATGAAGGAATTCACTCCAAAAGAAAAAGCAGGAAGAAATGACAGCCAGGGACCTAACCAACACAGATACAAGCAAGATGTCTGAACCAGAATTTAGAATCACAGTAATAAGAATACTAGCTGGAGCCGAAAATACATTAGAATCCTTTTCTGTGGAGATAAAAGAAGTAAAATCTAGTCAGGATGAAATAAAAAATGCTATAACTGAGCTGCAATCTCAAATGGATGCCGCAGCAGCAAGGATGCATTAGGCAGAACAGAGAATCAGTGATATAGAGGACAAACTTCTGGAGGATAATGAAGCAGAAAAAAAGAGGGAGACTAAGGCAAAAGAGCACAATTTAAGAATTAGAGAAATCAGTGGCTCATTAAAAAGGAATAACATCAGAATCATAGGGGTCCCAGAAGAGGAAGAGAGAGAAATAGGGACAGAAGGGTTATGTGAGCAAATCATAGAGGAAAACTTTCCTAACCTGGGGAGAGACACATACATCAAAATCCAGGAAGCACAGAGGACTCCCATTAGATTCAACAAAAACCAACCATCAACAAGGCATATCATAGTCAAAGTCACAAAACACTCAGGTAAGGAGAGAATCATGAAAGCACCAAGGGAAAAAAAAGTCCCTAACATACAAGGGAAGACAGATCAGGTTTGCAGCAGACCTATCCACAGAAACTTGGCGGGCCAGAAAGGAATGGCAGGATATATTCAACGTGCTGAATCAGAAAAATATGCAGCCGAGGAATTCTTTATCCAGCAAGGCTGTCATTCAAAATAGAAGGAGAGATTAAAAAGTTTCCCAGACAAACAAAAATTAAAGGAGTTTGTGACCACTAAACCAGTCCTGCAAGAAATTTTAATGGTGACTCTCTAAGGGGAGAAAAGATGAATGAAAGAATGAATGAATGAATGAATGAATACCAAAAGCAACAAATATTAGAAAGGACTAGAGAACACCACCAGAAATTCCAACTCTACAAGCAACATAATGGCAGTAAAGTCATATCTTTCAGTACTCACTCTAAATGTCAATGGACTCAATGCTCCAATCAAAAGACATAGGGTAACAGAAAGGATAAGAAAACAAGATCCATTTATATGCTGTTTACAAGATACCCACTTTAGACATAAAGACACCTTCAGATTGAAAGTAAGGGATGGAGAACCATCTATGATGCTAATGGTCAACCAAAGAAAGCCAGAGTAGCCACTTAAATCAGACAATCTAGACTTTAAAATAAAGACTATATCAAGAGATGAAGAAGGGCATTATATCATAATGAAGGGGTCTATCCACGAAGAGGACCTAACAACTGTAAACATTTATAGGCTAAATGTGAAGGCAACCAAATATATAAATCAGTTAATCACAAACATAAAGAAACTCATCGATAGTAATACCATAATAGTAGGAATCTTCAACACCCCACTCACAGCAATGGACAGATCATCTAATCAAAAAATCAATAAGGAAACAATGGCTTTGAAGGACACACTGGACCAGATAGACTTCCCAGATATTGTCAAAACATTTCATCCTAAAGCAATGGTATATACATTCTTCTCCAGTGTACACATTCTCCAGAACAGACCACACACTGGGACACAAATAATCCCTCAGCAAGCACAAAAAGATCGAGATCATACCATGCATATTTTCAGAACATAATGCTACGAAACTCAAAATCAACCACAAGAAAAAATTTGGAAAGGTAACAAATACTTGGAGACTAAAGACCATCCTACTAAAGAATGAATGGGCTAACCAAGAAGTTAAAGATTAAATTAAAAAGTACATGGAAGCCAATGAAAATGATAACACCACAACTGAAAACCTCTGGGACGCAACAAAGGCAGTCATAAGAGGAAAGTATATAGCAATCCAGGCCTTACTAAAGAAGGAAGAAAGATCTCAAATACACAACATAACCTTACACCTTAAGGAGCTGGAAAATAAAAGCAAATAAAACCAAAAATCGGCAGAAGACAGGAACTAATAAATATTAGAGCAGAAATTAATGCTATTGAAACAAACAAACAAAAAAACAATAGAACAGATCAATGAAACCAGAAGCTGGTTCTTTGAAAGAATTAACAAAATTGATAAACCACTAGCCAGTTTGATCAAGAAGAAAAAGGAAAGGACCCAAATAAATAAAATCAAGAATGAAAGAGGAGAGATCACAACCAACACAGCAGAAATAAAAACCATAATAAGAGAATATTATGAGCCATTATATGCCAATAAAATGGGCAATCTGGAAGAAATGGACAAATTCCTAGAAACATATACACTACCAAAACTGAAACAGGAAGAAAGAGAAAATTTGAACAGACCCATAACCAGTAAGGAAATCGAATTAGTAATCAAAAATCTTCCAAAAAACAAGAGTCTGCAGCCAGATGGCATTCCAGGGGAATCTTTCCAAACATTTAAGGTAGAGTTAACACCTATTCTCTTGAAGCTGTTCCAAAAAACCAGAAATGGAAGGAAAACTTCCAAACTCTTTCTGTGAAGCCAGCATTACCTTGATTGCAAAACCAAAGACCCCACCAAAAAGCAGAATATTGACCAATTTCCCTGATGAACATGGATGCAAAAGTCCCCAACAAGATATTAGCCAACCGGATCCAACAATACATTAAAAAAATTATTCACCATGACCAAGTGGGATTTATACCTGGATGCAGGGCTGGCTCCATATCCATAAAAGACCAATGTGATTCATCACAACAATAAAAGAAAGGACAAGAACTTTATGATCCTCTCAATAGATGCAGAGAAAGCATGTGACAAAATACATCATCCTTTCTTGCTAAAAGCCCTCAAGAAAGTAGGGATAGAAGGAGCATACCTAGAGATCATAAAAGCCATATATGAACGACCCAATGCTAATATTATCCTCAATGGGGAAAAACTGAGAGCTTTCCCCCTAAGGTCAGGAACAAGACAGGGATGTCCACTCTTGCCACTGTTATTCAACATAGTATTGGAAGCCTTAGCCTCTGCAGTCAGACAACACAAAGAAATAAAAGCATCCAATTCAGTCCGGAGAAGGTCAAACTTCCACTCTTCGCAGATGACATGATACTCTATATGGAAAACATAAAAGATTCCACCAAAAAACTGCTAGAACTGATTCATGAATTCAGCAAAGTTGCAGGATATAAAATCAATGCACAGAAATAGGTTGCATTCCTATACACCAACAATGAAGTGACAGAGAAATCAAGGAATCGATCCCATTTACAGTTGCACCAAAAACCATAAAATACTTAGGAATAAATCTAACCAAAGAGGTGAAAAAATCTACACACTGAAAATTATAGAAAGCTTATGACAGGAATTGGAGAAGGCACAAAAACAATGGGAAAAGATTCCATGCTCCTTGATAGTGAGAACAAATATTGTTAAAATGTCAACACAACCCAAAGCAATCTACATATTCAATGCAATCCCTATCAAAATAACACCAGCATTCTTCACAGAGCAAGAACAAACAATCCTAAAATGTGTATGGAACCAGAAAAGACCCCAAATAGCCAAAGCAATCTTGAAAAAGAAAACCAAAGCAGGAGGCATCACAATCCCAGACTTCAAGCTATACTACACAGCTGTAATCATCAAGACGGTATGGTACTGGCACAAGAACAGAGACTCAGATCAATGGAACAGAATAGAGGACCCAGAAATGGACCCACAAACGTATGGCCAACTCATCTTTGACAAAGCAGAAAAGAATATTCAATGGAATAAAGACAGTCTCTTCAGCAAATGGTGCTGGGAAAACTGGACAGCGACATGCAGAAAAAAGAACCTGGACCTCTTTCTTACACCATACACAAAAATAAACTCAAAATGGATGGAAGACCTCAATGTAAGGCAGGAAGCCATCAAAATCCTTGAAGAGAAAGCAGGCAAAAACCTCTTTCATTTTGGCCACAGCAACTTCTTACTCAACACATCTCTGGAGGCAAGGGAAACAAAAGCAAAAATGAACTATTGGGACCTCCTCAAAATGAAAAGCTTCTGCACAACGAAGGAAACAATCAGCAAAACTAAAAGGCAACTGACAGAATGAAAGAAGATATTTGCAAACGACATATCAGATAAAGGGTTAGTATCCAAAATCTATAAAGAACTTATCAAACTCAATACCCAAAAAACAAATAATCCAGTGAAGAAGTGGGCAAAAGACATGAATAAACAGTTCTCCAAGGAAGACATCCAAATGGCCAACCAACACATGAAAAAAATGCTCAACATCACTTATCATCAGGGAAATACAAACCAAAACCGCCATGAGATACCACCTCACACCTGTCAGAATGGCTAGCATTAACAACTCAGGCAACAACAGATGTTGGCGAGGATGCGGAGAAAGAGGATCTCTTTTGCACTGTTGGTAGGAACGCAAGCTGGTGCAGCTACTCTGGAAAACAGTATGGAGGTTCCTCAAAAAATTTAAAATAGAACTACCCTACGACCTAGCAATTGTACTACTAGGCATTTATGCAGGGGATACAGGTGTGCTGTTTTGAAGGGGCACATGCACCCCCATGTTTATAGCAGCACTATCAAGAATAGGCAATGTATGGAAAGAGCCCAAATGTCCATCAATGGATGAATGGGTAAAGAAGATGTATAGATAGATAGATAGATAGATAGATAGATAGATAGATAGATATAGAGATAGAGATAGAGATAGAGATATACACACACACACACACAAAATGGAGTATTACTCGGCAATATATATACACACACAATGGAGTATTACTCAGCAATAAAAAATGAAATCTTGCTATTTGCAACTATGTGGATGGAACTAGAGGGTATTATGCTAGGCAAAATTAGTCACAGAAAGACAAATATCATATGACTTCACTCATATGAGTACTTTAAGACACAGAAGAGATGAACACAAGGAAAGGGAAGCAAAATATATAAAAATAGAGAGGGGGACAAAACGTAAGAGACTCTTTTTTTTTTTTTTTAATTTTTTTTTCCAACGTTTATTTATTTTTGGGACAGAGAGAGACAGAGCATGAACAGGGGAGGGGCAGAGAGAGAGGGAGACACAGAATCGGAAACAGGCTCCAGGCTCTGAGCCATCAGCCCAGAGCCCGATGCGGGGCTCGAACTCACGGACCGCGAGATCGTGACCTGGCTGAAGTCGGACGCTTAACCGACTGCGCCACCCAGGCGCCCCAAGAGACTCTTAAATATGGAGAACAAACAGAGGGCTACTGGGAGGGATTGTGGGAGGGGGGATAGGCTAAATGGGTCAGGGGCATTAAGGAATCTACTCCTGAAATCATTGTTGCACTATACGCTAACTAACTTGGATGTAAATCTTAAAAAATAAAAAATTTAAAAAAAGATTATCTAGTACATGTGCCCCAAACTCTTCTGAAGCTCTTCTGGCCCCTTCCTGTCCATGGGGATCTAAAAAGACATATTGGTTACAAAAAAGACAAAGCAGAGGTATCTAGGTGGCTCAGTCAGTTAAGTAAGTGACTCTTGGCTTCAGCTCAGGTCATGATCTCATAGTTCATGAGATCAAACCCCACATTGGGCTTTGTGCTGAAAGCACAGAGCCTGCTTGTCATTCTCTCTCTTCCTCTCTCTCTCTGCCCATCCCTCTATCTCACTCTCAAAATAAACAAACTTTAAAAAGGAAAAGCAAGTAACATGGTGCCCATGGTACAATCTCAGGAACCAGAAATACTACATTTGGTCTCCCAATGACATGTCAGGTGATAATTCACTAGGCATTGCATTGGACACTACTAATGCATGTACAGCTTCACCAGCATAATAGAAGCACTCGCAATCCCAACATGGAGGGTTGCAGAAGGATCTTAGAAAGCATGATGCCTAAAACCAGTCTGGAAGAAAGAGTTGAAAGTTTCCAGGTGGGTTGGAGAGATGAAAATGAGGGAGATTCAAAACAGTAACTTTAGAGCATGCAAAGTAGGAAGTGAAAATGGAAGTCAGGTCATAAAGAGCCTTGCAGATCATACTGAGAACTTCAGACTTTATTCTGAAGCTACTAGGAAGTCACCAAAGGATGTTAAGAAGTGAAATAGATTTAATTTTAAAAATGAAATCTGGTGTTAGTGTGGGAAATGAGTAGGAAGCAGAAAGACCTGTAGTAGGAAAACAGATAGGAAGCAATTTTAGTAATCCAGGTAAGAGGTGATAGTGCTCCAAACTAAGTCAGTGGTGATGGCAAAGAGAGGGTGCATAATAATAATTATAATAGGTAATATTTTTGTTTCCTATATGTCAGACACTGTTCCAAGGCCTTTTTATGGGTTAAGTCATTTAAAGTTCATCTAAGCTCTTTCTGTCAGGTTTCTTTATTATTCCAAATTATCAGATGGGGAAAATGAGGCAGGGTCACACAGACAGCAAGCACACAGAGCCAGAATTCCAACTTGGGCAATCTTCTCCAAAGTTCTAACCATCATCCTGTGCTCCTAGGAGATTAATGGAAGGAATTACCAAATTGGTTGTGGAGTTTTGATAGAGGGAGAAGTCAAGGGTTATGTCTAGTCTTGGATAACTGAGTTGATAATAAAGAAAAAGGAATTGCAGAGGATGATGGACTCGTTTGGGAGAACGTGACTTTCACACGCCCACTAGACATCTAAGGAGAGATGTCAAATAGGCAGCTGGCACCTTGGCAACTGGAGGGAGACTGTGTCTTACTCACATTTAAGTCCTCAGCACCTCAACTGTTAGTAGGTACTTAATAAGTGTGCATTCGATGACTGAAAATTTGGGAGTCATCAACAGAAACTATGAGAGGACTTGTGATCACTCAGGAAAAGAATATAATGTAAGAAGAGAAATGGATCAGTGGTAGATTCTATCTGAGAAAGAACCAACATCTGAGGAGTACACACAGGAAGATCAGCCACAAGGGTGTTCATTTTAAATCCTCCATCTATAAAATATGGAAAGCAATACTTCCCTCCTTACCTGGTGGTGAGGAAAGGAGGGTGACAAGATAGGAAATAGAAAAATTATCAGCATTGATTAAAATTATCAACACTTAGTTTATAACTAAGCATCTAATCTGCTATGAGAAAATACCCAGCAAGATTTCTAAATAAAAGGATGACTTGGACAGTGAAGAACACGAATGAGGGGAGGATAGAGTCTGGCTGGCCAGTGCAAACCCTACCAGGCTCTGCCTATCAGACAAGGCATGACTTGAATCCCACCCCTGTCAGAGACTTTTCCTGCCCACTTCACTTACTGATGGGACCTTGTACAGACACAGCATCCCTGAAAATGTACACTAGCTGGGTTCATTTCAAAGAAAGCCAGGCTACTTCAAATCCATATTTAGCTGCAGAAATCCCAAACCAATGATTTCTGGGATACCAGAATTTAGGATAAAATGAAGATTATTGAAAAATATATATACATACATACATACATACATACATATTTAAATTTTTTTAATGTTTATTTCTTTTTGAGAGACAGAGAGTGCAAGCGGGGCAGGGGCAGAGAGAGAGGGGGACAGAGGATCCAAAGCAGGCTCTGCACGGACAGCAACAAGTCCGATATAGAACTCAAACACATGAACTGCAAGATCATGACCTCAGCCGAAGTCAGACATGCAACTAACTGAGCCACCCAGATGCCTCTAATGAAATATATTTTTTAAAGGAGTTTGTATTATTTTTAATAATGTTTACTATCCATTCACTGATAAAAAGGTGAACTAGTACTTGATTTTTCCCACAGACACATAATACTTAGTGGCATTCCCACCAATATATAACATCTCTAGACATTTGATTTTATTATTCCTAAGCAGGTAAAGTTTATTACCATCATTTGTTTTTTGTTTTTGTTTTTGTTTTGGGGGGTGTTTTGTTTTGTTTTCCAGAAAGGCTGCTTTATTGGAAACTATTCTGACATCATTTTTCAGACTCCGTGCCAGTCTTGGGCCCAGGGATGGGAGTCCTCTTATGACCATGGGGGGGGGGGGTCTCCACACACCAGGGCTCATTTTCCTATGGCTCCTGTGAATGGCAGCTCAGGACTTGATGGAACAGGACTTGATGGTCCCAGGCCCTCCACCGCGGGAAAAGCTCAGGGCATTGCCCTGCATGGCTCCCCCAAAGGCCAACATGACCAGCCCACTGCCACCTCTGCCAGTGGAGTTCACCACAGAGATATTCACACCTCACACACCATGTCTGGCCAAGTGGCTCTCCTTGCCCTCCAGCAGCTTGCAGTAGGTGGTGATCTCAATGTCCAGGGCCAACTTGACGTTCATGAGCTCCTGGTACTCACACAGCTGCAGTGCCACGTCCTGCTTGGCTTGCTGCAGGGCAGCCTCTAGCTCCTCCTGCTTAGCATGTGCATCCTTGAGTGCCAGCGCCTCCCCCCCCCCCATTCTTCCTCCTTAGCAACGGCAGCCTCCAACATAGCACATTGGTTCTTTATATTGTTGATATCAGTCTACAGCCTCTGAATCTCACAGTTCATCTCCAGAGTCTCCATTGGGGTTTTCCAGAGGTCATCCTCGTGCTTCCTGGCCTGGGCCTGGAGGGTCTCAAACTCGGTCTGGTACCAGGCCTCAGCCTCAGCCTGGGTGCATACTTGGCCTTTATCTCCGTTATGATGCCATCCAGGTCCATGGACAGCACCACAGATGTGTCCAAGATCTGGGAGTGCCTACTCTGGCTCAGACAAGGTCTTGAAGAAGTTGATCTCACCATTCAGGGCATCCACCTTGGCCTCCACCTCCACCTTGTTCATGCAGAAGGAATTCACATCCTTTTCAGCAGCACGAACTCATTCTCAATAGCCATTCAACAGTTAATTTCAACCTCCTACTTGTCTTAAAGTCTTCCACAACATCCTGCATGTTTCAAAGATCTGCCTCCAGGTGGCCCCCGTCCAGCTGCAGCAACTCAAGCTGCCTCCACAGGCCAGCAATGTGGGCCTCAAAGGTGTCATGGAGATGGCTGCTCTAGGCTGACTTCTGCTCCTACAGCAGGGCCTGCTTGGTCTCCAGCAGCTTGTTCTGTTGCTCCAGAAACCACACCTCATCAATGAAGGAGACAAACTTGTTGTTGAGGGTCTTGATCTGCTTGTGCTCCTCCTGGTACATCTGCTGGATAGAAGGGCCGATGTCCACCTGCAGCAGAGCCAAGCAGACTCTGATTGATGGTGACCTCACAGATCTCAGTGCCAACTGGACACCTGTAGGCTGAGAACAGGGCTATGCATGGCCAGGAGGCACCCAGACCATAAAAGTGGCTGTTGCTGAAGTTTCTGGGGCTAAGGAGCTCAGGTGCACCTGGGTGGCCCACCCCAATAAAGTGATGGAACTGGAGCTGAAGACCTGGGAGCTTAAGTATGTAGACATGCTGGCTGGACCAGGCTGGACATAGTGGCAGGTACAAGGGAGCCGAACTCCCTTACCATCATTTGTAATGGGTCAGTCAGATGCAGAGTTGTCAGATATACCAAATAAAAAACAAGATGCCCAGTTAAATTTGAAATTTAGATAAATAATTTTTAGTACAAGTATGTCCCAAACGTTACATGGCCTGACATGTACATAGAACTAGACATCCTATATTTTATTTGGATAGCTATTCTAATAGCTATGATCTTCTTTTTGTAGGATTCATAACATGAATCTGTCTCAGAGATTTGAAGCCCTCTGGTGTGGCAGATAAAAGAGTTCTATCCTTGCTGGTTAGGGACTAGGTCTGCTGAGGTGAGAGCAGGCTGGGTGGCTGGTTCATATATAAGATGCAGCCTGGATCTCTGGTTCTCCATATTCACTTCTCTTCTGAGCTCTCAAACCTACCAGGAAATCCCAAAACTCTGACAAAGAAATAGGTTGGACAACTTGAACATCAGCTCTGAGGGTAATAACAACTCCTTTTTTACATCTGTATTCCATGCTGAATTCCCCTCTTCTACTTTTAGCTTTATTTACCTTTATTTTCTGTTTTGCTTCAATTCTCTGAGAATTCCCTGAACTGGTGAAAAGTTCTCTAACTGTGGACCCAGCAGAGTGGCCATTGTGAAACTAAAGAGAAGCTGATCCTGTGCTCAGTCCACAGACAGACAAAACTTGGCTTCTCACTACACCCAGATGTAGATAGATAAGATAGATATAGATATAGATATAGATATAGATATAGATATAGATATAGATAGATAATTGTCAAGTTAGCTAACATACAAGGTATGCAGTGTGCTCTTGGCTTTGGGAATAGATTCCCACGATTCATCACTTACATTCAACACCCAGTGTTCATCCCCACAAGTGCCCTCCTCAATGCCAATCACCCATATTCCCCACACTCACACCCTCATCAACCCTCAGTTTTTCTGTATTTAAGAGTCTCTCATGGTTTGCCTTCCTCTCTATTTGTAACTATTTTTTTCTTTCCCTTCCTCCAAGGTCTTCTGTTCAGTTTCTCAAAATCCACATAGGAGTGAAAACATGATATGTCTTTCTCTGACTGATTTATCTCACTTAGCATAATACCCTCCCGTTTCATCCACGTTGTTGCAAATGGCAAGATTTCATTCTTTTTCGTTGCCAAGTAGTATTCCATTGTGTGTGTGTGTGTGTGTGTGTGTGTGTACATTTGTATACACACACACACACACACACACATACATACCACATCTACTTTATCCATTCATCAGGTGATGGATATTAGGCTTTTTCCATAATTTGGCTATTGTTGAAAGTGCTGCTGTAAACATTGGGGTACATCTGTGCCTATGAATCAGCACTCCTGTATCCTTAGGATAAATTCCTAGCAGTGCTATTCCTGGGTCATAGGGTAATTCTATTTTTAATTTTTTGAGGAACCTACACTCTGTTTTCCAGAGTGACTGCACCAGTTTTTATTTCCACCAACAGTGTAAGAGCGTTCCCATTTCTCCACATTCTGGCCAACATTTGTTGTTTCCTGAGTTGTTAATTTTAGCCATTCTGATTGGTCACTACACCCAGATTAGAAGCAAGGATACCATATTTCAAACCATCATAATCATCCATATATGAATTATGTATTGTTCGAAGACATTTACAAAAGTATCCACGTGTCTATCCACCTCTTCACAAGTTCTACCAACAATTGATACTGATCACCTTATTTTACTAATAAAGCAAAACCAAACCCCACCTCATGGAAAGGTACTAGTGTTGGAACAAGGTCAGAGTCCCACTTAGTGACAAGCAAAGACACAATAATTATGGTGGTTTTTGAACACTCAAGGCTTTATGCACCAGGCTGTTCATCCTCAGTGAACATAAAAAGCCTGTGTTTGCTCTTTGTGTTATTATCAAGGTGTATTATCTTTGGGTATTATCAAGGTGCTCTTTAGTTCATAATGCTTTGAATAGAGAAAATTTTAAAATACTCTTTTGCCCCTTCCATTCTCTATACTTCATATGGTTCCTTCCATTCCTTGTCCTTAGGATTTTATCACTATCTGTAAAGCCAAATCACATTCTTAAGATTTCCCAGGATGGTCTCAAGGACTCAGTTCTCAATGGCTAGTAAAAGAATTCATTCTTACATCTGTTGACCATATGTCAACACCAAATCTATGCTAGGTGTTTCATATCATATAAGTATTTTATAATGCATATAGGACAGAAACTCATATGTGCAAGGTACTGAACAAAGACAGTTAACACTTCACAAAACAAAATTAAAAATACATTATTGTACTAAAAATTAAAAAGACAATAAATGTTCCTTGAAGTTTAAGTTCAGTTTTATAAGTTCAGATAACTGCTAAATTGATAATCTTGATACAGATGAAAGAAGGAAACATGTTTTCTCTTCTCCCTGGAGAGGAAAATGCATTATCTTCTCTTCACAGCTTTCAGGTACCTGACACCTGAACTTGGCCTTGAGCCAGTGAGTGACTCACTTACTCAGTTACTGCCAAGGTAATGAAAGGGTCTTTTGTTCCATCAGTTGCAAGTTTTTGTAAGATGTTAGACAGAAACACAGTTTAGAAATGTCAGTGGACACCACCCTCTCAGTAAGGGAGCCCAGAGTCCTGGGGCCCCATGGTGGCTCATACTTGGTCTCAGATAGTCTATCAAAGAGGCAGTGTGAAGAGATCCAGGCTCCAAGACTCCTAAGCCAAGCTGAGAAGAACTGCCCAGGTAATGGCTTTGGCTCCGCTGGAACATTCATCCAGGCAGAGATAGCACAGGGGAGCTTGATGGCACAAATCTTCATTTAGGCAGCAACTTGACTTAATTATGCAGTTTCAGTCAAATTATTCAGCATTTCTGAGCCTCCCTTCTTCCCCCTCAGGTGATAACAAAGATCCTGAACCACCATCGCTCAGCTATTCTGAGAGATAGGTAACATAATCAAAGGATGTTCAAGAAGACATAAAATGATAGCCTTAAACTATTCAGCCTTCATTTTACCTACCACTATGTCCCTAAGACCACATCAAATCCAGAGCACACGTTTGCTTCAGAAGACGTTTTTGGGAAAATTTCTGGGAACAGATGAAGTTCAGGTGAAAGGAGGTGAAGCATTTAGGATATATATTGATGTAGATATGGGTTTTTGTTTTGCCTTCTTTTCTTCTATTTTGGTTTCTTAGTGATATGACCTTAAACTAGGTGATTTTTTTTTCACCTTTCTTGGTCTCCATTTCAATATCTGTAACATAAGAAATTTCCACTTGAATGCTCAATGAGCTTCTTGAAGCTAACTGTACTGAATCAAATTCTCCAAACTAGCCCATGTCAATGGCATCAGTAACTCCATGCTGTAATGGCTCATCCAGACACTTGGGGTCTGTCTCCCTTGACTCTGCTCTCTTATACCCCACATCCAATCCATTTACAAATCCTGTTGGCTCTACCCCCAAAACAACCACAATATCCAAACATGCTTCCCACTCTCATGAAATTCCTCTATAATAACTGGAACTCATTATCCTCTATCACCTCTCCCTGAAGAATTGAATCATCTCTAATTGCTCTTTCCACTTTTCCCTTGTTTGTCTGCTTTTTCCCAGTAATTTCCTAAACCCTCTGTATCTCTGCCTAAGGATCCTGATGGTAAAGTATGAGACAAAGGTTTCTGTGTCCCAGAGAGCAGAAGTAAGGAATAGGCATTGAAATAGGAAAGGAGGTCGAGTCAACAAAAGAAAAGTGTAGCTCAATCAACTGATGCTTTGTCCTCAGGGGAACTTGTAAAGGGCACCATGAATACATCTCAGAACCATGCACCTGGGAGAAGGGAAAAAGCATTAGCTTCTGTCTCCCAGTGATCAATGGATGCTCCAAGGGCCTGTTGTCTACCCACCCACCTGCCAAATTGGGTAGTACATGTGTGAGTCTAAGGGGATGTCCTATACAATAGCCTTAGAGGAGCCCAGGGCAGGACAGTAGGTATGTAGCACAAGTCAGCAGTGAGGCTTGGCTGGGAGAAACCCCAGTGTGGGTAATGGAGGCCTCACAGATGCATATTGGGCTCTTGGCTGGGCCCAGCTGCACCCAGGGTAGGGTCCCGCAGGTGATTGCAGCGACAGGGATGGATGTAGAGGAAGAGAGCTTTGTGCTGTCCTTCTCTTCCACCTCCAATGCAGAATTTGATGCTGTGATCGGATATTTACAGGACTTTATCATGGATGATGAGTTCCAGTTATTACAGAGGAAGTCTATGGACAAGTACTATCAGGAGTTTGAAGACACGGAAGAAAATAAACTCACTTACGTGCCTATTTTTAACAAATGTATGTCTTTGCTAGAAAAGTATATTGAAGAACAGCTGCTGGAGTAGATTCCTGGATTTAACATGGTGACTTTCCCAACAACTCTATAGCACCATAAAGATGAAGTGGCTGGTGACACAGTTGACATGCTGCTCACATTTACAGATTTTCTGGCCTTTAAAGAAATGTTTCTGGACTATAGAGCAGAAACAGAAAAGTGGGAACTGGATTTAAGCAGTGGTTTAGTGGTGACTTCATTGTGCAAATCACCTTCTCTGCCACCTTCCCTGCGTGACCTGCAGCCCTAGGTCCCACCATCAGACAATGGGATCTTTCTGGACATTGCCAGCCCAATAGACTGGAAGAGGCTTTGGCTAATGTGACAGAATACATCTTGGAAATACTGACTCTGTTCCTCAACTCTTCATTAATTTTAAGTATTGACAGGTCAGAAGACAATCATCTAACCCTCCTGGGACCCTGAAGCACCTTCTTGTCTTCAGTAATCCTAGCACTCCTCCCCCAAGTAGACCCCTCTCAGGCCTCTGAGTCAGGCTCCTCTGGAGCAAGTCCAAAGCCAGCATTCCACCCTGGCCCCTTCCCCAACATACATATTGGTAGGTCAACAGCATTTGGAAGAACCCACCACTTCCAGCCCTCTTTGTCTCAGCAGGCTCCACATGTCCACCAGGCCTTTTGTGTGCTCACAGCTTTCTACATGCATCAGTTTCAGTCCCGCAGCCACAAAGGGGTTTTTGTCTGTTTGGGAACATTTCTCTAGGGTGTTACTCAAGCCAGCTGAGCTTTCTGAAGCAGCTCCCTTTCCAGCTAGTATTGGCTATAGGAATCAACTGAGAGAGATATCCCTTACCTGAAGCTACATATGAAAATCAGTTCCTTGTCTTACACTTGTTAGTCCTTGCATCACTGTCTTCTGCTAGTCCTGATGTAGTCTGTTTCTAGAGTTGTCTTTTAAGCATTTTTAGAAAAATATTTTTATAGATGAATCCTCAGGCTAACCTAGTGGATATAATCTTGGAGCTTCCATGACTACCCACTTAAAGATCAAGTTATTATATGTTGTGTGCTTTTTAGCTGTTAGTGCTATGAAAGCAAAAATGCTTTCTGTGTTGGAATTCTTATTTCACTGGGTACCAGTGAGTGTGTGCTTATGCTAGAAGTATAAAAGATCTCTCTTTCTTACAGCATGTTACATGTACAGGTTTGCTAAAATCCTTTCTGTATAATCAGTTAGTTTAGGTTTTCTGTTGGGGTAAAGGCTCTGTAGTTCCTTCCTCCTATCAAAATGTCCCTACCAAGTGTCCCCAATGTTCCACTGGGCTGGCTCAGCACAAGTAGGAAATAGCAAACAGCTTTGCTGGTCATCAATGCTTTTATTTAGCATAATGTTTCATAGAAATTACTGACCAGAAAACATGGATGTCACATCTCTAGAAAGAAAAAACATAGTATTTCAATTCTCAATGTGTACCTTCTATATCTTTCAAGTAGAAATAAGACTCTATACTGACTCCAATCAGCTCTTCTGGTTTTAAAGTATAAGCTCTAGACTATACGTATTTCTGTAACTGGTGTGTGGTGCTTGTTAAATACTTTTGTGCCATGAGTAAACTTTAAAAAAAGAAAAAGACAAATACCATATGATCTCACCCATATGTAGAATTTAAGAAACAAAACAAGCAAGCAAAGGAAAAGAGAGAGAGAGAAACCAAGAAACAGACTCTTAACTATAAAGAGCAAACTGATGGTTACCAGAGGGGAGATGGGTGAGGGATGGATGAAGGGGATTAAGTACACTTATCTTGATGACACTGAGTAATGTATACAATTGTTGAATCATTATATTGTACACCTGGAATTAATATAACATTGTATGCCAACAATATTGGAAATAAAATTAAAAACAATAAAAATAAATAATTTCTATTTCAATAAAAAAAAGAAATGCAAAAACTAATTACTGGGGAAAGAATAGTCATTTCTGGAACTGCTAAATATCCACATGAAAAAGAATGAAGTTGGACCCCTACATCACACCATAAGTTAAAAATTAACTCAAAATGAGTGATAGACCTAAATGTAATAGTTAAAGCTAAAAAACTCTTGGAAGAAAGTAGAAATGAATCTTTATGACCTAGGAGTAAGCATTAGTTTTTTAGATATAGTACCAAAAGCACTAGCAACACAAGAAAAACAAATTGGACTTCATCAAAATTAAAAACTTTTGTGCTTCAAAGGATGCTATCAACATTGACATTGGTACAATCTATAGAGCTTATTCTGAGAGAAGGTAACCAACAGAATGAGAGAAAATGTAAATAAATATCTGATAAGGAACTTGTATTCAGAATATATAAAAACTCTTAGAAATCAATAATTTAAAAGTTATGATGAGGGGCCTGTGTGGCTCAGTCAGTTGAGCGTCTGACTCTTGATTTCGGCTCAAGTCATGATCTCATGATTCATGGGTTTGAGCACTTTGTCAGGCTCTGTGCTGGCAGTGTAAAACCTACTTGTGATTCTCTGTCTCCTTCTCTTTGCTCTCCCCCACTCTCTCTCTCTCTCTGTGTCTCTCAAAATAAATAAACTTTTAAAAAGATATAATATTGTACTTAAGTTATATAAGATGTCACATATTTATAAAATGCACAGAAGACTTCAACTGACATTTCCCCAAAGAAGATATACAAATGGATAACATGTGCATGGAAAATCTGTTCAGTATCATTAGTCATTAGTCATTAAGATTATCAAAACCACAGTGAGATATGATTTTCACACTCACTGGTATTGCTATAATTAAAAAAATACATAGACAATAACAAATGTTTGCAAGGATGTAAAAAAAAAAAAAAAAAAAAAAAACCAGAATCCTCATATACTGCTGGTGGAAAAATATAAGTGGGGTAAGCCACTTTGAAAAATGGCTTGTTTTGGAAAACATTTCCTCAAAATGCTAAACATAGAGGTACCATATGACCCATCAACTTCAATCCTAGGTATATGCCAAAGAATCATGAAAACACATATCCACACAAGAACTTGTACACTAATTTTCATAGCAGCATTGTGCATGATTACAAAAAATGTGGAAATGACCCAAATGTCTACCAACAGATGAATGGATAAACAAAATGTGGTACATCCACACAAAGGGATGTTATCCAACTATAAAAAGGAATGAAGTTTTGATACATGCTACAACATTGATGAGCCTTGAAAGCATTTAGCCAAGTGCAAGAAACCAGACCCAAAGGCCATATTGTATAGTTCCATTTACATAAAATGTTCAGAATAGGAAAATTCATACAAACAGAAAGAAGGTTAGCGGTAGCCCTAGGCTGGCGAGGAATAAGGGATGGAAAGTGACTGCTAATGAGTAAGGAGTTTCTTTTTGAATCATGAAAATGTTCTAAAATTAAATAGTGGTGATGGGTGCACAATTCCATGAATATACTAAAAATGACTGAATTGTACACTTTAAAAGGAGAAATTTTATAATATGTGAATTATATCTCAATAAAGCTGGTATTGAGAAAATAGTGATGATGTGAAACATTTGCAAGGATGCAGAGAAACTGGAATTCTCACACACTGCTGATGAGAAAGTAAAATACTACAATTATTCCTGGAAGATAGATTGACAGTTTCTTTAAAAACTAAATGTATACTTATCATACCATCCAGCAATCACATACCTAGGCATTTACTGCAGAGTGAAAATTTATGTCCACACAAAAATCTGTACAATTATTGTTTCTAGCAATTTTATTTGTAATAACCAAATACTAGAAAGAGCCAAAAGGTCTGACAAAGAATGAATATTTGAACAAACTGATACATACCATGAAATACTACTCAGCAATAAAAAGGAATGAATTTTTGATACATACAACAACTTGGATGGATCTTAGTTGATCTTAATGCTGAGTGAAAAATGCCAGTCTCAAAAGTTCATATACCATATAATTCTAATTATATAACATTCTTGAAATGACAAAATTATAGAAATGGAAAACAAATTAGTGATTGCCAATGGTTAGGGAGGGAGAGAGGGTAGGAGGAGGGTGTGACTATGAAGAGGTAGCACCATGGAGAGTTTTGTGGTGATGAGATCATTCTATGTCTTGAGTAAGTTGGTGGTTACATGAATCTAAGTGTGATAAACTGACATAGGACCACACACACACACACACACACACACACACACACACACACACATTGTAACAATGTCAATTTCCTAATTATAATATTGTATTAAAGTTATATAAGATGTAGCCACTGGTAGAAAGTAGGTAAGGGTACCCCTGTGCACTATCTTTGTAACTTCTTATGAATCTATGGTTATTTCAAAATAAAAGGTTCAAAAAATACCTAAAAATTCCCAAAACACTGTTCTAGAGGCTCTTTAAAAAGTTCCTGTATAAATATTCCAGGAAAGGAAAAATTGATAAATAGGACTTCAGCAAATGAAAATCTTTGACTCTGCAAAAGACCCTGCTAAGAGGACAAAAAGACTAGCTAAAGAATGGAAAATAACATTATAAACAACATATCCAACAAAGGACTAATATCTATAATGCATTAAAAACCCTCAAAACTCAAAAGTAAAAAAAAAATCCAATGAAAAAGTAAACAAAATGTACATTTCAAAGAGGATATATATATATATATATATATATATATATATACATATATGTGTACATATATGTATATATGACAAACACATAAAAAGATATTCAATAGCATTAGGGGAATGCAAATTAAAACCATAATGACATCATTATGCATGTATCAGAATGATTAAAATAAAAAATAGTAATAACATCAAATGCTGGCAAGGATGTGAAGAATCTGCATTACTCATTCATTGCTGGTTGGAATATAAAATGATATAGCCACTCTGGAAAATAGTTTAGCAATTTCCTTCCAAAACTAAAAATGATCTTACCACTTAGAAATTGCACTCTTGAGTATATATCCCAGCATAATCAAAACTTATTTCATGCAGAAACTTGTACAGCTTTTTTCATAATATCTAAAACCTTCTAAGTACCCAAATGCTCCTCAACAGATAAATGGTTAAGTAAACCATGGTACATATATACCATGGAATATTACTCAGCAATTGAAAGGACCAACTATTGATACAGCAACTTGGATGAAAGTCAAGGAAATTTTGAATGGAAAAATCTCAAAAGGATACATACTGTATGATTACATTTATACATTCATGAAATAACATAATTATAGTGATAGAGAACAGATGAGTGGTTGCCAGGGGTTAGGGATTCAGGGAAGAGGTATGATGGTAGCTATAAAGGGGTATCACAAGAGAGTCTTGTAATGAAGAATCTTGAGTCAAGATTCAACAATCAAGAATCTTTATCCTACTGGTGGTTATATAGAGATGTGCCGTGATAAATTATACAGATATACACACCCACAAATATGCACGCATGCACAAATGATACTTATATAATAGCTGAAATCAGAATAAGTTCTATAGATTATACCAATGTCAGTCTCCAGGCATATATATTGTATATAATACAGTATATAACTGTATTACAGTTATATAATATGTTAACACAAGGGGAGGCTAGTTTATTTTTTTTTATTTTTTTTAATGTTTTTATTTATTTTTGAAGGAGAGAGAGAGACAGAGCATGAGCGAGGGAGGAGCAGAGAGAGGGAGACACAGAATTTGAAGCAGGCTCCAGGCTCTAAGCCGCCAGCACAGAGCCCGATGCAGGGTTCAAACCCACAAACTGTGAGATCGTGACCTGAGCCGAAGTCAGACGCTTAACTGACTGAGCCACCCAGGCACCCCAAGGGGAGGCTAGTTTAGTGGTACACAGAAGTTCCCTGTACATTTCTTTGTACTTTCTTGTGAATAATTATTTAAAAATAAAAAGTTTAAAAAATAATTTAAATAAATAAAGTTTTTTGAAAAGAAAGAAAACAACCCCTCTCCCCAACCCCTATCTGTATCTCCTACTCTTCCTTTTCACATAAAAGAAACTGAAAAGTAACTTCTTCAAATCTTCAATATCAAACAATAGAGGCCTATTTTTCTTGGTTTATAGACTTCCGTTTAGATTAAATTATGTATTAAATGAAAACATCTACTAATATAACAATTGGGGAAAATTAGCTCTATAAAATCTTCTGGTCCAAATTAAAATGTCTAAAATTTATATCATCGAAGAAAGCCAAGCATAACATAAGACTGTTAGACAAATTAAAGTTTCTAATAGTATTTTAAAAGAGATATTATATGGCAAACAACTGCTTCATTAACTCTAATACTGGCTACATTTAAAAATTTGCATACTAGTTCTCAGTCTAATTTGAACCAATTGTCCACAATTCAAATATACATTCTCTGGATTTCAAAACTCTCTAAACGTAAAGACCATATTCTCCCACTGGATACACACAGTGAGTTAAGAGTTCAGAAAATTTTCTCCTTCCCTTAGATCAAAGGAGTTAAGTGTCTGCTTGGATTCAGCTCCAACTTGGATAATTCAGAAAACTTTGATGATCTATAGAATGCATTATAGATAAAGTCTGGTAAAAAGCTCAGAAGGCAAAACATGCTGAGAGCACAAGGAACCTTCCAAGAATGGGTATTTGACTCTGACGAGAGAGCTAGTGAGAAGAACAGGAAATGTTGGAACTGTGAAGTAAATTAGGATAATGCAATAGGAATAAAGACCTTTTAGGCTCTCAGTGAATTATAAACATAAATACAGAATTCCCTAAAAGAGTAATGAAAATGAATTAGGAAAATAAGACTATCTGTAAGTGCTCCTATTTGCAAATATCCCCTGGGTATTTTAATTTCCTTCACATTAACATTAGCACAAATCTTCCTAAGTTAGTAGTCTGTGCTCTCATTTATTCAGCACAATTAATTTTGCCTCATCTTCTCAAGCTGTCATTTTCTGATGAGTTTTTCCTACTCTTCTTTGTTTTCTATTCCCCTTCCTTGAATTATGGGTTTCAAATCACTTCACTATAATAAAAGCAAACATGAAGCACTGGGACTTCATCAAGATAAAAAGCTTCTGCACAGAAAAAGAAACAATCAAACCAAACTAAAAAGGCAGTTTATGGGATGGGAGAAGATATTTGTAAATTACATATCAGATAAAGGGTTAGTATCCAAAATCTATAAAAAACTTATCAAACTCAATACCCAAAAGATAAACAACCCAGTTGAGAAATGGGCAGAAGACGTGAATAGACACTTTTTGAAAGAAGACATCCAGATGGCTAACAGACACATGAAAAGATGTTCAACATCACTCATCATCAGGGAAATACAAATCAAAATCACAATGAGACCTCATACCTGTCAGAATGGCTAAAATTAACAACACAAGAAACAAGAGGTGTTGGTGAGGATGCAGAGAAAAGGGAACCCTCTTGCACTGTTGGTAAGAATGCAAACTGGTGCAGCCACTCTGGAAAACAGTATGGAGGCTCCTCAAAAGTGCAAAATAGAACTACCCTATGACCCAGCAATCGCACTACTAGGTATTTACCCAAAGGATACAAAAATACACATTCAAAGGGGTACATGCATCCCAATGTTTATAGCATCAATATCAACAATAGCCAAACTTTGGAGAGAGTCCAAACATCCATCGACTGATGAATGGATAAAGAAGATATGGTATACAACAGAATATTACTCACCAATCAAAAAGAATGAAATATTGGTATTTACAACAATGTGGATGGTACTAGAATATATTATGCTAAGTGAATTAAATCAGTCAGAGAAAGACAAATACCATATTATTTCACTCACATGTGGAATTTAAGAAACAAAACAGATGAACATATGGAAAGGGGGATAAGAGGAGAGAGGGAAGCAAACTACAAGAGGCTCTGAACAACAGAGAACAAACTGAGGGTTTATAGAGGGAGGTGGGTGGGAGACGGGCTAGATGGGTGATGGGTATTACACTTATTGTGATGAGCACTGGATATTGTATGAATTCTACTCCTGAAACCAATATTGCACTGTATGTTAACTAAAATTTAAAATATATATAATTATTTTAAAATATTAAAATATATAATATATATAATTATTGTCACTGTATTCCCTGTGTGTAGAGAAAGCCTTTCACACAGATCCTTAAAGAAAATCAAATCCCACTCAAACCTAATCATGAAATCTTTACATTCCACATGTGTTGAGCCCCAATGGATGAGTAAAAGCTTAAGACAAAATACTCTCAACTTACAGCCCCTTCCAAGACAGAGCAGGCCCCAGGAACATGGAATTGAAGCTAGCTTCCCCATTTTCAACATCAAAGACTAAGAAGAAGGACTACCTTTCTTCTCTGGGATCCTACCTCTCTTCACAAGAAATTGCACATAGGAAAGTCAAGCTCCTTTCCCTGCCCCTATCTTTTCGGAGAACCACCTTCAGTAAGCTGTCCCTACTTTTACTGTGTCAAGAAAAAATGTATAGGTTAATTTATGATAGCCTCCCCCATCCCCAAATAATTTCTCTCAATGCAGGGGCGCCTGGGTGGTTCAGTCAGTTAAGCATCTGACTTCGCTCAGGTCATGATCTCTCACTCTGTGAGGTCAAACCCCACATCGGGCTCTGTGCTGATAGCTCAGAGCCTGAAGTCTGCTTCAGATTCTGTGTCTCCTTTCTCTGCCCCTCTGCCTCTCATGCTCACTCTCTGTCTCTCTCTCTCTCTCAAAAATAAATAAACATTACAATTTTTTTTTAAATTTCTCTCCATGCATATATGAAGATATTCATGTAGAACATATTCAGAGCATTATTTTCCCCCTTCACTCCTGCCAAGTGGCATCAACTTTTAGTATCTGGACTTAGTATCTGAGTGGCAAATAGATAATGTACAAAAAAGGGACTATGAATTTAGTCATTTCTAAGTTAATTTGTATTTTATTCACCACAGCAGCATAAAAGACTTATAAAGTATTGTTTAATTCATGTGTGAAGTCTATTATTTACTTCGTTCACAGTCAATATGTGTAAGTGCTGATGGATCCTTTTCAATAATTCTTCATCCTGTTCTCAGTTTGGAAAACACCATTCTGGGGAATGTTCTTGAAGCAGTGAGTTGAAAACTGTTTCCTGTGGCAGAAACACATTAGGCTGGGATTTTGAAAGCATAGCCATGGATAATGCATGGGAAATTTAAAATATCATGAAAAGAAAATACAGTATACAAGTGATTTGGAGGTTTCACTGAGATATCCTGGGGTGTCATTCATGAGCACCAACAAAATTGCATTGCCAGACAGGCATACCACACGTGAGAACCTATGTCAAGGCAAGTCTTCCAGCTCCTGGGGGGATATGTTGTGCCACAATACTTTCAGTCTCACTCACTATTTCTCTTTTTCTGTTTCTTTTTTGATATCTTATTTTGGGTGAGTTTGCATTGCCCATCATTTTTTATGACTTTCATTGGAAGCATGGCATTGATTATATGGTCCAAGAATCTGGTCTCTTTTGACCGGAAGATGACAGAGAATCTGGTTTCTGTTCAATGAAAGATGAAAAGAAATCTTGTCGGTTCATATTTATTTGTTTGTCTGGAGGATTCTGACATCTCCTGGCTTTCTCTCTGTGTTTTGTCTTGTTTGTGCACCATTATGAGTTAAAATCACTTAAGAAGAAAATAAAGTTATTCCCACTAGAATGGAGAGTAGCCTGTGGATCAAAGAATAGCCAACTTGAGTGGCTTTGAGATCCACTGTATATTCTTAGTCATCCTGTTACCCAGCTGCAACCTACCAGTGAGTTTTGCAAACCCAGTGCTGTAGTTGTGACATAGAGGTCACTAGTCCTTTTACTATGTGTGTGTAGATGAATATTGTCTTTACCCTACTTCACAAAAGTAATTAGCCTTGTTAAATGATTTATGAATAATTATAGTTCTTTCTATATCTGTGTCCAGTAATAGTGGTTGTGCTTACTTTCTCTCAAAAATTTAGAAAATAAATGTTTACACACTATAGGGTATATAATTCAATCAGACAGATGTACCATCAAGGGGAAGAAAATGCACACAAAGACTTAAATTCATGACATTGGTTTTGTGTGGACTTGAAAACACATAGCTCTGACCTCTGAAAGAGCTTCATGTAGTTTGTACAATTTTGAAATCAACTGTGGGAATAAGCCAGAATTTGAGTTGGAATGCACAAAGCAGGATCACTGCTAGCTTGTCTGGTATTTTATGACCTCCAGAGAAAACAGAAGGTTCTGAATACAGTAGCCTCTGTTACCCATGGGGGATACATTCCAAGACTCCCAGCGGATGTCTGAAACCACAGATAATACTGAACCTTACCTATACCACAATTTTTCCTATACGTACATACCTGTGATAACATTTAATTTATGAATTAGGCATAGTAAGAGATTAATAATAATAATTAAATAGAGCAATTATAACAATATACTATAGTAAAAGTTATGTAAATATGGTTTCTCAAAATATCTTATTGTACTGTATTCACCCTTCTTCTAGTGATGATGTGAAATGATAAAATGGCTACATGATGAGATGGAGGAAGGTGAATGACGCAGGCACTGTGACATAGTATTAAACTACTATTGGCCTCCTTTCTGACAATAAGTCAGAAGGAAGATCATCCACTTCTTGACCGAGGTTACCCTCAGGTAATGGAAACTGCAGAAAGTGAAAGGGCAGATGGGGGGTGGGGGGCTATTGTACACCACTTTTTCTCTTCTCAGTCAAAAGAAAATAATTACAGAGAAGTACCCAAATGAGACAAGTCAAGATATAAAGAAAAATAAACCTTAGAGTTCAGCCCTTAACTTCACTCACAGTCAGACGGAACAAGCACCACACAGTTTACAATAAAATAAAGAAAAATCCATCTATAAACTCTAGCTTGCCCAGGAGTTGATCAGATTCCTCAATTGTGTGAGTGGGAAGTATTTTCTGAGAAATATATCTTGGTATATCTTGTCTACCTCCAGTGCAAATTAATAAATTAGGTTATAGGGGCACCTGGCTGGCTCTGTCAGTTAAGCGTTGGACTTCGACTCAGGTCATGATCTCATGGTTCATGAGTTTGAACCCCGCATTGTCCAGGCTCTGGCTGACAGCTCAGAGCCTGGAGCCTGCTTGGGATTCTGTGTCTCCCTCTCTCTCTGCCCCTCCCCCCTCTCAAAAATAAATAAACATTAAAAAATTAAAAATAAATAAATAAATAAATTAGGTTATAAATTCTCTAAAATTTATCAGTTCTCCTGTTTTGATTGGCTTATAAAGACTAATAAGCATATGTATGTTTAAAAGTAGAAGAAATGAGGAATTTCAGGAAAGAATATCCAATGGGAAAAAGACAGTCTCTAGCAAATGATTCTGGGAGAACTGGACAGCAACATGCTGAATGAAACTGGACCACTTTCTTATACCATACACACAAATTCAAAATGGATGAAAAATCTACATGTGAGACAGGAAACCATCAAAATCCTACAGAAGAAAACAGGCAACAACCTCTCTGACCTTGGCTGAACCAAGTTCTTACTTGACATGTCTCCAGGGGCAAGGGAAATAAAAGCAAAAATGAACTATTGGGACCTCATCAAGATAAGAAGCTTCTGGACAGCAAAGGAAACAATCAACAAAACTAAAAGGCAACCAAGAGAATGAGAGAAGATATTTGCAAATGACATATTAAATAAAAGGTTAGTATACAATATCTATAAAGAACTTACCAAACTTAGCACACAATAAAAAAATAATCCAGTGAAGAAAGGGGCAGAAGACATGAATAGACCCTTTTCCAAAGAAGACATCCAGATAGCAAACAGACATATGAAAAGATGCTTAACATCACTCATCATCAGGAAATACAAATCAAAACCACAATGAGATACAAATCAAAACCAGAATGGCTAAAATTAATAATTCAGGAAACAACAGATGTTGGCTAGGATGTGGAGAAAGGGGAACCCCTTTGCACTCTTGGTGGGAATGCAAACCGGTACAGTCAATCTGGAGAACAGTATGGAGGCTCCTCAAAAATTTAAAACTGTAACTACTGTAGGACCCAGAAATCTCACTACTAGGTATTTACCCAAAGGATAAAAAAATGCTGATTCGAAGGGGCACATGCACCCCAATGTTTATGGGAGCACTATCAACAATAGCCAAAGTATGGAAAGAGCCCAAATGTCCATTAACTGATGAATGGATAAAGAAGATGTAGTATACATATATAATGGAATATTGCTTAGTGATGAAAAAGAATGAAATCTTGTCATTTGCAACAATGTGGATGGAACTGACTTATTATGCTAAGTGAAATAAGTCAGTCAGAGAAAGACAGATATCATATGTGGAATTTGAGAAACACAACAGATGAACATAGGGGAAGGGAAGGAAAAATAAGATAAAAACAGAGGAAGGTAAACCATAAACGACTCTTAAATACAGAGAACAAATTGAGGGTTGCTAGAAGGGAGGGAGAGTGGCAGGGTGGGTTAAATGGGTGATGGGCATTAAGGAGGGCACTTTTCAGGATGGGCACTGGGTCTCATATTTAAGAGATGAATCACTGTGTTCTACTCCTGAAGCCAAGACCACATTGTATGTTAACAAACTTGAATATAAATAAAAAATAAAGTAAAATAAGAGTTTCCAGAAAATAATTATTTGAACTTCTAATGCTTTTAAATAAGCTAGTCCTTTGAGAAAGCTTCAGACAGTCACTGAAACAGTATTTCAAGAAAAAAAATAAAGGATGGGGGAGGGGAGGGGAATTTAGCTTTAAATTAAATCATTGCCCTTGGTTGCTAAGTTCCAAAATAAGATGCAAAGAAATATAAGTTGTTAGGGAAAAATAATTGTAAGAGAACTTCAGTACTTTTAAATAAAAGTTAAAAGAGTTTTTAAATATGTATACAACTATAAAATGACATTCAGACGTATTGCTAACCAAGGTGAATCCTTGACAAAATAAACTTTTCTCAGCATGAAAAATGTTAACATAAATTTGGTTTAATTTTCCCATGAAAAGTCTAACCCTTTAAACTCTCCAAATTCTCTAAAATAATTTTATGGGTCAAGTAAATCATCATTTCTGCAAAATATTTAGAATTATAGGAAATAAAAATCATAAATTCTAAATTAAATTATAATAAACCATGCCTTTATTAAAAAGTATTAAATACTATGAAGCTGTACCAAAAAAATATTTTTTTTTATTTTATTTTAGGGGGCAGGGAGAGAGAGCAGGAGAGGGGGAGAGAGAGAGAATCCCAGGCAGACTTCACACTGCCAGCACACAGCCTGACATGGAGCTCAGAACTCACAAACTGTGAGATCATGACCTGAGCTGAAATCAACAGTCTGACACTTAACCAACTGAGCCACCCAGGCACCCATATACCAACAAATTTAAATGTCACTTCTCTGGTAAATTCATAATACCAAAAGGAACTGTGTTTTTCTGTATTGCATAAGCATAAATAATTTCCAAAATCCTCAGTTAATTATAAGAATTTTGACTAATAATAAACTGAGAAGTTTTTGGTTACTTGAACAATCCTTTAAAAATTTAAATTCATAGAGAGGCGCCTGGGTGGCTCAGTCGGTTAAGTGGCTGACTTCAGCTCAGGTCATGATCTCGAGGTCGGTCTGTGAGTTTGAGCTCCGCGTCGGGCTCTGTGCCGACAGCTCAGAGCCTAGAGCCTGTTTCAGATTCTGTGTCTCCCTCTCTCTGACCCTCCCCCATTCATGCTCTGTCTCTCTCTGTCTCAAAAATAAATAAACGTTAAAAAAAATTTTTTAATTTAAATTCATAGAAATAAAGACAATGCAAAAACACTAAGTATAGTTTATATACATGCCTCTTTTTATACATTAAAGAGAAGCTATCAATGAATAGGTGGACAAGGTCATGCAAATACCTTGGGGGCATATTAGCATACATGTTTCTTTTTCCTACCTTAAGAAGGGTGAAGTGGATGTAGGTGACCACAGGCAAATGCCTACCGTGTGTGCCTACGAGGCACAGCAGCCCAAACTGGAGCTCTGTCGATCTGAAAGGAGCTTGTGTTGACAACCTGCTCTCAACTACCTGTTTGTTTCCCAGAAGTCCCTATACCTGTGGAAGGAAGTCAATTACCTCAATTAAAGGTTGAAACCAATTGAGAAAAAGATCGAGACTACAGTAGGTATAATCATTACAAAGGAATATAAATGCATTTATAAAATAAGGGATGTGACTTCGCTGTTGCTTTATACAGGAAAAAATGAATTTTGTCTTAAAATTTGATCATGCAAGAATGTGAAAAGAAATAGTAAAAAACAAATTTTGAGAATATACAATGAGTTGTATAAGATCAGAGAGAAGTAAATTGTATTTTCCTTGGTCTTATATCTGTAAATAATGAGTTTGAAAGAAGTACTAACAAGTATTAAAATATTTAGCAAAATTGGCTTAACTTTGAAGAACTAATTTATAAGGTAGAATCCAGGGTTTGGTAACCTGGTTCTGTAAAGGGCCAGATAGTAAATACCTTCAGTTTTGTGAGCCATAGGTCGCTACAGCAACTATTCAATTCCTCTCTTGTAGCCACAAAAGCAGTTACAGACAACAAATAAACAAATGGATGTAGCCATTCTTGACCAGATGGCCCTAGTTGTGGAGCCCAGAGACAGATAAAAGGCTGTGATAACCACTGGGTGTTGTATGTAAGTGATGAATCACTAAATTCTACTCCTGAAACCAATATTATACTGTATGTTAACTAACTGGAATTTAATAAAAACTTAAACATACAAACAAAAAATGGCTGTAAATTCTTTAAAGAAAAATGTTACATGGGTGATATATAAAAAGAGTAAAACTAGAATTTGGTTTTCTTCCTATGAAAATGACAAATTGATCTTTGAGTAACAGTTTGCTCTTAAGAAATAGTAAAAATCATTCTATACCTTCTCTATACTCAGCAGCCTCTTAACTCTCTGTACTTCCTTTGTTTGTTCTTGAATCAATTTTAACAAAAGTCCACTTTTGAAAAAGCTAGAACATCTAGTAATTAGTTACAGGCTGCTATGATCTGAAGCTAATCATTTCTTGCCTTTAGGTGCCTGTGACTTAAGCTCATACCCTATTTCCTCTGACAAATATTTTGGATATTGCCTTTCCCAAATGAGTCCCACATTCAAAATAATTCACCCTTTATAACCTAATCTTTGGGATTACCCAAACTGGATAATATCAGAGATTTGCTCCCACCCCATACCACCCCACCTTATAAAGAAGAATTGCTAGAAATAATTGGATATGTTGGAAAGTCTCCACAATTTTACTTACCTCCACACTATTTGTCAAAGCCCATAATAATGAATAAGCTACTATCAAAAGGGAAGTTCAACCTCCCTAAGCTAATTATATACAAGTAAAATGTTATTAACATAAATATGTTTTGGAATTGAGTATCTTTGGATAGAAATATATTGACAGTCATGTACAAAGACTGGCACAATAACTCCCAACAAATGAAGTTTTTTAATTAAAATTGTTTCTAGGCTTAAATATCCTTGCTAATTAGCTCACAATACAGTATGACTTAAAAGGACTTGAAAATTTGTCAATGTCCACAACATATTTTTAGTCTACGGGTAATCACTGAGTAACTCCTTATAAATTCCATAATACATTATACATCAAGAGAGGAGTCCACCATTCTTTGTGAGATTATTTGTCATAATAAATCAACTGAAGTCATTTCATCTTATCACTGACAGGTATTTTTTGCTTTTCCCTCAAAGTTGCCTAAAGGTTTCTGCTACAAAATTCAGAGCAGGAATTTGAGTCTTCTGGAAGAAATATCAAAAAAGCTTCAGTAAATTCTATGTTCTTTTAACTAGTTATATTAAAGTAATAGACTAATGGGTGTAGGCTTGCCAGGGTAAGCTGACCTTGTCGTAACTAACAGACATCTATCAGTCTGTACCAAAGATGTAAATCAGTAATCCCAGGACTCCTAATCCAGAAGCAGAAAAATTCATGAAAGCCGGCTGCTAACTAACCTAAGATCAGCAAAACAAGAATTGCCTGGAGACAAATGAAACTGACCCAGGTGTGATTAATGATGTAATTTTAACATGAGAAAATCCTTTCTTCTCAATCTGTCTTTATACCTCAATTTAATAGGGTATACATATGTACATATACATATATTAAACTAAAATAAAATACTCTTCAAATAGTACCTTGTTTCAATCAAACTCAAAATTCAGAAAAAAAAATCTATGAAAGATCTTAAAATTACAAGCTAATAAATAATCAGAAAAAATCTAAGATCTATGATTCTGGAAAAAGTGACAAAAATTGATTGGCTTTTTTATAAAATAACTCAAAAAAAGGATAACCATGATTAAATATTATGCAAAGTACTTTACTAAATCTTTTTACTTTCCCAGATCATGTTATTTACATAGACTTAATAAGAATGTGTCCTCCTTTCTACCAGAATATAATTGAAAAAATCAAATTTATAACCTTTGCCATGCTAGAAATGTCACATAGAAAAACAAATGTCATTTAATTGGGTATCATAATAAGCATATGATTAAGGAGTAGAAACTATACATCATAGGTGAAAATGATGTCTATACATTTTATTGGGTTGGCACCTGTCTTGTGGCTTCTGAGATCCTAGCTTTATTGATGTTATAGAATGTAGTGTCCTGACTGGCGAGAACAATGAAAAATGGTAGGAAAGCCCTGGAGTTTATAAGTACTACAGGTACAACCTGGGAAAAGAGAATTGGACAATTCTTTGTACCTCAGAAGACAAACTAATAAGGGAGTAAACGTCATTCTTGCACATAAAAAGGATAAAAATTCAGCCCTGGAGCCTTCATAAAATTTTCAGAGAGAAACTGACTCCCAAGCCTTAGTATCCTATGGCTCTAGTTTTAGTAATCACTTCAAAAGGAGATATTTGTGCATTAATCAACATTCCTTGTATACCTATAAAATCACCCAAATAAAACATCAAATTAATTATGTTTTCATAAAAGTTCTAAGCAAACACATGTGATCAAACCAGCACCTTTAAGGAAGAAGGTGCTTTGAGGAGGGTCTATGAAAGCAAAATTGCCACCTGGCTTTGCATCTTTGATGAGTTACCGCAAACTATGCCATTGAGCACTTTGCACCTGAGAACAATACTAACAAGAAAACAACCAGGACTGCCCTGTCTAGCTCTGATTCTCAAAATAAATGAGACCTTGAGCCACCAGGTCACTACTCCTTAAAAACAACAACAAAACTTTATTCATGACTTCTGAAATCCCGCTGTCCCCAGATACAGGATCCCTTGGAGTATATGATAATCAAGTAAGAAAAGTGTTTTTCCACCATCAACATACTACAGTAGTCTTGGCAACTTTAATTTATTTTTTTTAAATTATTGTTATATATATTATTTGGAGAGCAGTCTCTAAAAGCCTGGAATCCCGTGCAGAATCTCTTTGCAAGTAAGCTCCTTTTCTGTTCTAAATGCTTTTGTCTCTGTGGCTTCCTTCCACATTTAAACCCCCTGCTCTTCAACATGTAGCCCCTGCAAAGTAGCCTTGACAAACTCATTGTGAACTTGCTTTAGATACCCTGACCCTGGCACAGTTACAACTAGCAGGCAGCTGCCCCTTTACAGCCCATGGGATGTCTACCCCACGGTCCTAGAAAGCCTTGAACAGCTCTAAGGATTTGGTTTTTTTTGCATCTGGCAGTAACACACAGCCATCTCTCTGGCACCAGAGGGTTATCATCCCTTTTCAGCCCCACAGGCTTCTTTCAGCATGCTCCCCTTCCAGTTTAAAAATGACCCTGAGAGGGAGGAAAGAGAAGGCAGCCTCAGACGAGGTCTTTGGACATTAAGTCAGCCCAAGCATAGAAAATCCACCGTGGATAAATCTTCTATTTCCTTTCCATTATGAGCCGGTCTATATGAACATAGTCACCCTGCCTCTCAGCTGTTATCTGCCTCTTCAAAAAGTTAATGCAGCTCCCAATTAGATCTTTTTTTCCTCCTGTTAATCTTGGTTCTGAAACCAGACTGCTGCTCTTCCTTTGCTGTCATCCCAGTAAGCCAAGTCTCAATTAGCCAGCCTAGTGGTGATTACCATCTTGTCACTTCACTGTTCAGACATTCTTTAATTTCCGGGAGCATGCCAGCCCCCTTCCTCCTGTCTGCCCTCCCTCCAAAGCACTTTTGCTAAAACTGTAGCCCACAATGTCTCAAGCTGTATTATTCCACAGGGGGTGAAGGGCTGACAGGAAGGATGCCTTTTCCAGTTGGTCCAGACACATTCGCATGTTAGGAACGTTAGAAGATGAGGGTTTTCTCCTGTGCTACCAGGAGTCTCTAACTGTCCTAAGTGAGACAGTCCTAAGTGAGACCTAAGTGAGGTCAGGCCTCCTGACCCTGCAGGCCTAAGGAGTTTAGATGGAACTAGTCCTCAAAGCAGATTCTAGATTTAAAAACAAAATTTAAAAGATAAGAGGGAGGAATCAGGTCCTCTTTTTCAATTATAAAAGACGACTAGTTGAACCCACTTTACTGAGATCAGTAAATCTCACCTCGGAAGTTAATTCAAAATTTCTAGAGTTCTGTTCTAGTTCTGCCAGTAACTGAGTGACTTTGAGTAAAGTCAAATCATATTTTGAGTGCAGTTTTTTGTTTATTTGTTTATTTGTTTGTTTATAAGATTAGGGGTCTTCTGTTTAACTTAGAGCTATAAATACAAACTTATCCTCTTTATTCTATTCTAAAGGCACACTAAAATGAGTACATGGGAAAGGAAACAAAGAAAATAAAGGAAGAGCAGACAAGAGAGGTCCACAAAATTTAGAAGCTGAGATGTGGATCAAGGAATTAATAGAGAAGGTACATCCCAAGTGAGGATTGCACCAGAGAGGGATGAAAGTGAGAACCAGTCATCTCACACTGCAGACCCTCAGAGGACTCATAAACTGAAGACAAATAGCCACAGAAGGTGGGGACAAGGCAGGAGGCTGAAAAGACAGAGGGGAAGGGAAGGGCATTGAAAGTCATCAGCAGGGGGGCACCTGGTGAGCTCAGTCAGTGGGGCATCTGGCTCTTGATCTTGGAGTCATGAGTTTGAGCCCCATGTTGGATATAGAGATTACTTAAAATAAAAACATATTTTAAAAAAAGAATAAAAGGAAAAAAAGCAAGTCATCAGCATAACGTTGAACCTCGGCCCCCTCCTGCCCACCAGCCAGTCTACATACCTACCCCCCTTCTGTCTTCCATTGCAGGTCACTAAGCTTTATTCTGGGGTGGAGTGGGGAATTGAATTAGAGTGTCTCCAAGCCCCAGTGCAGCAGCTAGAGCAGAGGCATCTACTAAAAAGTACAGTGAAATAGATAATTGGAACTCTACCTACTGAACCAGAAGACCACCAGCCCCCTACTCAACTTCAAAACTTCCCAGCTAATCAGAGGGTAGCCAGGCAGAAGGACATTGGTAGATTCTTCTCTAGAGAAATAAAATGGCCCCAGAAAAATGACTGTAGGGGAGGAAAAAAATCCTCTACTCTCTTAGATTCAGTGCCTGGGTTTGTGAAACAAAGTGACAGGAAGACATATCAACAAAACAAAAACAGAATTTATTAATATGTGTATCATGCATATGTGTGGGAGAACTCAGTGATGATCACTCAAAGCAGTGGTCAGAACGTGAGGTTTATGAAGCATCTTAACAAACAACAATACATTTTGGAGAAGTGAGGGGACATAGGAAAACAGGTTTAGGCTTTTAGAGATGGCAGACTATGGGAAGGTAAATAAATGGGGGAAACTAATGGAAGATAAGAATTATTTAATTATCTGTTAGGTAGATTTTTCTTGGTGCCTGTCTGTGGGTTAATAAGAGTCTAGAGTTCTCTCCAGTGATTAAGAGTTCTTCCCTTCCTGATATAGGAAAAAGAGACAGCTTTGCAAATATATGTCCAGATCTTGGGCAAATAGAGGGAGGGTAGAGAGCCTTCCTTTTATCTGCTTCTTCCCAATTGCCTTCAGCCCAAGATAATCCTCATGCCAAAGTGTCATATTTGGGAACGGCCTATTCTGATACCCTATACAACCCAAAAAAATGATCCATAAGTGCTGAGGACTTGGGTTTCCTGAAGAGATGGCCAATCATTCTATATGAACACTATCAAATGGAAAGTTTACATAAACACAGCTTTCAGTTAACTTTTTAGGACCTTGCTCCTAAATATGAAAACATCAAAGCATCCTCAGATATTTGGGGATAGCCTAATATGAAACACTAAGAACCAAACATACAAAGAGAAGAAAGAAACTCAAATGAAAGAGAGGCAATAACCAAAAAGTGAAATATGAATAACAGACCAACATAAACTATAATTAATATCAGAGCAGTAAGAGAAGATATTGGATCCCCAAAACAAGATCAGTGTGTGTAAGAAAGAGAAAAAGGAGAGAAGTAGAAAAAGGAAGGATAAAGGAAGGGAGGGTAAAGAGCAGAGAGGAGAATATACAAGAACAAGAAAAACTCTGACCAAAAAAAAAAAGAAAAAAAATCCCCTGAAATTTTGAAAACTAGAAAGAATGTGTTGGAAGATGAAGTTGAGAAAATCTCTCAGAAAGTAGAAGCAAAAGACAAAGAAAAGGGAAATTGGGATGGGGGTGGGGGAGAAGACTAGAAAAGTAGAGAATTTTTCCCATGACCAAATCTGATTCATAGTTAAAGAAAGAGAAAATAGGGAAAACAACAAATCACTATTAAATAATACAAGAAAATAACAAAAGAGCATAAATTTACAGTGTAAAAGGGCCCACTGAGTGCCCAGCACAATTAATGAAAAGAGATCCCCTTTAGTACACATGACTGTGAAGTTTCTGAAATTAGTTATAAAAGAAAGATTCTCCAAACAGAAACACTGAATTTTGCAGGCAATCAACTAACACCTTCAGAAGTCGTATAGAGTGATTTCTATGACTCTACACCCATTTAAACTATCAGTCAGTTTGTATGGGGAAATAAGATCATTTCAGACCTACAATGTCTTTTTTTTTAGTTCATTTATTTATTTTGAGATACAGAAGAGAGGGCAGAGTCAGGGAAGAGAGAATCTCAAGCAGGATCCCCACCACCAGAGGAGAGCAGAGCCAACACAGGGCTCAAACCCACAAACCATGGGATTGTGACCTGAGCCAAAATCAAGAGTCAATTGTTCAACTGACTGAACCACCCAGGCACCCCTCAGACCTACAATGTCTTTTAAAAGTTATCTTGGGGCTCCTAGGTGGCTCAGTTGGTTAAGCATCCAACTCTTGGTTTTGGCTCAGGTCATGAACTCAGGTTCGTGGAATCAAGCCCCAAGTCAGGCTTTGAGCTGAGCATGGAGCCTACTTGAGATTCTCTCCTCTCACTCTCTCTCTGCCCCTCCCCTATTCCCTCTCTCTCTCTCTCTCACAAAATAATAAATAAACATTTAAAAAAAGATATCCCAATGCACTTTCTCAGGAAGCAATTTTATCAGTCATGAATTATATACTTACAATTGTATAGAACCAATTACTGTCAGATTAAACACATAAAGGTTTCTTTGTCTCTCTAGTGAAAGTAGGTCTAGAGATAGTCAAGCCAGCATGTGACTCCAAGAAATCATCAAGGACATACTATATTTTGTCTTTATGATTGCTATTATTAGTACATTCATCCTCATGGACACTATATAGCTATCAGAGCAGCAGCATCACATCCATATCCCAGGAAGAAGAAAGAAGAGAGCACAGAGGGGGAAAAAGCTAACTCAGAAATCCTACTATTTATGTTTCATTGACCACATCTATCCATAAAAGAGTCTAGGAAATATGGTTTTGTTACTTGCTGAACCTAATAATGTAATTCCATTAGGTGGCAAGAAGAGGATAATGAATATTGGTTAGGCAACTGGAAGTGTAATGAAAGATACACTCCACTAAATGAGGGAGAAAACCAAGAAAAAAGGAGGCATGGTATTTGAGACACAGATAAGCTAACACAGTGGGGGAGCTGATGGAAAGTCCCGTACAGAGAACAGCTAGTCTAGATGGGGGCCTCCAAGAGAGAGGTGTCTACAAGTGATTGCCATGCCTGATGTGTTTAACCAGATACAGAAGTTTTAAAGGGTTTAAAATTCTGTTGGTTAATGTGATAGAAAGCTAAGTAAAGGTGGGGGGGTGGATTATACAAAAAAGGAAATGTAATCATAGCATACATCTTGGTTCATCAGTGGACAATACATTTTCATCATATGGAGAACATTGAATGTTTTTAATCAAAGACTACTATTATATTCATAGGATGTATGAAGTAGGAGCATGAGAGATAGAAGAGCTCTAATTCTTCTTCTTTTTAATTTTTAATGTTTATTTATTTCTGAGAGACAAAGCACAAGTAGGGGAAGGGCAGAGAGAGAGGGAGACACAGACTCTGAAGCAGGCTCCGGGCTCTGAGCTGTCAGCACAGAGCCCAACATGGGGCTCAAACCCATGAACCATGAGATCATGACCTGAGCCAAAGTTGGAAGTTCAACCTACTGAGCCACCCAGGCACCCCAAATTTTTCTTCTTTGTTAAATGTTTATTTATTTTGAGAGAGAGAGAGCACACGAGCAGTGGAGGAGCAGAGAGAGAGGGAGATCAAGGATCCCAAGCAGGCTCTGTGTTGTCAGTGTAGAGCCCTACACAGGGCTCAAACTCGCAAACCATAAGATCATGACCTGAGCAGAAATCAAGAGTTGAACACTTAACCGACTGAGCCACCCAGGCACTTTTTCTTCTTCTTTTATAACAGGAACTCATTAGACATGTTTAAAAGTGATAAATTAAGAAATAGTGTAAGCATACTGTTTTAAAGGTAATTACCAAAAGCAACAGCTAAAAGTTTGGGGAAGGGGACATACAGGGATGACCAACGTTCTTCCTCATAAGCTTTAAGTTACCACTTTAAATTTTAAATATACATGTATACATGGATAAAAATTTTAAATAATTTTTAAACATTTAATGACTAAGGAAAATATTCATAATATACTGCTCCAGAGAAAGTCAGGTTGCAAAAAATATAGCCTCGGGGTGCCTGGGTGGCTCAGTCGGTTAAGCGTCCAACTTCAGCTCAGGTCATGATCTCACAGTTCATGAGTTCCAGCCCCACGTCAGGCTCTGTGCTGACAGCTCAGAGCCTGGAACCTGCTTCAGATTCTGTGTCTTCCTCTCTCTCTGCCCCTCCCCAGCTCGCACTCTGTCTCTCTCTCAAAAATAATAAGTAAACATTTAAAAAATTTAAAAAAAAAAAGTTCCCCAGGGCATTTGAGTCAACCCAGGAGGTGGGAAATGGGAATGGGAAGGAAGGATTAGATGGTGACAGAAGCATGTGCATGAAGTGACTTCAAAGGTCACTGCTGCTGCAGATGGAGAAAATCAGAATGCAAAAACACTATGATATTGGGTGCTTAGAATTTAAATTCAGTTCTACAGGGGCACCTGGGTGGCTCAGTCAGTTAAGCATCCAATTAGGCTCACAGTTTGTGGGTTCAAGCCCTGCATCGGGCTCCATGCTGACAGCTCAGAGTCTGGAGCCTGCTTTAGATTCTGTGTCTCCCTCTCTTTGCCCCTACCCCATTCATACTCTGTCTCTCTTTCTCTCTCTCAAAATAATAAATTTTAAAAATTTTTTAAATAAATTCAGTTCTAGAAATTTAATACACACACATGTGCATTTGCCTATGGAAGTGAGAATTCATGCCATCACAGTAGTACAGCTTCATTGAAGGAATGGCAGAAGTTCCTGCCTTCCATCTGGCTCCAGGTGACAAGTCCAGTGTTAGAGAAGAAAGCTGGAGTGGGGTTTGTTCTAGTAGGGGAACCCCATGGGTATGGTAACCAGGGGAGGAGAGAGAGCTCTACTGGGAGCTTGCCGTTCTGGAAGATAGAGAGGGGGGGAGGGTTGGAGAGAGAGAGCCAGCATGTCTCTCTCTTGGCTAATCTCCATGCCCCACAACAGACAGAGGAAATTATGAGATCTCTCTTTGTGATGTGGTAGGGTCCAGGGGTCCTCACTTGTCTACATGCACTAAATCTCTACTTCTCTGTGCCATCACCCATGTGCAATGGCACAGATGGAGCTGTCATTTGTAAAGACCCCATGGGCAGCAGGGCACCAGTGATCATTCACTCCTGGATCCCCAAATGTTGAGGTTGCGTTTGCTTTGAGCCCAGACCCTTGCTTTCTGCTAACCTCTGAAGGTTTGGGGGGAGAAGGGTCAGAATGCAGTTCCTAGTTTTTTTTTTTTTGTTTTTCTTTTTCTTTTTTTTAATTTTTATCTTACAGAGAGTGAGAGCACAAAAAGGGGAAAAGGGAAAAGGAGAAGGGCAGAGGAGAAGGGCAGAGGGAGAAAGAGAGAAAATCCCAAGCAGGTCCCAAGCTCAGCATGGAGCCCAATGTGGGGCTCAATCCCATGACCCTGGCATCATGACCTGAACTAAAACCAAGAGTCAGACGCTCAACTGACTGAGCCTCCCAGGTGCCCCTATTTTTTCTATCCAAATTTCTCTTCCTCTCCCCAGTCTCTAGCCCATTTCCTCTAGTCCTCAGTGCATATCTAGTACCAATCCCTTGCTGTGTCTGTCCATGCTGGTGAGTAAATCCATACTGTACCACATCAGAGGAAGGGGCTTTTGCTTTTTAACTTAAAAGCTAAAAAATAAAGTGTCTTTGCCCTGAGGTAAACCGTTCCTGGTGTCAATGTTCACCAGCCAAAGACCACCAGGAACACATTTGTTTAACATTTGTAGTTAAACAAGTTGAGTTTATTGCTGGTTGCAGGAGTAGAGGAAGCCACACTTTGGAGAACTGTGGTACATCTCATTAAAAGGGGGTTATTAAAGGGGCGCCTGGGTGGCGCAGTCGGTTAAGCGTCCGACTTCAGCCAGGTCACGATCTCGCGGTCCGTGAGTTCGAGCCCCGCGTCAGGCTCTGGGCTGATGGCTCGGAGCCTGGAGCCTGTTTCAGATTCTGTGTCTCCCTCTCTCTCTGCCCCTCCCCCGTTCATGCTCTGTCTCTCTCTGTCCCAAAAATAAATAAACGTTGAAAACAAAATAAATAAATAAATAAAATAAAAGGGGGTTATTAAGAACTTGCTATAGGATTTTGGCTTATATTAGGTGATTTGGGGGAGGATTGAAGAAAGCAGACTTTTGCTCTGAACTGGCTACTGCAGAAAGCAGGGGTAAGATAATTCTATCTTTGGGTATCTTAATAAATCTTTTCTGGAAGGAGAGAAGACTAGATCGAGGCTAAAATCATACTTGGTTAAGAACAACAGTCTTTCACATTAGCCAGAAGAGGAAATGGTTCCTATTTTGTGGTTTAGGCAACACAATCATATTTTGTGGGGAGTCAATCATGGTTATAAAATGGGCTTGTTTTTGTCTTGCTCCATCACAACCACAGAGTGGCCTCGCCTAATGTTGAAGTTCTGTAATATTGATCATGTTCAGCAAGAGAACACCAAGGCTTAATCAGTAGTGCCAGGCAGGCTTCCAGATACCAGGGGCTGCTCTTCTCTTCCACACTGGTTAGCTGAAAAGGTTTGCATCTGTACCATGTCAAGCAGGAAATGGCACATTAATTATGAATTTTTTTAATGTTTATTCATTTTTGAGAGACAGAGCATGAGAGGGGGAGGGGCAGAGACAGAGGGAGACGCAGAATCTGAAGCAGGGTCCAGGCTCTGAGATGGCAGCATAGAGCCCAATGTGGGACTCAAATCCGCGAACCATCGTATCATGACCTGAGCTGAAGTCAGATACATAACCGACTGAGCCACCCAGTGGTCCCATCAGTTATGAACTTGAAGGGGCCTGCCACACTGGGCCTAAACCTGATGATGCAGTTTGTCCCTAATTTGGTCCCATGTGTCTGATCTCAACTGGTCAAAACTCAGAGAAGTTTTGTGAAGGTTGTGAAGGTTTGTGATTCACAGTCCTAGCACCCAATGTATAGAGAAAACCTTGTGAGCAAATACAAGGCCCAGCATCTGAATTACCAAGCCCCATGCTGGGGCCACATCAGCCAGCTGGAGTGCACACGAACCTTTGATCCCTGTTGGAACAGCGGCTGGACATGGTTCTGGGTCTGCGGCCTCAGCTGAGCAGGTATATCCCTGGGAGGGAGTCTCTTTATTCCAGGGAATCCTCACCTCCAAAAAAGGTGAAGCTTTAACATACAGACTTTTTAGTGACAGGTGTATGGAATAATTTTTGCAACGAGGGCACGTTTTCTTTCCTCTAAATGTGTCTTAGCCAGAACTACTGTAAACAGTAAAGAGTACTTAAGTTCCCCATGGGCCACTGAACATTAACATGTGAACTTGATCTTTAAACCCTTAGTGCAAAGCATCATAAGAGGCACCACCAACTGCCCCAAATTATGTCCTCCTATTTCAGGTCTTGCAGTTCTAGAAAAAGTATACAAGAAGTGGCAGATTTTTATGAATGAACAAATACAGAGGAACTGAGAGGCTAGCACAAGAGGGGTGGAGTGGTTTATCACAGAGGAAATAAGTCATCTTCTTAGAATGAAAATCAGAAAAAAAAAGTCCATGAAATTTATTTCAAACCCAGTCTTAGAAAGGAATTAGAAAGACTTTAGCAGGAACATGCTGTCTCTACAAATTAGATTTACTCAGTAACTCAAGGGAGAATCAGATCAGTTTAAGAAACAAGTTTTAGTCCTTCAATCAGAACACTGGCTGTGGGAAAGGAAAAGAAAAAATACATATAAAATAAAAAGACATACTGACTAACCTGCAGGGAGAAAAGACTTGCCTTAGGAGAAAAGTTGGAGACCACAAAGGCCAGAGATCTCAAAACAGACTTGAAAGTAAAAAAGGCTATACTCAGACCTAACTTCTCAAAAAGCTGCAATCAGGGATGGTTTGGTTATTGCTAGATCAGAGAGGGTGATGGAATAAGGGTGACCCCACAGAGGAAAATGGGGAGACCACAGAGAGCAAGGGAATAATGACCTGGGGACACCATGGTTCGGGAAACTCTTCAGGGCCACCCTCTCTAAGCCTCAGGTGGCAAATTGATATGAACAATGGGCAAACTACCCTTAGGTGATTGGAACACTCACAGGAGACTTACAGGACGTGTGCACTGACTTGAGAGGGGAAGACCAGGAAAATCAGTATGAAATACTTCAGGAATTAGTAAATGAAGGTCAAGACCTGAATATAGACATAGCTTGCATCATGAGAGATAAATGCCTGAGATATGCAGGGGAGTAGGTGTACGGAAGAAAAGACGATGGGGTAATGTACAGCCTGGCAGGATACTCGCAGGTCGAGTCCTGGACTGAGTTACAGGCTGGGTGTATTGTGGAATTAATAGCCTGAACCTAGGGAGGGAAGGTAGCAGGATTTCTTTAAACAATGGAGAATTCCATGAGGCCCGTATGAGTCAGAAACTGAGCCAGCTTGAAAGGGAAGAAGTCCTTGTTGGCAGGAAAAAAAAAAAAAAAACTTGAGCTCGTGTATATGTGTTTCTTCAATATGATGAGTTTGGGGCTGGTGCCATAATAATCTTGTTAATCCTACTGACTGCATAAGATTACATCAACTTTGAAGAGAATAGGACATTCTAGCATGTGCCCAGAGTGTCAGCACTGCAGAGTAAGCCAGGCTTTGCAGAAGGAGGTCTTTCTTACTGCAGAGAGAGCAAACAGGAAAGCAGGAATTGGGCATTAATCTTTTAACTGCAATTAGCAAGCCAAAAATTTTAGTTTTGAGTCTTTGAGGACTTTAAAAATGAGAGTGCATATTCAAATTTGAGGCACTGGAACACTGCAGGCACTGTGTTATTTGAGCTAAGTTTAGGCAGGCTGGCTTTTAAGTTTACTTAATCATCTCTGGCGAGCTGTATTGAGCTGCATGCCTGGACCTAAGTGGATTTAGGATATAGAAAAGGGAATGAATTTTTGGCCTAGGGTACACTATAGCCTTGGAGCTGCTTTAAGTCAAATCCTGTCCTGACCCATGTCAGAGGGCATTAAGCACTGGCACCTGATTTGGCAATTAGTGGATGAAGGGGGCAGACCCCCCTCATCCCCAGCCAAATTTAGTCCATGTTCTTCTTTTGGACTGTCAAATCAACTAAGAATAGTTTCTTACAGTTTTAAAGGGTTGGGAGAAAAACAAATAAATAAGAATATGCAACATAGACTATGTGTGACCTCAAAAGCTTAAAATAGTACTATTTGGTGTTTACAGAAAAAATAAATTGGCTGACCTGAGAGAAAATACTTCCTTCTCTCCACATTCCTACCTCAGCCCACCAACCCTGCCCATCTCTTTGAAAAGTGTTGGGTGAGAGCTTCCACTTTTTTCCCATTCCTCCTCCTGAGAAATGAATGGCTAATGAGTGGTGAGGAACACCATAAGTTGGGCTCTGTCCCACATAATGAGAGCTGGCATTACTTTGCTCAGAAGGAAAGTCAGCTCTTTCCCTCCCACTGGTTGCATATAAGAATATGCAACATAGACTATGTGTGACCTCAAAAGCTTAAAATAGTACTATTTGGTGTTTACAGAAAAAATAAATTGGCTGACCTGAGAGAAAATACTTCCTTCTCTCCACATTCCTACCTCAGCCCACCAACCCTGCCCATCTCTTTGAAAAGGGTTGGGTGAGAGCTTCCACTTTTTTCCCATTCCTCCTCCTGAGAAATGAATGGCTAATGAGTGGTGAGGAACACCATAAGTTGGGCTCTGTCCCACATAATGAGAGCTGGCATTACTTTGCTCAGAAGGAAAGTCAGCTCTTTCCCTCCCACTGGCTGTGCCTGGTGAGTGGGTTTATGAGACCATGTGCTAGACAAAGGTCTACTTTACCAAGTCAGCTCTGCCACTAGCAAGTCCCTCTGTTCAGACTTCTGGGAGGTAAAAGTAGAGAACCACACTTGGGCCTTAGGTCCAAGCTACATTCTCCATGCAAGTCTTACCCAGAAGCCTAAGAAGGGTGCTGTGCACACTCCTGGTCCATCAATAAAGGCAATTTCAGGATTCTTAGCAGGTGACTCATGGCTGCCTTCACATGACTAGAACTTGACTGAGAAGGCAGGCTCCATCCCCCAATGGTTTTATTCATATGTGCATGGGTCCTTGAAGCCCTTATATAAATTAGAAGGAAAACTGAGGAAACTCCTTTAAAGAGGCTTTATCTTTCTCTTAGAGATTCACATCTTGCTGTAAAGAACACTGAAATTATGCAATTAAGTTTCTAGAAGCAGACATACTCAGACTCCAGCTTAGTCATTTGTTATCTCTACTAACCTTTGGCAAATTCCTTTAACTTCTGACTCAGTTCCCTCATCCATTAAGTGGGGGTTAATAATACTACTATAATAGCATGCTTTTGAATACAATTTATAGAAAGCTCAACTCAAAACTGAATAAACCATAAAATAATTCATTGTCTCACATATCTCATAGTTGAGAGGTTAGGCAGAATTCAGGGTTGGTTGATTCAGCAGTGCCATCAAGGACCTCCATTCATTTTTCTGCTCCACTCTCACCAGCATCAGCTTCCCCCTACAGCACTAGGAAAGTAGGCTGTCCTACCTTCATTTTGAGGGCTTTGGCTTTTCAGGGATAGGAATAGGGCTCTGAGTGGAAGAAGGGGTGAACTGTAGCAGTCTCTGTCAGCTCCTTGTCTACGTCCTCTCACCCTGACTATGTCAGGGCATAGTGACTTGACTTCCAACTGCCAGCACATGCATTTCTTCACCTGAAAGCTTTGTCTAGCTTCCAGAGCTGGCATCAGGACAGAAAAGCCAAAGTATAAAACATCCATCTACCTACCTCCCTCAAGAAGGACAACAGGGCAGCATTCTACTCTAGCCCCTGCAAGTTTCCCTAGGCAGTCACCCACTTGCACTTGTTTGGGTTGCCTTCCTCTCTCTTTCTTACTTCTCTATTCTGTTTGCTGGCAATTCCTGTGCTTTCAAACTCCTGTATCTGGGTTTGATTTTCCAGAAGCCTATCTAAGACAGACACCTTCAGAGCTGCTGGGAAAACAACTCATTACTTTAAAAACTTGCACAGATAGGGGCACTTGTACCCCAATGTTTATAGCAGCACTCTCAACAATAGCCAAATTATGGAAAGAGCTTAAATGTCCATCAACTGATGAATGGATAAAGAAATTGTGGTTTATATACACAATGGAGTACTACGTGGCAATGAGAAAGAATGAAATATGGCCCTTTGTAGCAACATGGATGGAACTGGAGAGTGTTATGCTAAGTGAAATAAGCCATACAAAGAAAGACAGATACCATATGGTTTCACTCTTATGTGGATCCTGAGAAACTTAACAGAAACCCAGGGGGGAGGGGAAGGAAAAAAAAAAAAAAGAGGTTAGAGTGGAAGAGAGCCAAAGAATAAGAGACTCTTAAAAACTGAGAACAAACTGAGGGTTGATGGGGGGTGGGAGGGAGGGGAGGGTGGGTGATGGGTATTGAGGAGGGCACCTTTGGAATGAGCACTGGTGTTGTATGGAAACCAATTTGACAATAAACTTCATATATTGAAAAAAAAAGAAAGAAACCAATTTGACAATAAATTTCATATATTGGAAATAAATAAATAAATAAATAAATAAATAAATATTTGCAAAGAAGGAGAAAGAAACAAGCATTTATCCTGCCTATCCTATATAGAATGAAATAACAAATATTGGACAAGGAAACTTTTTTTTTTAAATAGAAGACCTCCAACAAATAAATGAAGAAGAAATGATTGAATTAAATATCATCATTTGAAAACTACTAAAGAATTATTGCATGATAATAGGCAATGATCATCAATGACTTCTAGCCTCAAAACAGAGACAACTGGATATCCTGATATACCTCCTATTGGAAGCACACAACATTACCTGTGATGTAGTTTTGTTTCCCAAAACTCGTGCTGAATCTGATCAAGACTCTAGACGTAACTACCAGTTTACAGGAAATGCAAGTAATAAGGAACATATTAAACCCTACTCCAGGGAGGCAATCAGCAAATTCCAAATTATGACAATACTATGCAACTAAAGGACATCTTAATCAGCTGTGATAATGAACTTTTTTTTTTTTTTTTGGATTATCCATGAGGGAGAAGGAGGGAAGCAGTGGGAAGAAAAGCAGAGGGGAGGAGAACAGAGGGAGGAGATGGGATCTTTGTCCTATTTTCAAGGACTTGTCCTTGAAAGAAAAGACTGTTTATTCAATAAGATTTACCTACTAATTGACTAGTTGTCATAGCACGACTGCTTCTTTGCATCAGAGAGTAAAAAAAAGAGATGAGAAGTGTAAGGGGAGTTGGAAAAGGCTTTGAAAGTGAGAATGCAAACTTAATGAGCATTTGGTACTCTATCTTTTTTTATTCTTTTAACGTTTATTCATTTTTGAGAGACAGAGCATGAGCAGAAGAGGGGCAGAGAGAGGAAGACACAGAATCCAAAGCAGGCTCCAGACTCTGAGCTGTCAGCACAGAGCCTGAGGCAGGGCTCAAGCCCACAAACTGTGAGATCATGACCTAAGCCGAAGTCAGATGCTTAACTGACTGAGCCACCCAAGCGCCCCTGGTACTCTATTTTTTAAAGTGTATTTAAATCTAACCTAGAAACCCTGGAGTTTATGAGATCTTGGGGAGAAAGAAGGTGTTTCTAAGCCATTTATTATTAAAACATTCCTGTCTTTGCCCTCTCCTCTGCTTTTCTTATTTCCTTCTTACAAAGAAAAGACAATTTCTCCTTTTCCTGTAAACTGAACATCCATTCATCTCTGAGAAAATGGCACCTGTGCCCCCAATGAACCTCATGAAGTTGAAACTCAAGGACCTCGTCGACATCAGAGAGAACTTGAATGTAAAAGGTTTTACTGTGCTTGTTTGAAGGGCAGCTTTTCTGAATTTCAGGCTTGTTTTTGAAGGCAAAAAAGAAGACTATATTAGTTAGCATAAATACTTGCTTCAGCATTTCCCCCATTTATTCTACCTGAGCAGGTGCACAGTCCTTTAATCATAACTGTCAAGAAAGGAAGGCTTGCAATTTCCATCACTTAAAAAGACAGAAAGATGAAATAGAGGGGAGTCAAGAAGAGGGAGAGAGAGTGTGAAAATAGACACATTTACTGAAAGACAGGGATTGGGGGAGAGAGTGGGGTGGCAGACAGAGAAAAGGAGGAAAAGAATGAGCACATGGTTTTACATTTTTCTCTGTTATTAGTTCATGAATAACAGATAATTCTTGTTGAGTCAAGAAAGAATGGTTTCAAAAGTTTCATCTTACATATAGGGTGGGAAGCTAGCGACCTTTCAGAATGTTCAAAAAATAAAAGAAGAATATTCAAAATAAAGAATTCAATTACTCGTTGTTTACGTTCATCCCTCCTCACCTTGTGAGGAAGGTAGATATTAGAAAAGACTCTTTTTTCTTTTTTCTTTCTTTTTCTTTTTTTTTTTTTTTTTTTGGCTGAGGACATAGAGGGATACATTTTAGAGAAGCCCAGGGAGGAATAAGTTGCATTGCTGAGAAAAGAGAAAGATCTAGAGAGAAAGATCCAGAAAGAGCTACCTGGAGGAGCACAGATGTGAAGAAGGCATGGGGGAAGAAGCATGATGGGAAGGTATACACACTTACATATACACATATACATATGTAACCAATTATAAATGTATATATATGTATATATTCACATACACATATACATACAGAGAGAGAGAGAAACTGAAACTTCAAGGCATATCTGGTTGAGAGTAATGTCAAAGACACATGCTTTTGGTTTGTGGAGGTAAACTGTAAAAAACCCAAAGAGAGGGACCATAAAGACCTATAACTTAACCTCCAGCTAAGAAGATGTGCCAAAACTTTTTTTTGTCTCATGATGTATAGACTAGCATATATTTTATCAGAATGAGGGAGGCAAGGAGCCATCCAGAGAGAAATCTGATCTCTTAGTAAGAAAGTAATTGTAATTCTCTACTAAAGCTCACCCAAACCCCTGAGGCAGCCGAACAACCACTGGTTGGGTTGTCATGAGTTGTAAGCTTATATTACCAGGTATCAACATCAAAATTACAAAATCACAGTTTAGCCAATGAGTCACCTAACTCGTGAGTGAGTTAGGCAGCTGCCACTATGCATTCAGCTCCAATCTAAATGCACTTCCTGTAGTTTGATAGAGAGGGGTTTCTACTTGACTCACCAAACACTTGAGCAATCAGAACTATATTAACTATCTGATACTCTGAGACATCTTGATTTGAAAAATCAATGTACAGAAAAACAGTTCTTAATGCCATTTATAACAGAAAGGCATTGATTGCATCATTATTTACATGGCTGTCAGGAGAAGTAAACTTTATTATGGCCCAACTGCATGATTCAACATGTCAAAGCCTTACCTGATGGCTGGTATGCCTACTAAAATGTCCTTACTACTCTTTGCTGTAATTTATAGTACTAAATCAAAAGGAATTGAGGGTATTTTTTAAGTCCTAATGACTGATGCCAAATCAAAGGATCTACTTGGAAATACAGTCGTAAATGTTTCTCCCACCATTAAGAGGGAATCATGCTACAAATAACTGAACTCAGAGAAAGCAAATATAACAAATCACTACCATAGTAAAATATATCAGAAACAAACAAAATCCAGTAGAAAATTCTCTCTGAAGGACATAGAACTAACATTGTATATATGTATGTATGTGTGTATTTTACTTGTATCTGATCTACTTCCAAAACTACATCAAGGAGTTATAATAAGAATCATACATACAAAAAAAAACATTGTGTAGAATAAGATAATATATTAAATATATAAGGTATCACTAAACAACACTGTTGAGCATTACATATGGTACTCGCAGCAAAGGCAAAGGAGAATAAGATGGCTTACAAATGACTCATTCCTAACCCAAAAAAAGCATTAAATAAGTACATAAATAAATCTTACATAAATAAGTTCCTCAGAGAGGAAAACATTTTCCTGTATAAAACTCTAAAAGATATTTACCTTCTATGTCCTCATACAAAGTCCATCAAACAATATCTTCAACATCCTTTTTATTGGATCCAATGTCTGGGGGACTTTATAGGAATTATTCACTTCTACTTGGGCACAAAGCAGATTATTGAAATATTTATAACCCCCAAACTTCAGTTTGGAAATTATGTTCATCATCCTTTTTGCAACAATGTGAAATGCTCTCAGCTTTCAAACTGAACTGATTTCAGTCCTATCACCCAGATTTTCCTATCTCTTCATAGAAGGATCTCAGTAAGTAGTTACATGTTCACAAACTGGAGAGTAGGGTAATTGGAAAAAAACCAGCAGCAACATCAGGAATCTAGGTATTGAAAACACTAAAGTCCATTCCTGTAAAGTAAAAAAATGAGCTAAACCTACTTAAAGCAGTTTCCTAAAATCGTAGAAAATCAGTACTCCCCAAAGAGTCAAATAACAGCATTAGAACTGACTTTTTTGGGGAGGAGGAGGGAAAGGAAAGCAAGTGTTCGTTATCTTTTGTCACAGAGGTTCATTTGATAGAGCATGAATGCCTTTCATCTTTACCATTTCTCTATTTAGACACTGTTTAATTAGGTTAATAGAAACATTTAAGGTTTTGATAGTCTTTTAATTCACCTGCACAAACAGGGATAGTTGGAATTCAATTTTGGAAAAAATTATACAGCCATTTGAAAATGCTTTCCCTTTTATTCTCCCTGAACACATTTTTGGCATCTTATTAACATTTTCCAAATTGAATGAATCTGTCTCTTTGTGTTAGCAGATAACTTAAGAATAGGGAGAGGCCAACAGTCATTAGCAATTTATCGTCCTTACTGATAAATTGGGACCTGGGCTGCCTAGAACATTAAGTTATAAGGGCAGCAGAGACATTGAAGAGTCAGTGATGCAGACCGAATGATGTCACGGCACACTCTGACACGTGCCGGTGTACATCAGCTGGTTGAGGACGTTCCTTCCACTCATTCAGCTCTACAGAAGTTGATAATCACATTTTTCCCAGACAGCTTTGCTTAGTCAACATGTCTGTCTCAACATGGCTGTAGTCTTAAGTCATCTGAACAAAACAAGGACAGAAAAACAGCTATGAATCCAAAAAAGCAAAGAAATGAGAATAAGCACTTTCTCATACACGTAAAATACATTCACACTCACGAGAGCAAAACTTGTCACATATATATAGGAATATCCTGGACATTTATTTATTAGTAAGAGCCTTACCATGACCTTATCTTTCCAGCCTCATCTTATATCTGCACCTTTCCCACTGGTCACTGTACTCCAACCACCTGGCCTTCCTTCTGCACCTCCAACATGCCACTTCACCATCTGCTGAGGGCCTTTGCACTCACTGTTCCTGTGCATGGGACATTATCCATGCATGTCTCCACATGGGGACTCCTTCTTATCATTCCAGTCTCAGATCAAATGTCCACTTTTTAGAAAATTAGTGGCACTCACAATTATATGAGATTATCTCATGTTTGTTTACTTTTAAAATATTACTTATGTGTTTTCAGTTGCACACAATTGATTAATCATGGTATGATTTTGACATGCCCTCATTATTGGTCCGTATATGACCCAATTTATTTAACTGGGTTTTTTAGTAGTGTGATACTGTTCACAACTTGAAAATAACTTAACATCTACAGTTGGTTCTCTTTATTTGTGGTAATTACATTATATAAAGTCACATCAAGCACCAAAATTAGCAAACACTGAAGCACTGCTCCAAGAAGAAATATAGGATTATATTACTGCAAGCCTCTGGTAACATTTTGATCAGCCAACTCATAACCTTGTTTTATGGGTGTTCCTATTAAAGACTTCTTATTTAAGATATATTGTTGATTCATAACATTGAACCAATGGCCAATAGCACTATAACTCATGCCCGAACAAAACTGAACAAAACACACGTATTTCTTCTCCATAAGGCATATTCAGCCTCCTTGAGCTTAGGAACACTAGCTACATTTCAGATACTTGGGACTTATTTTGAACAATTAAATCGCCAAAAAAGCACAAAAATGCAAAAACATGACACTAAAGAAACCATGAAAAGGACACTTGCTTACCATATCAGAGCTGAAACAACAAGGCAGAGCATTGCCTTGTTCAACTTGAGCTGGCAACATATATGTGTGTTGAGCAGCTCAAATTTCTTACCCACTCTGAGCATGTTTGCAAATGACCAAAGAAGCACTTTGAGTATTGATTTTGTGGATACAAATAAATTTAGTAAGTGGACAAATTTGCAAATATGAAATCTGAAAATGAAATAACCCAACTGTAATTACACAGTCTTCCCTACCAACCAATCTTCTCTCCTCCAAGGTAATCAAACATCTAAATCTTAGAAAGTCTTAGTTTCCCTTACATTATGTGTGTTACACTTATATGAATTCATCACAAAGGGTATTTTTACTTTTAGTTGCTAAGTGTGTCCATCCACAAGCATCTCTACTTCCTGAATTGGGACTCCTGGAGTCCTGACTCCTAGAATTTAAACTCTCTCTTTATAGGACTAGTACCTTTACCAGATATGTTAATTTCCTAAGGCTCCTATAACAAGTACCAGAAACTAGTGGCTTAAATAACAGAAATGTGTTGTCTCACAGTTCAGAGGCTAGAAGTCCAAACTCCAGTGTTCTTCTGAGGGTTGTAAGGGAAGGATCTGTTCCAGGCCTCTCTCCTGGAGGTAAAATGGCTATCTTCTTGTGTCTTCACATGGTCTTTCCTCTGTGGGTCTAGCTGCAAATTCTCCTTTCTATAAACACACTAGTCATATGGATTAGGCCTACCCTAAAGACTTTATCTTAACTGCCTCTGTAAAGACCATTTCCAAATAAGAGATACTTAGGACTGCAACATATGAATTTTAGGGGGACAAAATCCAACCCATAACATCAAATCCTAGTCACCTTGAGGACAAGAATGTGTCCCGTTTGTTGTTGTAGCCTTGATGCAGGCCTTAAATTTTCAGAATGTGAAAGTTATACACAATCGTGTTATAAGTGGGAAAGTTTAATTATAACAATCTGGAACAAAATTTAGAATTCACAGAAGTTTAACAAGTATCTTAATTAAAATATCTAACTTCCCAAAGCAATTTTCTCATACATTACCATATCAGGTCTGCAAATCTTTCATTCATTCATCAAATAATTATCACATGCCTATTATTTACCAGAGGCTAGAAGCCCAAAATCTTCAGGAAGTTACAGTCAGGGTAGGAGGCAAACCAGTCAAGAGACAATGTCAGGCCTGACAGGCCTATGCATAGCCAATGCCAGACCTGTGGCATAGCCAAGACAGCTGTCATTACCCTATAAAGAGAAATTAAGGCACCTACATTATATGTTATTTGATGGTGCTCATGGGATTCCTGTGCCATTCATCCTTTCTACAAATAAGGAAACCATCTAAGAGCAAAAAATACTGATTTCCTAATTACAATATGTATATTATGTTACAGGAGTAAAACTCAGCTCTTACCTCTGTGATTAATTCTCTTCATGCCATGTGACTGGGCCAGTTAAAAAGGGAGAAGAGGGGCACGTGTGTGGCTCAGTTAAGTGTCTGACTCTTGATTTTGGCTCAGGTCATTTCTCATGGTTGTGGGGATCGAGACCTGCCTGGGGCTCCATGCTGAGCCTGGAGCCTGCTTAAGATCTCTCTCTCCTCAGTCCCTCCCCCACTCATGGGCCTGGGTTTGCGTGCTCTCTCTATCTCAAAAAAAAAGGGAGAAGAGTCTCCTCCTGCTATCCACAGCAGCGCAGGTCCTGTTACTTCCTGAAGGTTATACCAGTAGTTCCATAAAATACCTCATCTATCTAGAAGAGAAATGTCTTTCAGGAGCAATGGAAAATCATGGTGCAATAACTTTCCTGTAAGTCTTTATCCGGCAACCTATCTAGTACACTACCAAGAAGCAGTTTTCTTTAAATGCTGTTATGCGGGCACCTGGTGGTTCAGTCAACTAAGCTTCTGACTCTTGGTTTCAGCTCAGGTCATGATCTCACAGTTTTGTGAGTTTGAGCCCTGCATTGGGCTCTCACAGGCAGCACGGAGCCTGCTTGGGGTTCTCTCTCTCCCTCTCTCTCTGCCTCTTCCCCACTCATGCTATCTCTGTCTCTCTCAAAATAAATAAATTTAAAAAATAAAATAAAATAAAAGTTGTCATGGATGTCAAAAAGTCAATGAACTGTTTCATACTACTTTCTGACCTAACTTAGTTCATAGTCCCACAAATCCCCCTCAAAACCAATCCATTCATTTCCCACACCACTCTAGCAAACTTTATGTAACATTTATAAACTGTAACTTCACCCCATCTTAGAGGGGTTCAGAGAAAGTTTTCTGAAAGAAATGGGTAATTTCAATATGGATTTTGTTTACTCCGAGTTTGTTTTGTACTCGGAGAGAATGCATTGTCCTGAGCGATACTTCTGGAATTCCCCATTCCCATCTTATCAGCTTCTCTTCCATACCAGAAATGCCTTCATGACTGTCTTCAAAACTTGCATTAAAAAAAATAAAATAAACAAAACGCCACTCCTTTACCCCAGTTCATAGTTATGAAGGACACCAAGAGATGAAAAATTAAAGACATGCCTTTCAAATCCAAAAATATTTGTAGAGTATCCACTATGCTGATCCTCTGGGGATCACGAAAAAGAAATGAATCCTAGACTCTGCCCTCAAGGTTCTGTCATCTGGTAAAAGATAAAAGGCATGTGCACAAACAAGCATAGTGCATGAAAGAAATATTCAAAAGTGAGGCACAGGGTGTCATGCCTAAATTAAAGAAAATCTGAGTCTTCTAAAAAACCTCTATCTCAGCAGTTTGAGAAAATTGCTTGTCACCAAATGATAAAAACAACAAAATTTCCATGGTTTCCAATTAATGCAAGGGATTCCATTCACCAATGTACTCTTCAAATAAGGGACTTGTCTAACCAAATTGTGAAGCATAACCATTATTACCAATTCCTGACAATTGTTCATTTAAACAAATGTCAGCAGCTAAGGTGGCTGCATCCCCCAGCTTTAAACACCACTGTGTGTAATGTTGTAATTAGAGACAATGAATGGGATCCTTAAAAACAATGGAAGCCTCTCCTCAGCTTCTGGTACAAAAGAACAATGAAAGCCAGGAAGAGGTAAAGTGGGAATGAGGTGGGCAGTAACAAATTGTTAATAGGGCTGATGATTTCCCGACACAAAGCTGCAATGATGTGACCAAACTGTGGAAAACATTGAACAAACTGAGGATTGATGGATGGGTGGGTGTGGGGGGAGAGGGGAAAATGGGTGATGGGCATTGAGGGGGGCACTTGTTGGGATGAGCGCTGGGTGTTGTACGTAAGACATGAATCACGGGAATCTACCCCCAAAACCAAGAGCACGCTGTATACACTGTATGTTAGCCAATTTGACAATAAATTATATTAAATAAATAAATAAATGAAAATAAAAATAAAAAATACACATAGCTGGTGATCCCTCTGTATCTGACATGGAATATGTTGTAGGCATGAGTCAGAAATAAGTCGCTGCATAACAAACCACCCCAAAGTTAATGTCTTAAAAGAATTTATTATTGTATTTCATGGCTCTTGGGGTTGGTGGGGCTTGGCTAGGCTCTTCTTGCTTGGGGTCTTTTGGTTTTTACAGTCAGATAGCAGCTGGGCTGGAGTCCTCCGCATACTTGCCTAGGCTGGAACTTGAAGGTAGTCACTCCTAAGGCTAGCTGTTCTTGTGAGCTGCTGGCTGGGAGTTCATCTGAGATGGGGGACTGGGGCACTTTCACTATATCTCCATGTGGTTTAGGCTTCCTCACAGCATGGTGTCCCAGAGTAGTTGGACTTCTTAGATGGTAGCTCAGGGCTCCAAGATGACAAGGCACAATCTGCCAGTCCTCTTAAAGGCTGGACCTGGACTGTCATAGCACCACTTTTACCACAATCCATTAAGTGAGCATGCCACTAAGGCCAGTCCAGATTCAAAGGGAGGCGATTGGACTTCCCTTCTCAATGTGAGGAGAAGCAGAGAATTTGTGGCCATTTTTAATCCACCACAGGAGGCCATCTCTGAAGAGATGATACTTACACTGAAATCTTAACCATGAGTAATAGCCAGCAGTGAGAATAATAGTTAAGAGCATTTTAGGCAGAAGGCCTCTCCATATTTCTGAGCATATATCCAGTCCGTGCATCATTCAGATACTACCTGTATCAACCACATTTAACTTGCCCGTTACCCCAGTGAGAGACATCTAGGTTACCTATCACTTCTTGCCACTTTAAACAATGCTGCAATGACCATCTTCCTCCTCTAATGGATTTGTGTGAGATTTTCTCTAGGATGTTATCTAATCAAAAACAGCACTGCTGGGTCATAGAAGATACATGTACTTAACTTGGCTGATGTTTGCCAGATTGCATTGAAAAATAGCTCTACTGGTTTGTACAGCCACCAGCAGTGTACAAGGGTTCCTACAGTTCCACACTCCTATCTATGATTAACGTTATCCAACTTTCTAGTTATTGCTAACCTGATACAAGTAACGCAGTACCTCACTGCACTTCATTTTCACTTCCCTAAATACTAATAAGTTTTAGCATCTTCTTATAAGCATTTCAGCCATGTGTAGTACATCTTCTATGATTGTGTGTTTATAAACTGTCCATTTTTCCATTTTCCATTACTGTTTTTTCTTGTTAATTCACTAAATTGTTTTTTCAGATACTAGTTTCTTGTCAGTTTTAGACATTGCAATTATCTTCTCCAAGTCTGACATTTGTTAACATGGTCCACTGTGTCTTCCTTAGAACAGAAATCCTTATTTTTTAACAGAACCAAATCTCTGGAGATTTTGTCTTATGGATCACCTTCTGGGGTTTAAGAAGTCCTTCTTTAATTCCCAGGTTATAAAAATATAAACTGTATTATCTTCACACTTTTACTTTTATAAGAAGTTAGAAAAATATGGAGTCCAAATACACAGTATTAGGAGAGATCCAGTTTTATTTTTTCCATATAGTAAGTCAAGTTTCCTAACATGATTTATTAAATGATCCATACTCTCCCTATTGATATTGTTGCCTATAATTCTCTTTTATTACTGTCTATTCTCGTTCTGTCTATAGTTATTTTTCCTTATACATTCTGCATCTCACCTTCAATTACTTTCTGATTTCTTTGATCAAAGTTGCTGTATCCATTTACTTACTAATTCTTTCAAATAAAGAGCTTTTGATTATGTTGATCTTCTCTATTTTTATTTTTGTTGTTGTTGTTGTCTGTTTTGTTTTTGTTTTTGTTTTTCCCCTTGTTTTATTCTTGATTTTTTGGTTTCACTTTTAAAAAAATTCTTGAATTGAATTATAAGATTATATTTTCTTCCTGGTAAAATATTTAGACCTATAGATTTCTCTATCAGTACTTGTTTAGCCATGTTCTACAAAGGCTAGTGTATAGCATTTCAATTGTATTTCAGTTCTAACTATTCTTTAATTTTTCTTAAAACTCATTTTTAACCCAAAGTTTATTTGGTCATAGGTTCGTTAGTTTACAGATAAAGGAAATATTTTTAGTCATGTATATGTTACTAGTTTCTATTCCTATTTTAAACAAACATAGACTGCATAAAATTCTTTGTGCTTTAATTAGGCCTAGTATACTTTCAACATTTCAAAGCCTTTTTTGTGAAATTTCTAATTTTTTTGTTGGTACTCTTTCTTCTAATTTCTGAGTATTTTTTAAAGGTTTATTTATTTTTCAGAGACAGAAAGAAGGGGTTCGGCAGAGAGAGGAGGACAGAGGATCCAAAGGGGGCTCCATGCCGATAGTAGAGAGCCCCATGTGGGTTTTGAATTCAGGAACCATGAGATCATTACCTGAGTGGAAGTCGGATGCTTAACTGACTGAGCCACCCAGGTGCCCCAAATTTCTGAGTATTTTAGTTGCCTATGCTAGAATAAATTACCAAAAATTTGGTGGCTTAGCGTATCAGTAATTTATTCTCTCACAGCTCAGGAGGCCAGAAGTCTGAAATCAGTTTCATTGAATCAAAACCAAAATGTTGCAGAGCCACAGTCTCTCTAGAGGCTACCATGGTTTCTGGTGGCTGTTGGCAGTCCTTGGCTTATAGCCACACCAGTCCAATCTCTGCCCCTGGGTCACATCGCCTTTCCCCTTCTGTCTGCATCGAATCTCCCTCTACTTCTCTTTTATAAGGCACATATCACTTCATTTAGAGCCCACCTGGATAATCCAGGATAATCTCCCATCTGAAAACCCTTAACTTAATCATATCTGAAGAATTTAAAAAAAAAATTTTTTTTTAGACAAGGTAACATTCCCAGGTTCCAGACATTAGGATGTAAATATCTTCTGAGGGGCTATTTTTCAGCCTACCATTGTGGGTTTAATCCATTTGTACTTATTTTACTCCATTTAACTTATTTTAACAAAACTGCCATCCTATTATGACTTATTTCTCCCATCTTATATCATGGTTTCCATATTCTACGTTTTCTTTAATATACTTTCTTTATATTTTCCATTTACCACACTTTCTTTCCTGCCTTTTAGTGGATAGATCAACTTTCTTCTGCTGATTTAATGGATACAAATCCTTGGGGTCTTTTATCAGTAGACTTAGTAACAAAGAATTCATAGCCTCAAGAAAAAGTTTGCCCCAAAGCACAGCTCCAGCCCACAACCCCCAAAAGCCCTGCCCTGGCAGGAGCCTCCCTACTCCTCTTTTCCCTCTCTCCTCTACACACCAGAAATAAGTTCCATTTGCTGAGCTCTACTACATGGGAGGCACTGTGCTAAGCCTTTAAACTCCTCATCTTAGGGCACCTAGGTGGCTCAGTCAGTTAAGTGTCTGACTCTTGATTTCTGCTCAGGTCATGATCTCACGGTTGTGAGATCCAGCCTTGCAGACCCACCTCAAGCGTGGAGCCTGCTTAAGATTTTCACTCTCTCCCTCTCCCTCTGCACCTCTCCCCAGCCTGCACCCCCAACCCATCACCTGCTCACATGTGCATGCGCTCTCTCACTCTCTTCTCTCAGAAAGAAAAAATAAATGAATTTGTCATCTCATTTATCCTTTTTTTTTTTTTTAATTTTTTTTTTCAACGTTTATTTATTTTTGGGACAGAGAGAGACAGAGCATGAACGGGGGAGGGGCAGAGAGAGAGGGAGACACAGAATCGGAAACAGGCTCCAGGCTCCGAGCCATCAGCCCAGAGCCTGACGCTGAGCTCGAACTCACGGACCGCGAGATCGTGACCTGGCTGAAGTCGGACGCTTAACCGACTGCGCCACCCAGGCGCCCCTCTCAATTTATCCTTCTAACAATCCTGTGCAGTACACATTAATGTTCCACTTTGTCAGATGAGGAAATTGAAGGTCAAAGAACTTGACCCAAATCACAGATAGTAAGTGTCAGCTCTTTCAAACTATTGAACAGCATGATTCTATTGCAACTTTGCAGTTTGTTATGACAGTGAGATGGAAGTGCATACAAAGTCACGTTGAAGAGATGCTTACTTCTTTTACACATGCAACTGGTTTGTAAATGAAAACATACACGTGTTCAAAGATGCCTGAAACAATCTGCTTGATTTTTCTGTAACCATACAGTAAGATGGAAATAGTATGGTTTTGGGAATGAAAAACCTGAATTCAGTCTCAGCTTTCCCACTTCCTAGAGAGCTGAATCTTAGGTCACAAAACCACATAAGCCTCATTTTCTCATCTTTAAAATGAGGGTAATGATAGTATCTACCTCACAGAGTTAGTGAAAGCACATTTATGTTTTGAAACGTATCATGTTTTGAAATTTTATATATTTATTTAAATCTTTTCTATTGGGGCACCTGAGTGGCTCAGTTGGTTGAGCGTCTGAGTTCGGCTCAGGTCATGATCTCGAAGTTCACGAGTTAAAGCCCCTCATTGGGCTCTGTGCTGACAGCTCAGAGCCTGAAGCCTGCTTCAGATTCTGTCTCCCTCTCTCTCTGCCCCTCCCCCACTCGTGCTCTGTGCCTCTCTCTCGCTCAAAAATAAATAAACATTAAAAATTCTTTTTAAAAAACCTTGTCTATTTATTAAACAAATTGAAGCATGAAAAACATACATGGAGGTCCTTGATATAGTGGAAATATTTTTAAACTGACAATCAGGAAAACTTGGTTGCTAATTTTATTTTTACCTTGGTTTCCTCAGCAGTCAAATGAGGAGACTTAACTAGATGGTTTCTAACGTTGCTTCCAATGCTAATTCTCTTGGACTCTACCTGCACGGACCACAGAACGGGAGCTGATGCTGCAGTTTTTGTTGTGTGTGAATGCCACCCAGAGAGAATATTTATGGAGATGAATAAAAACAGTGGTACCTTGTGTTTTTGTCATATTTTCCTTGACATCAGAATAATGGCCACAGTGAGATGTTATATTAAACTTTGCTGTCTGGGTGCTGCTCATTGGTCAGAGTGACTTGTGGGAAAAGTACTGTGATGCTATGAGTTGAAATATTACCTTTTAGCTCAGCCAGACAAGGAAAGCAGAGAAGTATCTTGTTTAAATTTTCACTGGAGTGGACTGCTAGTGCTGTGCTCACATAAGCTATAACAAAACCCAAAAATCAACAGCCTAAATCATAATCTTTACAAGTGGGCCAAATAGCATATACAGTATTATAATGTAATTTGTTGTCTAAAAAATTTAAAAATATACTCTTTTTATAAAACAAATAACAATCAGAATCTTCTTGGCTCATGGGTAAAGGGAGAAAGGGGGAGATGGTTCATACCAGATTTAGGTAGGGACACCTGGGTGGCTCAGTCAGTTAAGCATCCTCAGTCAGTTGATGATCTTGTGGTTTGTGAGTTCAAGCCCCCCACCGGGCTCTATGCTAAGAGCTCAGAGCCTGGAACCTGCTTTGGATTCTGTGTCTCCCTCTCTCTGTTTGCCCCTCCCACACCCATGCTCACTCTCTCTCTCTCTCTCTCTTTCTTTTAAAAATGAACATTTACATTTTTTATTTTAAAAAATTAAAAAATTTTTTTTACTGTTTTTTCAAAAAATGCTTTTTTTCCTTTTTTTCGATTTAGGTGGCTTTCCGGCGGTGGGCCGTTTTTTTGGATTATACCCGGCCCCCTGACTACCCGGGTTGCGCACTCCTCCTTTAGATACTGTTCCTTAAAGGTTCTGTTTAATTTGGTTGTTTTTGACCAACCACAGATCCCAAACTGTGAAAAGAGCACATACTGAATATGCATCTCAAACCAAACAAAGGTACACCATGGAAACTCATGAATCAACTCCTAAGAACATAAATCAAGGGCTTGATTACTAACATGCCTCCCTGTATCCAGAATCCATGAGCTCCACAGTATATTGGTGATTTCCTGTGTTAGAAATTTTTTTCAATGTTCCTTCCTTTCGATGTTCAAAACAAATCATACTGGGTACCTGAATAAAGGCCATTTGCAAACATTAAATTCCCATCCCTCTTCTTGGCTGACCATAACAGAACATTGTAAGAACTCATCTCCTAATACCTGTATATTGTTTCTCAAGTTGCCACGTAACCATATTTATACAGTATAACTAAGCCTGACCACTCTGTCCTTGTTGTGCCCTTTGATTACAATTATTTAATAATAGCAAAGGTGAGGGCAATTATTCTTAGATCAGTGTTTATATCCTGCTTTGGACCACAATAAATAGCCAGTTACTTCTCTGAGGAAAGACAAAATTATGCTGTCTTCTGTTTTCCATCTCATGTTATGCTTTGAATCTTGAATAGAACACAGTGATTTCACAGTGTTTTGGACAATGTGTGCAGTTTTGAGGCCTGGGGCATTCTTACTGACCGCTATTTATCAAGTATATGTATCATGCTTGCCCAAGGAGGAATTTCAGATTGAGACCAAGCTGGCATTTGTGAAGTGCCTTCTCCAAACCAGCAATTTCCTAAGAACTTACACAATCATGAATGGATATATTGACAGAACTGTTTGATAATCAGCTTAGTGGAGGTAGTTATATCTGGAAGCAGTCCAAGGTCCCAGTGCCTTTAAATCTACATTATCACAGGTAAAATTGGAGAAATCTGAGTGAGATCGTAGATTATATCAATGTCAATATCTGGTTGTGATATTGTGCCATAGTTTTACAAGATGCACTCTTCCTTAAAGGATTTCCTTAGCTCTGAAGGTTCACTTTGTATCTATATCTATGGTTTTGTCAATCTTTATTTATCTCTTATTTACTTAAATAAATTATTTATTATTTATTATCTCTTATTAATTGCCTGTGAGATTACACTTACTTGCTCCCTGTGATTTCATTATGTTTAATGACATGAGTCTTTTTCAAAATTAGGCTGTCCTTTACCTTTTTTGCAAATGTCTAGCATATTTCCTATGTTTTTCCCTTTTTAACTGATATTTACTCAAGAACAGGTCTATTATTAGCACCTGCACCCAAAAACTAACGTTGGTTGACTGCCTGGCTTTCCTCTCTGTTAATCTGGGCACCATCCAGTCCCCTTGGCCTTCAAAGCTGGAGGGCTAGAGAGGGTTGGTTTGCATGATCGATTCAGTATGCAAAGTAGAGTGAACAGAGAGCTGAGGCTGGAGATAGTCAAGGTTACTTTTTTCTGTTTTTTTGTTGCACCACTATGTAGGATTAACTCCTACAAATTTGGAGGGGAGTGCCCTGTCATTTGCAAAGGGACAAAGTGGAGAATGCAGTTTGGCTCAAGATGTCTTCCCTACTTTGGGGTTACCTGACCATATTGCTGAGAAGTCACTCTACAGAATAGCCCTGCATGCTCTCAGTGTTATATTTTGTAAAGTCATTTGTGTTTTTTAAACATAGTCACTTTTGCTGCTATTTGCCAACATCTGAAAATATCCCTTAGTAGATTTGTCACTTTCTCCATACCAGGACTAGCAAAGTGAGGACAAGATTCCTAGAGAGCCAAAGAGGATCCTTTTGATCAAGCCAAACTCTCTGTAAAAATTTTTTTAACGTTTTTATTTATTATTGAGAGACAGACACAGAGCGTGAGCAGGGTAGAAAGAGGGGGAGACACAGAATCTGAAGTAGGCTCCAGGCTCTGAGGTGTCAGCACAGAGCCCAAAGCAGGGCTCAAACTCACCAACAATGAGACCATGACCTGAGCCAAAGTTGATCGCTTAAACCAACTGAGCCACCCAGCTCCCCTAAGCCAAACTCTTTGCAGACTCAGGGTCTTCCCACATGCTGTTCCCTCCTCCTAAATACTTGTCCCCAATTTTTCTCCGTGCTACTTCTTACTGATCCTTTAGTGATCAGCTTAAATGTCTTTGCCTTGGAGATGTAGTCACCAATCCTTCCATGAAATTGAAGTTTCTCTTTGTTATGTTCCATCAGAGCTCTCTGTTCCTTTCCTTCTTGGAATGCAATACATTGAGTTGGGTTGGAGCACCTGGGTGGCTCAGGTGGTTCAGCATCCGACTCTTGATTTCGGTTCAGGTCATGATCTCAGGGTCTATGATTGAACCTTAGGAGCTGGACACAGCATGGAGCCGAATGGAGGGCTGCTTATCATTCTCTCTCTCTCTCTCTCTCTCTCCCTCTGACCCTCTCCCCAACTTGTGCTCTCTCTGTCTCTCTCTCTCTCTGTCTCTAAAATTAAAAAAAAATCTATTGTATATTTATTTAGGTTTATTTGTTTAATGTCAATATGTCTTTAAATTCTATCAAAGCATAGATAATGTCTATTTAGTTCACCACTGTCTACCTAATGACTAGCCTAATGCCTTAGACTCAGTGAGAAGTACTTGGTAAATAGTTGTGGAATAAATGAATAGATAAGCTAAGGAACAAGAGACTGTTGTGTTTGATTTCTGCTGCAATTGCCTGTTCCCAAAGTCCCAAGTGCTATTGTAGATGTTGATTACTATCATCACTATTTTATCTGAACTTTTGGAACAAACTCTCATCAGAAGTTATGAAATATCAGTATTTGATAATGTGTTTTGATCCAGAAGCCATATAAACCCTGTCCTTAGATGATAACCTGTATAGAGTAGTATAAACACCACAGAATTTATGTCTAAGAAACTTGGATTTGGACTAGTTGAATGGCTAGTCTATTTAAACAATTTTACCTTCAATTTGCACCGCTGTGTGGAATAATATGGACTTCTTGAATCTTTGTTGCAAGGATAAAATGAAATAACAAATACTAAATGCCTAGCACTGCAACAACAAAGGGTTTTATCTTATGTCCAATTCAGACCAATAGATGGTGGTTTCCAGGAGTGTTACTCTGAAAAGAATTGCGAGGTCTTATCTAAGTTCAAAAAGTGCTGTGATAGATTAACAATGTCTGCAAAGGACAAATTAAAGAAAGTGGTAGGAATATTTATCAACTGCAAACTAGCAAAATGCCACTCAATGATTGTTAGTTTCCTTCCTTTTTTGCTGCTATAAATTCCAAGTAAATCAGAAATAAAGACTACCATAAAATGTCTCAAAACCTAAAGCTAAAAAACAAGGGCAACTTAGGGCTTGCATTAGGCCAAAATGAAAACATGACTTTTAGAACATGGGTAGAACTACTTACAGATTCCAAGGATGTGAATTCATAAAAGTCCAGATACAATTCAACACAAGGTCCTTGTATCCTGACAACCAACCCCTGCCCCCCTGTAGAATGACACAACTGACTCACAGTTGTTAGCCCCCCATCATCACCTGCACAAATCTGGACAGCTATCTGGTGGCAAGTACAGCACAAAACTCCAGGTCTTTAAAAGATTCTGCATCTGTGCTTCATCCGTGGAGATAATTTATGGGTTTTAGTAGGTAGTACATTTGAACTTGGCACAGGTGTTTTCATGCAAGCATAGCAATGATCAACTTAGATAAGGCCACAGAAAATGATATCATTTAGAAACAAGCATTCAGCCACCGCAACAAAGCGCAGCTTAACACAGAGCCTGCTTAGAGAGGAAAATCAGATCGTTTAGAGCCACAAGACACATGAAAGCTTGATACTATGTCCAGCATATTCTGGAGTGTCCTCAAAGTTCCCAGCACATTAAAATACTCTGATTTTTGTAATTGTGCACTTTCTCCATCTATTCCAAATAAACTCAGTGTGAAAGAGGAAAACTGTTTTTCTTTTCTGGATCTTTCTGAACTTTCCTAGAGTTATGAAAATGTTGTGTCATGACTGACTGAATAAGAACAATCATTTGGTTGTTTGTTCTCCCAGCAAGAGATGTGCACTCCCAACCCTTAGGAGATCCTATTGTCCCATCCCTACCCCAGCACCAACCTCTGTAAAGCTCTTTTGGCAATCATACTCTGGCCCGTGGCAGCAGAAAGTTTTACCACCATAGTTTAGTATTATTTGTAAAGACTTGTTATAATGCCAAGGATAAGAAGTGATTTGAGGGAGATTCAGCAAATGGGACCCCTGAAATAATCTCCTTGTCTCCATTCTGTGAATCTGTAAGGTATCAATTCAGAAAGTCAAATACGGTCCACCTTCATACCAAAGGTCTAGCTAGTAGTGACTGAGTTAGAACCCAACACAGGTTTCTTGATTTTAACCTTATACTTGTTACTTTCTGCCCTCCTGCCATAACCAAGTTTATAGAAACAGGACAGCCTCAGGCTTACAAAGGAGCCAGCTTTGTGGCTCCAGTCCCAGGTCTGCCACTGTCTAGACGGTGGCAGACAAGTCACTTCATCTCTCTGGTTAATGAAAAGGTTAGGACAAGGTGATCTCTGATGCCTCTTCTAAATCAGACAGTCTATTCTATAAAGATTGATCCAGGTCTCCTGTTTCCTCCTTAATCTTTTAAGAAAGCTCTATGGCTTTCAGGGGTTGGGAGTCACACAAATTTTCTACTGTTTGCGCTCTCAAAAAGGCCACCCTCAGGGCAGCCCTGCCTGGGTCCCTCAGAAGAAACAGCCTCCTCAGTCTCACATCTCCAGAACAAAGTCAACTTCACCCATAGCCTTAAGAGACAGCTCCAGTAATCTACCCAGTATGCTCCATGAAACCTAATGTACAGCCACCATTTCCCATGTTCTTGGACTTTGGTACCTGAAAACAGTGGATGGTCTTTGTATTAGAAGTGCCCCTCTTGAATTTCTACAATACATAGAGATGCTGTTTTGTTGGGCAGTGTCACTTGGAAGGCCCTCCCAAAGGTCCCATTTGGTAGTACTAGAGACACCTCATGAATCTTAGGTGGTATTCTACATGGCATCAATGAATCATTCAATGCAGCAATATATATCCCACATAATACTTGTAATCTTGATAGATACACAGTCCATAATCGTCTACATTAATCTATGGTGTCTCTCAAATGGATGGCAGCAATGTGAGATCCTTGCATGCAGGAGTCGTATGAATCACAGGAAGCAGGTTTGCTGATCCCAAACCTGTAACAAACCCCAAAGCAGTCCTTCATTTTCTTTTGAAAACACACTGAATGTGCTTCAATTCCAAGACCAAAAGAGAAATATTTAGTTGTTTGTCACTGGTACTTAGGAGATGATTTTCACTTTCAACTGTGGTGCAGATTTGCACCTATTTAGAATTTGATGTCATTCTCATCTTCGCAAGCTGATGCATATAGAGACGCTTTAACACACAAAGCCTGAATGCCCCACAAGCACATTACACTGAATCTCAGCATTTGCTTGCATGCATAAGAAGGACAACACAAGCCCAAACAAGAAAGAGGGAAGTGGCTCTCACCAGTTGATCACCCAATGGCCTAGCCTCCTCCAAGAATGGAAACTCTCGCCAAAGTATCAGTATGTTCACAAAACAATTATTCCCCATATGTGGTCTTGATCCAGGACAGGTTCCAGTGTAATGTGTACTTTACAGTGTCCTCACCCATCAGGGGCTACGCAGCCAAAATCATCAGTTCTGTTACCATCGTGCACAGGTAAATAATCATACCCCCAGCTTGTGCTGTTGATTATTTTGGTTTATTTGTTTCTCCGTTTACTCTTTTTCAAAATCTCTATAGCTGGTAATAGGAGGGGGAAAATATTGAGCATAGCCACCATCTTGGGGACACTCTGATGACAACAGTTTTGAACATGGCTATTTCACTGACCCCCTTTGCCCTGGTGATGCTTAAATCTTTCTCTCTCACTCTCAACTTTCTGCTTTGCTCTAGAGTTATTTACAACTGCCTAGTGGCCATTGCCTAGATGTCTCATTGTCACATCAAAATCAAAATCCCTCCCCACCAAACTGGCTCTATCTCCATCTTGGAGTATGATTCCATGGCTAGAAAACTCAACTAACTCCCTGTCTCTTTTACCTTCACCTTAAGAGAATCACCACATCTGTTGAATCTATCCCCAAAACATCTCATCAGGCTATTCTACCATCCGTCCCTTCTGCTGCTATATTAACCCAAAACACAATTTGTTCTTGCCTCTGACATAATCATCATGCTTCTGTGCTCATCTCTATTCCAGGATGATGTTTCTGAAATGCATATCTAATCATGTTCTCTCTTGGAAAAACCCCACTGGCTATCCATTGCTAACAGGCTTAGATATTGCTTTCACTCAATCATATTGATCATTTCTAGAACTGGTTCCTTGTATCATCTCACTCTCCTCAAAATGTTATATGCCTAGAAGGTGTTCCATAAATATGACAAATTAGCTTGAACTATCTCTCACAAACAAGTGAAAAGAGAGTACCTAGAATCTAAGAAGTTGCAGGTACTGGGTTATAAAGTCCAAAAAAGAATGCTTTGAATCTCTTCTTTAACTACCCATCACTAAACAGCTCTGTTTACTCAGTTTGCAACCTTGTGAGTGAAGAGCTTTCTGTTCCCACCCTAAAGGAAGTTTCCTGCTGGGAGACAGCAGAAGAAATAGAGTTGGGATTGGAGGTTTCCAGAATGTGACAGTTTAGAAAGCTGTTATTACTGAGTGTATTTAACCAAAAAAAAAAAAAAAAAAAAAATGCAATTCTACTGCTTTGAATACTCAGCAACAAAGAAGTAGGTTTGTTACTAGAAGATTATGGCTGGCCTTCCACCCCACTTGTCTTTCCATCTTACCACAGAGTTCCTGTTTTTCACTCTGCGATATTCTAGGTTTGGAATCAACCTACAGAGTTATATTAAGAAACCCATTACGTAAATGTTGACATTGGAATAAAGATGCATTGAAAAGAAAGACATACATTTCAAGGCATCAGACAGAACATCAAAGAGATTTTCCTCTTATGAAAAAGAACACCCTACAAACTATAGGCTAGCAAAGTCCTACAGCAATCACTCTGAATCAGACTCTTAGGCTTCTGGATTTGAGGTGGATCTTAGAAAGTTGGGGCCAGTCTTTCAGTCTCTCTCCAGTGATTTCCATGTTTATCATTAGCTCCTTTAAAAAAATAAAGTGATGGCTGGGGCTCAAGTTCAGTCCTTGTAGACATGCACGTGATCAAACCTGACAGGGTCCATTTGCTAATTATATGTAGCTACTACTCTGTTTCATCAGAACTTGAACTAAAAGACCAAAAGCCAAGCCATTAGTCATTTGAGAATATAAATGGAATTTCATGTTCCTATGACTGATTGGTCTTAATTTATGAAGGACTCTGTGAGGACAAACAACAAGAATCAAATATGTATCCTTGCCAGGGCTCATAAAATGAGATGTAATTGGTCTGGGCCTCTGCTGTTTTAGTGCTTTAAGCAATTTTAATATCTTTACAAAACTAAAAGCTTCTTTTGTAAACCTGTTTAAGTCTAATTGATGATCTCAAGGTCAAAGTCAATGTATTTATGCTTCATTTTCCCTTTTACAGACAAAACAATGGTGCAAACTCAAGTGCTCACACATATATCAAACACCAGACATAAAAGCAGAATGAAAGTTATGTCCTTGAAGTATCAGTGGCTGAGGGAAGGTACAGAAGCCACTGACACACATGTATGTGCTCAATGAAGTGGACCCAGGCCAGGACATATATATTTCAATCTCTTTATTTTTTTGAATTTTATTTTTTTAAATTTACATCCAAATTAGTTACCACATAGTCTAACAATGATTTCAGGAGTAGATTCCTTAGTGTCCCTTACCCATTACCCTCCCACAACCCCTCCAGTAACCCTCAGTTTGTTCTCCATATTTTTGAGTCTCTTCTGCTTTGTCCCCTTCCCTGTTTTTATATTATTTTTGTTTCCCTTCCCTTATGTTCATCTGTTTTGTCTCTTAAAGTCCACATATGAGTGAAGTCATATGATTTTTGTCTTTCTCTGACTGACTCATTTCACTTAACATAATACCCTCCAGTTCCATCCACCTAGTTGCAAATGGCAAGATTTCATTCTTTTTGATTCCTAATACTCCATTGTATATATATACCACCTCACTATCCATTCATCCATCGATGGACTTTTGCCTCTTTCCATGCTTTGGCTATTGTGGATAGTGCTGCTATAAACATGGAAGTGCATGTGTCCCTTCAAAACAGCATACCTGTATCTCATGGATAAATGCCTAGTAGTGCAATTGCTGGGTCATAGGGTAGTTCTATTTTTAGTTTTTTGAGGAACCTCCATACTGTTTTCCAGAATGGCTGCATCAGCTTGCATTCCCACCAACAATGCAAAAGAGATCCTCTTTCTCCGCATCCTCGCCAACATCTGTTGTTGCCTGAGTTGTTAATGTTAGCCATTCTGACTTGTGTGAGGTAGTATCTCATTGTGGTTTTGATTTCCCTCATGATGAGTGAAGATGAGCATTTTTTCATGTGTTGATTGGCCATCTGGATGTCTTCTCTGAAGAAGTGTCTATTCATGTCTTTTGCCCACTTCTTCACTATTATTTGTTTTTTTGGGTGTTGAGTTTGATAAGTTCTTTATAGATTTTGGATACTAACCCTTTATCTGATATGTCGTTTGCAAATATCTTCTTTCATTCTGTCAGTTGCCTTTTAGTTCTGCTGATTGTTTCCTTTGTTGTGCAGAAGCTTTTTATTTTGATGCAGTCCCAGTAGTTCATTTTTGCTTTTGTTTCCCTTGCCTCCAGAGACATGTTGAGTAAGAAGTTGCTGTGGCCAAGATGAAAGAGGTTTTTGCCTGCTTTCTCCTCGAGGATTTTGATGGCTTCCTGCCTTACATTGAGGTCTTTCATCCATTTTGAGTTTATTTTTGTGTATGGGGTAAGAAAGTGGTCCAGGTTCATTCTTCTGCATGTCGCTGTCCAGTTTTCCCAGCACCACTTGCTGAAGAGACCGTCTTTATTCCATTGGATATTCTTTCCTGCTTTGTCAAAGATGAGTTGGCCATATGTCTGTGGGTCCATTTCTGGGTCCTCTATTCTGTTCCATTGATCTGAGTGTCTGTTCTTGTGCCAGTACCATACTGTCTTGATGATTACAGCTGTGTAGTATAGCTTGAAGTCTGGGATTGTGATGCCTCCTGCTTTGGTTTTCTTTTTCAAGATTGCTTTGGCTATTCGGGGTCTTTTCTGGTTCCATACACATTTTAGGATTGTTTGTTCTTGCTCTGTGAAGAATGCTGGTGTTATTTTGATAGGGATTGCATTGAATATGTAGATTGCTTTGGGTAGTATCGACATTTTCACAGTATTTGTTCTTCCTATCCAGGAGCATGGAATCTTTTTCCATTTCTTTGTGTCTTCTTCAATTTCTTTCATAAGCTATCTATAGTTTTCAGTGTATAGATTTTTCACCTCTTTGGTTAGATTTATTCCTAAGTATTTTATGGTTTTTGGTGCAACTGTAAATGGGATCGATTCCTTGATTTCTCTTTCTGTCGCTTCATTGTTGATGTATAGGAATGAAACCGATTTCTGTGCATTGATTTTATATCCTACAACTTTGCTGAATTGATGAATCAGTTCTAGCAGTTTTTTGGTGGAATCTTTTGGGTTTTCCATATAGAGTATCATGTCATCTGCGAAGAGTGAAAGTTTGACCTCCTCCTGGCCTATTTGGATGCCCTTTATTTCTTTGTGTTGTCTGATTGCAGGGGCTAAGGCTTCCAATACTATGTTGAATAACAGTGGCAAGAGTGGACATCCCTATCTTGGTCCTGACCTTAGGGGGAAAGCTCTCAGGTTTTCCCCTTTCAGGATGATATTAGCGTTGGGTCATTCATATATGGCTTATATGATCTTGAGGTATGATCTTTCCATCCCTACTTTATTGAGGGTTTTTATCAAGAAAGGATGCTGTATTTTGTCACATGCTTTCTCTGCATCTATTGAGAGGATCATATGGTTCTTGTCCTTTCTTTCATTGATGTGATGAATCACGTGAATTGTTTTGCGGATATTGAACCAGCCCTGCATCCCACGTATAAACCCCACTTGGTCGTGGTGAATAATTTTTTTAATGTATTGTTGGATCCGGTTGGCTAACGTCTTCTTGAGGATTTTGCATCCATGTTCATAAGGGAAATTGGTCTATACTTCTGCTTTTTAGTGGAGTCTCTGTCTGGTTTTGGAATCAAGGTAATGTTGGCTTCACAGAGTTTGGAAGTTTTCCTTCCATTTCTATTTTTTGGAACAGTTTCAAGAGAATAGGTGTTAACTCTTCCTTACATGCTTGGTAGAATTCCCCTGGAAAGCCATCTGGCCCCGGATTCTTGTTTTTTGGGAGATTTTTGATTACTAATTCAATTTCCTTACTGGTGATGGGTCTGTTCAAATTTTCTATTTCTTCCTCTTTCAGCTTTGGTAGTGTATATGTTTCTAGGAATTTGTCCATTTCTCCCACATTGCCCATTGTATTGGCAAATAATTGCTCCTAAAGTTCTCTTATTATTGTTTTTATTTCTGCTGTGTTGGTTGTGATCTCTCCTCTTTCATTCTTGATATTACTTGTTTGGTTCCTTTCCTTTTTCTTTTTGATCAAACTGGCTAGAGGTTTACCAATTTTGTTAATTCTTTCAAAGAACCAGCTTCTGGTTTCATTGATCTGTTCTACTGTTTTTTTTGGTTTTGATAGCATTAATTTCTGCTCTAATCTTTATTATTTCCTGTCCTCTGATGGTTTTGGGTTTTATTTGCTGTTCTTTTTCCAGCTTCTTAAGGCATAAGGTTAGGTTGTGTATCTGAGATCTTTCTTCCTTCTTTAGGAAGGCCTGGATTGCTATATACTTTCTTCTTATGACCACCTTTGCCCTGTCCCAGAGGTTTTGGGTTGTAGTGTTATCATTTTCATTGGCTTCCATATACTTTTTAATTTCCTCTTTAACTGCTTGGTTAGCCCATTCTTTCTTTAGTAGGATGTTCTTCAGTCTCCAAGTATTTGTTACCTTTCCAAATTTTTTCTTGTGGTTGATTTCGAGTTTCATAGCATTGTGGCCTGAAAATATGCATAGCATTGTGGCCTGAAAGTATGATCTTGATCTTTTTGTACTTACTTAATAGGGCTGATTTATGTCCCAGTATATGGTCTATTCTGGAGAACATTCCATGTGCACTGGAGAAGAATGTATATTCTGCTGCTTTAGGATAAAATGTTCTGAATATATATGTTAAGTCCATATGGTCCAGTGTGTCCTTCAAAGCCATTGTTTCCTTGTTGATTTTTTGATTAGATGATCTGTCCATTGCTGTGAGTGGGGTGTTGAAGTCTCCTACTATTATGGTATTACTGTCGATGAGTTTCTTTATGTTTGTGATTAATTGATTTATATATTTGGGTGCTGCCACATAAATCTCTTTATCTTTAAAATAGACCTTATACAAATGTATCAATGCACCACAAAATCATTGTGTATCCTTATGTACTCAAGGCTGGGTATTTTTTTTAATATCAAGTTAATATCACTGCTAAGAAGTACCATGTGTGCCAGAAAATATCAAGACCATGTACATACAATAAAGTCTAAACCCACCAACCTCCCAAAAAATTATAGCTCCTCTTCACTAAAACAAAGAATCATATTCATTATCCATGAGATCACCATGGAGCATCAACTATGTACCAAGCATTAGATAGAGGAACAGTGGACAAAATAGTCATGGTCTTTACCTCCACAGAACTTACATTCAAGCCAGTACAATAATCCAAAGAATTAAATAGAGTAAGAAAACAAGTAAAATAATCACAAGTTATGATAAATAACTCAAAGGGAACAAGGAAGGGGTTCAGAAATCAGAAACGATATATAGATCATTCAGCTCCTCCCCTCTACAGATAAGGAAACAGATTCCTAGTGGTGAAATGATTTGCCCAAGTTCATACAATCCCATCTAATCCCCTCCTTTGACAAGTAAGGAAATGTATCAAAACTACATTCTATCCAAATGCAGAATTCTATCATTAACCAAATTATTCATAGTCCTGATTCAAATGCATTATAGTGACATTCTTATGATATTCTAATTGAAATCCTAATATTATTCTTATATAATGTCACAGTGCACAGTGTGGATCCTGAGCACTGTCACCATCAGTTGGTTTCATTTATCCAGCCAGTGGGCAATTCCAGACTGCTGCTTATTAATTGGGTTTAATGACCCTAATGGTGAGCACATTCTAACCAACAGGACGTTTCTCCTTTTCTCCCCTACAGAGACCATCAAAAATACTGGTCTCCTGAAATGTATCCAGTTGGTATGCACTAATCATCTGCAGTCTACCCTGCCTGTTCAAAATTGGCTTCTCCTATGGGAACAACCTCATTATGGAAGGATAGTTTTCAATCTGAGAGTGTCTGTCATGGGCAGGATTAGAACACCTATTATTTGTATATGGTTTTACAGTTTACACACTTCTCTTACACATTACCCCATTTAAACCTCACAACAATCTTGTGAGAAGAGCAATATTATCCACATTTTACACATGAGGAAAGCAAACCCCAGAAATGTTAGCTAATTTGCCCAAATTAATGAATGAACACAAGTGCCAGGGCCAGGATTAGAACCAAGGCCTTCAAACTCTGAGATCTATATGTTTTCCCATCACACCTCTAAAATGCATTTGCCCAAAGGACAGTCTTTGCTACAAGGCTGAAGAATAGAGATACTATCATTAGCCAAAAGTTAGACTTTAGATTGCACCAGCCATCCTGCAGATGACTGGGGGGTTAAGGGAAGTAGACAATTGCTAAAAACCAACATGAGAATAAGGAGCTGGAAGGTCAATGGCAGTTGAAGTAGCCTTCATGATCTTCCCACTGTGGCTACTACATAGTGGGGTGGATAGAACATGCATTTGCGTAAAATGGCTATAAGAGCTGACCCTTAGATTACCACTTGGTGGGCTCTCTACACTTTACATATACTAATTCATTTAATCACCTCAACAACTCTATGGGGCAAGATTCTATTATACGTATCCATTTCACAGATGCAGAAACTGAGGCATGGAGAGTTTTTAGGTATTTTGCCCAAAATCTTTAAGAAAGAATAGGAAGTCTGGCTCCAGAGTCCCTGATATTATCTACTACACTATAGTGTATATCGTCATCACTGTAGTGGATAAGATATCTGTTATTTTCACATCTCTACATCCATCTACTTTCTAGTAGTATCAACATTTTGAGCAAATTTATCTCTGTCATGTTGTATTCAGTCTTGGTGAGACGACCTATCAAGTTGTCCTTTAAAACCTGGTCAATCTGCCCTTATCTCCCATGAATTTGTATTTTGAATGGACAAAAATTTGTATTTTGAATGGAAACAGTTGGAAAATTCATTCCACAACAGAACCCTGAAGAGTTGTGTTTGTTCCTGCAAACTGGATCTTGGGAGCAAGCTCGTCCCTAACTTTCTGAGCCTGGTTCTTCAGCTTTCCCTTTGATTCTAAAAGTTGCCCACATCCACTTTGTTGTTTTTTGCTCAAGCAAGCCGAAGTCCATTTGTATGGCTCACAATCAAACTCTGGCATACCATCATCATTTGTCCCTGCTCTCCTACCACCTAGCTATGTGACCCTGGGACACCTCCCTCAGGATCTCAATTGCCTAAGCTATGCAAGTGAATTAGAAGACCCCTTTTTTTTAATAGCTGTAATGTTTTTAATTTGATTCTGTGATTTCCTGGTCATACTTTGTCTCATTATTCTTGCTTTATGTACTACTCCTATACCCATCTGTAAGCAAAAATATCTCTGGTTTTCTTTCAGGCCACAAAATGCCATCCATACAGATCTGGTCTATCTATTATTCATTTTCTCTAACCCCCAAGCCAGCGCTCCACAGTGGCTACTTCAGACTTTCTCCTTTCTCCCAATACCCCCTATTAGATTCCAAATAGGATGGCCTTGTCTTCTGTGTAGTGAGAATATTACAGTGATCCATCATCTGGCCCACAGGCCTAGTTCATTTTCATCTTTTCCTCAACACATCTCCACCTCTTCTTTTATCTACTCTTCTTTCCTCTTTCTCTTTAAACCATAATCTCTTCCCACGTATTCAGAGTACAGTTCAACAACGGGTATCTTTCATGCACACATGTTCTAGCACTGTGCTTAGCACGAGGGGACAAGGTAAATAGGACCAGCCCTGCCCCTAGGAAGCTACAGTCTGTTTATGGAGGCATATATAAATAGCTAATAGCAGGGCGCCTGGGTGCTCAGTCGTTAAGCGTCAATTTTGGCGCAGGTCATGATCGCACTTCTGTGGGTTCTAGCCCCACATCAGCTCTGTGCTACAGCTCACAGCCTGGAACCTGTTTCAGATTCTGTGTCTCCCTCTCTCTCTGCTCCTTCCCCACTCATATTCTGTCTTTCTCTCTCTCTCTCTCTCAAAAATAAAATAAACATTAAAAAAATATTTAATAAAAACATAATAGATAATAGCAATTAAAGTTGCAACGTTTTAATAGAGCTATTTACAAAGTGTTATAGGAGCACTGAAGCGGTCAGGACTGACGTCCTGTAGCTGAAGAATGAACAGGAGCTGGCCAAATGAAGAAGGCTATGGCAGGTAGATTAGAAAGAGCAAGCAGCATGAGCAGAAACAGAGAACGATCCAAAATCACAGAGCCCCACACATGCCCACAAACACACACCCCTGACTGGCAGTTATGCCCACCATGCCTGATTGCATCAGGTAACACAAAAGTCCAGCCAAGACACCCAACTCATTCCTCATGCTCTGAACTCTCATGTCCTATACGGCTCTCAAAAGTCCCTTTTTCTGACTCCATCTCCTAAAATCCTTCACTACACCTTCACTAACCCTTCCCTGTGTGTTCAGTCATCATCAAAATCCTTCTTGGGACATTTCCTTCACTGCCTGCTTTAACCAAACTGACACCCCCCTGAACACCTGCTTCCTCTACAGCCCTCTCAAGGGGTGGCTGCTTTCCAACTACCCTATCCTCCACACCAGGCATGGAGACAGGGGAGAGTCCTCTTTGCTCCCATTGCTGCTTCAAGACCATTCCCCTGCTTCTTCCCTAAAATAAAACCAAGATAAAAAAAATCAGCTTTTGATCTTTCTATCTCATGTCAACAAACTATCACCTACCATCCCCTCCTTATTGCAATCAGCCATAACTTCTAGTTCATTCTCTCAGTGTTTTAAGATTTTAGTTCCCAGCTCACTGTCACTCCTTCCAACATAATGTTACTGCAATTCATTTCATATTCATTATCTACATGGATGATGTTCTAACACCTAGTACTTGGCTATCCCATCTCCTCAATGATCTTCCTTGTTCTCCTCCACCTTAGTAACCCACCCCATTGCCTGGGCCTTGTCAATACAAATATCAATAACAGAAACCCCTCCATTGTCTCAGTCGCAACAATCCCACACTCTAACCATCACCTCCTACCTTCCCTGCTCATCAGCTAACACAACTCCAACAATATTTCAGTTCCACTGGACTATGCATTGATCTGATTCTCTGCATCCTTGTGTCCTCCTCTCCTCTTACCCAATACTATGGTCTGAATGCATTACCTACCCCCGCCAAAAAAAAATCATATGTTGAAATCTTAATGCCTGATGTGATGGTTATTAGGAGGTGGTACCTTTGGGAAGTGTTTAGGCCAGAAGAGTGGAGCTCTCATGAATGAGGTTGTGTTCTTATAAAAGAGAGCCCACAAACCCTCCCTTCCACCACATGAGGACACAAGTGTACAACCCACTCTGATTTCAGACTTCAAGCCTCCAGAACTATGAGAAATAAATTTCTGTTTATTATAAGCCACCCATTCTCTGGTATTTTGTTATAGCTACTCAGACAGACCAAGAATGGATTAAGACACCCTGCTTAACTTAGTCCATCATTACACCACTTTCTCAAATATACCTTCACCTTTCTGGAACTTAACCAGAAAATCTTCTCCCCTGTTTAAATCCAAATTTCCACCCCCTTTATGCCTGTATCCAAGCAAACCAAGCCTTCATAGAAAAAATTACATGATCATGCTGACTAGTTTATAAATTTGTGACTACAAACCTTAAGTAGATCTTCAGTATTGCCCAACAAGCCTATGACACTTACTGGATACATTCGAACTTTCAACCTCCTAAATGAATATTTTGTACCTTTTCTTCTCTTCTCAAACCTCCAGTAATTCTTCCCATCCTTACTCTCAGCTGATGATTTTGTTCCTATGTCACTAATTACAGCCAGCTACCTCTCTCATGCAGCTACTAATATCTGCATCACACATTGCACCTTCTTTTTTGTTCCTAGATTAACTGCTCTTGCTCCTATCTAAGATCAATTCTTCCACTATCCCCTGGGTTCTGCTCACTCCTGCCAACTCAAGGACATTGTCAAAGCACCTATTACCCCTTATGCTGCATCACCAATTTTTCCCTCTCTACTGAATCATTCTAAAAGGACACTTACTGTAATTTCTTTCAGTCTTGACTCCATATCCCCTTCAATCCACCCTTCTGTTTTTTGCTCCCCTTTTCAGAAGATCTCCAAGGTGTTATCTATATACATTGCCTCTAATTCCTATTTATCCATTACCCTTTCTGAGATAGAATCATATAACATAAAATTTACCATTTTAAAGTGTACAGTCCAGTGGTTCAAGGTTGTACAATCATCAAATTATCTAACTCCAAAACATTTTTACAATCCAAAAATAAAAAAGCCATACTCATTAGCAGTCACTAATTTCCTCCATTTCACAGATTTTGGCAAATACTAAACTAAACTACTTTCTGTCTCTATGGATTCACATATTCTGGACATTTCATATAAATGGAATCATATCACATAATATGTGGCTTTTGTGTCTGGCTTCTTCCACTTACCATGTTTTTGAGGTTCACCCATGTTGTAGCATGTGTCAGTATTTCTTTTTCCAGCCTCTTTTTGTGAGACTGCTGTAATCAGGTTTTTCCTTCCACAGAAACTATAGTCAGCCCTCTTCTTGTTACAAAATCTAGTGACTAAATCTCAGACAACACCTTACTTAATCTGTCAGCAGTATTTAACACAAGTCATTCTCCTCCTTGAAAAATTTTCTTTGCTTAGTTTCCAGGACCCCACATCCTCCAGTTTTCCTTCTACTTCACTGGTCATTCTTCCTGCGTGTCCTTTGCAGGTTTCTTCTTAACTTTCTGATTCTAAATGTTCAAGTGCCCATAAGCTCAAGTCCTTAGATCTCTTCTCTTTTCTCTATCTACATTCATTCCCTTAGGGATCACGTCCAGTCTTGTGGCTTTAAATTACATCTACATTGGGCCGCCTGAGTGGCTCAGTTGGTTAGGTGACCAACTCTTGATTTCTGCTCAGGTCATGATATCATGGTTTGTGAGACAGAGCCCTGCATCAGGCTCTGCATCAGAGCCTGTTTGGGATTCTCTTACTGGTTCTCTCTCTGCCCCTCCCCCACGTGTGTGTGTGTGTGTGTGTGCACTCTAAGTAAATAAACTTTAAATAAATAAATAAATAAATAAATAAATAAATAGAATCAGATTCTACACATCTAAAACCCAACTCCTGAATTCACCAAACCCTGCTCTTCCTCAGTCTTTCCCATCCCAGTTAATCTAACTCCACCCTTTCTAGTGCTCAGTCCAAAATTCTTGGCTTCATCCTAGAGTCTTCTTTTTTTCATACATCCACATAAGAAAATTCTCTTGCCTGTAACTCTAAGATATATCCACAACTAGAAGTTTCTCACTACCTCCACCCCACTCATTCTAGACTAAAGCATTATCTTTGTTTATTGCAATGACCCTTTAAATGGCCCTTCAGTTTCAAACTCTTGTTCCCACCCCCCAGCACTAGTTTCAACACAGAACTCCAAACAATCCTTTTTAAATAAGTCAGACCATATCATATCATACCTCTGTTCAAAAATCCTCCAATGACTTTGCATCTCAGAGTAGAACCAAAGTTCTTTACAATAACTGAAAAGGTTCTACGCAAAATGACCCTTGCTACGTGTCTGACCACATCTACTCCTCTTAGCTACCTCTCTTCCTCCATTCCAGCCAAAGTGGCTATTCTTTGAATACTTCAGGCACGTTCCTGCCTTTGCTCAGGACCTTTGCACTTGATGTTCCCCTTGCCTGGATTTCTCTTACCCCAGATTACCTGCATGGTATACTCACCTTTTCAATTCGTCACTCAAACAACTCATTCTCAGTTAGTTTTCTTTATTCTATGTTTTTCTCAGGCCTCCCTGCATCCTTTCCACACCACACTCAAAATCTTATATACAGTATTTCCTTATTTTTATAATGTCATCTCTAGAACATTAGCTCTATACAGGCAGGAATTTTTGTCTGGTTTGTTCACTAATTTATCTGAGTGCCTAGCTCCAAGCCTCACACATAGTAGGTACATCATTAATATTTGTTGAATGAGTAAAGTAATGGGGTGCTCAACACCCATTACTGGAACTGGAAATGCTAAATTTATAGTCTCATGTTTTTCATTAGCTTATGAAGGCAGAGAAGGTGAGATTATAGAACTGGTTGAAGTTTTGCTGAACAAGCATGTTGGAAAAGGACAGTATATGAGAGTTGTGGTTATTAGTGATAAAGTGGCTCATGGAATCACCATGGAAACCAGCCTTGGGAAGGGGAAAAATGATTCTACAAAAAGAACAGATAGACCAGGTAAAATAAAGTATTTTAGAGTATGAAGAGCCCTATGAGGTTAAAAATTGAATTAAAGACTTAGAAAGATAAGGGGCTGTGGTCACAGAGTAGATTCAGAGTTCAAATATCAGAGCTGTATCTATTATTGATTTTGACAAGGTCCAATGTGTCCCAATGCAAGTGACTGAGATGAAACAGAAACGTTCACTAGAAATGAGAAAGTGAGACTGTAGTGTGGGATGGAGCATTTCTATAGACACTGAAGTACCTTGAGTTACCAGAAGAAACTGGAATAAAGGAAAAAATTATCATACTAGCCATATGACTTGGTTTTTAATTTAACATCTATGCCTCAGTTTCTTTGTCTAAAAACATAAGGGTAATATTAATACTTACCCCCAGAGAGTTATTATGAGGCTTAAATGAGTTAATATTTGTAAAGCCCTTAGAATATTGCCTGGCACATAAGTAGTGCTTTAATACTAATAATGCACAACATTCCAAAGACTTCGTGAATTCAAAAGCATGAGCAAGTCAGGGAGCTCAAGACATGACAGCGTTGTCAAGAGAAAGCAGGGACGTCAAAGGAGTAGGCAAGCAATGCCACAAAGACTGGCCAAGTAACATGAACAGCTGGACAAGCCTAGGGAGTCCACACGAGTGTGCTGGGTGAGCAGTGGGGACTGTGGTGAGCTAAAAGGAGCCACTTCACCACACTCTGAGCCAGCCATTGACCTGCAGCAATGTAAGCCCTGTGTTATAGAAATTCCTGGTTTTTACAAGAGAGGCCATAAATTTCCATTTTTACATTAAATCTCAGTTATGCAGGGGCATTTGGGTGGCTCAGTTGGTTAAGGGTCCCACTTCAGCTCCGGTCATGATCTCATAGTTCATGAGTTCGAGCCCCACATCGGGCTCTGTGCTGACAGCTCAGAGCCTGGAGCCTGCTTCAGATTCTGTGTCTCCCACTCTCTCTGACCCTCCTCTGCTTGCGTTCTCTCTCTCTCTCTCCCTCTCAAAAATAAACATTTTTTAAAAATCTCTCAGTTATGCAGATAAAGACACAACAACAACAACAAAAGAATTACAGGCCAATATCTCTGATGACACAGATGCCAAAATCCTCAACAAAATACTAGTAAACCAATCCAACAATACATTTTAAAAAATAATTCACCACAATCAAGTGAGACTTATTCTCTGGATGCAAGAGTGTTTCAATATTCAGAGATCAATCAACACAACACATCATATCAGTAAGAGAAAGCATAAAAGTCATATATTATGTCAACAGATGCAGAAAAAGCATTTGACAAAATGCAACATCCATTCATGATAAAAACCCTGAACAAAGTTGGTTTAGAAAGAACATACCTCAACATAATAAAGGCCACCTATGAAAAATCCACAGCTAATATCATCCTCAATAGGGAAAAAGAGAGCTTTTCCTCTTCAGTCAGGAACAAGACAGGGATGTCCACTCTCACCACTTTTATTCAACATAGTACTGAAAGTTCTAGCCACAGTAATCAGAAAACAAAAAGAAATAAAAGGCATCTGTTGCATTTCTGTATCCAATAATGCAGCAATAGAATGAGAAATCAAGAAACTGATCCCATTTACAGTTGCACCAAAAACCCTAAGATAACTAGGAATAAACCTAACCAAAGAGGTAAAAGATCTGTATGCTGAAACTATAGAAAGCTTATGAAGGAAATTGAAGAATACACAAAGAAATGTAAAAACATTCCATGCTCATGGATAGGACGAACAAATATTGTTAAAATGTCTATACTACCCAAAGCAATCTACACATTCAATGCAATAACTATCAAAATAACACCAGCAGTCCTCACAGAGCTAGAACAAACAATTCTAAATTTGTATGGAACCAGAAAAGACCCCAAATAGCCAAAGTAATGTTGAAAAATAAAACCAAAGCTGGAGGCATCACAATTCCATACCTTAAGCTGTATAACAAAGCTGTAATCAAGACAGTAAGGTACTTGCACAAAAACAGACATATAGATCAATGGAACAGAATAGAGAACCCAGAAATGAAACCACAGATGTATGGCCAACTCATCTTTGACACAGCAGGAAAGAGTATCCAATGGAAAAAAGTCTCTTCAGCAAGTGGTGCTGGGAAAACTGGACAGCGACATGCAGAAGAATGAACCTGGACCACTTTCTTACACCATACACACACACACACACACACACACACACAAATTCAGAATGGATGAAAGACCTAAATGTGAGACAGGAAACCATCAAAATCCCACAGGAGAAAACAGTAGGAGGTCTTTGACCTCAGCTGCAGCAATTTCTTATAGACATGTCTCTGGAGGCAAGGGAAATAAAAACTAAAATGAACTACTGGGACCTCATCAAGATTCTCAATGTAATGTTGAGATGTAATCAACAAAACTAAAAGGCAATGACAGAATAGGAGAAGATATTTTCTTTTTTTTTATATATATATATGAAATTTATTGACAAATTGGTTTCCATACAACACCCAGTGCTCATCCCAAAAGGTGCCCTCCTCAATACCCATCACCCACCCTCCCCTTCCTCCCACCCCCCATCAACCCTCAGTTTGTTCTCAGTTTTTAACAGTCTCTTATGCTTTGGCTCAGGAGAAGATATTTTCAAATGACATATCAGATAGAGGGTTAGTGTCCAAAGTCTATAAAGAACTTATCAAAGTCAACACCCAAAAATCAAAGAATTTTTTTCCAAGATTCTTTTCCAAAGAAGACATGCCGACGGCCAACAGACACATGAAAACATGCTTAACATCACTTATCACAGGGAAATGTAAATCAGAACTACAATGAGGTATCACCTCCTACCTGTCAGAATGGCTAAAATCAACAACACAAGAAACAACAGGTGTTGGTGAGGATGCAGAGAAAAGGGAACCTTCTTGGCACTCTTGGTGGGAATGCAAACTGGTACAGCCACTCTGGAAAACAGTACAGAGTTTCCTCAAGAAATTAAAAATATAGCTATCCTACAAGCCAGTAATTGCACTACTAGGTATTTACAAAAAAAAAAAAAAAAAAAAAAAAAAAAAAAAAAAAAAACCACAAAAATACTAATTCAAAGGGATACATGTATCCTGATGTTTATAGCAGCATTATCTCCAATAGCCAAATTATGGACATCCCAAGTGTCCACCAACTGAATAATTTATAAAGAAGATGTAGGAGATATATATATAATTAATGCAAATTAAATATATAATATAATATATATATATACAAAAATAAACTCCAAATGGATTAAGAACCAAAATTTGAGACCTGAATAAAAATTCTAGAAGAGAACACAGATATATAGATATAGATAGATATAGATATAGATATCTACCTTATATATACTTATATATATGTCATAATATTTAGTATTATTCTAAGTGAAATAAGTCAGAGAAAGACAAATACCATATCATTCCACTCATATGTGGAATTTAAGAAACAAAGCAAATGAGCGAAGGGGGGAGAAAAGAGAAAGTGAGAGACAAATCAAGAAATAAATTGATGGTTACCAGAGGGAAGGGATGAGTTAAATAGACGACAGGGATTAAGGAGTACAGTTATCTTGATGATCCCTGGGTGAAGTATGGAATTGTTGAATCACTATATTTTACATCTGAAACTAATGCAATACTATATGTTAACTATACTTGAATTAAATTTTTTTTAAATTAGAAAAAATAAAATAAATACATCTCCTAGTTAGGAAAAGTAGGATAACATTTATAAAATATTGTAAGGTCCAAAATGTTAGCAAACCATCTTTGACACAATGGCCACCAGTCTGAACTCCCTGTTTTACAAGAATGTAAAAAACAGGCATCCTCCCTGCCCCATGACCTGTGTCATATAGGAAAAAAAAGAATGTCTTTACAGGTGGAAGGTGGTTTCTGTGACGGTCAAAAAGAGGAGGAAACTTTCAGTGAAGATGCTGAAGAGATAGAAAATCAAGGACAAGAGCACATGAGAGAGAAGGTAATCAAGGACTTACATTTTAGGCAGTGACTAGGCATGAAAAAGATGAGAGTGACAGAGAGATTAAGTGCCTTATATTCCAAATGGACCCATGGTATCAAATCCAGGCAGATGATAGGAGACCCAACCTCCAGATGTACTAATTCCCAGGGGAGCTTGCTCCCACATTACACCTTCCCTACCTAACATCTTTAATTCCCCCCAAAGGACTTCTTTCCATTTTCCAAATAGGCATCAATTTCTGTATCCCAAAAGTCATTTTCTGTATGATCTATTAACTTTAAGTGAGCATACACACTTCTTTTGGCTATTACTTCTTTCCCTCCCCACAAGCTCTTCTTTTCCTTCTCACCACTTGGGTCTTCTCTAATTTCAGCCCTCATCTTTCTCTCTTTCTTTTTTCTCTTAGAAAATCAGTAATTCTCAGGCAGTAACTGCTGCTTTTTGCTAATACCTCCCAAATCTGCACCACACTGAACTCCAATTCCATATTTCCAATTGGCCCCTGCTAGAAGGGGAAGTTTTCTACCCGCTCATAAGCCTTCTTAAAGAGGAATAGTAATTTACTTATTCATTAACATTTGTGCTCCAGCACCTAATCAAGTGCATGTTAGGTGGGAGCTACTCAATAAAATGTTTTTAATAAATGAATGCCTGAAATGTATCTCCATATTCAATATGTCCAACCATTAATGATTTTTCTAAATATGTTTGTAAGCACACACAAGTAAGTATGCTTATGTCAAGTATGTTCATGTTCATGTGTATGTATGAACCAAAATGTAAACAATTATCAATATGTGTTAACATCATGTTATTATTTATAACTTTCTACATTACTTGAGCATTTATAATTAGTATATATTGCTTTTAAAATGTAGTCAGGAGCTATTTTCATTTTTTAAAGGAAATAAGTATTACATTTATTATCTTCAAACCAAAATGATTTTCATTCTCCCCATATCTGGGTTTTAAACACTGGTATTCTCTTCAAAGCCTACTTTTCCTAGAATAACTGTATTCTATCAATTATGCAGTCTGGCAGGTTCTACCTTCACAATTTCCCTTAGACTTATTCCCCCAGTTCCCATTTGATCTGCCCCCATTTTTTGCCTAGAGTACCAAAACCTCCACTTGGCCTATCAGCCAGTTCAGACTATGTTCTGCTGGAGCACAGACAATACAAAATCCTAGTGGCATATGATGGAAGAGATTTATTTCTCCCTCATGTTATACGTCCCTTATAGGTTGGTTGAAAGTTCTGTTCCATGTCTCTTCACTCCAGGACCCAATTTGATGGAACAGCCAATATCTAGAACATTACAGTCACTGAGGCAGAGGGAAAGAAAGCTGGCTTACAATTGCTTTCACCTAGAGATAACGTACAACTGCTCATAACACATTTACCAGAATTATTCACATGCCTCCCCAACTACAAGGGAGCCAGAAAGTGGAATCTTGCCATGTGCTGATGTGGGGGAAGGGGACTGAAAATTATTGGCAAACAAAATTAATACTACCACACTTGCAAAAACCACCAGCCTGACTCTCCTGACTCAAAACTATCCTGTTTTACCTGGCCACCTGGGATTTAGAATCACAAAGATGAGACTCCAGTCTTAATCTCTCATTTATTACTTGACTAATCAGTCATTTAATTTCCTCAGGTTTAATTTTTAACAATGCTTCACCTTACCTACATTCCTGAGAACATATAAAATATTAGATGAGAATTCATATGCACATTTATAGCAATAAGTAGAATTAACTTAATGCAACATTAATTCAGTAGCCAGCTTATGAAGCTGGCAGAATGCATGATTTCACTTACTGTGATGCCTGAAGTGTACTTGTGTGGGAGATAGGAGAGGGAGTGTCTTCCTGATCCCTGATATGGAGGATTGCTCTTGGCTGCTATGCTTTATGTCTTTCTTGGAATGCTATCCCATCAATCAGCTTAGTGACCCCTGACTTTGTACTGTGAAACCCTCAGATCACAGGGTCTAAACACCTGCTGGGCTTGGGGAATCAAAGAGAGTTGTTTCTTTTTACTGCAATAACCATCTTTTCCCTTTCGTACTGCTTTCTTGCTCTCTTCTCTCTTATGACATTTACTTTGCTACCTAGAGAAGTACTCTCTTCCCAAAGGCACCTCCCTCCCTGTGTTATAGAATATCCCCATATTATCTCCCACCACATCCATGACAATGCTGCCTGATGCTGACAATCCCCAAGTTATACCTATGGCATGCTGCTTATCCCTGCCTCTGAACTTTGTTCATGCTATTTTCCACTCCATAAATAGCATCCCACATTTTCCCTAATTTTTTAAGTTTTACTTGCTCTTTACTTTTCCCTGCTACCACCATCCATGCTTGGAATTCGATTCTTCTACATTTAATGCTCACATTTTGGCATTTGTTGCTTCCCTCCAAATTGCTTCACATGAGTGTATTTTGCATCTCCAAAATTTTGCTAGCAATTTCTAACACATTTCATTCTTATGGGCTTCTTTGATCTCCCCATCCAGATGCAGAGACTGACTAAAGAGATTCAAGCCTAGGCTCAGAAGAGAAATGATTTCCTTCAGCCCCTGAGTACAAAAGCACAATTATTCAGGGACCAGCCTGTTCACCCCACAGGAGAGGGTACCTAAACATCATGTGTCATCTTGAAACTTAACCCAATAGCTACATTGGGTTGGGTGAGTCACCTTCAAAACACAAAGGAAAGTTGAGTTGCTTGCTTCATAGGGTGCCAAGGCCTTTATGCTACCACCAGTAATTCTCAAAAGTCAGGATTGGAAGCAAGTATTCCCCAGTTTTCAAAGCTAGGCTCAGACCCCAGCTGTAGGGTCCAGACATGGCATGAGGATACAGTTTTCTGCCCTTGAAAGCAGGCAGTTGTGTGTTTAAAAAAGCAAAAAGAAATATGCATCTTTGTTAAAACTTGTCCTAAAAAAACACAACACCCACAACTGGGGCACCACAGAGACAAACAGATAGATCATGCCTGGGGCTTGAGCCCCTAATGCAATCTGCCCAGCTGGAGGAGCCACAATGATTTGTTAAGACCTCTTAATCTGATGACTAAACAGCAACAAGATGGATGCCTGGAGTACAGTGATTGCTGCAGGGTTTGCAGACACCCAGGCTGAACAGATGGAGCATAGTAGACGTATGGTGGGGTCTCAGAGACATATAAGCATCGGGGTTCCCCACAAAAGAAATATTTTATGTCAACCACAGCAGTATCACATCTTCAGCAAGATAACAGTGTCTCTTTGAAACCTGTCCCACTCAAGCGAAGCAAAGAAACATATTATAGGTAATTGTCCATTATTTTGAGGGGGAACGCATCTCAAATTGTAGAACTTTTATTTCTCTTTCCTACCTAATTTTCACTCACCACCTACATGGATCTCTTGTGTCAAACAAAAAAAGAGCAGTGCCAAAATCATCTGTGCCTGCTTAGGAGGTTGATGGGCTCATCAGAGGACTAGTCACACAGACACAATTTTCCAACAGCTGCCAACTTGTCTCAAGGGGAAAATAAAAAAACATTACTACTTTGACACGATTTCAGAGCAAACATGTTCCCTCCATGTTTTCTTTATGTTTAGCAGCATACTGGTAGTTTAATTTTTATGGAGTTATAACTGGTATAAGATAATTTATTTTCAAAATCTTTCAATATAGGGAAACTAAACAGACTGTCATCTTTTTTTCCTGTAGTATTTTTTTTTTTTTGGTGATTTTCCTTGAGTTTCCTTTTATCTTTTAATGCTTTGCCAAAAACAAACAACAACTACAAAACACAATCCCCTTTGTGGACAGGCAACTGTTAAAGAGTATAAGAATTTCAACTGAAATGACACAAATCACCGCAAAAAAAAGTTTTCTAAACTGTGGGTGGTGACTTTTGGATGCTGTGACTCACTAAAGAGGAATATTAAGTTAGAGAATTACGATGGAGAAAAAATTTAAAGAGAATAAATCTCCACTTTCAATTTTAATTTTCTAGTGAACTAATATAAGAGTTCCCTTAAAACAAAGGTTTCTTGGTGTGTGTGTGTGGGTGTGGGTGTGTGTTTAAAGAGTATAAAAGAGTTTTTATTCTATGAATCCATCTTTCAGGTTCTGGTCCCCAGGTCTTTCCATCTCAATTTGTAAGCCATAAAGATCAAGTATATTTGGCAATAACAATATTTTATTTTATATATTGTGGAGAAAATTTCTAGGTAGTAATTGATTTTCTTATTCTGTGAGCCTTAAAAAATACATGCAACAGGCATAATCTCAAGAGGAGCCTCAAAGTTGAGGCACAATTTTATCTCACAGGCAAAGACTTGTTTTAGAAATGGCCCATATGGCTCCACTTTTGAGCTTTTAGTACTGACAGGCAGCTACAGAAGCCAGATGGGTGACCTACGTAGCATTCCAACATCATAAATCTTCTTAATTAAATTACATTTTCAAAAAAGAAAAAAAATCAAATGTAATGGGATACAATTATCTTAGGAATAAGACACGTGCAATGTGCCTTGCTGCTTATTGCATTTGGTCCTTTTATTGGTACATAGTTATTAACAGGATCGTGGGATACTTTAGATGAAATTATGCACTTGGATAATATTAGTGGAATATTAATGGTCTGTTGTGAATTATAAAATAGATTTCCCTGTGTTGGGCAAACATAAATGGGGATAAAACAAATGTAATCAAAATATCCCATCCTACACAAACAGAAAGCATATACAGTTAGGATTAAGTTTTGTGCATGTATCAGAAAATTCACATACCAGTGCTTAAAGAAGTAAAAGAAGTTCGCCAATAGGTGGCCCAGAGCTGGAAAGGAAGCGTCAGGTCAGACCCTACAGCTGGGGTCTGAGCCTAGCTTTGAAAACAACCACACCTCCTTCAACTCTCTGTGCCATTGCTCTTAGTGTATGACTAACTGCACTTAGCGCATCCTCATGGATGGCTTATGGTTTAAGATGGCTATAGATACACTACCGTGTTCGAAGCCAGAAGAAAGAAGATGGTAGGCAGGGTGAAAATGGCACACTTCCCAGCTAGATCAGACCTCTTTACAAAGATTCCTCAGAAATTCCAACTGATGGTTTCTGTTTATATTTCATTGGTCATCCCTGGTGGCAAAGAAAACTGGGAAATATAGATGCTTTAGCTAAGTACATTGCTGCCTTCCCCCAAAACCTGGTAAAGAATAGAGAGAGAATGGATATGGGAGAGAGAACTAAAAATCTATGCTATAGAAAATGCTGAATGAGAAAAATCTACAGCCAAGAATACTCTATCCAGAAAAACTATCAATCAGAATTGAAGGAGAGAAAATTTCCCAGACAAACAAAAACTAAAGGAGTTCATGACCACTAAAGCAGCCCTGCAAAAATTATTAAAAGGTACAGTTTGGCTGGAAAGGAAAGACCAAAAATAACAGTGTGAAGGTAGGAAACACAAAAGCAATAAAAATGGATATTTTTATAGAAAAAGAACTGACAAAATAAAAGGATGTAAAATATAACAACCTATCCTTAAAAGATGGAGTGGAGATGAGAAAAGAATGGGTTTAAACTTGAACCACCATCAACTTAATATAGACTGCTATATGCAGAAGAGGTTATACGCAAACCCAAATGTAACCATATATCAAAAACTACCAATAAACGTGCAAAGAATAAAGAGAAAGAAATCCAAATGTACCAATAAAAAAAACCCAGCAAACCATGAAAGAGAAAAAGAGAAGATAGGATCAGAGAAATTTTTCATAAACAACCACAAAACAAGCAATAAAATGGCAATAAATACACATCTATCAATAATTACGTGGAATGTAAATGGACTAAACACTCCAATCAAGAGACTTAGGTTGTCAGAATGGATAAACAAAAACAAAAACAAAAACAAAAAACAAGATCCATCTATAAACTGCCTACAGGAGACTTATTTTAGACCTAAAGACATCTGCAGATTGAAACTGAGGGGAAAGAGAAATATTTATCATGCAAATAGATGTCAAAAGAAAGCCAAACTAGCACTAATAATATCAGACAAAATAGACTTTAAAACAAAGACTGTGACAACAAAGAAGGGCACTATATAATAAAGGAGATAATCCAACAGGAAGATATAACAATTGTAAATATTTACGCACCCAACATGAAAACACCCAAATACATAAAATAGCAAGTAACAAACATAAAGGAAATAATGGATAATAAGACAATAATAGGAAAGGACTTTAAGACCTCACTTACATCAATGGATACATCATCTACACAGAAAATCAACAAGAAAACAATGGCTTTGAATGACACACTGGATCAGAAGGATTTAACAGATTTATGCAGAAAATTCCATCCTTTTCATGCAGAATACACATCCTTTTCAAGGCACATGGAACACTCTCCAGAATAGAACACATATTAGGCCACAAAATAGGCCTCAACAAATACAAGAAGATTGAAACCATGCCATGCATCTCTTCTAACCACAATGCTATGAAACTAGAAGTCAACCACAAGAAAAAAATCTAGAAAGACCACAAATAACATAATACTAAAAATGAGGTTAAATAACATAATACTAAAAATGAGAAGATCAACTGAGAAATCAAAGAAGAAATTTAAAAAACATGGAAACAAATGAAATGAAAACACAACATTCTAAAACCTTTGGGATGCAGCAAAAGCAGTCCTAAGAGAGAAGTATATAGCAATACAGCTCTACCTCAAAAAGCAAGCAAAATAACAAATAAACAACCTAACCTTATACTTAAAGGAACTAGAAAAAGAACAATAAATGAAGTCTAAAGCCCGTAGGAGGAAGGAAATAAAAAGATTAGAACAGAAGTAAACAATTAAAAAAGGGGGGGGGGGGGGAAGGAGCCAAGATGGAGGAACAGCATGGAAGCTTTTTGTGTGTCTCACATCCATGAAATACAGCCAGACCAACACTAAACCATCCTACACACCTAGAAAACTGATTGGAAGATTAGCACAACAATCTGTACAACCTGAACCACAGAATTCAGCAGGTATGTGGCACAAAGAGCTGAACTTGGGGAGCAAGAAGCTGCAAAAGGTAGGGAACCCCTTTTGCAGGTGGAGAGAGGACAGAGACTGGGGAAAGGGGGGAGCATATGGGAAAAGCACCCCTCCCCAAAAGCAGCTGCAGAGAAAATGGAAAATTGGAAACAGCTGCAGGGACTAAACTAAAAAGGGAGAAAGGAGAAAGGAGAGGGTTTAAAATCCATTAAGACTGTAAACAAGGAGAGCAAAAACGCTGCAACTCTGCAGCTCGATACCTGGCGGTGCTCTGGTGGGAAAGATGAATCCCCAGAAACACAGTGGAGTCTGGGAGGTTCTCGGGCCACATGGGGAAAAGTGGTTCCACTGCTGGAAGGACATTTGGTAGAGACTGTTGAAGCCACCTGGTCCCAGCAGACCCCGGAAGGCAGCCACATTCACTGGTGCTGGGGCAAGGTTGTTGAGAGTGAAGCCTGGTGCCAGATGTGTGTTGCGATTTTCCACAATCCCTGAAATGCTGATGCTACACTGTCTTGTGAACTTTTTGGGGGGTGGGCTGGCACCTGGCCACAGTCTCCGGGCACCAGCAACAGCAGGGTCCAGCGGGCGTTCCTGGGTGCAGCCAACATTCGGCCATTGCTCATTCTGCCATTGCTCGGTGAGACCTTCCCCCAGAGGGGCGGAACGGGTCAAAGGCGCAGACTTTCGGAAGTAAGGGGCCAGGGAAAACAACCGCATCTGAGACAAAACTCGGGAGAGAGGTACTGCCTGGGGCCTGGTCACGGAGAGTGAAAAAGCTTGCTGATCCAGGAGAACAGACTGGGTAGCTGGGTGGCGCCATTTTCACTGCTCCCCTGCATGCACATGGGCACCTACAAGCACTGCAACAATCCACCCCAGTAGGCTAGCATTGCCATCTAGTGGAGAGCAGAGCTGTTAAACCAACCCACCCAACTGGGCCAATTTCGCTCTTCAAGAACACAAACCTCACTGTGGGCTTAATTTATGGACTATAAAGAGCTACATGGACTGACCTCTAGGGGAAAATGAAGTAATTTCAGTCCTACTTCAATCTGTTAGAAGGTTCATCTATTCAATTTTTTTTCTTTTTTTTCTCTTTTTCCTTTTTCTCTTTTACAATTATTTTCTTTTTCTTGAGTACAGAAAGAGAAAAACTCATTTTTATTTTCAATATTTTATTAAAAATATCTGTCTTTAATTTTTATTACTATATTTTTTACATTTGTGTAAATTTTTTCAAATTCAACTTTACTTCCATCATTTTATTTTAGTCTACTTCAGTGTACTCACCTTCTCAAATTTTCAAAAAATTTCCTTTTTTATTTCTTTCTTTTTCTTTTTTCTCTTTTCCATTTATTTTCTTTTTCTTGAATGCAGAAAGAGAAAAACTTCATTTTTAATTTCAATTTCTTTTAAAAATATTTTTATTTCATTTTTATTACTATATTTTTTACATTTATGTAAATTTGTTCAAATTCTATCTTACTCCCATCATTTTATTTAAGTCTACTGCAGTGTATTCACTTTTTCAAATTTTCAAGCAATTTCTTTTTTTTTCTTTTCTTTTCTTTTTTCTTTATCTTTTTTTCTCTTTTTTGTTTCTTTTCTTTTTTCTTAAATACAGAAAATGAAAAAATTCATATTCTTTTTAATTTTTATTAAAAATATTTCTCTTTAATTTTTTTCTACTATATTCTCTACTTTTGTGTATATTTTTTCAAACTGTATTTTACCCACATCATCTCATTCTAGTCTACTTTAGTGTATTCATTTTTTTAAATTCTCAAACGATTTCCTTTTTTTTCCTCCCCCCCTTTTATTTCTTTAATCTGTCAAACCACTTTCAACACCCAGACCACAACACACCTATGATGTAGCATCATCTATTCGACTTGTGTGTGTGTGTGTGTGTGTTTAATTTTTAATGTTAATATTTTTTTTAATTTTAATTTTGTTTAATTTCAATTTTTCTACCTCATTAATTCATTTTCTCCCTTCAAAATGACAAAAGGAAGGAATTCACCCCAAAAGAAAGAGCATGAAGAAACAACAGCCAGGGATTTAACCAACACAGATACAAGCAAGATGTCTGAACCAGAATTTAGAATCACAATAATAAGAATACTAGCTGGAGTCAAAATAGATTAGAATCTCTTTTTGCAGAGATAAAAGAAGTAAAAAATAGCCAGAATGAAATTTAAAATGCTATAACCAAGCTGCAATCACAGATGGATACAGCAGTGGCAAGGATGGACAAGGCAGAACAGAGAATCAGTGATAAAGAGGACAAACTTATAGAGAATAATGAAGCAGAAAAAAAGAGGGAGATTAAGGCAAAAGAGCACGATTTAAGAATTAGAGAAATCAGTGACTCATTAAAAAGGAACAACATCAGAATCATAGGGGTCCCTGAGGAAGAAGAGAGAGAAATAGGGACAGAAGGGTTATGTGAGCAAATCATAGTGGGAAACCTTCTTAACCTGGGGAAAGACACAGACATCAAAATCCAGGAAGCACAGAGGACTCCCATTAGATTCAACAAAAACTGACCATCAAAAAGGCATATCATAGTCAAATTCACAAAATACTCAGGCAAGGAGAGAATCATGAAAGCAGCAAGGGAAAAAAAAAGTCCTTAACCTACAAGGGAAGACAGATCAGGTTTGCAGCAGACCTATCAACAGAAACCTGGCAGGCCAGAAAGGAGTAGCGGGATATATTCAGTGTGCTGAATCAGAAAAATATGCAGCCAAGAATTCTTTATACAGCTATCATTCAAAATAGAAGGAAAGATAAAAAGTTTCCCACACAAACAAAAATTAAAGGAGTTTGTGTCCACTAATCTAGCCCTGCAAGAAATTTTAAGGGGGACTCTCTGAGGGGAGAAAGATGAAAATATATACATAAATAAATAAATACCAAAAGCAACAGAGATTAGAAAGGACCAGAGAACACCACCAGAAACTCCAACTCTACAAGCATCATAATGGCAATAAATTCATATCATTCAGTACTCACTCTAAACGTCAATGGACTCAATGCCCCAATAAAAGACATAGGGTAACAGAATGGATAAGAAAACAAAATCCATCTATATGCTGTTTACAAGAGACCCACTTTAGACCTAAAGACACCTACAGATTGAAAATAAAGGGATGGAGAACTATCTATCATGATAATGGTCAACAAAAGAAAGCCAGAGTAGCCACATTTATATCAGACAATCTAGACTTTAAAATAAAGACTGTATCAAGAAATGCAGAAGGGCATCATATCATAATCAAGGGGTCTATAGACCAAGAAGACCTAACAATTGTAAATATTTGTGCGCCAAATGGAAGCACCCAAATATATAAATCAATTCATCACAAACATAAGGAAACTCATCGATAGTAATACCATAATAGTAGGAGACTTCAACACCCACTCACAGCAATGGGCAGATAATCAGTCAAAAAATCAACAAGGAAACAATGCCTTTGAATGACACATTGGACCAGATGGACTTAACATATATATTTAGAACATTCCATCCTAAAGCAGCAGAATATACATTCTTCTCCAGTGCACATGGAATGTTCTCCGGAATAGACCATATACTGGGACACAAATCAGCCCCAAGTAAGTACAAAAAGATTGAGATCATACCGTGCATATTTTCAGACCACAATGCTATGAAACTCAAAATCAACCACAAGAAAAAATCTGGAAAGGTGACAAATACTTGGAGACTGAAGAACATCCTACTAAAGAAAGAATGGGCTAACCAAGCAGTTAAAGAGGAAATTAAAAAGTATATGGAACCCAATGAAAATGATAATACCACAACCCAAAACCTCTGGGATGCAGCAAAGGCAGTCATAAGAAGAAACTATATAGCAATCCAGTCCTTCCTAAAGAAGGAAGAAAGATATCAGATACACAACCTAACCTTATGCCTTAAGAAGCTGGAAAACGAAGAGCAAATAAAACCCAAAACCAGCAGAAGACAGGAAATAATAAAGATTAGAGCAGAAATTAATGCTATCAAAACCAAAAAAAAAAACAGTAGAACAGATCAATGAAACCAGAAGCTGGTTCTTTGAAAGAATTAACAAAATTGGTAAACCTCTAGCCAGTTTGATCAAAAAGAAAAAGGAAAGGAACCAAATAATTCAAATGAAGAATATAAGAGGAGAGATCAAAACCAACACAGCAGAAATAAAAACAATAATAAGAGAATATTATGAGCAATTATATGCCAATAAAATGGGCAATCTGGAAGAAAAGGACAAATTTCTAGAAACATATACACTACCAAAACTGAAACAGGAAGAAATAGAAAATGTGAACAGACCCATCACCAGTAAGGAAATTGAATTAGTAATCAAAAATCTCCCAAAAAACAAGAATCCGGGGCCAGATGGCTTTCCAGGGGAATTCTACCAAGCATGTAAGGAAGAATTAACACCTATTCTCTTGAAACTGTTCCAAAAAATAGAAATGGAAGGAAAACTTCCAAACTCTTTCTGTGAAGCCAACATTACCTTGATTCCAAAACCAGACAGAGACCCCACTAAAAAGCAGAAGTATAGACCAATTTCCCTTATGAAGATGGATGCAAAAATCCTCAAGAAGACGTTAGCCAACTGGATCCAACAATACATTAAAAAAATTATTCACCATGACCAAGTGGGGTTTATATGTGGGATGCAGGGCTGGTTCAATATCCGCAAAACAATTCACATGATTCATCACATCAATGAAAGAAAGTACAAGAACCATATGATCCTCTCAATAGATGCAGAGAAAGCATGTGACAAAATACAGCATCCTTTCTTGATAAAAACCCTCAATAAAGTAGGGATAGAAGGATCATACCTCAAGATCATATAAGCCATATATGAATGACCCAACGCTAATATCATCCTCAAAGGGGAAAACCTGAGAGCTTTCCCCCTAAGGTCAGGACCAAGATAGGGATGTCCACTCTTGCCTCTGTTATTCAACATAGTATTGGAAGCCTTAGCCCCTGCAATCAGACAACACAAAGAAATAAAAGGCATCCAAATCGGCCAGGAGGAGGTCAAACTTTCACTCTTCGCAGATGACATGATACTCTATATGGAAAACCCAAAAGATTCCACCAAAAAACTGCTAGAACTGATTCATCAATTCAGCAAAGTTGTAGGATATAAAATCAATGCACAGAAATCGGTTTCATTCCTATACATCAACAATGAAGCGACAGAAAGAGAAATCAAGGAATCGATCCCATTTACAGTTGCACCAAAAACCATAAAATACTTAGGAATAAATCTAACCAAAGAGGTGAAAAATCTATACACTGAAAACTATAGATAGCTTATGAAAGAAATTGAAGAAGACACAAAGAAATGGAAAAAGATTCCATGCTCCTGGATAGGAAGAACAAATACTGTGAAAATGTCGATACTACCCAAAGCAATCTACATATTCAATGCAATCCCTATCAAAATAACACCAGCATTCTTCACAGAGCAAGAACAAACAATCCTAAAATGTGTATGGAACCAGAAAAGACCCCGAATAGCCAAAGCAATCTTGAAAAAGAAAACCAAAGCAGGAGGCATCACAATCCCAGACTTCAAGCTATACTACACAGCTGTAATCATCAAGACAGTATGGTACTGGCACAAGAACAGACACTCAGGTCAATGGAACAGAATAGAGGACCCAGAAATGGACCCACAGACATATGGCCAACTCATCTTTGACAAAGCAGGGAAGAATATCCAATGGAATAAAGACGGTCTCTTCAGCAAGTGGTGCTGGGAAAACTGGACAGCGACATGCAGAAGAATGAACCTGGGCCACTTTCTTACACCATACACAAAAATAAACTCAAAATGGATGAAAGACCTCAATGTAAGGCAGGAAGCCATCAAAATCCTCAAGGAGAATGCAGGCAAAAACCTCTTTTATCTTGGCCAGAGCAACTTCTTACTCAACATGTCTCCAGAGGCAAGGGAAACAAAAGCAAAAATGAACTACTGGGACCGCATCAAAATAAAACGCTTCTGCACAGTGAAGGAAACAATCAGGAAAACTGAAAGGCAACCGACAGAATGAGAGAAGATATTTGCAAACGACATATCAGATAAAGGGTTAGTATCCAAAATCTATAAAGAACTTATCAAACTCAACACCCAAAAAAACAAATAATAGTGAAGAAATGGGTAAAAGACATGAACAGACACTTCTCTAAAGAAGACATCCAGATGGCCAACCGACACATCAAAAAATGCTCAACATCACTCATCATCAGGGAAATCAAAACCACAATGAGATACTACCTCACACAAGTCAGAATGGCTAACATTAACAACTCAGGCAACAGATGTTGGCAAGGATGCAGAGAAAGAGGATCTCTTTTGCATTGTTGGTGGGAACGCAAGCTGGTGCAGCCACTCTGGAAAACAGTATGGAGGTTCCTCAAAAAACTAAAAATAGAACTACCCTATGACCCAGCAATTGCACTACTAGGCATTTATCCATGGGATACAGGTGTGCTGTTTTGAAGGGACACATGCACTTCCATGTTTATAGCAGCACTATCCACAATAGCCAAAGCATGGAAAGAGGCAAATGTCCATCGATGGATGAATGAATAAAGAAGAGGTGGTATATATATACAATGGAGTATTACTCGGCAATCAAAAAGAACGAAATCTTGCCATTTGCAACTAGGTGGATGGAACTGGAGGGTATTATGTTAAGTGAAATGAGTCAGTCAGAGAAAGACAAAAATCATATGACTTCACTCATATGAGGACTTTAAGAGACAAAACAGATGAACATAAGGGAAAGGAAACAAAAATAATATAAAAACAGGGAGGGAGACAAAGCAGAAGAGACTCAAAAATATAGAGAACAAACTGAGGGTGGCTGGAGGGGTTGTGGGAGGGGGGATGGGCTAAATGGGTAAGGGGCATTAAGGAATCTACTCCTGAAATCATTTCTTCATTATACGCTAACTAATTTGGATGTAAATTTTTAAAAATAAAAAATAAAGGTAAAAAAAAACAGGATTGGATAAGGAAGCCATCTGAATAAGAGACTAAGGAAACATGACCACCAAATGCAATGGGGACTTTAACTGAATACTCAGGTTTTAAAAAATAAAAAACAAGTACAAATGTCATTTTGGGGTTTGTTTTGAGAAATGTGAATATAACTATATATTAGATGATTCTATTGATTATCTTATTGACTATATTAAAATTTCAGATGTCATTTAAAAAAAAAAACAACAGAAGCAGTCAATGAAACCAAGAGCTGGTTCTTTGAAAAAAATCAATAAAATGATAAACTTCAAGGAAAAAAAGAGAGAAAAAACCCCAATAAATAAAATCATAAGTGAGAGTGGAGAAATAACAACCAACAACACATAAATACAAACAATTATAAGAGCATATTATGAAAAACTATACGGCAACAAATTGGACAAACTACAAGAAATGGATAATTCCTAGAAACATATAAATTACCAATACTGAAACAGGAAGAAGTAGAAAACTTGAAGTAACTAATAACCAACCAAGAAACTGAATCTGTAATTAAAAAAAAGAAAAAAGCTTCCAACAAACAAAAGTCTAGGACCAGAAGGATTCACAGGCAAATTCTACCAAATATTTAAAGAATTATTAATGCATATTCTTCTCAGACTATTCCAAAAAATAGAAAAGAAAGGAAAACTTCCAAGGTCATTCTATGAGACTAGCATTACCCTGATACCAAAACCGGATAAAGACACCACAAAAACAAAACAAAAAGACAGAGAGAGAGAGAGAGAACTATAGGCCAACATCTCTGATGAACATAGATGCAAAAATCCTCAACAAAATACTAGTAAACCTAATCCAACAATACATTTTAAAAAATCAGTCACCACAATCATGTGGGACTTATTCCTAGATTGAAAGTATGGTTCAATAATTGCAAATCAATCAACATGATACATCACATTAATAAAAGAAAGGGTAAGAACCATATGGTCATTTCAATAGATGCAGAAAAGCATTTGACAAAGTACAACATCCATTCATGATAAAAAAAAAAAAACCCTCAACATAGTAGGTTTAAAGGAACATACCTCAACATAATAAAGGCCATCTATGAAAAATCCACACCTAATATCATCCTCAATAAGGAAAAACAGAGAGCTTTTCCTCTACATTCAGGGACAAGACAGGGATGTCCACTCTCATTACTTTTATTCAACATAGTGCTGGAAGTCCTAGCCACAGTAATCAGACAACGAAAAGAAACAAAAGGCATCCAAATTGGTAAAGAAGAAGTAAAACTTTCACAATTTGCTGATAACATGACACTAGATACAGAAAATCTGAAAGATTCCACCAAAAAAAAAAAAAAAACTACTAGAACTGATAAATGAATTCAGTAAAGTCACAGGATACAAAATCAGTCTACAGAAATCTATCGCATTTTATTTAAAAAAATTTTTTTTCAACGTTTATTTATTTTTGGGACAGAGAGAGACAGAGCATGAACGGGGGAGGGGCAGAGAGAGAGGGAGACACAGAATCGGAAACAGGCTCCAGGCTCTGAGCCGTCAGCCCAGAGCCTGACGCGGGGCTCGAACTCACGGACCGTGAGATCGTGACCTGGCTGAAGTCGGACGCTTAACCGACTGCGCCACCCAGGCGCCCCCGCATTTTATTTAAATTCCAGTTAACATACAGTGTAATATTAATTTCAGGTGTACAATATACTGATTCAGCAAGTTCCATACATCACCTTTTGCTCAACACACAGGTGCCCTCCTCAATTTCCATCATCTATTTAACACATCTCCCTGCACACCTCCGTTCTGGTAACCATCAGTTCATCCTCTATAATTAAGAGTCGAGTCTGTTTCTTCGTTTCTCTCTCTCTCTCTCTCTCTCTCTCTCTCTCTCTCTCTCACCTTTGCTCATTTACTTTGTTTCTTAAATTCCACATATGAGTGAAATCAGATGGTATTTGTCTTTCTTGGACTGACTTAGTTTGCTTAGCATAATACTCTCTAGCTCCACCCATGTTGTTGCAAATGGCAAGATTTCATTCCTTTTTAGAGCTAAATAATATTCTCTTCTATTCTACTACTATTACTACTACTATTTTCTGCTTCTGCTTCTGCTTTTTCTTCTTTTTTAGAGAGAGAGAGAGAGTGCGCACGCACGCGCACGTGCAAGTGAGGGAGAGAGGCAGAGTATGAAAGAGAAAGAGAGAATCTTAAGAAGTCTCCATGCTGGGTGAAGCACCTCTCAACCATCTGTGAGATGCCAAGCTGTCATGATCCTATAATTCCATGCCTACCTTGAGGGCAACTTTTAGAGACCATGTAAGGCCTTGCATCTAGAATGGATCTGAGACAGGAACCTCCTATTACACCCATTGTTTTCTCTATTGGGTGACCCTCAAGCCTACATAGCTCCATTAAGAAGTAAGAGCCCAGGGGCGCCTGGGTGGCTCAGTCAGTTGAGTGTCCAGCTTCAGCTCAGGTCATGGTCTCACAGTTGATGAGTTTGAGCCCCATGTTGAGCTCTGTGCTAACAAACAGCTCTGAACCTGGATCCCACTTTGGATTCTTTATCTCCCTCTCTCTCTCTCCCTCTCCCCTACTCATGCTCTTCTCTCTCTCTTTCTCTCAAAAATAAGTAAATGGTAAAAAAAATAAAAAATAAAAAAAAGAAGTAGGAGCCCATGAGTCATGGAGCCTATCTACTGGCTTCCCATCAAACTCCAACAGAAGGACTTCTTCTCCCTTAAGAGCTTGAATGAGAAGAATGCATACTTCAGCCTGGCTGGGGTGGGAGATGGAGCCAGGTAATGAGGGGTTAGAATAAGCTCTAACTAATGCTCAAGGAACAATGCCCTTTCTTGAAGTTCTGTCAGATTCTGAGGACATAGGATGAATTCAAAGTCAGATGCCCAGGAAGACCAGAACTATAGGGTCCCTGAACTCAAACAAAAGGCAATTAGAGACCTGTGGTACCCAGAACATCTAGCATCCAAGATCATGAGGTTTAGAACCAGGTGGAGACCAGAACTTGAGGCATCAAGTCACCATATGGGGATCATTTAAACTCTCTTAGAAAGAAGCTTACACGTCCCCAAAATCTGTTCCAATCTTTTCTTCAAGACAGGAACTCTGCTTCTCTCCCCTGGAGTAACAGGGATTATTCCAAATAACAAGAACTGTATTAGTTTCCTAGGGCTGCCATAACAAATTACCACAAAATAGGTGGCTTAAAGCCATTCTTTCTTAAAACTATTCTTTCATAGTTCTGGAGGTCAGAAGTAAAAATCAAAGTTTCAGCAGGTTTGGATTCTGGAGGCTCTGAGAGAATCTTTTCCATGCTTCTCTCCTAGTTATTGGTGGCTGCTGACAATTCTTGGCATCCTTGGCTTGGAGAGACATCACTCCAATCTCTGCCTCTTTTTTTCACCTGGCCTTCTTATGTGTCCCTATGTTTTCTCCTTTACTGTCTCTTATAGAGACATTCTGTCATTAGATTTAGGCCTTACCCTAAATCCAGGATGATTTCATCTTGAGGTCCCTAATTTAATTACATCTGCAAAGACCATATTTTCAAATAAGTTCACATTCATAACCACTGGGGATCAGGACTTGGACATATCTTTTGGGAGCCACTATTCAACCCACTACAAGAAATAAAAACAAAATATCAAACATAAGATAGATTTTGCATCTACCAAAAATGTATAAGGTGCCCAAAATTGTGATTTTTAGAGTGTCAATGTTATAAGCTTCTAAAACACCTTTCCTTTCTACTAAAATACATATGGAGACACGAGGAAATAAAAACAAAAATAAAAATAAATCACATGATCACAGAGACTAAAAACAAATTAGTAAATTTTGCCAGAGTCTTGGAGAATGCCCACCAACCTTAAAGCTTATGGGGCTCATTTGAAAAACAATTAGTATTTTACAAACACTGTCCTCTGAAACCAAGAGCCTTGCTAGTTTGCAAGTGACAGTGTGTCAAGAGGTCCCAACACCACTCCCAGATTTGATCATTCACTAGGAGAACTCTCAAGACTCAGCATATATTCACACTCAGCTAAAATTTATCACAGCAAGAGGATACCAAGAACAATCAGCAAAGGGAAAGGTGCATGAAGTGAAGTCAGGGGGAAATCAGGCACAAGTTCTCAAGGGACCTGTCCCAGTAGAGCCACACAGGATATGCTTAATTCCCCTGGCAACTAGCTGTCACAACATATGTGAAGTGATGCCAACCAGGAAAGCTTGTTATAGACTGTGTGCTGAGGACTTTTATTGGGTGATGTTCCCAGAGTCAAAACCCTGCTTGTAACATACCTAAATTGTAGACTGTCAGAAGGAAAGCAGGTGTTCAGCATAAACCATATTGTTTGTACAAATAACCTAAGCATAGGGAGCCACTTTTATCAGTTCATAGCAGGAATCTTCCAGAAATTTTAAGTTTCCAGATGCCAGCCAAGGCTCCAACCTTGTAAGCAGGCCTTTCCAAGGATAGAAGTTTAGCTCCACTGTGTTAACTCTTTTCTGCACAGGTAGCCTGAAAAGAGATTTATCTCCCCTCTGACTCTGCTGACTGTCCCCTGCTGACTGTCCCTGGCTCAAAGATACAGAGTATCAGAAAACAACAGCCATCCCCGGGCCCTGCACAATGTTCTTGGAAGAAGGTAGAGTTTGAGTCTTACCTTCACACCCCCAGTGTCAGCTTTCTGTCTCTATCCACTTAGAGACTGAAACTATATTACTCAGAAAGTAACATAAGAGAGGATGAGGCATAGAGACCCCTTGCATTCTAGAAGGTAGGGTCTCTACCCATGACACATTCTAGGTAGGAACAGGGACAGGTTGGGTCCTGGCACATACCCAAATTTGCAGACTCTCAGAACTGACAGACAGATTGTACCAGTATCACATAGACAATAATACAAGCCACCCTTAGCCTCTCTTTTAGAAAACACCAAGTTGGATAACCTGGCTACCTACAAAGGATGTAAACTTTCTGTGGTGCAATTCCAAACATTAAAAATGACAGAAAAATAATACAGTGATTTCTAACTATTTAGACATGTGCCCTATCAAGTTAAGGATGAAAGCTATAGACCCTCAAACAAAACCAAAGAAGAAGAAGAAGAAGAAGAAGAAGAAGAAGAAGAAGAAGAAGAAGAAAGGGAAGGGAAGAGAAGGGAAGGGAAGGGAAGGGAAGGGAAGGGAATGGAGGAAGGGAAGGGAGGCACTTGACAGTTCCGTTCCTTCCTTCCCTTCCCCTTACCCTTCCCTTCCCTTCCCTTCCCTTCCCTCCCTTCCCTTCCCTTCCCTTCCCGTCCTTGCCCTTCCTCCAAATGCCCACATTTCTCAATTGTCAAATTGGTTTCCATACAACACATAGTGCTCATCCCAACAGGTGCCCTCCTCAATGCCCATCACCCACTTTCCCCTCCCTCCCCCCCCCCCCATCATCCCTCAGTTTATTCTCAGTTTTTAAGAGTCTCTTATGGTTTGGCTCCCTCCCTCTCTAACTTTTTTTTTCCTTACCCTCCCCCATGGTCTTCTGTTAAGTTTCTCAGGATCCACATAAGAGTGAAAACATATGGCATCTGTCTTGAAAGACAACACTTTTTCAGTAATAATAAGTCTGAAGCTTTAAAAAAATCTGTAAAAATATGGGCAAGTTAGAGGCAACCAGACAAACACAACTATAATGAGAAACTTTAACCCATGATTCTCATCTTCTGCAAATCAAATAAATGATAAAACATACATAGGGAATTCAAATAATTAGAGTTATTCAATATACACACATTAAACTTTTTACCTTACAAAGAATAAACCATATATGTAAGAATAAATAAAACATTGGGGCGCCTGGGTGGCGCAGTCGGTTAAGCGTCCGACTTCAGCCAGGTCACGATCTCGCAGTCCGTGAGTTCGAGCCCCGCGTCGGGCTCTGGGCTGATGGCTCAGAGGCTGGAGTCTGTTTCCGATTCTGTGTCTCCCTCTCTCTCTGCCCCTCCCCCGTTCATGCTCTGTCTCTCTCTGTCCCAAAAATAAATAAACGTTGAAAGAAAAAAAAATTAAAAAAAAAAAGAATAAATAAAACATTTATAAATGTGTATCAAATATTGAGCACTAAAGGAGCTTTCTTAAATGCCAAAATGCATAAAGTGTACAAGGCAACTTTTCTGGCCACAGTAAAAGAATAATATAAACTATATTTCAAGAGTTTCAGAAAGAAACAAAAAGGAGCCTCAACTTCTTCAAAAAATATTTTTAAGCACTATCTATTACTACTGGTTCAAAAAGAAAAACAAAACTATGATTACAAAAAACACCTATCTTTCTGGAGCCTGTTGGCATTGACCTTGAACTTCCCTGTTTTCATGCTTAGATCTCAGAAATTTGAGAGCTGAAAGGGCTGGGATGACCTTGGGTGACTCCTACAAATGGATTGCTAACAACTAACACCAATTCCATCTACACTGTGCTCATCCTCACCAGCTATTTTGACAGAGTAGGCACTCAAAATATATGTTTGTGTGTCTGTACACACATATATTTATACATATCTATACATATATGCAGACACATATATACATACAAACATATATATGTATATGCATATACAATGGAATTTAACTGGATAATAGGAAGGAAAACAGCATCAAAATAGATCACTGGCAAAACAAAAATCTTATATGACTACTTTGAAAGTAAACACATTAAATATTTCAAGGATCTCCTTGTGTTGGAGAGAATTAAGAGTGATATATCTGGGAGGCCTGAGGTTGGTTTTTAGATTTGGTAATGTGGGCAAATTCTAGGGCAGAGTATGAATATAGTAGGTGAAGTTATCAGGCTTGGACCCCAGACAAAATTAAAGAAATTTCTTTTCCTAAATTTACTAAGGAAAATCCATAGCCTGGAAGGTAGGTACCTTGGTACATAATTATTTTGTGTTACTCTCTGTATTTTTCCATATGTTTGAAATATTTTATAATTTTTTTTTTATTTTTTTTTTCAACGTTTATTTATTTTTGGGACAGAGAGAGACAGAGCATGAACGGGGGAGGGGCAGAGAGAGAGGGAGACACAGAATCGGAAACAGGCTCCAGGCTCTGAGCTGTCAGCCCAGAGCCTGATGCAGGGCTCGAACTCACGGACCGTGAGATCGTGACCTGGCTGAAGTCAGATGCTTAACCGACTGCGCCACCCAGGCGCCCCTATTTTATAATTTTTAAAATGAGAATAATTCTTACTATATTATTAACAAGAATTCTACAAAACAGACTCTCATATTGTGCTGATAGGAATGCATATTGGGAAGCAATATTGTAATATTTATTAAAAGCTTCAAAAGTATGGATACTCTTTATTTAGCTTACTAATTACATTTTGGGAAAAATCTATCCTTTAGGGGAAAAAAATGTAGTCAAAGGGAAAATGTATTCAATATACTTATTGAAACATAATTTATAATAGGAAAAGTAAGAAATAAATTCAAAATAAAAGATCATTACTTAACTCAGAGACTGAAATTATGACAGCCCATGGACCAAATCCAATCCATTGCCTGCTTTTGTAAATAGTTTTATTGGAACATAGCCATACCCATTTGTTTACATGTTGTCTATCTTCTTTTAAGCTGAGTTAGCAGAATTGAGTACTAGCAATAGATACCATATGGTCCACACTGCCAAAAATATTCACTATCGGGCCCTTTATAGAGTCTGCCAACCCCTTACTGATATTATGGAATATCCACATACAAATATAATTCAGCCATTCAGCCATGTAAAATTATGTTTATTAGAGAAATTTTAATGACATGAGAAAATACAATATTAAGTTAAAAATGTACACATACCATGTATGTATACCATGACCTCAACCATGAAAAACAAAACGCATATAGCTCATTTATATCTTCAGGAAATGTTCATTGAATATCTACTATATACAGCATCAGAGATTCTGCCAGATTTTAAAAACACAACTATGAGGGAAAGGGTCTGTGAATATAGACAAGTAAAAAGACAATTACAATGTATAGTCACAAATGCTTGGAAAGGTGAATCAGAGGACACGAGAGTACATAGGAAGGTGTTGGACCCAGTGCTTGGGACCAGGGAAGGCATTCAGGAGTAAGTGGTATTATTCCTCAAATCTAAAGGAAAAGAGTCAGCAAAAAGGAGGTAGGGGGATAAAGTGTCCCAGGCAGATAAAGCAGCAAACCAGGGGTTAAAACAAACAAAAGGAAGGCCCAAGGGCAAGAGTGGGTGTGATGAAATGACAGGAAATCGGAAAGGAGTTTAACATGACCAAAATATACTCTAAAAGAATACTAAAGAAACTATTCCCCAGAGGTGAGATTAAAAAGCACATTCCAAGGATATTAGAATAAACCTTGGCATTAATACCCACAGCCCCACCATCACAACTATCCTCTTCTCAGTGAGCACACCCCTTCCCATCCCAAGAAAGAGGACTTTATGCGAAGTTGAGCCATTGTACATAATAAGATGGGAAGAAAAGGAAGAGAGACACAACTCTGTGTGTTAGCAGAGAATTGGAGGGAGACAGACAGTTAATAAGTGACCACACAAACTTCTGCTGTTCCAGAAGAAACACAAATAAAATATTTTAGATACATTATAAAGATCAAGTGTGATAAAAAGAGTAAATGTTACATTTATCCACATACAAAAAGGATTTTTTAAGATAGGATTTATTCTATAAAGGGTAAAAATCTTTGTCTCATAAATCCTCTTATAGACTTCAAGATTAGATAGTCTTTCATTAATTCTTGGGGGATAATTTTCCTAAATGGAATTTGGCTGGATAATCCCCTCTACTACTTGCTTAACATTTAATTATGAATCACCTTGATATGTCATCAGTACCTGAACTGATGGCCCTAGTCCCATATCCCCATCCTCATTTGTTCCTGTTCCTGTGTAGTACTTAACTAGGGGGCTGTAATTTCCTCACACAATCTTGTTTAAGTTATTCTATCTCATTTTAAAGTCTTATTAAATTGTTAAAAAGAAGTATTCAGAGAGTTGTGGCTCCATTTTTCTAAGAAGAACCTGTGGAGGACTGCTGTTCCCATTATTAGATTAAGCTGAGTGTTCCAAATCTGGCACAGATTGTAAATTATGATGTTGTGAATTCTTCCAGATTCACACTTGCTAAAGTCATCATCCCTCTGTGCGTGCATGTGTGCATATTTTACCCCATATTACATCAAACTTGGATGACTGTAATCACTTGCTAAGTGATTTACTTGCTCCAAGCTATCTCACACAACTCTCAAAAACATCTTTTCTTCAGTCACTACTATGTTTTGAAAACCTTCAATAGTTTCCCATTAGCCATGGGATAAACTCCAACTCCCTACCCTAGGACTTCAATGTTCTTCAAAATCACATTGCAATTTATCTGCAAATTCTTATTTTTCACTAGCCCCATTACTACCAAACAAGGCTACTCAGACTTTATTGTTTTCCTATACCTCCTACCTCCTAACTGCCTAGAATGCCCCCACTTTATCCCTCCATCTGAATCCAACTTGGCCAATCCAAGGCCAAGCAATCCCACTGGCCACTCTAAAACACAGGGATCTTATTCTCCTTCTTCATTCATCAGCTCGACCACTCACTTGGTACGTTTCACATTCCGAAATTATCCAATTGCTTTTTCATGTGTGTTGGTTGTATCTCCTCAGCTAGAACTTAACATTCCTTGAGAAGTAAGCAATGATTCATTCAGCTTGGACCAAGTGCTCAAAAAAATACAACTAGTAATAGATCATTCATTTTATGATAGAAACATTCAAATTTGACACACCCTCAGGATGGAGGGTAGTTTTCTTTGTACTGCTTTTCCCCAAAACTGCAAGAGCCCCATGGCTGGGTTTTCCCCAGGCTACTACTGAGGCAAGGTTAGTGCATTCCATTTCTGTCTGAGCTACTTCACCTCAGGGCCAAGCAGACATATGGTACTGATTGACTAAGAGCTAAAGGGCAATAAGCACAGTGTACTCAACCCCAATTTTGGAGAAAGTATATTTAACTTCGAAGCACTGATATTTACTATAAAACTGAACGAAAATTGCTTATTATTGAACTCTTATCATATGCCTATATTTCAGACTATGAACTCCAAACTTTATATACATTAATTCACTTAATTCTTATAACAACCCTATAAAGTAGGTATTATAAGCCCCCATCTTATACATGAAAAGCTAAGGTTCAAAGGTTAAATAGCTTGTTCAAGGTAACACAGAGAGAAAATGGAAAAGCTGGGACTCAGATCCAGGTCTCTTTGACTCCAAATCTAAGAATTATCACCCACTATATGGTACTGACTTCCAATCACAGCACAGCCTTTCCTCTTCTCCCTCTTTCTTTCTGATGAACATGTAGTCTGAAAAGAGCCATATCAGCTAACAAAACCTCACTTTATGTCAGGTATGGTCTGATCTAATGAGCTAGAAATCAAGAATTTCTAGCAGTGTCATGACCTAAGATATCTGTGCTATTTTATAGCATTTATAGTCCTTTACATTTATGATCTCCTGGACTGAAGGCAAATTAAAAGAGGAAACATCATAGAGTTTCTCACCTTACCCTCTCTTTGTGTCTTTCATGTGGACATAAGTGATTATGATAAGTTGGAGAGGTATAAAATATATAGGTAAGTGATGGGAAGTTGACCTATTGCTGAAAGTCACAAGATCTTTGCAAAAGCTTCATCTCTGAGGAAGGCTTGGCCCAGGATATTGCTTGATCCCTAGGGCTTGAGGTTGATTATGAAGCCAATAAAAATGATTAAGGGTCTGCCAAGCAATGCTAGCCTATTTTATTATTTTTTTTAAACCCAAGGACTTTAGAAGCCATAAGTACAGATGCACTTTGTGAGGTTAGATAGAAAGGAATTCTGCTTGCCATAAAAATGTGTGCAGAAATACAGTTGAAAAGACTGATGTTTACCTCCAAACTAATCCATAAGCCTGGGAATGACATCACCAAGATGGTGACACTGATCATTCCCAGCTTCAGTTCTCTTCACAAGAAAACCAACTAGCAATTATCCATACACAAAAGAGCACTGTAAAAATCCCAGAACACAGGAGTAAGGCTGAAGGACCCCCTAGATTGCAGAGGCCAAGAAGGACCACATTAGAAGAATAAGAGCAGTGACTACACTCTGATCCAAGCTCCCCCACCCTTGGGAGCTGACATAGCACTGCATTAAAAAGGCACCCTTTGGGCTGTAGGCCCTTTTTCCAGTGGGAGAAAGAAAGCCCAAGGTGGATATCCAGCCCCCACACTGTTATAGGATGCTTTCCAGGAAGCCTACTTGGGTCTCACCTCATGGGAATCACTAGGGGCATCTGCAGGCTTGACCATTGGGCAATAGGTAAAAATAGAGAAGAGGAGTGGGTTTACAGCAATCAGCATTTAAATCTTAACAGATCACATTCCTTCTTGCAGTAGTGCCCAAGCAGAGATCCCAAATGGTTCTGCTCATCTACAGAGCTGAGCTCGTAGCTTTATCTGGTGAGGGAGTTCAATTGGCAGTTCTGTACCAGCCATGGAGCTCATTTTTGGCCCCTCCTGAGCAAGAAAGCAAATTCACAGCCCTGTCCAACCGCTGAGTATAGCCTCCAGTCCTGCCCACCCATGAAGCCTTGCCAGAGAACCTGGGCCTCTACAGAGCATGTCTCACAGCCCCATTTGAGCAGAAAGCCAAGCCAGAAATACTGTCCAACTATTAAGTATAACCTCCAGCCCCACATTACCACAGAGCCTGAAGAGTGACCCTGGGCAGCTTTGGAGCCCAGCCATCGTACCACCCAGCCACTGAGTCCAACGTACAGTGCTGCTCAATTGCTAAACACAACCTGTGGTCTTACCTAGGCAGACAGCCCAATCTGCACATTTAGAAGCCTATAACTTCACCCAGCAAGAGAATCCAGACAATGAGCCTGCCCAACCATCAAGCATAATCTCCAGCCCCACCCAACTGTGGGATACAGCTAGAGGCCCCTTCCAGCAAGAGAGCCCAGACAGCCCAACAGCAAAACACAACCAGCAGCCTACCTTAACTGTGAAGCCCAGCTTGCAGTCCTGCCAACTTTGGAGCACAGACTGATGTCTGAGCCCTGCCTGATCAAAGAGCATAGCCTGATGCTCTATCTAATCAGAAAGCCAAGTCTTCAGCCTTGCCTAAACATTGGACAAGCCAGTGTCACCATCTAGTCAGGGAGCACAGCCTGAGACCTGACCCAACCAGGAAAGATTGCAGAGCCTAGCCATTGCCCTGTCCAATCAGAGTCTAACAAGTGACTCCACCCTACAGAGGAATAGAGCCTGTGACCTCACCCAACCAGAGGTGATTGAGAGCCCAGCTATTGGTCCTGTGTAACTGCAGAGCACACTCACTAGTCCCACCTGATCAGGAAGCCCAATTAGCAGCCCTGCATGAATATGAAGCCCAGCCTGTAGGCCCATCCAATCACAGACAAATCAATAAATGTGAAATAATGTGAAACACCACACTAATGAAAAAAATAAAAATCACATGATGATCTCAATAGAGACAGAACAAGCATTTGAAAAATTCAACATCCATTCAAGATAAAAATACTCAACAAACTGGGTATAGAAGGAATATATCTCAACATAATAAAAGCCATATATGACAAGTCCACAATTACATCATACTCGGTGGTAAAAGTTTTGAAATTTTTCCTTTAAGACTGGGCATAAAGCAAGGGAGCCCACCTCACCACTCTTACTCAATGGAGTACTAAAAGTCCTAGCCAAAGCAATCAGGCAAAAAAAAGAAATAAAAGCCCTCCAAATTGGAAAGGAAGAAGTAAACTTTCTCTGCTTTCAAGTAACATGACCTGTTACTCAGAAAATCTAAAGGACTCGACTGAAAAATTGTTAGAACTAATCAACAAAGTCAGTAAAGTTGAAAGGTACAAAATAAGCCTACAGAAATCAGTTGCATTTCTATATACCAACAACGAAACATCTGAAAAGAAATTTGCAATAGCATCAGAAACAATAAAATACTAAGCAAGAAATTTAACCAAGATAGCAAAAGACCTATACACTGAAAACTATAAGACATTGATTTTAAAAAATTTAATAGAACACAAATAAATGGAAAGATGTCCCATGTTCATGGATTAGAAGAATTAATATTGTTAAAATGTCAACAGTACCCAAAGCCAGCTATAGATTCAATGCCATCCCTGTCAAATAGCATTTTTCAGAAAGATAGAAAAACAATCCTAAAATTCATATGGAACCACATAAGACCCTGAATAGCAAAAGCAATCCTGAAAAAGAAAAACAAAGCTGGAGGCATCATACTTCCTGATTTCAAACTATATTTCAAGCTATAGTAAGCAAAACAGTTTGGTACTGGCACAAAAACAGACACATAGAAGTATGGAACTAAATTAAGAGCCCAGAAATAAACCTATGTTCATACAGTCAACAAACATTTGACAAAGGGCCAAGAATACTAAATGGAGAAAAGACAGTCTCTTTAATAAATGCTGTTGGGAAAACATTTTATGAATTTTCCATGTGCAAAAGAATGAAACTGGACACCTACCTTACATCACTCACAAAAATTAACTTGAAATACATTAAAGACTTCAATGTAAGACCTGAAAATATAAAACCCCTAGAAGAAAACACTGGGGAAAAGCTCCTAAACACTGGTCTTGGCAATGATTTTTTGGATATCACATCAAAAGCACAAGCAACAAAAGCAAACATAAACAAGTGAGATTACAGCTAACTAAAAAGGCTCTGCATAGGAAAAGTAAGATCAATAAAATGAAAAGGCAACCTACAGAAAGGGAGAAAATATTTGCAAACCAAGTATCTGAAAAGGAGTTAATATCCAAAATAAATAAATAACTCATACAGCTAAATATCAAATAAATAAATAATCTGATTAAAAATAGACAAAAGAGCATGGCTCAGTCCGTTAAGCGTCTGACTTTGGCTCAGGTCATGATCTCACAGCTTGTGAATTCAAGCCCTGCGTTAGGTTCTGTGCCAACAACTTAGAGCCTGAGCCTGCTTCAGATTCTGTGTCTCCCTCTCTCTCTGCCCCTCCCCTGATCATGCTCTGTCTCTCTCTCTCAAAAATAAAAATTAAAAAAAAATTTTTTTAAATAGACAAAAGACCTGAATAGACATTTTTCCAAAGAAGATATTCAAATGGCCAACAGGTATATGTAAACTTACTCAACATCACTATACATCAAGGAAATGCAAATCAAAACCACAATGAGATATCACTTCATATCAGTTACAGTGGCTACCATCAAAAAAACAAAAGATAGCAAGATCGGGCAAGGTTGTGAAGAAAAGGGAACTCTTGTACACTAATGTTGGGAATGTCATTTTATAAGGTGAATATGGAAAATAGTATGAACATTCCTTAAAAAATTAAAAGTGGAGGGGCGCCTGGGTGACTCAGGTCATTTAAGCATCTTACTCTTGGTATCGGCTCAGGTATGATCTTATGGTTTGTGAATTGAGCCCCAAATTGGGCTACACACTGGCAGCCACAGAGCCTGCTTGGGCTTCTCTCTCTCTCTCTCTCTCTCTCTCTCTCTCTCTGCACCTCCCCCACCTCTCTCTCAAAATAAAGATAAACTTTAAAAAATTAAAAGTGGAAGTACTATATAATCCAATAATTCCATATGCAGTATATATCGAAAGGAAATGAAATCCCTAACTTCAAGAGTTATCTGCACTCCTATCTGCATTATTTATAAGAACCAAGACAAAGCACCAACCTAGATATCCATTCAACAAATGAACAGATACAGAAAATGTGATTGATACACACACACACACACACACACACACACACACACACACACACTGGAATATTATTCAGCCATAAATAAAAAGGAAATCCTGCCATTGCAACAACATGAATGAACCTGAAGGACATTATGCTAAGTGAAGTAAGTCAGACATAGAAAGACAAATACTGTACCATTTCACTTATATGTGGAATCTAAAAAAGTCATAGAAACAGAGAGTAGACTGCAGGTTGCCCAGTGCAGGAGGTGGGAGTTGAGTGGGAGAAATGGGTGAAGGTAGTTAAAGGACATGAACTTTCAGTTGTAAGATAGGTAAATTCTGGGGATATAATGTACAGTATGGTGACCCTAGTTGACAATAGTGTTTTATATGTTTGAAAGTTGCTAAGATAGTATATTTTAAAGTTTTCACACAAAAATTTTGTGAGGTGATAAATGTGATAACTAACCTTATGTGGTGATCAACTTCATAGTATATACGTATATCAAATCATTATGTTGTACACCTTACATTTACACAATGTTATATATCAATTATATCTTAACAAAGCTGGGAGGAAAATAAAACCATGAGTCAGAGTCTATGAACTCCATAACTTTTTGCAGCTCTTCTTTTTACCTCCTATGACACATGACAGATTTACTGATGACGTGACATGACATGACCTGCATGACCGCTGAGAACTGGATGGTTTTTTTGACTCTAGTGATTTATTCAGTCTTCTGTGAGGTCTTTATTCATGTAAAATTTTCAACCCACCCTGCAAGCAACTGCCTCCCTTTCAAAAACTTAAAGAAACCAATTGCTTATAAGTACATTCAAGTCAATTGAGGGCAGCTGAGTTGTAGTATCCTGAAAATTGCAAACAAACTGAGTTTAACTTCACTTTCTGGGAAGAAACAAGAACAAATCATCCAACATTCAATTGGCAAGCACCTAGAAGACCTATTCCGAGAGTCGTCCTTCTAAGTCTTTTCCAGCACCTCATTATAGATGTCCTGGTGCTGACATAGGAGATAAACTATGACTGGAAGGTGTCACCTCTGAATCTACTCTTCTGTAAATTGGAAGTTGTATTTAAAGTCTCACCTCTGAAGGACAGAATGAAGATTAACAAGGCCCTCATGTCTCAGAGTTTGAAATGACAGCAAAGGGGAAGAGAAAATAGCTCAATAGACTCTTGTCACATACAAAAGAAAATCCTTTCCAAATTCTTCCTTAAGTTCAGCTCTGAACCACTAAAGTATACTAAATTAGGGCAAGCTGAATTCCTGAGCAATTATCTAAATATCCCATAGCCATTTCCATCTCAGAAAACGGTAATATTTTCCTCAATGTCTATTGTTATGTTACTCTTTTTCATTTCTTTTTTTTTTAGGTTTATTTATTTATTTTGAGAGAGAGAGAGTGCAAGCAGGAGTGAGTCAGAGAGGGAGGAAGAGAGAGAATCCCAAGCAGGTTCTGTGCTGACAGCAGGGCTTGAACTCACCAACCATGAGACCGTGACCCAAGCTAAAATCAAGAGTCGGGATGCTCGGCCGACTGAGCCACCCAGGTGCCCCACTCTTTCTTATTTCTTAAATTATGTTTCTTCATGATCAGATTTGCCTGAGACTATTTTACTTTATTATACAGTGTTAAGTTCCATGGCTCAGGACTCTCTTTTGCAAACACCCTAGCTGCCTTGCCCCTTTCTCCTTTTACTATACTCACTTTGGTTAGACACCAGCCCTGGCTAATCCAGCAACCCACTTACTCCACTTCTGTGCCAAAGAAGCACCTGGTTACTGAACTTACTTCCAATTTGCAACCAGATTTCAAATAAGCACCCTATACACCCAGACAATCCTACTATACTTTCCTACAGTTTAGTCTCTGGGAGGATTATTTCGTATCTGTTCTCTTTCTCAAATCATCAAACCCCTTCCCCATCTCATTTTCAGTTATAAAGGCATCATTTCATAGAAAAAATAGTTCCAATCAGACAAATCTACCTTATCTTGCCATCCCAAACTCCATCAACTTACCTACATTTATTTTTTAATTGCAGTAAAATATACATAAAATAAAATTTACCATTTTAAACATTTTTAAGTACATTCACATTGTGCAATCATCACTATTATCCATCTGCAGAAATTTTTTCATCTGTACTTATTTTTTAAGGAAATAATTTATTAAGGAAATAATTTACATAATTAAATATATATAGAGATATATATATAAATATATATATAAATTTTTATAATTTATATAATAATTTATTAAGGAAATAATAATTAATTGACTACTTGCTATTTGCTATTTCCCAAGCACTGCTCTGAACAATTTATACACATGAACTCATTTAATCACCACAAACCCTTACTTCATGAGGTATTATCTTCTGCATTATACAGAGCCAAAAATAAGGCACAAAAAAGTTGAGTAATAGTCCGAGGGCCCAAAGGAAATAATTGTTATAGTCACATATTCTCCCTTTCCCCTGTAACAATGGATAAACTGTCTATGCTCCCACCTAAGGTATTTTTCTACCTATATCCTGGACCTCATCACTCTCACCTCGGGGACCTCACTCCAGCCATTGTCTTCTTCCCCTTTCATATTATCAGTTTCTTCTTCCCTACTGCATCTTTCCTGTTGGCATACAAATAGGACTACTGGCATCCATCTTTAACAACAAAAGAGAAACCGTCCCTTAACCCACACCTTCCTCCAGCTACTGCCCTGGTTTTCTGGTAATTTTCACAGTAGAAATCCTTAGAAAAGTTGTCTCTACTTGTCTTCACTTTCTTATTCCATTGTTTCCTTAACCCACTTTAGTTCTGGTTTTCTGCACTGACATAATATAGCCTGATTTTAATTGCATTAGTGGTTTATTTTTGTACTTTTCAAAAACATTCCTAAACCTGCATTTATCTAGATATTAAAGGGGTGCCTGGGTGGCTCAGTCAGTTAAGCATCTGACTTCAGCTGAGGTCATGTTCTTGCAGTTTTGTGAGTTCAAGCCCTGTGTGGGGCTCTATGCTGACAGCTCAGAGTCTGGAGCCTACTTCAGATTCTGTGTTTCCCTCTCTCTCTCTCTCTCTCTCTCTCTCTCTCTGCCCCTCCCCTGCTCATGCTCTGTCTCTCTCACTCTCAAAAATGAATAAATGTTTAAAAAAATTATCTGGATATTAAATATCAAGAACCAAACAACTTTCTGTTTCCTACCATGGAAGACAAGGAATTGAGACCTCTTTCTTTCTCTGTGTCCTTTGCAATTTCCAGGTCTTTATTTTAATCTGGGGTTTCAAATCCCATCATCACTATTGTCTTTAACACATTATTTTATGATCTTTTAAGATTGTTACATTCAAGAAGTGCCTGTGTGGCTCAATCAAGTTAAGTGTCTGACTTTGGCTCAGGTAACGATCTCACAGTTGGTGGGTTCGAGCCCCACGTCGGGCTCTGTGCTGGAGCCTGCTTCAGATTCTGTGTCTCCCTCTCTCTCTGCCCTTCCCCTGCTCACACTGTCTCTCTCAAAAATAAATAAATAGACTTTTTTTTTAATGCTTGAAAAAAAAAGACTGTTACATTCAACTTCGCAACCATATTCATACCAGTTACCACTTCTATTTGTGCATATTTGGTAAGTGTCAATGCTCTCTGGTGTATCTTTTTTTCTATTAGCACTCCTCACAGTTTAGTATGGGTTCATTTCTCATTGAACTGATAGATGCATAAGTATATCTTTCAGGAAGAATACCTAGACAGTATATTGTACAAAAATCTTAACGATACATAAATGTCATTCTATTGCCTTCACACATAAATTCGAGTGGGCTTAGAATTTCTGTGTCACAATCTTATTTTTCTTGAAAATTTCTGTAGAACAGCAGATCTCAGTGTTTGGCTGTGTAATGCTACTTGCAGATATGATCAGTCTAGCACGAGTTTTACTCATCGGTGATTTTTATAAAGCTTCAGGAGTGATTCTGATGAGAAGACAGTAGTAAGAAGCATTGCCATAGGTATTTCTCCAAGTTTTCTGGTGTTCTGGATTACCAAAAAGTTGAAAACAACCTGAAATTGTGTCTTTCTTAGGTAATTTGTTTAGGTAATTTGCATACATATGTTTAAATCTAAATTTGACCACTGAGTATTGCTGCTCAGTGATGATGAGATTTTGTAACTTCTCAGAGCCCCAACTTCACCACCTTGTTGCTGAATAAAGCTCTGTTTACGTCTTACACTACTCTTGTAGAGAATGATAATGTTTAGTGTCAAATACATAATAAATGATAGATAACATTTTTGCTTACTCTTGAAATTCATAAATTTTGCCGGGATATATCCAATGATAGATCTCTTAATCTTGCCTGGAAGGCAAGAACTTTCTCAACTCTTGGTTCAGATTTGGTTTTTTTATTTGTTTGCTTGTATATATAGATAAGGAGTTTTCTTATTACACTTGTATTACAAATTAATTCTACCTTAATTAATCATGTATTCCCCTCCAATAATATCTATTATTCATGGGCTAGATTTTTGTGATCACTCCATCATATTTATCATCTTCTCACATAGTTTTCAACTTTTTGTCACGTATTCTGGGAGTGCCTTCTCAATCTCAGTGTTTTTCAGTGTTCTAGAGAAACTTCAGTGACAGTGCTAGAGAAGCCTTTTAAGATCCACTATTTGGGTCAAGGATGAAAGTGTAATAGAGGGAGCTCCAGGACCCTACCTACACTTCGACCAAAAACTCATTCATTACCTTTACATGGTGAGAGTCTACATAGGCTTGCATTAAAGAAAGAGACTGACAGCTTTTAAAAAACATTTAAAGCCATCGTCATCCATTACTTATTCAATTTTCTCTACTTGTCAATTTGTTCTTTTTTACCCTCAGTATGGATTTTGATTTGACTACTATGTTTTTTTGTTTCAATAATGCTCCTTCCTTTTTTCTTGTTCATAGAGGTGATTTCCTCTTACATGTTAATAAAACCTATCAAAACATTTTCTAAAATTCTCTTCTGATTCTCACAGTAAACCAAATTAATTTATATTTTATATGTCTCTCCTATGTCTTAAAACATTGCTTCTCTTCTTCGGTGCTGTATGGGCTGGTTTTTTGTTTGTTTGTTTGTTTGTTTGTTTTTGGTTGTTTGTTATCATTAAGCAGGAGAACCAATCCTAACCCCATTGTTGGAGAACAGACTGTTGCAGGTGTCCTCTCCCTAATGTAGTTACTATCTCTTCCAGAGATGGAAGAATCGTCCATCAAATATAAAGCCAAAAGCAAGCTGATATGTACAGCTCTGAGGCCAGTTCCCATCAGGTCTGTCAACTAGAATCCTTTATCAGACTACATGGGGGACCATCCCCATCATTTCCCTAGTCATGAGGGAAAAAAATGCAGCTCCCAGGGAAACTGAGGCCATCTGTGGGCTAGTCCTACTTAATGAGAAAAGTAATGAAAGGAAGAGTTATACCTTTTAACATCCCTACATCTGAAAGTTCTCAACATATGTCTCTGAAGGATGTGACGTTCTACCTTCCATTCCCCTCCATCTCCAGCCACATTATATCTGGAAACCATGGCTCAAATGAAGAGCTGCTACTAATAATGCAGACATCACATCTTCCTATTTATGACTCTCTTTTTACACATGTTTTATATAGTGACTGAACTGCCTTGCCATACATGACCCATCCATAAAGCTCCAACTTAATTTTCAAACTTCTGCTCAGTGGTCCCTCCTCTGTGAACATTTTCCTGGATAACCCCTCATTCAGACAAAACTAATCTGTGGTACTCCTTTCCATGTACATACTTCTACTCTATTCATTAATTTTTTCTTCAAACATCTGTCTCCCCTACTAGGTTGTCCCTTAAGGCTAAGACTCAATACCTAGCAAAGTACCTCATCAATAGTAGATAATCAATAAGTGTTCAACTAAAAGGCTATGGTACAGAGACACATTCCGGCCACATCAAGAATCTGACTTTCTAGGCTTCTAGAGCTTTTATGGGGGGAGACCAGGGGTGGTCACCTCCAAATGATACCTGGAAATGTTGCTTTAGTATTGGAGCAGCCATGCCAGGGACAGTATGGCAGAAGTTTCTTAATCCAGAACCACCACCAAAGGAAGTGGTAGAAATTCCTCCTGGATAATGAAATATGGTCTGTTCTCATCTTAATTTTGAGAGCAATTACAGATTAGATCAGGAGCAACTCGAGAGAAGAGACTATATTGAACATCTGTGTCTCTAAAAACTGGCATAGGACTTTTCACTTCATAGGAGCAGATTTCACTGATTTAATTGAATTAATGAATTAATGCATTACATTAACCATAAATAGGTTTTTTTAAGTATATTTGGGGGAAATCTGGTCAGGGTGAGCAAGATTGCAACAATTTTTTTAACTGCATTTCAGGAAGAAGGGCTATGTAAGTAAATACAGAGACATAGAGACACTACTTTCAAATACAAGGCCATTTACACAAAAACGGACATATAGACCAATGGAATAGAATAGAAACCCCAGAACTAGACCCACAAACGTACAGCCAACTAATCTTTGACAAAGCAGGAAAGAATATCCAATGGAAAAAAGTCTCTTTAACAAATGGTGCTGGGAGAACTGGACAGCAACATGCAGAAGACTGAAACTAGACCACTTTCTGACACCATTCACAAAAATAAACTCAAAATGGATAAAGGACCTGAATGTGAGACAGGAAACCATCAAAACCCTAGAGGAGAAAGCAGGAAAAGACCTCTCTGACCTCAGCCGTAGCAATCTCTTACTCGACACATCCCCAAAGGCAAGGGAATTAAAAGCAAAAATGAACTACTGGGACCTTATGAAGATAAAAAGCTTCTGCACAGCAAAGGAAACAACCAACAAAACTAAAAGGCAACCAACGGAATTGGAAAAGATATTTGCAAATGACATATCAGACAAAGGGCTAGTACCCAAAATCTATAAAGAGCTCACCAAACTCCACACCCGAAAAACAAATAACCCAGTGAAGAAATGGGCAGAAAACATGAATAGACACTTCTCTAAAGAAGACATCCGGATGGCCAACAGGCACATGAAAAGATGCTCAACGTCCCTCCTCATCAGGGAAATACAAATCGAAACCACACTCAGATATCACCTCACGCCAATCAGAGTGGCCAAAATGAACAAATCAGGAAACTATAGATGCTGGAGAGGATATGGAGAAATGGGAACCTTCTTGCACTGTTGGTGGGAATGCAAATTGGTGCAGCCACTCTGGAAAACAGTGTGGAGATTCCTCAAAAAATTAAAAATAGACCTACCCTATGACCCAGCAATAGCACTGCTAGGAATTTACCCAAGGGATACAGGAGTGCTGATGCATAGGGGCACTTGTACCCCAATGTTTATAGCAGCACTCTCAACAATAGCCAAATTATGGAAAGAGCCAACTGATGAATGGATAAAGAAATTGTGGTTTATATACACAATGGAGTACTACGTGGTAATGAGAAAGAATAAAATATAGCCCTTTGTAGCAACATGGAAGGAACTGGAGAGTGCTATGCTAAGTGAAATAAGCCATACAAAGAAAGACAGATACCATATGGTTTCACTCTTATGTGGATCTTGAGAAACTTAACAGAAACCCATGGGGGAGGGGAAGGAAAAAAAAAAAAAAAAGAGGTTAGAGTGGGAGAGAGCCAAAGCATAAGAGACTCTTAAAAACTGAGAACAAACTGAGGGTTGATGAAGGGTGGGAGGGAGGGGAGGGTGGGTGATGGGTATTGAGGAGGGCACCTTTTGGAATGAGCACTGGGTGTTGTATGGAAACAAACTTGACAATAAACTTCATATATTGGAAAAAAAAACAAATACAAGGCCATTTAAAACCTCTAGCACTATTGAATGAACTGCTCAAAACTAGAAACAAAAATATGGGTGCTTTTGCTGTTATTGTTATCACCTGAGTTAAAAAATATTTCATCCATAACTAAATGTCCTTGGCAATAGTTCTTGGCTATCTAGTTAATTATGTCCAACAGAGAAAAGACCAAACATATTTAAGCTGCCCTTACACAAAATTGCCAATTAACTGAACTTTCCTGATAGACAATCTATCACAATAAGGCAGATTTTACCATGTGTAACAGAATCAAATTTATCCTAATCGAAAGCCATTTTGTATACCATTAATGCTCTTTGTAATTTTTGAGCACTTATAAATTTATACTAGTAAGGTGGGTTAGATGCCCCTAATTTGTCCATGCAGGACAAATAACTTAAAACAATTTGTGGTGTTTATTAGTGCATCTAAGATACAGTGTATCTTAAAATAGTGTCTGTCTTGATCTACTGGCTGAATCTAGCCCCATAATTAGTTTTTCTTTTTTTTTTTTTTTTAATTTTTTTTCAACGTTTTTTATTCATTTTTGGGACAAAGAGAGACAGAGCATGAACGGGGGAGGGGCAGAGAGAGAGGGAGACACAGAATCGGAAACAGGCTCCAGGCTCCGCGCCATCAGCCCAGAGCCCGACGCGGGGCTCGAACTCACGGACCGCGAGATCGTGACCTGGCTGAAGTCGGACGCTTAACCGACTGCGCCATCCAGGCGCCCCTAGTTTTTCTTATTAGAGTCAGCTCAGGTAAGCTTCTATTTTGAGACAATATTTAAGATCTCACAATACATGGATTCTAATCCTTAATAAAACCAATTGATAAATGGAATTCCTTTCCACAGCTTCCTTTAAACCCTCAGGTTAGTTCTGATGTCCAATTTTTCCATCCTCTTGGAGGATTCTAATGAAGGAATTTTTACCATTCTCTGAGGTTTCCTCTCACTCCCTGATCCCTATAGGCTGAGAATGACATATCTGGTTTATGGAAGGACAACTATCACTGCTCATGATTCACTTCCTTCCTACCATGCAGAAGCAGACCAGGAAAAACTCTTCAGCTGCCCTACTCACAAATGGGAAGCTGTATTAGTCAGTATTCTCCAGAGAAACAGAACCAATAGGAGAATGACTGACTGATCGATTGGTTGATGAGATATATAGAGAGATAGATATTATTAAAAAGTTCATTATAAGGAATTGGCTCACACAATTTGGAAGCTGAGAAGTCTCAAGATCTAGGGAGAAAGTGAAGACTCAGGAGAGTCAATGGTAGTGTTTAAAGGCCTGAGAACCAGAAAAGCTGGTGTTATTATAAGAGAAAGAATTCTTTTTTACTCACTCTTTTATTCTGTTCAGACCTTCAATGGATTGAATGAGGGCCAAGCACATCAGAGAGGGCAATCTGCTTTACTCAGTCTAACGATTCATAGATTAATCTCATACAAAAACACCCTCACAGACACATCCAGAATAATGTTTGACCAAATATCTGGGCACCTCATAGCCCAGTCAAACTAACATTTAAAATTAACTATCACAAAGGCTAAGTCAGTTCAGTTCAGGGGCACTACTGTGTAGAAAGCCCCACTTCCACCTCCAGTACAAACCACCTTCTCTAATCCAGCTTTCCTAGTGAATCCCAGATTGGAGTAATATGACTGACACTCTGCTTTTTATCTTCACATGAGAACTATGTCTGTAAAGTTGACCAAAACCTCTAGTGGAGGAGGGTTTGCTTAATTATCAAGTCCCCACAAGCAGTCTTATATGATAGTTATTAATACTTATTTTTCCTTGTCGGGCTCTGGGCTGATGGCTCAGAGCCTGGAGCCTGTTTCCGATTCTGTGTCTCCCTCTCTCTCTGCCCCTCCCCCATTCATGCTCTGTCTCTCTCTGTCCCAAAAATAAATAAACATTGAAAAAAAAAATTAAAAAAAATAAAAATAAAAAAAAATACTTATTTTTCCTAATTTCTTCTAGTCCTTCCTATTTTCTAGCTAGAGGGCTCAAGAGAGGTCCCCTTATTTGCTCTTTTTGTTCATTTCCAGAACATTTTTAAATTTGTCCATTTTTCTGTAGCCCAGTGTGAACCCAACTATATTTTATGCAGTTAGTCTGGAGTTAAAGAATGAAATGCATAAAATGAAATGTCCACTGGTGTTCCACCAGTCATCATCTTGATTTCTAAACCTGATAGTGTAAAAAGAGACACTGGCCTTCTATTTGGTCATTTTCTGAACTAAAATGAGTCCAATACCGTAATATATCTATTTTGCTTTAGCCACTGACTATATTCCCAATTTCCATCTCAACTTAAAAAAAAACTTAGAAGAATTGATGTTACATAATTTAAAATTCACACAATCTATTAAGCATTTTCAGTATTCTCATCAAAAAATTTTAACCTGAATCTATTAGTTAAGCCTCTACACTTAAGTGTCAGTTTTCAGGAAATAACAAGGACTCAAGCAACAAGTGAAATGTTCTATGAGGAAACAGAGAAGTCAAGAATCTATAAGACAATGAAGCTGAACTCTTCAAAAAAAAAAAGAAAGGAAGAAAGAAAGAAAGAAAGAGGAAAAAAAAACTACTAAAGTTTAACAACCAAATGCAATATTTGAATTTAGTCTAGAACCTGGTTTCAAAAAGATGAAAAGAAGTTATAGGCTCTCTTTTATAGGCTTCATTTTGGGCACAGTGGAAATTTGCATATGAAGTATAGGTTATACGATACTATGAAATTATCATTAACTTCCATAGATAAGATAATTATAAAAAGAAAATTCTTAATCTTAGGAGAAGTATGAAAAATATTTAGGGATGAAGTGTTACAATGTTTACAAATTACATTCAAATTGTACACTCCAACATATATAAAAAGCAAATATGGTAAAGTGTTAGTAATTGTTGAATCTACATGTAAGGCCCAGAAATGTTCACTATACCCATGTCCACTCTACCACCACTACTCTTTAAAACTGTATGTTTGAAACTTCTCATAATATTAAAACAACACTTAGAGGGGCGCCTGGGTGGCTCAGTCGGTTGAGCAGCTGACTTCAGCTCAGGTCATGATCTCGCAGTCCGTGAGTTCGAGCCCCGTGTCGGGCTCTGTGCTGACAGCTCGGAGCCTGGAGCCCGCTTCAGATTCTGTGTCTCCCTCTCTCTGACCCTCCCCTGTTCATGCTCTGTCTCTCCCTGTCTCAAAAATAAATAAACATTAAAAAAAATTAAAACAACACTTAGAAGGGGTTCAGTTTTTTCTGAATGTTCTGGCCACCCACATACTAAATCAAAACAAAACAGTTCAGTAGGGCAGTGAGTAGTAATGATACAAATAAGTACAGTTTTCACACTCTAGCCTTGGTGATCCTTCACACAGGCAGCTCACTGCCATTTCTGTCAGGCCCACAGCACACTGTTTATATTGTCTTCCCAGCCCCAAAGTCATCCTGCCCTATGTATAAGGAGATGTTTGCATACAGGTGTCCTCAGGGAATCTCCAGTCCCCTTCTGGATGGAGACTATCTCACTCATCTTCAATTCTTATACCTTAGTCCAAAGTCAGAGATGTTCAATAAATAGCTGTCAGATAAATCAAGAAGTGCTTCTCCCTTCTTCTACTATCTTGAAACACCAATTTGGAATAAGAATAATGTTCATTATAACTTGGTAATGTACATTTGGTCCCTTTCGACACATTAAAAAATGAAATTGATGAAGAGCCTCCTCATCTCACAACCAATCTGTTATGGACTGAATGTTTGTGTCTCCCCCAAATTCATATATTGAAATCCTAACTCCCAGTGTGATTATGTTAGAAGGTGGGGCCTTGGGAGGTGATTAGTGCCCTAATAAAAGAGGCCCCACAGAGTTTCCTCTCCCCTTCTACCATGTAAGGACACATCCTTTCATGAATCAGGAAGTAGGGCCTCACCGGACACTGAATCTGCCAGCACCTTGATCTTGGACTTCCCAGCCTTCAGAACTATGAGAAATAAATGTTTGTCTTTAGGCCACACAGCCTATGGTATTTTTGTTATAGCAGATTTAACTAAGATAAAACCCAATATTCTACCTTGATCATTATCACCTCAATCTTAGTTGTCTGAGAAAGCAGAACATGGAGCCTGCTGGGAAATACCATGACCCATGTATTATTTTCCCACCACCTTTTTTTTTTTTTTGAGAGTGAGAGAGAGAGAACATGTATATGCATGCGAGCAGGGGAAGAGCAGAGGGAGAAGGGGAGAGAGAAGCCCAAGCAGGTTCCATCCACATCCAGCACAGAGGCCAACACAGGGCTCAATTCCACAACCAACCATGAGATCACAACCTGAGCTAAAATCACAAGTTGACTCTTAACTTGTGTCTGAACCACCCAGGCACCCCTTTCCCACCTTTTTTTTTTTGTTTTTTAATTCTCAAGTTAGTTAACATACAGTGTAGTATTGGGTTCAGGAGTAGAACCCAGTGATTCATCGCTCACATGTAACACCAAGCACTCATTCCATTAAGTGCCTTCCTTAATTCCCATCACTCATTAACCCCCCCCATCAACCTTCAGTTTGTTCTCTGTATTTGAGTCTCTTGTGGTTTGCCTCCCTCTCTGTTTTTGTCTTATTTTTCCTTCCCTTCCCCTATGATCATCTGTTAAGTATCTGAAATTCCACATATGAGTGAAATCATGTGACATCTTTCTTTGGCTGACTTATTTCACTTTAGCATAATACCCTCCAATTCCATCCATGTTGCTGCAAATGGCAAGATTTCATGCTTTTTCATCACTGAGTAGTATTCCATTGTATATATATACCATATCTTCTTAATTCATTCATCAGTTGATGGACATTTGGACTCTTTGCATAATTTGGCTATTTTTTTAAATATTTATTTATTTTTGAGAGAGAGAGACAGTGCGCAAGCAGGGGAGGTTCAGAGAAAGAGAGAGACACAGAATCCGAAGCAGGCTGCAGGCTCCAGGCTCTGAGCTGTCAGCACAGAGCCCACTGCAGGGCTCAAACTCACCAACTGCGAGATCATGACCTGAGCTGAAGTTGGATGCTTAACTGACTGAGCCACCCAGGCAACCCATAATTTGGCTCTTGTCGATAGCACTGTTATAACATTGGAGTGTATGTGCCCCTTTGAATCAGCATTTGTGTATCCTTTGGATAAATACCTAGTAGTGCAATTATTGTGTCATAGGAACCACCTTTTTTTAATGTTTATTTTTGAGAAAGAGAGAGAGAGAGTAGGGGCGGGGCAGAGAGAGAGAGAGAGAGAGAGAGAGAATCTGAAGCAGGCTTCTGCACTGACAGTAGAGAGCCTGATGTGAGGTTCGAACTTACAAACCGTGAGATCATGACCCGAGCTGAAGTTCGACACTTAACTGACTGAGCCACCCAGGCACCCCTCCCATCACCTTTTAAACTGGACCATCATATCCATAAACCAACCCCAAAGGAGTGTTTCCCAAAGTGTAGTCTCTATTGAAAATTACAGATTTCTTAGCCCCTTATTCAGTGATTCTGAATCAGTCCAAAGTGAGGTCTAGAGATCTATTCCTCTTAACTTTTCCCAGGTGATTCTGATGTACATCTGATGTAAGGGCTACTCTCCTAAACAGCAAACATTGGTTCTAGGTGACCACTCATACATTGAACTACACACACACACACACACACACACACACATGCACACATAGTTTCCTTCTGATTTGATTATGCTTACTTTCTCCTCCTTGGCCTAATATTCCATTTCTACCTGAATTTTGACTCAATCGGTTTGGGTCATCCTCCTGCCTGCCCTGGCTTGTTGGACCTTGGGCACATGTGTGCATTTGATGGCTTTCTCATTCCTCTATTCTCCCCCCAGTTCACTGGAAACTCCCCAGTCTGCCTTCTTGGCCCTTTAGAGCAACATGGATCCCAAATAACCCACCTTTACTCCAAGGAGAGGGAGGCATTCAAGTAGAGTCAATTAATGTCCTTACCAAAACTCTAGTACAAAGCACAGGACTATAAGCAAGCCTGAGGGAACAAGGGGCTGAGACCTAACTCTTGCTGCCTTCTGTTACTTTTTATGAGGACCAAGGGGCCCCTCCCACTACTCTTTAGTAGTGTAAACATAATCCCAGTGAGATTTTTTTTCATTACACTGGTAATACATGAATGTAATCTCATTATAAAATAATTTAAAACAATACAGATCTGCTAAAGCTGTAACATCCCATTTCCAGTCCCCTCCCCATAAATAACTGATAACAAATCAGTTTGGCATACATTTTTCTATTTACATATATTAAGTTAAACAAATGGTTCTAAGGCAGGAGAGGATTTTGCTCCCCACCCCAACCCCGGGACATTCGGCAATCCATGGGGACATTTTTGGTTGTCACAACTGGGAAGTGATAACACATCTAGTGGGTAAAGGTCAGTAATACTGCTAAACATCCTATAATACACAAGACAGCCTCCACAACAAAAATTACCTGGCCGAAAATGTAATGGTACCATGGCTGAGAAACCCTGAGTTAAACTACATGAAACTATCAATGTTCAAACAATTCTGAACTTTTAAAAGGGCAATTTTATATGGTACAACCTAATATATATTTATACACACATGGTAACATATAGTTTTGTTTGTGGCTGTTTTACATAAATGTATTAGACCATATGTCTTATTCTACAACTTTCTTTTTCCCTTTAACAATATGCCTGGCAGATTCTCCATGCCAGGAACCAGAGCTCCGTCTGATTCTTTTCTAGCTGCTAAAAGGTATTCATTGCTGAGAAAGCTCCTTTTATAGATCATGCTACAATGAGCATCCTGACCCATTTCTTTCTCCCCACATGGGTTAGGTCTTAGGTGGAGCTAAGGCTGAGGGACACTAAGGACCAGAGAGGAATGTGCTTGCCCTCGAGGGAGGGCAGAGAGTCCTTTGGCCCTCTTTAAGGCCTAGTTGCCATCAACTATACTTGCCTGTTTCCCCTCACAGCAGTGACCATTCCGTGCCACAAGCATTTACAACAGAGCAGTGTGAATTCTAAAACCTGTTTGTAGACTTTCCACCCTGCTATTCTCATGGGGTGAATAAAGGGCTAGGAAGTGATTTACACCACTTGTCTGCTTTCCAGACCTTCTCTGAGCTGCTGGGAGTTTCTGTCACACCTTTTTGAAATCTACTCAAATGTCAACACATCACTGAGCAAAATAACCCCCCACACACACATTTTCTAAGCATCCGGTATCAATATAGCCAAAGAACCAGAGCCAAAAGAAACTTTTGCTTTTTCCACAAATGGCTTAAAGGCATTAATTATCATGGAAAACTACATGCAGACTGTTCAGAGACAAAAAGATACCCCTCCCCACGTGTTCCAAGAGAATAGCATATTGTCATCTGAAAGAGTAATTTATTTCCACATAATTGGCTCTATAAAGGGCATCTTCAGTGTCTAATTCCCTAAATAACTCGAGGCCTACTGTTACTAGTTCTGACCCCACAGGGGAAGGAGAGCTGTAATTAATTGACTCATTTTTGATTAATGCATTCCAGCTTTCCTTTACTGCCACTCTTCTAGGAGAAAATTGGCCAGCCCTGTGACTCTATTTCCAAGGACCTAATTCACTTAAAATAAACAAAGAAATCTGGATGGCAAGCAAGAAGTTGGTTGTTCACAGGATACCCCTGGGGACTGCACCTTTCCTGTGTATCCTGTACATCTCAGAGGACTGAGAGGGGGACTTTGCTTGGCTCTCAGCAGTAAAATCTTTAATACACAGTAGTAGATGCCTGGTTTTTTGCTGTTGTTTGGCATTTGTTGTTGTTTGTTTTTAGTTTCCTGGTTTATTTAACAACTATGGTACTAAAGGAGGTAGGAAGGAAAGAAGGGAGGGGAAGAAAGAAAGAAAAGAAAATCCCAAAAAGCATTTTAAGGGACCTCACTTCTTCACATAGTATAAAGGCTACCAATCTTGGAGCACACCCAACCAACGGTTTTATGAGCAAAGACTATGATGAAGCACAAGCTTCAAGCTTTTTTTTTTTTTTTTTTTTTTTTGGCAGCGGGGGGGGGGGGGGATGGTGTTATTTATGAACATCCTATTCTTTTAATTCCTTTTATTTGAGCTCAGATGCAGGCAAAAGAGTAACTCTATGACTTACAAATCCATAGTTCTTCAATCATCCAACACCATTTTTTTTTTTATTTTTTTTTCAACGTTTTTTTAATTTATTTTTGGGACAGAGAGAGACAGAGCATGAACAGGGGAGGGGCAGAGAGAGAGGGAGGCACAGAATCGGAAACAGGCTCCAGGCTCCGAGCCATCAGCCCAGAGCCTGACGCGGGGCTCGAACTCACAGACCGCGAGATCGTGACCTGGCTGAAGTCGGACGCTTAACCGACTGCGCCACCCAGGCGCCCCAACACCATTTTTTTAAAGTAAGACCAGATACTAGGCGCTTCTTCATTTTTCTTTTTTCCCCTATTTCTCTACCCCATTCTCTGTATGTGCCCCATTCTCTGTATGCTAGACAACTGAATCCATAATTAGATAATCGTGCTGCTCACACCTCCCTTGGATGAAGTATAGTCACTAGTTCCAAGTTATATTATTCCAAAGGGATATGTTTTGGTGTCTTTAACAGGCACCCTAATAAATCCTCTATTACCCTATTATTCTATTTCCAAAGTCATCATTCTGTTTCCCTCCCAACTCTTTCTCAGATATATGATGGCTGGATTGGACTTTTAGCTCTTATACATTTCCTTATACACCCTGGACAATCTCAGTGTGATCTCAAGATCTCTAAAAGCAGCAGATGGGGTCTTCAATGTGAAGATAATAGCTAGAGCCTTTCAGGACCTCCTAAAATAATGACAACCTGCAAATGACAAGCCTTCAAATGAGCAGTAGTTCATGTATCAGTTGATACTTACAGGAACTCAGTGAGGAAAATGTCAATGGGGATGTCATTCACATCCTACTTCAAGAAGTTCACTTAGAAGTATTTTTACATTTTATAGATGAGAACATTGGAGATAAGGAGTAAGTATCCACTTTCATTCAACCCAGTCAACGACACAAATTCTCACTGACCAGAAAATGTATAATTATTTTTTGTCAGTATCAATTCAGTTTTGTTTTTTGGGTTTTTTTTTAATGAAACATACACAGCTTGAGAAATCAAGGACATAAGGAGGTAAGGTAGGAATGGCACTTCAGTGCCTGGAAATTCCAAATTGATGATAATGCTTGGGGAAACCATACAACTGGCTTCAAGGGCTCTTAGGTGCTCACCTTGGCAATATGCTCAACTCTCACAGTTTTAAAGACTTAGACTCCTAGCAGATGTCCCAAACCCTTGATATAGCTATTGTTATCACTCTACTGCAAAAGTTCACAAACTTGGGCTACATGTGAGGATCACTTGGGAAGTTTTTAACAAATACAAATGTCCAGTTCCCAAAAGATGTTGATTTAGTCTGGGGTAGGGCCCTGGCATCAGTATTAATTAAAAACCTCTCAGATGATTCTCATGGTCAGCCAGGGCTGAGAACAACTGGCTCACAGGCATCCTTGGCCTACAGCCGCCATTAACGGTCAGGAATACTTCTCTACCTCTCTTGGGACCTGTCCTTTCAGATTCCCTCTGATAATTCCTTCTATGAAGGCCTTCCAAAATGACCTTCTCGAGATTCTTTCCAATTAGCAAATATGAGGTTTTTCACAGGGAACAGAGAACAATAAGAGGACTACAGACAAAGGGAAATTTTGCATTATTACTTATTACTGAAAATTTATTTAGTGCCCACAATGTGCTGAAAAAAGGATTTTGAGAATGCCTTATCTGGTTTTCAGCTGCTATGAACACAATTAGTCATGGGGTTTTATATCCCTCTATTTAACTGCCTGTGAAGTTAATAGGTAGATGCAATGCTGGAGTTGAGCTGGTTCAACTCTGAACTCAATATCCAGCTTTTAAAGAAATGAGAAGTTGGTGCCTCTAAGATTGCAAAAATCCAATTAAGTATCACTTTCCCCTGCTGCTAGATAGACTTAGACCCTGGAAGTAATGTTAACGATACCACATGAACATCCAGGACAATCACCATGCCTCTTTTACTGAAATCACACCCAAGCCAGAAATTAAACAGAAAGTGCAAGAATATTAATGCAACCCCCTGGCTTTCAGTTGTCAGACAAAATACTACAAGAGGTAGCTGATGATGTGGGCCAGACAAGAAATTCAAAAAGAAAAATGTACCATTATTCTGTTTTCTTTTTCAAAGAGGAGGCATTCAAGGTCAGCAAAACAGATTACATAGATATTTTCCCAAAAGATATCCTTTGGGATCCACCGCCCAAGCCTACGTGCCCCTCCATGCGTTCTCCACTGTAATTAAGATACATGTGCTTTTCTGGGCTTTCGAAGTTGCTGACAGACAGCTCAGCTACCAACAAAGTGTAAATTGCCAAAGGCAGATGCTCAATGTTAGATGGTGCCCCAGGCAATGCCAGACTGTGCAGCTACACCTGGGACCTAGTCAGACTACAAAGCAGGGTGTTAAATTAAACAGTGTCAAGACAAATAAAATATGGCGCTTGATTTAGATTGCTGTTTTTCCTTTAAAAGATGGGGATGAAAGGGTACTCCCAGGACTGAGCAATTTCATCTGTCTCTTGGCTCCTGCTCTACCATGCCCTAGCAGTCAAACCTCCAAACTTCCTCTGGGAACTCTTTCCTCCTCAGAGTGACTTAAGATGGGCTTGTTTCCATTCCTGCTCTGAAACATGAGCCAGACTTTTCACATTGTAAGTAAAAGAAAATAGGGTGCCTGTGATAGACTAACTTGTGTTCCCCCAAAATTCGTATGTTGAAGTCCTAACACCCAACACCTCAGAATATGACTGTATTTAGAGATGGGGCCTTTCAAGAAGTGATTACATTAAAATGAGGCCATTAGAATGGGCCCTAATCCAAGCTGACTGCTATCCTTATAAAAAAGAGGAAATATATGGGGCGCCTGGGTGGCGCAGTCGGTTAAACGTCCGACTTCAGCCAGGTCACGATCTCGCGGTCCGTGGGTTCGAGCCCCGCGTCAGGCTCTGGGCTGATGGCTCAGAGCCTGGAGCCTGTTTCCGATTCTGTGTCTCCCTCTCTCTCTGCCCCTCCCCCGTTCATGCTCTGTCTCTCTCTGTCCCAAAAATAAATAAACGTTGAAAAAAAAAAAATTAAAAAAAAAAAAAAGAGGAAATATGGGCACATGAAAGAGACACCAGGGTTACACACACAGAGAGGAGAGACCACATGAGGACACAGTGAGAAGACAGCCACCTGGAAGCCAAAGAGAGAGGCGCCAGGAGAAACCAAACCTGTCAACACCTTGATCTTGGAAACCAGCTCCAGAATGTAAGAAAATAAATATCTATTGTTTAAGCCATCCAGTTTGTGGTATTCTGTTATGGCAGCCCTAGCAAACTAATACACCAGCCCCCCTACTATAATTAAGCATTGTATTGACATACAAATTGGAGAACACTAATTCTTTTTGTTGTTGAAGAAGACTGAGTGAGAAACATCAAGAGTTCACTACATGAGGAGAGCTGGTATGCTCACCATAACGTCTTGAGCCACACCTGCTCATAAATATAAGGAATCCCTACCCGCCTTGGAAAGTGTTCTTGGGTGTTTGCTAGACTTTGAATGACCTGAACTCAATCACAAAAGTGACAGCTACTTCACAGACCAAAGCAATGCTCCATGTGGGCTGGTGGGGGGATGGGGAGGTGTCCCATAACCATTAGCTCATCAGCGGCAAAAAAAATGAGATAAAGCCAATTACTTCTGAGAACTTTAAGCTTAGATGCCCTCAGAAGAGTCTGTTGTCATCCATGAAACTCAGGAAAAGCTGGGGGAGTGGGAAGCAACAGCCTAGTGCTGTGGAGATCTGGCCCCCACCTCACAAATGACAAGAGGGCCTGAGAGAAGAATCCCTCAGAGACCTGTCACACACAAGTCCATTCAGACTCTGCATCCAGAAGGAGACCCCCACCACAGACCCTAAAGTCACTTCTACAACACTAACAGCTCCTTACTGTATTACTGTAAACTGTATTACTATCTCATAGGGCAAAGGCACAAGCAATAGAAAGTGCCATCAGACTCAAACTTATCTATATTTACCAACCAAAAAATATCTGCCAGTCAAACGTAAGTTCTAGTGACCTCTGCTCAGTGTTGGAGTTGGGATAAGGATGTGGGAGGGGTCTGGCTGTATCTTGTATCAGCCTAAATGAGACACACACAGCAGAGTCATTACCATATTTAATCTCCCAAAGTATTGTTTCACAAGAGTTGCAGAAAACTTTCCTGACTTCCCAGAATGAACAAGTCACAAGACAGGTTCACAGCTAGGCCCACTTCTTGCCATTAAGGGTCCCAATAGGCTCTCTTTTTTTTTTTTTTATTTTTTTTTTAAATTTTTTTTTTCAACGTTTATTTATTTTGGGGACAGAGAGAGACAGAGCATGAACGGGGGAGGGGCAGAGAGAGAGGGAGACACAGAATCGGAAACAGGCTCCAGGCTCTGAGCCATCAGCCCAGAGACCGACGCGGGGCTCGAACTCCCGGACCGCGAGATCGTGACCTGGCTGAAGTCGGACGCTTAACCGACTGCGCCACCCAGGCGCCCCCCAATAGGCTCTCTTAAATGAGCTACCTACTCCACCCGTCAAGTGACTTCTTTTCAATTTAAACAACTTTTTTTTTTTTTTTTTTTTTTTTTTTTTTTTAAGTAGGCTCCACCAGCAGCACAGAGCCTAGCATAGGGCTTGAACTCATGACCCTGAGATCAAGGCCTGAGCTGAGATCAAGAGTCAGATGTTTAACTGACTAAGCCACCCAGGTGCCCCCAATTTAGACAACTTCTACTTCTTAAAGTGTTCTACATTAAATTATATTAAAATATAAGCTGGCCTCATTTGGATTTCCATTATAGTTTTAAATATTATTCTTAGTTTTGGTTAATCCTCAGTTTGTCATCACTTCTAAACTTTAGTTTGCAGTTTCTGGACTCTACATTACTACCTTACTCCTTAGATAAGAGGAAAATGGAACTCTGAATACATTAGAGGGGTCCTATTTGAAGGATACTTGAAGATCACCTTAAAAGGTCATTTTGTGGGGCGACTGGATGGCTCAGTCAGTTAAGCACCAGACTTTGACTCAGGTCATGATCTCACAGTTCGTGGGTTTCAGTCCCTCATCAGGCTCTGTGCTGGCAACTCAGAGCCTGGAGCCTGCTTCGGTTTCTGTGTCTCCCTCTCTCTCTCTGACCCTCCCCCGCTCACCTTCTGTCTCTCTCTCTCTCTCAAAAATAAATAATCATTAAAAAAAAAAAAGGGTCATTCTGCGCTGTGCATATCCACACACACACACACACACACACACACACACACACACGCATACATGCCCCATTTGCCAACTTTGAAAGTTAACTTCTCTGTATACAAGGCTTTCTTAAAGCAGAATCTCCTAGTATTATTTTTCCTTGAGGAAAAAGTGCTTTATTTCTTTTTTTAAAAAAATTTTTTTAATGTTTATTTATTTTCAAGAGAGAGAGACAAAGCATGAGCAGGGGAATGGCAGAGAAGGAGAGGGAGATACAGAATCCAAAACAGGCACCAGGCTCCAAGCTGTCAGCACAGAGCCCGATGCAGGGCCCAAACCCATGAACCATGAGATCATGACTTGAGCCGAAGTCAGATGCTTAACCAACTGAGCCACCGAGGTGTCCCAAAAGTGCTTTTTTCTTTGCCATTCTTGGAAATTAGTTGTTCTGAAACACTTAATTTCAAAAGGAGGGGCACCTAAATTCTTTGAAACACTTTTTTACTGGTTTATAATTTCTTTTTGATTCAAGTCCCCTTTATTTGCTTGTTGATGCTCTACTACTTTCATTTCATCATTACTGGCATAGAATATGGCAGCAGCAAAGAGACAATTATCTCGGCAAACTGTCCCACAAAAATCATCCATCTGACAGAAATTCTTTTCTCACTTTGCAAGCATCCTGACCACTCCTTCTCAAAGTTGGATGGCTTTTCTTAACAGATACATCCTCAGTTTCCAAGAATCCCTGTTCATTTATTTCCCCCAACAAACCATGTTCCTTCTGAGACAAAGCTGCATCATCCAATACATACCTTGTTAGTTTAACTAGACATATATATACGTATGTATTTTTTTATTTCCTTGACTTTATTGTGTTAATAGGGGTAGCTATTCTATTTATCTGAAATATACAAAATCTTCACTGTGTTTTTTCTTAAACATTTCCTAGTTGTGATAATTCAGGTAAAAGATAAGATTGATCTCACTTGGGCATTACAAAAAAAAAGCCAATGGGAGAAATACTATTATGATCATTCTACATTAAGTATCTGAAGACTCATAAAAGGGAATGCATTTTCCCAGAGTAGTGTAGCCAGAATCCAAATCCAGGCAGTGGTACCCAAGCCTGCATTCTTTACTTCTAGTTTCAATATCATAACTGGGGAGGGCAGGATGTTGAAGTGATCAGATCAAGCAACTATTGATATAAGTAAGCTTAGGGATTGTCCAAACACCCAATACAACGTCTACTCAAGGCAACCGAAGGGAAGCATGACTGCATGGTAATTGGACAAAGAAACTGAAATTCAGTAACTGCATCATTCTATGTGAGGAAAGACAAAAGGAAGGTCATTACATCTGTTTGTTATTTATAAAAAGGAGTCAAAAAGAAAAACATCATCAGTGTGCAGTCAGCACTATCCAGGGGAGAGACTACTCAGGCCTAGATGCAGAAGTTTTATGAACATTAGCATGGCAGGCAGATGTCTTAGTGGACTTGGGTGCAGGAAGATGCCTCCAGACCAGCCAGAGAGGATCACACCAAACCTGATTCACCCCAGCAGTACCCCAGAGACATGCAGGGCTACTCCAGGAGGAGTGAAATCTTCCTCAGGAAACCAAGGCCAGAAGTTGTTGAGTGAGCATCCCAGGAGCTATGAAAAGCATTTGGCATATGTTATCTCATTTAATCATTTCAACAACCCTATGAAGTATTATTATCTCCAAATTAGGATATGCTTAGATCTAAGTTCACACAGGTAAGAAAGAAATGCTTTAAACCCTGTACTTGAGGTAAATACACCTACTTTTTTGAGTTGGTTGTGTGTGTGTGTGTGTGTGTGTGTGTGTGTGTACGTAGGCAGTGAAATGGAGAATCCTGTGCCCCCAAACCCACTTGAGAGAATCCTGCAGTACTCAATAAACACAGCCCAGAACTTCCTCCATACATGGTTCCACAGGGGATCAACATGAGACTCAGTCTGCAGGAGAAACCAGAAAAGTTCATGTTCCACAAACAAGAAACTTAATGGAAAGACTGACCTGACTTGAATCACACTTGCACTGATCTAGAGCTTTTTCTAGATGACTTGGGAAGTTTTAAAATGCTGAGGTCTGTCCAAACCACCCTCCTCCCAGAGATTCTAATTTAATTGGTCCAGAGTATGGCACAGCATGTGGGATGTTGTAAAGCTCTTCAGTGGTTTCCAATGTGCAGCCAAGGCTGAGAAACACAAGGAGTCTTTCAAATTTCTTCATAAAGGAAAAGACTGGACTCCAGAAGCTGAGAGGATATATGCAAGAGAGGAGCACTGGAGGTTGGAAGGGGAGAGATTGGGATGGGGAGTGGAGCTAAACTGGTCAAGAATAAAAGGTTCAGGGATGCCTGGGTGGCTCAGTAGATTAAGCGTCCAGCTTCAGCTCAAGTCATGATCTCGCGGTGTGTGGGTCCAAGCCCTGTGTCAGGCTCTGTGCTGACAGCTCAGAGCCTGGAGCCTGCTTCAGATTCTATGCCTCCCTCTCTTTCTGCCCCTCCTCCCACTTGTGCTCTATTTCTCTCTCTCTCTCTAAACTAAATAAACATTAAAAAAAATTTTTTTAAAGAATAAAAGTTTCATAGCCCAGAACTGTTATTTTCCTTGCCTCAAAAAATTTTAAAGGGTCTGGCAAGAAATACTGAGTAAGAAGAGATATTATGTTTATTTACCAAACTGGCAACGCTGTATCAGTGAGAAAACCACGGTGAGGGCCCTCTCATCTATTGCAGATTGATGTCAAACTCTATGACCTTTAGGGAAGGAAACTTGCAACTATGTATCAGAGCCTCAACAATGCCCATAGCCTTTATATGGGCATAAAAGAAAGGTATCCAAGGATATGCACCAAATTAACAGTGGTTTTCTCTGGGTCATAGTATTTCAGGTGAATTTTATTTCTTTATGTTTTCATAGACCTCTTTGTTTTCTGTCTTTTACACAACAAGCATGTATTGCTTTTGGGCAAAACAACAAAATGTAAAAATAATATTTCATTAAAAGTTTTGCATCTTTTTTTAATTTTTTTAAATGTTTTTATTTATTTTTGAGACAGAGAGAGACAGAGCATGAGCAGGGGAGGAGCAGAGACAGAGGGGGACACAGAATCTGAAACAGGCTTCAGGCTCTGAGCTGTCAGCACAGAGCCCGACACAGGGCTCGAACTCACAAACTGTGAGATCATGACCTGAGCTGAAGTCAGACGCCCAACTGACTGAGCCACCCAGGTGCCCCAAAAGTTTTGCATCTTTGACATGACTATTACACTCATGTATTTCCCACCACTTCTCCCTATCACACCAATATTTCTTCTTTGGGCCCATAAATCATATGCCACCAGATATAACTGCACATTGATTCCTGTAGAACTGAGCATGGAGCCCTGGACTGTGTTTCTCAAAAGGATATCTCAAACAAACAGATTTGGGGGCACAAGATTTTCCATTTCTCTGTTCTGTAGATACACACACATACAAAAATAAGAGAAAAAAAACACATTTCAAAATGTTTCACTTAATAGGATTACCTCATTCCAAAGTCCAAACATTGATTAAGAACATGGACTCTGGAGTCAACAGTCTTGGAATCCAGGCAATGTGAACTCGGGCATATTAATATCCCTGTGCCTCAGCTTCTGAAAAGTGAAGTTGAGAAGAAAATCTACCCCAGGGGACAAGACATGATTTGCTTTGAGTTTCAGCCCTTGTTCTGCCACTTGAGAGCTGTTCAACCTGGGACGCACCTCAGTCTCTCTGAGCTTCAGCTTCCTCATCAATAAGAGTGGGATGATCATAATAAACCTGTCTCTCTCACCTTAATGTGAGCGCCAACTGAGACAATGTATGAAAACTCTAAAGCAGTATGCAAATGTCAGTAACTGTTTTTACAGAAGTTTTTATTTCATTCTGTCAAATTTGATCCAGTCACCACCACTACCCCCACAATGACTGTATGGGAGCCAGGAACAGGGCTGCGTTGCTTGCATTTTTTTAGGAAAGCAAAGAGGCTCAGAGCCTTCAACTCTCCTCATCACTGTCAAAACAAAGAAGTAACTTTGGCAGCATTTCAACCCCATGATGTGCGCTGAGCCCCAGGAACCTGGAAAGGCATGGCCATCCAGTCACACCCCTGAGGTGACTGCTGAACTTTATGGATTTTAAATAGAAACCAACCACTTCTGCCTAGACAAGCTTTGCCACCATAGTAGGCATGGATATAACTCTGCAACACTTGAGATTTTTTAAATGTCACATTTCTATAACTCTCTAAATCAAATGTAAACTGCTCTGAACACTCAGCCACCAAACACTGGCAGGAACTTCATCTCTGTCATTGTATCAATGACCTACTACTCCCCTCTCTGGGATCTTAGAGATTCCCAGCTAACAGGGCACCCAATGTAAAGGTCATGGGCCCCAGTCCAAGGTAGCTTCTGCTTCCTGAAACTGCAGTCCAGCCCTAGAAACTCCAGCTTTGAGCTGGATTCTGTTCTGTATGGACTCAGGGAGACCTCCTGGTCCAAGTGTGTGGAACATAAGACCACAGACTCAGTATTGTAAACAAACTGTCATTTTCTAAAAATGGCTATACAGGGAGGCAAGATCAAAAGTTCTCACAGCCAGAGGCTGAACAAGCAGTATACCCACTTCCTTAACAGAGCAAAATTATAGACTTTCTCTTGCATCCTGTACCAACTTAGTATCTGCCTAAAGAATAGGTTTGTGGTTGGCAGAGAAGGGTCTTGGTAACTTGGGCAAGAGTAAGATGACTTGATACTACAGGGAGGGAGAAAGGAGGTGCCCTCTGGTCATGCCTCAGCAACCTCACAAAAGAGCTATTTCTAAGGGGTGTTGATAGCAAGACTTTAAAGAGGACACAGCATATGTCCAATAAGACATTCAGGATCCACCGGTTTTATTGAGATTAACATTTCCCTCTCTCGGTTTATGTAACATGAACTTTGTCTATTTCAGGGTTGGGAATCTTTTTAATTTTTTTTTCAACGTTTATTTTTTATTTTTTGGAACAGAGAGAGACAGAGCATGAACGGGGGAGGGGCAGAGAGAGAGAGGGAGACACAGAATCGGAAACAGGCTCCAGTCTCCGAGCCATCAGCCCAGAGCCTGACGCGGGGCTCGAACTCACGGACCGCGAGATCGTGACCTGGCTGAAGTCGGACGCTTTAACCGACTGCGCCACCCAGGCGCCCCGGGAAATCTTTTTAAAAATCCTCAAAGGACTACTTCCTGACAGGAAACTTTATAATTAAGCTGTTTCAAAATGGAGATTGAAGTTATGTGCTGGTTTCCTGTTCCCATCAGCCATCTCCCCAAGCAGCTACAAAATTAGCTGTGTTACTCTCCTACTTAAAACCCACCCACTAGCTTCCCAGTTGGAATAAAATCTAAATCCTTTCCATGAGGTGGTCTCTGTTACCTGAGTTTATCTCCTATTGTCTCTCCCTCCCCACAACTCTATTCACTTTGCTCCAGACACTCTAACCTCCTTGCTATTCTTACAATACCCATGCATATGCTGCCTCAGAGACTTTGGACTTGCTAAAATGTTCTTACCCCCAGATATCTGCATAGTTTCTACTTAACTTCAGTGAGGTCTTTATTCAAATGTCCCCTTCTCAGTCAAGACTTCCTTCATCTCACTTTCTAAAATATCAACCTACATGCACACACACCCATGTATGCATGTACTTCCTAACCCTTTGCCACACTTAGTTTTCTACAAGGTACTTACCACTAACATACCATATGTTCTACTTATTCATCTTTTTTTGTCTATTTTCTTCACTACTGGATCCTCAGTTACCTACCATAGTGCCTAGCATATAGTAGGTGCTTAATAAATATTCACTGAATGAATGAGTGACTTCATGTGGCTGCCTACTCATTACTCAGGTCTCAACTCAAATTTTGCCTCTTCTAAGAGGTCTTCCCAACCATGCCAACTTAAAGATGCCAATCTACCCACATACACTAGTTTGTACTCTTTTTAGCACTTATTAATGTCTAGATTCTCTTATTTGTTTGCTTATAGATTTATAGTCTGTATCCCGACCTTAGAATGAGAGCTTTCTGAGGACAGAGGCTTTGTCTACCTTGTTTACAACTATATCCTCACACCCAGGATAATTCTGGGCATCTTAGAATGTTTAATAAATATCTAATAAATGAACGAATGGCAAAATGAAAAAGACGTGAGCAGGTGAACAATGGCCTTCTGAGTGAAGTTGTTGGATATAAACTAATTCATTTATAGGGGAACTAAATTCTCAGTAACATTTCTGTTATATTCTCAACACATTTACAAGTTAGGATTGTGAAGACTCCTCTCCATGGGCCCCATTCCTCTAATAAGTAAACCGTGGTAATTGGACTAGATATAGAATGACAGGCCCTTCTGCTTTGAACAAAAATAAAAGACCCTCATGGACCTTATATTCTAACAAAGGAGATAGACAATAAGCAAATAATCACATGTGTGGTGAATATGTGCATGAGGCTTATAAAGCATATAACACAAAGCTCAATCGGGTTGGGAGGCAGATGTGGTTATGAAAACTCTGCTTTGAAGAAGATATTTTAAGTATTTGTGCTGAGACTTGAAGTAGCTAGTGAAGGGGGATAATGGAGGAAGGTTGGGAAAGACTCACTGTCAGCAGAGGGAGCAGGCAGGCAAAACATTGGGGTGGAAGAAAGCCCTTCATGTTAGATTCAGAGGGTAGCAGGTGCAGCAGAAAAGGTAGGCAGAGCCAGATCATGCAGGGCCTTGTCGGTTATGGCAAGGATCTGGGATGTATCTTACATGCAGTGGGAAGCCTTTGAAGGGACTTAAATAGGGGTATCATTAAAAGATCATCTACCTGCAGGACAGATTGAGAATAGATGGGAAGAAGGTGACACTGAGGTCAGCAGCCCAGTTAGGAAGCTGGGGCAATAATCTAGGAGCAGGAAATCCTGGACCAGGGTTTGCAGTAGTGGGATTCCAGAAGAATAAGGAGGACCTGGTGATTGGACAGTTGACAAAAGATAGAAAGAACAAAGTTGCAAAGGAGACTTGGCATGTCTTCTTTATGCAACTTGGTGGATATTGTTACTTACTGACATCAGGATACCACAGAGAACATCAGATTTGAAGAAAACATATGGTAAACTCAATTTGGACCAAGTAAGCATCCAAGTAGAGAAGCCAAATAGGTAGTTGGATAAACAGGACTGGAGCTCAGTAAAAGCCTAGGCTCTGTTGTCTCCATAGGTGGCAAGATGAAGATTACCAGATTCTGGAACATTCTAAGAGCCAGGATTAATCCAACAATCAGCAAACTTGACCTTTAGCTCATGGTGGGAAGTTTCCTTAAAAGCAAGAGGCTTAGGGTCCTTAATAGGTTCTCCCATATGCCTAATAACAACCAGCAATGATCTATCCTGGGTTCTCTAACAGTAGAAAAATGTTTTATCAAACAAAGATCCACATGTCATTGTGGAATTGAATTATAGCAGCTTCTATTTATGAACCAATACTATGTGATAAGCCCTTCACAGTTGTAATATGGAGATAATCACTGTTAGTAGTTGTTGATATAGCCCTCAGTTATTGTTGCACATGTTCTCACTCAATCCTCAAGACAACTCTTTGTGGTAGTCATGATGATCATATCCATTTTATACATAAAGAAACTAGGTTTCAGAAAGTGAAGGACTTGCCCAGATTATTCAAGGAAGGAATGGAAATGCCATGATGCAAAACCAGACTTGTCTGACCAAGCCGTACTCCTAATCCAGGCAACAAGTTTCCAGAAAGTTAATCTAACAGATGTTCTTTTTCTTTCCCTGAGGCTTAGGAAATAATATCCAAGGCAAAAGAACTAATCGTTCTGATTAGCTCCTGATTATCCTGTCCATTCTGTCACTTCATACTAAGAAATGGGGTCTGGAAAGATGCCATTAGCAGAAAAAGGTATACTTTACAGTTATAGGGTAGAACTGCCAAAAACCAAAGCTCTCCAGCCATGTAAAGTTCCCCTATATGCAAGACAGCATATGGTCCTCTGGGGGCCCAGGGCCAAAAACAAGTCTATATCACTTATTGTCAAATCCTCACAATGTAGGGGCAGTGTGGGCCAACAGAAAATATTCTCAGTACTTCAGTGCAGCACTAGGAGAGTGTCAGTTCCTTGGTAGGTAACCTTGGGCAAGTAATTTAAATTTTACTTTTCTCGTGTGTTTAATGGGGCTAATAGTGGTATTACTTCATATCAATAATATCTACCATTATATAGGGTTTAATACAGACTAGGCACTATTCTAAGCACATTACATATATTAACTCATTTAATCATTTCCACAACCCTATGGGAAAGGCTGAGTAGGACTTATGATTATCCTCATATTGCAGAAGAGTAAATGGGGCACAGAGAGTTAAGTCATTTGCCCAAGGTCACACAGCTAGCAATAATAGAGCTGAGGACCAAACCCAAGCAATCTGAGAATGTCTCACCACCAAATCATACAGCTTCTTCATGTTATGAGGATTAAATGAGATAATGCATGTAAAGTATGTTTAGCACAGTAACCTGGTAGATAGTAAGTGCTTAGTTAATGCTATGCCATTATTTTATTGTAATCATCATCATCATTAAAGACTGAAGCAGAAGATTAGCATTTAAAACTGAGACATAACAACACAACACCAAAAAGCAGACTTCCAAACTTTTTAGAAGTGTCTTATAAAAAAAGAAACACTATTTGCAAGACAGGATCTTAAAACCCAATCTAGAAGGATGGCACTTTTTTTAAGCATCCCATTTACGCAAGCAGCTGGATAAATGTCAAGGGAGCTGAACAGCACTGCAGACCAACCACAGAGGGAATTCCCTCGTAAAAGCCTCAGAACCATTTGGAGCACAGTCAGCAGGAGATCAGCAGCACACTCATCCTTGCCATCTCCACCTCCCTACCTGATGAATTAAGAAATTGCCGCATCCTTTTTAAGAAGGAGAGAAAATAAAACTAATTAGAAAAGCCATATATTGCAATGAGAAGCCTGCTTTAATGCTAAAAGGGATTCCTATTATCCAGAAGGGATAAGAAGGATTACAGAGCTGAGTGGAGGCTTTGATGATTTTCCCACTGTGGGCTCCTACTCCTCAAAACCTAATGACTCCATCTCAGAAGGGACTTCCTCAACAAACACTTTTAAAGCAGGTTCCCCCACTCACCCTGCTCTTCTCATTCATGTAACACAATCCCTAAATCTCTCATGTAACTTGTTTGTCTCTTGTCACACATGCCTCTCTAGAAAGGCACATATCCCCAACACCTACCAGATTTTCAAAAAATATTTGCTAAATAAAAGAGAGTGAAATTTCAATCTCTACTCACACCTCATCTCTGAAAAACATGTAAGTGTCTAAATGTACAATCCAGAGCAATCACCACAAAAATTCCCTCTCCTCTCTTCTTTCTACTCTAGCATAGTGCTACCCAAAGGAAATATACTACTAGCCACCTGGCAGTAATTTTAAATTTTCAGTTGTACATTTTAAAAAGTAAAAGGACACAATCATAATTAATGTTAATAATATATTTTGTTTATTTAAGCTAATATATCAAAATATTACCAAGATATGATAATATTTAAAAGCTATCAGTGAGATCTTCTACTATTTTTTTTTCTTTTTGCTGTAAGTGTTTAAAATCCAGAACATCTTACCTTCACAGTACATCTCAATTTGGAATAGCCACATTTCAAGCCCTCAATAGGCACATACGGCTGGTTGGCTGCTATGTTGGACAGAGCAGCTCTAGCACCTTAAATCTCTCAAGAGCCTTCCTTTCTATCTCAGGAAGCTCATACTCTCTTTCTCTCTCTTTCTCCCTGTCTCTCTGCACTTCCTGCTCCCCTGGCCTAGAATTTTTGCTCCACCCTTAATAGGCACCTTCTCATTGTCCGGATCTCCAAGCCATATTATTTATTGCCTATTGGTTGTTTAACTGATGTCACCGTCCATTAGAATATAATCCCCATGAGGCAAAGACCTGATAGTATCCCAGAGCCCAACACAGTGTGTGACTATTTGTGAATGAATAAATGAATGAATGAATGGATGAACAATGAATCCATTAGATCCATCTCTTCCTCCTTTGTACTAAGCCTTTTTAGAAAACAAAGACCCACCTTACTTCTAGCACTCCCCTGGGAAGTGTGAATCATGTTAGGTCCTGGCTGCTTTTGTTCAGGGTCTTAATCATCTTTGGGCCAAGAACCCTTTGGTAGTCTGTGACACCCAGAACTCATTTCTCAAAATAAAATAAGCATAAAATAATCTTCACAGAATTACAAGGAAATTCATTACAGTAATTACATTGGCAAATTTTTCTTAGAATTGTGTATGGTAGTATAGCACTTTCTTTTAATGTTTATTTATTTATTTTTGAGATAGAGAACACAAGCAGGGGGAGGGCAGAGGGAGAGAGAGAGGAAAACGAAGGAGAGAGAGAGAGATGAGAGAGACGAGAGAGAGAGAGAGAGAGAATCCCAAGCAGGCTCCATGCTCAGCACAGACCTGACACAGGGCCCAATCCTATGTGAGATCATAACCTGAGCTGAAATCAAGAGTCGGACACTTACCTGACTGAGAACCCAGGTGCCCAGCACTTTTTTATTAGTGCACTAAATAACAAGATCTAGCAGTGAGTCTAATAACTTCCCTAATTTTGAAGTCGTTCTAAGAGTACATGCTTTATTGAGAGATCTGACAAACTATAATATGATATGAAATATTTGTAATCTTACAGGTGGAAGAGCTCTAGGTGTTGCTAATATCACTGTATTCCTAATAGAAGGAAATGCTACATTTCAGTTAGAGGTTAGGGAAAACAAGGATAATTTTTTTTCCCCATCCAAGTTCATGGACTCCTTTGAATTCTATTCACTTCCTGGCCATCCATGGACTCCAGGTTAAGAGCCTCTATGGTAGGTAAGAGCCTAGCCCCTCAATTTTGTCCTTTTTTCCTCAGAGTGAAGGATTGAGAATGCCTCAATGCTCCTTTTCCACTGCAGTCTAAGAGCAGCAGGTAAGGGTACTGCTGATGCTTTAAAAATAAAAGCATTCTATTCAAGTATCATACACACTGGTGGGAAGCTTGAACTTCAGATTTATATTAGCCTGGCTTTGTCACTGCCTAACTCTGGCCAAGGGTAATTGTTAGCCTCTTCGAATCTCGGCTCCTTCACCTGTAAGACAAGGTTGAGACCTTCTACTCACAGGATGGGCTGCAGGATGAAGTACAATAACAGACTTACTTACCAAAGCCAGTGTGCACTCAGGGGATGTCGCCCATAGTGCTGTTGATGTTTCTACTGGCCCAACCCTACTTCATGCCCTTCCCTAATAACAGCTTCAGTATCCAGCAGGACCTCCACACTAAGTTTCTTGAAGTTGACTAATCAGCACCACTGGCCACCTTTGCTCTGCTCTCCAGTCATTCTCCCTTTGGCTCCTGTCAGGCCACATACTTGGGTGGGGAAAGGAATTAGAATTACCCAGGCCTGAACTGGCATCCTGGAGGTCTACAGACAAGTGAGGCTAGTCAAGTTATTTGTTCCTCAGGGCCTCACATTAACATGCATGGTAATAGGCTTCCTCTATGGAGCCACAATGAAGATTCAGTGAACACACACTTTTGTTAATAAATGTTAACTGTCTTCTCTTAGATGTTTCTTCAAATGGAAATTAATTACTAAGAAAAGCATTCAGGTAGGGAAGAAGTTGCTGAGAGAAGGATAAAGAATGAGGAAGTAGCCATTGTGTGGAACTTTGCCACACAAAGTTCATTTCACTTTCATCAATTCTGGTTGTTTTTTTTTCTGAGTTTAAGTTTTCCAGCCACAAGCTTTCAACCAAGTATCTACATTTGAAAAGATAAGATTCCCCAATAAGGAGATAAGAAGCCCTCTATCCCTACCTCAATCTAGACTGTTCTCCTGGCAAGTGGAATAGTGGCTTTGCTTTAGGGCGAGGAAAGAGGGAATCAGATTGTTCTGAAGTATGGCCAAAAATACCCCCATATAAAGCAAAATGACCCACCCTAAGCTGTTCTGTAGCCCAGGGATTTTTTAAGGATTTCCATGTAGAAGATACGAGAGTATAGAGTCTAGTTCTCAGGTGCCAATCTCAGTACTGTGAGCATTCCTCAACTATAACCACCACCCTCCCCCACACTGCCTCCCCCACCCCCGGTGCATTCTCAAGACTAGTGTGGGCTTAGAGTCAGACAGGCCTGGATTCATGTCAGCTCAGTCACTTACCACCTGGATGAACTTTAACAAGTCAATTTTTCTCCCAGCCTCAATTCTTCTCATCTGTTAAAAAAAATAATGTTGTGGAGGTACGATGAGGACTAGAGATTCTATAGATAAAGTTCCTGGCACACAGTAGGTATTCAGTAAACAGCAAATATTATTATGTAATGTGAACCACAAGAATTGAAAGAGGAATACAGTGTCTGAAAATGGAGGTGAGGACCAATCAAGATACAAAGAAGGGAAGGAAAAAATCAAATGAGAGACCATATTGCTGAAGGCATTTGAGCTTGTTCAGTGCTACTGTCAAGGTAAATGATGATGCAGGGATGATTAGAAGATAATTTTATGTAATACAAAAACAACTTATTCATTGAGCACAGCACAGAGCAAGAGATGAGAACTGACATGCACAGGAGGTCAATTACAGATATCATTCCCAGAGTCAGAACAGGTCTCTTGTCACATGTCACATCCCACAACAGACCAGCCCCACCCTCCCTGTGCACATCCTTGCTCACCAAGGCAAAGTCCCTCTGTTTCACAAAGCGATGACAACAATCAAAATGTCAGTAAAAAAATTACTGAATTGTCACTATTTCTTTGGTGATGTTATTTTTAACCTTTGAATGTTTCTTCCCTGGCTTTTGGGATTCTTATAACCAGTGACAGTGTAAAGCCCTAAGTACCCATGATAGTCATTAATTGCTCATTACTAACTCCATTCCCAAATTCTCTTTTCCATTGGAAATATAAATAGGAAGGTATCAGTGACAAATGGTAAAAGAGGAGGCTTGATTTTGTTCTCATCCTCAACACAAGTCCGGGAAGCTCTGTTCTCAATGAAGTACAGGAGAAGAAGAAGAAGAGGGAGGCGGAGGAGGAGGAGGAGGAGGGGAGGAGGAGGAGGAGGAGGAAGGAGGAGGAGGAGGAGAAGAAGGAGAAGGAGAATCCTCCTCCTCCTCCTCCTCCCTCCTCCTCCTCCTCCTCTTCTTCTTCTTCTTTTGCCTACTCCCTACACTGCCCCCCTCCCAAGTCACACTCTCTAATTTCCTCCCAAGGCAGGTAGATGGCTTACCAGGATTCTATGAAAGAGAACCAGGCCTAGGACCCACAATAACAAAAGAAGAACAGTGGAGACATGACATCAGTTCCCACCATGAGCAGCAAATCATCCTGGATGCTGGGGGAAAAGATAATGGTAGCCCTACCAGATACCTACAGTCTAACTTCTTATACACAGTGAAGTCAAATACCTTTGCTTAACTCAGAATACAAGGTCCCCACAATCCACCCCAACCCTCACTTCCAGCCCCATCTTTCACCCTCTTTGCTACCACAACATACATTAGACCCTAGAATCACCTCAAGGTCCTGGTGATTTACATGAAGCCATGTGACATCTGAAAATGTGGGATAAAGCAGAGTTTGAAACCAGCACTACCATTTATAAGTTGTGTCACTTAGGCAAATCTCTTAACCTCTCTGGACCTCAGTTTCCTTAGTTGTAAAGTGTGGATGATAATACGTTTTACATAGGTTTACATGAAGGTTAAATGAGATGACACATAGTAAGTGCCTGATATGTGAATGACAGAAAATCCCACTAGATGCCCATCCCTCCACACTAGGTTAGACGTGGGTAAGAATAAGGGAGAAATAAACTTGCTGTTATTTTTTTTTTCCTTAGGGTGCCTGGGTGGCTCAGTCAGTTAAGTGTCTGACTCTTGACGTCGGCTCAGGTCGTGATCTCATGGTTGTGAGATGGAGCCCTGTGTTGGGTTCCACACTTAGTACGGAGCCTACTTGGGACTCTCTCTCTCATCCTCTCTCTGCCTCTCCCCAGCTCACACACCTGCTCGCTCTCTCTCTCTCTCTCTCAAACAAATAAACTTAAAATAATAATAAATAAACTTTAAAAAGAATTTTAAAAAACTTTTCTCTCTTATTAATATACCAATAAGATTCGTTGGTGTCAACAACCTTTAATAATGCAAATCACCACTGTGAGCATTAAGTTTATCAATTTCCATCCTCATATGAATTATTTAAATAAAATCAGTACCTTCCAGAGTTTGATATTTCAGTATTGTGATTACAATGCAAAGGAGCAAGGTTATTTTTTTTTTTAAACTATTTAGAAAGGAAGCAGATGGCAAGGAAGAAGTTTGGACATTCAGAACACAAAACTGGGTGTCTGAAGGTCAGGGTTAGATAGTGGGAAAAGAAAAGTACAAGAATAGAAGAGGGGTAGAGGAAGGACGAGGATGCTGGGAGGGAAACAGAAGGCCATTACATGTAAACTTGTCCCACTTTGTCATTGTGCCTTGGGCTCTGGTGGCAGCTGGACTGTCACTGACAGTCACCCAGCCTGCTGCCTGTGGCATACTCACAGTGGATTGAGACATCAAGATGCATTTGTCAGGTTGCCTTGTCAGCTCACCCCAGTTCAGCCAGACTTCTTAGTACAGGCTCTTTCTGCTCCCATCCAGCCCAGGTACCTCCCACACAAAACCCTTCCCTTTCCCTACTGAGATGACAAAGAAAAGATAGAAAGAGAATGAGAGAAAGATGGAAAGAGATGAGCACATGTAAAATAGGTCAGAATTCTTACTCCTTCTCCCCACTCCTCCTGCATAGCAGTATAATGCTTCCAAACCAAAGGACTACAAAACTTTATCCCTCACTATTTTTCAAGTTCTCCTTAGCTTCTTACATGGCATTTCATGTTTTCAAACCATTTGATTTTCATAATAGATGTGTGAACAGAGCAGGAAGGACTATTCCATTTAAAATAATGAGGAGACTATGGTCCAAAAATGTTGGCCCTTTCCAATTCCAACTGCTGGTTAGGAAACATGCCACTTTGGGACTCAAGTCTCTTGACTCTACGTTCCAAGTTAGTGGGTCAGGACTAAAACTTTACTCGAAGCCTTCAAATCACTAAGTCACAAAAACTGGACTAAGAAGTCTCCACTGCATGAAGCTGTGGGCAGAATGGAAGAGCTACAGATTTCAAACCCTGTCTCTGCCAGTGACTACTAATGAGACTTTTAAGATCTTCACCTATGTGGTCCTTGATTTTCTCATCTCTCAGATGAGTCTGATGGTCAATCTTCTACTCTACAGTATAAATAGAATAAAACACCTTATCTATTTCACAGTTGTACCTCTAAACAATCTCCTTCACTAACCAGATTCACTATCCTATCAAGTGTTGAGACTCCGCAAGACCTAAAACAATCTTAAATATGGGCAGCATTGCTAGAAACCCATAATGAGGCTCATTGTCTTCCCATTCAGGGCTCTCACTCTGTCTCACAACCACCATCCACCCCCATCTGTAAAGCACAAACAAGTGCCCCTTGGCCCCCCTCAGTCCTGGTACCAGGCATGCAAATGCCAGCAGCATGGCTAAAACACAGAAGAAATCCTGGAAATAGGCTCAGGACCTCTAGGGGTAGGAAATTTTGGATCTCAGATACCACAACAATGTCTAGAAAAGGGGCATGCTTTAGGTGGGAACATCCATTTAGTCCTGCAAGAAATGTTGCAAGAGGGCCAGAGCGGGGCTTTTAAAGTGTATATCCAGGGCAGCATCCCAATGCCTCTGGTCTAAGGACAGCTTTGTCCATGATTATTTGTCCTTCTCCGTCTCCAAGTATCTGCTTTCAGTTCCTTTTGCTGGTAAACCCATTCATTAAAACTTTTTCATCTGTAATGCAGATAAAAATTTAAAAGTTACTTTGTCCTATTTTAATAATCCCCAACCTTGCTTTCATGGGAATGCTTCCATTAACTTGAAAGGAAAGGCATGGAATCCTCAAAAATCATTTTTACGATGATTAAAATTAATCTCGACTTAAAAGATAAAATTCTTATTCACAATAACCAAAAACTGTCCACATTGTGATCCACCAAAATGTCCACCAAAAAATGTCCACCAAAAGATGAATGGATAAACAAAATATGCTATATACATACAATGGCATATTATTTAGCCATACAAAGGAAAGAAATTCTGATAACATGCTACAACATGAATGAATCTTGAGGTCATTATGATAAGTGAAATAAGTCAAACACAAAAGAACAAACACTGTGTGATTCCACTTACATAAGGTACCTAGAATAGTCAAGTTCACAGAGACAGAAAGTAGAAAAGAGGTTACGAGGGGCTGGGAGGAGGGAAGATGGAGAGTTATTGTTTAATGGGTACAGAGTTTGTACTTGTAATGATGAAAAAGTTCTAGAAATGGATAGTTGGTAATGGCTATGTAACAGTGTGAATATATTTAACGCTACTGAAATGTATACTTTAAAATGGTTCAAAAGGTAAATATTAAGTTACATATATTTTGCCACAATAACAAAAGAATAAAATGCTACTGAACACCCTCAAGCTTTTCTGGAGGGAGAATGATAAAGAAGAAAGAAGAGAGAGCCTGAAATCAAATTTCCAAAAACAGTGTCACCTCTAAAAAGACTGGGGACGGCTCTCTAAGGGAAGTTGTGTATTTCAGCATCACCCAGGTATCATAATTGCTCTGTACCCTCCTCATTTGCACCTTGTCCCTTATCAAAAGAGCTTGCATATAAGTAAATTGGTTCTTCCTCCTTTGCTCTTCTGTACCACAATACCTTAAGTGGAAGATAAACACCAGATTAAAAACCACCCCAAGGCCAATGCTAAACTCAACATTGTTGCTAAATCAGCCTTAGACTACAGAGCAAAAACTCTTCACCCACACCTAGCATTAGAATCACCCATGGGTTGGGTAGGGGTTCTTTTTTTTAATTTTCAGCTTTTATAGCTTTTGAAATTAAATGAACTTTCTGCACCCATGCCCATTCTCAATAGGTACAGAAATTTCCACTGACACTCTAGAAAATAATGACATATTACAGATGTGACTGCTGAAGCAATTATCCCTTTGTTACTTTAAAATGGCCACACACCATTTTTAGCCAGGTCTGCATTGCCAGAGAGGGAAATGAGGCCATCATCTAATTAATTTTTATCTCTGTTATCTGGGCAGCTGCCTGAATCCTGATCTTCCCTTTGTTGGTGGAAATATGACATGATTGGAAGAGTTAGATATGACAGGAATGGGCTTAGAAAACTTTTATAAAACTGCCAGATTTCTCTCTTCAGTAAACATGTTCATGCCCATCTCTCCTCTGTATTTACCACTTAAACCTTCTCCTCAAAGTATGGCCTTCAGATCTGCAACATCAGCATCATCCAGGAGCCTTCTTAGAAATACAGCCACATCTAGGGCACCACCCTAGACCCACTGAATAAGATTCCCAGTTGCACCACATTTTCTAGGGTATTCATATGCACTATAAGTTTTAAGAAGCACTGTGCTTTCCTGTGGCTGCTCTAACAGAGTACCACAAACTTCATTGCTTAAAACAACAAAAATTTAATCTCTCACAGTTCTGTAGGGCAGATATCCAAAATCTGTTTCACTGGGCTGAAACCAAGGTGTTGGCAAAACCACACTCCCTTTTAGGTGCTTGAGGGAAGAATCTGTTCCTTGCCTCTTACAGGTTCCAACACAAAAGACATTTGTGATGGCCAATCCTATATAATCTCATCTCAAAATCCTTAATTTAAAGCACACATCTGCAAAGACCCTTTTTCTACATAAAGTAACACTTATAGCTTTTAGGGATTAGGAAATGGATATCTTTTGGGGAGCCATTTTCCCACCTATCACTGCCCTGCATCTAGGAAGTTTTATTTCCACATGTTAACTGGTATATAACCAAACTACCTAAGTGATCTGTATAAATACCATCTCTCAATATAGTGAACAAAGAGCCATCCTTCCAAACCTATATTCAGCAAACAAGCATTGAAATTTCAAAAACTGCTGTTAGCCAAACCCAAGGACTGTGAAGTTTCCTTGCAGTAGGGACTCACAAACATAGCCCTTACCCACCCAATCTGTCAAACAGATTTCTATGTTATACCCCAGAACACTGTGGGATCCAAGTCGCCACAGAAAGGTCTGGGGATTTGTATTTTTAACAGGCATACTTTGGTAATTCTACTAGGAATCCTAACCATCAGACAAGTTTGAAAAACACTGCTTAGACCAGTAGTCCTCATCCCTCACTGCACATTATAATCACTTGGGGAAATTTTTTAAAATACTGAGTCCCAGGTCCACTCAGACAAATTCAATCTGATTCTCTTGAGGTGGGTATTTGCCAAAGCTCCCTAGATGATTCTAATGTGCAGCCAAGCTTGAGAACCACTGATTTTGCCTCTCCAGGGCCAGGTAAGTGAGTTAAATGGGATTTAACCGACTCAGGTAAGCCACCCATTAAACTAAGCCTATCTGGGCTGCTGCCTTTTTAAGAAAAAGACCTGCAGGGCCTCTTTTGAAATGACTGGATCCTGACCTTGAAGCATTAGGCAGTTATTAAAGTACTTCAGAAAATCACCCCAAAGGAGTTCCTGCCCCAGCCAGGAGAACCCATGCAACCTCCCACTCTTGGGCACTAAGCACTAAAGAATAAAGCCACTCACCCCAAGCAGTCCTCTTACTCACCCCAAATCCCATCCTTCTTTATGAAGAAGAACTTATTTACTTCTCTTCTTCTCTGGCTCCCACACATACTTTCTTCTGGCCCCATAATAATAAAGTTAAAGAAAAAAATGTTGGGGAAGATGGCGGCGTAGGAGGACGCTGGGCTCACCGCGCGTCCTGCTGATCACTTAGATTCCACTTACACCTGCCTAAATAACCCAGAAAACCGCCAGAGGATTAGCAGAACGGAGTCGCCAGACCCAAGCGCAGACGAGAGGCCCACGGAAGAGGGTAGGAAGGGCGGCGAGGCGGTGCGCGCTCCACGGACTGGCGGGAGGGAGCCGGGGCGGAGGGCCGGCTCGTCAGCCAAGCAGAGCCCCCGAGTCTGGCTGGCAAAAGCGGAGGGGCCTGACGGACTGTGTTCCGACAGCAAGCGCGACTTAGCGTCTGGGAGGTCATAAGTTAACAGCTCTGCTCGGAAAGCGGGAAGGCCGGAGGACAAAGGGAGGGTGAGCTGCGGAGCCCCCGGACGACAGAGCTCAGTCTGGCGGGGAACAAAGGCGCTCGCCAGCGCCATCTCCCCCGCCCATCCCCCAGCCAAAATCCCAAAGGGAACCGGTTCCGGCCAGGGAAATTGCTCGCTCCGCGCAAACACCCAACTCTGTGCTTCTGCGGAGCCAAACCTCCGGCAGCGGATCTGACTCCCTCTGGCTGCCACAGGGCCCCTCCTGAAGTGGATCACCTAAGGAGAAGCGAGCTAAGACTGCCCCCCCTGCCGCCCGCCGTGCACCTTGCCTACCCACCCCAGCTAATACGCCAGATCCCCAGCATCACAAGCCTGGCAGTGTGCAAGTAGCCCAGACGGGCCACGCCACCCCACAGTGAATCCCACCCCTAGGAGAGGGGAAGAGAAGGCACACACCAGTCTGACTGTGGCCCCAGCGGTGGGCTGGGGGCAGACATCAGGTCGGACTGCGGCCCCGCCCACCAACTCCAGTTATACACCACAGCACAGGGGAAGTGCCCTGCAGGCCCTCACCACACCAGGGACTATCCAAAATGACCAAGCGGAAGAATTCCCCTCAGAAGAATCTCCAGGAAATAACAACAGCTAATGAGCTGATCAAAAAGGATTTAAATAATATAACAGAAAGTGAATTTAGAATAATAGTCATAAAATTAATCGCTGGGCTGGAAAACAGCATACAGGACAGCAGAGAATCTCTTGCTACAGAGATCAAGGGACTAAGGAACAGTCACGAGGAGCTGAAAAACGCTTTAAAGGAAATGCAAAACAAAATGCAAACCACCACGGCTTGGATGGAAGAGGCAGAGGAGAGAATAGGTGAACTAGAAGATAAAGTTATGGAAAAAGAGGAAGCTGAGAAAAAGAGAGAAAAAAATCCAGGAGTATGAGGGGAAAATTAGAGAACTAAGTGATACACTAAAAAGAAATAATATACGCATAATTGGTATTCCAGAGGAGGAAGAGAGAGGGAAAGGTGCTGAAGGGGTACTTGAAGAAATAATAGCTGAGAACTTCCCTGAACTGGGGAAGGAAAAAGGCATTGAAATCCAAGAGGCACAGAGAACTCCCTTCAGACGTAACTTGAATCGATCTTCTGCACGACATATCATAGTGAAACTGGCAAAATACAAGGATAAAGAGAAAATTCTGAAAGCAGCAAGGGGTAAACGTGCCCTCACATATAAAGGGAGACCTATAAGACTCGTGACTGATCTCCTTTTGAAACTTGGCAGGCCAGAAAGAATTGGCACGAGATTTTCAGGGTGCTAGACAGCAAAAATATGCAGCCGAGAATCCTTTATCCAGCAAGTCTGTCATTTAGAATAGAAGGAGAGATAAAGGTCTTCCCAAACAAACAAAAACTGAAGGAATTTGTCACCACTAAACCAGCCCTACAAGAGATCCTAAGGGGGACCCTGTGAGACAAAGTACCAGAGACATCACTACAAGCATAAAACATACAGACATCACAATGACTCTAAACCCGTATCTTTCTATAATAACACTGAATGTAAATGGATTAAATGCGCCAACCAAAAGACATAGGGTATCAGAATGGATAAAAAAACAAGACCCATCTATTTGCTGTCTACAAGAGACTCATTTTAGACCTGAGGACACCTTTAGATTCAGAGTGAGGGGATGGAGAACTATTTATCATGCTACTGGAAGCCAAAAGAAAGCTGGAGTAGCCATACTTATATCAGACAAACTAGACTTTAAATTAAAGGCTGTAACAAGAGATGAAGAAGGACTATATAATAGTTACAGGGTCTATCCATCAGGAAGAGCTAACAATTAAATGTCTATGCGCCGAATACCGGAGCCCCCAAATATATAAAACAATTACTCATAAACAGAAGCAACCTTATTGATAAGAATGTGGTAATTGCTGGGGACTTTAACACCCCACTTACAGAAATGGATAGATCATCTAGACACACGGTCAATAAAGAAACAAGGGCCCTGAATGAGACACTGGATCAGATGGACTTGACAGATATATTTAGAACTCTGCATCCCAAAGCAACAGAATATACTTTCTTCTCGAGTGCACATGGAACATTCTCCAAGATAGATCATATACTGGGTCACAAAACAGCCCTTCATAAGTTTACAAGAATTGAAATCATACCATGCATACTTTCAGACCACAATGCTATGAAGCTTGAAATCAACCACAGGAAAAAGTCTGGAAAACCTCCAAAAGCATGGAGGTTAAAGAACACCCTACTAACGAATGAGTGGGTCAACCAGGCAATTAGAGAAGAAATCAAAAAATATATGGAAACAAACGAAAATGAAAATACAACAATCCAAACGCTTTGGGATGCAGCGAAGGCAGTCCTGAGAGGAAAATACATTGCAATCCAGGCCTATCTCAAGAAACAAGAAAAATCCCAAACACAAAATCTAACAGCACACCTAAAGGAAATAGAAGCAGAACAGCAAAGACACCCCAAACCCAGCAGAAGAAGAGAAATAATAAAGATCAGAGCAGAAATAAACAATATAGAATCTAAAAAAACTGTAGAGCAGATCAACGAAACCAAGAGTTGGTTTTTTGAAAAATAAACAAAATTGACAAACCTCTAGCCAGGCTTCTCAAAAAGAAAAGGGAGATGACCCAAATAGATAAAATCATGAATGAAAATGGAATTATTACAACCAATCCCTTAGAGATACAAACAATTATCAGGGAATACTATGAAAAATTATATGCCAACAAATTGGACAACCTGGAAGAAATGGACAAATTCCTGAACACCCACACTCTTCCAAAACTCAATCAGGAGGAAATAGAAAGCTTGAACAGACCCATAACCAGTGAAGAAATTGAATCGGTTATCAAAAATCTCCCAACAAATAAGAGTCCAGGACCAGATGGCTTCCCAGGGGAGTTCTACCAGACGTTTAAAGCAGAGATAATACCTATCCTTCTCAAGCTATTCCAAGAAATAGAAAGGGAAGGAAAACTTCCAGACTCATTCTATGAAGCCAGTATTACTTTGATTCCTAAACCAGACAGAGACCCAGTAAAAAAAAGAGAACTACAGGCCAATATCCCTGATGAATATGGATGCAAAAATTCTCAATAAGATACTAGCAAATCGAATTCAACAGCATATAAAAAGAATTATTCACCATGATCAAGTGGGATTCATTCCTGGGATGCAGGGCTGGTTCAACATTCGCAAATCAATCAACGTGATACATCACATTAACAAAAAAAAGAGAAGAACCATATGATCCTGTCAATCGATGCAGAAAAGGCCTTTGACAAAATCCAGCACCCTTTCTTAATAAAAACCCTTGAGAAAGTCGGGATAGAAGGAACATACTTAAAGATCATAAAAGCCATTTATGAAAAGCCCACAGCTAACATCATCCTCAACGGGGAAAAACTGAGAGCTTTTTCCCTGAGATCAGGAACAAGACAGGGATGCCCACTCTCACCGCTGTTGTTTAACATAGTGCTGGAAGTTCTAGCATCAGCAATCAGACAACAAAAGGAAATCAAAGGCATCAAAATTGGCAAAGATGAAGTCAAGCTTTCGCTTTTTGCAGATGACATGATATTATACATGGAAAATCCGATAGACTCCACCAAAAGTCTGCTAGAACTGATACATGAATTCAGCAAAGTTGCAGGATACAAAATCGATGTACAGAAATCAGTTGCATTCTTATACACTAACAACGAAGCAACAGAAAGACAAATAAAGAAACTGATCCCATTCACAATTGCACCAAGAAGCATAAAATACCTAGGAATAAATCTAACCAAAGATGTAAAGGATCTGTATGCTGAAAACTATAGAAAGCTTATGAAGGTAATTGAAGAAGATTAAAAGAAATGGAAAGACATTCCCTGCTCATGGATTGGAAAAATAAATATTGTCAAAATGTCAATACTACCCAAAGCTATCTACACATTCAATGCAATCCCAATCAAAATTGCACCAGCATTCTTCTCGAAACTAGAACAAGCAATCCTAAAATTCATATGGAACCACAAAAGGCCCCGAATAGCCAAAGGAATTTTGAAGAAGAAGACCAAAGCAGGAGGCATCACAATCCCAGACTTTAGCCTCTACTACAAAGCTGTCATCATCAAGACAGCATGGTATTGGCACAAAAACAGACACACAGACCAATGGAATAGAATAGAAACCCCAGAACTAGACCCACAAACGTATGGCCAACTCATCTTTGACAAAGCAGGAAAGAACATCCAATGGAAAAAAGACAGCCTCTTTAACAAATGGTGCTGGGAGAACTGGACAGCAACATGCAGAAGGTTGAAACTAGACCACTTTCTCACACCATTTACAAAAATAAACTCAAAATGGATAAAGGACCTAAATGTGAGACAGGAAACCATCAAAACCTTAGAGGAGAAAGCAGGAAAAGACCTCTCTGACCTCAGCCGTAGCAATCTCTTCCTCGACACATCCCCAAAGGCAAGGGAATTAAAAGCAAAAGTGAATTACTGGGACCTTATGAAGATAAAAAGCTTCTGCACAGCAAAGGAAACAACCAACAAAACGAAAAGGCAACCAACGGAATGGGAAAAGATATTTGCAAATGACATATCGGACAAAGGGCTAGTATCTAAAATCTATAAAGAGCTCACCAAACTCCACACCCGAAAAACAAATAACCCAGTGAAGAAATGGGCAGAAAACATGAATAGACACTTCTCTAAAGAAGACATCCAGATGGCCAACAGGCACATGAAAAGATGTTCAGCGTCGCTCCTTATCAGGGAAATACAAATTAAAACCACACTCAGGTATCACCTCACGCCAGTCAGAGTGGCCAAAATGAACAAATCAGGAGACTATAGATGCTGGAGAGGATGTGGAGAAACGGGAACCCTCTTGCACTGTTGGTGGGAATGCAAATTGGTGCAGCCGCTCTGGAAAGCAGTGTGGAGGTTCCTCAGAAAATTAAAAATAGACCTACCCTATGACCCAGCAATAGCACTGCTAGGAATTTACCCAAGGGATACAGGAGTACTGATGCATAGGGGCACTTGTACCCCAATGTTCATAGCAGCACTCTCAACAATAGCCAAATTATGGAAAGAGCCTAAATGTCCATCAACTGATGAATGGATAAAGAAATGGTGGTTTATATACACAATGGAATACTACGTGGCAATGAGAAAAAATGAAATATGGCCTTTTGTAGCAACGTGGATGGAACTGGAGAGTGTGATGCTAAGTGAAATAAGCCATACAGAGAAAGACAGATACCATATGGTTTCACTCTTATGTGGATCCTGAGAAACTTAACAGGAACCCATGGGGGAGGGGAAGGAAAAAAAAAAAAAAAAAAAGGACGTTAGAGTGGGAGAGAGCCAAAGCATAAGAGACTGTTAAAAACTGAGAACAAACTGAGGGTTGATGGGGGGTGGGAGGGAGGGGAGGGTGGGTGATGGGTATTGAGTAGGGCACCTTTTGGGATGAGCACTGGGTGTTGAATGGAATCCAATTTGTCAATAAATTTCATATATAAAAAAAAAAGAAAAAAATGTTAATGCTTATTTACTAATCAAAATGTTCTCTACTCCAATGGCTTTAAATGTCTGAAAAGTTTACATTTTTGGTCCTTTCCACAGAAAGGTGTTATCTCACTGAGGAGCCTACAGTTCAAGCCAACAGTTCTGCAAGCTATTAGCAGAACAGGGAACAGGGGACCAGAAGGAGAGAATATTTCTTGCTATAGAGAAGAATTTATGCTCAGAGAAAACTGCATTATCTATAAACTCGCTCTTCTATATTTTCTGATTCTCAGTTTATTGGAGCTATTCTTTGACTTTTTAAAGTATAGATAACGGATAGCAATGCAAATAATCCTGTCTATAGACAATAATCCTGTCCTACCCAGTGGAGATTCAACTGAGTTGTCTCCCCTCCATGGAAAAAAAGTTTTGCCTCCATTTTCACATTGATGGCAAATTTCCTTTACTCCATAAATTTGTGCTTTCTAAATTTTTCCTCTTAATCAGTCAAAGCATCATGAGTTAAATAAACTCTTTAATATGTATTCATATTTATAACTGTATGAGGGTAAAGATTTTACCCTTTTTTGAAAATTAGCTTTTAACATTGTTCATGACCACTTCAGATGCCTAGGAGGACAAGGCCCGCTGTGACTGCTCAAGCTTATAGAATAACCCTAAACAACCAGGTGAAGATCAAGAGAGTTTGTCTCTGGGAGAAAGCCTTCCAGGGTTCCCTAGTTACCTAGGCTCCAAACTCATCCTGTCCTGGCTCCTTTGTATTTAGCCCAAACAAGTAAATCATCACCTAGGACTATAAGCTCTTCTCTGTATACAATGTTGAATTCAGGTACAAAAGGCATCAGAGTAAGGGATTCTTCTTCCCTAGATAAGAAATTATGACTTAAACCAGCACTCTCCCATAAGGGGCTGTGGAGATATTTATAGGTGTCCACCCCAATTTGGGGGTTTAAAAAGGATATCTGGAACAATTGTATTTTCTCCAAGTCCTCAAGAATGGGAAAGGTAATGTGAAAAGGTGGAAAATATCCCCAACTTAAAGGAAAACTAGCTAATTGGGAAAATCATAGAACTATCCTAAGTGCATGACATCACTTATGTAAGTTGTAATAATTACGCATGGCTCTATTTATCACGGTGATGGTCAAAATTGCAAATATTTCACCAAGATAGGAAATTTTAACCACCATTACCTTGTCCAAATAATCTGTGCCCCAACTACATTTTAGGAATGATACATCTGCAATTGCCTTTACTTCAACTCTCCCAAAGTTTCTGAAGTTAGTTTTGCTGCTTTCTCCATGATTCTCTACTCTGGATTGCTTTACCTCAAAGTCAGTATTTCAACCATTAGTCTTCAATGACATTCTCTTTTTTCTAGCTGGTTAAAATACTCCAATAATACTTTTTCTCCAATCTAATTGGTATAACTACCAAGTAGCCCTTTATCTTCTCCATATACATTGAAACATCTCTCTACCTTTTCTATATTCATTATCTAATTCCTGTCTTCTCTTCCTTCCCTGTCTATCTTTGATTCAATTATTATTATCTTAAATATTTTTGCAAATATCCTATACTCCCTTGCCTCTTTGTCCTTAAATCCCACTGGCAGGCCAAATCCACAACTCAGATAAAATCAGCTAGAACTTTCTCCAAGCCTGCACTTGGACATCTGAGGGCTGCTGGGGAAAACCCCAGAGTAGGACCAATTGGTGTCACTATAAATTATTGAAGGTCGGTCTTAACCAGATCCTCAACTTGACCCTATAACCTATTACATGGCTATAGACAATTCTGTCCCCCACCACACACATATTTCAAACCTCTCTTCTCTCATTTCTGACTCCTTCAAAACCCTCTGCTACTCTTAGCAAACCAACCTGTATCACAGAAGAAAAAGGTATCTTCAAATGGGAATACCCCTGACTTCCTGTTATCAAATCTTCAAACCCACTAGAGCTCTATGTATCCTCTACTCCTGTTGGAAGGGGCCAGTCATTCTGCTCTGGATCTATCCCCTCCTGCTTCCTTAGGGACTGCATACAGTCAAGCCACTGCTCTGATCATCCTTATCTTTGGCTTCCCCCAAAACTACTGGATCCTTCTTGACCATAGGCAAACATTCCTAAGTTCCTCCCTTAGTAAAAAATGGGAAAATAACCTTCATCAACTTGCATTTTCCTCTCCGTATACTGCCCTTTCCTTTTCCACTTAACAAATTTCTTACAACTCCCTTTTCCTTTTACTTTCCCCAGACTCCTAATTTATCTACTATGTTTATGTTCCTTCTTAGCTCAGTTAGCTCCCCATTCTTCTCTTCCCAGCCTTTAACTGTGGAACTTCCTCAAGCCTTGGTCTCATGCAACCTTCTCTCCTCTTTATTCTATCTATGCCCATGATTCTAGGGGCCAGTTGTATACAGATGACTCCCTAATTTAGACATCCAGCCCTGGCCACCATATAAGATCCAACCCCAAAATCAAACTCTAGATCACCCTTCTTAAAAAAATTTAAACTTCTTCCAGTGTTTTCCCATTCAATTACTAATATCACTATCAATTTCATTAGACAAAACAAAAATTTTCAAGCCATTTTTGCTGTCTGACCACCCCCCCACCAGCCTACATATCCATTTCATCACCAAGTCTTGCATTTTTGCTTCTCTTTACATGTCAGATCAGTCCACATTATTCTGTATCTATTGCCATCTCTGGTCCAACCTTCCCCCATGCCTTGTTTGGACTCCTGCTTGATCAACCACTCCATACAATGCAAGTGGTTCATGTCCAGGCACTTTTGCAAGCAAGCAGGTGAATGAATGAATGAATGAATGCCTACAGGAAACAAGATTTGATGGACTTACCACTGTAAAAAAAAAATTCTATTCATTCAACAAATATTTTTTGTGTTTCTACTCTGGCCTAGGCATTGGTTTAGGTACTAGAGAAAAGATGATCAGAGAGTCTTTCCTCAGAAAGCTTACAATCTAGAAAGTGGTAGGAGCACTCAGTCAACAACAATAATACAAAACAGAATACAAAAAACAATCTATAAGCAAGGATCATTGCTCTATAAGCAAAGGATCATCCTCCCTGCCCCAGAAGGCAGATGTAGCTCAAAGAAAGGAGAAATCACATCCAGTTGTATTTTTAGGACACACTTCCTAAAGGACATGGTGCTAACATATGGAAACAGGATATATGAGCAGTAAGTAGATCCTAAGAGGAAGTGATTTCTAAGCAAAGAACCAGAACACAGAAAATATAGAAAATAATAATCCAGCCTGGCTAAGCATAGACTAACGAGAGATAGAGCTGGAATGGAAGAATCATTGGAAGTTCACTGCGAGAAGAAATTCACTGTGACATGGAAATATCTCCAAATACAAGATGTTTCTTCCTAAATGGCTTCTCTTTAGTTAGAATTTACTTTTTTAGTTACTTACCTAAGGTGAAGGAAAGCTTTAGGCTTACACCACTTCAGGCAAATGTGGGAATGAATAGAGAAGAATCTTGTTGATAACATATATGCAATTAGTTGTTCATAATTCCTCACAGCATACTTAAAAATGAGATGTACCTGAAAATTCTGTATTCTAAATTAGATCTGCACAGTATTTAGATTGGCACCTAAGAATCCAATTATAATGCTTAACAGGTCAATATTGCCTACTCCTTCACATAAGTAACTGCAAAGTAACTATTGCCTCTTTACATAAATACATTAAACTTCTCCTTCAAAGTAGACTCAGGAACATGAGGTCATTGCCAGAGTTGTCTGAAATCAGAACAGAAGTGACAACCACAGCAACCAGGACAGAAGAAAGAAGTGTATTTAAGCTTCATGGGAAGTATTTCTTATATTTTAACCTCCAGCCCAAAAACGAGGAGGAGGTACACAAAGAAAGGAATTATGGCAAAATAGAGAGAGAAAGGGGAGAGTAGACAACTAAAAAGCTCTGTGCCTTTTAATTTGTATTTCCGTGATGAGGGTGATGCTAAGCATCTTTTCATGTGTCTGTTAGCCATCTGGATGTCTTCTTTGGAAAAGTGTCTATTTATGTCTTCTGCCCATTTCTTTATGGGTTGTTTGTTTTTGGGTGTTTGAGTTTGATAACTTCTTTACAGATTTTGGATACTAACCCTCTGTCAGATATGTTTTTTGCAAATAGCCTCTCCCATTCTATAGGCTGCCTTTTAGTTTTGTTGATTATTTCCTTCACTGTTCAGAAGTCCCAATAGTCATGTTTTGCTTTTGTTTCCCTTGCCTTCAGTGACATGTGTGGTAAGAAGTTGCTTTGGGCTGAGGTCAAAGAGGTTGTTTCCTGTGTTCTCCTCTAGGAATTTGATGGTTTCCTGTCTCACATTTGGGTCTTACATCCATTTTGAATTTATTTTTGTGTTCAGTGTAAGAAGTGGTCCAGTTTCATTCTTCTGCATGTTGCCACCCAGTTTTCCCACCATCATTTGTTAAAGAGAGTGTCTTTTTTCCATTGGATACCTTTCCTGCTTTGCCAAAAATTATTTGACCATATACCACCTCACATCTACCAGAATGGCTAAAATTAACAACACAAGAAATAACAGGTGTTGGCAACGGTCGCAAAGAAAGCTCCCACTGCTTGTGGGAATGCAAACTGGTGCAGCCACTCTGAAGAACAGTATGGAGTTTTCTCAAAAACCTAAAAATAGAACTACCATACCATCCAGCAATTGACTACTAGGTATTTACCCCAAGGATACAAAAATACAAATTCAAAGAGGGTACATGCACCACAATGTTTATAGCAGCATTATCAACAATAGCCAAACTACAGAAAAAGCCCAAATGTCCATTGACTGATGAATGGTGCCATAGAGAAGATGTGGTGTGTGTGTGTGTGTGTGTGTGTGTGTAATGGATTATTACTCAGCTATTAAAACTAGTGAAATATTGCCATTTGCAACAATGTGGATGGAGCTAGGATGTATTATGCTAAGCAAAATAAGTCAAAGAAAGACAATACCATATGATTTCATTCCTATGTGGAATTTAAGAAATAAAACAGATGAACATATGGGAAGGGGTGGGGGCAGGGGAAAGAGAAGACAGGGAAACAAACTACACAAGGACTTTTAATGATAGAGAACAATTTGAGGGTTTGATGGAAGGAGGTGGGTGGGAGATGGGCTAGATGGATGACGGGTATTAAGGAGGGCACTTGTGATGATCATGGGTGTTGTATGTAAGTGGTGAATCACTGAATTCTACTCCTTAAACCAATATTTCACTGTATGTTAACAAACTAAAATTTATATTAGAGAATGTTCATAAAATTAATAATAAAAAAACAAAAAAACAATGTGCCACCATATTTCATATCTCACCAGTGGCAGACATAATCAATCAATCATAACATTCTTTCCCAGAGAACCTCAGCACCAAACCTCAAATTACTTCTGAAACTTACCACTCCAAATAATGACTAGTAAACAATCAAATTGGCCCACAAAAAAAAAATCTCTTTTCCATTCTCAGGATAATGAAAAAAATTAGAGTCTGCAGAATCTGGGTTTAAGCCTTATATTCAGACTGTTACCAGCTACACAACAATGAGCATCCCCAACTCTCTAAACCACAACTTACTACAGCTTTGAATAGAGGTAATGACTTCGCCAGGATTGTGGCAAGACTCAAAGTGCCAATGTATTAAAGAACGCTTTGAAATTGTAGGGTTCTATAGAGGTGAGGTATTCTCCAAATAGGAGGTGTTACTACTCAATACTTCCAGAACACACCCATGTGCCCAGAACACATTGGCATTTCTCAGTAGCCTGCAGGGTCACATGTGAAAAGAAACCAGCAGGAGGAATTCAGCAGTTCTCTACTATGCCTTTGTATTCTTTTCATCTGCCCTTCCCTGTTCCGAGTGGACAGCCAGATTGTTGTCTTTAATACAATTACCTTGACAGTCTAGTGGCCCTGTCCAGTCTTTTAGTTCATGTAGGTAAGACCTTGTAGCATGCCTGCCTAAAGCTGGTAGCCCACACAGGGGTTAGCCAGGCAGGTCTTAGAAGTTTATAACACAAATGTAAACTGCAACCACAGCTATAGTTAAATAAAACAATTTCGAACAGAGTAAATGATTAGCTCCTGAATACTAATTTTTATATGGTTTTGTTTTTCATTTTGTGATGAAGCAGGAACAATCAAGGTGCTCTGTAAAGATGGGGCCCTGCTAAGTTACTAAAGCACATGGCTTATCCTAAACAATTTGGCCAGAAGTCCTAAAGTTTCACTCAGCAGCCCAGAGTTAGATGCCATTAAAAGCTTAGAAGTTGAAATAATGATGCCCTTGCAGAGACAGAAACATTATGAAGGATATTCTAAAAAACATCTGAGGACTAGCACCATGAATGTAGGACTCCTGTTTCATGTTACCAGGATGAGTAATGCACAGTTTCTTGCCATTTTATTCTGCTATGTGGAGAATGAATTATCTGGGCACCTAAGGAGGCAGAGAGACCGATTTAGGAGGCTACTGGACTAATTCAGATGCAAGGTAATGATGGTGATAGATGCAGAATGGGAAAGGGTTTGGACTGGGGATTATTTTGGACGTAGAATTGCTAGACTTCTTGATGGATCAAATAGAGGCGACGAATAAAGGAAGGAGTTGAGAATGGCGCCAATGTTTTGAGCAACTGGGTGAGTAGAAGCATCATTTTCCTAAATAAGTTAGAACAGAGGGGGTGTGAATGAGAATCCACAGTTCTACCTTGAACACAGAGTTTTTTCCCTTCCTGACACCAACTATATGTAATTTTTCCAATACCACTTCTCTAACTCTCCGACACCATATATGTGCCCTACAATTCAATTTAATTCTTCCACTCATTACCTGGAGTTGGCATCCAACTTCCACAGGTTTAATTCCACAGTCCCACAAGAATGCCCTCACTTCAGAGGCCTGTTACAAGTATAGGGTCACCTATACTTTTTACCAACCAGCTATAAATCAGGAGTTCCCAACACCCCCTCCTCAGGTTCAATAATTTTCCAGAACAGCTCAACGAACTCAGAAAGCCACATTACATATATTTTTTAGTTTTTACAAAGGATACAAATAAGCAGCCAATTAAGAAGGGACTTAAGGCAAGGCCTGGAAAGGTCTCAACCCCAGAGCTTCTGTCCCCATTGAGTTGGGATGTGTCACCCTCCCAGTACATGGACGTGTCACCAACTCAGAAGCTCTCCAAACTCCATTGTTTAGGAGTTTCTAGGCAAGTTTCATCACATAGCAATGACTGATTAAATCATTGGCTGTGATAATTAACTCGATCTCTCAAGTTCCCTGAAGGTTGGGGAGTAGGGCTGAAAGTTCCAACTTCTAATCAATACTTGATTTTTCTGGTGACCAAATCCCATCCTGAAGCTATCAAAAAGCCTACCAAGAGTCACCTCATTATAACAAAAATTCTCCTGTAACCCTTATCACTCAGGAAATTTCAAAGATTTGAGGAATAGAGAAAGATATTTCTGTACTGGAGGTACATAAGTTTCATAAGGTGTCTCCACAATCTCACCAGGCAGGTGATCATATACAAACCTAGGGCTCAGGGAGAAAATAAGAGGCCAGATTCAAACCATGCCTCTACCACTCACTGGCTTCTGTGACTGTGGATAGGCACTTAGCCTCTCCCTATTTTAGCTTCTTCATCTCAAAAATGCAAATAATAACCATTCTGCAGGACTCTATAAAAAATAAGAGAGCATATAGTTACCATTCAATCAACAAATACATATTGAGTCTACCCCATGGCAGAAAACTGTCCTAGGGGCTGGAGATAGAGCATGGGACAGAACAAAAATCCAGCCCTCATGAATCTACGTTCCAGTGAGGAAAACAAAATGAACAAATAAATAAGAAAACCTATACCATGCAGTTGATGGAAGTGCTACCGGAAAAAAAAAAAAAAAAAAATCAGTAGAAAAGAAGCCTGGGAGTGGGAGGTGGTCAATGTTGTCACCTTAAATAGAATAGTCAAAGAAGACCTCATTGAAAAGGGGCTATGTGAGCAGAAACCTGAGAAGGTGAGAGAGAAAGCCAGGCAAACAGCTAGAGAAGAGTGCTCTAGACAGTGAGAAAAGCAAGACCCATGAGGTGGAGGTTTTCCTGACATTTGTTCCAAGCCCAGAAAGGAGGTCAATGTGGCCAGAAGTAACCCACTGAAAGTGCTACTTCTGCTCAGAATTCCAATAATGTTCATTATTGGGATGGCCTATTCAGCCTGCATCCTAAACTACTACTTTTCAGGTGCATATTGTTTTAATCTCCAACTGCAACATATAATTATTTTTCTGCTAATTACCTCCTTAAGAGCAGAGCCTTTTTGTACGGCCATTTCTGTCCCAACCAAGTGCCTCAGACTTGGAAATCAGTGTCATCCTGTAAACTACTATACACACACCTGCATGCGTACCACATACACAAACAAGCAAATTACCAACTCATCCTATTTACTGAAATACTAGCCTCTGTGTCCAAGTTTCCTCATCTCCACAGTTTGACTAAATTATTTTAAATTTATTTGCAGTAAGAAGTGGGAATTCACTTTGACCATGGCAATATCCTCACAGCCTGGCTTTCCTGAAATTCCTTCAACAAGGATACTGCTTACACTGGCTCCATCAACAGCTAATCCCAGCAAAAATGACTCTAAATCTCATACACCTGAATGTTTTTGTTTGCAGGATGCTTATAGCAACACATGTTTTCTCTGCAGATCACAATCACCTTGCTGTTCCAAGACGGTAATTTGAGAAGCTAACTTGTAGAGGGCTAGAAATGCATGTGGTGACAGTTAGGAAAAATCATTAGTTTTCATAATTGCTCTGTGAACAAAGAATAGGCACTCCAATGAAAATAATCACTACCATTTATTGAGCATTTACTATCAGACATGTACTGTGGTAAGTGTTTCACTGACTTCAGCTAATTAAGTTAAATCTTCAGGGTAGGTATTAGCCCTAAATTATAGATTTTTTTTAAAGGCCATCTGAGTTTAAGTCATTGGCCCAAGATCACACAAGCTATTGAGGGGCAGAACTAGGATTTGAACGCAGACCAAACAGTAGTAAAAATAGCACACCAAATGTATATGCAACAAAGATCTAACAAGTGATCTCATTCTGAGACTCAGGACAAAGTTCTTTTCACAAAATTAGGTTTATCCTTACTGATAGCCAGGAAAAAGCTAAAGCTGAATACCAGGACGGATTGTGAACAATCCCCAAGACAAGAGGGAGAGGCATGGAGAGGGCCCAGATCCCTTTCACTTGAGTGAATTGACAGAGAAGTTGCATTTGGGTCTGCAGTGCTGGAACCTTTCCCCACAAATTAGTTGTGGGTGCTTGATGTTGATGACTGAGAGCAATTATACCACTCATAGCAGATGGGAGCATATGGTGCCAACCAAAATGAATCAATGTGTCACAGCCAGCAAGGTTCTCAGATAAGATTTAAAAATGTTGTCAAACAATGATTTATAATATTACCAGGGGGGTGGGGCCAGCAATTACACCTTTCAGCCAATACTTTATAGCACTTTTATTTTTTTTTACCCTATCAAGCGGCCATTGTTATGGCTCCAATTTACAGATGGAGAAATATAAAGTAGCTTGCCCCAGTGTATAGGGCTAAGTCACTGGCAGACCTTGTGTGTGTTTTGAGAGAACCTAATGGATTCCTTTTTTCCTACCTGGGTCTTGAAACAAATGTGTTGTTTTTTTTTTTTTTTTTTTTAATGGCAGAGGCAAAGATGGAGCACAGAATGCCATCTTTATTATAAATAAACCTAGGTTGAAAGACAAATGGCCTGGCTAACTCCCTCATAGTCAACCTCAAGGAAAGACAACCTAAGGGAAAGGGAAAGTGGCTGAGTCACTGCCACCACCACCCCCCCCCACAACTCCCACTGCTCCCACTAACTTGGATAGAGGTTTTGCTCTCAAAACATTGGCTAGATAAACTCCCCAGTATAAAACATGGACCAAAGACTGTTGTCAGTCAACCAGGTAACTCACTGTATCCATGTGGGGAGTCAATCTACATAGGGGAGTCACTCTCTTCTATGATTTTCTCATTGGAGTCTTCAGGTCCAAATATATTGCTCTAAGTAGGAGAGGGGCTTCCCCTGAAGGGAATAGATGTTACTATTACCAACATCCTGGGAAGAGACTGATCCAGGGAAGAAATTAGGATTCAGGGAGACAAGCCCAGATTGAGATGAGGACAAAAATCCCTTCTTTCTAAAAGCTGGAGGTGATGGTATTGGAGCAAAAGTTCCTGTCTCCAGGGAGAATACAAAAGAAAGCATACATGCTGCCACCTTGGCTCACTCCTTGGATTGGTGTTCCCAGGCCTCTCTTTGTCAATGCTGCCTAGCTCCACAAAGGCATAAGCCCACCCTCAGCACCCACACAAGAACAGCTAACAAGAATCTCACTGAACACTGGAAAGCCCCAAAAGGCCATACAGCATGATATCATCAGCCTGAATGTCACATTTGAATACTCCAGGTCTATAGACCAAGCCTCACCAGCTCTCGGCAGGGCATCTCCCTCTCCTTAGTCACTGACCTGCAGCCTGTTACCAAGTCCCTACCAAGAGCTCATCTCCTAATCTCCTCCAGGGTCCTTTCAAAGGAAAAAGCATTTTATGTTCCCCTCCCAATCAAAATATTTTTCTATTCCATGCAAGTAAAGAAGACACTCATTTTAATTTGTATTTCAGTTTATTTTAGACATTCACTTTATTTTTTTTAATTTTTTATTATTTTTTTTCTAAATATGATTATTGTCGAGTTAGCTAACATACAGTGTATAAAGTGTGCTCTTGGTTTCAGGAGTAGGTTCCCATGATTCATCACTTACATATACAACACCCAGTGCTCATCCCAACAAGTGCCTTCTTCAATGCCCATCAGTCATTTTTTCCCACCCCCTCTGCACCTCCATTAACCCTCAGTTTGTTCTCTGTATTTAAGAGTCTCTTATGGTTTGCCTCCCTCTCTGCAAACTATTTTTACCCCTTCTCTTCCTGCATGGTCTTCTGTTAATTTTCTCAAATTCCACATGAATGAAAACATATGATATATGTCTTTCTCTGACTGACTTATTTCACTTAGCATAATAACCCTCCAGTTCAATCCACATTGTTGCAAATGGCAAGATTCATTTTTTTCTCATTACCAAGTAGTATTCCATTGTATATATAAACCACATCTTCTTTATCCATTCATCCATTGATGGACATTTGGGTTCTTTCCATAATTTGGCTGTTGTTGATAGCACTGCTATAAACATTGGGATACATGTGCCCCTATGAATCAGGTGGATAAATCCTAGTGGTGCTATTGCTGGGTCACAGGGTGATTCTATTTCTAATTTTTTAAGGAACCTCCACACTGTTTTCCAGAGTGGCTGTACCAGTTTGCATTCCTACAACAGTGCAAGAGGGTTCCCATTTCTCCACATCCTCACCAACCTCTGTTGTTCCTGAGTTGTGATTTTAGCCGTTCTGACCGGTGTGAGGTGGTATCTCACTGTGATTTCGATTTGTATTTCACTGATGATGAACAATGTTGAGCACCTTTTCATGTGTCTGTTGGCCATCTGGATGTCTTCTTTGGAAAAGTGTCTATTCATGTCTTCTTCCCATTCTTCACTGGATTATTTGTTTTTTGGCTGTTGAGTTTGGTAAGTTCTTTATAGACTTTGGATACTAACCCCCTATCTGATATGTCATTTGCAAATATCTTCTCCCATTCCATCGGTTGACTTTTAGTTTTGTTGTTTCTTTTGCTGTTGCAGAAGCTTTTTATCTTGATGAGGTCCTAATAGTTCATTTTTGCTTTTATTTCCCTTGCCTTCAGAGACGCGTTTGAGTAAGAAGTTTCTGCAGCCAAGGCCAAAGAGGTTGTTGCCTGTTTTATCGTCTAGGGTTTTGATGGTTTCCTATCTCACATTTAGGTCTTTCATCCTTTTTGAGTTATTTTGTGTATGGTGTAAGAAAGTGGTCCAGTTTCATTCTTCTGCATGTTGCTGTCCAGTTTCTCCCAGCACCATTTGCTGAAGTCCATTGGATATTCTTTCTTGATTTGTCAAAAATTATTTGGCCATAAATTTGTGGGTCCAATCCTGGATTCTCTATTCTATTCCATTGGTCTATGTGTCTGTGTTTGTGCCAATACCATACTGTCTTGATGATTACAGCTTGTAGTACAGGACTAATCTGGATTGTGATGCCTCCAGCTTTGTTTTCTTTTTCAACATTACTTGGCTATTCGTGGTCTTTTCTGGTTCCATACAAATTTTATGATTGTTTGTTCTAGCTCTGAGAAGAATGCAGATACAATTTTTATTGGCATTGCACTGAATGTGTAGATTTCTTTGGGTAGTATTGACATTTTAACAATATTTATTCTTCCAATCCATGAGCATGGAATGTTTTTCCTTTCCTTTGGGTCTCTTCGGTTTTCTTTCATACGTTTTTCTATAGTTTTTAGCATACAGATCTTTTACATCTTTGGTTAGGTGTGTTCCTAGGTATTTTATGGTTCTTGGGGCAATTGTAAATGGGATCGATTTCTTGATTTCTCTTTCTATTACTTCGTTATTAATGTATAGAAATACAACTAATTTCTGTACATTGATTTTATAACCTGTGACTTTGCTGAATTTATATATCAGTTCTAGCAGTTTTTTGGTGGAGTATTTCAGGTTTTCCACGTAGAGTATCATGTCATCTGCAAAAAGTGAAAGTTTGACTTGTTCTTTACCAATCTGAAGGTCTTTTATTTCATTTTGTTGTCTGATTGCTGAGGCTACTTCCAACACTATGTTAAACAACAGAGGTGAAAGTGGACATCCCTGTCATGTTTCTGAGCTCAGGGGGAAAGCTCTTAGTTCTTCCACAATGAGAATTATATTAGCTGTGGGCATTTCATATATGGCTTTTATGATGTTAAGGTATGTCTCTTCTATTCTGACTTTCTTGAGTGGGATGCTGCAAAGACTACAAAGGACCAGAGACATCACCACAAGAATGAAACCAACAGATAACACAATGACACCAAATCCATATCTTTCAATTATCACTCTGAGTGTAAATGGACTAAATGGCCCAATCAAAAGACATAGGGTATCAGAATGGATAAAAAAAAAAAAAAAAGAAAACAAGATCCATCTATATGCTGTCTACAAGAGACTGAGGACATCTTCAGATTGAAAGTGAGGGGATGGAGAACCATCTATCATGCTACTGGAAGTCAAAAGAAAGCTGTAGTAGCCATACTTATATCAGACAAACTAGATTTTAAACTAAAGACTGTAACAAGAAATGAAGAAGGACATTATATCATAATTAAGGGGTCTATCCATCAAGAAGGGATAACAATTTAAATGTTTATGCCCCCAACTTGAAAGAACCCAATATATAAATCAATTAATCATAAACATAAGCGATCTTATTGATAAGAATATGGAAATTGCAGGGGACTTTAATATCCACTTATAGCAATGGAAAGATCATATAGGTAGAAAATCAATAAAGAAACAATGGCTTTCAAAGTATGGAAAGAGTCCAAATGTCTATCGATGGATGAATAAAGAAAATGTGGTATATATATACAATGGAGTATTACTCAGCAATCAAAACGAATGAAATCTTGCCATTTGCAACTAGGTGGATGGAACTGGAGGGTATTATGCTAAGTGAAATGAGTCAGTCAGAGAAAGATAAAAGTCATATGATTTCACTCATATGAGGATTTTAAGAGACAAAACAGATGAACATAAGGGAAGGGAAACAAAACTAATATAAAAACAGGGAGGGGGACAAAACAGAAGAGACTCATAAATATGGAGAACAAACTGAGGGTGGCTGGAGGGGTTGTGGGAGGGGGGATGGGCTAAATGGGTAAGGGCATTAAGGAATCTACTCCTGAAACCATTGTTTCACTATATGCTAACTAATATGGATGTAAATTTTTAAAAATTAAAAATAAAATTTAAAAAAAAGATGAACAACAACAACAAAAAAAAAAGAAAGAAAGAAACAATGGCTTTGTATGATACACTGGACCAGATGAACTTGACAGATATATTCAGAACTTTTCATCCAAAAGCAACAGAATACAAATTCTTCTCGAGTGCACATGGAACATTCTCCAAAACAGATCACATACTAGGTCACAAAACAGCCTTCAACAAATAAAAAGAAATGAGATCATGCCATGCATATTTTCAGATCATAACACTATGAAACTTGAAATCAACCACAAGTAAAAATTTGGAAAGCCTCCAAATGCATGGAGGCTAAAGAACATTCTACTAAAGAATGAATGGTTTAACCAAGCAATTAAAGTAGAAATTAAAAACATATAGAAGCAATTGAAACGAAAATATGACAGTCCAAACCCTTTGGGATGCAGCAAAATCAGCCCTAAGAGGAAAATACATTGCAATCCAGACCTATCTCAGGAAACAAGAAAAATTCCAAATACAAAACCTAACTTCACCTAAAGTAACTAGAAGCAAAGCAAAAAGGAACTCCAAAGCCAGCTTAAGAAGAGAAATAATAAAGATTAGAGCAGAAATAAACAATATAGAATTCAAACAAACAGTATAATACATCAATGAATCTAAGAGATGGTTTTTTGAAAGAATAAACAAAATTGATAAACCCCTAACCAGACTTCTCAAAAAGAAGAGAGAACCCAAATAGATAAAATCACAAATAAAAGAGGAGAGATCACAACCAACACCACAGAAATACAAACAATTATTAGAGAATACTACAAAAAATTACATGCCAATTAACTGAACAACAAGAAAGAAGAAATGGACAAATTCCTAGACACCTACATACCTCCAAAACTTAAATAGGAAGAAATAGAAAATTTGAACAGACCCATAACCAACAAAGAAATTAAATCGGTTATCAAAAAATTTCCAAACAGGGGCGCCTGGGTGGCGCAGTCGGTTAAGCGTCCGACTTCAGCCAGGTCACGATCTTGCGGTGCATGAGTTCGAGCCCCGCGTCAGGCTCTGGGCTGATGGCTCAGAGCCTGGAGCCTGTTTCCGATTCTGTGTCTCCCTCTCTCTCTGCCCCTCCCCCGTTCATGCTCTGTCTCTCTCTGTCCCAAAAATAAATAAACGTTGAAAAAAAAAAATTTTTTTTTTAAATTTCCAAACAAATAAGAGTCCTGGGACAGATAGCTTCCCAAGGGAATTCTATCAGACCTTTAAAACAGAGTTAGTAACTATTCTTCTCAAGCTGTTCCAAAAAACAGAAATGGAAAGAAAGATTCTGGACTCATTCTATGAAGCCAGCATTAACTTGATTCCCAAACCAGACAGAGACTCCACTAAAAAGAATAATTACAGGCCAATATCCCTGATGAACATGGATGCAAAAATTCTCAACAAGATACTAGCAAATCAAATTCAACAGTATATTAAAAGAATTATTCACCATTATCAAGTGGGATTCATTCATGGACTGCAGAGCTGGTTCAATATTCACAGATCAGTCAATGTCATACATCACATTAATAGAAGAAAGGATAAGAACCATATGATCTTGTCAACAGATGCAGAAAAAGAATTTGACAAAATACAGCATCCTTTCTTAATAAAAACCCTATGGACATTTACTTTAAACAGAAGTAAACTTCAGCTTACTTTAGCTTAAAACAGAAGTTAGTATCTGGTTGTATTAAACCTTTCTACTCCAGAATAGGTTCTTGCCTTTATCTTATCTAACCAGAAGTCCCACTGAAGTGTTGCTTCTGTTGTTAATAGAACAATCTGCCCCCAAAGTCAAGTAAAACTTTAATCTCTAAGAGAACAGAAAAAATGCTGGAAATTTTTTAATAGCTATTGCCCACCTCCATCCCAGCCACTGATTGTAGCCCTCGAGGCTTAAAAAAATATATCAGGGGTTCCATCTAGTTCCATCACAAAAGTTCTATTCCTATCTCAAAGTAGAGAACAGACACAGATGTTTTCCTGTTTCCTTCTGACCTTAACAGAATCTTCATATTTTTAGAGCTCTGTCAACATTTTTTTCTGCCCCAATACACCCAAGGAAGATAATAAACTCTGTCAGTAACAGCACCTCACAGACCATGGCAAGGATTCTCATTTTGGAGGGGGGGGGGTGGAGTATACAAACTTTATAGAGACATAGCAACAATTTTGAGAAGAAAGTTGTTTGGTGTGAAAAGGTAATTACATTACCCCTCCACTCTCAATCCTCATTTTCCCCTCAAATAAAAATAAATTCTTTAAATGCCCTAACTCACCTACGTTTTTTTATCCCCTCAACCATTATATAATTCAGTTGTAAGTGTTTATTGCAAACCTCACTATTCCCTCAAAAGTCAAATCCTGGGGTTACATTAATGTCTGCCTTCATTTTTCCTTCTCTGCCCAACAAGATGTTAATACCTACAAGGGACTCTAGAGACATGCCTAATGTTCATGTCATTAGAACCAAATTTTACATTTTTGAAGAGCAAAAACAATGCCTCAAACACTCAATGAATGATCAGATTCATTCTACATTCTCCTCAGCTCTTCATATGTCCTAAAAGATGGCGTGCTTTGTTAAGAGCTTGGAAGAGTGCTGCCTTCCTGTAGGTTTTTATCTTTGGTTTTCAGAATGATACAGGTTTACCAAGAGTACTCCTCCTTTATGGGCACCTGGATAGGTCAGTTGGTTAAGTGTCTGACTCTTGATCTCGGCTCAGGTCTTGATCTCACAGTTTGTGAGATTGAACCCCATGTCAGGCTTTGTGCTGACAGTGTGGAGCCTGCTTGGGATTCTCTTTCCCTTTCTCTCTGCCCCTACCCTGCTTACTCTCTCTCTTTTTCTGTTAAAATAAATAAATCAACTTAAAAAAAAAAAACAGTACTCCTCCCATAAGCAAGACCATTATATAAAAAGTATATTACCTAAAAGAAAAATGAATGTTATATTCACCTTGTAAAATCATTTACCCATTGAGTTTCCCTGGTACCTTTGAAAATGATTAAATTTATTTGAAGTTCTGATTTATACACACATGGGGGGGAGTAGTCTTATAATGTAAAGTAAGTGTACTGATACCCATAAAGAATTCTTCCCCACGAATTCACCAATCTTTCTCTATACATTCTGCATCTTTATTTATATATTCATTATCAAAGTCATGAATGTCCCAATAGATACAGAATATGAACAACTACATAAACATATAAATTTCTAACTATTATTTGGGTATTTGCTGCAAGGAAGCCTGCTTTTCCATCACATAACAAAAAATTGAGCTGAAATGTCAGTTTCAGAATAAACACTTCCAAGTGTCTGATTAAGTGAGTAAGGAGTTAGGTATCTCAGGTGCCAAAAGGCTCTGACCTAACATTTACTCAGTCCTAGAGAAAACAGCTATGCTGAATCATAGGCAGAAAGATAAGAAAAACACTTTAAGTCTTCAAATTAAGTTAGTCACTCATTTTGTAACTGTGTTCACTTCTGACAGCCCTTGATAGACAAATATTTCAGGGGAAACTGTATGTAAAGAAAATAAATTGCCATTTGGAACTTTTCATGCCTGGCACCCTTGAGGAAGAAAGAACCCCATCCTTATTCTGCACGTAGCACTTCCTGCTGTTTTGTTCTTTATTTAGTTCTCTTTAAAGTTCAGCACATTTTAATTATTTCTCAAATTCTCCAAAATTCTAAACCACTCTATACGTGACAGAATTTTGAATAAATCCTCAAGTTCTCAAAATATAAAGTGCTGAGCCACAACTGAAAACAGCAGCCGGTGACTTTGTCAGGTATCTTTTCTCTTCTGGCCCAGCTTGGTGCCCTCAGCTAGCACCATCTCTCCCTCTTCACTGACCATAGCAGCCTGCTCCTTACACTCACTTGGAGTCTTCTGGCCCCATCACTTAGGTCTCTATTGCTTGTCTCATCACTGTATTCATAATAGCCTCATCACCCTCTCCTTCCCCACAGAATCCTGACTTTTTTTTTTTCAAGGATCCACTCCTTCACACAAGCATGTGCTTCAAGGAAACTGGTCCCCTGCTTCAAGTGGTGGATCTGGTGGCCATCAGGAGATAGCAAATCAGGAGATAGAACTCTTCTGGTGACCATGATGACTTGAGTTGATCTAATCAGACTGAAGAGACAGACTTGTAGCTCATGGTTGGAAAAGAAGTTCTCTTACTCTCTCTTCTGTCTGCTGGACAGGAATAGGGAAGCATGAGGCCCCAGGTGTCAGTGGCAGCCTCCTTCTGGCCATAAGGAGAACCATCTTTGGCATAAAATTGTGAAAATATCTGGAATGGATTCTTGATATCATTATTGAGACGCTACTACCTCTTCTGGAGACTACCTGTCTTCTGAGTTTTCTTGAAAGATTTCTAAGAGGCTTCAATATTCTAAAATACAGTATAAATTCTTTGAAGAGGAAAGTGTAATATACTGTCCTTTCCAAACATATTGGAACAATAGCCCTACTACTGTCAAAGACTAGCATTCCATGGAACCCAGCTTAGGAAACATGCACTATGGTCATTTTAGGGTTCTCCAACACCAAAAATTTCTCCTGAGAAGAGCAATCAGCCACTAAAAAATTAGAGGTAAAGAACACACAACATTATCCGTTAAGCCCAAGATTCTCTGCTTGAGTTGCATACTATGTGTTGACAATTTGAACATAATCACGTACTAACTTCTTTTTCCAAATCAAGTCAATACGCATTTGTTAAATCATATATTTACCTCATCCACAAACATTTTATATGGGTTCATTCCTCTGCTCAAGAAATTAAAATGCCAACCATAGCAAGGCTTACTTCATCTGCTTGACTTTCAAAGCCATCCTGATCTGACCCTTCCCTAGTTATCCATTTCTTACAACCCCCTAACCAGTCTACACTTTAGACTCATTACCCACTCCTATCCCTTGGGATTCATCTGAAATTCCAACCACAGCAGCCTCATCCTTCCCCTGCTCCTTTTCAGGTCTGGAATTTCAAATTCATTTTAATTATTAACTTAATTATATAACAATACCTTAATATATTCTCCTTACAAAAACTTAAGTAATAGGCTAACATTTGCTTTGATAGGCTCAATTTTGGTTCTTCTCTTGCCTCTCCAGGGGTATCAACTTGATGTATAACCTTCCAGACCTTTTCCTAAGCATTTGTATACATATATATGAACCCACAAACATACGGGGCCATATTACCTTCTATTCCCACTCTCTGTCCTCACTGTGATTACTGACAGCTTCAAGATCCTGGAAGCCAGAGGCCTATTAGTTTTAGGAAACTGAGAACAGGGCAAAGAAAAGTACAACTTAGCCTGTCAGGAAAAATTGGTGGTACACAGCACCCACAATTCCACAGAAAATGCCACATTCTCTAAAGAGCAAATACCAGACAACAGAGCCTTCTTACCAGCAGACATGGAAGAGAAGAGGAGATATGGGGTGTTAGAACAAGGCTGTAAGACTTCCTGAAGAAGACTTCCTACTTCCACCAGGTGTCAGATAGCAGCAATGATTTGAGGTAAGCAACACTCCAACATTACGCAGTCCAAGTCCTCACTGGGATCCTCTTCTCAAAGTTGGGAGGCCTAAGCCACACTCTGCTCCACTAATTCCTTTCCATTTCCTGATTCTTCTGTCTGGGAAACTGGAAGGAATGCCATTTTGGGTTTAGACAGCTACTTACCAAAAGTTCAAGCCAAGGGAGAGTAGGGCAAGAAAATGAAAGTGTGTTTAAATTGGATTTGCCCATTCTTAGCCAACCTTTCACCAGGATGGCCAAGACTGTTCTCTTCTGAGTTTGACAGAAACACACATAGGGCAAGCATATTAGTGGTGCATGTTTTTCTCCAGAATCTAAGAGAGAACATAACGGGCACCTGAGATGGCCAGAACCCCACAGACATACATCTAAAGTCTCACTAGTTCCCATCACCTGCCTCCCTGCCCTCTCTACCTTATCCCTCATTTCCTAAACTGGACCTTTGGTTATGAAACCTCTTTTGTTAATGTCCACTATGTTCACTTGATAAAATAAAAAATAACCAACTATAATGATTCCTAATGATTACACTGAAGATGACCTCCCTAGATTCATGATTCATCCAGAGCAGCAAACTCCTGTGCCAAGCCAGCAGAGGGGGGTGAGAGAGAGCATCACCTTGGTTCAGGCAATGTCTTCAGCTGATTTAAATCCTTACTCCTGGCTCATGCCCCATAATAGAGGCAAGTCTCTTTCTTATGGGCATCTACAATCTCTGCTTTTTCTTTTTCTTTTTTTTTTTCCTGCTTTTTCATATATAAAATCCCAGAGCAAAAACAATACATTATATATTTGGAATTATGCCCAACATAAACTCTGCATTCCTCCCTGACTTCATGTCATATTTCTCTCTCCTTACTCATTCTGCTCCTTCTCTGTTCCACTCACAGGCCATACTCCATCCCAGCTTAGGTGTTTGCACATGCTGTTCCTTCTGCCTAAAATGCTCTTGCCCCAATTTCTGCATGGTTGTCTCTCTCTTGTCATTCACCTTAAGTGTCTTGTTTTAGGGCTCCTGGGTGGCTCAGTCAGTTAAGTGTTCAACTCTTGGTTTCAGCTCAGGTCATGATCTCATGGTTTATGAGTTTGAGCCCTGCATGGGGCTCTTCCCTGACAGTGTAGAGCCTGTTTGGGATTCCCTCTCTCTCTCTCTCTCTCTCTCTCTCTCTCTCCCTGTCCCTCCCCCACACTATCTTGCTCTCTCATTCTCCCCTGCCCCATCAAAATAAATAAACTTTAAAAAGAAAAATAAAGTGTCTTGTCCTAAATTCCATCTCCTAAGAGAGGTCTTCTTTAGACATTCTGTTACAAAAGATCTATCATAACCACTAACTGAGTAACCAAATGAGCAAGCCCTGGAGTGCTGCACTGGTCAACAGCTCTGCCCAGGTAATCCTAAGGGGGATGGACAAATCCAAAGCATAGCTCCTGGCTAGGTTTGCCAACACTGTTGCCAAAAAAACTCAAATAATCTTGTTACAAGAGAAGCCAGTAACACAAGAAATGAGGATTTGGAAAAGACAAAAGGAGAAATTTATTTTGGGTGTCAGCAGCCAGGGGAGGTTGCAGGCTCAGGTCTTAACAATCGACCTCTCTGCCTGCAAGATGGACACCTAGAGTAGTATAAGGAAGGGTGTGGGGATATATGCAAAAAAGCAGACAAGGAACACCTGACCATGGGTATAGGTCGGTATGTGTTCAGCCCATGATCAAAGGCAGGGAAAGGGATGTGTAGGTTGTGGTCTTCCAGATATTCCATTGTTATCAGGGCTTTTCTGGTCTGCTGGTTGGAATATTCCAGTCATTGCAAAACACCTTCATTAATGCCTCAAAAAAGTGCAATAAGAAATAAGCACAATAGGTTTTAGTGAGAACATGAGCTAAGTGGTCTTGCCTGTTTCTGATTTTAACTGTTGAGGTCTGTAGTTGAGCAAGAGAACTCACCAACAATCTGATCCAATGTAGTCCCTTCTTTCACATCTCCCTGTCTTAGTTTTCTGCATAGCACTTACCATATTTGATGTTTTTCTTTTCTTTTTTTCTTTTTCCTATTGTTTTTAAATTATCTTCTAGACTAAAATGGGAATGGGGCACCATCTTGCTTACCCCAGCATCCCAGATACCTAAAAACAATGCCTAGCATATAGAAGGTACTTAATAAATAAGTGAATAAATGAATCCTTGAACCTGCAACTTCACAAGTAATGCCCTGCATCTCTCCCTCCCTCCCTCTCCCTCCCTCTCTCTCTCTCTCTCTCTCTCTCTCTCCTTCTCTCTCTCATTTCTCATCCTTCCTCCAACTCATGCTTTGCTTCAACCAGATTCATCTACTTCATTTTTTTTTAAGTCTCTACTCATGCACACTGTTTCATCTCTCATTCTTTTGCACATATTATTCCCTCCCCTGTTGTTCCCATCCCTAGCCCCAAGTCCTACTTTCCCCACCTAGCAGAATCCTCCCTGACTTTCAACTGTTAAGTCAAGCACTACTTTTTTCAGGAAGAGTCCTCACTTACCTCTTTCCACCCTCATCAAGCCACAAGTTCCTCCTCTGTGCTGGGAATTCTGTGCTTGCATCTATCAAAAAATGTATCTCACTGTTCTAGCTCTGTGTCTTCTTACCCCCATTTACTCCCCTGGATGCTGAAGTCATGAACTGAAGCCATGTTAGTTACTATTCATCTGCATCCCACTCACAGGTGGATATTCAATAACCAGTTGCTGAATAAATGAATAGGAAACATCCAAATATATTTGAAAGGAAGGAAATAAAAACAATAGGAAGAAAGGAAGGAGAGAACTAGCTTAAATGACGGAGGACAGACTGCATTTATATCTTTAAGATTTAATGAGATTTAGAAGAAAACTCTGAATGGGACCTGAGAAAAACACTGTATCAAAGTTAAGGGGGCCAAAGTCTGCACTGACCCTCTTTCATCCATTCCACTGGCTTTGACGCAGTAATATGGAAACATACTAGTTGTAGCCTTTTCAAATTATTTATTTTTATTATAAAGTTATTGAATGCAACAGAAGACATGAAACTACCTAATTTATCTAAACTAAGCCCTCCTATTAACACACATACCACACTTCTTTGAAATAGGAATAAAAGGCCACAGTAACAGTCTTTATGTGGGATCTATAATAATACACTATCACCCTGTAGGTATGGATGTGCTCCCCAACATCCACAGTTGCCTAAGCCCATCCTAGGGATTGGATCCAATAGCAGTACTTTCACTGGAGCAATGTCAAGAACCATTCTCCTAAGGCTCAACCTCCAGGATCAGAGAAGGGGAAGGAGAGCATGCACCCCCATAGCAGTATCATAGGGCTATGAAAATCTGAGACTCTTATAATTAGTGGAAATCAATATGTCATCCTACACTGTATGTGCTGTTTCTGTTACTCCAATCATATGGCTATAAATCTTATGTATGTATAAATTAAGCAACCCTAAGGTGTTGGTTTTAGCTTTAGTTTTTATGTCTATACAAAATAGGCTATTCTGTATGTCAGTTATAAATGTGGTTAAGTATACTTCTGGAGTAGACTCTTCTGATACTCCCATCTATCTAGCTGGAGTTTTACATATACATAAATTAGACAACCCTAACATGTTGCTCCTAATAAGATGTGGTGGTGTTTTCTTTCACTAGACACAGGCAGTTTTTATAGGTTAGTATGGTAAGATACTGAAATCAGAGCTGGGGCTGAGAATTATAATTTATACACACACACACACACACACACACACACACACCACATTGGAAGCTATAACCTACATTGTGTAATTTCTTTCTCTTTTTTTCTAACTTTCATATTTTTTAAGTTTATTTATTTATTTTGAGAGAGAAAGGTCATGCAGAAGGGGCAGAGAGAGAGAAGGAGAGAGAAAATCCCAAAGAGGATCTGCACTGTTAGCATGGAGCCTGATGAGGGGCTTGAACCCATGAACTGTGAAATCATGATCTCAGCAAAATCAAAAGTCAAACACTGGATGGATATTAGCCATCCAGGTGCCCAGATAATTTCTTACTCTTAAAGAGAGAAGTATACATATGATTCATTTAATTCTCCTCATAAAACTAAAGAGGAAGCAAAAAGGATTCAAATCTCCTTCCCAGGTCTGTGATACTTGACATAGTTTCTAACCAAAGCTGTTTCCTTTCCACCCTCTTTTTTTCCAGTGATAGCAAGGGTATGCAGTATGATAGAAAGAAAGCGTCCTGACTCTGTGACACACAGGCTCCCTGAATTTGACCCCCCAAAACTTATAGTTAGCCCAATTTTTCTTCTTGGTATCCTAAGAGAAAAAAGGAAATTCTAAAAAATTATAGGCCGGGGCACCTGGGTGGCAGAGTTGGTTAAGCATCTGACTTTGGCTCAGCTCGGGATCTCAGTTCATGAGTTCGAGCCCTGCATCGGGCTCTGTGCTTACAGATCAGAGTCTGGAGCCTGCTTCAGATTCTGTGTCTCCTTTTCTCTCTGACCCTTCCCTGCTCCTGCTCTGTCTCTCTCTGTCTCTCAAAAAAAAAAAAAATTTAAAAAAAGAAAGAAAGAAAAAAATATAGGTCAACAGGTTGATGGTCCCATAACAAACATTTCAAAGACCATTGAATGAATAATGATACAACACATAGCCACACAACAAGAACATAAAGTAAGGAGACAAATTTCTCAAGACTCATGTGGGCTTATTAGTTTCATTTCTGTAGTTGTACCTCATGTGTCAAGGCTCCAGGACAGAGAACTGGTCACCTAGAGGCGTTATATCCTCACTCCTCAGATAATCAAAAACGTGCCTCAAAAAACTACGGCAGAAAAGTACACCATTTACTGGACCATCCTTCTCCCCTAAGACTACCTGGTAGTAGGACACAGGGAGGCTGAGAAAAGTACCAAGTCAAGGCATAAATATGCCACATCTTCCTAAAGTTCAATTTTACTGAGAAATTGAAAGGAGAAGTGATGTAAAAGAGGAGTGTTCCAAAGAAACAACAGGTCCAAAATGGAGTCACTTATGTTAAGCCCCACCAAGACTTAATACCTAACCTAACTGCAGCTTCAACCTCTCCCAAGAGTGGAATTTTAAACCAATCAGCCTAGAATTTCCTGATCAGTACTAATGAGGTCATCTGAATAAGACCCTCTGCAACTCCCCCTAAGAGAAGGTGAACTTGCCTGAAACAATCCTTTCTTTTCTTTTGCTAACCTCTTTGTCCTGCCCCAATTTCTGCCTATAAAAGCCTTCCCTTTTGTACAGCTCCTCAGAGAACCCTTCTATTTGTTAGACAGAATGCTGCCCAGTTCATGAATCAATGAGTAAAGCCAATTTGATCTTTAAATTAATTAGATTGAATTTTTGTTCTTTAACAGATGTGGTGATAGGGGTGGACTAAAGAATTTCTTCAGCTTCAGAGAGGATGAGAAACACAAGCATGATGCCCTTGAGGCTTTTGAGTTCTCTTTCTCATCATTCCTGAGGCTCTTTGCATTTAGCTCCCAACTTAATTTGCTTTCTAAAGTTTCCTATTTGTTTAGAAACCCCAGCCCTTGGTTCTATCCCTAGATTCCACATTGGGAACTACTGGTGGCTGGTATATTTCCCCATTTGTTTGGAATCAGTCCATAGTCCCCATTCTTTGGGATCCTCTGGTTCAATCCTTTCCCTAATCCCCAGATTTCATGTAGAAAACTACTGAGAGTTAACAGCCAGAATTGGAATGGGTCCAACTTAAAAACCAGGATGAGCCCAGGACAGGAATGGGCCTAATTTGAGCTGGACTGGTTCCAATGAAAGACCTCAGGTGAATATTAAATAAGATCAAGTTGCTAATTAAATAAGATCAAGTGAATATTAAATAAGATCAAGTTGTCTTGAAAGACAAAAAGACCACAAACATTGATGAACATGGGTCAGGCATTTAGTGGTTGTTAGAGCATTTGCCACCTCAAGACAACTCCCACGATAGGCCCTCTTTGATATTAGTTTGGCTCCAGCAAACCGAAAGCTTAGCTAAAAGAAATGGGATCCTTTCTATAAAAGAGTTGAGCATGCCACCTTCTGGGACACTTACTTATGTTATGTTTAAGAACTATAGGGGCGCCTGGGTGGCGCAGTCGGTTAAGCATCCGACTTCAGCCAGGTCACGATCTCGCGGTCCGTGAGTTCGAGCCCCGCGTCAGGCTCTGGGCTGATGGCTCAGAGCCTGGCGCCTGTTTCCGATTCTGTGTCTCCCTCTCTCTCTGCCCCTCCCTTGTTGATGCTCTGTCTCTCTCTGTCCCAAAAATAAATAAACGTTGAAAAAAAATTTTTTTAAAAAAAGAACTATAGTGCCAGAAGTTGCAGATATCTAGTAAAATGGAAAAGTTTTACTAAAAATAACCTAGAATTACAATAGCCATTATGGGGAACATTCCAATTAGACAAGATCAGTCACTTAAGAAATGCACTTGAGAGGAAGGGATCCCAAAGTTAAACAGAATAGGATGTCTACTTTAATTGGTATGCAGAGCTTCCAAAATGCTTCAAGATTCTAAAATAGCTTCATTAAAGGGCTCCTCACAAAAGGCTAAAAATAAATTAAAGACACAAGAAATACCTAAAAAATACCTTTTTTCCCTGAGTACTCACATTTTACTAATCTCTGTCTGAACTGCCTTTCCACTCTGAGACTATTAGGCAGGTTTATTTTATTCTAATTTATTTTTATTTATTTTTAATTCCAGTATAGTTAACATACAGTATAATATTATTTTCAGGTGTACAATATAGTGACTCAACAATTCCTTACATCACCCAGTGCTCATCACAACAAGTGCACTCTTTAATTACATGTAGGCAGTTATGTTTTAAAATAAAACTACCCAAGGTTTCAGGCAAACTTCCTTAGGATCCTTCACTGTTTGGCCAAAAACTAAACTAAGGGCCATAGATAAAGATTTCCTAAACCTACGGAGGAACCTCAAAAGTTTTTTTTTTTTTTTCTGAAGAATTCAAAGTTATTATCAGGGCCTATGACCCCAGCTGCCAGATCTCTATCAGCCTGTACACATGGTGGTAGCACCTGCTGAGCTCAAAACAGGAGGCAAGACGGAAGATGGCAAAAACCCAAGGATGATATTTGAGATCCTCTGTCTTCAACATCTTAGGGACTAGGAGAAGCTCACAAAATAGCAACTGAACAGACACTGAAAGAGAGATTGTCCTCAAAGGTCTTGTGCAAATTCTTCTCAAACACCCTCATACTTACCTCCAAAGGAAAGTCCCTATATGAGCCCCTCCTACAGTTGACAGGACACCGGGGAGTTCACTGATAAACTACTACCAGTAATTTCATAAACAGCCAAAAGGAAACTGAAAATAAAATTAATGGGAAACCTTGCCAAAATTTACTTGATGCCAGAGCTACACTTTCTACTTTAAACTCTACCTTCATAGGACAACAAATCCTTCAGAGTAAGAAGGTTTCAACACTAGGGGTATCTAATAAAGTCTTTATCTCAACCAGTACACATGACTCTAGGACCCTCTACTGAAAAACATTCCTTTTTGCTATATGACAAAGCCCCAACCAATCTATCAGGCAATTAAAAGAGCTAATACATTGTGCCTCCAATGGAAATCTCACCTTAGCATCTCCCAAACAACTGAATCTGATTGTTTATGGTCCTTACAGTCTGTCCTTGACATAAAAGAAGAAGAATTCCAGCAAAAGTCCCAGAATTTAATTGAGGTGCCTCAAAACTGGGGGCTGCATCTAATACTGACATTAGAAGAATAAAAAGCATGGAACCTATAAAGATTCAGTTACATATAACTAAACCTCTCCCTAAATTACCTCAGTATCCATTAAAGCCTGAGGACACACAAGGACTCACACCATAGAAGAAAGTCTAATTGCCCAGGGGCTATGTATTCTCTGCAACGCACTGATCTTGCTGGTCCAGACACCTAATATATAGGGATAGTGATTTGTCCAGGATTGGAGGGATGTTAAGAAAATAATTATTCACCATTTCCCAATTGCTCCAAACCAGAACACCCTCTGTCACAAGTGACACCAGACTCAAAGTAGTTCACTGTCACAGACCTTTGTTCAGCCCTTTTCAGCATCCCTGTAGACCCTAGCAGCCAATTTTTATTTGCCTTTACATGGAATAACTGACAATATACATGGACAGTTATGCCTCAAGAGTTCACTGAGGCCCCTTCTTACTACTCTCAAGTACTTCACCAAGATTTAAGCACCTTTCATCTCATTCCCCTGGGAGATAGGCACTTTTTTATATTTAGATGATCTTTGTCATGCTCAGTTACCAAAGAGGCATCCATAACAGATTTCATTTATTTGCTGCCATGGCTAAAAAGGGACACAAAGTCTCTAGGAAAAAATTACAATTATCTCTAGATACTGTCCCTTACCTAGGTAAGGATTACTTAGGTAATCTAAGTGCTGAAGGAAAGGAATTCAGATGTCTCCAAAAAGAATTAAGCTAATCCAGGAACTTCCTAGACCTACAGCTAAGTGACAGCTTCATGGACTTTGAGGTTTATCTGGTTATTACAGACTAGGGGTTCCTAATTTTTCCCTATGAGCTTCCCCACTGTATGAACTTACTAAAATATTAGTCCCTGAACCCTTTCCTTAGGAAGACAAACATAGGCAGGATTTTATGAGACTAAAACAAGCACTACAAGAACCACCTGCATTAAGGCCACTGAACTATTCAAAACCTTTTACGTTATTTGTACATGAAAGGGATAATCAAGCTCTGGGAACCCTCACACAAGTAATGGTAATAAACATAGGCCTATTGCCTTTTATAGCACAAGACTTGATTCAGTTGCTAGTGCCTATCCCTGCTGTCTTAAGGCTATAGCCGCAGCTGCAAAGTTAATGAAGCCTCAGCAGATCAGACCCTAGGAAATGACATTGACTTGTAAATTCTACTTGCTGTCCAAAGTCTTAACTCTGAACTGACTCAACATTTCTCTGCAAGTAGACTAACTTCCTATGCGATCCTTCTGTTTTCACCACGTAATCTACAACTTAAACACTGTAATGTCTTTAATCCTGCTATGTTACTACCTCTACCTGATGCAGGCAAGCCCCATTACTGTGTGGTAATAACGTCCCATTATGAAATACCCCTTTAACTAGTCCCAACCTAATCCTGTTTGTTGATGAATCATACTGTAGAATAGGAGTATTTTCAAGCTGATTATGATATTTCTACTCAATGTGACCTACTCAAAAGGGAAAACTTCCCACAAGCTAAATCAACCCAATAAGTAGCACTCCATGCCCTTACTTGTGCACGCCAGTTATCAGAAGGACAAATGGTTAATATTTAATATATTACCCTGATAGTTGGTATGCCTTTGAGGTCATCCATGAGTTGGGGATGTTATGGAAACAAAGGGGTTTTCTTACATCCCATGAGCAACAGGTAAATGATCTTAATGCTATTCTCTTACCTTCTGAAATTGCTGTCATTGAAACTGAGGCTCACACTGAAAGGACTAAACCTGAGTATCAGGGAAATGCCCTGGCTGATTTTATGCAAAGGGAACAGCACCAGAACCTATAAAGATTGTAGCACATGTGAATGAAGTCCATTCTGCTTCTTCAAAAAGTGGCCATATTTTTGCCATCCTGACAGTCTGCTCCTGAATCAGAGAAATTAGGATGGGTCAACAATGGCTGTAAATTAAACAAACAATCGGGGCTATGGGAAACCCAAAACAGCTGCTTGTTTCCTCCCAGTTCCCTGGAAAACCCCATTTTTTGGTTTTTGCATCCCTTTACGTATCATAGTGCATAAGATGACTCAAACTATGAATCAACATTGGTAGGAAGACTTCTATAAAGTTGCAAAATCGGTCTACTAGCAATGTTTGATCTGCTAGGTCCACAATCCTGGAAAACCTATTTTTTGTCCCCAAGGCATCAGGCCTCCTTCCTTTGAACACCTGCAGCTGGACTTCATTCAACCATCACTTAGTATGGGCTATCCCTATGTTTTTGTTATTGTATGTATGTTTTTTGGATCGGTTGAAGTTTCCTCTGCCACAAACCTGATGCCCTCACACTTGCAAAGAAACTGTTAGAATATATGTTTCCCATTTGAGGTACACCTTCCACAGTCTCTGGGGGTGAAGGCACCCACTTCACTGGGCAAATCATATGAGCTTTAATGAAAACCTTCAAACTTTTTTGAACTATCACTGTCCCTAACACCCTGAATCATTGGACAGGGTTGAGAGAACTAATGGGATCCTCCAACTTAAAATTTCTAAACTGACTAAAATCAACCATGGATTCCCCTGACCAAAGGTCTTGCCTTTGGTCTTGCTGACTGTTAACAGTACCCGCTTTGGGAAACATGAACTCACTCTACATGAGATAGTTATTGGCAGACCAATGTCTACTGGTATGCAACTTTCTGCTAATCCTTTGTCATCTCATATCAGTATGACCAGCTAGTATAAATCTTCAATGTCTCATGTTTAAGTGTATCATCAACAGATTACAGAAGTTTTCCCAGATCCTAATTCAAAAGATCCTGTTGGTCACAATCCATAGCCAGGTGATTAGGTATTCTGGAAGTGTCATGAGAGAAAGACAGCCCTTGAGCTCCATTGGAAGGGACCTAGGTAAGGTCCTGGTAAGTATTCATGACCACTGACACTGCTGTAAAACTAAAAGATACTGAGCCTTGGACACACATCTCACAGCTAAAGAAGGCTCCACCTAACATCTGGTCCTATAGAGACACTGGAGACCTACAGATCAAATTGATGAGGAAGAGAAGTAGCTGACATCAAAGTAGATGGCCTCCACCCAAAGTGCTGAAACCCTTTATCCTTTTTAATTTTTTTTTCAATTTACTCTGGCACTAACCTGGAAAGATAATGCCTTTGTCCATATATCCCAGGCCATTGTTAAGGAGAGTAACCTTTCAGATGCTGAACTGATCATTATGCAAGACATCACCTTGTCCTCCCTGTGACCAACTTCTCTTCTATTGCCAGTGTCACTGCAAACTACAATTGACCCCCTTAGAAGTATGTGCCAAACTAGACACATTTACCTACATGAATCTTAGTACATTTGCACCCCTACATTCCCATGATTCTCTAGATCAGATTTCACCAGAAACACCCATCTTTGTAAATCATTTAAGATGACTTTTCATTTCAGGTGAGGATATTCTTTTCCCATATGTGCTAAAAACCTGACTGACCCCTGGTTTAGGAGTAAATACAAATGAGAATATGATCAGGAAGTTCTCCTTAACTCTTGGAGACATTGCAGATTTCCATTACTAGGACACTAGGTACCCAGCAAAGATCCCTAGATTCTGGTCAAAGCTGTTCTCACTAACAATATTATCTTTTAGCTGAGCAAGGAGGTATCTGTGTTATGACCAACACCACCTGTTGTATCTGGATTACTATTTCTGGGGAAGCTGAAACAAACTTTCATAAGATCATTGAGCAAGCCAACTGGCATAAAGGGTGACTCCATCCATTGGAACTTTCTTTGATTGGTTTGGCGACCATGGCTCTGAAATACACTTCAAACATCAGGAATTATCTTGCTTATAGTTATCATAATAATCTCCTTGGTGCACTGTATCGCTCACAAGCTTTAAATACATGTTGACAGCAGCTAACCACCAAACAAATTATCTCCCTAAAGAAATGGAACACCAAAAAAGGAACAAAGACTATGACCAACTAAAAAATTATGAGCCTAAAGTTGTGATCTCTGAATAACACAGTGATTGAGAAAAAAAAATAGGATCAATGTATTGAAAAGAAAACCATAGGCCCAAAATGGAGCCACTTATGCTAGGCCATGTCACCAAACTGAGACATAATACCTCACTTAATTGCAGTTTCAACCTCCCCCAGAAATGTTGTCTTAACCAGTCAGTCAAGAGTTTTCTAGTCAGCACCAGTTAAGGTAATCTGTTACATGGGCTCTCTCCATCCCACAAAGAAAGGTAAGGCAATTCACCTAACAAGACCCTTTTTTTCCCAAAGGAAGATGACCTGACGTGAAATAATCCTTTTTTTCTGTTTAAGACTTCCTTGGCCTACCTTTAAAAATCTTTCCTTTTCTATAGCCCTTTAGAGATCTCTTCTACTTGCTAGATGGAATACTGCCAATTTATGAATTGTTTAATAAAGCTAATTAGATCTTTAAAATGTACTCAGTTGAAGTTTTGTTATTTAACAAAAGGTTCAAGAACTACAGAGCAGTAACTGAGAGTATCACTAATGCCTTTAATTTTAACCACATCTCTGTTAGGTTGAAAGTTTAATTGAAAGGGAGGAACTGTTGAAAAGAAACAATGGGCCCAAAATGGAGTCACTATGTTAAGTACCACCAAGACTTAATACCTAACATAACTGCAGTTTTAGCCTCTCCCACAAGTAGAATTTTAAACCAGTCTGTAAAGAATTTATCAAACTCACCACCCAAAAAACAAACAACCCAGTTAAGAAATGGGCAGAAGACATGAATAGACATTTCTCCAAAGAAGACATCCACATGGCTAATAGACACATGAAAAGATGCTCTACATCACTCATCATCAGAGAAATACAAATCAAAATCATGATGAAATACCACCTCACACTTGTCAGAATGGCTAAAATTAACAACACAAGAAACACAGGTGTTGGCAAGGTTGCAGAGAAAGGGGAACCCTCTTGTGCTGTTGATGGGAATGCACACTGCGACAGCCACTCTGGAGAAGAGTATGGAGGTCCCTCAAAGAACTAAAAATAGAACTACCCTATGATCTGACAATTACACTACTAAGTATTTACCCAAAGGACACAAAAATACAGATTTGAAGGGGTACATGCACTCTGTTGTTTATAGCAGCATTATCAATAATAGCCAAACTATGGGGGCGCCTGGGTGGCTCAGTCGGTTAAGCGGCCGACTTCGGCTCAGGTCATGATCTCGCGGTCCGTGGGTTTGAGCCCCACATTGGGCTCTGTGCTGACAGCTCAGAGCCTGGAGCCTGTTTCAGATTCTGTGTCTCCCTCTCTCTGACCCTCCCCCGTTCATGCTCTGTCTCTCTCTGTCTCAAAAATAAATAAACGTTAAAAAAAATTTTTTTTAAATAATAGCCAAACTATGGAAAGAACCCAAAAGCCCATTGATTGATAAATGGGTAAAGAAGAATGAGATATAGATATAGACAGATAGACATAGACATAGACATAGATATGTAATTACTCAGCCATCAAAAAGAATGAAATCTTGCCACTTGAAATGACATGGACAGAGCTAGAATGTATTATGCTAAGCAAAATAAGTCAATCAGAGAAAGATACATACCACATGATTTCACTCATGTGCAATTTAAGAAACTAAACAGATGAACATATGGGAAGGGATGGAGGGATGGGGGAAGAAGAGAGGCAAACACACCACAAGAGACTCTTAAGGATAGAGAACAAGCTGAGGGTTGATGGAGGGAGGTGGGTAGGAGATGAGCTAGCTGGGTGATGGGTATTAAGGAGAGTACCTGTGATGGGCACTGGACATTGTATGCAAGAGATGAATCACTGAATTCTACTCCTGCAACCAGTATTGCACTGTATGTTAACTAAAATTTAAAAAATAAAAATAAAAAAGATAAACTAATCAGTCTGGAATTTCCTCATCAGCACCAGTGAGGTCATCTATAGGACAAGATTCCTTGCCCTTTGCCCCAAGAGAAGGTGGCTTTGCCTAAAACAATCCTTTCTTTTCCTTTGCTAATAACTTCTTTGTCCTGCCATGTTTCTGCCTAGAAGTCTTTCTATTTTGTACAGCTCCTTGGAACACTACTATTTGTTAGACGGAATGCTGTCTGATTCACGAATCACTGAATAAATAAAGCCAATTAAATCTTCTCATTTACTTAGTTGAATTTTGCTCTTTTACAATGGGAAGTAGCTCAAAACATATTTTGGTATAAAAACAAGTTAGACATACTATAATACCTAATGCAAAATGTCCATTAACTTCAAATATTAAATGAAAAATGAAAAGACTCTGAGTTTGCTGCAAGCACTTTCAGGTTCTAACTCCAGTCCCCATTTTCTCGAACCCCAACTAGTCTAATAATCAATCCCCTTTGCCTTGGGGTATTTTGCAATGGAAAAGTTTAAGAAGCATTGAATCCCTGTAGATTTTCAGAAATATAGGATGAAAGTTGACACCAAAAAGGATATTTGTGTGTACTTTAAATATACAGAAAATTAATCAGGACATAGCATCTCTCCATTCTGAGTCTATCCATTTTTCTTTTGCACCACAGTATACCCCCCAACCCAATCCCTGCAAAAAAGAAACTCGTGCACATATTCCCACTGTCCTCAAGAATTCTGAGTCAACAAAACTTTATTTGCACCAATGATAATGTGCATTCCACATGGACATGTCCATCCATCCCCCCACCTAACAATCACTAAGTTGGGCACCTAAGGATACAAAGATGAGTGTAGTGTTGTTCCTACCCTGGAGAAATTCACAGGCATGTGAGGAATCGAGTTATCAATTTTTAAATGACTTTATAATGTGATAAATCCATTAATAAAGCTACAAAGTGCTGCAGAGAGGGAGAAAGGATTCCTTCTTCCTCACGGGAAGAACTGTCAGGGAAGATTTCCCAGATGAAGCAGCTTTCAGGGCTTTGCAGCAGCAAAGTAAGCCTCCATCTGGATGGAATCCCAATGTACTCTGAAGACTCCTCTACCCAGCTGGCTGCTTCCTCACATCTCTCCCTCACTCCAGCCCTAAGTGCCTCCATTGCCTTCACTTCACTCAACAACCTCAAAACACTTCCCTACTTTTTAAATTATGTCAACATTGCACCATTTGTTGAACATTTGTCCTATGAAAGGCTGCCTTTGCAGTTTTTAGTGTAACATTTAATACTCCCAACAACCATATTTTATCATCCCTGCTCTAGTCTTGAGGAGATTGAGGCTCAGAGAGGTTAAGTTTCAAGCATAGATCAGTCTACATTATCCATTGTCCTCACTATCTCCCTTGGTTATAAAGCTGTGCTTCCCTGAAGGTATTTGACATGCTTATTTTTATGAATAAAATACCAATATCTAGACTAGCTAGTTAAAAGATTCAGGACTGACAGGATCATTATTTGATGATGGAATTATGCATTTTTTAAAAATTTTCTTTATACTTTTACATGTTTCAAAAAAAACTTCTTGTCTTAGTCTGAGTACATATTTTTTATAAAATGGAAATTATGCTTGTTTGCTTGCTTACTCTATTTCTACTGAAATAAGCAGTGCCATGATGAAGAAGATAACAGAGAAACTCAAGTTAGAAGTTGGGTAGGGAGGAGGAGACACATAACAAAAGAAAGAATAATGAGCAGCCAGAGACATGGAGTGAGGTAGCTTAGAAAAAGGTCACACAGGAAACCATCAAAACCTTAGAGGAGAAAGCAGGAAAAGACCTCTCTGACCTCAGCCGTAGCAATCTCTTACTCGACACATCCCCAAAGGCAAGGGAATTAAAAGCAAAAGTGAATTACTGGGACCTTATGAAGATAAAAAGCTTCTGCACAGCAAAGGAAACAACCAACAAAACTAAAAGGCAACCAACGGAATGGGAAAAGATATTTGCAAATGACATATCGGACAAAGGGCTAGTATCTAAAATCTATAAAGAGCTCACCAAACTCCACACCCGAAAAACAAATAACCCAGTGAAGAAATGGGCAGAAAACATGAATAGACACTTCTCTAAAGAAGACATCCAGATGGCCAACAGGCACATGAAAAGATGTTCAGTGTCGCTCCTTATCAGGGAAATACAAATCAAAACCACACTCAGGTATCACCTCACGCCAGTCAGAGTGGCCAAAATGAACAAATCAGGAGACTATAGATGCTGGAGAGGATGTGGAGAAATGGGAACCCTCTTGCACTGTTGGTGGGAATGCAAATTGGTGCAGCCGCTCTGGAAAGCAGTGTGGAGGTTCCTCAGAAAATTAAAAATAGACCTACCCTATGACCCAGCAATAGCACTGCTAGGAATTTATCCAAGGGATACAGGAGTACTGATGCATAGGGGCACTTGTACCCCAATGTTCATAGCAGCACTCTCAACAATAGCCAAATTATGGAAAGAGCCTAAATGTCCATCAACTGATGAATGGATAAAGAAATTGTGGTATATATACACAATGGAGTACTATGTGGCAATGAGAAAAAATGAAATATGGCCCTTTGTAGCAACGTGGATGGAACTGGAGAGTGTAATGCTAAGTGAAATAAGCCATACAGAGAAAGACAGATACCATATGGTTTCACTCTTATGTGGATCCTGAGAAACTTAACAGGAACCCATGGGGGAGGGGAAGGAAAAAAAAAAAAAAAAAAAAAAGAGGTTAGAGTGGGAGAGAGCCAAAGCATAAGAGACTGTTAAAAACTGAGAACAAACTGAGGGTTGATAGGGGGTGGGAGGGAGGGGAGGGTGGGTGATGGGTATTGAGGAGGGCACCTTTTGGGATGAGCACTGGGTGTTGTATGGAAACCAATTTGTCAATAAATTTCATAAAAAAAATAAATAAATAAAATAAAATGGTCAAAAGAAAAAAAAAAAAAAAAAAAGAAAAAGGTCACACAGCCCAATCTCAATGTCCTTTCAAATTTTAAAGTCCCAGAAACAGTGTCCAAAAAGTATTGATTTAAACCAGGAGGCATCAGACTACAAACTGAGCCTGGGGAATGTCACAAAAGCAAGTCTCTCAGGCCTGTAGTACAAAAGGCTCAGCCAAGTACCCCCTGGTGAACAGAGCTCCAGCATTCACGATGCACAGTCATGCTCAAGAGGAAGGCCAGCAGGGTTTCCTTCTCTATAACCAGATGTGGACAAAGAGCTTTCACCTGTGTCCATGCCGTCAGCTCCTCTAGCTTGGATGCAAAGCTGCAGCTGCCAACGTGATGTTCCCCCACCTGTGCCAGGCCCGGGGTGAGGTCAGGACAGCTTGCAGATCTAGGATCTGTGCCCAAGCCAAGGTGGGGTGCCAGAAGTCAACAAGCCAAAAGATAAACATAAAAACACCCTCACCTTGTCAAATCTCTGCCTTCTATTGTGTGCCTTGAGAGTGATAAGGGGCAGCACTTCCACTGCCACTTTGTCAAGAAGCATTTCCAGAGTGGGTTTGTCAAGAGGCTGAGACAGAGTTTTCTGACAGTATCCTCCTTCTACTGACCCAGGTGGCCTCAAGAAGGCATCTCAAGCTGGACACTCATCAACAAGGAAGCTAAATTTCAACCCCTCTTTGATTTCCACTCTGCTTCTGTAAGGTCCTTTTCAAAATCCATATGGTTTCACCAAATACTCACTTAGACCTATTAGAAGTTGAAGAAGAAAAAATGAGTAACCCAAAACAGACCTCATCTATTCCTTTTTATGTGGTTGCCACATCAAAGGGCTGGTGGATTCAGTCATAGTTGCTTGCCATTTTCCAGGAACTGGTTATCACAAAGGAAAAGGATTTTATTTAAGGTGGGGGGTGTGGGGAAAAAAGGCCAGCAAGTAGACCAATTTAAGTTTCTTGGAAGCAGTGAATGCCAGGGGCTGGATGCAGATAAGATTATCTGAACTAAAAGTGTAACAGGGATAGCCTATCTCCAAGTCCATTTCTAATATTCTATCTACTGATAAAGAACTGTCAATTAAAGAAAACCTCAACCTTGTGTCAAAAGGGAGAGTCAGTAGTCAGACTGAAACATTCAGATAAGAGATATCAGCAACGAACTGGGAAGTAAATTGAGAGAAAAAGAGTTACACACGTGCACATGCATGCCTGCACACACAAAAATGGCATATACACAAGGCATCAGGAGGGTAGTACTGCTGATAAAAACAGGTGCAGAGCTCTGAGGTATAATTAATCACTACTCCTGTAACCTCAGCAAAGCAAAACTGCTCTCCACCCAAACCCTGAAGAGCCTGTCAAAATGAGTTAGGAAAAGAACTCCATTTTCTTTCTTGCTCAGGTGTTACAATGTGGATAAAGAAGAAAGACATGTCACACAGATGCAGAGTTCTCCTGACACAGAAAGGAGGTCCTCTACAGGTTGCAGCTTCTGATCTCCCCTCTAGTGGCAGTTACAGAGGAATGTTTTCATATTTCTAGGAATGCTTCTTGTTTGGAAGGTGAAATTTATCCTTCTCAATAGTCAAGGCCCTGGAAAAATGAGTCTGTGCTGTCAGATCCACCTGTGAACTACAGTGAATAGGAATTCTCTACATGCTGTGGCTCTGCTCAAGGGTCCTGCATGAAGCCTGCATTTCTGCACGTAGGTGACAGTATAAAGAAACCTTACTGCAACCCAGCATTTCCCCCAAGGAACAGTTATCTTAGAACACAACATAGGACCATCTTTGCCCATAACACAGTGGTAGTTGTGTGTGTGATATGATTTTAAGGCTGTAGCTGTGTTAACTCAAACCAGCCTATCATGAAACTTAAACTCTACCATAATGAATAATTTCTATCATATTGCATAGTCAAATGTACCCTTATAAAATTCCATGAATAGAGAACACCTAAACATTATTAGTGTGCAGAAATTGAGTTTCTCAGCTCTGCTGGATGACTATGTGGGAATCTGGCAGAGGGAAGAGTAAGAAAACTCTTAGAATTTATACTGCAACCCAGTAAATCCCTCGTCCAGCCCAGGCCCTCACGACTGGTCTCTCATGGTATGCAGAGCTCCATGAGATAAAGCTGAAAGTATCTTCATACGCAAAACTAACTTTTTAAAAATTTTATCTTTAAATGTAATACTAAACTCTCTTCAGCTCTGCAATGCCAATTATTGTCCATTAATGGCCTTTAGCTCCTAGCCATTTCCTATCTAAAACCAACAGTGCCCCTCCTAGGAAGCTTCATTCTCCTTACAGCCACTCCCTTATAAATATTTGCTCTCTTCCCCTCTCTCTTCCTTTCTTCTTCCTACTACCCATTCCCTAAACTTCCTCTCCTTTATTTGACAAAATTCAGGTGAGTCACATTGACAAACATACCATGTGAAGCTTCATCCAAATGGATTTCCAGTGAATTAAGAGAAACTTGAAGTTAACATTGCTTGTGTTTACACTGAGCTGATTAAAGCCCAGATTTTTATGAGTTTGGAAACATGGCAGATAGTAAGATTGTAGGAATTTACTGACTACATAAGGATTGCATTGAACCCCACTGGTAAGGAGATATACAGTGGAAGGCATGAGCTTTGGAGGCTACTGGACTTGGGGGTCAAAAACATCTAGATTCAAGTCCTGGCTCTACCACTTAATAGCTATACAACTTTGGACAAATTGTTCAATCATTCTGAGACTCATTTTTCTCATCTCTAAAATGGAAATAATAAAACCTGTTTTTCAGAGTTGTATTAAATGAGGCAATAAATGTAAAGGAATGAAATAAATGTAAATGGAAAGGTTTTTTTTTTTTTAATTCTCTTTTCTTCTTTCTGATCAAAGTATCAATGGTTTCTTTTGATTCTGTAAGCAGACAGCTCAGCTTTCAATTCCATTTCTTGGTTCCTGGACTTCAGTATCTTACTATATGGCCATTGGGTATTGCATGTTGTAATCAGATAAAATCAATGTCAAATAAACAACATGAAATCAGATGAAAATTCCTGCTCAGATTCTGTATCTTTACTTTCAGGCAAGTCTACTTGAGTGATTAAAACCAGCTAAAAATCACCTCTTCTCTGAAGCCATTTAGAAATAGTAATTGAATGCCCTCTTGTCCTTACTAGACAATGTGGATAAAATGGTGAGCAAAACAGCTTTGAGCCCTGCCCTGTAAGAGTAATTATATACTTATAGATATGCCTCTTCCATTAGACTCCAGAGTCATAGCCAAATATTCTTCATTTCAAGCTTGGCATATAGGTGTTCAAAAAACAAAACAAAACAAAAAACTGTTGAATGAAATGAATGATTGGTTGAATTCAACACTTTATAAAACTTATGCTTTTTTTAAAAAAAGAAGGAGAAGTCAGGATAGTTTAACTAAGTTTTTTTAGTTTTAAAAATTATTGTGTTTACTCCTAATACGTATCTAGTTCATTGGCTACTGCCTTAGTCTGTTCAGGCTGCCACAGCAAAATACCATAGACCGAGAGGCTTAAACAACAGGAATTTATTTCTCACATTTCTGGAGGACCTTAGTCCAAGATTAAGGTGCCACTAAATTCAGTTCCCCAGTGAGGGATCTCTTCTTGGTTTGCAAACAGCTATCTCTAGCTCTGTCTTCACAAGGGAGGAGAGAGAGAAAAAGAATTCTTTCTTTCTCTTCTTATAAGGACACTAATCCCATCATGGAGGGCCCATTTTCATGACCTTACCTCAACCTCATTATCTCTCAAAGGCCCCACCTCCAAATATTATCACATTGGGGGTTAGGTTTTCAGCATATGAATTGGGGTTTGGAGGGCACAAATATTCCATCCAGAATAGCAACAATCCTTCATAATTTACCCAATAGAGGGCAAACAAAAAGTTTTCAAGAGATATTTTTCATTTTTTATTTTTCTTATAATTTTTTAAAATGTTTATTTATACATTTTGAGAGAGCAAGGGAGGGCAGAGAGAGAGGAAGAGACAGAGAATCCCAAGCAGGTCCCATGCTGTCAGTGTAAAAGCTGATGTGGGGATAGATCTCACAAACTGTGGTATCACAACCTGAGCCAAAATCAAGAGTTGGATGCTCAACCAACTGAGCCACCCAGGTGCTACAGGAGATATTTTTTAAATGATTAGTCTGTTTTAAATAAGAAGAAGGGAAGAGAAGGAAAGGGGAGGGGAGGGGAGAAGAAGGGAGGAAGGGAGGAAGAGCAAGGTGGGTATGGGAGGCAAAGGAAGGGGGAAGGGAAGGAGGAAGGGAAGAGAGAAGGCAAGGGAAGGGACAGGAAGGGAAGAGAAGGGAAGGGAAGGATTGATTCCCAGGGGCAAAACTCACATTTCATGGAAAAATCCATCAGGAATAGTAGATCTTAATACCAGCTCTATAACAAACTATGATGGACTTTGATCAAGTCACTTCACCTCCTTTCTCCTAACAGGGAAGGAGCTGGACTGAGTGTTCCTCAGGTCCCTCTCCGGTTCTGCTATGCTGGGATTCTCATAGAAGTAGCCACCTTAAACATTATTTTTTAATTTGCGAGTCCCTATTGTCACCTTTCCTTACCAATCTCTGATACAGACTGAACAGAAACCCACAAATGAAAATGATACTTGTTTTCATTCAAGACTTCACCATCCACCAAGGAAGCAATTGCTCTCCACATCCCCTCCCCCACATATGTCGCCAGGTCTTTGATTAAAGCACCAAGAGTCCTACTAGAGGCAATTTGCACTCACCTTATTTAGTGAAAAGACAAAAACAGAAAGCAAATTGAAACTCTTTCAGAGGATACTCTGAACTTGAAAAAAATACCTAGTTCCACTTAAATAAAAAATTCTCCTTAAGATATGCGTAGGATTTGGTCCTTAGCAAATGCTTACATTTAAGCCTAGTATATTTAAAAACAAACAAACCACCAAAACCATATAATTTCTCAATTTTTAAAAAGACTAAGGTTGGTATGCTGCTGTTATTGATATGCACTGTATTTTCTATTTTGAATTCTACAAATGTATGATTGCAGTCAAAAAAGGATGTATCTGCAGATTCCTCAAAGAACAGAAAGCCCCAGGTGAAGACCTACTATACAGAATGTTCATATTGTTAGCTCAGGTTTCCTCTCTGTGTTTCTCCCAGATAACTTTAATCTCAATTGGGAACTTTAATAGAGGTATATTGGTAACAAAAATTAAAAGGACTTCTCTCTTTCCCCCTGCTGTTTTCTATTAGCAGTGCATTGCACTGTGTTATATTCCAATGTTTACTTAAACATCTCATAAATATTAGATAGAGAACTAGGCTAGCAAGAATGGTGACCACAAAAAAATGAAAAGTTGAAAATTAAACATTTGAACAGTAAAGGTTTACATAAGCCACACTCACGTGCATATAGGTAGTCCAGCCCCCCTTCAATGCAGTGTATTCTGTAAAATCACATGAAAAAGAAAAGCAAATTTATTCTTTTTGGCACTGAATCCTACAGTCATTCCCTTTTTCCTGGCAGATAGTGACCCTGTGGTTACAAGTGGAAACCATGAAATCAATGACAGAAAAAGAAATGACAAATCAGCAGATAAAGTATATACCACTATGCAAAAATATCCATTCCTGAGCACCCATTTGACCAAGGGCCAGAAGTCTCTACATACACTGTCTTAAATAATTCTCACAACATTGTGAAAATACAGTATTATCTTCATTTTACAGGTAAGAGAATTTAGAGAGATTAAGTAAATCAGTAACTTAAAGTCACTCAGTTAGTAAATGATAAACACCCAATTATGGCTGATTCCTAAACTCATGTTTGTTCTTCTACATTGTGAACATGAAGAACAGGTGCCATCCTAGGCACTGAGGAATAAAAAGACACTCCATGCTGTGGACTGAATTGTGTTCCTCTAAAATTCCTGTGTTGAAATCTCAATCCTCATGTAACTATACTTGCAAATAGGACCTATATGGAGGTAAGAATAAATGAGGCCATGATGGTGGAGCTCTGATCCAAAAGAATTACTGTTCTTGTAAGTAGAGATACCAAGAGAGCTCCCCCCACTAAGGGTACACAAAAAAGAGGTCATGTGGGCACACAGCGACAAGGCAGCCATCTGCAAGCCAAGAAGTAGACACTAGCCAGAAACCCCATTGGCAAGAATTTTGATCATGGCCTACTACCAAAACTGTGAAAAAGTAAATTTCTGTCTGAGCCACCCAGTCTACGGCATTTTATTATGGCAGCCTAAATAGACTAAGACACCCTAAATATCCTGTGAATCCCCTCACCCTTCTCTAATCCTCCCATAATTTCTTCTCTCATCTGTCGCCACCTTTAGTCCACCCTCTACCCCACCGCCAACATGTTTCCAAAAGGCAATCCTGATCCTCACTCTACCTGAAACACCTCCATTGGCTTCTGAACTGTCAATAAGAAATACACTCTCCTAGAGTTTTCAACATCATGAAGGGAAATCATAACAGACATAAAACAGGAGCATAAACTCCAAACTCCTGAGCTTATAAATCTCATCACAAAACCCCAATCTGCTTTTCCATTCTTACCTCTCTGACCACTCATACCACTCCCCAACACACCCCCTAACCAAATATATCCTAAAATATATTTTTATACCATATTCTCTCCCCCAATAAATGTAGTTTCTCCTTATTTCATACTCTCCTTATCCTTCTGGATAATTCTTATTCATCCCCCAAGATCCACCTTACTTCCTCCTTGAAACTTCAGATTATTTGATCTTTTTGCTATTGAGTTGTAGCAGTTCTTCATAGATTTTGGATATTGACCCCTTATCAGATAATGATTTACAAATATTTTATCCTGTTCTGTAGGTTGCCTTTGCATTTCACTCACTATTTCTTTTGCTGTGCAGAAGCTTTTTAGAGTGATATAGCCCTACTTGCTTATTTTTGTTTTTGTTGCTTATGTTTTAGGTGTCATACCCAAAAAACCATTACCAATTCCTAAGTCAAGGAGCTTTTCCCATGTTTTTTTCTATGACTTTTATAGTTTCAGGTTTGCATTTAAGTCTTTAATCCATTTTGAGTTAATTTTTGTGAGTAGTATACGGGTCTAGTGTCATTCTTTTACAGGTGAATATCTAAGTTTCCCAGTACCATTTATTAGAGAGATTGTCTTTTTTCAGTTGAATATTCCTGGCTTCTTTGTGAAATATTAGTTGGCCATATATGCATGGGTTTACATCTGAGCTTTCAGTTTTGTTCCATTCGTTTGTGTGTCTGTTTTTGTGCCAGTTCCATACTGTTTTGATTACTATAATTTTATGATATAGTTTGAAATCATGAAGTTTAATGCCTCCTGCTTAGTTTTTTCTTTCTCAGGATTACTTGCCTATATGGGGTCTTCTGCAGTTCCATATAGATTTTAAGATTTTTTTTTCTACTTTCGTAAAAAATGCCATTTGGAATCTTGACAAGGATTGCACTGAATCTATAGGTGGCTTTAGGTAGTATGGACATTTTGACAATATTAATTCTTTCAATTCATGAACAGAGAATACCTTTCCATTTATTTGTGTCTTCTTCAATTTCCTTCATCCCTATTTTATAGTTTTCAGTGTAGAGTTCTTTCATCTCCTTGGCTAAATTTATTCCTAAGTATTTTATTGTTTTTGATGCTGTTTTAAATGGGATCATTTTATTTCTTTTTCAGATAATTCATTGTTAGTATATAGAAACACAACTGATTTCTGTATGTTAATTGTGTATGCTGCAACTTTACTGAATTTATTGATTAGAACTAACAGTTTTTGGTAAAGCCTCTGGGATTTTCTATACATAATATCATGTCATCTGAAAATAAAAACAACATATTCTTCCTTTCCAATTGTGATGTCTTGTATTTCTTCTTCTGGCCTGATTGCTCTGATTAGGAGTTCCTGTACTATGTTGAATAGAAGTGGTGAGAGTGGACACCCTTGTCTTGTTTCTGATCTTAGAGTGAGTTTTCAAACTTTCACCATTGAGTATGATGTTAGCTGTGGGCTTGTCATATATGTCCTTTATTATGCTGAGGTATGTTCCTTCTATACCTAATTTTATCATGAACAGATGTTGAATTTTGTCAAATGCTTGTTCTTTTTTTTCTATTTTATTTATTTTTATTTTTTAATTTACATCCAAGTTAGTTAGCATATAGTGCAATAATGATTTCAGGATTAGAATCCAGTGATTCATCCCCTACATGGAACACACACTGCTCATCCCAACAAGCTTCCTCCTTAATGCCCCTTGCCCACTTAGCCCATCTCCCTACCCAAAACCCCTCCAGCAACCCTCAGTTTGTTCTCTGTATTTAAGAGTCTCTTATGTTTTGTCCCCCTCCCTGTTTTTACATTATTTTTGCTTCCCTTCCTTGTGTTCATCTGTTTTGTACCTTACATTCCACATATGTGTGAAGTCACATGATATTTGTCTTTCTCTGACTGCTCTTTCTGTGTCTTCTGAGATGATCACATTGCTTTTTTTCTTTCACTCTATTACTATGATGTATCACATTTATCAATTTACATACGTTTAACCTTCTTTGCATTCCAGGGATAAATCACACTTGATCATGGTTAATGATCCTTTTAATGTGCTGCTGAACTCAATTTGTTAGTTGTGTTTGTTTGTTTGTTTATTTGTTTAAGAATCTCTGCATCAGGATATTGGCCTATGGTTTTCTTTTCTTGTAGTTGTCCTTGTCTGGCTTTGATATCAGGGTAATTCTATCCTCATAAAAGGAGATTGGGAGTATTCCCTCCTCTTTGATTTTTTGGAAAGATTTTGGGAGGACTGGTCTTGATTCTTTTTTAAATGTTTTGTAAAATTCATCTGCTGAGCCATCTTGTCCTAGGCTTTTCTTTGTTGTGATATTTTTTATTACTGAATCAAGCTCCTTATCAGCAACTGATCCATTCAGATTTTCTATTCTTTCTGATTCAGTCTTGGTAGGTTGTATATTTCTAATAACATTTCCATTTTTTTCTGGGTTATTCTGCTTGCTGGCATATAGTTGTTCATAGTAGACTCTTATAAACCTTTGTATTTTTGCGGTGTCAGATGTAATATTATAGATGTTCTTACAGAGATATTCTACACATTTAAAATAGTATATGTAAGTATATATTTTTTATTCTTTCCCTTACAGAAATGATAGTATACTATAAACGCTTTTATGCTCTTTTAACTTAAACTGAAGCCATTCAATACCAATATGCAAACAATATGTATCCTCATTTGTTCAGATGTTCATAGTTTTCCATTGCAGGAATATATAATAATTATTTACCAACTCCCCTTTTGTTGTACAATTAGGTTGTTTGCAGGCTTTTTCTATTACAAACAAAGCTGCAGTGAATAGCCTCATACTAAGTCATTTTATACATGCAACACCTATCTTTTTGTTTTTATTTAGTTTATTTATTTTGAGAGAGACAGAGAGCATAGGGAGGGGCAGAGAGAGAGAGGGAGAGAATCCCAAGCAGGCTCTATACTGTCAGCATGCAGCCAGACACAGGGCTCAATCCTACAAACCGTGAGATCATGACCTGAGCCGAAATCAAGAGTAACTGGTGCCCTCAGGAACAGTTTACTTATATAGGGCTATTTCTCCTACATTGAATGGTCTTAGAGTGTTATTTTACGTTTTTATCATTTAGATGCCTCACCTTCACTATAAAGCATCACTTCTGGCTATTATTCTAGCTTTCTTATGTACTACTCTTAATCTTCTGGGGAGAGAACCCAGAGGACTTAATTCGTTAGAATTGCCTGTAAGCCAAATGTAGATAGGCTCTGAGGATTTAGAGGCCCTGTCATGAAGAATGCATGTTTTTTGTTATTGCTGTAGAAACTCCTTTACCCATAGTTTTACCCAAAGTTACGGATCAGGAACAAAGCTACATTCCAGAGCCAAAACATATCATCTCTGCCCTCCTTCAACAAAGATATGATGGCAACAATGGTTGTATGTAATCACAATATGACTTATCAGTTTTCTACATGTTTACTGTGTTTGCATCTAGTTTTGAGATTGTAAATGGACATTATTAACCTCATGTTTCTTAAGTGCAAAACAGAATTTTGACAGTGCTAGTTAAAATGCATGTGATTAGGATGGAAATGAAAGCAAAGAATAAAAATAATAGAATGTCGAGAAAATGGGCATGTGGGGAGAATTGTTTAACAGGATTAATTCTGAAGACCCAAGAGCAATTCTGCAAATGTTACACCTGTGCAATGCACAAAAATAGGTAAGTGTCGGAGTGCCTGGGTGGCTTAGTCAGTGGGTGTATGACTGGTGCCCTCAGGAACACAAGTAGCTGATAAACCAGAGTCACTAAAATACTAAATTATGGTTACTCTGTGCTTTTTAAGAAAGCAGAAAAGGGGTGCCTGGGTGGCTCAGTCAGTTGAGCATCCAACTTCGGCTCAGATCATGATCTCACGCCTCGTGAGTTCAAGCCCCGCGTCGGGCTCTGTGCTGACAGCTCAGAGCCTGGAGCCTGCTTCCAATTCTGTGTCTCCCTCTCTCTCTGCCCCTAACGCACTTGCATTCTGTCTCTGTCTCTCTCAAAAATAAATAAACATTAAAAAAAAAAAGCAGAAAAAAAAGGGAAGGGGATGGGCTTATTTACATATAAAAACGTGAAGAATGTCTTGAGAAAGATTTTTGTATTACATTATTTCACTTAATTACCAATCACTTTGGGTAGATATGATCATTCTCATGTTACAAATGAGATTCAAAACACTTAAGTATGGCACAAAAACAGATACATAGACCAATGGAATAGAATAAAAACCCCAGAACTAGACCCACAAACATATGGCCAACTCATCTTTGACAAAGCAGGAAAGAATATCCAATGGAAAAAAGACAGTCTCTTTAACAAATGGTGCTGGGAGAACTGGACAGCAACATACAGAAGGTTGAAACTAGACCACTTTCTCACACCATTCACAAAAATAAACTCAAAATGGATAAAGGACCTGAATGTGAGACAGAAACCATCAAAACCTTAGAGGAGAAAGCAGGAAAAGACCTCTCTGACCTCAGCCATAGCAATCTCTTACTCGACACATCCCCAAAGGCAAGGGAATTAAAAGCAAAAATGAATTACTGGGACCTTATGAAGATAAAAAGCTTCTGCACAGCAAAGGAAACAGCCAACAAAACTAAAAGGCAACCAACAGAATGGGAAAAGATATTTGCAAATGACATATCGGACAAAGGGCTAGTATCCCAAATCTGTAAAGAGCTCACCAAACTCCACACCCGAAAAACAAATAACCCAGTGAAGAAATGGGCAGAAAACATGAAAAGACACTTCTCTAAAGAAGACATCCAGGGGCGCCTGGGTGGCGCAGTCAGTTAAGCGTCCGACTTCAGCCAGGTCACGATCTCGCGGTCCGTGAGTTCCAGCCCCGCGTCGGGCTCTGTGCTGACTGCTCAGAGCCTGGAGCCTGTTTCCGATTCTGTGTCTCCCTCTCTCTCTGCCCCTCCCCCGTTCATGCTCTGTCTCTCTCTGTCCCAAAAATAAATAAACGTTGAAAAAAAAAATTTAAAAAAAAAAAAAAAGAAGACATCCGGATGGCCAATAGGCACATGAAAAGATGTTCAACGTCGCTCCTTATCAGGGAAATACAAATCAAAACCACACTCAGGTATCACCTCACGCCAGTCAGAGTGGCCAAAATGAACAAATCAGGAGACTATAGATGCTGGAGAGGATGTGGAGAAACGGGAACCCTCTTGCACTGTTGGTGGGAATGCAAATTGGTGCAGCCGCTCTGGAAAACAGTGTGGAGGTTCCTCAGAAAATTAAAAATAGACCTACCCTATGACCCAGCAGTAGCACTGCTGGAATTTATCCAAGGGATACAGGAGTACTGATGCATAGGGGCACTTGTACCCCAATGTTCATAGCAGCACTCTCAACAATAGCCAAATTATGGAAAGAACCTAAATGTCCATCAACTGATGAATGGATAAAGAAATTGTGGTATATATACACAATGGAATACTACGTGGCAATGAGAAAAAATGAAATATGGCCTTTTGTAGCAACGTGGATGGAACTGGAGAGTGTGATGCTAAGTGAAATAAGCCATACAGAGAAAGACAGATACCATATGGTTTCACTCTTATGTGGATCCTGAGAAACTTAACAGGAACCCATGGGGGAGGGCAAGGAAAAAAAAAAAAAAAAAAAAAAGATGTTAGAGTGGGAGAGAGCCAAAGCATAAGAGACTGTTAAAAACTGAGAACAAACTGAGGGTTGATGGGGGGTGGGAGGGAGGGGAGGGTGGGTGATGGGTATTGAGGAGGGCACCTTTTGGGATGAGCACTGGGTGTTGTATGGAAACCAATTTGTCAATAAATTTCATATATATATAAAAAAAATAAAAAATAAATAAATAAATAAATAAATAAAAAACAAATGAACACCAAAAAAATCCCAAATAATCTAATTTTAAAATGTGCAGAGGACATGAAGAGACATTTTTCCAAAGAAGACAGAAAAATAGTAGACACAAACATAAGAGACTCTTGAGTATAGAAAAAAAACTGAGGGCTGCTAGAGGTAAGGCAAGGGAAGAATGGGCTTAATGGGTGATGGGTATTAAGGAGGGCACTTGTTGTGATGAGGAGTGGGTGTTACATGTAAGTTATAAATCACTAAATTCTACTCCTGAAGCCAATACTACACTATATGTTAACTAATTTGAATTTATATAAAATCTGGGGGAAAAAAATAAAATAAAATAAAATAAAATAGCCAGAAAAGAAAAAAGAAAAAAAAGATGTTTAATGTCACAAATCATCAGGGAAATGCAAATCAAAACCATAATGAGCTATCACTCATGGCTAATACCAAAAAGATAAGAAATAACAAATGTGGCAGGGATGTGGAGAAAAAGGAGACTTCACACACTATTGGTAGAAATGTAAATTGGTTAGCCACTGTGGAAGACAGCATGGAAGTTCCTTAAAACATTAAATACAGAAATACCAGGGGCACCTGGATGGCTCAGTCAGTTAAGCATCCAACTTAAGCTCAGGTCATGATCTCACAGCTTGTGGGTTAGAGCCTCATGTCAGGCTCTGTGCTGACAGCTCAGAGCCTGCAGCCTACTTTGGATTCTGTGTCTCGGGCTTTCTCTGCCCCTCCCCCACTTGGGTGCCCACTCTCTCTCTCTCTCTCTCTCTCTCTCTCTCTCAAAAACAAACATTAAAAATTTTTTTAAAAAGAAATACCATATAATCCAGTAATTCCATTACTGGGTATTTATCTAAAGAAAATGAAAACACTAATCTGAAAAGACATACACACACTCCAAAGTTTCCTGCAGTGTTATGTACAATGGCCAAGATATGGAAGAAACCCAAGTGTCCATTGATAGAGCAATGGATAAAGATGTGGTGTGTGTGTACATGTTTGGATGTACCCCAAAATGGATGAATCTAGAAGATATTATGCTAAGTTAAGCAAATCAGACAGAAAGACAAATACCACATGATTTCACTTATACATGGAATCTAAAAAACAATAAAAACAAACAAAAATAAAGGAGAAACAGACCCATAATACAGAAAACAAATTCATGGAGCAGGTGGGGATGGGTAAAAGGGAGTGGAAGACACAGGCTTCCAGTTATGGAATGAATAAGTCATGGAGATGAAAGATATAGCATAGGGAATATAGTCAATTGTATTTAATAATAGCATTGTGTGATGACAGGTGGTAGCTACACTTGTGAATTAGCATAACATTATAGATTTGTCAAATCACTATGTTGTTTGTACACATGAAACTAACACATGCAACACTGTATGTCAACTATTTAATTTTTTAAAAGATTTTTTAATTTTATTCCATTGTCTCCTTGCATTCAGTAATGCTGTTAAGAAACCTAAAGTCAAAAAAAAATAATAACCTAAAATTAATTTGATTTTTGTTAATTTTTAGGCAAGTTACTTCCTTTTCTCTAAAGGCTTTAAAATTTTTCTTTAATCTTGAATTTCTAAAATATTCTGGATGTCTAGATGTGAGCTTTTCTTTCTCCTGATTGGTGCTCCTTGTGCCTTTTTGATCTGAGGTAATTTTTTTTTTAATTCCAAGAAATATATTTCCACTGTGTTCCTCAATTGTTTCCTCCTCTCCATTTTCATTTGTTTCTGAAATTCTATTATTAATACTACCATTTTCATCTTCCATATCTCAAGTTTTCCTTCTAGAAACGTGCTTACAAATGTGTAAGGAGTGTTCCTTACAACTTACCAATTCACTCTTTAGCTATATCTTCATTATTTGCCTCATCTACTGTGTTATTCCAACTATTTAGATTTTTTTATACTTATACTTCCAGATACTTCTTTTAGGAAGAGGCAGCATTTAGAAAAAAGCTGTTTTCCTTGATTATAACATTTAACTTTCATTTTGTATTTTTAAATATTTCTCAAAACTTGAAAGAACTTGCTTTTGTTTTATATCATTCTAAAATTTCCACAATAGCTTACATTTGTGAGGCATATTAGGAAGCACTTTCAAAGATATTATCATAATCTCTTCAATAGGCCCAAGAGGTAGATACTATTTTATCTCAATTTTACAGAAAAGAAAGTAGAAAACCAGATATAAAAGTGACTTGCAGGGTGTAACATTGTCACTTATAATAAGAATTATATACATTTGGTCTTTGTCCCTGTTGCTGTCCCAGAGCTCCTAAAACCCTTATAATTCCGAAATGGTAAGAACCATGATGGGGCTTTGATATCACAACAAATCTCTTTTAAACACACCAGGGTTTATGTTAATGTAGTGACTTTTTAAAAAGCCAGGTGAACCATGAAATTGGATGGTTGGAACTTTCAATCCCACCCACCCTGATCCCTCAGAAGGGAAGAGGAAATGGAGGTTGAATTGATAGTCAATGGCCAATGATTTAATCAATCATACCTAGGGATTGAGTTTGGAGAGCTTCCAGCTGGTGAACTTGTAGAGATTTGATGAGAGTCATACACCTAGAGAGAGCATGGAAGCTCTGTAGCCACATACTTTCCCACATACCTCATCCTATGCATCTCTTCCATCTGACCATTCCTGAGTTATATCCTTTTACAGCAAACTGGTATTCTATTAAGTAAACTAGATTCCTGAGTTCTTGAGGCACTCTAGCAAATTAATTAAACCTAAGGAAGGGGCCTTGGGAACCTCTAATTTACAGTCAGTTGGTCAGAAGCATAGATACCAATCTGAACTTATGACTGACATCTGAAGTAGGGGCAGTCTTGTGGAACTGAACCATTAACTTGTTGAATCTGACACTATCTCTAGGTAGACAGTATCAGAAATGAGTTGAATTGTAGGATACTGAGTTGGTGTCCAAGAACTGCTTGATGGTGTGGGGAAAAAATACACATCAAAATTGGAATAAAAAGCATACATAGTACTGGAGCAGTTTGGCCTAAAACCCAATTCCTTTAACCTCCAAGTCCAGTGCTAATTCACACACAGGCATCTGAAACATGTATTATGTGCCATGAAATTTTTGGTTAAAATTCATTATTATAATTGATAGTCCTTAAATTATTTGAATACTTTTTAAATTATTTTAATTATAATAGTAAATATAATCATAACACAGAAAATTTAGAAACTTGAGAGAAAGAAAAAATCACTATTATTATTCTAACATATAACCTTATTATTTTCCCTTTAACACTATATCACAATGCAGAGACTTCTTGAAAACATTTAGAGAAACTGCATTTAGCAAATAAGTGTAAGACATTCGGTAGGAAAATTATCTTTACCCCCAGTTCAAATATCTATGTTCTGATTACTGATGCTACCTATGACTTTCTGCTCCTGTTTCCTGGATCCTTGTATATTCTCTTTGACAAATTAGACCTGGTTGTTGTAATCTCTAACTTCATATCCTTGGCTTTCACCTAAAAACTGATAGTCTTAAATCTCTAGCCTATGATGGCAAAAGTACCTGGGTTCACGGGAAAGAATGCCATGATCTACTAAAGAATCAGAAAACATGAATAGACACTTCTCTAAAGAAGACATCCGGATGGCCAACAGGCACATGAAAAGATGTTCAACGTCGCTCCTTATCAGGGAAATACAAATCAAAACCACACTCAGATATCACCTCACGCCAGTCAGAGTGGCCAAAATGAACAAATCAGGAGACTATAGATGCTGGAGAGGATGTGGAGAAACGGGAACCCTCTTGCACTGTTGGTGGGAATGCAAATTGGTGCAGCCGCTCTGGAAAGCAGTGTGGAGGTTCCTCAGAAAATTAAAAATAGACCTACCCTATGACCCAGCAGTAGCACTGCTAGGAATTTATCCAAGGGATACAGGAGTACTGATGCATAGGGGCACTTGTACCTCAATGTTTATAGCAGCACTCTCAACAATAGCCAAATTATGGAAAGAGCCTAAATGTCCATCAACTGATGAATGGATAAAGAAATTGTGGTTTATATACACAATGGAATACTACGTGGCAATGAGAAAGAATGAAATATGGCCTTTTGTAGCAACGTGGATGGAACTGGAGGGTGTGATGCTAAGTGAAATAAGCCATGCAGAGAAAGACAGATACCATATGGTTTCACTCTTATTTGGATCCTGAGAAACTTAACAGAAACCCATGGGGGAGGGCAAGGAAAAAAAAAAAAAAAGAGGTTAGAGTGGGAGAGAGCCAAAGCATAAGAGACTGTTAAAAACTAAGAACAAACTGAGGGTTGATGGGGGGTGGGAGGGAGGGGAGGGTGGGTGATGGGTATTGAGGAGGGCACCTTTTGGGATGAGCACTGGGTGTTGTATGGAAACCAATTTGACAATAAATTTCATATATTGAAAAAAAAAAAAAAAGAATCAACCATGGAGCCAGAGGGTAGCATTTTAGTTTTTGTTAATCTTGTCCTGGACTTGATCTTTAAGTTGTTTCCAATTTGAGTAATTTTAATCATTAATTTAATAGTTCAGAATCCAGACTTTTTTTTTTTAACACTTATTTATTGTTGAGAGACAGAGACAGAGCATGAGCAGGGGAGGGGCAGAGAGAGAAGGAGATACAGAATCTGAAGCAGGTTCCAGGCTCTGAGCTGTCAGCACAGAGCCTGACATGGGGCTCAAACCCACAAATCACGAGATCATGACCTGAGCCAAAGTCAGATGCTTAACCGACTAAGCCACCCACCCAGGTGCACCAGAATCCAGATTTCTGTTCCACCTTCTAAGTCCAGTCCACCTAACTAACTTAACCCTATCTCCTCCTACCTTCCAGAACAAACTGGAAAAAATAAAAACAAAAACAAAAATATGAAGTTAAGTGACCTATGATATATTTACTTAAAAGAATACATTTTTTAAAAAGAATTTATTTTTTTAAGTAATCTCTGCACCCAATGTGGGGCCTGAACTCACAACCTTGAGATCAAGAGTCACGTGTTCTTCTGACTGGGCCAGCCAAGTACCCCAAAAGAATACTTTTTAAAGCCATTTTTTAAAAATCTGTACAGACTTTATAATTATATGAAAAAGTTATAAGATTTAAACTGAAAAAAATTATTATATATATAACATTAAAATAACAGATTTTTTAAATCTGCAGAAAAAATGTAATGGAAACACTAAAATTTAAAAAAAAAATTTTAAGTGATTGAAATGTGGTATTTTATTTCCTCATATTTCTACTCTTCTGGGTTTTCCCATGTGTGTACACACATTTAGTAATAAAAAGTAAGCATTATGTGGCACAAAAACAGACACTCAGATCAATGGAACAGAATAGAGAACCCAGAAATGGACCCACAAACATAAGGCCAACTAATCTTTGACAAAGCAGGAATGAATATCCAATGGAATAAAGACAGTCTCTTCAGCAAGTGGTGCTGAGAAAACTGGACAGCGACATGCAGAAGAATGAACATGGACCACTTTCTTACACCATACACAAAAATAAACTCAAAATGGATGAAAGACCTAAATGTAAGACAGGAAGCCATCAAAATCCTCAAGAAGAAAGCAGGCAAAAACTTCTTTGATCTTGCCCGCAGAAACTTCTTACTCAACATGTCTCTGGAGGCAAGGGAAACAAAAGCAAAAATGAACTATTGGGACCTCCTCAAAATAAAAAGCTTCTGCACAACGAAGGAAACAATCAACAAAACTAAAAAGCAACCGACAGAATGGGAGAATATTTTTGCAAACGACATATCAGATAAAGGGTTAGTATCCAAAATCTAGAAAGAACTTATCAAACTCAACACCCAAAAAACAAATAATCCAGTGAAGAAATGGGCAAAACACATGAATAGACACTTCTCCAAAGAAGACATCCAGATGGCCAACCAACACATGAAAAAGTGCTCAACATCACTCATCATCAGGGAAATACAAATCAAAACCACAATGAGATACCACCTCACACCTGTCAGAAAGGCTAACATGAACAACTCAGGCAACAACAGATGTTGGCAAGGATGTGGAGAAAGAGGATCTCTTTTGCATTGTTGGTGAGAACGCAAGCTGGTGCAGCCACTCTGGAAAACAGTATGGAGGTTTCTCAAAGAACTAAAAATAGAACTACCCTATGACCCAGCAATTGCACTACTAAGTATTTATCCAAGGAACGCAGGGTTGCTGTTTTGAAGGGACACATGCACCCAATGTTTATAGCAGCACTATCAACAATAGCCAAAGTATGGAAAGAGCCCAAATGTCCAATGATGGATGAATGGATAAAGAAGATGTGGTATATATATACAATGGAGTATTACTCGGCAATCAAAAAGAATGAAATCTTGCCATTTGCAACTATGTGGATAGAACTGGAGGGTATTATGCTAAGTGAAATTAGTCAGAGAAAGACAAAAATCATATGACTTCACTCATATGAGTACTTTAACACTCTCCACTCTCTGCCCCTCCCCTGTTCATGCTCTCTCAATAATAAATAAATGTTAAAAATTAAAAAAAAAAAGAAAGAAAAGAAAAGAAAGGAAAAGAAAAGAAAAGAAAAGAAAAGAAAAGAAAAGAAAAGAAATTATCCTTCCATCTCATTTCAAAAAAATAATACGGGGAAATACATTTTAACTCTTAAGAATATAAGGGCAATAAATAGATTCATGAAAAAATAGTAGAGTTGCACTTCACTTTGGTCTCTAGAATAGTCTCAGATAATTTTTCCAACCCCAAAATTGACTCACTTCTCCCAGGAGATAGTACTGTAAGATTTATGGCACTTGCCAAAAAATGAAAGGTCTTATCTCTCTCTCTCTCTTTTTTTCTTTTTTTCAGATATGCCTTGTCTCAATAACCCATACTGAAGATTTTCTAGAATAAAGACTCATACCTCTTAGTGTCTTCAGTATCTACCCTGGTTCCCCACACATAATTTCAACGATGATAAATGTGATCCTTGCTAAGAACCTAGCCTCTGTGCCTCATTTTCCTTCATCCTCTGTAAAAGAATACTACTACTATGGTAGGAAAAGATAGGATTCAGTAGGGAAAGATTAGAACCTGAGGTCCTTGGGTGGGGAAAAACACATATTTTGGAACAATGCTGGGAGTGTCTGACCACAGCAAACCCCCTCAGGCATAAGGTTCCTCTTAAGAATGTAACAGACACCACCAACTCCCCCTCAGTTTTCCCTCAGGAATTTGACAAAAAACCTGACTAAAAATAAGTAGACCATAAAACATATGACCCACAAGGAATGGTATGGTCATAGACTACCCCTCACACAATGGAAATGAGCCAATAAGAAATGGACAACACAGCACCTAGAGTTATCCAGCCAATGAGGGTAGAACCTGAGAAGGAATAAGGGGGAAGGGAAGAGGGGGCTGACAAAAACCGTATAAAACAAAGACACTTGCCTATAGTTGTGGGTATTCACTTTCCAATGCCCCTTCTTTGTAAAGAGTACTTTCATACTATTCTTCCTTTCTGATCTTATACTCTAATAAACTTTTGCGTGCTGTTCAGTTTTGTTCTTTATTCTTTGAAGCAGCGAGCCAACGAATCCTGGGTATTGCGGTAAAAATCCTGCAACACTACTTGTACTTTATAGGGTTATGGTAAAGATTCCATGAGATAATGTAGACATAATGCCTAGCACCCACCTCATCTTGGGCACTGTGATAATTGTACATAGCCTTTAATTATGAAACAAAATAACATTTCCATATTCACCAATTTTTAAACACAAAAAGGAGGTGAAAATTGAAAGCAAGGAAATTAAACTAACAACCAATGTATATTTTAAAATCAATTGTTCTGTCAGGGTCTGAAGGTTTACTTAATTATATTGATGGGGTTCAGGACAAGCCACCCTAGAATGTGCCACTTTGGCATATGGATTATTTGACTGGAGGGCAATCAAGGCGTCTCTCAGACTCAAGAAGAGCTTTTTACCTCCCCCTTAACTACCTAAAAAATTTTAGATATGGGACTTGTATCAGGAAGAGAGCAATTACCAGAGATAATTTTTAATCAGAAAGACTTAACTGCATAACATGGCAAACATTTGCTCTTCTCGTCTTCCTATGAATTGTCTTCCTTCCCTTTGAGCCCAGATGCCTACCCTTTTCTCTTTAGCCTAAGATGGCATATATACTATCTTTGACCCTCTAATGCCTGTGTCAGGCTCCCATACATACAAAATTAAATTTGGTTTTTTTAGTCAATCTGTCTTATTTCAATGTAATATTAGTCCAGCCAAAGAGCCTAGAAGAAAAGAAGGGGAAAGTTTCCTTCCCCTAGAACATCAAAGTCTTCTATGGCTACTCTGGCTCTGATTGTTACTGTGAAAGTGCTAAATTCACATGAGAACAAACCACACGCCTTCCCAACTTGCAAAATAAAATGATTTTGTCAAGTTCATTAACTAGTAAAAAATAAAATTTAAAATAACCTCTAAGAATTATGAAACAGAAAAAAAATTGTCATTTAGCAGGGCATAAAGTTTATTATTTAAAGAAAAAGCTGAAAATTCTTACAATAGCCCAGAAGAAATTATCCAGATTTTTCTACTAAAGCAAATTGTAATCGCATATTTATCTGCTATGACTGATGCTTATGTAGGGATTGAAAATATATAGTGGAAATAAAAGTTTCTGAATCATAAATCAGATTGCAGAAGATGATGCAACCCATGACTCAGGCAAGTACAATAATCATGATCAAAATTATGCATGCATTTTTCATATACACTTTGCAATAGGAATTGTAATTTGAAGTTATCTGCTGATTATCATAAGTGGAGCTGATGTTAGATAAAAATGAATCAAGATATTCAAGTAAAAGCAAATAAATGTTAAAATATTAATCTGTATATTTGGGGGCAGTTATAAAGAACATGGTGATAATGACCTAAATCTGTACCTAGTATAACTTTGTTTAACAAGTATTTTATATTCCCCAAATATCTGTTGTAAAATTCTTTCAGCGGTAACTAATCTTTCTCTAAACAAACTAGTAATGGTTTAAAAAAAAAAAGCGTGGGTTAGAAAAGAGGGGAAAGAGGAGAGAAAAGACAAAGGAAGAGAGAGAAGGTATGCAAGACAGGTATGCAATATAGACATTACTTACTTTTCAAGGAAATGAAGAACAGTAAAGACCCTCAAAGTTCCAGCCCTTCAGGCTATATATGAAATAACTCTTCTTTGTCAAGTATAATTAAAAGAATACATGTAAAAGCAGAATACAGTGACAAAACATAAAGTTTGCCAGTAATTTAATTCTTGAGCTAAGTAATTTTGTGGTCCTATTTCTTAGAATATTTCTTTTTTCTATACAACAAAAATCCTTCTGAAAACAACTATAATGTTTTGGGTTGTTGTTGTTTTTTTTTAATGTTTATTTATTTTTGAAACAGACAGAGGGTGAGCAGGGGAGGGGCAGAAAAAGAGGGAGACACAGAATTCCAGGCAGACTCCAGGCTCTGATCTGTCAACACAGCCCAGTGCAGGACTCGACCTCATGAAGCACAAGATCATGACCTGAGCCAAAGTAGGACACTCAACCGACTAAGCCACCCAAGTGCCCCAAAACAACTATAATGTTTATTCATGATGAATCTTTCCATCTTACTATAAAAAATTCTAAAACATGATATTAAATTCCTTGAGAAAGACATCTCTACTTACACTAAAATTCTCCCAACACCTTTTATTCTGAATACCTTTATTTTATGAGAAAAAAAAAAAAAAACAACTACTGTTTCATAGACAGCTTATCAAATATTCTCTCCTTTAAAAAAGGGGCGGGGGGGGGGGGACTTTAAATTGGAAAATCCTTCCCCCTGGTTATTCCAGTTGAGAGTATATTTGACCATACCATTAGGTTCTTGCCTCCATGATTTTATCCTCTGGTGTGTAGAAACAAATTGATAGTCGATGGCATCTAACATAGAGAGAAATTGAGGATTCCTTTAAGGGGAAGAAAAGAAGAGACAGTATTTTTGTTTAAAATGGATTTCAACACAGTTAGGCTCTATTTTCCTTTAAAAATGACAATGTTCTTTTTTACAATTAAAAGCAGAAAAATATTTTTATCTGGGAGCTATTTTTAAACTATGAAGAATATTTAAAATTAATCATTTTCTCCTTTATTAAAAGAAAATAAAAAGGAACAATCATACTTCTTATAGAATAGATTTTCCAATTCCTTCAAAACAGCCTTCAGAAAAATGTTTCAAATTATTCTTTTTGCATACCTATTCAACAAATATTCACTGCATGCCTGTCATTGTGCTAGACATAGTTGCAAACCTTACAGAGTTTATGTTTAAAGAGATAAGGACATAAATCACACTAAAGAAAAATTATAGTTCAGATGAGTTTTCACTGTACAAAAAAATATGAACATTTGCATTTCCATAACTAATTTTAACCTTCTTAAAATAATCATTTCAAATAACATAACCCAAAACTTTTGACCTGGATGCTGTGGAGTCAGAAAGTCAAGTTCCAGGTAAAAGAAATTGTGGCAAAGACTTTATGAACAATAAAATAAATATGTAACCTAAATTACTTTAGATCTTAATGAAAAAGAGATTTACTGTACCCTTACTGAATGAACAAAACAAGTCTGATTGCATTTGGAAGTTACCTTTCTAAAACCTTCCTTGAAGATGCTTATCCCAGGATGCTATGGGTCCAGAGCTACACCTGGTGGCCAGTTTACAAACTTACAAGAAACTGTTCTAAATCTTTTAATGGAAACTTAGAAGTTATGTCTCTGTTAATCAAAAATATGCATAACAGGGGGAATTTTAAATTTTTAATGAAAAATAAATATAAAAATATTACAGTATATAACTATATGATAAAGTATAACAACATGTTAGTGGCAGCATTTAAGTGGTGATATATGGATATTCACTGTAAAATTCTTTTAACTTTGTTGTATGCTGGGAAATCTCCATAATAAAATGTTGAAAAAATTAAGGATTTTTAAAAACATTCCACCACTGTTATTTGTAGCACAAACACCTTTTTAGGTATTGTTTCCCTTATGTATGAGCATAATGCATGTCTTTATAATTCATGCTTGTGTAACTGTCTATTATATTGACATACAATGAATTATCAAACAATTTACTTGTTTCACATTTACTCAATTTCCAACTGAATATCTAAAAATTCACATTTTTGTTTCTGTTAAATCATGTTTCTAAGACAAATTTTCATGACTGATATCATTGGAATCAAAGGAGATAAATATTTTTATGGCTCATGAGACATGATCAAACTACTTTATACTAACTTCACACTGCTTTCCTAAATGGAAACCCACACCAATTTAACCACAACCATAGGACCTAACCATTTTAATAATTTGCTGCTTTATTAAGCATAAAAATATAATCCAGAAGTTAATTCGCACTTCTTTTATTTTTAAAAATTTTTTACATATTTATTTCTGCATTCATCTACTGGAATCTTAATAATTTTCTTATAAATTTGAATAATCACTTTGTTATAACTATTAACCCACTGTCTCCTACACTCAGGCAAGTTTTTCTCATTAGCTACCGTTTTTTACCATTTTCATTGTTTATTTTTATACATTCTAATCTGTCAGTATCATCTATTGTGATTTCTTCAATCCATTGAGAACTAAGAAATAGACTATTTCTCCAGAAATATAATAATAAATATTCTAAAATGTTTTGTTTTCTTTTTTTTCCAGTGGGAGCTGTAGGGTTGAGAAGAGCAGGGCTCTCTCCTGTCCCCGCCATTACATATGCTTATCCACTGATATCCATGTACTCTAAAAAGGGGCAGTCATTGAGCAAAAAATACTTTGCCTGCTGGGTTCAAGGCTCCCATTTGAACTGATATTGTGAACTTTGTTCACACCAATTTGCACAAAAACAACAGATAGTACTATGCTGTCAGTGAATTAGCCAGTCATCAAACCAGTGCTGAATCTTGGGGTACTAGCAGGGCAGTGGCTTGAATTCCCAGAGTTTGAGGTGGTGGGACTCACTCTTCTGGCCAGGGTGCTTCTAGAAATATGTGTCATGGGGGCCACATGTTTGTACCAACCACTGGCACCACAGAGTGAACACAACACAAGCAATACGTAATCTGCTCTGCCTTGGCTGCCTCCTCAGCCTTATCATCACTGCTCATGTCTTAAAGATCATCGTATTGAGGAAGTTCCTGAACTTCCTCCGGTAGTTGAAGATAACGTTGAAGGCTACAAGAAGACCAAGGAGGCTGTTTTGCTTCTTAAGACACTTAAAGCCAAGAATGAGATCAAAAAGGTCTATGCCTCTCTGTACATGAGAAATGGCAAGGGCAAAATGTAAAAAAAAAAAAAAAAAAAAATTTGTTGTATCCAATGCAGGGGATCCTGCATTATCTATAATGAGGACAAAAGTACCATCAAGGCCTGCAGAAACATCCCTGGAATTAATCTACTTAATGTAAGCAAACTGAACATTTTGAAACTTGTTCCTCGTGGGCATGTGGGATGTTTCTCCATTTGTAGTGAAAGTGCTTTCTGCAGTTAGACGATCTGTATGGCACTTGGCATAAGGCTGCCTCTCTCAAGGGTGACTATAACCTTCCCATGCACAAGATGCTTAATACAGACCTTAGCAGAATCCTGAAAAAGCCCAGAGATCCAAAGAACCCTCTGAGCACCATCCAAGAAGAGTCATCACAGAGTCCTAAAAAAGAATCCACTGAATGGGGCGCCTGGGTGGCGCAGTCGGTTAAGCGTCCGACTTCAGCCAGGTCACGATCTCGCGGTCCGTGAGTTCGAGCCCCGCGTCGGGCTCTGGGCTGATGGCTCAGAGCCTGGAGCCTGTTTCCGATTCTGTGTCTCCCTCTCTCTCTGCCCCTCCCCCGTTCATGCTCTGTCTCTCTCTGTCCCAAAAATAAAAATAAACGTTGAAAAAAAAAAATTTAAAAAAAAAAAAAAGAATCCACTGAATAACCCGAGTATCATGCTGAACATAAATCCATATGCAAAGACCATGTGCTGGAACAACCATTCTTCACCAGGCCAGGAATCATAAACTCCAGATGGATAAGGCAGCAGTAGGCTTAGAGGCCAAATCAGATGAGAAGGGGTATCTAGGCAAGAAGCCTGTGGGAAGAAAGGAAAGAAGGCTGTTGGTGTGAAGAAGCAGAAGAACCTTTGGTGGGAAAAAGGCTGCAGCTACGAAGAAACCAGCAGCTGAGAAGAAGCCTGCAGAAAAGCAACCCAGCACGGAAGAAGCGAAGCCTGCTGCATAAATGTTTACTCCGTAAATGTCAAACCAGTATGGACAGCTAATTTTGAAAAAAGACCTGATCAAAGGCACTGAGAAACATGAAAAAAAATAAAATAAGGGGCGCCTGGGTGGCGCAGTCGGTTAAGCGTCCGACTTCAGCCAGGTCACGATCTCGCGGTCCGTGAGTTCGAGCCCCGCGTCGGGCTCTGGGCTGATGGCTCAGAGCCTGGAGCCTGTTTCCGATTCTGTGTCTCCCTCTCTCTCTGCCCCTCCCCCGTTCATGCTCTGTCTCTCTCTGTCCCAAAAATAAATAAATAAATAAATAAATAAATAAAAAATAAATAAATAAATAAATAAAAATAAAATAAAATGTTTTCAGGGCACCTAGGTGACTCAGTTGGTTGAGCTTTGGACTACTGATTTCCACTCAGCTCATGATCTCTAGGTTCGTGGGATGGAGCCCTGTGTGGGGCTCTGGGCTGACAGCTCAGAACTTGCTTGGGATTCTCTCTCTTCCTCTCTCTCTGCCCTTCCTCCCCTCACACTCTGTCTCTCTCAAAATAAATAAATAAACTTTAAAAATAAAATGTTTTTATTTTAATCTATACACATTCAGTTCAGAAAGTAAAGTTCCTTTCCCCCGCATCAGGCTTCACACTGACAGCACAGATCCTGCTTTGGATTCTCTCTCTCTCTCCTTCTCTCTGTCTCTCTGCCCCTCCCCTGCTCATTCTCTCTCTCTCTCTCTCTCAAAATAAATAAACTTTAAAAAAGAAGAAGAAGGAGGAGGAGGAGGAGAAGGAGGAGGAGGAGAAAATGTCCCTTTAAGAAGAGAAGAAGGAAATAAAAATGTAGCTGGTAAAACTGAGACTTTATTCTCCCATATCACTGTTTTTATTTTTATTTTTTAAGTTTATTCATTTATTTTGAGAGAGAGAGCGCACCTGTGCATGTGCGTGAGCAGGTGAGGGGCAGAGAACAAGTGAGAGAGGATCCCAAGCAGACTCCATACTGTCAACATTGAGCCCCACCTGGGGCTCAATCTCACAAGCAGTGAGCTCATGACCTGAGCCTAAATCAAAAGTTGGACACTTAACTGACTGAGCCACCCAGAAGCCCCCAGAGCACTGTTTTTAAATGTGGTCCTCCCAAGTAGCTGCATCACAGATACCTAAGGGCACTTGTTATAAACATACATTCTCAAATCCCATCTCTGTTATATTAAGGCTGAATCTCTGGGTATGGACACTGGGAAATTTCCATTTTTTTAAAAGATAACCAAGTGATTTTCATGCTGATTTAGGCCCAAAATCACAAACCAAGAGTAAGATTCTAGGTGAGTCACACAGTGGGGTTATTAAGATGCCTGACAATCAGGAGATACTCAAATATGTTCTGAATGAATAATACATGCATCTTTTTCTCACAGGATAGTTTTTTGAGATATAATTCACACACCACAAAATTCACCCTTTTTAAAAAGTGAACAATTCAGTGGTTTTACTATATCCAGAATTGTGAAACCATCACCACTATCAACTAGAGAATATTTCCATCACACCAAAAAAGACATTTCATACCCATTAGTAGTCACACCTTCTCCCTACTACTCCCCATCCTCAGGCAATCCCTAATCTACTTTCTGTCTTGACAAATTTACCTATTCTGGACATTCCACAATACCCAGATATGAAATGTTCAGATAAATGAAATCACACAGTATATAGTCTTTTGTGACTGATTTTCACTTAGTGTCATATTTTTAAGGTTCATCAATATTATGACATGTATTAGCATTTTATTCCTTTGCATTGCCCCATAACATTCCATTGTATGAATATACCATATTACATTTATCATCAGTAGGTAAATGGATTTTTTCCATTTTCTGATAAATATGCTGCCATGAATGTTCATGTATGAGGTGTTTGTGTGAACATAAGTTTTCATGTTTGCCAGGCTATATGGTAACTCCATGTGTGACATTTAGGAGAATTGTCAAACTGTTTTTCAAAGCAGCTGCACCATTGTACGTTTCCACCAGCATTCCAGTTTCTACCAGTCCTCCCCAACATTGGTCATCTGACTTTTTGATTCTAACTGTCCTAGTAGGTATGAAGTATCTCATTGTAGTTTGGTTTGCATTTCCCTAATGACTAATGATATTGAGTATTTTCTCATGTGCTTATTGGCCATTTTTATCTCTTCTTTGGAGAAATGTCTATTCAGACCCTTTGCCCATTTTTAAATAGTTTTTTTTTACATTATTATTGAGTTGTAAGAGTTATTTAAACTAAATACAAGTCCTCTAGCAGATATAGGAGTTGAAAGTATTTCTCCCATTCTGTGGGTTGTTTTTTTACTTCCTTAATAGTGTCCTTTGAAGCATAAAATTTGTAATTTAATAAATTCTAATATATCTAATTTTTCATCTCTTACTTGTGCTTTTGGCATCATATCTCAGAAAACTTTGCCTAACCCAAGATCACAGAGATTTACATCTATGTTTTTTTCTTCTAAGAGTTTTATAGTATTAGCTCTACATTAGGTCTGTGAACCATTTTGACTTAATTTTTACATACAGTATGAGATAGGAGGTCCAACTTCATTCCTTTACATATCCAGCTGTCTCAGCATCATTTGTTGAAAATACTTCTTTCCTTAGTGAATGTCCTGATACACTTGTTAAAAATCAACTGACCATAATGAAATTTATAAAAGAAACTGTCAATCTTAGGGGCGCCTGGGTGGCTCAGTCGGCTAAGCATCTGACTCTTGATATCAGCTCAGATCATGATCTCTCTGTCATGAGATGAAGCCCCACATTGGGCTGCACTGACAGCGTAGAGCCTGCTTGGGATGCCCTCTCTCTGCCTCTCCCCCGCTTGCTGTGTCTCTCTCAAAAATAAATAAATAAACATTAAAAAAACCTCTCAATCCTATTTCATGGATCTATATGTCTATACTTACACCAGCACCCACACCATCTTGATTACTGTTGCTTTATAGTAAGTTTTGAAATTAGGAGTATGTTCCTAGAAAAATTAAATTGTTCTCCTTTTTCAGTATTGTTTTGGCTATTCTTAGTCTATTATATTTCCATATGAATTTTAGCATCAGCTTGTTAATTTCTATAAAAACAGAAGCACAGATTTTGATAGAGATTGTGTTGAATCTTTAGATGATTGGGGAGTATTACCAACTTGCCAATATTATCTTCGAATCCATTATTACTTTGAATTTATTTTGGTCTTCTTTACTTTATTTTACCAACGTTTCATAGTTTTAGTGTACAAGTTTTACACTTCTTTTGTTAAATTTACTAATTATTCTTTCTGATGTTATTGTAAATGGAATTGTTTTCTTAATTTTGCTTTCAGTTATAGACATTTCTAGGGTATAGAAATGCAATTAATTTTTGTGTAATGATCTTGTGTCTGCAACCATGCTGAACATATTCTAAAAGATTTTTAATGGATTTGTTAAGATTATCTATGTACAAGATCATGTCATTTGCAAATAAGGACAGTTTTACATCTTCCATTTCAATCTAGATGTCTTTTATATCTTTTTCTTGTCTAATTGACCTGGCTAGAACAAAAATATTGAAGTATTCAAGTATTGAATAGAAGTAGCAGGAGTGGACATCTTTGTCTTGTTACTGGAAAACACCCATAGCCTTTTACCATGAAGTATAATGTTAACTGTGGGTTATTTATAAATATTATCAGGTTGAGGATGTTCCTTATTATTCTTGGTTTGTAGAGTGTTTTTATAAAAGGGTGCTGGATTTTGTCAAATGCTCTTTCTGTATTTATTAACATGATCATGGAGTTTTGTCTTTATTCTGTTAATATAGTATATTGATTTTCAAATATTAATCAGCCTTGTATTGAGATAAATCCCAGTTGTTCATATGTATAATCCTTTTTAAATGTTACTAGATATGGAAGAAGGAAAGATGGCAAAGGAGAAGGATCCTGAGTTTACCATGTCCCAAAGATACACCAAGGTAACAGCTAGCACTATGCAACTAACTCTGAAAATTACTTGCAGACTGGCAGAGCAGACCTACCATCGCTGGTTGCAGAGAAAATGCCACATCAAAAAGGGTAGGAGAGGCAGAGATACTGTTTGGAAACAGACCCCCTGAGTGACCAACCACAAATGGGAGGGACAACACAAGCAAAGAGAAGCAAAGGGATCAGACTCCACACTAGGCACTCCCAGTACTGGGGAACTGCACTGGGAAGACGAGCCACCATAATGTCTGGTTTTGAAAACCAGCAGGGCTTAATTTAGAGATTTAAAACTTAGTGGGCTGGGGGCACCTAGGTGGCTCAGTCGGTTGAGTGTCCTCTTGATTTTGGCTCAGAATGTGGTACCAGAGTCAGAGGATCAAGCCCCGTGTCAGACTCCATGCTCAGATTCTCTCTCTCTCCCTCTGCCCCTCTCCCCAACTCATGCACTCTCTATATATATAATTTAAAATTTATATGAATTTTATATATTATAAAACTCTCCTGGCTTAACTCCAGGAGAGCTGGAAGGAAATAGGAAACCAAGTTTCTGACCTTAATACCCAGCATACTAAATAACTCAGCCCAAGACAAAGCACAAAAGCAGCACCTGGGGTATACATAAAGGACATTTACTGACTAATATTAGAATTTATGCCAGAGGGGCAAGGACCTGCAGATTTCTACAGGAATAAAAGTGCTAGTGGACACCATTTTTCCTCCTCTCCCCAAGCCTGGATAGCCAGACCTTTGCAGGAGCCAGTGCCAACATTCTTCATCTACCTTGCTAGCACCTCGTGCCCTGTTCCATTGTTCCCCTGTGGCCCCACCCCATCCAAACCACTTGCCTCAGAAGTATTCCTTCAAAGCAGCTCCTACCCCACCACACCCAGCAGGAAGTCTCAGCCAGGATCAGTGCCACTCCAAAGTGACTCCCTCACTGAGGAGGCAGAGGGGATAACTACACACAACAATGCACCCAGTTCCTGCAGCCAAGCCTTTCAGCTGGCTGTGCAAGGAACAAGCCCAGTCTTTCTGTGGGCATGCAGCTATGACAGAAAGGCTAACTACAGATGGCTATGCTGACTGTTAACCTCACCTACCAATGAGCCTGTAGCAGCTTTTACCAAGCCATTCAACAATACAGAGAGCAAACGATGCCCGATGCACCTACAGCAGGCAAAGCAGGTCACTGAAGCAAGCTGGGCTAAAAACAATCATGGCTTAGATACAACAGGAGGGTGTAAAGAGCCCACACAGGGGACATCCAGTTCTGGTAACTGGCAGGTGTTGCACTATAGGGTTCCACAAGACCTCTTCTACATAAGACCACTACTTTCAAGACCAGGAAATGTAGCTTACCTACCTAATACATAAAACAAACAGAGAGTTAGATAAACCAAGGAGACAAAGAAATATGTCCTAAATGAAAGAACAAGACAAAATCAACAGTAAAAGAGCTAAATGAAATGGAGATACATATGCATGATATTAAAATTCACAGTAATGGTCATAGAGATACACACTGGATTTAAGACTGGATGAACTCGATGAGAACTTCAACAAGGAGACAGAAAATTAAAAAGAAAAATAGAACTAGTCAGAACTGAAGAAGTCAATAACTGCAAAGAAAAATACACTAGAGGGGCGTGTGGGTGGCTCATTCAGTTAAATGTCGACTTCAGCTCAAGTCATGATCTCTCAGTCTGTGAGTTTGAGCCCTGCATCGGGCTCTGTACTGACAGCTCAGAGCCTGGAGCTGCTTCGGATTCTGCATCTCCCTCTCTCTCTGCCCCTCCCCTACTCACAGTCTCTCAAAAAAAAAAATGAATAAATGTTAAAAAATTTAAAAGAAAAAACACTAGAGGGATTCAAAAGCAGGGTAAAGGATGCAGAACAGATTAATGATGTGGAAGAGAGGATAATGGAAAGCAAGAAAGCTGAGCAGCAAAAAGAAAAATAATAAAAGATGAGAAGAGTTTGAGAGAAATCTGTAGCATCATTGAGAATAATAACATTCACATTATAGGGATCTCAGAAGGAGAAGAGAAAAGGGAAGAAATAATAGCTGAAGACTTCTCTAGCTGGAGGGGGGGTTGGGGGTTGTCAGGGAGCACAGAGAATGCCAAACAAGATGAACTCAAAGAAATCCATATCAAGACACATAATAATTAAAATGGCAAAGATTAAAGATAAAGAAAGAATTGTAAAAGTAGAAAGAGAAAAACAACTAGTTACATACAAAGGAAACCCCATAAGGCTATAACCTGATTTTTCAGCAGAAACTTTGCAGGCCAGAAGGGAGTGGCTTAATATATTCAAAGTGCTGAAAGAAAAGAACCTACAATGAAGAATACTCTATCCAGCAAGATTATCATTCAAATTAGGAAAGATAAAGAGTTTCTCAAATAAACAAGTGTTAAAGGAATTAATCACCACTGAAACAGCCTTATAAAAATGTTAAAGAGAATTTTTTTCTTTTTTTTTTTAACTTGTACTGATAATGCTTTATTTTATTTTTTCATTTGAGAGGTAAGTATACACATAATCATTATATTTGGTTTTAGGGGTTTTTTTTTGCATCTTTGCATACTTGAAAAACAATTTTTTAACTGAAAACATTAAAAACCCAGCTGAACATCTATAATACAAAATATTCTTATAATAATTTTTTTGACATTTATTTAATTTTTAGGGAGACAGAGACAGAGCATGAGCAAGGGAGGGGCAGAGGGAGAGGGACAGAGCCTGATGTAGGGTTCGACTCACAGACCACAAGATCATGATCTGAGCTGAAGTCAGATGCTTAACCAACTGAGCTACTCAGGAACCCCCAGATAGATAATATTCTTAAGCTCTTTCTCTCCAGGAAGCACCCCCAGAGGCAGATAAGCTCCGTCCTTTGGACTGTGGTCCTTCTCCATATTATATGTTTAAAGTCACAAGAAGTCCTTCTCATGTTGCCATCTGGAACATATAAGGTTAAGTACCATATGTCACATTATTTTTCCTCATGTCATGAGGCACACTGCAGAACACAGATTCCTTTGATGTTTTGTTGGCTTGCACCCTGAAGCTTTCTTCACAACCCATGTAATCCAGGAGTACAGTGAAGATTCTACTATTTATTTGTCCCATGTTTTATTTCTCCTGGACCTCCCGTGAGATACCTCAGCAGTAGAGCAGACAATCAAACATTTAATCTATGAAGCAGGAAAACTAATGGTGTTTATCCCTCAAGTCAAATGACCAACTGAGCTACTGGGACTAAAGAGAATTCTTTAAATTAAAAGAAAAGGGTATAACTAGAAAAAATTATAAAAGGAATAAATGTCATGCATAAAAGCAAACATGGTAAAGGTAGGAGATCAATCACTTATAAAGCTACTATGAAGGTTAAAAGAAGTAGTAAAATCAATTATATTTATGAATTCACAAAATTTAAAAATGTAAAATATAACAACATATATAAAACATGGAAGGAAAATTAAAAATGTAGTGCTTTTAGAATGTGTTCAAACTTAAGCAACCATCAATTTAATACAGACTGCTATAGGATGTTACATATGAACCTCACAGTAATCACAAAACCTATAATAGAGACATAAAAAATAAAGAGTTAAAAAGCTAAGCATAACAAAAACAGACACACAGACCAATGGAATAGAATAGAAACCCCAGAACTAGACCCACAAACGTATGGCCAACTCATCTTTGACAAAGCAGGAAAGAACATCCAATGGAAAAAAGACAGCCTCTTTAACAAATGGTGCTGGGAGAACTGGACAGCAACATGCAGAAGGTTGAAACTAGACCACTTTCTCACACCATTCACAAAAATAAACTCAAAATGGATAAAAGACCTAAATGTGAGACAGGAAACCATCAGAACCTTAGAGGAGAAAGCAGGAAAAGACCTCTCTGACCTCAGCCGTAGCAATCTCTTACTCGACACATCCCCAAAGGCAAGGGAATTAAAAGCAAAAATGAACTACTGGGACCTTATGAAGATAAAAAGCTTCTGCACAGCAAAGGAAACAACCAACAAAACTAAAAGGCAACCAACGGAATGGGAAAAGATATTTGCAAATGACATATCGGACAAAGGGCTAGTATCTAAAATCTATAAAGAGCTCACCAAACTCCACACCCGAAAAACAAATAACCCAGTGAAGAAATGGGCAGAAAACATGAATAGACACTTCTCTAAAGAAGACATCCAGATGGCCAACAGGCACATGAAAAGATGTTCAGCGTCGCTCCTTATCAGGGAAATACAAATCAAAACCACACTCAGGTATCACCTCACGCCAGTCAGAGTGGCCAAAATGAACAAATCAGGAGACTATAGATGCTGGAGAGGATGTGGAGAAACGGGAACCCTCTTGCACTGTTGGTGGGAATGCAAATTGGTGCAGCCGCTCTGGAAAGCAGTGTGGAGGTTCCTCAGAAAATTAAAAATAGACCTACCCTATGACCCAGCAATAGCACTGCTAGGAATTTATCCAAGGGATACAGGAGTACTGATGCATAGGAGCACTTGTACCCCAATGTTCATAGCAGCACTCTCAACAATAGCCAAATTATGGAAAGAGCCTAAATGTCCATCAACTGATGAATGGATAAAGAAATTGTGGTATATATACACAATGGAATACTACGTGGCAATGAGAAAAAATGAAATATGGCCTTTTGTAGCAACGTGGATGGAACTGGAGAGTGTAATGCTAAGTGAAATAAGCCATACAGAGAAAGACAGATACCATATGGTTTCACTCTTATGTGGATCCTGAGAAACTTAACAGGAACCCATGGGGGAGGGGAAGGAAAAAAAAAAAAAAAAAAAAGAGGTTAGAGTGGGAGAGAGCCAAAGCATAAGAGACTGTTAAAAACTGAGAACAAACTGAGGGTTGATGGGGGGTGGGAGGGAGGGGAGGGTGGGTGATGGGTATTGAGGAGGGCACCTTTTGGGATGAGCACTGGGTGTTGTATGGAAACCAATTTGTCAATAAATTTCATATAAAAAAAGAAAAAAAAAGAAAAGAAAAAAAAAAAAGCTAAGCATAACACTCAAGAAAGCCATCAAACTTTGGGGAAGAGAATAAGATAAGAAAGGAAGAAAGAACTACAAAACAACCAGAAAACAATTAACAAAATGGCAATAAGTACATACCCATGCATAATCACTTTAAATGTAAATGGTCTAAATGCTCTAATAAAAAAACCACAGGGTGGTAGAATGCTTTAAAAAACAAGACCCATCTATATGCTGCCTGCAAGAATCTTACTTCAGACCTAGGGACACATACAGACTGAAAGTGAAAGAATGAAAAAACATAAAACAGGATAGCAATACTTATCAGAGAAAATAGACTTTTTTTTTAAAAAAGTGGGCTCCATGCCCAACATGGGGCCTGAACTCACAACCCTGAGATCAAGAGTCACATGCTCCAATGACTGGGCCAGCCAGGCACCCTGACAAAATAGACTTCAAAACAAAGACTGTAGCAAGAGACAAAGGATATTACATAATGATAAAGGGATCAATCCAATAAGAGGAGATAACAATTGTAAAGATTTACATACCCAACATAGAAGCACCTAAATACTTAAAAGTGAATATTAATAGACATAAAAGGAGAAATTGACAGTAATACAATAGTAGGAAACTTTAACACTCCACATACATCAATGGATAGATCACCCACACAGAAAATCAATAAGGAAAGAGTGTTTTTAAACAACACATTAGACCAAATAGACTAACAGATAAATAAAGAACATTCTATCCAAAAAAAGAATACATATTTGTTTCAAATGCACATGAAACATTCTCCAAGATAGGTCATGTTAGGTTGCAAAACAACCCTCAATAAATTTAAGAAAATTGAAATCATATCAAGCATCTTTCCAACCACAACACGATGAAACTGGAAATCAATTACAAGGAAAAAAACTGAAACCTCTTCTTTAAATGTTTGGTCAATTCACCATGAAGTGATCTTAGCCTGACGTTTCCTTTGTAAGAATTTTATAATTACTAATTCTCTCTCTTTCCTCATTATCTATTCAGATTTTCTGCTTCTTCTAGTGTCAGTTTCACAGGTCTAGGAATTTGTCCATTTCAGTTATGTTATCTAATTTGTTGGCATACAGTTGTTAATAGTACTCCCTTATAATCCTTTTTAATTCTGTAAGGTCTATAGTGAAATTTTTTTCATTTCTGATTTTAATAACTGGAGTCTTCTTTTTCTCGGTCAGTTTAGTTGAAGTTTTGTCAATTTTGTTGACGTTTACTAAGTACCAACTTTTGGTTTCACGAATTTTCTTTATTGTTTTTCTATTCTTTATTTTGGTTCTCATTTCCTTTCTTCGGCTTGTTTTGGCTTTATTTTGCTCATCTCCTTCTAGTTGTTAACTAGATAGAAACTAAGATTAGATTAGGTTAGTTTTTGATTGACCTCTTACTTCTTTTTTAAGTAACCTGCTGTCCATTAGGTCTCAGGCCTCCATGGTATTGCTCAGCAAGCAGATATCCCACTGCACTCTGGTCACATTGCCTCCTGGCATCAAGGCTGGATGGTTGTTGAAACTAGCTGGAAACCAATCTACAAACTGAACAGAGTTCCTTGACTTCATGGCTGTAATTGCAGCATTCACATCCTTAGGGACCATATCCCCTCTGTATAGTAAGCAGCAGGCCATATACTTGCCAAGTTGAAAATCACACTTGACTGGTTGGCTAGAGAACTTAAAGAAAATAGTGGTATGACTGACACAGAGATCTACTTGCGGTAGGTTTTGTCAGCAGAGATGATGAGGGCAAAGGCTGTCATGGGGAAATGTATTCTCAGATAAGGTACAGTGTTAGTCTGGAACTCAATTAGGTCTACATTCAAGGACCCTTCAAACCAGAGGAAAACAGTAATGGAAGATCTATCAGCGTATTTATGCAGTAATAAGACAGGTGTTCTACCCCAACTACATGATGGCACATGTCATAGATGGTCATGGGTGGTGAGGATAGAGCTGTAAGGCTCTACTGCAGCAGTGGGGATCCTGAGGGCTGGATACACAAAGAACTCCCAATTTAATCTTCCTGCTATATTCTATCAAAAGCCACACTATTAAGAGAGATGTGAATCCTAATTCAACACCTCCTCCAAAGCTTAAGAAAATTAAAAATCCCTTTCCCTTAAGTCCTCTAGTGTTCTGCCAGCTTTTCGATCATCTCTAGTTCAAGACTGACAATCTTTGACCCCACAGAGTTGCGAACCCAGGCGTGGCTGTTTGTAGCATCTTCCCTCCGTTATGCTAAGAAGCTGCTCTAGGTGGAAGAGTGAATGGTACTTCCCTGTAAGAATTCCATCTACAACAGTTGGTTCTTGATCTGGGAGGGGTTCCTTGGGCACACACTTCCCAGCTCTTGCCTCACAAAAAAAGGTATCAAAAGGCACTCATAGTCTCCATTTTAATTTTTCCAACTGATGCTTTTTATTGTCAAGAATGATGTCGCCTGGCTGGATTCCATATTCCAGGCAACTGTGTTCCCAGAAAGTGCCCCCAATCTGAATACCAACTTCGCCAATGTTAACAGAAGGGCATTTCCTCTTGTTGATCTGAAGGTGTCAACACTGCCCTGCGATAGTGATTCTAAATTGTCTCCTAAAGACAGCACATAATCTGATATTTTTACCTATACTTTTCCAGTTTGTATCTTTTGATTAGAAAGCTTAATATACTTTATATACCATAAAATACATTTTATGTATCATTTTATGTACAATAAAATATATTAAGCTTTCTCTTAATTTTTCTATTGTCTTCTTTAGTGTTCGATATTTCTAATATACCATTCCCTTGTTTCCCCTTTACATTTTTTATTTACTTAATGGTTTCCCAGTAATTACAATTAAAACCTTACTTAAAGCAATCTAGTTTGCTAGCTTTAATTTCAATAGGAAACAGAAACTTTACCCCAATATATTTCCATTTGCTCCCCTCTCCTTTGTGCTATAATTGTCATACAATTTGTATCTTTACACATTTTAAGCCCCTTCAGTTTTATAATTAATGCTTTACGTAGTTTTCTTTTAAATCAGACAGAAGAACTACAAACAAAAATACATATTGTCATTTGTATTTACCTATGTAGTTACCTTTACCAGTGTCTGTATTTTTGCATATGGATTGAAGTTACTATCTAGTGTGCCTTTACTTCGGCCTGTATTTTTTTTGTAGGGCAGGTATTCTCTCAATTTTTGTGTATGTAACAATGTCTTAATGTTATAATGTCTTTATTTTTTTGTTTTTTTCCAACGTTTTTATTTATTTTTGGGACAGAGAGAGACAGAGCATGAACGGGGGAGGGGCAGAGAGAGAGGGAGACACAGAATCGGAAACAGGCTCCAGGCTCTGAGCCATCAGCCCAGAGCCTGACGCGGGGCTCGAACTCACGGACCGCGAGATCGTGACCTGGCTGAAGTCGGACGCTTAACCGACTGCGCCACCCAGGCGCCCCATTAATGTTATAATGTCTTAATAACACCTTCATTTTTGCTAGATATAAAATTTTGGTTGAGAGGGTTCTCTTCTAACACTTTGAATATGTCACCCAAATGAATTCTAGCCTCTATTTTTTTTTAAGGTTATTTGTTTTGAGTGAGAGAGAGAGAGAGTGCACGTGTGCACACACAAGAGTGGGGCAGGGGCAGACAGAGAGGGAGAGAGAGAGAATCCCAAGCAGGCTCCACACTGTCAGCGCAGAGTCTGATGTGGGGCTCAAACCCACGAACCATGATCATGACCTGAGCTGAAATCAAGAGTGGGAGGTTTAACTGACTGAGCCACCCAGGCAGCCTTAGCCTCTGTTATTTCTGATGAAAAATCAGCTGTTACTCTTATTGAGGATACCTTGTACTCAATTAGTCATTTCTCTTGCTACTTTCAAGATTCCCACTTTAGCTTAGCTTTTAATAGCTTATGGTATGTTTGGTGGTAGATCTCTTCAAGTTTATCTTACTTGGAGTTTTCTAAACTTGAATATGCAGATTCATAATTTTCATGAAATTTGGAAAATTTTCAGCCATTTCTTTAAATATTCTTTCCATCTCTCTCCCTCTTTTCTGGGACTCCCATTGTGCTGTTGGTATCCTTGAAGGTGGTCCCAAGCCTCAGTCTTTTTTTTTTTTTTTTTTTTTTTTTTTGTGTCTCAGTTTTTTTTATTTTTTATCTTTTCAATATATGAAGTTTATTGTCAAATTGGTTTCCCTACAACACCCAGTGCTCATCCCAAAAGGTGCCCTCCTCAATACCCATCACCTACCCTCCCCTCCCTCCCACCCCCCATCAACCCTCAGTTTGTTCTCAGTTTTTAACAGTCTCTTATGTTTTGGCTCTCTTCCACTCTAACCTCTTTTTTTTTTTCCTTCCCCTCCCCCATGGGTTTCTGTTAAGTTTCTCAGGATCCACATAAGAATGAAACCATATGGTATCTGTCTTTCTCTGTATGGCTTATTTCACTCAGCATAACACTCTCCAGTTCCATCCATGTTGCTACAAAGGGCCATATTTCATTCTTTCTCATTGCCACGTAGTACTCCATTGTGTATATAAACCACCATTTCTTTATCCATTCATCAGCTGATGGACATTTAGGCTCTTTCCATAATTTGGCTATTGTTGAGAGTGCTGCTATAAACATTGGGGTACAAGTGCCCCTATGCATCAGTACTCCTGTATCCCTTGGGTAAATTCCTAGCAGTGCTATTGAATCCTCAGTCTTTTCAGTTTTCTTCTTTTTCTTTCTGTTCCTCATTCAAGATAATCCCAACTGACTCATCTTTAAATTCACTGATCTTTTGTCAATCCAAATGTGCTCTTGAGCTTCTCTAATGAATTTTTCATTCCAGTTATTATACTTATCAGCTCCCTAATTTCTATTTGATTCTTTCTTATAATTTCTCTTTATTGATATTATTTGGGAAGATATTATTCTCATACCTTCAATTCTTTATATATGGTTTCCTGTAGTTCTTTGAACATATTTATAATAGATGATCTAAACTCTTTGTGTACTAAGTTCAACATCCAGGCTTGCTTTGGACATTGTTTCTTGATTGCTTATTCTTTCTTGCACACAGACCATTCTTTCCTGTTTCTTTGCATCGCTCACTTTTGTTGTTTTCAAAACTGGACATTTTAAATATAGCAATTTCCAACTGTGGAATCAGATTTTTTCCCCTCTCAACCCAGAGTTTATTGTCACTACCAGTTTTTATTAACAATGATGATGATGTTTACTTAGTGACTTTCCTGGGCTAATTCTATGAAATGTGTACTCTTTTCATGTTGAGCTTTGTTTAGTGGTCAGTTAATAATTGGACAGACATTTCCTTAAAATGCCTGAAACCAGTAAACCTCTGAACCTTTGCTTAGAGGTTGTATTTTAGAGCACATTTTCAACACCCTGGCAGTTTACAACTCTGCCTTAGCCTTCACATCCTGTTTTCCAGAACCTCAAGATCAGCCAGTGTGAAAGATCAAAGTCTTTGCAGGACATACACACAGCTTTGAACATGTCCACAGCCTTTAGAAATCCAGGAATTCATTACAGTTTTTCAAAGCAGCCTATTAACATCATTCCCAGATTTTCCTATTAAACTGTTTTCCCTCAACAGGTGTTGAGGTGTTACCACCTCAGGCAGCTGTGATGTTCAACAAATGCCATGACTTTTTTTTCAACAAATGCCCTGGGAAAAGAGTTTTTCCACTGAGCAAACTCTGACTCAGGTCAATAAAGACAAGTCCTGTGCATGGGGCTTTCCCAGAGAGCTGCCATATAGGTCAAATAGTGACAATTCCTGGCAATGGTGCTTTTTGAGAATATTGGTTATTAAGCCATTGGTTTTCACAGCTAACATGACTGTAAGGCTGCTGGTTTATGAGGCTACTGCAGAGCTGGGGGCAGGGGCATGGGAACAGGACAAGTTAAAACATGACAAAGCTTGCAATTCTTACCAAGATTCAGCTGTTTCTCCTTGAATAAATGTTCTTCAAATTGATGCAAGTCCTTGGTTAATTCCCAGAGTTCTGAAAAAGTTGATTTTGACAATATTCTGCCAGTGTTCTTATTGCTTTTATGGAGGATATTTTCAGAAGTCCTTACTCTGACCAATCCAGAACTGCTTCCACATGTAGTTTTAATAACAGAAGATATGTTATACCAACAACTAAGAAATGATAAAGCATGACACTTGCTGAGTTAACAGATGTTGACATTTAAATACACCCTGAAATGACTTAGCATTGATACTATGAAATGAACCAGAAGCTTCCCATAAATTTCTTTTCAGAAAAAGTTCATATTCTTAATTCTCTCCTTTTCAGTACCTTGATCTAATACAGGACATTTTATTTGCCTCAATTACTTTAGTGAAATGTGCCATCCTTGACTCTTTCCTCACATCCATTATTTCCCTGCCCAAATCATCCTGATTAGCTACTTTATTCTAACATAAACTGGACTGTGCAATTCAGCTGCTCACAAGTTTCTAATAGTTTCATCTCTTATAGAACTCACAATCCTCTATGATCTATGTGCAAAATACTTTTCCAAGCCCATTCTCAGCTCCCCCATTAATGTCCTATACTCCAACCAAATTCTTGCCTTTTCCCAAATCTACTCTTTGAGCTCTTTTAATTCCCTTGGACTGAAATACCATCTCCATTTACAAACAAGTGAAATTCCATTGTTCCTCTAAAATGGTTCAAATGTCTATTCCTCAACCTTATCATTCTTCTCTTGCCTTTCTTTCTTGTAGTGACATACATTATTGCTTTTCTTATAGCTCATTATACTGCATCATTCTCAAACTGCCCACAGGACAGTGAACATATCTACTTGCCTTTGCATTGCTGTTAAACGTATATACACATATTTCAAGAAACATATGTAGCATTTGGGGTGCCTGGGTAGCTCAGTTGATTAGGCGTCTGACTTCAGCTCAGGTCATGACCTCGCGGTTTGGGAGTTTGAGCCCCGCGTCAGGCTCTGTGCTGACAGCTCAGAGCCTGGATCCTGCTTCGGATTCTGTGTCTCCTTTCTCTATCTGCCCCTCCCCTATTCTGCCTCTCTCAAAAATGAATAAACTTTTAAAAAAAAATTTTTAAATAAACATGTGGCATTAAAGAGATACTTAAGAATTTGTCTCTTTTCATCACACATCATTATTTGCCATTTTAAAACAATAAATAAAAATAAATACTACCTTAGTATGCCACAAAATCTGATTGGCACCCCAGTTTCACAAGAGAAAAGTTGCTAGGCATTATGTGGAAAAAAAAGGATCTCACCAATTTTGGCATACACTGGGTTAAATAAAACTAAACAGTTTCTTTTCTAGACATTTTAGAAATGTTACCATCTAATGTGTATAATCAATCTCCAATTTAGCATTCATTATTTTCCAAACAACTAGTCACAGAACTCTTTTTGTGCTGAACATCCCAAGGGACTAGTGTTCAGCAAAACACATTTGGAAAATGCCGGTCTAATTCTTTAAACACTGAGTATAAACAAAGTGATCTATTCTTTGTTCTTTTTAATTATCGAAGTTTACTTTAAACCTAACTACTGCATCTTTATAACTGAATCAGCTAAAATTAAGCTCTACTATAAAACAGGAAACCCAAAAAGTAGCAATGGCTTGAACGTGTGGCAATGGTTCTCTTTACTGTGGATTAGAATATGACTTAAAGTGCTTGTTAAAACACAGATTTTCAGGCTCTACCCCTGGATTCTCATTTAGTAAGTCTAGAATGGAGCCAAGAATCTGCATTTCTAGTAAGTTCTCAGGTGATGCTGAAGCTGCTAGTACAGGGACCACACTTTGACGTAAGGATTTATTCTCTCAAGTAATATGAAAGGTTGAGGCTGGTACAGAAGTTCCAGAATATTAAGGACATTAGCCCCTTCTAACTTGCTACTCCATCACTCCAGTCAGGGTTTCATCCTGACTTTCATCAAAGTCACTTCATGATCCAAGGAGGCTGCCTAAATTCTAACCACCATGTTCACTTCTAAGCAATAAAAAAGGGGTAAAAGCAAAAGAGCACATCTCCCAGCTAAGTCAGCTCCTTTTAAGGAGCCTTATTTGCAAGAACTTATGCAAAAGACCTCAACTAATGGTTAGGAAATGGTAAATGTAGTCTTTTAGGCAAACACATTACCATCCCAAATGAAACTGGGACCTATTATTAACAAAGAAAGGAAGGCTGGGTTTTAAATAGGCAACTAGATAGTCTACCATACTACTTTAGTCCATATACACTTCAATCACCAAGTTCAACTGGTCTGCCTTCTAATTATTTCATAAATTTGTCCCATGAGTTTCAGCACTATCTCTATTTCTCTAGACCTTGTTTTCATCATTTCTCACCTACTTTATTTTAACAGCCTTCTAACCAGTCTCCCTACCTCCTATCCTGGTAGTAAGCAGAAGACGGATTTTGAAGAAGGTAAAGCTATTTAAAATTCTTCAACGACTCCACATTTTCTATAAAATGATTAGGTCTGAGTATTTTACTATTTTTACAAAGCCTTCACCCACCTACTATAGGACTATTCCCTGCCTATACTATTAAACACAACAAACTGTTTCTCCCTTCAGTGCTTTTATAATGTTTTCTATGCCAATTAAGATACTCTTGCCCCTCCTTCAACTTTATTACTCATTCTTTAACATTTCACTAAGGTACTACCTCTTCCAGAGTGCCTTCCATGACATCCCTCTTCCACAGTGTAAGTATCCCTCCTGTGCATTCCCATAAAGCTCTGTACAGAGCTATCACTGGATATTCCACATTGTATTATGAAGATTCATTTGTATCTCTGACTTTCTCAATAGACTGTGTGCTTTATAAGTGTACAGACAATGTTTTAATCACCTTTATATCTCCAGAACTGAGTACAAAACCAATTATCATTTGTTGAATGTATCACCTTTCACCATTAGTGGCTCATATAACTGAAAATCTGCATATGATTTGTCCAAAAATCTAATAACTTTTCTACTGTAAGTATCATAGTCTAATTATGCAATTTCAAAAAGTAACCACAGACAAAAAATCCTTCCATAACAACTCCAGTTAAATGAAATTTCAAAGTATACAATTTTTTGTATAGCCAAACATCTTTTATTTTTCACAACTGAATACTAGACACAACCTAACTAGCTCCAGAACACTTCCAGATTTTTTCTGTTTATTTAACTAAACAGTTTTAAAAGGAACATCTGCAACAACAAAAAAAATACTAATCTATCAATCAAAGTTGGCTTCACCATTTCTTGTCTTTTCCTTATATTTATTCAAGTTCTCCGTCTTTAATTCTTCTTCCTCTTTATATTGGGTATATTCAGTATCTTTTTCTGGGTTTGGAGGTGATTTCCCCTTTGGTGCCAAGAAACATTCAGCATTCCAAACTTGCTCAGCAGTCACTGAACTTCTACAATAGATCAAGCTATAGAGGAGGGATTTGACATTATCATCCTGCAAGGAAAAAGACAGGTTACAAAACAAAAGTAAAATCAAAACAAAAAGACAAACCTCTATAAGGAAGGAGGATCCAATTCAAAAATACTTTTAATCAATAACACAAAACTAAAATCAATTTTTCTTATTTAGATTTTTTACGATTTCTATAAAATTCAATTAATTTTTATTGGAAAGGAATTATTATTCCTATAATAAAACAATGGCATTGAATTACAAGGAAAAACTGTAATAGGAAAGAGAATCACAGCTGAAATATCTCAAAAACAAGTGAAATTCCAAAAAAGAGTATTTTAAGATTATTCCTTTTCCCTTTTTTTAGGGCACTGGTCAGAGTTTGACACTATGAAATTATTACACTGAATCTCTGTCTGGAAGGGTAATCTCCTTTACTGATCAACTGTCTCTGGTTTCAGTTGTGAGGTTATCACCTCTAGGAACTCTTCAACCACCACTACCATTGTCATCATTCTCATTTTTTTTTCAATTTTTATATCATCATCATCATGGGAGCCAGAATTTATTAGGTATCACTATTTCACAGTTATTTGTATTATCAATTTAAATAACACTATAAAACTGCTCTTCCATTATTTCCACCTGACAAAGCACCTGGGTATGTCTTTTTTTTCCTCTCTATGATGACTCCTAACAGAACATATTTCACACTGAATAAAAATCACCTATTTATTGCTACTGTCCTCATTAGACTCTAAGATCCTCAAGATCAGAAATTTTAGTATATCACTTCATCCCCAACACATCCCCTAGCACAGTGGTAGGGATATAGCAGATATTCAGTAAACACCTGCTAAATTTATGATTGACAATGCCCACATTGCACTCTACAGAATGTTTTTTAAAATATTTAAAGACAGAACATTCAACAGATATAAACAACTAAAAATTACAAAATCTAAATGAGAAAAAATTAGCACATGCTTGTGAAAACCACAAAAGTAGATTTAAAATAAGTAGAAAATCATATCAGGATTTTGGAAAAAGACTCTCATCACAAATGTGTCAATTTTCCCTAAGTTAATTTATAAACCTTATACGATTCTAAAAAAATATAATCATTTTTTTTGGAACTAGATTTAGTTAACTGTAAAGATCTTTTAGAAAAACAATAAGCAAAAAGTGACATGAAAGCTCTAATAAAAAATAGCAATGAGGAAGAAATTAGCCCTCCCAAGTATTAAAAGGTAAAAATCTGTTAATTAAAAGAATATAACACTGAAATATGAAAAAAACAAACCAATGAAACAAATTAGAAAAACTAAACTCCAGCACAAATGAAATTTTAGTATCCAAAACAATGGCATTTGAAGGGAGGATATAACTTTTTAATAAAAGGCACTGGGACAAAGGGATACCCCATGGAAAAAGATCAGATCTATTCCTCACACCAAAGGATAATTCCAAATGTATCAAAAATCTAAATGTAAAAAATAAAATTATATAAGTACTGGGAAAAAACTACTCAACTCCCAAAAGTAATGACAAACAAAAAATTCTTCCTTAAGCTTTTCCCTCTCATAGATTACTAAATGTCACTAAATCTTAAAACACAATTAAAGAACAAATACAAAAACCATCTCTCTAAAACTCAAACTTAGGGGCACCTGAGTAGCTCAGTCAGTTAAGCATCCAACTTCAGCTCAGGTCATGATCTCATGGTTTGGTTCACGAATTTGAGCCCCGTAACCGTCTCTCTGCTGTAAGCACAGAGCCCTCTTCAGATCCTCTGTCCCCCCTCTCTTTGCCCTTCCTCTGCTGGTTCTCTCTCTCCCTCTCAAAACTAAAATAAAATAGGGGCGCCTGGGTGGCACAGTCAGTTAAGCGTCCGACTTCCGCCAGGTCATGATCTCGCGGTCTGTGAGTTCGAGCCCCGCGTCAGGCTCTGGGCTGATGGCTCAGAGCCTGGAGCCTGTTTCCGATTCTGTGTCTCCCTCTCTCTCTGCCCCTCCCCCGTTCATGCTCTGTCTCTCTCTGTCCCAAAAATAAATAAACGTTGAAAAAAAAAATTTTTTTTAAGAAAATAAAATAAATAAATGTTTTAAAAAATCAAAACCAAAATTAACTATGTATCTGATGATATAATCATATAGAAAATAATTCAAGTAACTTTAAGACATGTATTTTGACTTTACGATCTTAGTGGGATAAAATTCTAATGAGATTTATCCTAAGAACAAATAGAATAACCTACCAAGAAATGTTAAAAACTATATTCAAGAACCTTAAGTATTTCTAATAATATCATTGTTATTACTAAACTATTACATTTGTTGTAGAATAAAGCTATTATGTAACTGCTAATATCATAAATATTAAGATAATTAGTGTAAAAGGAAGAGGAGATTTAAATTTAAGTAAAATGTCTATAATCTTGAATTTGACTTGGAAAAACTTATACAATGTATTCATTTTTACTTTTCTTTTTTTAAAAAAAAAATTTTTTTGATGTTTATTTACTGGTGGGGAGGACAGAAGTGGATGAGACAGAGGATCCAAAGCAGGCTCTGGGCTGTCAGAGCCCAATGTGGGGCTCGAACTCACAAACTATGAGATCATGACCTGAAGCCAAAGTCAGACACTCAACCGAGTCAGGCGCCCCTCATTTTTATTTTTCTAAAAAAAAAATATGCACTGCCTTTTGAAAAGATCCAATAACAATGAGCAACCTTTAAACCCATATCTTTGCCTCCAAATTTCCAACTAAAAGGATTCAGGATTCCTTGGAAAACTGACCGATCCAGTTATTAGATAAGGATTGTAGAAGATAATTAGGTACATAGTATCATGCAAAAATCAATTTATAAAAGACAGATCTGTGACAAAAGTCACAGGATGCATCTTAAATAACATTCTCCAAAAAATGGGACAACGTGAGCAAAAAATTGACTTAAAATTAAATGAGACACATGAAACTATGTTTAAATCTATTACGATTTTAAAATATTTAAAACAAAATTTTGAAATCTGACTGATGTCTTCTGGAGGCTACAAAGACACCAACTCACTATTGTTAAAATTGCTTTCCCTGAAATTACTGAATGAAGTAAAATTTAGGGTAACCCAATATCTGGTGAGACAAAGTTTATTTTTACAGAAGGATTCCAATTAATAAACACAGATGCAGTAACAGAACTGAAAAATCACCATTCTTCAATAAAACAAAATACCTATACTACAATCATCAATGCTAAAACTATTAGGCAGTAAATGGAAAAATTAATTAATGCATGGATTAGGCTGAACCCATTGATAACTCTTACTGTGACACCTGACACCTTACGACACCCCTCATATGATACAACAGATGTGGAAAGCACCACCTATAATACATACTTGGTGTAAAAACTGAATCTGAGGGGTGCCTGGGTGGCTCAATCAATTAAGCGTCCGAGTTCAGCTCAGGTCATGATCTCGCAGTCCCCCCTGTGTCAGGCCCTGTGCTGACAGCTCAGAGCCTGGAGCCTGCTACAGATTCTATGTCTCCCTCTCTCTCTGCCCCTCCCCCACTCACGCTCTGTCTCCCTCACTCTCAAAAAATGAATAAATGTTAAAAAAAAAATTTAAAAACTGAATCTGAATTAACTATGTCTCCATATCTACAAGTTTTTTTTTTAACTGGAGAAAGGGGAAATATGAATACCATAAAGATGTAATCAATCAATTCCAAAATGTGAAATTAAAGTTTCTTCACCAAATAAATGGCATGTAGAAAAGGATGTGGGTGTGAGGAAACTTTACAGATAACAGGGAATTTAATAGATATATTAACCAAATACAAGTTGATCTTGCTGAGATCTTGATCAGAGAAAATACATATATATAAATATATTTGAGAAAATTAGGAAACTAAAACATGACCTTGAAGAATTATTTCTGGGTGGGGGGAACCTGGGTGTCTCAGTCGGTTGAGTGTCCAACTTCAGGTCAGGTCCGTGATCTCACGGTTCATGGGTTTGAGTCCCACATCAGGCTCTGTGCTAACGACTCAGAGCCTGGAGCCTGTTTCAGATTCTGTGTCTCCCTCTCTCTCTGTCCCTCTCCTACTACCACTCTGACTCTATCTCTCAAAAATAAATAAACATTAAAAGAAATTTTTCTAATAAAAAAATAAAAAAAACATTGCTGGGAAGGTAAGCTAGTACAGCGACTGTGGAAAACAGTATGGAGGTTCCAAAAAAAATTTTAAATAGAACTACTATATGATCCAGAAATTCCACTTCTGGGTATTTATTTGAAGAAAACAAAAATACTAACCCAAAAAGATGTTCACTGCAGTATTATTTTATAATAGCCAAGATATAGAAACAACCTAAGTGTACATCAACAGATGAAGAAAAAAATGTGGTGTAAATTATGGAAGCAGCCCAAGTGTCTACCCATAGATCAACAGATATAGAAAATGTGGGTACGTACACAGACACACACACACACACACACACACACACACACACACAATAACAATACGAGTATTATTCAGCCATAAAAAAGAATGAAATCCTGCCATTTGCAACAACATGGTTGGACCTAGAGAGTATAATGCTAAGTGAAATAAGAAATGCTCAGTCAGAGAAAGACAAATACCATATGATTTCACCCATGTGTGGAATTTAAGAAACAAAACAAACAAGCAGAAGAAAAAGAGAGACAAAAAAAGAAACGGCCTCTTAACTGTTATTGTGTAACTGACAGAGGTATTAGAGGATAATTAATTCACTAGTTACCATGTAACTGCATAGTGTTGGCACAAGGATCAATAAACAAGCCAAAGAACAGAATAGAGCCCAGGATTCATGAGTACATGGAAATTTGGCACAGAACAGAGTGGCATCATTCATCAGTGGGGACAGACTGACACTTGAATAAATGGTGCTGGGTCAATTATCTATCCACATATAAAAAGATACAATTAGAACCTTACTGAATATATACAAAAATGGATTCCAGAGAGATTAAAAATACAGAGTGGAAACAGAGGAAAAAGTGAGTCCAAAAAATGGCAGATGAAGAACATTTACCACAATAGAAAAGATTCATTCATTCAAAAAATATTTAATAAGGTCTTACTATACCTCAAACACTGCTATGGACACTAGGGATACAATGATGCACAACACAAAGTCCCTGCCCTTACTGAGCTACAGATTAAATATAATTTTTTAAAAATTTAATGAGACAATAATCTATTTTTATTTTTTTAATGCTTATTTATCTTGAGAGAAAGTGAGCGAGTACAAACAGGAAAAGGGCAGAGAGACAGGGATAGAGAGAATCCCAAGCGGACTCTGTGCCATCAGCACAGAGCCCAACATGGGTCTCGAACTCACAAACTGTGAGCCAGAATCAACAGTCAGATGCTCAACTGACTGAACCACTGAGGCACCCCACAATAATCTATTTTTAAAAGGATAGATACATACATAGACTTTTCTGGGAAGATTCACAATAACAATGGTGCTTCTGGATGGCTGAGGTACATAATGATAGAGATGTGCTTCTTTTCGTAACTTTTGAATATTTTATCATACATACGATATATTAAGGAACTACCTTGAAATCAACATAAGAGCTGTACAACAGAGAATGAACTGCTCTGAACTTAAGCAGAGGCTGAAGGCCATCTGTTGGATCTATTACTGAAGAAATTCTTCTGAGGGCTAGAAACTAGTGAATTAATTATCCTCTAATACCTCTGTCAGTTACATAATTCCATGATTTCTCTCCACTTGTGATAGCGCCCCTGTAAGGTCTAGACTACAGTTCCCTCATTTGTTTGATAACTACGTGTGATTGCAAAACATAAATAAAGACAGCCCCATTCCCAGCACTAACAGCTGCCTCAGATCACACAAGCAAATACTACACAAGCCAAGTATTCTTCTAATTTGATTTCCACAAGTAGCTACCCACATTAAATAAAGACTTCTATTTATTCACCTTCTTTATGTATACACCTAGCAGAGTGCCTAGCACACAGCTAATGGATTACAACCTGCGGTAGGCAAACTTCTAAGATGTTCCCCAATGATTTCTCCTTCCTGGTATTCATGTCCTTATACAATCCCTTCCTGCTGAGTGTAGGATTGACCTAGTGAGTTGGTTATGAAAAACTGTGACTTCAGTCTAGCTAACAGACTCTGTCTACTACTTTCTCTGCTCATACACTTTGATGAAACAAGCTGCCATGATGGAAATACAGCAAAAATTGAGGGCAACTGCTGGTCAACTAGAGGGGAACTGAAGTCTATCAACAATCATGTGAGCTTAAAAGTAGATCTTCCTCAGCTGAGCATTAAGATGACTACTACAGGGGTGCCTGGGTGGCTCAGTCGGTTAAGCGACCGACTTCGGCTCAGGTCATGATCTCGCAGTCCGTGAGTTCGAGCCCTGCGTCAGGCTCTGTGCTGACAGCTCAGAGCCTGGAGCCTGTTTCAGATTCTGTGTCTCCCTCTCTCTGACCCTCCCCTGTTCATGCTCTGTCTCTCCCTGTCTCAAAAATAAAACGTTAAAAAAAAATTTTTTTAAAAAGATGACTACTACAGCCTAGCAGATAACTCGATTGCAGCCTGTGAAAGACCCTGAAGCACAGAACCCAAAGAAGCCATGCTCAGATTCCTGACTCACAAACAATAGGACAGTAAATGTGTGTTAAATCACTAAATTTCAGGATAATTTGTTGCAGTGTAATTTTTATATTAAGCCTAAAAGAGGAGTTTCAAGTGTTCACTTTGGGGGAAGCTGTAACCTCTAACGTAGCAGTACTGGTATTTTTCTAATGGCAAGAAATTTGTATCATAGGTTTTTTAAAAGTGTAAGACATTATCAACTTTGTTATCCCATTTCTATACTATAGTCAGTAAGTGTAATAAAATATTTCATAGTCTCCCAAAAATTGTCTCCAGTGTTTTTTACTACTATCCAAGAAGTGTGGAAAGCTCCTTAGTAATCATTTCTAATGATTGTTTTTTAAATGCTAACTTCATGGGATATTAGATGTTACAAAATACAATATTTCTGTGGCCAAATAAGTTAAAGGACTACAGAGTTAAATAAAACTGTATGCGTTCCTTCACTGCAGTCCACACAATCAAAATGGCATGAGATCATGTTATCTGGAAGGAAGAAATAAAACTGTTTTTGTTCATAGACAGATAACAACTGTCTGTATTAGAAAATCTGAAAGCACCAGAAAGACTCCTAGAACTAGTGACTACAGAAATGTTGTCACATATAAAGTTAACATACAAAGGTCAATCACTTTCCTATATACAGCAATGAATAAGTGGAATTTGAATTTAAAAACACAATGCACACGAAAAAAAATATTTACATATAAATCTAACAAAAAAGGTATAAGATCTATATGAGGAAAAGTACAAAACTCTGATGAAAGAAATTAAAGAACTAAATAAATGGAGAGATATTCCATGTTCATGGATAAGAAGACTCAATACTGTCAAGGTATCAATTCTCTCCAACTTGATCTATAGATTCAATGCAATCTCAATCAAATTCCCAGAAAGTTATTTTGTGGATATGAACAAACTGATTCTGAAGCTTACATGGAGAGGCAATAAGACCCAGAATAGCTAACACAATATTGAAGAACAAAGCTGAAGGACTGACATTACCAACTTCAAGACTTACTATAAAGCTACACTAATCAAGAAGACTTTGTGGTGTCAGCTAAAGAATAAACAAATAGATCAATGGATAAAAACAGACCTGTTAATTATAGTCAACTAATCTCTGACAAAATAGAAAAGGCAATACAATGAAGATAGTCTTTTCAACAAATGGCACTAAAACTAGACATCCACACGAATCAAGACACAGACCCTACACTCTTCACAAAAAATTAACCCAAAACGGATCACAGATCTAAATGTGAAAGGCAAAACTAAAAACTCCCAATACATAACATAGGAGAAAACCTTGATGAAGTTGGGTTTGGCGATGACTTCTAGACACAAGGCCAAATGCCATGAAAGAAGAAACTGATAAACTGGATTTCGTTAAAATTAAAATTAAAAATTTCTGCTCTGCAAAAGACACTGTCAAGAAAATTAGAAGACAAGCCACAAATTATGAGACAATATTTGTAAAAGACATTTCTGATAAAGGACTGTGTTTTAAAATATACAAAGATTTCTTAAAAGTCAACAATAAGAAAACAACATGACTTAAGATGGGCCAAAAACCTTGCCAGACACCTCACCAAAGAAGATATATACAGATGGCAAATTAGCATATGAAAAAAATGTTCCAGATCATGTCTCAGAAAAATGTAAAATAAAAACAAGATACCACTATATATCTAGAATACTAACAATACCAAATGCTAGCAAGGATGTGGAGCAATAGGAATGGTAACGCAAAATGGTACAGCCACCTTAGAAGACAGTTTGGCACTAACAAAACTAAACATTCTTACCATACAATCCAGCAACTGTGCTCCTTGGTACTGACCCAAGGGAATGAAAATTTATGTCCACACAAAACCTGCACATGGATATTTATTCATAACTGTTAAAACCTACACAAAACCCAAATGATCTTCAGTAGGTAAATAGGTAAATAAACTGTGGTACATTCAGAAAATGGAGTATCATTCAGCACTAACAAGAAATGAGCTATTAAGCCATGAAAAGACCTGGAAGAACCTTAAATGCATATTACTAAGTGGGAAAAAGCCAATCTGGAAAGGCTACATACTGTATGATTCCAACTACATGACATTTTAAAAAAAGCAAAACCCTGGAGACAGTAAAAAGATTGATGGTACCAGGGGTTTAGAGCAGGCAAAACACAGGGGATTTTTAGGGCATTGTAAATACTTTGTAGGACACTATAATGGTGAATACATGTCATTATACACTTGTCCAAACCCATAGGGATACACAGTGCCAGAGGGAACCCTAATGTAAACTACAGACGTTAGGTGATAATGGTTTGTCAATGCAGGTTATCAACTATAACAAATGGACCACTCTGGTGGGGGATGTTAATGGACTGACTATGTATATGTGGGAGGAGGGGGTATATGGGAAATCTGTGTACCTTCCTCTCAATTTTGCTGTGAACCTAAAACTTCTCTTTAATAAAATAAAGTCATAAAAATAGTTGTAAAATATTTTAAGTAAGTATTTTTTTAATGACATGAGAAGTGCACCTGGGTGGCTCAGTCAGTTGAGCGTCCAACTCTTGATTTTTTCAGCTCAGGTCATGATCTCACAGCTCATGAATTTGAGCCCCATATCAGGCTCTGTGCTGAGAGCATGGAGATTGCTTAGGATCCTCTTTCTCCCTTCTCTTTCTGCCCCTCCCCTGCTTGTGCTCATTCTGTTCTCTCTCTCAAAATAAATAACTGTAAATTTTTAAAAAATGGCATAAGAACTTTTAGAGTTTGATTATCATACCTCCATAAACTCATTTACTGTCATATTTATAACTTATCAATATCTAGTCATACTGGACTATTCCCTTTCAAAAGAATTTAATATTTTAATGTCTTAGTGCAGGTTATTATCTTTACCTAAGCTACCATCATCTCATTCTACCTCTTGTAAACTCCTAATTCAATGTTGAAGATTCTCCTCAAATTACTTGGGTGGCATTTTCTACCTACCCCTTCCCTCTCCCTTTCTCAGCAGAATTAAAAATTATCTTTCTCCAAAGTACTTTCTTAGTACCCTTCTTAGGGATCTTGGTTGTTCACTTGTTCACATTTCTAAATTATCCATTTATTCAAGGCTACAATCCTGGTAATCAAGCATCTAGTTCAATTCCCAGGGTAAAACAGATACTCAAAATACGTTGGCTGAATACAGCATAAATGGCAAAGCAATATGAATGACAAACATATGACAAAGAAAAGATAAAGTTAGATCTTAAAAAAGATAAAGTTAGATACTTATTAATTTTAATATAATATGATCTAGGGGCGCCTGGGTGGCTCCGTCGGTTAAGCGTCCGACTTCGGCTCAGGTCACGATCTCACGGTCCGTGAGTTGGAGCCCCACATCGGGCTCTGGGCTGATGGCTCAGAGCCTGGAGCCTGCTTCTGATTCTGTGTCTCCCTCTCTCTCTGACCCTCCCCCGTTCATGCTCTATCTCTCTCTGTCTCAAAAATAAATAAACGTTAAAAAAAAAATTAAAAAAATATAATATGATCTTGAAAGATACCATAAAGACTATTTTTAATTATTACTTATACTATTTATATAATTTGTGTGGAAAATGGACAATCTAGCAGTATTTTCTAGCAATAATTCTCTGGCAGTGGTGTAAGCAAGGCATTTGAATTTTTTTGGTATTTCTTTATTGTGAATGCCGTTTTGCATTCTTACAAAAAAGTAGAGGGCATTTTCAAATATTTACATTTTACATTACTGCTACACCTACAGCATATGTTTCCAACCAATAAATGACAAAAAGACCACATACCAAATGAAACCGATCCACTTTTGGGATTCCATCTTCATTTGTCTCAAATTTCTGATTTTGAACAAAAAGCTGTTAAAGAAAATGAGAACAAATAAATTCCCAATGTAACAAAACATTAATCCTTACAACCCAGTCAAATCTGGAACTCTTCAGATTCTGCAGAAAAAAGAAGGGCTCACTCAAAGGACACACATTAGCTTTTAAAGAATAAAAACACTTTCATGTTAATAACTACTTGTTCACAGATAACTGAACAGTTCCTGGGGCTCCTCAAGTATCAATCAGATTTGATGAATATACTACATGCAATTTCAATACTTCATCACCTTTTGAGTAAATATATTAAAACTCAGCAGTTTATATCATGTTGGTTGTATACATTAAGTACAAATAAATTAAGCATGTTTCTTTCCTCCCTAATACTTAACCTATATAATTCAAGAAATACGTGTTAAACTTTTAAAACTCTTACATATGGAGAATTTCTTTCATACACAAAGTATTCCAAATCCTATGTATTTCACCCAGCACCAACAACCATCAACCAATGATCACTTTTACCCTATGCACAAACCCATATATCTTATTTTTAAGGTAAATCCTGTATGTCTCATAATTTCATCTGTAAATATTTTAGTACATATTTCTAAAAGATAAAGTCTTTTATTGTGACACAATATTATCACATTAAAAATCAGTAAATTTTTTTTAGTAATTCTTTAATACAGGCATATCTCAGAGATATTATGGGTTTGGATCTAGACCACTGCAATAAATCAAATATCACAATAAAGCAAGTCAAATGAATCTTTTGTTTTCCCAGTGCATATAAAAGTTACATTTATATCATACTGTAGTTTATTAAGTGTACAATAGCATTATGCCTAAAAGAAAAACCATATATATATACATATATATATATATATAAATTAAAAAATACCTACTGTTAGAAAATGCTAACCATCATCTAAGCTTCAGTGAGTCATAATCACTGATCACAGATCATCATAATGAATTTAATAATAATCAAAAAGCCTGAAATATTATGAAAGTCACCAAAATGTGACACAGACACTACGGAGACAAATGCTGTTGGAAAAATGGCACCAACAAATGCTTGACACAGGGTTGCCACAAACTTTCAATTTGTAAAAAATGCAGCATCTGCAAAATGCAATAAAGTGAAGCACAATGAAACTAGATATGCCTGTATAAAATATCATTTTCAATTTTTTTAAGGTTTTATTTTTGAGTAATCTCTATACCCAACATGGGGCTCAAACTTAACAACCCCAATCAAGAGTTACATGTTCCACCCAATGAGCCAGCCAGGTACCCCTAGTTTTCAAATTTTTACTCATCTCATAAATATCATAAGTTACTTTACTTATATAAAGTTTATTTAAATCCATACCCAAATAAGTTCCACACACTGTAATTTAAAAATGAGCAAAAAGACAGGGTGCCTGGGTGGCTCAGTCAGTTAAGCATTCAACTTTGGCTCAGGTCATGATTTCACAGTTCACAGTTTGGGCCCCACACTGGGCTCTCTGCTGTAAGCATGGATCCTTTGTCCTCCTCTCTCTCTGCCCCTCCCCTGCTTGTTCTCTATCTCTCTCTCTCTCTCTCTCTCTCCCTCCCTCCCTCCTCTCTCTCTCAAAAATAAATAAACATTTTTTTTTATGAGCAAAAGGACTTCTGGTTTATTCCTGCTTCTCACCATTAAGTAAAACTATGTTTCAAATAACATAACAACCAAAGGCGATCTCCAAAAGGTCAAAAGAGGAAAATAAACTGATTAGAGACCCTGGGACGGGAGGAGTGAGAGTGACAGGGTGTCTTAACGCCCCCACATAAAAAAAACAAAAACAAAAAAAATGTGACTCAAATAGGATAAACTCAAATTAATGAAACTTCTGAAAACTAAAAACAAAACAAAATAATCTTGAAAGCAACCAAAGAAAAACATTACCTACTGAGAAATATCAATTTGAATAACAGCATTTCTTATGTGAAACCATGGAAACCAGAAGGAAGTGGCACATCTTTCACCCGATAAAAGAACTTTCAACCACAAATTCTATATCCAGCAAAACTATCCATCAGGAAAAAGGGTGAAATCAAAATGCTCTCCAATGAAGGAAAATTAAAAGAATATGTCACCAGAAGACATACTTTTAAAGACTGGCTAAAGGAAGCACTTCAACCAAAAAGGAAATAAATTTTGAAAAGAGTACGGGGTGCAGCACCTGGGTGGCTCAGTTGGTTGAGCATCCAACTCTTGGTTTTGGCTCAGGTCATGACCTCACAGTTCATGGAACTGAGTCCTACAACACGCTCTGCGATGCACAGCCTGCTTGGGATTCATTCATTCTCTCTCGCTCTCTCTCAATAAATTAAATAAACATTTAAATGAAAAATGAATATTGGAGCATCAGGAAGGAATAACAATGGAAAGAACAGAAATATGAGGGAATACCAAAGACTATCCCTCTCACCATAAGTTTCCTAAATCATATACAATGACTGATTGTATTACACTATCTCACATTCAAGACAATGCTGGTTAAAAGTAGGAGGGCAAAGGAACCTAAACAAAAGGCTTCTACACTTCACTCAAAGTGTTGAAACACTGATACCAGTAGAATGTAATAAGACACATACATATAATATCCATACTAACAACTAAGAAAACTATAGAAGGCAATACACTCAAAAACACATAATAAATCAAGATCAACTCTTAAAAAATATTCAAATAACCCAAAGGAAGGCAAGAAAAATCAATAAATAAGAAACAGAAGAAAAAAAACAAAACAAATAATAAAATGATAGATTTACCCCCAAAGTATCAATAATCACCTTAAGTGTTACAACAACATAAATTGACCTAGAGAGTATTATACTAAAGGAAAGTCAGACAGAGAAAGATAAATACCATATGATTTCACTTCAATGTGGAATCTAAAAAACAAACAAAATAGACGCATAGATATAGAGAATAATCTGGTGATTGTTAAAGGGGTGGAATTTGGGGGAGATGGACAAAAGATGAGAAAGGGATTAAAAGATAGAAACTTTCAGTTATAAAATAAACAAGACATTGGGATGCAATGGAAAACATAGGGCATATGGTTAGTAATAATTCAGCAACTTTATATGGTGACAGATGGCAACTAGATTCACTTCATAATGTGTATATATAAATGCTGAATCATTATATTGTGCACCTGAAACTAACATAATATTGTTAGTCAACTACATTTCAATTAAAAAAAATAAAATTTCCTAGTGTTAACTAGAAAATTCCCATGTTTTAAAAATATTTCTTAAATCACCATAAGTGTCTACTACCTCAATTAAAAAGCAAAGACTTAGCAAATATACAACACAATGCAATAGTATGTACAACCATATTTACAAGAAATTGACTTCAAATTCAACACAGTTTTAAAATAAATGGATGGTAAAAAAAAAATACCACACAAGATTAATTTTAAAAACAAAGAGATGGTCATATTAATTATAAGATAAAGTAGATGTTAGAGTAGAGAAAATTAGTACAAAGAAGGATATTACATAATGATAAAAGGATCAATACACCAGAAAGACATTACAATCCTAATATGTACACACCAAACAATAAGATCTTAAGATATAGGAAGCAGAAATGGTAAAGTTGAAAGGAGAAATACACAAATTCAAATTAGAGTTGCAGGCTTCAGCAGCTCTCTCAGTAACTAATGAAACTACTAGATGGAAAAACAATAAGGATAAAAAGATATGAAGAACATAATTAACCAACAAGATGTAATTTACATGTATATGTATAGTAAATTCCACCCAATAACAGAATACATTTTTTTCAAGATCTCAAGAAATATTCACCAACATAGACCATATCCTAGCAATAAAACAAACCTCAACCAATGTTCAAGGATGGTATCACATAGATTACGCTCTTTGGCCACTATTAAATCAAAGTAGAAATAGAGAAATATAGTAAGAAAATGTCTGAAAAAAAAAAAAAAAAGAAAGAAAATGTCTGAACACACGAAAACTAAATACCACAGTTCTAAATAATTCATGGTCAAGAAGAAATCTCAAAGGAAGTTAAAACATACATAAAACAAAATGAAACGGCAGGTAAGGTTTGCTCACTGATTCCTGAGATTCCCAGCAGCGTCCAGACAAACTCTTAAGAACCATGTGGTTCAAGTGCTACACGCTGAAATAGATTACTATTTCCCTTACCTCTGTTATACTACCCCTTCCAACAAAAGCTTCAATCTCCTGTATTAAAACTCTTTAGAAGTAAAATAAGTGTGGCTTCCGTTTTCCTGACTGAACCCTGAGTCCTCAAAACTCCATTCTATCTAGCATCAAAGCAAAGAAAATTGCAGATTATAAGAAGTTAATAAAAAGAAAACTACAGGCCCAAAAATGGTATCACTCAAGTTAAGCTCCCAAGTCAGTAAACCAAGACTTATTAATATCTAACTTAACTTCAGTTTCAACCTCCCCCCAGGAATGTAACCTCTAGCCAATCAACATGGGAATTTCCTGGTCAGCACTAGGAAATTTACTGACAAATCCCCTTTGTTCCCCTTAGGAGAATGATCTTGCCTAAAACAATGGATTTTTTGCAAATGATTTCTTTTATTCTACTTCCACTTTACCTTTAAAAACCTTTCCTTTTCTATAGTCCTTTGGAGCTCGCTTCTACTTACTAGATGGGATATTGCCAGATCCATGAATTGATTAATAAAGCTAACAGATCTTTAAAATTTATTCAGTTGACATTTTGTTATTTAACAAAGGCTTATCTTCTAACAAGCCTCTTACTAAGAAGCTAATTAGCCTCTTATTAGCATGAAGTAGCACACTGATCTAAGAGATAATTAGAAAATTTTGAGAATTCATAACAGGTAAAAATGCCAAGGCATGATTAACTAGAAGGCAAGATGAGGGAGATGGAAGAATCAAAGAAGAACACAAGTTGTTGGCTCAGATGACTGGAAAAGGCTATTGGGGGAAAGTTGGGTGAAATGGGATAGTAGTAAAGAGTGCACATTCTGGAGACAGACTGGCTGGGTTTGAATCTTGGTTCCATCTCTTAGCAGCCATGGGATCCTAGACAAATCATCTAATTTCTCTTTGCCTCAGTTTCCTCACTTATAAGGCTGTGGGGAATAAGCTTAGGAATTCCCTGAGCTTGCACCGATGGGTCAACAAGCCATAAAGAAATAGAAAGACACAGGATGTACACATCCAAAATTAGATAAACAAGATTAGGTAAACACGGCAAAGGCCCCCAATATAGGACAAAGGTATAGGAACAGGAAATCTCAGGATGAAAATACCCAAGACTGGGTAAACAAGATTAGGTATTCAGGGAGGAAGCACCCCCCAATTTAGCACAATAGCAGAAAGCTGCTTTCACAGGAAGGAAGGACCAAAATAGGTAAATAGTTAAACAGGGCTATAGACAGCAGCAGGGCAAAGCTGCCCAGAGTGGAGCTAATTAGCAAAAGATAGATGCCTTGTTGACCCTGATGTAGCATGCTCTGTCTTATCCCCTAGGCTAGCTAAGATAAACAGATGGGATACTTCATGCCTGCTGTAAACAACCATCTGCCTGGCATCAGGACTTTGTTTTTTATTGACCCAAACCCCTAATATGTTTTTATTGACCAAAACCCCTAATACCACATATCTTCAAAACCCCCTTTCCCTCACACCTAGAGTTAATGTTCACAGTTTAATTGTCTCTTTGTGCATTCCCATCATGCTTATAAGTCTTCTGATCCTAGTAAAAATGGAGCAAGGACCCTTACTCAGGCTCTTGTCTCCTCCTGGATATTAGCCTCTCTCTCATTTCAATCCTGCATCCACTCTCTTGCTGGACAAGAGAGAACTCCAGACCCAGAGTCTACTACATAAGGCCACTGCAAGAATTAGGTTGGATAAATACATGCAAAGTAACTGATATATAGTAAGCACTCAATAAGTGTTACCTATTTTTGTTTTTTAAGTATCACGTAACTCGGGACATAGGGTTAGCAATGTAAAATGTTGTCTTTATAAGGGCCTCTAGTCTTATCCCTAAGAATAGCTTGGTAATTAAATGTTGACAATAGTTGAATCTGGTTGAAGAGTATAGAGTTTCATGATTCTTTGTTTCTGAGTAAAAATTTCCACAACAAAACAAAAACTAATAGTTGTGCTTGTCCTAACTGGCCCACTTTGATCTTAGGGATAATGGTTTGTATGACAGACTAGATTTCCTTTCTTATAATTGCTAGAAGAAAGATTAGAGCTATCATAGTGGCTTATCCATAGAAAATGTATTCATCAAGGATAGAAAAAAGGCTTGTTTTTCAATCAGTACTATTCCTTTTGAGTGCTATTTTCAGGTCATATCTGACCCCAATGAACATGACCATGATCATTTTGCAGTGTCTGCTATAAGAAAAGAATGGCAACACATGAATTGTGTATCAGCAGTACTAAACAGGTTTCTGTGGTGGATATTTGGTAGTACTCTCATTCATGGTTTGATTTTATGTTCACACCCTCTTTTTCTTTCTTATCTACTTTCAATTTATCATGTCTTGTTCTATTTTAAAGTACTTCTGTGAATGAATTGCCTTGTGTCCTTTCTGGAACAATATAAGGTATCTAGTAAATTAAGATGAAGTTATGCAGCAGGAATGTACACACTACTGGAAACTCTTGCCAGAGAACTGGGTTACTGTCATAAATGTGGGAGCTCTAACAAATAAACGGTACCAGACACTATGAGAGTAAATAAGAAAACCCAAGGAAAGGCTATACAATGAAAATTTTAGTAGAATGTAAGGAAAAATGGTGGGGGCACTAACACTTAACATGCATTAAAGAAGAGTAAAAGAAATGCCCAGTCACAAAGGTAAAAGGAACTCAGAAGATGTGCCATAGAAAACAATGAGTAAAGAAATTACCGTGGGGGCACCTGGGTGGCTCAGTTGGTTAAGCTGCCGATTTCAGCTCAGGTCATATGATCTCACCATTTGGTAGTTCAAGCCCCATGTTGGGCTCTGTACTGACAGCTCAAAGCCTGGAGCCTGCTTCAGATTCGGTGTCTCCCTCTCTCTCTGCCGCTCCCCCACACACATACTCCCTCCCTCCTCTCTCTCTCCCTCTCTCTCAAAAATAAACATTAGAAAAAAAAAGAAAGAATTCACACACCCACACAACATTGAGTCTTCAGTCTATGACCATGATGGCTTCGTATCTTTCTTTGCCCCTGCCCTGCTTGCACTCTCTCCCTCTCTCTCAAAATAAACATTAAAATAAATAAATGAATAAATAAATAAATAAATAAATAACTGTGGATTGTTTGTTTTGAAATTTTTTAATGTTTATTTCTGAGAGAGAGAGAACGAGCCTGGGAGGGGCAGAGAGAGAGGGAGACACAGAATCTGAAGCAGGCTCCAGGCTTTGAGCTGTCAGCACAGAGCCTGACATGGGGCTTCAACTCACAAAGTGCAAGTTCATCACCTGAGCTAAAGTCCAACACTTAACTGACTGAGCCACCCAGGCACCCGTTTTGTTTTTGTGATACACCAGACTTAACCATATTTTTAGGCTGATGGAGAAGTACAGAATAAGAAGAAATACAATGAGGCAGTAATTGACATCCAGGTATAATTTATATAAAATACTTTATAAGTCAGTTAAGCACCAACTTTGGCTCAGGTCATGATCTCATGGTTTGTGAGTTTGAGCGCCACGCTGGGCTCTTTGCTGACAGCTCAGAGCCTGGAGCCTGCTTCAGATTCTGTGTCTCCCTCTCTCTGCCTCTCCCCTGCTCATACTCTCTCTTTCTCAAATATAAACATCAAAATAATTTTTCAAAAAAAAAAAAAGGCCTAGAAGCATTTTTGCTGAAATTGTATTGAATCCATAGACTTATTTAAGAATTCACATCCAGGGCTACCTGGGTGGCTCAGTCAGTTGAGTGTCCGACTTTGGCTCAGGTCATGATCTCACAGTCCATGAGTTCAAGCCCCACGTCAGGCTCTGTGCTGACAGCTCAGCCTGGAACCTGCTTCAGATTCTGTGTTTCCCTCTCTCTCTGCCCCTCTCCCACACACATACACTCTCTCTCTCTCTCTCAAAAATAAACATTAAAAAAAAAGAATTCACATCCACACAACATTGAGTCTTCAGTCCATGACCATGATGCAACTCTCCATTTATTTACATCTTATTTAATTTTGCTCAACAATATATCATAGTTTTCAGGATATAGGTCTTACGTATCTTTTGTCATGTTTATCCCTAAAAACTCTGTATTTTTGAAACCTATATAAATGATTTTAATTTCAATTTCCTATTGTTGGTTGCTAGTATAGAGAAATACAGTTAATTATTATGATGACTACATCCTGCAACCTTGCTAAACTTGTTAGTCGTAGTAGCTCTTAAGTACATTCCTCAAGACTGTACATAATTAATCATGTCATTTTTGAATAAAAACAGCTTTACTTCTTCATTTTTAAACTGTATGCATTTTATTTGTTTTTGTAGTCTTATTATACTGGCTAAAACTAGGATCAGCAAACTCTCGCTTGCACACCAGACTTATGCCACTGCTTATTTCTTATACAGCCTACATGCCAAGAATGGTTTTCACATTTTTAAATGTTTAATAGAAAATTAGGAGTGTCTGGGTGGCTCAGTTAGTTAAGCACCCAACTCGATTTCAGCTCAGGTCATGATCTCACAGTCATGAGATAAAAACCCACATTAGGCTCTGCACTGACAACACAGAGCCTGCTTGAGATTCTCTCTCTCCTCTCTCTCTCTGCCCCTCCCCTGCCTTCACGCTCTTTCCCTCTCAAAATAAATAAACATTTATTTTATTTATTTATTTTTTTAATATGAAATTTATTGTCAAATTGGTTTACATACAACACCCAGTGCTCATCCCAACAGGTGCCCTCCTCAGTGCCCATCATCAACCCTCCCTTCCCTCCCACCCCCATCAACCCTCAGTTTATTCTCAGTTTTTAAATAAACATTTAAAAAGTAAAATAAAGAAAAGAAAAGAATACTATTTCGAGGCACCTGGGTGGCTCAGTCAGTTAAGCATCCAACTCCTGATTTCAGCTCAGGTCATGATCTCCCAGTTCGTGAGTTCAAACCCCATGTCAGGCTCCAGGCTGGCAGTGCAGAGCCTGCTTGGGATTCTCTCTCTCTGTCTCTCTCTCTGCCCCAATCCCTGCTCACTCACTCTCTCTCTCAAAAATGAATAAACTTAAAAAAAAAGAATACTATTTCATGACACATTAAAATTATATGAAATTCAAACTTCAATTCCATATAAGGTTTTACTTATTTATTTATTGCAACAGAGCCATTCGTTCATTTACATATTTTATGGCTACCTTATAGAGCAGCAGAGACTATATGACTCACATAGCCTAAAATATTTACCATCTGGCCCTTTATAGAAAATTTTGCTGACCCCTGGGCTAGAACCTCCAGAACAATGTTAAGCAAAAGAAATAAAAACAGAAAAATATAAAAAAAGAAAAACAAAAAAAAGTAAAAACAGATATTCCTCCCTTGTTAATACCAATCCCTCAAAATTCACAGGAAAGAATAGGTTTAAGCCATGGATTAAAAAACAGCTATTTGGTTTATAATGAAAACAGGAACACTTACTCAAGGCTCATTTAACATTTACTTTCCACATATGCAGGAACTGCTTACAGATTAATATAGGACAAAATTATCTTCACTGTTAATCTTGCCTTAAAGAAAGGTAAAACAATAGCATAATATGTAAAATATGTATCAAGCAAATTGTAGAAAGTATACAATAGGTGACAGGAAGTATATGAATAGTTTTTGAAAAAACTATAAAAAAAAGAAAAAAACAATTTTCTACTAATATATATATATGAAACTAATATATATATATATATATATATATATATATATATGAAACTAATCTATTACAATAAAAAATTACATACCCATAATAAAAGGCAGCCATAAGCATACAAGTCAGAACTTGGAGAAGCAGGCTTTCCCATTTTCAGTTCAGGTGATATCAAACTCAAGTCACCAACCATCATGTTCACTGAGGCTCGCTGATTCTACAAAAACAACAGTTTATTTTAGAGGCAACACAGATGAGTTAAGTCCTCTGCATTTAATTAACACAAAAAAACAAATTCATTTGAAATATTTCATTCTCTCTTGCTTTAAAATATTTTTATTCAATTTTTGCTATTATAAATTGCTCTTAGTCTCATACAATTAATAGTGAGACTTTGGTTACATTTCACATTACAGATTGAAGTAGACTAAAAACCAAAAAACACCAATTATTTAAATATTTGGTACTTCTTGTAAAAATAAAGTTCATTAGGGCAAGAAGGAGTGCTATTTTCTAATTCTGAAAATTCTAAATAACTTTAAAAACTGGAAGTCAACAAAGTACTTTTCTTCCTTACTGATCATTATTTTTTAATTTGCTTTCTAATTTTTTTTATGTTTGTTTGTTTGTTTGTTTGTTTGTTTGTTTATTTATTTATTTATTTATTTTGAGAGACAGAGCGTGAGCAGGAGAGGGGCAGAGAGAGGGAGAGACACAGAATTCAAAGCAGGCTCCAGGCTCTGAGCTGTCAGCACAGAGCCCGACTCCAAGCTTGAACTCACAAACCATGAGATCATGACCTGAGCCGAAGTTGGACGCTTAACCGACTGAGCTACCCAGGCGCTTCATTTTTTAAAATTGTTTTAATGTCTATTTTTGAGAGAGAACAGGAGCAAGGGAAGGGCAGAGAGAGAGAGGGAGACATAGAATCCGACGCAGGCTCCAGGCTCTGAGCCTCTGAGCTGTCACCACAGAGCAGGAAGTGGGGCTCGAACCCGTGAACTGAGCCGAAGTTGGACACTTAACCGATTGAGTGACCCAGGCGCCGTGATCGTTTTTTTTTTTTAAATGTTATTTTTTTGCTGTTTTTTTGTTTTTTTTTTTTTTTTTTACTCTTGAGAGAAAGAGAGACAGAAAGTGACAGGGGAGGAGCAGAGAGAGAGGGAGACACAGAATCTGAAGCAGGTTCCAGGCTCAGAGCTGTCAGCACAGAGCCCAACACGGGTCTCAAACTAACAAACCGTGCAAGATCATGACATGAGCCGAAGTCAGACGCTTAACTGAGCCACCCAGGCACCCCTGTTTTTTGGGGTTTTTTTGAGGTACCAAACTATTTTACAAAGTGATTCCTCTATCTTTTCACATTCTCATCAGCAATGTTTGAGGATTTCAATTTCTCTGCATTCTTGCGAACATTTTATTGTCTGACCAGTTTTTTTTTTAAGTTTGTTTATTTAGAAAGAGAGAGAAAATCCCAAGCAGGCACCCTGTCAGAGCCAAACCCAATGTGGGTCTTGAACTCAGGAACAGTGAGATAATGACCTGAGCCAAAATGAAGAATCAGATGCTTAACAGAGTGCAACACCCAGGTGCCCCAGAGCAATTCCCTTTTGACTAGTATAAGTCATAATGCTTTATACTTCAGTCATCTGCAAATCACAGGGTAATGCCACCTGTGTATATGCAGTCTTAATGGTTTTCATATGGTAGCTCAAAAAGATGAGAAAATGAAAATGTAAAACTATAAAGAAATGCTGGATTATGAAGGATTTATACAATGTATATTTATTGAAATATTTATCATATCAGTTTATCTGAAAATTAAGATAATGTCCTAAGAAAAACAACTAAGTTAGGAGTTTAAAAAGGTTCTCAACTGGTAAGGGTCCTGGTTAACTCACCTTTTGAGCATGCCATTTGCAATATTATACATATCATGATTACTCCAAGAATTATTCTTCCCCCTTTATACTGATTTGTCAACTATCGTTATCCCCCAAAACATTGTTTTAATTTTCATTTAAAATTATTTACACTGAGGGGCGCCTGGGTGGCGCAGTCGGTTAAGCGTCCGACTTCAGCCAGGTCACGATCTCGCGGTCCGTGAGTTCGAGCCCCGCGTCAGGCTCTGGGCTGATGGCTCGGAGCCTGGAGCCTGTTTCAGATTCTGTGTCTCCCTCTCTCTCTGCCCCTCCCCCGTTCATGCTCTGTCTCTCTCTGTCCCAAAAATAAATAAACGTTGAAAAAAATAAATAAATAAAATAAAATTATTTACACTGAAATACTGATTAAACTCACCTTTGCTCAACTTTTTCACACTACTGTCAGATTGAAATATTAATCAGGAAGAAAAATTTAAAAGATAGTCTGTTGTCAAGATCACTGCTTTTCAGACTTTACAGTGCATGTGAATCACCTGAGATCTTGTTAATATGCAAATTTTTATTCAGCATTTTTGGGATGGAGATTGTGCATTTCTTCTTTTTTTTTAAGAGGCTCTTTTTTTTTTTTTTTTAACGTTTATTTATTTTTGAGACAGCGAGACAGAGCATGAACGGGGGAGGGGCAGAGAAAGAGGGAGACACAGAATCTGAAGCAGGCTCCAGGCTCCGAGCCATCAGCCCAGAGCCTGACGCAGGGCTCGAACTCACGGACCGCAAGATCGTGACCTGAGTTAAGGACGCTTAACCGACTGAGCCACCCGGGCACCCCGTGCATTTCTTAACAAGCTCTCAGGTAATGCTGTAGCTGCTGGTCTTTTGGTTACACTGTGAGAAGCAAGGATAAACATACTGGGAGGAGAAGACATAATTAACAATTAGTGGTATGTGCTAAGTAATTATCGTGCTAATTACCTTTACCTTTACAATCACTCTTTAAGGTAGATATTATTTCCATTTTATAGTTGATTTAGCCTCAAAGAGTTTAAAACCCAAGGTCACACAGCAAGTAAGTGGGAGGGTAAGAATTGCAGCCAAGGTCTGTCTGAATCCAGGGTTCACGTCCTTGTTACTGATCATCCTTTGACATTAGAAATCATTGGAAATGGTATATTTGGAAAATGATGGAGAAGGGGGTAGTGGGAAGAGCCCAGATGGCTCAGTGGGTTAAGCATCTGACTTCAGCTCAGGTCATGATCTTGCGGTTTATGAGTTAGAGCCCCCTATCAGGCTCTGTGCTGACAACTCAGAGCCTGGAGACTGCTTCAGACTCTGTCTCCCTCTCTCTCTGCCCCTCCCCTGCTTGCTATCTCTCTCTCTCTCTCTCTCTCTGTTAAAAATAAACATTAAAAGAAAAAATTTTTTAAAAAGGTGGAAGAGTTACTATAGAGCAAAACAAATATATATAGCAAAAAATTCCACTCCCAAGGGAAATGAAAATATATGTCCACACAAAAATTTGTATACTAATGTCCATAGCAGCATTATTCACAATAATCAAAAAGTGGAAACAACCCAAATGTCTATCAAATGATGACTATAAAACCAAAATATGGTATACCCACAGAATAAAATATTACTTGGGCATTTTAAAAAAGGAATGATGTTCAGATGCATGCTATAAGACACATAAACCTTGAAAACATTACACTAAATGAAATAAGCCAATCACAAAAGGCCACGTATTGAATGATTCCATTTATAGGAAATGTCCGGAATAGTACATCCACAGAGATGAAATTGAATTAGCGGTTTCCAAAGGGCTGAGTAAAGGAGGAAATGAGGAGTGACTGCAAATTCGTATGGAGTTTCTTTTGGAGGGAGTGTCCTGAAATTAGAAAGGTGATCAATGCACCACTGTGTCAATATACTGAAAAACAGTACTGATTGTACACATTGTAATATATGAATTATATCTCAATAAAGCTGTTGTCTTAAAAAAGAAACCTGGGGCGACTGGGACGCTAAGTCAGTTGAGTATCCAACTCTTGACTTCAGATGAGGGCATGATCCCAGGGTCATGGGATCAGGCCCTGCATCAGGCTCCATGCTGCACATGGAACCTGCTTAAGATCCTCTCTCTCTCCCTCTGCCACTCTCCCTTGCTCATGTGCACATGCACTCTATCTCTAAAAAAAATAAAATAAAATTTAAAAAACTGCTCCCTTGTGATCATATATATTTTGAGGCCACCCATTCTGCCAAAAAAAAAAAGACCACAATATGCTCTTTCATTGTCTGATATCTCCTATCTCTACAAACTGCTTGTTCTGAGGTTATAAGACACCAAATTAGCAACTAATGTAGTTGAACCAGCACTTAAACTAAATGGAAAAGTCCAGGGATGCCTGGGTGGCTCAGTCAGTTGAGCATCCAACTCTTGATTTCAACTCAGGTCATGATCTCACGGTTCATGGGATCAAGCCCCAGATTCTCTCTCTCCCTCTCTCTGCCCCTCCCCTGCTCACATGTTCTGTATCTGAAAATAAATAAACTTTAAAATAAATACTTTTACATAAACAAACAAAAAAAACCCAGAAAAGTCCAAGGTTCCCAAGTTTCTAAAAATGCCCATTAATCAAAAAATAGCAAAGTACCTATAACTACATTCAATCTACATGGGGGAGGGCACAAGCAGAAGGGGACACAGGAGTTTTCCTTGTATATATCCAAGGAATTAAATATTTCTTGATGATGAAAAAATAATTAACAAGTAGTGTCGTCAATGCCAATGAATATAATGTTAGTTTGCTCCTAATACTTAGGTTTAAAAAATACAATACACAGACTTAGAAACTCTTGTTCTAGCACCTAGCTGGTAACAGTTAATTGTTTATATTACATGCTACATGTCTTAACCAAGGCAAAGATCTTATAATAAATTACCATATTATGTAAAAGGCTGAACTAATGTCTAATAATATTAAATATTAACCTATTTGTAAAACCACTATATTTTACCACAGATTTGGTGAAGTCAAAATCTCCGACAATTCCTTGTTCACGATTTAAAGCAAATACATTGTTCTGATGAAGTGATCCATGAATTATGTCAGCCTTGTGCAATGTATGCAGGCCCTGGGCAACACCTCTCATGACCTTTAAAGCTTCCTACAGATAAAGCACACAAAAAAGAAGTCAGGAAGTAGGCAAATCATTTTAACACTGAATCTTTTCTTTAATTAAAAGACTTTTCCAGGAGAGTACCTCCAAATGATCCTTTAATAAGAATATAGCATAGAGAAGGAATTAAAGACCTGAAGCCCTGATTATGTAACATCATACACATATAACTTAAGACACTACAGCCCCTAAGATTGAGATTACAAATAATGAACATATAAAGCACCTAGAGAGACTAGTGTTACCAGATAAGAAGAATCAGGGCATCCTGTATTTTTATTACTAATTCAAATTTACAATACAAATTAAAGCTGTTACTTAAGCACTTATAATATCAAATACACTATACTATGCAATTTACATACAGCACAGCTTAAAGGTTATAAGCATGGGCTTTGGTACCAAAAGACCTAATTTCAATTCTCATCTTTGCCTCTTGCTGAGGACCCTGTGCAAGTCACTGAATCTCTGTGACCCTCATTTTTCTCATCTGTATATAACAGCATCACAGGGTTGATGTGACAATGAAATAGCCTGATACCAGGCAAAATTTTACATAATATATAAAGCATGTAGTATTCCCTCTAACATTAGGTGTTATTTTCTCATTTATTAGAAATAGTGTTTTTTACTCACTTCTGAAGTTAAAGGCACACTGGCTTGAACAGCACTCAGGTTTGCCCGAGGATAGTACGGGACCATCAGATAAGCCATAGGATCAGACTAAAAGCAAAACAGAATGAAACTCAAAGTGAAAAATTCTTCAATGTATTTTCAGTATACAGTGATTATACAAAATAAATTTCTCTTTATGTTAAAAGGAATGAACTACCTTTTTAAAGCTTGGAGGTAAAACTGTAAATAAAATGTTTTCTGTAAGAGATTAGCATAAAAACTTTACCAGGGTACCTGGATAGCTCAGTTGGTTAAGTGTCCGACTTCAGCTCAGGTCATGATATCGCGGACTGTGAGTTCGAGCCCTGTGTCAGGGTCTGTGCTATCAGCGCAAAGCCTGCTTCAGATCCTCTGTCCCCCCGCCTCTCTCTCTGTCCACCCCCATTATGCTCTCTCTCTCAAAAATAAAATAAACATTAAAAAAAAAACTTTACCTTACACAAAAATAGGAATATCAGTGGTAGCAACCCAGAATCTTCTTTAGTTTCTCTCCAAGCTCTGTGATAGGCAGCTGTTCTCTGAATCACCCTGGCTTCTGTGTCCACATCTACAGAATAGCCCTGATACCAGAAAAAGAGGCAATGATAATCCCAACATTAAGAATCCTACTATAGTTATACATCATTCCAACTTAAACATAGTAATTATAAATTAAATTACATCTAATTTTATTTTTTAATTGTATAAGTTCCTTTTCTACCTGCTTTGAATATATAAATTTCCTTTATAATTTAGAAAGAACAATTCTACCTATACCTTAATAAATATTCTATAACACACTGCCACAATGGCCAAATTAATTATCCTATTATGATAAACAGTTTCCCAGATCAGTAAAGTAGCCAAAGAGAAGACTGTATTGGCAAAATAGCTGAGATTTCTAAGAGAAGCATAAGAAAATAAGAACTTTAAAAGGCTAGAATTGGACAGAAAGTAATAAGTTCACCCAAAAAAGAAAACCAAGTATATCCAATTAAAGACATGTGTTATTTAGGGAAATGAGGGAAACTCTGAATTCAAAATTAGGTCTGGCAGCCAAACTGGAAGCATAATCATCAGGCTAGTCAACTCATATAATTCAAAAAACAAGCAGTGGATTTTCACTTTCCTGAAAGTAATGCCACCACTCCCCTGTAATATGTCTGAATCTCCCATAAATCAAAACTTAAACTTACCTTTAAAAGAATTATCTGTCCATTTACCTCAGAACAAACCAAAGGGCGCTTGCCACTAAGTTCCTTCATGGGCTCAGCATCAAGAAGATCCCGTTCCAAACTCATAGTAAGAAGACCACCAGATTTCTAGGCACAAATTTTTGTTACAGTTGAAGAATCCAAACAATTCCACTACTTTTAAATCATCGACATAATTAACTACATGCTATGAGATGGTTTGAACATCATCAACCCTACTAGAGAAACCAATAAAATAAAAATACCGAAAGCTTCCTAGTTTTTTTAGTTCCTAGCTCTTGAAATCCTCTCACCCAAAGTATAATCAACATACATGTAATGGCTGCTACAGTTCCAGAACAAATTCTAAATATAACTGGGTTAATCAGACATGCATCCAAAAAACCCTGATGTTTACTTGGAAAACTTCATGTGTTTCCTAAAAAATATTAAAATGATGACAAATACAAAGAAGGTTGCATAATGAGAATGAGAACTCTAAAAATTATGACCCCTATGAAGTAATTCTAACACCTCTGCCTCTGAAGTGGAATCCTCAAAAGTGAAAATAGCTTTCAAATATTTTGATTCTATTAGATATTTCTGCCACTTTTTAAAAGGAATAAAATTTTTGCACTAAAACCTGACTACCAACATTTTAGATCAAGGTAAATCTTATCATGGTGTAGTTTTAGTAAGAAGGGTTGCAAAAGTGTTTTCTGGTTTTTATTTTTATGTGTTGTCAATATATTTAAGTAAACCACAAAATATAATCAACCAACAGGGGTTTCCTAGGCATACATCACAGTCAAACAACTTAAAATCAATAAAAGAGTCCATCAGCTATGATTAAAATGTTTTATAATGTTCCATAATGAAGAGATCAGCACATTTTTAAAAACTAATTTCCAAGTCCTACACAGCACCACATACTCACCCACCATGCATCCTACATGAGAGAGTGTCTAAGCTAGAATTAAATAATTATGAGGAAAACACCACATTATTTTAAAGTCTAGCCTGGAAAAATTTGATAGTAATTGCTGTAACAATTTAAGGAGACTTTAATTTTACATATTTATAGTTCCTAAGTCTATGTGTACAACTCTTTCTGTACTACATTTAAGCTATTATCATGAGTTTAATGACAATCTTACAGAATAGATATTTCATCTAGTCCCTTATCCTTAGCAGACAATATAAAACACAGAGCTAATAGACTCTGCCCTAAGAGTCAGAGTTTACCAATCCTGCTCTATACTGCCCTTCTATCTAATACATTGATCTCCCAGGCTTTGAATCCTGCCTACCTAGAAAACTATACCCATGTCAACATCTCTACTTAACCAGTTCTCTAGAATTCTTTACTACCTGTTTTAACTTAAAAAATATATTCTGCTTAAATTCCTCATGAATGGCACTGTCCTGCTTTTATTCTAACTCCTTTAAGTTTATTTATTTTGAGAGAGAGAGAGAGAGTGAGGGAAAGAGAGAGCATGTGAGTGGAGGAGGGTCAGAGAGAAAGGGAAAGAGAATCCCAAGAAGTCTCCAGTTGTCAGCACAGCTGACAGGGGCTTGATCTCACAAACTGTGACATCATGATCTGGGCTGGAATCAGTCACATATTTAACCGATTCAGCCAACCAGGCACCCCTATTCTAACTCTTGAAACAATAGCTAAAACTGTTTTATCATTTAAGAAAATAAACACCTGTCATTCAAACAAGTGCCATGCAATGTACTGAATAGACATGAAGAAAAAACAGAAACAAACATGCAAATTAATATAAACATTAAAATACAATATGCCAATACTAAAGACAATCTTGAGGAAAAGTTCTAACATTACCCAAAAACTATTCATCAGGAACATTTTCATAGTAAGGATAAATTTAACACTAACACACGATTGTACCATCACTTTTAACCTCTCTGCAGAGTAGTAATTTTCAGGGGCAACAAAGCTTACCATGTACTTAAGTAATCCTATTTCAGGAAAAAGGAGAGGCAGCTCAGGAAACCATTTATGTACCAAGCTATTCAGCTTCTCCTAAATTTAAAAAATATTTTTATTAAGGATCTATATGTATGTGTATAGGTCATATATATTCAATTGTGACATGTTGGTCTTCAGGAAAAAAAAACATACCAGTAACTCCCTTATTGTATCTCTAACAAGATACATAATCTATTGTATATAGATAGCCTAATAAGATACGTAATCACTGACTTTGCCTTCTACCACAAGAAATATCATCTTGGATCTCAATTACCGAGTCATCTTGGATCTCAATTACCATCTTACTAATAGAAGAAAAACTTAATTACCAATTTTACTCTTGGTATACATAAATAGGCACAATATCTTGCCTAAAATCAAAGTATATAATCACTTCCAAGCTAAAATGAAAATGTGTGTTGATAACATCAATTTGCATCATAGAATCGTCATCATTTCTCAAAATATTAAGAACACACTTAACATTTTAAAATAATAGCTATTTCATTTAGGAGAGAAAAAATCATAAAAGCCTTGAAAGAAACAAATATGCAGCCCTACAAAAGCTACTGTGAAGCAAATGTGAAAACTGAGGATCCTTAGAAAAGTCACTTGTCACATTTATTAAGTAAAACTTTTGGATACTTGTCAAGTCACTGGGAGACAGCTATTTATCCAAGGTTCATAAGGCAAATAATTAAATACACATAAGGAAAATAATTAAATACACAGTCAGATGAGATTACTATAAACTATAACACTTTAAATGTGTATTATTTTCATTGTATTTTTAATGTTCAAAGCAGTGTCTACCTTACTTGTTCCCCATAACATCCATGAAACATAAAATAGTCTTTCCATTTTAAAATGGAAAAGATCCTTCCATTTTAAAAAGAAAATACACTCACAAACTCTCCTAAATATTAGCATAAGAATAGAGACTTAAAGAGGTAATTTCCCCCAAAAAATCAGGTAGTTGCATTCTGTTATATTCTTCAACTAAATTATGCTGCCCCATTAGTGTTTTCATTGCAGCATTACGTTAAAACAGTGTTCATTTAGATTTTAATAAAGGAAAAAATCTTTAGCTTTGTATGAAACAGAAAACATGCAGTATGCAAAAGTATGTTTGTGTTATAATCTTGATTCTTGCAAAAACAGGCAGAAAGTAGACTAAAAGGAAGTTAAGTAAAAAGTTAACAGTGATTACTACTGTTATAACTGTATGGAAAAGTTACAGGTGATTTTTTTCCTCTTTATAATTTTCTGTGATTTCCACATTTGGTACAATGGTTATGAATTATTTTCTCATCAGAAATTAACTTCTAAAGTCACATAAACATTACTATGCAAACATAACTATGCCAATATAATCTCCAGCCTTGTCATTATAGTCTACTTCATAAAATGGATATATGAATTCAATTTCTAGAGTAAAAACTAATTCAAAACTTCAAAGAATTAAATACTTACATATTCCTCCTGCTCACGATAAACTTCCTGAAAGACACTATTGCGCAAGTCAGTTATTTCTTGTTTTATTTTCTCAATTTCAGATCCATCATGGTCATCAGACTTTAACCAGAAAGAAAAAAGTGACCTTACAGGTTTATTAAAGTAGACTCAAAACAAGTCTTCCTAGTATACTAGAATATAACTTCTATAACAAATCGCTCTGATTTCTATGTATCCTTCTGTACCTAGCACATAACAGACCCTCATAACACCCGCTGAATTAATATTTATTACTTTATTCTAACACTGATTTTTCCCAAACCTACAAAAAGGATTAAAAACTAAAGACATAAATCAACACAGATTTTTCTAGTCTCTTAATTTGCTATACATTTTCTCCAAGAAGATGACCAACTGCCATCACAAAGTAAATGTCAAGAATAGGAACAAGAATACAATTACATTCCCTGGAATTGTTTTCTACATGAGATTTGGTTTAAAAAAAAAAATGAGTAAATGTATGGTATGTCTATTAAAGGAAAGACAATGTAGGACTCACAAAGACTCCACAAAACTCCAATAATAAATTAGCCACCTTAAAAAGTACGTATGTTTTCAACATTGTATTTCTCCAAAAGTTAAAAAATTTCAACTAAAAAAGACCCCATTCCCCACAGCCCAAAATAGAATAAGAAGCTAGAAAAATCTTTAAACCATTAAATTAGTTTCACTTCAAGCCCAATTAAGTGCTCCAAAGAGGAAGAGAGACAGTTCAAGTTGGATTAAGATATAATGAGGATTCCTTTTGTCTGTAAATCAAATCCTCAAGGGAACCCAAGGAATTACAAATTTATTCAATTTCAAACCTAAAGCAGAAGGTTAGTCCAGATTAGAGTGTCTTAATTCTTCCAGTTCTATTATCATATGAAAACAACTTAGTATATTCACAAGAAATAGTTTGTCCAGCCATTAAAAAGAGAGCTAACAAAAAACATCATGATCTTAAAAATACTTCAGGACAAAATTCTACCTTTAGAGGAGTACCTTGCTTTAATAGGTGTATATTGTAACAGGTATTGTAACAGTCTAAACCAAAAGAATTTTTAAATTATTCTCAAGGATTTACAGTTACTAAAAACCAAGGCAGCAATATAAAATGTTTCTAAAGAACATTTAATGACATGGTAAAATGTTTACCCTATTAATGTAATAATTTTACTTACATACAAAGAAAAAACATGAAATATATAAAACAAAATGTAAATAATGGTTCTCCTATTTTAAAGAATGTATTTACACATTACTTTGACGAAGCAGAGTAAAATGAGGTACACACAGAATTCAGCAAGAACCAAGAGTTTCCTTACTTCTTCCAAATTATTCTTTTCAACCAATTTCCATCTCAGTCGAGCTTTTAAATTTTTCAGTGTCTTTTTAATGGACAGCAAGTGATCCACATTGGGGCTTTTATTTAAATATTCGATAATCTGCCTCTTAAACTAAGTAAGAAAAAAAGTTATTGTATTTTCAAAACATAGACAACAATATTTATTGAAGTCACTTACTGACCATTTATTATATTTCTATTAAAATTCAACTAGTATTGAACTGAGTTCAGAATGAAATAAGAAATTCTACAATTTTCAACAATACAATTCTACTAACTGATTTCTTAGTTACCACATTTCTTTTCAGAATATCAGTCCCAGCAATCAAAGTAGCAAAGGGCAAAGAAATATTTCAAGCTGAGACCCACAATGAGACACATTTTGCTAGAGATGATGCAAACTGGGATTTCTAGTGAGGATGTAAACTGAAATTACCTTTCCCCAAAGTAGTTTGACAATATGTATCAAGTTTTTCTTTTTTTTTTTTTTCTTAATTTTTTTTAACGTTTATTTATTTTTGAGACAGAGAAAGACAGAGCATGAACAGGGGAGGGGCAGAGAGAGAGGGAGACACAGAATCTGAAACGGGCTCCAGGCTCTGAGCTGCCAGCACAGAGCCCGACGTGGGGCTTGAACTCACGGATCATGAGATCATGACCTGAGCCCAAGTCAGACACTTGACCGACTGAGCCACCCAGGCGCCCCAGTATGTATCAAGTTTTAAGAGTGTTCATTCCTTTTGGGACACCTGGGTGGCTTAGTAGACTAAGTGTACGCTCCTGATTTCAGCTGAGGTCATGATCTCTGATTTCGTGAGATACAGCCTCACATCAGGCTCCTTGACAGCACAGAGCCTGCTTGGGATTCTTTCTTTTTCCCTCTCTCCGTCCCTCCCTCTCCCTCTCTCTCTCATAATAAGCTCTAAAGACAAATGTTCACTCCTTTTGACTTAGTAATTAACAATTTTTGGGAATCTATCTTAAAAACACACAAAATTATGCAAAAGAGTATGTACAGTGTTATTCATGGTTAAAAAAAATTAGAAGTAACCTGAACATCTAACACAGATGAAAGGTTAAATCATGTTATACATCTATGCAAATGATGATGTTATAGTTGCTCAAAATGACAGTATAGAAGAATCATTAATCACATAGGCAATATTCATAATACACCATTAAATGAAGAAACATCTTCAAAACAACTTACAACACAGTGCAATCAATGCACGAGACATATATATATATATATATCTCAGTGTGTGTGTGTATAAGTCACCATCCAAAAAGAAAATACTCTGAAACTGGCACTGATCATTAGGCAAGGGGATTATAATTGATATTTTTACTTCTCCTTATCTTTCTGTTTTTAGCAAATTTTCTACTGTAAACTTGTATAGGCATAAAGATAACAACTTTTTTTTTTGTTTTGTCTCCATTATACTTAATTTATTTTTTTATTCTTGATTATTTATTCTACACAGACATTTAGAATAGAGCAAGGACTCATCAAGTTTAGTTGAATATTACATACCACCTCTAATTTAGTCCCACAGATGAAACCACACTAAGTTTAAACATAAGTAACATTACCACAAGTAACATTATCCATGTTCTGGATACCCATCACCAGGGAAATGTTAAACCCCAATGATACAGATTTAAACCTCAAAAGTATCATTCTAACTATAAGGTTTTTTGGTTTTGTTTTTGTTTTTTGATTTACCAAATTGGGGTCTTCACAGATCCTGACTCACAGATTTCTTTTTTGTTTTTAAAAATTTCAAGTTTTTATTTTAATTCTACTTAGTTAACACAGAGTTGTAATATTAGTTTCAGAAATAGAATTTAGTGATTTATCACTTACATAGAACACTCAGGGCTCATCACAGTAAGTGCTCTCCCAATACCCATCACCCATTTAGCGCATCACCCATCCACCTCCTCTCCAGCAATCCTCAATTTGCTCTCCATAGTTAAGAGTCTCTTATGGTTTGTCTCCCTCTCTTCTTTTTTCTTCCTTTCCCCTACGTTCATCTGTTTTGTTTCTTAAATTCCACATGAGTGAAATCGTATGGTATTTGTCTTTCTCTGACTTATTTCACTTAGCATAATACACTGTAGCTCCATCCACACATCCATGTCATTGCAAATGGCAAAATTTCATTATTTTTGATGACTAATATTCCATTGTGTGTCTATGCATATATACACCCCCCACATCTTTACCCAGCAATTGCACTACTAGGTATTTACACAAAGGATAGAAAAATAGGGATTCAAAGGGGCACATGTACCCTGATGTTTACAGTGGCATTATCAACAATAGTCAAATTATGGAAAGAACCCAAATGTCCAACAACTAACGAATTAATAAAGAAGATGTGGTAAAGGTTAGGTTTTAAAGAATACAAGGAAATCAAAGATTTATAACAATCAAAAAATTCAACATTTTTTATCAACTAAATTGTTGTTTCCACTGTAGGATGAATTTAATTACAAATCAGCTAACAATGGCTACACTGTTTTCCTAGCAATAATAAATAATTACCTACACACTGGATATTAAACTATTTGAAAAAAAACTTAAGTCCTAAAAAATTCAAAGCATCAATATATAAGACCAAAAAAATAAAGCATAATCCAACCTCAATACTGTCCTTGTACTTGGATTGTACTGTAGCGATAAGCCTTTCCTCTAAACGGATCTTTTGTAGTACTTGACTATATGTATTTAAAATGATCTCCTTGTCTGCATCACCTTGCTCCTAAGTGAAATAAATCATACATATGGAATTAATGACAAGAGTATCCAAAATAATTTAAACCTACAATAACAATGAATAAACTTTAAAATGTTGCCTTTAAGAAATTTCTATTTCAGGGGCGCCTGGGTGGCGCAGTCGGTTAAGCGTCCGACTTCAGCCAGGTCACGATCTCGCGGTCCGGGAGTTCGAGCCCCGCGTCAGGCTCTGGGCTGATGGCTCAGAGCCTGGAGCCTGTTTCCGATTCTGTGTCTCCCTCTCTCTCTGCCCCTCCCCCGTTCATGCTCTGTCTCTCTCTGTCCCAAAAATAAATAAACGTTTAAAAAAAAAAAAAAAAGAAATTTCTATTTCAAAGTATTTCTTAAACATGTATCTTTTTCTAAGCAAAAGAGAGACTGATGTCAAAGATGTTCATATAGGAAATTTTGCTCCCATTACACTATTATTCCTATACCTTTCTAGAGTAGTATTAAAGGAAATCAGGGATACCACTCCATTAAATGTAGGAACTAAACAGAACTTCAACACTTTAAATTATTTTTAGAAATCATCTATTAAACACTTCTAAAATCAAGTCTGACAAAGAAGTAAGAACTTCCAGTTATAAAATAAATATGTCATGGAGATGAAAAGTACACCACAGAAAACATAGTCAATAACACTGCAATAATGTTACAAAATAAACATACAGTGACTAAGCTTATCCTGGTGAGCACTGTGTGATGTACAGAATTGTCAAATTACTATGTTGTAACCTGAAACTAATATAATGCTATATATTAATCATACTTCAACAATAAAATAATAAAATAATAAAAGTAAAGTTTGACTAAACCTTCTAAATACCGACTATTTGAAAATAGGGAAATACAGTAACATAGATGTATTTTTTAACGCTAATCTGAATAAGGTTGCAAGAGGTAAAAAAGAAATAAGTAAAATGAACAACATAACCAATGAAACTTTTGCAAGCAGCCTGAAAAACTGGGAAGGAGTCCCAGTAAGCAATAATAACATAAGGAGTTATACTAATTTCTAACTTGGCACAGCAATAGAGAACATACACAGTACCTAAAGGAAGATACTAATCAGTCTTGTGTATATACTTCGAAAGCTCTCCCAGATTTTATTTCAACTTTTCACAAATTCTAAAGAGTCTTTCTCTTTGAGTATGATAAACCCAAGAATCAAATGACACAGAAAGCTGATACACTCAGATTAAGAAGAATTTTCCTAGAATTTTTCCTAGAATTAATTTCCTAGGAGTTTTCCTAGAATTAAACATTAGGCTTTATTTTTAATGTGAAAAGTCCTATTAAATGAAAATATTACTCTGTGGTAGAATAAGAGTTTGCATTGTTCTTGGACTAGAACTTGGATTAGAACTTGACAGGGTTAAAAAAAAAAAAGAAAAGAACTTGACAGTGTTACTATTTTGAATAGGTCTATAAGAAGAAAACTAAGATCAGTCTTCATACTTTCTAAATAGCAAGAGAAACTATATTGCTTCAAAGGAAGCAATAATAAAGACTAACATTACTCACAATCAGAGAGAGCTCCAGCTCTTTGCAGACACTTGACTCAGTCTTCTCTAGGATTTCATCAATAACACCAATTGTGTCTTCAGAAGTTAGTGGTTCTTCCACAGAGAGATCGAAAGCCTCATTTGCAAAAAATTAAAACATGAAATATCTCATTTAATTACTTCAATTAGTATTGTGTCCTTATGCCTAGAACAGAGCATTAGCCTATGCACTGGGCAATGTGGCGGAAATAAGGATACACAAGAAAGATAAACTACCCTCACAAAACTTACACATCAAAGAAGAAAAGGTAAGGGGCACCAGGGTGGCTCAGTCAGTTAAGCATCTAACTCTTGATTTGGGGTCAGGTCATGATCTCACAGTTCGTGAGACTGAGCCCCCACGCTGGGCTGTGCAGACTGCTTGGGATTCTCTCTCTCCCTGTGTCTCTGCCCCTCCCCTGCTCACATGCACATTCTCACTCTCAAAATAAATAGACATTAAAAAAAAAAGTACACACATATTACACACTAAGTACAGATTTTTTTTTAACATAATCTGTGGTTAAGAGACAGAAGAGGACAATACAGAGGAAAAGTATGAAAAAAAACAAACAAACAGAAATAAGACCAAGATTTGGGGGGAGGGGGGAAAGTAAAAGAAGCAGTCTGACTAAAAGCTGGTAGGAATCTTGGGGCACCTGGGTGGCTCAGTCAGTTAAGTGACCAACTCTCAATTTCAGCTCAGGTCATGATCTTACAGTCCATCTCATGAGATGGAGCCCATCAGGCTCCATGCTGAGGGTGGAGCCTGCTTAAGATTCTCGCTTCCTCTGCCCCTCCCCCAACTGCATGTACACACACGCATGCACACACATGCTTTCACACTATCTAAAACAAAAAACAAAAAACTGGTAGGAACCTTAAGTGCTCAGGTGAAAAGTTAAAAGCTGATAAACAGTAAGCAGACAATGTCAGGCCTTTCAGATAAAAAAGGCCTTTAATTATACCTGCTATTTGGTGGTGACCTGCTAAGTATTTAGCAATCTGGAGATTAAAAATTAAAGATTAAACCCAGATGACTTCCATCTCATTAGGAAAACAAAGGTATTTTCTATCAGGAAATAGACTTTATTAAAATAAAGTGTTAAACAGAATAAAATCAAGGGCCCAAATTATAGAATATAAAGGTCATAACTAGTCACTTTGATTTCAGAGATTCAGATATGTGATTATGGAGATATGGATTTGGGATATGGAAATGAAAGAAAAGGGTAAGTGAGAGTTAACCTAAGCAGAGACACAATTCTGATCAATAATATAAGAAGATAAAGAAATAACTTAGTTATACTAATACATCTACTAAGAAGTGCCAAAAATGAAGAGTTCTGGAAGTAGCTGGAGATTAAAGACTTTTTTCCCAAAACAAAGCTAGAAATGCATGTTTGTAAATCATTCACACAGATAAATGCCACCATGGATATCCCTGCCCTTGCTGAGAAGGTTGTAAAGCAGACAGAAGAACAGAAAAAACAGAGAATCAGTATCAAAATGAGGCTGAAATTTAACTAGGTTTCTGAGTTCATTATACAAAACCATATGCCCCCATAGCTTTTAGAAAATTACATGGTGTTTTTACAGTAATAAATAAGAACTAAAAAGAATGATACACAAAACACCTTTTCTAATATCTAGTATCAACTAAGACTAGTGTTCTTCACTTATTTCAGATATCTTTAAGATATTTAAGATCTCTAGAACGGAAAAGATTTAAACACTGCCAAACAATTCACATATTTTAAGCATGACTAGTCAGTCAACTAATGTTAAAACACGTCTTGCTAAAAAGGAAACTAAACGAAGAGAAAGCTCTACTACCCTCTAAAACACATGTATATACAGTTACACTACAGCTATAGAATATACACTACAACTTGTAATAAATTCCAATAATACTGTCTTATACCCACAACAGCTTACTGAAGCTTTTTTCATATATACTCCTAGAGAATAGAAATATGTAGGTCCCTCACTCCTTCACCCCAGCCCTGTTCTCCTCAATCCCTTTCCTCCTTTTTCCCTCAGAAAAGTAGTAAATTATATTTGAAAAATTATTCCTAAAAAGCCCACATTCCCTGGTTTATGCTGCAACACCAACACCACCACTGGGCAGGAGCTCTTATTACCTTCACAGTGTTCTGGAACCATCCTACAAGACGTTGTAGAGAAACCTCTGTTTCACTTCTAACACTGGTGAACTCCTCTCTTTTACCACACTTCCAGTCATAAAATTTCTTAAGTATTTCTTCAGAGTTCACCCCTTCTTTGGCCTTTCCATATACTGCCTCTAAAGAGGTTGACAAATCCTACAGAAAGATATTTCTGTTTATTAAAGTTTAGTAACTTCATATTAGCATTCAAACACTATATTATAATCTATGAGAGATAAAAGTAGTATGTTGAATCCCTATCCTTGAGAATCTTATAAATAAAACTTCGAAAAGTTAGGTATGAAAGCATAAAACTACATAGAAGGTGATTTACTTGAACTATAATAGTGTAAGTTAGACAATTCTATTAAGGAAGACACTGAACATATACATGTACTTAAAAAGCATTTTTGAAAGGACTAGATGAGACCTTAGAGCCTAGTTGCTCTCTCTAGGAATCAAACTCTAAAAATGTTGCTGAGGGGCACCTGGGTGACTCAGTTAGTTGAGCATCCAACTCTTGATTTCGGCTCAGGTCATGATCTCAGGATCATGAGATTGAGTCCCACATTGGGCTCCATGCTCAGTGTGGAGCCTGCTTGGGATTCTCTCTCTCTCTCCCTCTGCCCCTTTCCCCACTCATGCTCTGTCTCTTTCTCTCTCAATTTTTTTAAAAAAATTTTTTTAAAAATTAGAAATGTCACTGAAGCAAGAGGAAAACTTAAAAGGTCCCAGAAATTTTTATCACAAAACTCTTAAGAAACCTTTGGAAAGACAGAAGACAGTTGGTGCTTAGCAAATAATGAATATAATCACTGCAAAGTGGGAAAAAGCCTGCACTGCAACAGAAAATAGCATGTAGGAAAAGAAAACCTTCTTCATATGCCCTTCTCTCTCACACCGGAAAGCAGAAGTACAAAGCAAGAAGCAATGGGTTTATACAAGTACAGTATAGGAACCTAGATGAGGCAAAAACTGATAACCAGTACAGAAAAGTTGCCCACTCCTAAACACTTTTCTTCTCTTTTCCCATGAATACCTGGTAGCATTTACACCCAAGGGTAGTAGCCCTGGAAAACAGTAGTTAGTGGCTGAGGCAGAGGGACTGGGAGGTCCACTGAACAGTAAGATCCTCTACAAGAAAAGCCAACAGGAAGTATCTGAACCCAGATTGTAACCCTAGAAGCTCTGACAAACTATCCCATCCTATTCCCTAAACCACCCAAAATCTTTTAATTTATGGTCCAAACTTTCACCCCTTCCTAGGACCCCTCTACCACCCTATCCCATACCTACAAAACAGCACAAAACTAAGACAGCTTATAGTTTTCAAAGGGAATATAAGATCTTTGAAGGGAGGTTCAGAGGAGGGTGAAATGTGTGAATAAAACAAGAACTCTGAAAGAAATATAACAAATTAAGTCATCTTATAAAAAGGAAAGTCACGAACTCAAAACAAGCATAACAAATACTCTCAACAAAAAGAAATATTGAAAATACAAAGCGAAACCAATTATTAACAAACAAAAACCAACTGAAGTTATTAAGAATAAAAAAATAATCTTTGAAATAAATAACACAATGGGTTGGCTAAGCTTCAAAAAGGATACAGCTAGAGAACCAATTAATGAGCTAGATGGTTAAGTCAAGGATTCCTCAGATACCTCCAAAAAGACACAGAAAAGATTAAAAAAAACAGAAAAAAATGGATTAACAATTAAAATATGTAGAGAACATTCTGTTAGATCTCCATTTAACAGAAGTCTCAGAATGAGAAAAAGTAAATGGGGGGAAAGGAGGAATAGTTATCAAATATTTATCAAATATTTCCTAGAGTTAAAGAAAGATATAAAACCTCAGACTAAATTGACTCAGATTAAATCTAAACTTAAATATGTTTAGTGCAATTTAAGGAACAAAGTCAAGGGCAAATGTTAAAGTTTCCAGTGAGGGAAAAGGTCACAGAACAAAAGGCAGACTGATACCAACAACAATGGAAATAAGAAAACAACGGATTACTGTTGTCAAAAGCTTGAAGGAAAAATGGGCTTTGGACCTAATATTTTATAGCCAACTAAACAAATGTTTAAAGTGCTTAAATGTAAGCAATTATTTTAGTGTTTAAATAAGATATCCTGAGACATGTAATACCTCACAAAAATCAACCACACAAAGACATCTTTGAAAGCACTCTTAGAGAAAATACTTTCATACACAGAGAAAAATCAAAAGATACCAACAATTTATAAAACAAGAATGAGGCGATAACTCTAAAGTTTTTTATCTGAGTTATCCTATACAATACCCATAACACTCTGTGCCTAAAATCCTAAACAACTGTGGTTGTTCGGTTACCCGATCTGGGAAAGGGAAATTCAGAGGAGGAAGACACACCACAGGCAAGTGAGAATGTTCTAAGATATAGGGGGAGAAGGTAGAAAAGGAGGGAAAAAAAAGAATCCATGATAAAAATACAAAATAATTACAGAAATAAGTTCTATTAAAACAGTAATTACAAATACATAAATCAAGTTACCCATCAAAAGATAATTTTATACATTAGATTCTTTTAAAAAATGATCCATTAGTTGGGGCACCTACGTGGCTTAGTCAGTTAAGCCTCCGACTTTTGATTTCAGCTCAGGTCATGCATGACACAGCTCATGAGTTTGAGCCCCACATCAGGCTCTGCACTAACAGTGTGCAGCCTGCTTGGGATCCTCTCTCTCTCCCTCTTTCTCTGCCCCTCCCCAGCTCAAGTGCTCTCTCTCTCTCTCTCTCTCTCTCTCAAAATCAGTAAACTTCAAAAAAAAAAAAAAATGAGCCATTAGCATGTTGTCTAAGAAAGACATTTAATTTAAAACAAAGGATGGGAAAAAGGAAAGATCTACAAAGCAATTATTAACCAAAAAAACAGGTGGAATAGGAATTTTTAAAGGAAACAATATTTTAACACCACAAGGGAAAAACAAAGTTATATAGTGGTTAAAAAGAAAACCAAGTTTAAGGGCATCTGGGTGGCTCAGTTGGCTAAGCATTTGAGTCTGGCTCAGGTCACAATCTCATGGTTCGTGGGTTTGAGCCCAGTGTCAGGCTCTGTGCTGACAGCTTGGAGCCTGGAGCCTGCTTCAGATTCTGTGTCTCCCTCTCTCTCTCTGCCTCTCTCTGTCTCTCTCAAAAACCAATAAGCATTAAAAAAAATTTTTTTAATAAATAAATAAACATCCTGGAGTTAAATGAAGAAATGCTGAGGACTTTCAGAGAAAAATTTTAAACATCATTAAAGGAGACAATAAAAAAAAAAAAGATCTGAATAAGTGAGGAGAAAAATTGTGTTAATAGGTAGAATGATAATACTGTCATGCCCGTTCACTCCAAATTAAAGTCATTGCTAGGATGGAGGGAAAGGGCTGAAGACAAAGTTCCATAACATCCTATAGCTATTATACTCTAGCTCCTAATCCTGGATCTTAAAAGCCCTAAAACTCAAGGATCAGGACTCTTGTAACTCTTGACGTGACCCTACCAGATTTTCTGCTAAAAACAGGGATTCACATGCCTGCTACTGCTTCTGTCTCTATGAGCTTTCCCAGTGAATGCTGCTCTAGCAAGCATGATGTGTCTGACCATTTTACCTTATTTGCAAGATAGACACACGCACATATATATAAATATTAAATAGATAAATGTAAAATTTTAATTCTATTAAAAAAATCAGAATTCATCAAAGAAGACAAGAGAAAATTTAGCAGCCATCAGTACTATCTGAGGTCTCTCGGCTCATTTCACCTCTCAAATGATAAACGTATTTTAATGTATATATAATATATTTTTGAATTCTAACCTGCAATGTTTTCAAGCGTTTATTAAGAGGTAACTCATCTACTTCCAGAATAAAAACTTCTACTGCCATGTTCAGCTTCTGTTGCACTTCATTTCTTTCGGCAATCAAAATACTCACTTCATTCTGGAAAAAGAAAACAAAGAATAACTGTCATTAATACATCAGGTTTTTTTTTTTTTTTTTACATACTGACCTATATTAAAAAAAAATGATCTCTTAAAGTGAATAAAATTTAACATTATAGGAGCGCCTGGATGGCTCAGTCGATTAAGCATCCCACTCTTGGTTTTGGCTCAGATCATGATCTCACAGTTTCATGAGTTCAAGCCCCAGGTTGCACTCTGCACTGACAATGCAGAGCCTGCTTGGGATTCTGTCTCCCTCTCTCTCTGCCCATCCTTACTTGCACTGTCTCTGTCTCTCTCAAAATAAATTAATTTTAAAAAATTTAACATTACATTCTTCAAACACAGTAGCCTTTAAGACAAATCTCTCAAAAACAAACAAAAAAAGACAAATATATCTCTCCTGAGATCGCCAAACTCACAGAGTTCTTTCCCTTAATTAGAAATAAGATATTTAACAATCCTAATTTTTCCTGTTATTTGTGCAACAATGAAATTTTTGTTTTTCTTAAGAAAATTATACAAGTTCTATTATTAATTACATACTATCTCCCTCCTACTCCCATTCCACCCTCAATTCCTTCATCTACTTATCCTTCAAGATTCAGTTAATCTCCACCATAGTAAAACCTCCAATTTGCCTAGGTATAAAGAGATATCCAAGAACCCCATACATGATTTCTATTATAGTACTTATCAAACTACATTGAAACTATTTGTATATCTATCCCATACCCAAGAAGGATAGAGAAGATCATGTCTTAAACAAATCTGTATCGGGGCGCCTGGGTGGCGCAGTTGGTTGAGCATCCGACTTCAGCCAGGTCACGATCTCGCGGTCCGTGAGTTCGAGCCCCGCGTCAGGCTCTGGGCTGATGGCTCAGAGCCTGGAGCCTGTTTCCGATTCTGTGTCTCCCTCTCTCTCTGCCCCTCCCCCGTTCATGCTCTGTCTCTCTCTGTCCCAAAAATGAATAAACATTGAAAAAAAAAAAAAAAACAAAAACAAATCTGTATCTTTGCTACCTGTAACAATATCTGGCATGAACACTTAAAAGCTTTAGTTTTAGGGGTGCCTGGGTGGTTCAGTCAGTTAAGCATCTGACTTTGGCTCAGGTCATGATCTCATGGTTCATGGGTTCAAACCCCATATTGGTCTCTGTGCTGACAGCTCAGAACCTGGAGCCTGCTTCAGATCTGTGTCTCCCTCTCTCTCTGCCCCTCCCCCACTCGTGCTGTGTTCTCTTTCTCTCAAAAATAAATAAACATTAAAAAAAAATTTTAAAGCTTGAATTTTAGAATATTTTTTGTGTCCACCCAATCAGACCATTTTATAGCTTTACAGACTAAAGAAAAGAATCTCTTCATCAAAAATACAAATACATAAATGAAAATAACAATGCTAAGACCCAAATTAAGTTCAATAAGGGAAATAAAATGGCAACTTTGAGTGGCAGTTATGACTGTATTTATCCAATAATCCACTCTTCGGCCTATCAAATGAGCTTTAGGGCAATGAAGCCTAAAAGTAAGTCCTGAAAATATTAGCAATAAGTAGAAACAAATATCACTTTTAAAAAAAAATCACATTTGTTCTACTAAAATACTAAGTCCTGGAGCTACATTAAGCCCTCTTCCTTTCTGTCTTGAATCACTGTCCTATGCTCAAACCAGAAAAACAAAAGTTAAAAAACAGTTCTTATTCATCTTATTACATGAAAATACATTATGAAATATTTTAATATTGATGGTACAGTTTAAATGGGGAGAGAATAAATATACTCTGCAGTCAGACATACCTGGGTTGAAATTCCATATTAACACTTAGAGCTAAGTAATCTTCAGCAATTTCCTTAAGCTACGTGGGCCTCAATTTCCTCATTTATAAATAAGAGCAAAAATGTCCTTTCAAAAGTAAGTGTAAGAAAAAGTTTATAAAGTACCTATTAACATTACCTGTGTTTCATAGAGATTCAAAACTTCTTGCTTCTGTCACTTTTTTTTCTTCTATCATCAGAATTAATCAGTTAGGGTCAAATATGTAAAATGACACAAATATAATCGCTTCTCCAAATTAAACATCCCCGACATTTTCAAAGGCCTAGTGATTCTGTTCACTTCTCAACTGAGAGCCAGCTAGGTTGCCAACTGGGCAGCCCAGGTATGAACTGGGAAGACGACTTTCAGAGTACAATCCCCAGAGGCAGAAATCACCAATACTTACAACAGGGCAACTCCAAACACAAGTATAGAGCTTACAGGTACTTTGGAAAGCTATGACTGTGGTGAATTATCTTCACATGAAAAACAAGGGGTTCTGTTCAGCTCAATATGATAAACTAAAGAAAACTGTGAGACGAAATAAATATACTTGTACCTATGCTAATAAAGAATTCATAGGAAATAATCCATTCTCCATACCCCTCCCCTACCCACAAATAATCACCTCTAAACAAGGGGTGCTTTAATAGCATTTAATAGTAAGGCAGAGTTGAATACTGAAGCTTAAAACACACCAATCAGACCCAAAAACAAGATACATTAGCAAGTGTCAAAGTCACCCTGGCTTACAAGCTTCAGTCCCCTCAAAAACCACCATCTTTTATAGGCATAGCTTCCAAGATCCCTCAAGGATGGTATGCCCAGTTGCAAAAGCCTCCACCAATTCTTTGTACTTTATAGCTCCTCAAGTCCAGATATAAATTACCAACTAGGAAGTTTTATTTATCTAAACTAGTAACATGACTGAATTATCATTTTATCAAATTACCAAGGAAACAGAAAGAGAATTATCCAAAGGTCAAACTCTCATGCAAAAGGGGAAAAGATTTTGTTGACGCTTTATCCGCAGTCACCATTATCTATCCTACTTTTTTTTAATAAGGCAATAAAAGATATCAAATTATTAACATGAAGATGCTATAAAAATTAAAGATTTCATACAAAGTAGCACTACATTATCTACAATCCTTCTTCTTTTTCAAAAGATATCTCCTTATGTTCAACAAATAAAACCATAACAGAAAAAAATTCTTGACCTACCACATTTTCACAAATTTGTATGTTCTCCTGAGCAAGACTGTATTCTGCCCAAATTCTCTCTAATTCAGTCAAAGAAGCTGGGTTAGTAAAGCACTCTTCCTCTAACACTTGCAAAGCATCTGAAAGGTCATTTCCAAAACGAACATTGATGTTGACACGTCTATTCAAAAACAAAAGTAAAAAGGAAAAGATCAAAACATTTTTAAGTTCGGGACACCTGAGCGGCTCAATCAGTTAAGCATCTGACTTCAGGTCAGGTCATGATCTCGCCATTGGTTGAGTTCGAGCCCCAGATGAGGCTCCAAGCCTAGAGTCTGCTTCAGATTCTGTGTCTCCCTCTTTCTCCTCCCCTCCCCTGCTCATGCTCTGTCTCTCTCTCAAAAATAAACATTTAAAAAAAAATTTTTTTTAATGGATGTGGGAAGAAGTTACACTTAAATAATAATGGTCTAAAGTAACTACGTACAACATTAACATGAAGAGGTACTTTTTAAAACCTTACGTAAAATCATAAATAATTGGTATAACTTATAATTAAACATACATTTGATTGAGGGGCATGTGGGTAGTTCAGTCAGTTAAGCATATGACTCTTGATTCTGGCTCAGGTCATGACATCACTGTTCAGTTCATGAGATCAAGCCCCACATCAGGCTCTGTGCTGACAGCGTGGAGCCTGCTTGGGATTCTCTCTCTCTCTCCCTCTCTCTCCCCCCCTCCTCTGTTCACACACATGTGCTCTCTCTCTCAAAATAAACATTAAAAACTTAAAAATATTTGATTGAGAAAAAGAGCAAATAAAACTTGTTAAAAAACCTTTACATAAAGGACAACTTTGGAAGTCTGCAGAACTTTAAATGATATCAAACAGACCTTAAATTTTGGTCTACAATTAGATTTCTGAATACTTCCTTAAAAATGTTAGACTTGGCCAATCTTGCTTACCAAGACTACAGCCACATAGTCCTTGTACCTTAATAAGCAGATTAGCATTTGTGGAATTGAAAAAAGAAAAAACAAAAACACATTTGGAGAAGCAGGCCAGTTAGCAAAACCAATGAGGACCATCCATATTCTTTTCTCTAGTTTCCAACTAGACTGCCACCATTCTAACAGCACATTATTTCCTCAAAGATGGATTACAATTATTGGGTTATTTTGGTCCTAAGTCTGACTCACAGCTGTGCCAGTGTAGCCACTTAATTTTTGGTAGTGCATCAAAAGTTGATTAGGTTCTAGAAGGACAAAATTACTCAAACTACCTAAAGGCTTATAAACCAGATGACAATTGATGGATTTATACTGGAGTATATAAATTTCTACTGGACAAAACACCAACACACAGTATTAATTCAGGTCACCAACTTCTTAGTATTTGAAAGTACATGAGAAAATGAATTACTGATTTTAGATTGGAAAGGGAACGAAGTTGTCTTGAGAACTATTTTTTTCCACATTCCAGAACAGGGTGACAAATTATCACTAACCAACAATAAAGCTATTCTCTACTAATATAAAATACCTACATAAATCATATATGGAGTCTAAGAAAAACCAAATAAACTGTGTACAAGACTTGCTTACCAATTTCTTCTTCTTCTGACTCTAGGAAGACTACTTTTCTGACTGTATGAAAACCACTTTTTTCTTTCTTTAGATAGAGTACTATTAAGTATTTAAATTACCGAACTCTATGGGGTACCTGGGTGGCTCAGTCAGGTAAGTGTCCAACTTCAGCTTGGGTCATGATCTCACAGTCCATGAGTTCAAGCCCCACATCAGGCTCTGAGCTGTCAGCACCTGGTGAGTCTGGAGCCTGGTTCAGATTCTATGTTTCCCTCTCTCTGTGCCCCGCCCCCACTTGCAGTCTGTCTGTCTCTCTCTCTCTCTCTCTCTCGCTCTCTCTCTCTCTCTCAAATAAATAAAACATTAAAAAATAAAATGAAATAAATTACTGAAATCTTTAGTTTCAGTATAAGCCTGAAAATAACACTAAGAACTCCAACTGGACTTCGTAGTTTCCCATCAAACTACCACTTAGAACTTGTGTTAATTTTTACATTTCACTCTCATAGATGACTTTAGAATATAACTCCATGTGGGGGCGCCAAGGTGGCTCAGTTGGTTAAGGGTCTGACTTCGGCTCAGGTCATGATCTCATGGTTGGTGATTTCGAGATCCACGTCGAACTCTGTGCTCACAGCTCCAAGCCTGGAGCCTCCTTCGGATTCTCTCTGGCTCTCTCTGCCCCTTCCCTGCTCGTGCTCTGTCTCTCTCTCTCCCTCTCAAAAAATATATAATGAACATTCAAAAAAAAATTTTTTTTAAGAATATAACTACATGTAATGACAAAGGAATGCTGACAAAAATACTACAAAATTTATCTCAGGAGTTTTAGTTTTTCTCTTTGAGGCATAAAAATATAAAGATTAAGTCTCAAAGCAAAAATGGTGGGCATACAATTTAAATAAAGTACTAACAAATTAGCAATTATTTTAAATTGTCCTTCTTAAAAAACCTACCTAATTTCTTTCAGTATTTCAACCTTGGCTGCCAGATTTTTCATTCTGGTACCTACACGAGTCTTCAGAGTGCTTTCTAAATGTTTAGTCAAATCCATGGTAGTTGCTTTCTCTTGCTGCAACAAAAAATTAGCACATCTTAGTGAGTCTCAAACAGGAAACTGTATTTCTACTGTCACTTACATGATTTTAAGGCATAACTAAAATTTTAAAGGTTAAAAAATTTGGGGGCACCTGGCTGGCTCAGTCAGTGGAGCATGCAACTCTTCATCTTGGGGTCATGGGTTTGAGCCCCACTTTGGGCACTGAAATTACTTTAAAAAAATTTTTTTAATGGTAAGCCAGAGGAAAACTGACTTCCCTATAAATTGGGATCTGAAAAAGATAATATATTCCAGGCTTCTACCTTCACACAGATTAGGGACTCATTCATTGAGTCAGATTAGGATTCATCCTAATAAGCCAAACAGAAACAAATTTCATATAATACATGTCTTAATACTTAAATTTTAAAAAGATAAGTAAAAGATCCCCATAGAAACCCAATGATTCTCAATGACAATTTATTTTCTGACAAAGTCTTACGTCATTCTACATTACAAAAGAATCAAAAACATTATTTACTTGACCCAAACTAGATTAAACTCCCTGATTCTGAGTGGTATCTCAAATACATGTCTACCATAATCATCCAAAATAACATACAGAGCAATAATATAAAGATCTGGCAGTTTTATTCCAGTTATACTACAAACCAGATATACGCTTAAACATAGAAATACTACTCAGTATTTGAACAACATGCTCTTCAGTTAAATAAAAAGAGAGAGGGGGCACCTGGGTGGCTCTGTCAGTAAAGCGACCAACTTCAGCTCAGGCCATGATCTCACAGCTTGTGGGTTCAAGCCCCACGTCGAGCTCTGTACTGACAGCTCAGAGCCAGGAGCCTGCTTCAAATTCTGTGTCTCCCTCTCTCTCTGCCCCTCCCCTACTCACACTGTGTCTCTCTCCCTCAAGAATAAAATAAAACATTTAAAAAACTGAAGAAAAAAAAAGAGAGAGAGAACCAGCATATACTGGATGTTTATTACTAATATGCTACACTCAGGTATGCTCATGCCCTTCTGCTCTCATTTGTTGAGCAGGAGACCATGAAGAATCAGTTATGTTTGTTCATAACTCTGTTTACAACTACTGGAATTGTTCTTATAATTACTCCAAAATTGCATAAACATAAGAAATAGAAGTGGGAAAATAAAAAGTTGTTAAATCTTTGAAAAAGTGCTTACTGATTTACAAAAACTACATTAAAACAAATCTTTAACACAAGCTGCTAATGAATTATATGTGGAATAGAACTATAAAATATGAGGGAAAGAATCATTTAGATCTAAAAAAACTGTGAAATTAAACTCAAATATCTTGAATTTATTATTAATCCACTTATAAAAAATAGAACTCAGATAGAAACAGTATGGTTTTTAAGACAAAGAACAAGTAAGACAAACAGAAAATATGTCAAATTTAAACCCAACCACATCAATAATCACATTAAATGAAAATTAGCTAAACATTCCAATTAAAAGATAGGAGATTATCAATCTGGATAAAAAAGCTTACATTCCACTATATGCTAAGACACACTAATCAGACACAAAAAGATAAAAATTAAAGGATGGAAAAGATATACCATGCAAACATGGCTATATTAATATCAGGCAATGTGGACTTTAACACAGGAAACATTCCCAGGGATACTGCATAAAGAAGAGTCAATTCATCAGGAGGACACAGTAATCCTAAATGTGTATGCAATTAATAACAAAGTTTCAAATTCACACAGTAAAACTTAACAAAAAAGGAGAAAACAGACAAAACCACAATAATATCTGGAGATTTCAACACTCCTCCCTGGATATGGATCAGACAAATAGACAGAAAATCAGTCAGGATACAAAAGACTTCAACAACACTATCAACTGATTCGAACTACCTAACATTTATAAAACACTCTACCCAACAACTATAGAATACACACAACTTTTTAAAGTACAAGGAGCATTTCCAAAGACAAACCATATGCTAGGTAATAAAGCAAATACAATAAATTTTAAAGAACTGAAATCATACAGTATGCTCTCTGATACCAAAAAATTAACTATTTCCCCCAAATTAATTGGGGGGAAATCTCCAAATATGTTAAAATCAGGCAACATAATTCATAATTCAAAAAAATCACAAAATAATTTTTAAAACATGTTTAGGGGAACCTGGGTGGCTCAGTTGGTTGAGTGTCAAACTTCAGCTCACGTCATGATCTTACAGCTTGTGAGTTCAAACACTGGGTCAGGCTCTGTGCTGACAGTTCAGAGTATGGAGCCTGCTTTGGATTCTGTGTCTCCCTCTCTCTCTGCCCCTCCCCTGCTCAGACACTGTCTCTCTGACTCTCAAATAAACATTAAAAAAAATTTTTTTAATCACATAGCTAGTAAAATAAATTAAATAAATTAAAAAATAAAAATGTTTAATTAATAAAAAACAAAATATCAAAATCTGTGGGCTACAAATAAAGTGATGATTAAAAGGAAGTATCTTTCGGGGCACCTGGGTGGCTCAGTCAATTAAATGTCCGACTTTGGTTCAGGTCATGATCTCGCTCAGGTCGTGATCTCGCAGTTCACAAGTTCAAGCCCAGAATCAGACTCTGTGCTGACAGCTCAGAGCCTGGAGCCTGCTTCGGATTCTGTGTCTCCCTCTCTCTCTGTTCCTCCCCTACTTGCACTCTGTCTATGTATCTCAAAAATAAAGATGAAAAAAATTTTTTTTAATTTTTTTAAAAGTACTTTAAATGTTATAAAAGAACAAAAGATTTTTAAAAATGATATCAATTTCCATCTAAAGAAACTAGAGGGGCAAATTAAAGAGGAAGAAAGGCAATCATAAAGCAAAGAAATCAATACAAAAGAAACAATAAATTAAAAAACCAAGAGATCTAGGATGCCTGGGTAGCTCAGTCAGTTAAGTGTCCAACTTCAGCTCAGGTCATGATCTCGTCGTTCATGGGTTCAAGCCCCACAAAGGACTCTGTACTGACAGCTCAGAGCCTGGAGCCTGCTTCAGATTCTATGTCTCCCTCTCTCTGTCTGCCCCTCCTCTGCTTGCACTGTCTCTCTCTCAAAAATAAAAATAAACATTAAAAAAATGTTTTTAACCAAGAGATCCAAAAATCAGTTCTTTGAAAACATTAAAAACTTCACATTTCTGGTCCAGCATGTAAAAAGCCTAGAAATCACCACACCATCTTAACAAGTAAAAAAACTAAATAAACTGAAACAGCAACAAGTCTTGAAACTTTACATGAGGTGAGGTCACAGGGCAAAACTGCTACCCCCAAAACTAGAGAGACAGGCAAATAAAAGCCATCCACAACTTAACTAGAGCAGAAACTTCTGAGGGAAGCAGTCTGGTATAGGTACACCTCAACTTTAACTGACAAATGCTGAAGGCTCAAGGTGAACAACTTGGAGTTAGAAACTCCAGGCAGACTGTCATCAGGATGTCCATCTGTTTTGTGAATCTCTACCAGGTTCTCATAATATAAATATAAAAAAGTCCCCTCAAGCTCCCAGGGAAAGGGGAAAAGGAACCATTTTGAAATATGCCAGAGTATTCTATTCTTAACAAGATCTGCCCTCATGGAAACTATTTAAACCAAGCCTAACTTGCTGGGGTTTTATCAGAGACTAACCTGAGGGAAGGAAAATACCCAACTCTAGCCCACTCTAGCCACCCTGTCCTACCTAAAAGGGGTGGGCGGTGGGGGGAAGCTTGTGTGAAATTCAAAGCCCAGAGACAGAGGACTATAAAATGCTCCTTCCTCCCCCACACCTTATCACCACATTACTAAAGGCTTGATTACAGCAAATCCCTTTACCCAGGACATTATGCCCAACTACCAATAAAAAATTACAATATATAGTAAAAGACAAAAAAACACAGTTGGAAAAAATAAAGCAAGAATCAGAATCAGACTCAGACATGGCATGGGTAGATACTCAAACTGTCAGGCCAGAAATTTTAAACATGGTATTATTAATATGCTATGGGCTCTAACACATAAAGTAGACAGCATGCAAGAACAGACAGCCACTATAAACAGAGAGATAGAAATTCTAAGAAACATACAAAAAGAAATGCTAGAGATCAAAAACACTATAGGAGAAATGAACCATTTTGATGCACTTATCAGTAGACTGGACACAGCTGAGGAAAGAATCTTTGTAATCCAAAATATGTGAATTCATATGTCCACAAAAAGAGGTGTACAAAAGTAAGTACACAGTGGTTTCATTCATAACAACTAAAACCAGAAACAAACAACCTAAATACAAACTGTGGTATATTGCTACAATGGAATACTACTCTGCAATAAAAAATGAACAAACTTCTAATACACACGACATAGATAAATCTCACAAACAATATGTTGAGTTAATGAAACCAGACACAACAGAGTATGTATCAGAAGATTCCATTTATATAAAGTACAAGACTAAAACTAAACTATGGTGATATAAATCAGAATAGTGGTTGCCTTGGGTAGGAGGAAGAGAACAGACTATAAGGAGGCACCAAGGAACTTTATGAAGTTGAACTAAACATTTTTAATGTTGAGTAGGTAAAGTAAATGGCCTTTAATCCATTTACAGTCTTCATGGAAAAGGACAGAGGAACACACTCAGAGAAAAGAAAAGGCAGGTGATTAATCTCCTTGTCAATTAGACTTCTAAAGAAAACAGACTATTTTCTAAGAGGAAGAGTTCTTATCTCTGAAATGCCCTTAGGAGGATGTCCCTAGATAAATGAATAGTATTTATAATAGTTAGAACCCAAGATTTATGGATTTATGAGGCAGAGCTCCCTATGGATATGGGTTTATGGATTTAACGGCTGAAAATTCAGTTCAGTTACCAATCCTGACCATTGATTTATTGAGCCTAACGAAACCCTGATTAAAACAAAAAACAAACAAACAAAAAAATCCAGGGATGCCTGGTGGCTCACTCAGTTGGTTAAGCGTCTGACTCTTGGTTTCAGCTCAGGTCACAATCTCACGGTTCATGGGATCAAGCCCCACTCTGTTCAGAATCCCAAGGATTCTCTTTCCCACTCTCTCTCTGCCCCTCTCCCCTCAATAAATAAACTTTAAAATAATAATAATTAGATTTTAGGGAACTTCCAGATTAGTGAACAAACCAACGTACTGGGAGAGTGGCAAGCTAAAATAAAATACCCTTGCTCCCCTACCCCACCTCCACCCTCATCATAACATCCTCAGTGCATCTCTTCCTTTTATTTGGTTGTTCCTGCATTATATTCTTTATAATAAAACTGTAATCATAAGTATAGCACCTTCCTGAATTCTGTGAGTTGTTTCAGTGAATTATTGAACAAAGAGAGTAGGGATCATAGGAACCCTCAATTTATAGGCAGAAGTGGGGTAGCTGAGGGACATGATTATGGCTGGTATCTGAAACAGAAGTCTTATGGGACTGAGTCCTTAACTTGTGGGTCTGTGCCAACTCCTGATATTTAGTGTCACAAACGAAATGCAGGACATCCAGGTGGTGATATGAACTGTAGAAACAGTGTTGGAATAATACATTTAGTGTACATTTATTCTAATGTACACTAGAAAAAATGTACACATTTAAAAAATACACAGTATTCTTAGGGGAAAAAATGCCCTGAATCTAAGCAAACCTTGAGACCTAACTACCATAAAAGGAAATAGATGGAGATAAAGGAGCCTCTTAAGCAACGCAAGGATGCAGATTAAGCAATTTAAAGAGACTTATCATCCAAAATGCAATGCATAGGCCTGACTGAGATCCTGAGTGGAAGAAACTAAAGAGCATTCATAGAAATCCAAGAAATCTGAACACTGGATATTAAAAGATATTACAGAATGATGGTTAATTTGTAAGTGTGAACAGTATGATGGTTGTCTTTTTTGAAATTATTTTCAACTAGAGATACACACTGAAACATATACAGTAGAATATTATGAATGGGATTTGTTTTAAAATAACTCAGGAGGAAGTAACTAGGTGGCTCAGGCCCAACAGTGCAGAGCCTGCTTGGGATTTTCTCTCTCCCCCTCTATCTCTGCTCATTCCCTGCTTGTGCTTTCTCTCTCTCTCTCAAAGGACATAAACTTAAAAAAATAAAATAACTCAGGAAGTACAGATTTCCCATGTGTTTAACAATTGTAAAATTAAGTGATGAGTACACAGGATCAATTATTCAATTCTCTCTCTCCTTCTGGAATGTTTGAAATATCTCATAGTTAAGTTTTTTTAAAAAAAAACATAAAAGGAAATGTAAATGAGAAATTATTAATTAGTCCTTCAAACATTCAATGAAATCCAAAGATGATTAGTTTGGAGTATAAGACAAAATTTCATCTGTAAACAAATATAAAGAAAGGACAGAGTGAGAGAAGGGAGAGAGAAAAGGAAGACAACACAAAGTAACAGAAAATTAAACAAAGAAGAGGAGTACACAGATTTCCTAGCTGGTCATTCTTTACCTTATACCAGTGAACATACCATACCTGCAGCTCCTGGATGGTCTGTTCTACTTTGGATTCTAAAGTTTTATAACTTTCAAGAAGAACCTCTTTTTCTGCTTTAAGCCTTTCATTTTCTTCAATCAGTTTCTGGTCCTGCTTAATTTTTGCCAGGCTGACATTAGACCCTAGATTCAAGTCTCCAACAGCCAAACTGTCCCTATTAAAAGCAAATTCACTCATTTTAAAAACCAAATTGTGTAAGGCTGACAGAGATCACAAACTAAATCATCCTAGACTTTTTATACCACACTATACCTTAATTTTGAAAACTAATTTAAAACCTTTATCTAGTTTGGGGCACATAAGTGGCTCAGTCAGTCAAGCATCTGACTTCAGCCCAGGTCATGATCCTCTGCTTTGTGGGTTCAAGCCCTGCGTGGGGCTCAGTGCTGACAGCTCAGAGCCTGGAGCCTGCTTCAGATTCTGTGTCTCCCTCTCTCTCTGCCCCTCCCCTGCTTGCACTCTGTCTCTCTGTCTTCCCAAAATAAATAAACATTAAAAAATAATTTTTTAACCTTTATCTAGTTCAACATTATAAAATATTTTAATGAAAACTAGGTTTTATAACTAAGGTCACACTTCAAAAACAATGCTACCAACACTCAAATATATTCCAACTGCCTTGTAGCAATATCAACTCAGGCAAATACAGTAAAGTGCATTCTATATCAGTTTCTTCCAATTCCTCCTCCCCATCAACCCCACTCCAGTTGTTGGATCATTACACAGAAGTATACAAATCGTGTGATACTTACAAACATTAAACCTGGCTTTCTGCTTCAAGTTTATAATTCAAAAAGTTTAAAATTCACTAAAAAGTGAATTCCCTTTATAATAATCAAATTTTACCACAGTAAGTTATCACAGGAAGAACAAAGAGTTTCTCTTTTGTTAAAAAGGAAAGGCAATTCCCTGAAATCCATTAAAATATTCTTAAAGCCATAGGAAAACTTCATAGTTTAACTGAAATTCTGGCCCTGCCCAAATAATTCAGATTTAGGGACAGATTTTAATTTTTGATAAACATATTCAAAAGAATTAGTATGAGGAGTTGGTATGTGAACTTTAAACAACTGAGAAATGACTTTTCTTTCAAAGTGGCTTTTAATGAAAATATTCCTGCTAAAACAGAGAGGAATACATGTTTGAGAAAAATAGAAATGAGTATCATCCCTCAAAATCACTGACATGTAGATGAGGACTCTAAAACATAAACCTTCCTTCTACTATGACAAGAGCTTCTTCCATAAATTAGAAACTAGGTTAAGACTAAAATCCCCACAACAGTCTTACTTTGGAAATGTCACATGATTTCCTGCATCATTTTCATTCTTCGAGTCCAGAATCATCCTCCCACTTAAACGCCCCTTTGGTCGGCTAAAGGCTGACTGGTTTGATCTGTGTCCCCATGTAGGAATGGGGTTTTTGAGGTTCCTGAGGACAAGCTGACCAGGATCTGATCTTTTTTCCTCACAGATGTTAGTGCTGGAAGTAAGTCTGCATTTTTCCGCAAATCCTTTCTTAGCCACCTCTTCCCCTATATCCACACTGCCATACTCAGCCTGAGCAATAACTGTTCCATCTTGATAAGTTGCTTTAATTCTCATTTTTATTTCCTTTTCAAAAATCAAGCTCCCCAGAAAGGTTCTTCCCTAAGAAAGATGAGGAGGAAAAAAAGAGGTAAACCAACTACACCAACGTGTTTATTTTGTTTCTACCCAGTTTTTCAAACAACCATACTTCTTTCATGCTGAAATCTCTATAAAAGTAGTCTTACCTTGTTGTTGACTGTACACAAATATATTTCTGTATGTGTATGCATATATTCCAATTACACACTTAATAAAATCTTCCTTTCCAGAAGTAGAACTAGCACCTGTATAGGCAGCCATATTTATAAATTTTAAATTTTTAAATGTGTACCAATTAAATATCCTAGAATAGTTGTTTTAAAGCAAGCAGACTGTGTTGACCATTTTGGCCCCAATGAAATGAAATGGTGTCCTGAGGAGTACAGCACATAAAAATGAATTCTGGTATCTAGTTAAGGGGCTCAAATTCAACAAAACTTTAAAAATAGTTTTAGAATCAGAATTAGGTACTCTGGTTAGGGGTGCATGGCTAGCTCAGTGGGTGGAGCATGTGTCTCTGGATCTTGGGGTAGTGGGTTTGAGCCCCACCTTGGGTGTAGAGATTACTTAAAAATTAAATCTAGGGGCGCCTGGGTGGCGCAGTCGGTTGAGCGTCCGACTTCAGCCAGGTCACGATCTCGCGGTCCGTGGGTTCGAGCCCCGCGTCGGGCTCTGGGCTGATGGCTCAGAGCCTGGAGCCTGTTTCCGATTCTGTGTCTCCCTCTCTCTCTGCCCCTCCCCCGTTCATGCTCTGTCTCTCTCTGTCCCAAAAATGAATGAACGTTGAAAAAAAAAAAAAAATTAAAAAAAAAAAAAATTAAATCTAAAAAAAAAAAAAAAAAAAAAAAAAAAAAGGTACTCTGGTTTTAAAGTAAGACAACAGGAGAGAAAAAAAAAAAAAAAAAAGGAAATCATACCAGTGATAATCCAGGTAACAAGAGCATAAAGACCAAACTAAAAACTAGAAAATATGAGCTGGCTACATTTAAATAAAAAAGGAGGGGGCAGCAGAGGGGGAGGAGGGAGGGAAAAAAAATTTCAAGGTCCAAGGAGGAAGAGGAGCTACAGAAAGAAAAAAATGTCAAGAAACTAAATAACATTGGTAGGAAGTAACTATCTTCTCTTTTTTAACTATACAATATTACTGAAGAGTAGAAAAGTGTATGTAAAGAGTAAAAGTGAAACCTGTGTAGGAGAAGTTCTTAACCTTTTCTGTGCCACGGGCTCCTTTATCAGGCTAATGGAACTTTTGGAATACCCCTCAGAAAAATGTTTTTAAATGCAGAGAAAACTATTTCACTGTGATACATTTTAACCCCCAGTTAAGAAACCCTGTACCTAGAATATATCTGAAAGGGCACAGGAAGGCAAACTATATATGCTCAAGGATCATCAAGCATCCACAAACCAAATTACAAAGTATATTAAGTTTATAAAAACACAGTTTTTATCAATTTTTCAAACCACAAAATGTTTAAATACACACATCCTGAGAGGCTTGAATTTACCAAGAATACCAATATAGATAGCAAAGGTGGTTCAGTAGGCATCCCCAACAAATGAGGGATACCTAGGTGGCTCAGTTGGTTGGGTGTCCGACTCTTGATTTCTGCTCCAGTCATGATCTCACAGTTCATGGGATCAAGCCCCAAGTCTGGCCCTGTGCTGACAGTGCAGAGCCTGCTTGGGATTCTCTCTCTGCCCCTCCCCTGCTCTCTCTCTCTTTCAAAATAAACATTAAAAAAAAAAAAAGCCATCACCAATAAATGAGATGAAGCAAGCAAAGCTAACAAACTCAAAATACAACTCATAGAAACATATCAGATTAAGATTTTGATCAATCAGAACACAGTTTTGGATTAACCTCTTTCATACAAAACCCCTTCCTTGGTTTCAACCCTTTATGCTGAAAGTTTATCTAAAATCAAGTACAACTGAGGCACCTGCATGGCTCAGTCAGTTAAGCATCTGACTTCAGCTCAGGTCATGATCTTGCAATTTGTGAGTTCAAGCCCTGAATCAGGCTCTGTGCTGACAGCTCAGAGCATGGAGCCTGCTTCAGATTCTCTGTCTCCATCTTTCTCTGCCCCTCCCCAACTTGTGCTCTGTCTCTCTCAAAAATAAACATTAAAAAAAGATTTTAATAAAAACAAAATAAAATCAAGTACAACTTCCACTCCCAACCAATATTAATGGAAGTGACAGTGTCTGAAAATTATTACTGGAATATGTAGAATTCTTAATATCAAGTAACTCTGTCTTTGGGCAACATATGGATTTAAATGGAAATAATCTACTTTGTACAAAAGTTCCAATTACCTGAAGCTGAATGCTCCAAAGGTATACTACTCCTTGCTTAGAATATTTTATGCAAAAATCTGATTTTAGACTTTTCTCTGAAGTCAAATTCCTTTTAGTTATGGCCACCAATAACAATTAATTGTTCAACAAAATTCTCCCTGAATCATTTATAATCACAAAGAAAGAACCCTAAATTTGGAATAAAATCTAAGTTCTCCTAAATTCTAACTAATAGAAAGAATGACCCAGTAGATGATACATGGGTATTTTAATATTATAACTTACCATAAATATATTTTCTACATATTCTTTTTTAAATTTTTTTTTTCAACATTTATTTATTTTTGGGACAGAGAGAGACAGAGCATGAACGGGGGAGGGGCAGAGAGAGAGGGAGACACAGAATCGGAAACAGGCTCCAGGCTCTGAGCCATCAGCCCAGAGCCCGACGCGGGGCTCGAACTCACGGACCGCGAGATCGTGACCTGGCTGAAGTCGGATGCTTAACCGACTGCGCCACCCAGGCGCCCCTACATATTCTTTTTTAAATGTCAAATATTTAATTTTTATAGTGAGAAATGTGTTACAGTTCTCATTAAATCTTGCATGCTGGAAAGAGATATATTTATTTTCAAAACATATTTAGGCATTTAAAAGGCATAAGATTTACCTGTTAAATAAATCTGGTCATTGTTTTAGAACACAGAGCTTTCAATGATTAAAAAGATGATGTCATTTTTCTAAGACATATTTCATTCTGTTTCCCAAACTGGTAAGCTTTATTCAGAAACAAGAAAGCATAACTTTCTTTCTACTTTAGTCTACCTAATATTAGAAAACAGGCAAAAAGGCCTTTAATCTGTTATACCCAAATTCTAATCTCTACCTCTCATTCCCTGATACTATGTAAATTTTTTAAAACAAGGGAGGCATTTAGGGCATAAATCTTCTGAGCGTCAGCATTTGTAACCACCGTTCTGAGTATCAATTTCAACTGTGTTATAACATGGGTATAAAAGTACTGGTTTAAAATGTATTGAACTTATTTTAGTGCCAAGGTCACCCTCTGGAAGTCTCTCTCTTTTTAACTAAATCTCTACTATTCATTTGTTCAAATGTTAGATAAATTGGATGGTGATCTAACACGTAACAGGCAAGAGCAGGGAGATCAGGCATACAAAAATAAATAAAACACTTTTCTCTACTAAGACAGTCTTATCTCTACAAGCTCACTATCTTGTGGAGCAAGAAAAAGACCACAACTCTGTATGCCTTATACACTAAGTGACTAAAACAGCTGCAGGGGAATGGATGGTGGGTATTAGCAAAGACATTATACAGGAAATTTTATTTGAGCCTTAAACTGAAAATTAATGGCTAGACATGGGATTCTTGAGCAGAGACACTCAAGAATAACTATTTTTTTCCAGAAAACATTCAGTTTGCTAATTAGCTGAACTCCAATCAACAGTCTTTTTACTGAACTTAAACATACAAACACAAATAGTACCACCTGTAAAGAACCTATGAAGCATACAAAACATTACCAATAACTAATGTTTATTCCTCAGTTCCAAAACCAACTTTTAAAAATGACCTTTTATTCTTATTCATGTTTGTTTCAATTAACATAAAGTTTATATCATCTTACTATGAGAACAGAACAGACTTGAGTTCCAGCCTTAGCTCAGCCATAATTAGCCTATGACTTTAAATAAGTCATCTAATTGTTCTAGAGCCAATTTCTTTATTTGTAAAGTAATGAGGTGAGAGCAGATGAATTCTAAGGTCAATAAATTTCTAGGCTTGCAAGAAATTCAAGACGAGCCTCTACCTTGGTCAAAACATCTACATTAAAGGGAAACATAATAAACTTCAGATTTTAAACCAGAAACTTAGGGCTATCAATTTATAATAATATCTATGCTTTACTCTGTATTTCTGAAAGTCTTAAGTTCCAAGTACAGAAATGTTTCTTCGAAGTAACTATAGTGCAGACAAAATTACACCCAACAACCTACAAGGTTCTCAAATTAAAGAAAAAAGGAGGCAAATAGGTTTCTGAATTTTACTATTCCTCATGGTATTGATTAAATCATTTTTAACATGTTATTTGAGCTACTAAATTAAAAAATATAAATCTGATTACTTAGCAGTATAGTATCTCCTCAACAACAGTAACACCCACCAAAAGAACATCATTACTGCACAGGAGATTTAAAAAGAGGTAGAATTTAAGACTACCCCTGAAACTATGAAATATCAGCCAGAACTAGGCTACTAATCCAAAATTTAATGGAATGAATACAAACTAGAATCTAGATAGTAGAACATCACTGCCAACTGCTATACCAAACAGAATGAACCCTTGCCAAAATGATAAAATCTGATTAATTCACAACTCCACTTTTTGTGGTATTTATGGCCAGGGCTAGGTTAAAGATCACTCTTATTTAATACTCTCTCAAAAGCAAAAGATAACAATAATTATATTATCATTTTCTCCATCATAAGAGACTCTTAAATTTTCACATGAGAAGAAACTATTTACACTTATTATGTAAATATATATACACATACATATCACTCTGGTCATCACAAATGTTTACATGGCAAAGATGAGCACAAATAGTTGTTTTTGAATCGTTCTATAATTCATATTTTTCACTAATTTATACAGGCTTTTATATTAAAGAATTAGAAGAATTTAACTACATTTATATTTTGTTTCAAGCACACAGCTTTACCTCTATTAACAAAAATATTAAAAATCTGTGACTTGCCTGATCAAACTGGGTAACTTCTTGGCCAGAAGGAATCTGTAGTCCCCAAAGTCTATACTTTTTGGCAACACTAGAAAACTGCAGATCCAAAGGAATCTCAACTATATCAGATCGATTTAGAATTTCAGTATTTCCATAGTCAATGTATCTCACCAGACACTGAGAAAAAATTAGACAAATACTAACACAAGGGAACTTAGATTAAACATCTCCAAAGAAACCACCAATTTGCTGCTTTCTGTTAATTACCTGTAAATCAAGACAGCCTTTCACCTCAAATTGACAAAATGCATTCAGAAACAAGAGCTCAAACAATACCCCCAAACTAAAGAAAATCCATCCATAGTTCATGAGATTCCAGTGATTTCTGTTTGGTTGGAAGTTAACTAGCTATACTAGTATCAACCAGTACTATCAAACTAGTTATACTAGTATCAAACAGTACTACTATCACACAGTACCCCTGATTTCAGTTTAGGTCTTAATCCCAGGGTTGTGAGATTGAGCCCCGCATCAGGCTCCATGCTGAGTGTGGAACCTGCTTAAGATATTCTCTCTCTCCCTTTCTCTCTCTCTATCTCTTCCTCCCTCTCTCCTCCTCTGCCCCTCTCCCCCACTCATGCTCTCTCTCTTTCTCTAAAATTAAAAAATAATAATAATAAATAAAAAGGTAAAAAAACAGCTAATATTTAAATAAACAAATCTATGAAGCTTATGGCCTCCCCTATCTCAAATGTTAAAATCAATCAACACTTCTAAATCCAAGTTGGAAACAGTAACACCTGAAAAGCAAAGGAAATTCTCAAACTTCCTTTGGTAAAATTAAGCTCATCCCAGGTGTTAGACGTAGGATATGAATTAAATTCACCCTCACATCCAGCTCTATTTAGAAAGTAAAAAAGAAAATGAGTTTATCATGAGGTCAAAGCCATCTTGCCCCTTAATTTTAAAAAGTTACAGCCAAAGCAAAAGCAAACACAATATATCATCTCCAGGTGTCAAATTGTGGGGAAAACATCTAATTAGAAAGATCTATTTCACCAAGATAAACCATTACCTGTGATGGTAATAAATCATGAGATTTTTTTTTTAAGTTACTCTGAGCATTACTTGTTTTATCTTATCATATCCTTTTACACCAAGAAAAATATTTTATAAAACATATACATTTAAGAAAATATTTTAGGGGCGCCTGGGTGGCTCAGTCGGTTAAGTGGTCGACTTCGGCTCGGGTCATGATCTCGCGGTCCGTGAGTTGGAGCCCCGTGTCGGGCTCTGTGCTGACAGCTCGGAGCCTGGAGCCTGCTTCAGATTCTGTGTCTCCCTCTCTCTGACCCTCCCCCGTTCATGCTCTGTCTCTGTCTCAAAAATAAATAAACGTTAAAAAAAAAAAAAAAGAAAATATTTTAACTCCAGTAAAGCAGATACAAGAAAAAAAACAGTAAAGGAAAGCCTACAGAGATGCTTTTACACAGCCTGTAATGTGTAACTGCCATCAAACAGCCATTCAGAATCTCATCTCCACAAATCCCCTTAAAATCTCCCTCAAGTTCAGTTTAAAAAAATCAAATAGCTAAACACAAAGAAAATTCATCACATTTAACCAAAGCATGAAAAAGCAGTAAGCCAATCTTCATTAACAATATGCAAATCAACTAAGCAAAAGATAAAGAGAACTTCTTTTGGGTAGATCAAATGTTCTTTTCCTACTCAATCTTAATAGAATGAACTTTTAAAGTTACTTAGCAAGAACCAAACATGACGATTAAGAACCGAGACACAAAGAGCCCACTGGTCAGCAAAAATCATTCACAAATTATGTAATCTATCCTAGGACAATGTGCAGTGATTATATGACAACTTAAATTCAGAAGGATATTCCTGAATCTAACCTGGATTTTTTTTAAGCAATTCACTCCTTTGTGTTCACTAGGTAAAAAAAAAAAAAAAAAAATGTTTTAATCAATTTATAAGTTCATTTGAACCAGATCTTCAGATCTTATTACTACTATATATAAGGAATGAAGGGCTAAATAAGCATAGAATTTTGGAACCAAAATAATTGTCACTCGGGGCAAAAAAAAAAAACGGAAACACTTGCTCCTGCCTTTTCATCACTGATGATTTTCAGTACTTTGCATCTGTACCAACATTTATCTTCAGAAAATAATCCACCATAAATCTATAAAGAGAAAAAGAAAGTAAAATTATTTGGCACTTTAATGACTCAAAGCATGCCACGTAGATCAGAATGGCTAGCATTTATTAAGCACTTACTAAATGGCAATAAGCACCTTATATATAACTTATTTTATTCTCACAATAACTGTAAAAGGCAGATACTTTCTGTTCACCATTATATCCCCAAACTCATAAGCTACAATTCAAAGTCAGGCAATCTGATTTCAGAGTCCATAATTCAATTTTGCTTCTCAAAAAAAAAAAAAAAAGACATAAAAAACAAAATTCAAAAAAAAGCATATGCATCAAAGACTTAAAATCATGCTATTTTAATGTCTGAAGACATAACTGGTACAATTAATTGTTCTTAAAATATAAAGATGCCAAGTACATACCATAAATCTCAACCATGTGGGATCCATACATCCTACCAGCCAAGAAAGATTCTTATACTTTTTACTTTATATGTAAGGACTCTAGTGTTATTAAATGGATAAAATTAAATTAGATAATATTCTTAATACTGAATTTTATTTTAAATTTATATTTTAATTTAATTATGCTAAATATAAAAACAAAGGAGGGGCGCCTGGGTGTCTCAGTCGGTTGAGCATCTGACTTCAGCTCAGGTCATGATCTCGCGTTCATGAGTTTGAGCCCTACATCAGGCTCTGTGCTACCAGCTCAGAGCCTGAAGCCTGCTTCTTATTCTGTGTCTCCCTCTCTCTCTGCACCTCCCTTGCTCACTCACACTCTGTCTCTCTCACTTGCTCACTCTCAAAAATAGACATTTAAAAAAATTTTTAAAAAACAAAGGAAAATTTACATACTTTATGTCAATTTTTCAACCTTAGCACTACTGACATTTTCAAACAGGATAATTCCTTGGCAGGAAGATGGGGCAGGGGCTCATTCCCGTCCTGTGCACTGTAGGATAGTTAGCAGCATCCTCCTTAGCCTCCACCTACAATGCCAAGAAGCACCCTCTCCGGTGTGGCAACCAAAAATGTCTCGAGACACTGCCAAATTATCACCTGGGGGTGAGGGTGGGGGATACAAAATCACCCTAGGTTGATAATGACTTTCTTTTTTTCTTTTTTTTTTAGTTTATTTGAAATCAAGAGAAAGACAGCGAGAGAGCACACATGAGCGGGGGAGAGGCAGAGACAGAGGGAGAGAAAGAATCCCAAACAGGCTCCATGCTGTCAGTGCAGAGCCCAACATGGGCCTCATTCAATGAACCATGAGATTGTGACCTGAGCAAAAACCAAGAGTGGGATGCTCAACCGACTGAGCCACACAGCCATTTTAAATCATTCATTTTAATCATACGTTCTCAACAGGGTAAATACTATTCTCAAGGGAGTGAAAACTGGTTTGGAAGAGAGGGGTGTCTTCGATATTACAATTGTTTGTAGCCCTCCAAAGTTCAAACCTATCTGACAGCATAAACAGATAAATAGTGTATCTATGGTGTTAATATGTCTTGAGGTGAGGAGACTCATTAGAGAAAAAATACCTTAAAAGGGCATATGAAAGGTTGGAACACTGCCTTAAGTGAAGTGTAAAATTAATTTTAAGGGTGCCTGGGTGGCTCAGTCAGTTAAGCATCTGACTTTGGCTCAGGTCATGATTTTGCAGTTCGTGAGTTCAAGCCCTGCATTGGGCTCTCTGCTGTCAACACAAAGCCCACTTCGTGGGACAGATCCTCTGTCTCCCTCTCTCTCTGCCCCTCCCCTGCTCAGGCATGCACGTGCTCGCTCTCTCTCTCTCTCTCTCTCTCTCAAAAATAAACATTTAAATAAAAAATATTAATTTTAAGTGTATCACTCTGAAGTAAGACAAATTCACAGATTTTGAAGCAAAGATATATACAGTATGAAATACAAAAATCCTCAACTTCCCAAAGCAACAAAGTACAAATCAATTCAGAAACACAATGGATATCTAACAAAGCAAATATTACAAAGGATAGGTATGAAATTAGCACTTAACTCTGGTTCCCTCAGCTAACATTCAAAAACTGGAGAGCAACAGAGAACACAAATGGCAGGGTACATTCTCCCAACCATCTTACTTCATTTTTCAGCAAGCAAAAAGGTTTAGTAGCAAAAATAGCTCCTATCCAATTTCAAACTCTGCAAAAGGTCACATTAACCTTTAGTTAAGACTTTGTAATAATATGCTAATATAATTAAAAATTCAATATTAAGTAAGTGACATAAATGGAGCATCACTGCAACCCAGTGTACATAGAGGTGGGGAAACTTGTATCCAAGAATAGAGCTGGGACCCAACAAAGCTGAGGAATCTGAAGTTTTTGACTCTGTTAGTGTGAATAATCACAAAAACCAGCACAAATACAACTCTATCTTGAGGAAATTTCAACACTTTCATAACTTTCTTTTTTTTTATTTTTTTTTTTTTATTTTTTTTTTTTAACATTTATTTATTTTTGAGACAGAGAGAGACAGAGCATAAACGGGGGAGGGGCAGAGAGAGAGGGAGACACAGAATCGGAAGCAGGCTCTGCTTGGCTGATGGCCCAGAGCCTGACGCGGGGCTCAAACTCACGGACCGCAAGATCGTGACCCGAGCTGAAGTCGGACGCTCAACCGACTGAGCCACCCAGGCGCCCCTCATAACTTTCAAACACTATCATAACTATACATGCACTCCCATTGTGCCGGGTACCAATCTTCTCCTCTCACAGCTCCACTATTTATAGCCCATGACCCATCTACAGGATGAGAGGCAGATACTCATTCACTTCGGAAAATTTACAAAGTATAATCCATTCATAAGTAACCAGAGTGGCTGAGTAATCATTTATAACAGGAAATCTATTATTGAAACTAGTTTGAGTATTTTGTAAAGCAAGTAATTTATTTTGCATTCAACAGAGGAAAAGTGGGTATATTTTAATTTATAACACTAGTAAACACAATCCTAGACTACAAGGATGCTTAAAAAAAACCTAGAAGTTCACAAATTCTAGTTAACCATTCTAATGTTCAGATCCAACCTACATTCTTTCCTTCTAATCTCTTCTTTTTACACATTTTTATATATGCCATTGGGGTTGTAATTATTTTAAAATAAAAGTAATAGAGGCACATTATTAAAAGACAATCAAAGCACATCAAAAAAAGTAAGACTTCCTTACCAACACTCTTCAACATACACCTCCTAAAAATAATTTTACACTTACACTAATTTTACATATATGCTAGGATATGTTTATTTACACAAATGTGCTCATTTTACATCCACTATTTTATATACCTAATTCCATATTAAAATATAGAGATCTTAAGTAAGAGATCTTATTTACAAACAGAGCTTAGAGTTGGGTGAGGCAAACAAGGCACCCATGGCCAAAATTTAAAGAGGCACTCACTCTGAGGTGTACGTTAGAGTGCCTCCTTAAATTTTAATTTAAATGTAAGTGCCTCCTTAAAATTTCCATTTACTTTACCATAGTATCAGCATCTGAAATAACTAAGTATTCCAAAATAAGGATCTACCACAATTCATTAATTATTCCAGTATCAGATTAACATCTAAGGGGGTGGGCTCTCTGAGTTTGAATACTTCATCCATTATAAACTAGTGGGTGACTTTCATAAAGTTATCATAGCCATGCTTCAATTTTCAAAAACACATATAAAATAACAGCATCTGCTTCATAGGGATGCTATGAGGACTAAATGAGCTAATACGTGTAAAGTGCTTAGAACACTGTTTCACAAAGGATAAGATTCAATAAATGCCAGCTACCATTATTACTACTACTACTACTACTACTACTACTAGATATTTAGTTAATCTCCATTTTACCTATTACAAATAATACTGCAATTAATCATAAAACACCTTTCTTTGTGTACTTATAAAAATGTCCAAAGGGTAAATTTTTGACAGAGAAATTGATGTATCCAAGAATACAAGCATTTATTATTTCAAAAACACTCATTTACAATCACCTGGTTGAAAACAAAAATTCCAGTACAACTCAATAAAGAAAGGATGACTGTTTTGATAAGTGATGCTGGCATAACTGGATAACCATATGGGAAAAAAAATAAATTTGACTTCTACTTCACATCATAACCAAAATTTTCCTGGAGGTAAACCACAGCCCCAAATCCAAAAGATAAAAGCTTGAGGGGTTGGGAGGAAACATAGAATATATTCATGACCTTGGGTTAAGTAAAGGGGTCTTAGATAGGAAACAAAAAGTATATACCAAAAAAAAAAATTATAAATTAGACTACAAATGACATAAAGAAAGTGAGTAGGGAAGACACAGATAAGGAGCACATACTAACAATACACATGTAAGACAAAGGACTCATATCCAAATTATGTAATGAATATATATAGAACTTCCTACATATCAATTAAGACAACCTTGAAAATGGGGAAAAGATGTAAAAAGGCACTTCACAAAAGAGGATATTCAAAAGGCTAATAAAACTATGAAAATAGTGGGGCGCCTGGGTGGCTCAGTTGGTTAAGCGTCCGACTCTTGATTTCAGTTCAGGTCATGACCTCAGGGTCAGCTGTAAGATAGAGTCCCACATCAGGCTCTGTGCTGGGCATGGGAGCCTGCTTGAGATTCATTCTCTCTCTCCCTCTGCCACACCCCTATGTGCACTTTCTCTCTCAAAAAAAAAAAAGAAAAAAAAAACCTATGAAAAACTACAACTATGAAAATATGGTGAAGCTCTGTACTCAGGAAAATAAAATCAGAACACCACACTACACCCACCAAATGGCTAAAATTTAAAAGAATGACAATGCAAAGGATTGATGAGGACAGTGAGGAACTAGAACCTCATACTTTGCTGGTAAGAATAAAAATTGGTTCAATACTTTTGCCAAACTGTGGCCAGTACCTACCAAAGTGAAACATGCCTACCCCATGACTTAGCAATTCTACTCCTAGGTATGCAGTCAAAATAAAAAAGTTAATACATCCAACAAAAAACTGTGTAAGTATTTCATAGTAGCATAATTCACAGTAGCCAAAAACTGCAAACAATCCAAACGGTCATCAAAGGAGAACAAACATATCAACTGTGGTGTATTTATACAAGTACTGCATAGCTTGAAAAAGAACAACTACCAACACCAATACACACAATAATACGGAAGAATCTCAGAAATTCTGCTAATGAAAGAAGCCAGACATACACAAAAGAGTACACACTGTATGATTTAAGAACAGGTAAGTGAATTTTCAGTGACAGAAATCAGAATAATTACATCTTGTTAGAAGGACTACTGACGAAGAATTGACTGAGAAAGGGTCTGCAGGAATTTTCCAGGAAGAGGAAACCATATCTTGATCTGAGTGATTACTATATCTTGATCTGCATAAAAATTCTTTAAGCTGTACAGCTATGACTTGTATGCATTACTGTATGTAAATTATACCTCAATTTTTAAAAAAAGAAAAAAAATCATCAAAATTTTCTCCATAAAGATAAATTTTAAAGATTTTTTTTGTCAATCAGTGTCGAAGACAAGGATTGTGTTTTGTTCACCATTGTATACTCAATGCTTACCACCGTAAGAGCACACAGTCCATAGTATTTTTGAAAGAATAAATTTATTATGACTATAGTTTATATCACTTCTAAAAATTTGCCTCTCTTTTTCAAATACATCAAAACTTCCAAAAATTATAAAATCTAAGACATAAGAAAGCCATCAGGAGAGAGGGAATAATTATACCCGAGAATATGGCTCACCTTCTTTGGATCAAGATTCCCAAAAACTGAATTGGCATGGGGACAAACTTCAGACAGTGAGCAACCAATCTTCATAATATCCTTATTTCTACTGATACTCTAGAAGGAAGAATAGCTATAGTGTAAAATTCAATAAATTATTTGACAGTGCTATACAACTGAGAGTTCTACTAAGCATTACTTAAAAGATTTTGGAGCATTCAAGGTGCATCTACATCGCTCAGTTGGCTAAGCGTTGGGACTCTTGATTTCGGCTCAGGGCATGATCTCTCGGTTCAGGACATCAAGCCCCACGCTAACAGCACAGATGCTGCTTGGAATTCTCGCTCCCTCTCTCTCTGCCCCTCCCTCACTCATGCACTCTCTCAAAACATAATAAACATTAAAAAAAGATTCTGGAGCATTAGAGATTAAATCAAATTCTTACAGTAACATTTTTTCATAATTCAAATGAGTTCTTTATTAAGAAGTGGTACTACGCTTTAGAAAATCTTTACTTTGCAGTGAGTTCAAATTACTTGGAATTCAAACTAAGAAAGCAAAAACTATTAAATCCTAAAATGTAATATAAACAATTGTGTCTGGATTTTACTATACATCTAACGGCTCAAAATGGGTAGCATATTTTGGTCAAATGATGAGTCTTCTCATATATTTGTTGTTGGATAAAACAGATGTAAAAAAAAAGTTAAATGTATATAATCCTCTATACACAAATACTGCAATCTAGTTAGTAAATTCATTTGTCATGGGTATGGGCTAACAATTTTGAAGTGTATACTAGGATCGAACAAATAAGTAAATATACCACAGACAATGAGAGCAGGAAAGAAGTTACAAAAAAAAAGAAAGAAGGATAAAATGAACCTGCACCGTCAGATTAGAATTGGAAGATATTCATATGAACTCATAGTATGTATGTGTATATATACACATTTGTGTGCATATACATGCATATATGAAAGATACAAAAATATAGATATGTACATGTGTACGTTTTTATACACATATTTTTTCCAGCTCTGTCTGCTGACAGGGCCTAAAACCAATGACACCATCAGCAAAAAGCACACCTAGTGCCCAGATCTTGATATCTAAACACCATTCTCCAATAAAAGGAACCAGGGTTCTGGAGAGTGGTGGATTCCAGGATGAAGATAGGGAAAAAAAGATGATACTGGAATTTTTGGTCATGCCAGAAAGTAAAGAAATGCTCAAAAAAGAAATGGGGATATGTTTTAAAAGGCACAACAGCCTATGTGAATAATCTCCTGATGCCCAAAGCTGCAACAATGTAAACAACAAAGTAAGTAGTGATAGTGCTGTATTATAGCCCATGGAATAAATACCCATGAGTCCATAGTAACCTAAATAATTGAGTAAATAAATGATTGGAGAAGATACAGCGCTTCCTCACAGAAGAATTCCAATTAATACATGCAGAAAGCATACAAAAAATTTAAAAAATCATCATTAGACAATGACTACAGTAATAAATAATAAAATTTGTGGGTGAAAAGTTGAAGAGAAATACAACTAGACAATCTTAATGTATCTCCCTCTAAAACATTTATTTATTTATTTATTTATTTATTTATTTATTTATTTATTTATTTTCGGGGCGGGGGGAGAGAGAGAGAGGGAGGGAGGGAGAGGGAGGAGGGCACAAGTGGGGGAGGGGCAGAGCAGGGGGGGGTGGGGAGAGAGAATCTCAAGCAGGCTCCACACTGTCAGTGCAGAGCCCAATACAGTGCTCAAACTCATAAACCATAAGATCATGATCTGAGCCAAAGCTGGACGTTTAACTGACTGAGCCACCCAGGCACCCCTAAAACACTTATTAATTACAAAAGGAAAAACAGTAACCTTAAAGTGAAGAAACCCAGCAGATAGCACCTTAACCAAGTGGATAAAGGTTAACATTATCAATAATGATTTATCAATATCATGAATCCCCAAGATAATGCACTATAAAGGACAAAGTATCATTTCTATAGTATTACAGCCAATCTATTTATGAAAAACCATCAAACAAACCTAAACTGAGAGATGTTGTATAAAATAAGTGACCAGTACTCATCAAAACTTTAAACTGAGAAATAGTCTGTAAGTGACCAGTACTCATCAAAAATGTCAAAATCAGTAAAGACAAGGATAAATAAAAGAACAAAGTTAGAAGAAACTAAAAAAACATGACAACTAAATACAATGAGGGATCCCAGACTAGAAAAAAAGATGGGAGCACCTGGGTAGCTCAATTGGTTAGGCATCCAATTCTTGATTTTGGCTCAGGTCATGATCTCACAAGGTTCATGAGATCCAGCCCTGAGTCAAGCTCCTTGCCCACAGTGCAGAGCCTGCTTGGGATTCTCTCTCTTCCTCTCTCTCTCTGCCCCTCTCCCACTCACGCATGCATGCGCTCACACTGTCTCAAAAATAAATAAACATTTTTGCGTCATGCTCTGGGCTGATGGCTCAGAGCCTGGAGCCTGCTTCCAATTCTTTGTCTCCCCCTCTCTCTGCCCCTCCCCCGTTCATGCTCTGTCTCTCTCTGTCCCAAAAATAAATAAACGTTAAAAAAAATTAAAAAAAATAAATAAATAAACATTTTTTTAATTTAAAAAAAATGGAAAAAAGACAATGAAAAAACTGTTGAAAGTTGAATACAGGCTGCAGCTAATTATCTGGCTTTGTTTAACTGTATTATGGTTATATAAAATGTTAGCAGTACTGGAAGCTACATGAAGGGTATAAAGAAAGACTGTACTAATTTTATGACCTTCCCATAAATCTAAAGTTATTTCAAAATAAATAATTAAATGTACATATATGTTCTTAATATATCTACAAAATATTTTGTAGCTATATGACTAAAATAAGGAAATATCTTTCTTTCAAAAAAAGGTGAAGGCCACTTATGATTCCTTCAGCTGCTACTCATTCCACTTGGCCTACCAAAAATTCTCATATAAGTGGCCTATATGGCAGAAATCCATGGAGTCAGAAAAACAGAGAGTATAGGTGAGAAGAACTTCATCTTGATCAGCCTCCACATATTTGTGAATATTTATTCTTTATTTATATCCCATTCCAACTCCAGTCAAATTTTATAACTTGCTTCTTGAAATAATCATTCAATTCATATGAATGCCATTAGTAGCTTTAACTCTTAATCTTTTCATACATTTATGACATGTTTCATAACTTCTTAAAATGTTTAAATTTCTACAAGGCCTCCACTTCATGGTTGATATCAGAGGTTGGCAAATTTTGGCCTCCACCACTTGCTTTGGTAAATAAAGTTTTAATGGATCACAGCCACATCTACGTACTGTCTTCGTAAGCCTTTGCACTACAACAGCAGAGCTGACAGCGTTGAATAGTTACTATAGACTATACGGCCCACTATCCCTAAAATATTTACAATCTAATCTTTTACAGGAATAGTTTGCTGACTCCTGGTTTAAATAATAACTCCAAATTCGGATGCCTGGTTGGCTCAATCGGTTAAGCATTCAACTTCGGCTCAGGTCATGATCTCACAGTTCGTGGGTTCAAGCTCCGCATCAGGCTCTCCATTGTCAGCGTGGAGCCTGCTTCGGATCCTCTGTCTCCCTCTCTCTCTGCCCCCCCTTGTTGGTTCTCTCTCTCAAAATAAATAAATAAATTTTAAAAATTAAAAAATAATAACTCCAAATTCAATCAACAGCTTCACAAAAAGGTCAGTTGAAATCAAAGTCTACAGCTGCACTGATCAATAGGCAATACCCTCCTGAAATGTAGCTAGTCTGATTTGAGATAGAGTATACTGTAAATCTAAAATACACATCAGATTTCAAAACTTAATATGAAAAGGAAAATAAAATACTTGTAAATATATCTGTGTTAACTGCATTTTGAAATATTTGGATATATTGAGTATATTAAAATTTATTTCACCCTTTCTTTTTAGGTTTTCATGAGTCTGCTAAATTTTAAATTACTTATGTGGCTCACACATTTCTACTGGACAGTGCTGGTCTAGAAAATCTTATTTAAGCTATGAGCTTAAACATATCTATCATCTAATCTGGGACATTGTTGAGTGACACAGTTGCTATTAATACAGAGACAACATGCATAAAACATTTGGGTAGAATATATTTGCATAAGCAGAAAATATTTGCATAAGCAGAAATACAAATTTACCACAAGTTTTCTAGGAATATCACCCTTCCACAATGTTTTCTATATAGATATAAGAACAGTGGTTAATCGAACTTCTACAACGTTTCTTCTCGTAAATTCTATTTCCCATATTGCCAATTCGCTCCACCACCACAAAAGAGTTCTCATACTGCAATTCTTACAGAAAAATGCCATACCTTTCCCTCCCATATTATGTGTAGTTCACAAAATTAAAAACTAGTGAGTAATTGTGTAATTAGAGGAATTCACCTTTTTAAATTCTAGAACACAAGCACTTTGGTACTTTGCTTTATATTTAAACCTAAGGAAACTTATCTGACTTGAAGTCTGTAGAAAACTATAAATGTTCCACTAGTGCTTCCAACTTCATGATGAAAAAGAGATTATATGTCAAATTCAAAGTTAAAGTATTAAAAAAAATTACATTAAAAAGGTAGTATCTTTCAAGAAACAATCTTATAAAAGACCCCTAGATGGGGCTATAACTTCACAAATATAAGTTTCCTAGCGCATTCAGTAATTTATGCAGCCTAGATTGTTGGTGTTAAATTGAGTGTAATTCTGAAACCACAACTATAATCTTGCTGCTTTCTTTCTTTTTTAACTCAGTGCATTATAAGCATACTACTCATAACTCAGGTAGTAAGTCCCAGCTGTAACCAGTGCGCTTCCAAAAATGGCTTGTGTTAAATGTTCAATAATTAGGCACTGAGAATGACAAGGATATCTATATTCTGGGGTTTTTGTTTTTGTTTCTGTTGAGCAGGACCTGGGTTGGTGGAGGAAAGGGATGGGGAAAGAAATCAACCAGGCTATTTACCTGGGCCCAAAATGTTACTGCATCTTCCACATGACTTCCAACCACATCTTCAACTAAAACCAAATCAAAATGCAAAGAAAATTAGAAACTAATCAAGATTATCTAGCTCTTACATCCAAAAATAATTTTTAGTGTCAGTACCTTTATTGTAATGTGTATCTTCATCCATCTGGGCAATTCCTGAAAAACTAAAACAATTCAATACCTTAAATTAAGTTCTAATAATCTGTCCATTCACAGTGAATCAAGAAAGCCTAAACTATATAATGTTCAAATTCCTGCAAGTATGTTTTGTTCCTAAATAAAGTTATCAAAATTCAACCTCTATATCAAACATGACCTGAGAGATTTTCTCCAATAATTCTTGTCTTGAGTATACTGTACTCTGCAATTTCATCATATACAATCTCTATCTTTTGAAATTATCTCTTTTAGCCAAGATTTTACAAATTTACACTGAAGTAGATATCTAGACATATTCTAGTCAGTTACATAAATCAATACTTCAGAACAATATGCATATTCTTTCAAAAAAATTGATGCCCTCCCAAAAGGAGAGCAGGACTTCTACAATTCAAACAAAAAGAAACACTACAAATATATAGAGACCAAACGCTTCAGACTGGTAATCAATTTTATTTAAAAGGTACAGTGATTTCTATTTTTGAAGAGATATTTCAATTAAAGACTGCAAAATCAAATCAAATTTTGCCTATTACTTCAAAACTAATTTTCATTACACAGTATTATACTTTCTAACTCCAAAATATTTCAAAATAAATGTCTACTTGTTTATAACTTTATCATTAATATACTAGAATACTGCCCTTTACATAAATGTTAGTTCTTGGAAGGAAACAGAAAACAGACTTTTTAAGAGCTTTAAAAGTTACCGAAGAACTGTGTTACACCAGAGTTTCAAATGCTCCCTCAAGTACTTAACAGAAAGAGAAAAATTGTCCCAGGTTAAAAAAAAAAAAAGTCAAAAATTTTAAACTTTTATTCTTCTGGTTTTTGTTATACCTTACATAGTTTTTTCACATACATTAAGCTGCATGAAAAGGTGTTCAAAATACGTATCCTACCTCCACTACTGGTCAAAAATTTTTTTTTATTTAATTGAGCAAAAAGTCGTAAAACCAAGATGAAATGTTTAGAGAGACTGTATTTCTCTGTAAGCCATTGGCTTAGACTTAGTAAAACTGAAAATATCTGGAAATGCCGAGAAGCTGTATGGTTCATCATAAAATCTGATTTTAAAAGGGGTCAAAAAGACTTTCCCGCGATGATTATGAAGAAACCGACGCTGTACCCGCTTCCAGCAAAAGTGGATTACCAGATGGCACTTCCAAATCTCCAATTCGTGGCAAAATTCGGAATAAGTGAGTCCAGGTTGCCCCCTGACACCTATTTTATGAGGGATTTTGAAGTTTAAATGGCACAGAATTTGCGGGAAAAGATAACTCCACCGCACAACAGGCCTGCAAGACCCCATCTCCACCGAGACTACGTAGGCCCAAGTTATTTGTAAACAGGTTTCGCCTCGCAGCCCTTCACTCAAAACCGGGGGTGCCCGGCACCCTCAGAAATAGGTGGACGGCTCCAAGGCGAAGGAAGACCAGGAAATGGGCCTTACCCCATACTTGGGAGACCTAAAAGGCAAGCAGAGGTGAAAAGACGGTCCTTGCGGCGGCTACAACCGCACCTACCAAAAAGACTACCACTGACCTCACACTTTCCACCACAGAAGCTCCAGAAAAGTGCCCCTGACCCCACATGCTGGGCCCTCGGCCCTCCACCGCCCGCGACCGCGGCTTGCCGTCAGCCCGCCGTCGCGCACGTGCAGAGAGACTTACCACGCGTGCCTAGGTCGCTCAGGCCCCGCACTGCGCTTGCGCCCACATTGCTGCGCCATCACCGTGGCTTTTCGGGAGCCGCTGCTTGGTTCACGTGGCCGCCAAAGCCTGGGGCCTGGGGCACGGCGTGCTGGGCGGGGCCACGCACGGGGAAAGCTGCGCACAGAGGCTGCAAGTGCGGGGATTCCTGAGCTTCCGGGCTCCACGCGCGATGGCAGGTGGGAGGTTAATTTTACAAGGCTTCAAATAATGACGGAAGAGAGTGGTTTGGATTCCACAGTCTACTAATTTGCTCATATTGATTTAAATTTTAAAACAACCGAAATAGAAGAATCCCAACATTTGTTATACAAGTTGGAAAATAAGTAAATGAAATGTGACTTTATATCAGTAGCTTTACAAGCACTTCCCAGCCAAACTTGGCATCAGATCTTTCTCTTGTTGCGGCCTTTTTTCAGAACAGTAAGGAACAAAAATTAGTAGAGCTTAGCTGTTATATGCACCTATTTGTGGCAAACTTTGCACAACAGTTGAAAGTTACCTCTGTTGGGCGCCTACGTGGCTCAGTGGGTTGAGCTGGGTTGAGCCCTGGTCTCTTCATTTCGGCTCATGTCACGTGAATTTAGCATGCGCTCATTTAACGTTCTCATTCTCTCTCTCTCTCTCTCTCTCTCTCTCTCTCTCTCTCTCTTCCTCTCTCTTCCTCTCAGAATGGAGCCCATCTCTGGGCTTGATATCACAAACTGTGAGATCATGACCTGAGCCAAAATCAAGAGTTGGAGGCTTAATCCACTGAACCACCCAAACACCCCATCCCTGTTAATTTTTAACAGCTTTACTGAGGTATGATTAACATCCAGTAAACTGCAGTTATTAAAAGTATGCAATTTCATAGGTGAACATATGTATACAACTGTTGAAATCATCCTCACAATCAAGGTAACAAACATTTCCTTCACCACCTTCAAAAGTATCCTCATGCCCCAGAAAAATACTTGGCTTCCCCCCCACACACACTCAAAGTGACAGGTTCTGCTTTCTGTCACCATACATTAGTTTGCCTTTTCTGGAATTTGATGTTAATGAAATCATGCACTATGTATATTCTGTCTGGTTTCTTTCACTCAGCATAATTATTTTCAGATTCATCCATTTTGTCATGTGTATAAACAGTTTATTGCCCATTATTGCTGAGTACTATTCCATTACATGAATATAACACAATTTATCTACCTTTTAATATTTAGATTGTTTCCAGTTTGGGATTGTTTCAAATAAAGCTGCTATGAACATTCATGTGCAAGTTTTTGTATGGGCATATGCCTTCATTTCTCCCAGGTTAATACCTAGGAGTAGAATGTTTGGGTCATATTACTGCATGTGTTTAAATTTTTAAGAAACTCCTAGACTATTTTCACAAAATAGTTTTACTATTTTATATTCCCACACCAGTGTTTAAGAATTCTAGTTGCCCCGTATCCTCATCATCATCTTATATGGTCTGTGTTGTTGTTGTTATTTTTAATGTTTATTTTTGAAAGAGAGAGAGAGAGAGCATGGAGGAGGGGCAGAGAAAGAGTGAGACACAGAATCTGAAGCAGGCCCCAGGCTCTGAGCTGTCAGCACAGAGCCTGACTCAGGGCTCGAACTCATGAACCATGAAATCATGACCTGAGCTGAAGTTGGACACACAACCGACTGAGCCACTCACGTGCCCCATATATAGATTTATTTTTCTTTTTCTGTATTTTTATTTTTATTTTTTTAAGTTTACTTACTTATTTTGAGAGGGGGGCAGAAAGCAGGGGAGGGGCAGAGAGAGAGAGGGAAAGAGAGAATCCCAAGCAGGGTCCACACCAGCAAGGCAGAGCCCCAGTCAGGGCTCAAACTCACAAAGGATGAGATCATGACCTGAGCCAAAATCAAGAGTAAGTTGCAAAAAAAAAAAAAAGAGTCAGGGTGTTTAACCGACTATATATGGTCCATGTTTTTAAGTTTAGACATTTATGTACAATAGCATCTCCTTGTAGTTTTAATTTCCATTTCTCTATTGACTAAAAATGTTGAGCATCTTTTCATGTTTATTTCCCAACCATACAACTTCTTAGGTAAAGTGTCTGTTCAGACTTGTTCCCATTTTTTAACTGAATTCTTTCCTTACTGAGCTTTGCAGTTTGTTACATACTGCAGATATAACTCCTTCAAATTTGCAAATATTTTCTCACAGTTTGTGGCTTATTTTTTCATTCTCTAAAAAGAGTATTTCAAACAGCAGAAGTTCTTGATTTTGATGAAGTCCAATTTATAAGTTTTGTCTTTTATGGATCATGCTTTTGTGTTGTATCTAAGAAATCAGTGGCTAACCCAGTTCACAAAAGCTTCCTATATTTTCTACTAGAAATTTTACATGTTTAGGCTTTGTTTAGATCTATAATTCTTTTTGAGTTCATTTTTGTATAAGATGCAAAGCATGAATCAAAGTTTATACTTTTGCATTTGGATGTCCAGTTTTTCCACCACCATTTGTTGAAAATGCTATTATTTTTTCCATTGAAGTGCCTTAACATCACTGTCAACAATCAATTGACCAGGGGTCCCTGGCTGGCTCAGTCAGTTGTCTGACTTTGGTTTTGGCTCAGGTCACAATTTCACGGTTTATGGTTTTAAGCCCCGCATTGGGCTCTGGGCTAATGGCGTGGAGCCTGTTTGGGATTCTCTTTCGTGCGCGTTCTCTCCCCCTCGTCCCCCCGCCCTGCTCACTCTCTATCTCAAAAATAAATAAACATTTAAAAAAAATCAATTGACCATATATGTGTAGGACTATTTCTGAATTCTCTATTCTGTTACACTAATATATTTGCTTTAGTCTAAAAACACACCATCTTGATTATTGTAGTTTTATAATAAGTCTTTAAGACTTATTATAGACAGATACTTATTATAAGGCAGGTACTATAAGCCTTCCAATATTGTTCTCTTTCAAAATTGTTTTAGCATTGCAGTTCTGTGTGAATTTTAGAATTAACTTGTCAATGTCTACACACACAACACATACACAAAGTCTGCTGAGATTTCTATTGGAATTACATTTAATCTATACACTGAGAATTGACATCTTAACAATATTGAGTCTTCTGATCTATGAACACTGTGTATATATCCCCATTTTTTATATATTACTTTATTTCTCTGAGCAATGTTTTGTATTTTTCAATGTTTTTTCAATGAACAAATTTTTCAATGTACAAAAGGTTTTGTACATCTTTGTCTAATTTATCCCTAAGAATTCTTTATGCTATTGTAAATGTTATTATTTTCTTGACTCCAATTTCTAGTTGTTTTGTTGATAGTATATAGAAATATAATTTTTGTATATTGATCTTATTTTCTGCATCCTTGCTAAATTCACTTATTTCCGGTGAGTTTTTTTTAGTATATTTAATAGAATTATCTGCATATAAGTCACATGCAAATGAAGACTTTTACTTTTTCCTTTCCAATCTGGGTATCTTTTCTTTTATCTTTCCTTATAGCAATGGCTAGAACCTCCAGTATGTTGAATGCAAGTGCCAAGAGCAGCCATCTTTGCCATGTTCCTCATCTGAGGAGGAAAGCGTTTGCCTTTCAGCATTAACTATGATGTTAGCAGTGGCTTTTTAGTAAATACCCATTATCAGATTGAAGAAATTACCTTAATTCTTAGTTTGCTGAGAGTTTTTGTCTTGAATGTGTGCTGAATTTTGTCAAGTACTCCTACATCTATTAAGATGGTCATGTGGTTCTTTTTTAGTTTGTTAATATGATGAATTATATTAATTTTCATGTTAAGCCAACCTTCCATTCCTTGGAAAACACCCATTCAGTCATGAAATATTATCCATTTTACATATTCTTAGATTTGCCAAAATTGTTAAGAATTTTGGTATTTATGTTTGAGAGGAATTAGTCTGAAACTTTCTTTTCTTGTGATGTCTTTGTCTGGTTTTCATATCGGAGTAATGCTGGCCATATAGATTAAATTGTAAAGAATTCCCAACTTTAATTTGCTGGAAAAGGCTATATAGAATTAGTCATCTTTGCTCCTTAAATGTTTGGTAAAATTCACAGTACAGCCATCTGGGCCTGGAATTTTCTTTGTGGGAAGATTTTTAAGTATAAATCAGTTCTTTAATTGATATATGAGCTAACAGCATACAATAAAGGGCTAAACAGGTTATCTATTTATTATTGAATGAGCTTCAGTTTTTGTATTTCAAGGAATTTATCTATTTCAGTCTAAGTTGTCAAATTCATTGGCATAAAGTTGTTTATCACATTCCCTTATTATCCTTCTAATAGAACATATAGTGATGTCATAACTCTCATTCCTAATATTGGTGATTTGTGTGTTCTCTTTCTTTCTAGCCTTTGCTGATCAGTCTGGTTATAGAGGTTTATCAATTTTTTTAAATTTTTTTTTCAACGTTTATTTATTTTTGGGACAGAGAGAGACAGAGCATGAACGGGGGAGGGGCAGAGAGAGAGGGAGACACAGAATCGGAAACAGGCTCCAGGCTCTGAGCCATCAGCCCAGAGCCTGACGCAGGGCTCGAACTCCCGGACCGCGAGATCGTGACCTGGCTGAAGTCGGACGCTTAACCAACTGCGCCACCCAGGCACCCCGAGGCTTATCAATTTTATTGGTCTTCTCAAACAAACTGTTTTGTTTTATTCATTTTCTCTATTGCATTGTTTTATATTTCTGCTTTGGTCTTTATTATTTCCTTTTTCTTATTTTAGTTTTCATTTTCTCTTCTTTCTCCAGTTCCTTAAGTTGAAACTGATTTGAAATCTTTCTTCTTTTCTGATATAGGCATTTGATGCTATAAATTTTCCTCTAAATACTGTTTTAGCTAAATCCCACAAATAGTTTTCATTTTCATTCAGTTAAAAGTACTTTGATTCCTTTTTTTACTTTTTTTCCTCTACCCATGGATTATATAGATATTATATAACTTAGAAATTTTTGGAGATTTCCCAGATATATTTGTTACTGATTTCTAATTTAATTCCATTATGATCAGAAGACATCATGACCTGAATTATCTTAAAAGTATTGAGTCTTGTTTTGTGACCTAGAATGTGGTCAATCTTAGTAAATGTTTCATGTGCATTAAAAAAAAATGTGGGTTGAGTGTTCTGTAAATGTCAATTACATAAAGTTGGTTAATAGTTGTTCAAGTCTTCTATATCCTTACTGACTTTGTGCCTATATAATGCTTTGGTCAAGGGAGGCCCCTGGGTCATTAACTCTGACCCAAACCTACAGTATCTGAACAGTATCTGGGGCATGAAGCAAGTGTTATCAATGTAGGCTCAAGGACTCTATCAGCTTCTAAGTAGAGTATATCTGTCCCAATTATATATATTTAGGTACTTTAGAAATAAACAAAAAGTGGGGCCAGATACATTATACTCACTGGGACAGACTTTGGTTAGGACTCCATTAATCACTGGGTTGCATACAACCAGAGGACCACAATGGTGTTTTGGGTTCTTTGGGATCCATATGAGCTCAGATGCTATATCCAAAACTCCTTGGTTGAAAAATCTGAGTATTCCTCTTTCTCCACTGCATAGTTACACTAATGGGTGCCCCTCTGGGGCAAGTATATACATGATGTTTATCATATATACTGGAGGACCCCTCCTCAAGGGAATCTGGGCTCTCCCTTCTATGAGTGGGCTCTAGATCTGACCTACCTGAAGTCTGAAAACTAGGTGAAGAATCCAGTAGTTACACAAGTGGATTTACAAATCAAGTAACAACCTAATCAGCTGTCCTTCTATCTTGCCCCTTGGAACACCATGATTTTAAACTCCTTCACAGATCCATGCCTTGGTATCCATTAATTATGTCCACTGGGCATCTGACAGTTCAGTTCCACAACCTGGCCTTCAACTGCATCCCATCATCTACATTGATTTCAAGGAGCCCAAGATCATGGCAGCATCTTCTACCATCAATTCTAGCCTGTAGATGTCAGCCACAGCCAATCTTCTCAAAATTGCCAGTATACTCTTCACCATTACATTTTTTATTTCCTTAATTGTGAGTGTCATCTGAGCCTTCACAGGGAAAACGCTCAAGTGGTAGCTTCTGAAGTTTCAAACAACACATCCATTCTAACCTTGTGACTTCGTTGAGTTTTGTGACCCCTTCCTCAATACCATGCCAGATAAATTCTAGCATTTCCACCATATCTTCCAGATGCCACCCTAGCAGTGTTAGGACCAACTCCAGATATCTAAGGCATTAAAACCCAAGTTAGGAGTTTAAGTGCTACCATGTTACTCTCTCCTATCAAGCCATATATTCCATCCCCCTCCAACACCTTCGAGACCTACTCCCAGGCATATTTCCCAGGTTCCTGCCAATACATTTTAAGAAGAACCTGCAGTTCATTCAGTTGTAACTTATCCTCCTATAGGAAGGACTGTATTTCCCCACTTAGGGTATGCTGAGACCTGATCCTAGTTATCAGTTTGGAGTAAGGAGAGGTAGCAGGGGTGGGTCTTGAAGAGGGCAAGTATCATCTTACAATGCAAGTGCCCCCGATAAATTCTATGCAGGATCTCCAAACAAGTGTACACTGATCTCCATCAGCAAAGTGGAGGAGAAGAGTCTGCTTCTGTGGCTCAGAGAACCAAGGGAACATCAGAGTTCAAGTTTCTCAGGCTCACCAACACAAATATTCCCATTCTATGATCCAAGGTTCTAATCTTTTCCTATCAGCATACTGACTTTGCTGGAGGAGACGATTGAGGCTGTGCATTCAGTTTCCTTTGTGGCCTTGCCACTTTTACTATTTGGGCTGGATCATCAGCACAGATTGCCAGCGTCTGCAGATGAGATTTTTCCTTAAAGGGTGCTATGGAGGCAGCACTCTGGCTTTCACAGCATCCCTTGACTTAATAGCTAACATGAACCTATGCCATTTTCTTTTTTCAAGCTTGTTAAAGCAGTTAACAATAGCTAACCAACATCTCCAGCTTTATAATTTCCATTAGTCTCATTTCACTGTAATGCCACAGCTACTGTGTAACCTAACACTTCACCTTCCACCTACACCCTACCCAAATCCAATTCAGAAACTATGACGCATCCACGTGACAGAAGTTATCACTACACCACTTACCACTAGCTATTGGGTCTTTGTTATCATCAGTCCAGTGAATGATCCAGTCACAGAATCCAAACCAGAGGGTTTGCTTTTTAAGGCCATTCCTGGTACCCATCTTGGCCTGGGTTTACCAGCCACCCAAAAGCAAAGCCTAAGACAAATACTCACATACAGGTATTTATTTGAGAAGTAATCTGAGGGAACCAGAGAGAAGGATCAGAAAGGGAGAAGTTAGAGAAAGCTAACATAACAATATATTATGGAGTTGGTCACAGCTATGGGTGACTGGTGCTCAATCCCACAGGATTTTCTGAGGAAGCTTATAAAAGGCATCTCAGAACTATCTTCCTAGGAGATGGAAGAGAGCATTTACCCATTAGTTAAGGGTGGTCCTGAGGTCATTAATTCCCCCATATATTTCATACATCTATGATGCATCCCAAGTCACAGTGTCAGAAGATCCCTGGAGAAAAAAGCGAGAGAGTCATGAAATGCTCCCAAGATGAAATGCCATCAAATGAAATTTGTACTTTTGTCCATAAGAAGCTGTCAGAGTCTGCCTCAAACTGTTTCACAGCAGTAATGGAGTAAGAGGTGGGGCCAAGAGGATTTGAAGTAGCACACGAGAAGTGTCAATACAGTTATATACAACCCATAGTTAACAAAACAACTTAAAAAATCAGTAGACACCACTAGAAAATGATTATATAATTTTAAAATACAGCTTTTTATTTAAAAACATAAATCAAGATTACAAAGCTTGAAAAATAAAAAATCAAGATTTTAACTTACTCATTTTAAGCAGTGGTCAAAACCCTCAATAACATATTTAATTTTCTAAATAGCCTTAAAAAGATAATGTATGACGGACTAAAAACAGTTACTGTATTTTCTCATTTTGACTAATATGAAAATAACCTCATTTGTTAGGAGAGACAAAAAGTATATACAAGATATGAAATGATGACTTTTGACAGAAGTAATATAAAGTATTCTCACTTGTTTAAATAAATTAAGAAAACAACAATGGGGCACCTGGGTGGCTCAGTCAGTTGAGTGTCCGACTTCGGCTCAGGTCATGATCTCACAGTTCGTGGGTTCGAGCCCCGCGTCAGGCTCTGTGCTGACGGCTCAGAGTCTGGAGCCCGCTTCAAGTTCTGTGTCTCCCTCTCTCTCTGCCCCTCCTCCACTCACACTCTGTCTCTCTCTCTTTCTCTCTTGATCTCTCAAAAATAAATATTTAAAAAATTTTTTTTAAAAATTAAGGAAACAACCAAAATGACATTTTTACATAGTAAAATAAGTAAATAATTTGGGAGAAAATAAACTATTATTGTATTTAAATAAACACAAACAAAACCTATTTGGATGATGGTTTTAATTTGATAGTCTTCATGAAGGTTTTGTACTTGATGGCAACGGTGCTTTTCCTTTCTGTTTAGCAACCTTTTCCATTTTTATCTGTAAAATTAAAATATTTGTTGATACAATAATGTGTAAAACATCCTAAAGAAAAAAAGGTTGTACACACCTTATTTGGATTCATGTCTCATTTATCACAGCCATTTCACACAGTTACTTAGCAATTCTTAAGCTGCTAAATTCTAAAGCCAAAATCTAATAGTTAAAGGGACCTAACTGCATTTTTAAACTGTGGTTTGATTTCAACTTTACAGAAGCATTTTAATAAAAATAACATAGTGAATATTGCTTTGGAGAAAATTACTAAGTGTATTTTAACTTCCACTTAAAAACTGTCTTACAAAAGCTTAAATACCTAACCATACATCCAGCCTATGCATATTCCCTACAGAATATACCTAATGCAGCTGAATTATCTCTGGCACATGGGCTACTGTAAGGACAGTTTCCTCTAATTCTGGTTTTCACATTTCCACAGTTACATCCCTGAAGGCTCCACTATAACTGAAGCAAAGAAGCAGCTTGCATTCCCTACTAGTGGCTTTCTGACCTTTTGGAAACATTTAAACCCCTTCCATGGGAAAAAACGTCCCAGAGAACAGAGAGCCCACTTGCCTCTTACAATTCCCAGAGGCAACACCACTGCCTTCTCTCTGCAAGACAAAGGGAGACAAAATATGGGGCATGATAGGTGGAGGCAGGGCCTCCTACCTTCTAAGGTGATAGGAATAATATCAAGAAACCAGAAGGGACCTAGTACCCAATCTTATCAAATTGTAAATCATAACATCCCAATAATAAAATGTTTATATCTTACATTTGTCTCATCCCCATTTTTTCCCCTCTCTCTCCTCTCTGAGTTGGTTAGGACCTGATTCAGAAATCATACGTTCAGGGGTGCCTGGGTGGCTCAGTTGGTTAAGCATCTGACTTTGGCTCAGGTCACAAACTCATGGTTCGTGGGTTCGAGCCACGCATTGGGCTCTGTGCTGACAGTACAGAGCCTGCCTGGGATTCTCTCTCTCTCTCTCTCTCTCTCTCTCTCTCTCTCTCTCTGCCCCTCCCCCACTTCCTCTCCCTCCCTCTGTCTCAAAAATAAATAAATAAGCTTTAAAGGAAAAAAAAAAAGAAATCATACATTCATATCACTCTTATACACTGGATCAGTCAGCAGGTCATCTGAAGGACCTCCAAAAAATACCCTATATTAAGGCAAAGATTATAGGCAAAGATTATAAAAGCGTATTTGAATCTTTACCATTTATTAACTATTTGAGACAAGCTACATAACCAATAATTTTCTCATTTGTAAAAAAAAAAAAAAAAAGGTCATAATAATAGGTGGTTCTCAGGGTTGTTCTAAAGGTGTAAATAAGATCGTATATATAAAGATCTAGGTACTTAATAAGCAGTCAACAAATCCTTTCCCCTCATTTAGGGCCAAGTGTTAGCTTTATGTAATATCAAAAAAGAGAGAAAATGCTAAACAACCAAACAAAGCTAAAGCAGGGTTTCCTCACTTAAAATAGTACTTAGCAAATACATCCACCTAGTCTAGTGTCTGAAGAGCAAAGATATCTCCCCCTTCCTTTTTTCTTTTTCAATTTCCTGGCACTAATAGCAATAGCACCTTGCACCTAGTTGGCCTTTGATAACTGTTTCCTTAATAAAATTCTCCTTTCTTGGGGATAGGAGACCAAGGGTCATCCACAATGGAAGAAAATAACTTGACCTAAGATATAAAAGCAATGAAGCAACTCTTCAATAATATCTAAAAGTAGTTAGTAAACCATGTTACCACAAAGGCATCAACTATCAAAGCCAACTCATATTTATCATAGATCCTTCCCCACACTAAATGTTACCAATGATTAGCAAAGGATACAAGCAAAAACGAGATACAGACATCGCATTGCTTTCTAAAGGGGCCCTGACCTATCAGATTGAGCTTCCTAGTTATCCCTTTTCCCTCAACAGTGCATGGAGTAAAATGCAAGTACTAATAATGTGTATAGTACATGTCAGCTCAGAAGAAGTTGTTTAGCTTTGAACTTCTTAGTTTTTATACTCCATTAATCACACAGGCTGGCGAGTTTATAAGCTGTGTCTCATAAATCCACAAATCACACAAGCTGGAGAGTTATAAACTACATCTCATAAATCCATAAATTCTAGGTCTATTTATAATAAGTAGCCTGGATTGGCCAGGTATATCCTCTAAAACAATCATAGATAAGAACTCCCCCCATTATCTTCCCACAAGCAAACACCAACTGGCATGTTTTCAAGGTAGTCAATACTACCCAGGCTTCTGGAGGAAGGAAGGAAGGAGTTCTAGAACACTGTTCCTCATGAGCCTAGGACGAAAAACTAAAATTCAGCTGTGCACCTGTGTATTCCAAAAATGGAGACTGATTTAATTCAAAAAGTCTATCCTTAATGATACTGTAAAAATAGCCTTTTCTTTCTTCACTCTGGCCATTTAATCTCCCTTCCAGAGATCCTACCACCACCTTTTACCTTTAGATGAGTACTTTCTAGTTAAGGTAGCCACTAGCCATACGTGGCCTACTGAGCAATTGAAATGTGGCTGGTGTGACTGAGGAAAATAATTTTAAGTTTCAGTTGATTTAAATTTAGATTTACAGAGCTACATATAATGAATAGCTACAGCACAGGTATAGAACATTTGCATCACTGCAAAAAGTTCTAGTTCTTTCTCTGCCTTAAATCATATCTAGGACACTCCCCCTCTGCTTCAAAATTCTTCATCAGGAAAACCAAGCTGATCTCTGCCCCCTACACCCTTCCTCTCCTCTTGGAAGGTGAATTTATTTAATGGTCTCCTTTTACCACCCTCAGTTACTCAATAAGCTACAACAAAAAGTGACAAGAGTGTCTTTACTTTCTTATCACTTATTACCCAGTTGGAGAGATAATAAATAGCCACTGAACAACTATAAAATAGTCCTAAGAAAAGCACTTTGGGTAATGTACCATATGGATGGATACCATTCCCCATACCTCATCAAACCAACACACTTTCATCTGGCAATAACCAAAAATAAAGCTATCAAATATGAACACTGCCAGGAAATGCATCAAATGTGTAACTTTATGAGATGTATGAAAGTGATGATCAATCAATAAGTGTTTACTTTTTCAATTTTCCATAAATATTTATTGAAAAGTTATTATGTGCAATGCACTGTAGTTAATTCTGAAGAAAATATAAAAAGGAACGAAATACTGTTTATCCCTAAGGAGTTTATAGTGTGGTGGAGAACTGATGAAAATTATCACTAGTGAAAGCTGGGAAAACATCAATACTACAGTTGCTGAGCTCTCAGGATCGCTAACATACATTTAGGTTTTGTGTTCTGTTTCTTAAAGACTAATGGGTAATTTTAATTTGAGTCTAGATATACCTTGAATGCACTGAGAAGAAGAAATATTACATATTAAAATTTCAAGATTAAAAAAAAGAATTCAAGATACACGTAATTTACAAATCTGCTGATGGTTGGTGTTTATTATTGACGATTTTATTTGTATATTTAATCAATATTTATGACCTTCATAAATTAGCATATTAGATATCATATTATTCATTCATCCTGTTTCTCTCTGAATCATTCTAAATAAGCCTCAAGTCCTAATACAGCTATAAGTAGAGACTTTATAAATTATTTTCAATGATGATCCACAATCAATATGTAATTCTACTGTGTCTTTGTCACAAGTAAATGCTTAAAGTAAGCAGATTTCCCCACAGACTTACCCTTTCTTGGTATCGTCTTTCAAAGAAAGCCATATCATCCTCTTCAGGTCTCTTTAAGGAAGAAACTTGACCACTTGTACCTACTAATAAAGAAAAAAAATTCTATGTGATATATTTACATCATTATAAATTCTCCTGAAATTAAAAAAAAAAAAGAAAGAAAACTTTACTGTTACCAATGATGAATTCTTATTTTTCAAACCAGAATGGTCTAAATGGTAATTAATCCTACCACCTAATTATTTTTTAGAGTTCAGGGCATTGTAAGACAAAGTAATTTTTATTGGCAAACATTCTGCTAATGTCCAACTGGTTCATATTCAATAATACCATATAGCTACTTCACATAAGAGCACACTTTGCTTTCTTCAACGACATTTTAAATTTTATAGTGAAACTAGAAATTCGTGTAACACCATAACCAATAACACACAGAAGTAATTACAGAAGGTCTATGCTATGGTCTGAATGTTTGTGTTCCCCTCAAATTCATCTGTTGAAATCATAATGCCTAGTGAGATGGTCTTAAGAGGTGGGGTCTTTGGGAGGTGTTAGGTCATGAGTGTGGAATCCTCACAAATGGGACTGGTGCTCTTACAGAGATCCCTCAACTGTTCCACTATATGAGGACACAATGAGAAGGGACCAGCTATGAACCAAGAAGAGGACCTTCACCGGAACACAACCATGCTGGTGCCCTGATCTTGGATTTCCCTACCTCCAGAACCATGAGAAATAAATTTTTGTTTATAAGCTACACAGTCTATGGTATTTTCTTATAGCCACCCGAATGGACTATGGCAGTGTGTATAAGCAACCAAGATACTACCTGCTTTGAAACTTTTCAAAACTAAAATAATTTTAACCATTTTCCATGGTATTCCTTTTTTTTGAGAGAGAGAAAGAGAGCAGGGGAGAGGGGCAGAGGGAGAGACAGAATCTTAAGTGGGCTCCATGCTCAGCACAGAGCCCGATGCAGGGCTAGATCCCACAACCCTGGATCATGACCTGAGCCAAAATCAAGAGTCAGATGCTCAACCAAGTGAGCCACCCAGGCTCCCCTTTGGTATTCACTTTTTAAAGCTAAACAAGCAATAGTTTATGTTGTAAAAGGAATTTAAAATTGCTTCAGGAAGGAAAATCAGGATTTCATGAAGAAAACACTAAGGGCACTAAGAGCCTTGTTCCATGAAAAGTTCACCTTCATTTCAGGGGAATGTGCTGCTTGGGTCCTTTCGTATCCAAAAAAGAATATCAACGTGAATACATGTTCTAGTTTTCAAAGCATATAAATTCACCACAACCAGCAACACAAAAATCACCTAACTACAGACAATCAGCACAGAGTATAACCACACTCTGTCAACTATCTAACAAAAGCCTATGGAGAAAAGTAAGAAAAAATGCTTAGAATATGTGCTGCCTATCCATTCATCTCAAAACTACGGGTCTTTCTCTGGATCATGTTGGACCATTTGAGCTAAGTCACTTGTAGAATCACCTTCATTGAGTTGCATTTTAATGATATGTTACCATTTATCCGGTAAAACAGTATTTCACCACTTTTATCAAGGTGACTATCAGAAATGAGCAACCACATGCTGCATTTGCTGAAAAAAGTTTTCAAGGACCTTGGGCCACTGCATCATTGAGGTTCACACTATAGACACATCTTTAAAATCTACCACTGGTGGGGTGCCTGGGTGGCTCAGTCGGTTGAGCATCCGACTTCAGCTCAGGTTGTGGTCTCGCAGTTAGTGAGTTCGAGCCCTGCATTGGGCTCTGTGCTAACAAACAGCTCAGAACCTAGAACCTGCTTCAGATTCTGCATCTCTCTCTCCCCCTCCCCCGCTCATGCTCTGCCTCTCTCTCTCGGAAATAAATAAATGTTAAAAAATAATAATAATAAAATAGAATAGAATAATAAAATAAAATAAAATAAAATAAAATAAAATAAAATAAAATAAAATAAAATAAAATAAAATAAAATCCAGCACCAGTATACCTTTCATTAACACTGTGGAACTCACAATAATATGATGAGTCTTTCTAATAATGAAAAGTATTTGGCTGATCACACCTTTCTCTGTGCCTTGGATGCCACTACACTCAGTCAAAACTAAAGCTTAATTACATCATCAGCAATTACATCAACCTGGAAAGTTGATATAATTGTATCCTTTTTCTTGGTTTACATTTCTTACTTCTATCTATATTTTATCATTACTTTGTTGTGTGTTGTTTTTGTAAGTATGTAAGTAGCCCTAAAATCCCTTGTGGAGAAAGTCAGGGTACATGAAAAGATTATATGAAATTATTAAAAAAAATTCTCATTTAAAAATACTTGCAAATATTAAATACCTAATGCACCATAAAAATTCCTTCTTCAGGGGCACCTAGGTGGCTCAGTCGGTTAAAGCGTCCGACTTCGGCTCAGGTCATGATCTCATGGTCTGTGAGTTCAAACCCCGTATTGGGCTCTGTGCTGACAGTTCGAGCCTGGAAACTACTTCAGATTCTGTATCTTCCTCTTTCTTTCTGCCCTCCCCTGCTCGTGCCCTGTCTGTCTGTCTGTCTGTCTCTCTCTCTCTCAAAAATAAACACTAAAAAAAAAAATTCCTTCTTCAATGTTTTGTCTTAATAAAGGAAATAGAATACAAGTGCTTAAAAATTAATAAAACTCATGTATATGTATAATGTATAATTTATATGTATATGCATAATTTATAAATGACAAAACCTTGCTAATTTATACTTACCACTGGATTACATCCTGATTGGGAGAGCCTGAAGGATCAAGGCAGTCCACTAGAGGGCTCTCTTACTCAGACATCAAAACAATCACATGCAAAAATAAGGTTTTAAAACTTTAAATTATTGAATTATTAGAATACTCATAATGCTCCTGTTTAGAAAGTTTGCCCACCAAAAGAAGTTTCTTGCTTTTTTCTCAGTGCATGGTTAAAAAGTAAAATGAGGGGCGCCTGGGTGGCGCAGTCGGTTAAGCGTCCGACTTCAGCCAGGTCACGATCTCGCGGTCGGTGAGTTCGAGCCCCGCGTCAGGCTCTGGGCTGATGGCTCAGAGCCTGGAGCCTGCTTCCGATTCTGTGTCTCCCTCTCTCTCTGCCCCTCCCCCATTCATGCTCTGTCTCTCTCTGTCCCCAAAATAAATAAACATTAAAAAAAAAAAAAAAGTAAAATGATAACCAAATTGTGGTAATACTGAAGAAAAAAAGATCTAAAAAATGAAATCAATCTACATTCTTATTTACCACATCCAAAAATATTTGTCAATTTATTTTCATTACCATCCGTTAGTGTTTCTGGAGAAGAACTAGATGATGCTTGAAATGCTTTCAGAAATGGGTGGTCCATGGCTGTAACTGGAGAGTCTAAAAATTCCATTGAAGGTACACCTGATAACAAAATGCATGAAGAATGAAAATTAAATCTCTCTGTTAAAATACAAAAAGTTATTTCCGTGCAAAATAAATTAGAACCTCAGCAGAATAATTAGAAAAATCCTTTCTATAAAAAAGAAATTTTTAGTTAAATTTTTATCTGCCATGTAAAGGGAATTAGGTAAAAGTATTTTTTTATTTCTCAGAGATCTTCTTCACAGAAAAAAAATTATGCATGAATAAAACCTTAATATAGTCACAAAAACACTATCAAAAGCAAGTCATTCATGGGGCCTGGGTGGCTTAGTCAGTTAAGCATCCAACTTCAGCTCAGGCCATGATCTTGGAATTCATGGGTTCGAGCCCCACATCCGGCTCTGTACTGACAGCTCAGAGCCTGGAGCCTGCTTCAGATTCTGTGTCTCCCTCTCTGTCTGCCCCTCCCCTGCTTATGTGCATGCTCTCTCTCTCAAAAATACATAAACATTTTTTTAAAAATTTAAAAAGCAAGACATTCGTGACAAAGAACCTCTAATTGAAGAGGGCAGAACGAGTGTGTTTTTACTCTGTTCCTCTCTAGGAAACCATCTCAAAACGAAGCATGAAAAATAAAGAAAAATTCAATTAAATAAAGATTCATCCACAAATTATGAATACCCATTGCTAACTACACTGACTTTTAAATCAAAAGTAAGGAAGCTGGGGGCACAGTCAGTTAAGTGTCCGACTCTTGATTTTGGCTCAGGTCATGATCTCACAGTCCGTTAAGATCAAACCCCGCATGGGGCTCTGAATTGACAGTTCAGAGACTGCTTGGGATTCACTCTCTCTCCCTCTCTCTCTGCCCCTCCCCCTTTCATGCTCATTTGCATGCGCTCTCTCTCTCTCTCTCTCTCTCTCTCTCTCTCTCTCTCAAAATAAATAAACCTAAAAAACAATCTTAAAAAAAAAATAAAATTGAGTACTTCCTTATAACCTAAACCTAAACAATTGCTCATTTTTTCAGATTCCTGTCTGTTCCTTCCCTAGCTCCTGTCTCATGTGGCTTGTAGGAATATAAGACAAGGGACTCAGGTCCACTCAGGTCCTTGTGCTGTCCTCTGGCTGCTGAATGCACTACTTATCTCAAATGCTCAAGGCTGGTAAGTGGTAATTTAGACCCACAGCTTGGTAGGTCCTAACGCGTGTTCTCACTAAAAGTCAGACTCCTCAATGCCTACAACTTCCTCTATTGAATCCCCCAGAGCTCAGGGGACCCACCTTTAGCTCTGCTCGGGGTCCCCTTGCTATGATAAATGTCAGAGCATGTCCACGGCCCAACAGCTCAACTGCCTGCCAACTACCCACTAGGAGTTGGAAATGATGGACTCCTTCTGCGTCATAAAGGAACCAAATTCCAGCAAGATACCATCTCTGTCCAGGACTCTACATAGCTAACAGAGCAGATGTCCCTCTGCCCCAGGCTCCCCTACATCTGATATCAAGACAAAAACAACTTATTTCCTCTCTTCACTCTCACCTTTCTTCACCCCACCTTCCCCTGGGGGCAAAAAAAGGGAGAGATTTTCTTTCCTTACATTATAAAGATGCTTAAGTGATAAAATACCAGAAGTCACAAGAAGGCAAATATGCCAGCTCTTCCCACTATTCCCTAGCACTTTTCTGCAAGTACCAGCCATTGTAACTAGTCAAGAGTAAGAGCCAGAAATATTGGAAAAGGCAAAAATACCATTATTTACAACATCAACCAAACATTTATTTTAAACTCTTAAGATTAAGTAATAATGACTGGTAACAGAAGCAATCTTTTTTTTTTTTTTTTAATTTTAAGTAGGCTTCCACAACCAATGTGTGACTTGAACCCATAACCCCCAAGATCAAGAGTCACATGCCCTACAGAGTGAGCCAGCCAACATTTGCTTTTTTATAAACAAATAATAACCAGCTAGAAAATTTAAAGGAAGGAAAAAAAAAAAAAAAAAACCCACGTATGATAGCTATTTAAAAAAAAAAAAAATACCTAGAAATAGAATTAAGAAAATTAAGAAATAGAGGACTTTCATGAAGATAACTTCAGAATTCCACCCTACATAGAAAAAGACAAATGAAGATACTCAATATTTTAAAATATCAATTCTTCCTGGGGCACCTGGGTGGCTCAGTCAGTTGAACGGCTGACTCTTGATTCCAGCTCAGGTCATGATCCCAGGGTTGTTGAGCTCCATGCTGAGCATGGTGGAGCCTGCTTAAGACTCACTCTCTCTCTCTCTTTCTCTCTCTCTCTCTCAATCAGGGCACCTGGGTGGTTCAGTTTGTTAAGCACCTGACTCTTGGTTTTGCCAGGTCATGATCTCATGGTTTGTGGGTTCAAGCCCCACATCAGGCTCTGTGCTGACAGTGCAGAGCCTGCTTGGGGTTCTCTCCCTCTCTCTCTGACCCTCCCCTGCTCGCTTTCCCTCTCTCAAAATAAATAAATAAACTTTAAAAATTCAGGGCGCCTGGGTGGCTCAGTCAGTTGAGCATCTGACTTCAGCTCAGGTCATGATCTCGCGGTCTGTGAGTTCGAGCCCCGTGTCAGGCTCTGTGCTGACAGCTCAGAGCCTGGAGCCTGCTTCAGATTCTGTGTCTCCCTCTCTCTCTGCCCCTCCCCTGTTCATGCTCTGTCTCTCTCTCTGTCAGAAATAAATAAACATTTACAAAAATTAAAAAAAAAAAAAGATTCTCTAACTCTGCCCTCCCCTGCTTATGCTCTCTCTCTTAAAAAAAAAAAACAATAAATATAAAAAAATAAAAAATAAAATATCAATTCTTCCTACATTAATGTATACATTCAATGTGTTATCAACTAAATAATAGAATATTTTGTAATAATAGAATGTTTTCAAAAAATAATGCCAAAGTTCTGAAAAAATTAGAGAATAAGAATAGTCAGGAAAATTCTTTTTTTTTAATGTTTTTACTTATTTTTGAGAGAGAGAGAGAGAGAGATACAGCATGAGCAGGGGAGGGGCAAAGAGAGAAGGAGACAGAATTTGAAGCATGCTCCAGGTTCTGAGCTGTCAGCACAGAGCCTGACATGGGGCTCAAATGTGAACCACGAGATCATGACCTGAACCAAAGTCAGATGCTCAACCAACAGAGCCACCCAGATGCCACAAGAAAATTCTTAAGTAACAAAATGAAATCATAAATATTAATTTATTATAAAGTTATAGTATTGAAAACAGTATGGTTGTTGCACAGAAAGAGGCAACATTGAGGCACACTAACAAGCCCAGAACAATTTCTGAGTTGGAGCCAAACCTACCGCTTACTAGCCGAATAACAAAGAACAAGATATTGCACTTTTCTGTGCTGAGTTTCCTTATCTGCAAAATAAAAGTAATAATAGTACCTAACTCAAAGTTATAGGGAGGACTAAATGAGTTAATAGATATAAAGAGGCTAGAAAGACTCCTGGCAGTACAAAGCTGCAATCATCATCAACAACATCATTATTTTTTCTGTCACTTATAACTGGATCTTCTGTAACTATTTCATGAGTTTAATACGATCATGCACCCAAGAAAACTGAAAAATGATTTACTTATGGAATTTAACAAGCTAGTTGTAAAATTACCTAGAAGAGAAAATGCAAAGATATATCAAGGAATCTTGAAACACACACACACACACACACACACACACACACACACACACACACATATACACACACAAACAGGAGGAATTTACCATACCAAAAACATCAAAACACTCTATGAGGAATAATAATTAAATGTATGTAATATTGGCACAAGATAGACAAATAGTCCAATGCCACAAAACAGTGAGTATGACAGAGTTTGAGAAAGATAAACTTTCAAATAACTAGGGAAAGAACTGTGTTTGGATAACTTGCCACCAATTTGGACAAAACCTGAAGTTATACATAACTCACACTTTCCCAAAAAATATATTCCAAATACATGAAAAAACAAAAAAAAATAAGTATTACAGTAAAATTAAGGTGAACATAATTATAAAATTGCCTCCAAAATTTAAAAACTGTATTAAACAAACACAAACCAAGGGGCACCTGAGTGGCTCAGTCGGTTAAGTATCCGACTTCGGCTCAGGTCATGATCTCACGGTTCATGAGTTCAAGCCCTGCATCAGGCTCTGTGCTGACAGCTTGGAGCCTGGAGCCTGCTTTGGATTCTGTGTCTCCCTCTCTCTCTGCCTCTCCCCTGCTTGTCCTCTCTCTCTTTCAAAAATAAATATGTAAACATTAAAAAAAAAAAAAAAAGCCAAGACAACAAATGACAGATTGGAAGAAAATATCCGCAAAGTAAATGACAAAAGATCAGTAGACAGAATATAGAAGACTTCTTGGGGCGCCTGGGTGGCGCAGTCGGTTGGGCGTCCGACTTCAGCCAGGTCATGATCTCGCGGTCCGTGAGTTCGAGCCCCGCGTCAGGCTCTGGGCTGATGGCTCAGAGCCTGGAGCCTGTTTCCGATTCTGTGTCTCCCTCTCTCTCTGCCCTTCCCCCGTTCATGCTCTGTCTCTCTCTGTCCCAAAAATAAATAAACGTTGAAAAAAAAATTTAAAAAAAAAAGAATATAGAAGACTTCCAATAAATAAATGAGAAAAGTTAAAAGCATAAAAGTGAGCAAAGTGTATGAACAGATAAGTATAGAAAGTAAAATGGCCAATAACTACGAGAAGACTCTTATCCCACTAATAACTAGGGAAATCAAACTGAAACAATAACATTTCACAGGTCAGACTGGAAAAAAATTGGGTTTAATGATATCAATGATCAGCATAAATGTGAGAAACAGGGAAGCTAAAAAATCATTAGAGGAAGCATAAACAAGTGAGGCATTGTTGGAAGGCAATTTGACAGCATGTATTAAATCTCACACACTTCAACCCAACAATTATTCTACTTCTCTGTATCTACCTTAGGCTCAAATTTATGTAGTATACAAGGAAGCAAGTTCAAGGATGTTTTTGGCAGGACTGTATGTAAAGGCAAAAAAACAAAAAGGAAACCATCTAAATTTCATGAACAAGGTTTAGAAACTCCCACAAAGCACCATGATCAAAGGGGGCCTGGCCAGTGGGCAGGGCTGAGAAGGCAAGATCAGCCCCATGCACTTGCATTTTACAAGGAAATGCTCCCAAGAACTGTAAATATGTACATTTGTCTGACTGTGCGCCTTTAGTGCAGCATTGTTGATTTATTAAAAGCAAAAAGTCTCAGGGAAAAAAAAGAAAAAAATCACAGAAATGGTTTAGAAAACCTGATAAATCTATAGTGTGAAATATTATGCAGCAGTTTAAAAGAATTAAATAGATTTGTGTGTCCTGATATGACAGGCCTTCAAATTTTTTCCAAGATAAAAACTATAAAAATGTATGCTAAAAAGAAAAAATATCAATTGTTGACAGCAAATTACTCTCTGAAAAGAATCTCGGGTAAAGAAGTGTTTAAGGGGTCCTTGTAGTACTTCATTTTTCTTTTTTTTCAGTTTATTTATTTATTTGGGGTGGAAGGAGAGGTGCAGAGAGAGAGGGACAAAAAGAATCCCAAGCAGGCTCTGTGCTATTAGCATGGAGCCCTACAGGGAACTCAAACGCACAAACCATGAAATCATGACCTGAGCTGAAATCAAGAGTCCAGCACTTAGCCAACTGAGCCACCAGTTGGCTTCATTTCTATTGTTTGAATCTTTATAACAAGAAAATGTTTGTTCATCTTTATATAATTTTTGTAATGAAAAAATGAAAAAAAAAAAAAAGAATACAAAAAAGTCCCTACACAAAGTATTTAAAGTAGATAGGAACCTGGGCCCCTAGGTGGCTCAGTTGGTTAAGCCACCAACTCTGGATTTCAGCTCAGGTCATGATCTCATGGTTGGTAAGTTCAAGCCCTGCATGGGACTCCACACTGTGAGCATGGAACCTGCTCGGGATTCTCTCTTTCTCTCCACCCTTCCCTTTCCTTACTCCACTCGCGCTCTCGCATGTGCAGTTTCTCTGTCTCAAAATAAATAAACTTTAAGAAATTTAAAAAAAAATAGGGGCACCTGGATGGATCAATTAGGCAACCCACTCTGGGTCAGGTCTTTGGCCCAGGTCATGATCTCACAGTTCATGGGTTTGAGCCCCGCATCAGGCTCTATGCTGATAGCTCGGAGCCTGGAGCTGGCTTGGGATTCTGTGTCTCCCTCTCTCTCTGCCCCTCTCCCGCTCATGCTCTGTCTCTCCTTCAAAAATAAATAAACATTAAAAATAAATAAATAAATAAATAAATACATGGGAACCATATTCTCCCCAATCCTAGTCAACTCAGAAGGTTCAAAAAAAGAAGAATCCAGCTACCTTCAATAGTTCAAGACACATCCAACAGAACTTTTCCCTATATTACTTAACTTTCATGTATGCAAGCAGTGTGTGCATACATTATCATGTGATAACATGTACACACGTGTATAGACATACGCACACATAGACATAAGGCTGTTTCCAAAATGAGATGGCTATAATGGCAAAAACATGCATACAACAGGGTAACAGTTAGGTAAACTCTATCATATCAAATAAAAGAAATATTCAGCTATTACAAACAGGGTTGGGTTGGGATTTGGGTATTGGGGTAGGCGTGATCTTTTATTCTTGTGTTTTCTAAATTTTCTGTAATAACCATATATTTTATAGTGGCAATAAAACCTTTATAAAAAATAAAAATAAAATGAGAGACTTTTTCTGGAAAAAAACAAAGAATATAAAGTATAAAATAAATATAGGGTTTCACTATTGTCAGCACACATAAAACAGTATGACAAACTCACATTCCATAGATTGTCACTTACCAATCCCACTGTCATCTAATCGCATGTAGCCTTCTGCCAGTGAGCTGAAGCCAGTCAAACCTCCCATTGCTGCATAAGTGACATCCTGTCCCACTGGTTTTCCCTGAGCAAGTCTTTCTTGCTTAGTTTCCACTACTGTGTCATGAGCATATGCAGGCTGACCACAAGCACAAGTGAAGCAACTATGGAATCCTGAACACTTGGAACCTGAATCAAGATGTAAAGGGAGTTAAATGTCTTTAAATACAGGTACTAAGCTGTGTGCCCTCAAAATGCTTAGCTTGGCCACAATCACCTGAATCCAGATCCTTCTATGCTGTCCTCTGGCCTCTGTAACTCTAATCTCCAGCCCTAGAATTCCCTCCCGGCCACTGCTCTTACTTCTGTAAGGTACTGACGTGGATAAGGCAAGGTAAGGCATGTAGCAGAAAAATAAAATAAAATAAAATACTGGAAAAACCAGCTAGGACCAAAAGAAATTGGGCTAACACCGGAGAGCTAGGAAATGTCTGCCCAGTGGTAGGATCAGGTGAAGAGATAATGTGGAAACCTCCCTATGGATTAATGCCCCATAAAAGCCACATAGGAAAGCCAACCCACAGACATAAAAAGGACACAATGGAATACTGTTTAACAATAAAAAGGAAAGAAGTACTGATACATGCTACAAAATGGATGACTCACACAAACATCATGCTAAATGAAAGAAGCCAGTTACAAAAGGCTACATATTCATTTATATGAAATGTCTACAATATGCAAGTCCATACAGACAGTAGGTAATTATTGGTTGCCTAGGGGTGGGGGAGAAGAAGGAATAAGAAATGACTACTAATGGATATGGAGTTTCTTTTGGGGGTGATGAAAATGTTCTAAAATCGACTGTGGTGATGGTCACACAACTCTATGAGTATATTAAAAACCATTAAACTATACTCTTGAAATGGATCAGTTATATAGTATTTGAATTATATCTTAATAAAATTGCTATATATTAAAAAAAAAAAACCCAAGCCATACTGAAATAGAAGCCAAAATACACCATTAACAAAATTTTACATGCTCACACTTCCAAAAAGTGTGTACATAATAAACAATAAATAAGTTTTATTTGACTACTTCCATAGCCAATGAAACATTTATTCCTGCCACTGTCATTAAAAATGTTTTATAACGTATTTCAATTCCAACTGCTATGAAAACTGGAATAACTCTCTCCTGAATAAATTACTGAACTAATGTCCTACCTATTTCAAGGGGTTTTTAAAAGGATGATCAAGTAAAAGGGCCTAAAGGATCGGGGCTGGGATTTGGGTACAGCTATTGAGGTAAGAGTGCTATCACAAATAAAGTGTTAAAATTATTATGTTACATTTTGCTTTTCCCATCAGCCTACGCTTTAGGCAATAACGTAATAATCTACCAGCAAAGCATAACATTTTTTTCAACTTATCAAATCCTTTTTAAAAGCCTGTAAATACAATTTAGTTGATAAAATCCCCACTCAAAAATTTAAACCACATCACATCTAGGTATTCTTTAAAATCTATCACTGTCATTTAACTTATTTTAATTACATGAGGTTAAGGCTTAGGATTGCAAAGCATACAAATAACTCCAAGTTTTTCCACAAAAGTAACATGTTAGAGTAGCTGTCCATCAAATTTTTCTGTGTTGTTTAATACTGACAACACAACTAAATAAAACTGCCACAAAGACACATTAAATATTCAATAAAGAAGTACAAACATTCTGTTGGGTGTGTTTGTAATAACGTTAACTCACAGGCATTGCACATAAAGCCAGGCGCAGCCCTGTGCTGATCGGCAAAGTGCTTGCACCTGCAGCGAATGGGCTGCGCACCATTGAGAGGGACATAAAGGTAAGCCCTGCACTGGCAGCCAGTCACTCGGCAAGGGAGACTAATAAGCCGCTGCTGTGGAATCGTTTCAAAGTCAGTTTTATGTTGTTTATACCTAAAAAAATAAAAGGGAAGAAGTAAAAACAATACAAGTATTGCTGGAAATTAGAATTGGTCTATTCTGTTAAATGCACAACTATTCTTTTTTATTTTGCTTTTCTTGCTAGTAAGGTAAAAATCAACTCCCTTGCAGTATTTCTGTCAACTATGTCAGAAATTGGTCAGAAAAATCTTTCACTCTTTTATATTTTTATTTTTAGTTATTTAAGAACAATTTTCACAGCAATATACAAAGAAATAGAATCCCCTTAAAATACTTACCACTACAGATTCTTTAATATGGACAACCTAAGAGTGTGAAAAAGGTTCTTTATAAAAATTCTTTTTATCAAAGTGCATTACTTAAATTTATTTTCACAGGTGTGCTACTTAAAACTGATATGAGTTTAATAATGTAATTTATTTTAATATAATTTAATTTTTAACTTTTAATTTCAAAATAAATTGTCAACATTTTTAAAAGCAAAAGCTCTTTGTTAATTAAAACACTGTAATTTTCTTAAATAGGCTAGTCGCTTCCTGCTCTTAAGGTGACACTCAATAAAAAAATATTAAATTTATTATTCTCAATATTAAGCTAAGTAGTACAAGTTAAAATAGCGATGAGATATCATTTTTCACTTAGCAGAGAGAACCAACATTTTTTATACTATACATAATTCACAATGCTGTCAGGAGTGTTACAAAAGAAACAATCTCATTTACTGTTTCAAGAAACTTAAAAAGATCCATCATTTCCATAGTGTATATAATTTCAAATATAGCATTTCCTAATATATATAATTGTTGAATCACTGTTATACACCTGAAACTAACATAATATATCAACTACACTTCAATAAAAATAAAAATAAAATCATCAAATTTAATAGAAAAAAATCCTTTAACCTGACAGTTCATTTTTTAAAAATATACCCTAACAAAATAATTCTGTGTATAAAGAGTTTTGTGCATAGATAATATCAGCAATAGTACTTACAATAGCAACATACACACATAAATACATACACAACACATTAATAAAGGAATGAATAAGTAAACCACTAGACAACAGTTTTTAAAATTTTTAGCAGTGAAACCCCTTTTTCAAATAAACACTTTTACAGAACCATAATATATAAAGTAGATAAAAGCAGAATTGGTTAAAGCAAGGGAAAGAGCCAGAACTAGAGTCTGTCCTTCCCCTAACCTCCCCTTCTACCTGGTACACCCCTGAGACTTCCTCCAAGGCTCTGGGGAACATACAATGAACACCACTGGACTAGCTAGAATATTGAGCAGGTATTAAAAACCTTGTTTAAGGGGAGCCTGGCTGGCTTAGTCAGGTGAGCATCCAACTCTCAATTTCAGCTCAGATCATGATCCCAGGGTTGTGGGATTGAGCTCACTTGGGATTGATTCTCTTTCTCCCTCTGCCCCTCTCCCTGGCTCACACTCTCCCTCTCTCTCTAAAATTAAAAACAAAATTTTTTTTTCAAATTAAAAAAAAAAATCTTGTTTGTGATTACTACATAACAATGGGGAAACATTTCTCTGAATCTGTCATTAAAAACAATATTTGTGAGCACACATAATTAACAACTAAATGAACTGTGAAGAAAAAATACATGAATATAGTAAAATTTATTGATAGCAGCTGGCTTTGGGTGATGAGTCTTCTTTCTATTTTTCTGGATATTCTTCATTTACCTTAATAATTATTATAGTATTTATAGGGGCGCCTGGTGGCTCAGTCAGTTAAGCATCTGACTTTTATTTCAGTTCTCGTCATGATATCATGGTTTGTGAGATCGAATCCCGCATGAGCCTCTGCACTGAAAATGCAGAGCCTGCTTGGGATTCTCGCTCTTCTTCTCTCTCTGCTCCCCCCCCCCCCCACTTTATACTCTCTCTAAACTTTAAAAAAAATAATAATAGGGGCGCCTGGGTGGCGCAGTCGGTTAAGCGTCCGACTTCAGCCAGGTCACGATCTCGCGGTCCGTGAGTTCGAGCCCCGCGTCGGGCTCTGGGCTGATGGCTCAGAGCCTGGAGCCTGCTTCCGATTCTGTGTCTCCCTCTCTCTCTGCCCCTCCCCCGTTCATGCTTTGTCTCTCTCTGTCCCAAAAATAAATAAACGTTGAAAAAAAAAATTAAAAAAAAAAAATAATAATAATAATAATAATAAATAGGGATGCCTGAGTGGCTCAGTCAGTTAAGCATCCCACTTCGGCTCAGGTCATGATCTCATGGTTTGTGAGTTTGAGCCCCACGCAGGGCTCTGCACTGACAGTGCAGAGACCTGCCTGGGTTTCTCCCTCTCTGCCCCTCCCCCACTCGCTCACACACCCTCAATCAAAAATAATAAATAAACTTAAAATATAAAAATAAAAATCTTTTAAAAATAATAATTATTATAATATGTATAATAGGGAAAAATAATAGTTTAGACAGAAATCTCACTGAGTGCTCAACTGGTACTAAAGAACTTAATGATGAAAGTTGGGTTGGGTCAATTTTGAAGGTTAATTCCATGCTACGTAATTACACATATATGAGACTAGCAGTAAATTTATACAAGGATAAATGATAAAACCAACACAAATTTACCAAACTCCTCTTCAATTCTGAAAGATATCAACATAACCCTCATCCTCCATTCCTCCGTGGTGTTTTTCATCGGGGTTGCTAAATACGTTTCAAGTAGATCTATACACAACATTACTCATCCTAGCAACCGCTTAACAACCTTTGGCAGACAGCAAGTCTGTAAATAGCAACTCTACAAAGAGTCTCTCACGAGAGCGCCCCAGAAACTATCAGAACAGGGCAGCTCTCCTTCCACAGTTTCTTTGAACAGAAAAAGTTGTTACCTGAAAACACATAATAAGTTCAGTGATTTTTTTTTCATGATGCAGCTTTGTCCTTTTGAGTTTTACAACTGTGACCTGTGACAGTAGTAATATTTAAAGTAGGACACAACAAACACAGCTAAATGCAAACCTCAGGTATTGGCAATACGCATCAATGACTGGAGCCTCCTGTATTTTCTTTCCTCCCTGTGCTTTACTTGGAAAAAGACCATTTGCAATAAAAAGCTGTGTGCTTGTATTTTTGTTTGTTTAAAGAAAGGTATCAACACAACATGTTTCTTAAAATACAAAGGGAGATTAGTAAATTTGAGGAGAAAAGCTTCTATTTGTAGGTTGTAACCTGTTCACTATGGGTCAACTCAAGCAACTCTTAAGGCAGTTTTGCATTCTGATGACCTGTCCTCTGGTACCTCATCCAATAGTGGGTGAAGTAGACCCCTGCCAAAGCTGCAGGGGTACCAATCTTGTTTAACCAACTGCAAGAGAAAAGATACTTAGGGTGATGGACTCCATAATGAGTTCTAATAAGATATACTGGAAATTTTTTAATTATAGCAAAAAAAAAAAAAAAACTTTTCACAGTGTCTGGGTTATTATATAAAGCCTATTTTTAATGTTTCTCAATTATCACAAGTAATGTTATTTATCAAAGGAAGTACACTCTTCCATAGTTTTATATTTTCTAATCTTACCTATGTGTACAAAAACACAGTGTCTCTGGACCCACAAGTTTACAATCCATTCCAGTTGGTGATCGCCAGCTCACAAATAATCTGTTTTGTAAGCGCATCGGTAATACTTTTTTTTTGTATTCTTCATATTCTTCAGGAGTAAAATGTTTCCCTCCATCGTCCTCACCAACAATTCTACAAGAACAAAAAAGTCTCTTAAGCCTTGAATATTTATTTTCCAGATTATAAATAGCAAACTCTAAAACTATACTTGTACAGTCAAAGGAAATGCGGCTTCAGCTTTGATTTTTTACTTTAGGCTTATGTTAATAGCAAAATTAGACACAATGGTAATAAAACGTTTGCTTCCCATGTAAAACAGGATTATAAATAAAGAAGACAATGAACTCATAACATCTGACTTTACCGATCCAGGTTTATCACTGGAGAATTACCACAAATCCATCACAATTTGTCCTTTGATCCTGAAGCAAACATGCTCATTCTTTGCATTAAACGCTGGAGCCTAATCTCCTAAAAATTCTAATATTTTCCTCCTTTAAAAACAGTACTCCCCTCAAAAAAAACACAATAGTACAAAAAACGTCAGTGCAGAAGACAACATGGGTAATGGAAACCCAAATCCTGGCTGGGAGTTTAAACCCACAAATACCCTTGGATCTGCACAAGCTCAAACCCACATCTGTATTGGGTAATCATTGTTGAATTCCAAAACTACAACTTCAAAATCTTATGGAAAAAATCAAGCCGCCACTATTTCAAACGGTAGTTACATAATAACCAAGGGATCTAGTTCAAATGCATATTCAGATTAATAGGTTTGGAATGGGCCTGAGAGTGTGCATTTCCAACAAGTTCCCAGGTGATGCCCATACCACTGGTCCATGACTGTTACACCTTGAGTAGCAAGGCTCTAACTTTTACAGCGAAATGTTCCAGGTTATTCATGTTTACAAAAATAATTTTCCACCAGGCCTTAATATCTGAACCAGGCAAAAGACCATATATGAAGGCACACAATCCACACATCTAAACATCTAAATCTCTAATAAGTTATCAATCAACAGCAAGGCCCACAACTCCCTCACAGGGAAAAGCCCTGAAGACTTGGAGGCTAAAGGAGCCGGCTCTGCCCGCGGTGAGGGTTGGATGCAAGCTGTTCTGGGCACAGGACTCATGGCCTTACCTGGACCCATCTGAACTGGAGATAAGGCCTGACCCATCGAGCTACTCATTCTTACTTGTCTGACTCAGAATTACCATTTCTACTTGTTATCAAAAACTATACCACCTAGACAGCCAGAAGGAGTGAAGATCAGCTAAGGAATCCGTTTCCCCCAACGCCCCTGGGTGATTTGGAGCGACCACCTTTAAGCAGGGCAGCCCCTCTCGCTCAGGTTTCCCAAGCCGCTCAGATTTCCCAGGCGGAGCGGGAAAGTGCCTCACGCCGGTTTACACACACACATTCTCCTCCCCGCAACCCCCCACCCCCGCCCCGGGGCCAATCCGCCCCCCCCCCCTTTCCACACCCCCACCACCCACCCCTGCCGCCGCCCTCAACCGCACATCCTCCAGCCTGTCCCTCTCCAGGAATTCCCACTCACCCAGTCTCCCAACTACCAAAAATGTTTCTTGGGAGACCGGAAAAAATAACACGTCTCCGCAGGTGCATCAGCTTTCCTCAGGGCCCAGGGCAGTGAGTCGTGTCCTCAAACCAAAGCGGTGGCTCTGTTTCCATTTCCGTGATAGGAGTTTCTCCAGAACCACCGAAACTACACCAGTAGTGTCTTTCTCCTAAAAACAGCACCTCGGGGTTGGGAGCACGTTTGGAAGTTCACGACATACCCTATTAACTAAACTAACATGCAAACGATGTCTGTTATAACGCCCGAGCACTCGATGTGTAACTCTTCAGTGGCCATTTAGATAAAAACACTTGGACCTCGGCATAAATAGAAGAGTTAAAAATTCTTCCTGTAAGGGGTCAAATAGGGAGACCTCTTAAACACTCTTGGAAGAGACTTATTAGAATAGAACTGCATGTCATTACAATATTTAATTACAAAAAGACGAAACTTATATCAATGTAAGTAAGCCTCCCCAACAACCCGGGAACAGATTCCCGGAGCCCCGGCGGGCGGCGCCCCGCCCCTGTCCGCGCCACCAGCGCTCCTCCGGCGACGGGGACGCGGCCCGCCCGGGTTTTCCTCGCCCCGCCAAACCGCAACCTCACCTTCGGTACTCCAAGTACTCGTCCACGACCGCCTTGCCGCCGGAAGGCAACGTCAGCCTCTCCATGGCCGGGGGAATCGAGAGACGCCCGGCCGCGCGCTCGGAGCCGGAGCAGCTAGGAAGCCGGCCTCTGAGGAGCCGGGCCGGCTCCGACCCCACCGGCCGCGCCCCCTCCCGCCCGAGTCCTGATTGGCCGGACCGAAGACCGCAGCGAAGGCCCATGGGCGTGCGCTTCCACCTGGCGGCAGCTCCTGGCGCAGGAAACCTTCCGTCTCCAAGCGCAGCCCATCCGGCTTGGAATGCTGTTTACTGCAAGCACAAACCTGGTGCCTGTTTCCTCTCCCTAACCCCTGGTCTTGCAGGTCTCCTTGTAAGATAACAAGTGACAAGGGAGTGCAGTGCTTTGCATATAACGGATGCCCAGAACGTGGCTTATTTCTTCATACAGAGCTTCCCGCTGATTTTGAAAAGGTTCTGGGTCGTTGGAGGCCCAGCTCCCCAGATTCCCCCAGTCGTGTTTTCAAAATTGGCGTTTAAAAACCTATGATATAGGGAGGGGCCTGGGTAGCTCACTGGGTTAAGCATCAGACTCTTGATATTGGCTCAGGTCGTGAGTTCACAGTTTGGTTTGTGAGATGGGCCCCGGTCAGACTCTATGCTGAGAGTAAGGAGTCTGCTTAGGAGTCTCTCTCTCTCTCTCTCTCTCTCTCTCTCTCTCTCTCTCTCTCTCCCCCCTCCCCCCAGCTTGCATGTGTGCTTGCTCTTTCTCTCTCAAAATAAATATTTAAAAATTTTTAAAGTAAATAAAAATAAAATTTAAAACTGTAATGTAGGGACACCTGGGTGGCTCCTTTAAGCATCTGATTCTTTTTTTTTTATGTTATTTTTATTTATTTATTTATTTATTTTTGAGAGAGAGAGAGAGAGAGCGCGCGAGCTTGGCGGGGGGGGGGGGGGGGGGGGGGGAGGGCAGAGAGAGAGGAAGACATGGAATCCGAAGCAGGCTCCAGGCTGGGAGCTGTCAGCACAGAACTGTCAGCACAGAGACTGACTCAGAGTTCCAGCTCATGAATCGTGAGATCATGGGTCAGAGGCTTAACAGACTGAGCCACGGAGTCGCCCCTAAGTATCTGATTCTTGATCCCAGCTCAGGTCTTGATCTCAGGTTTCTGAGTTTAAGCACCATATTTGGCTCCCCGCTGAGCATGCAGCCTACTTAAAAAAAAACAAAACAAAACACAAACACCCTGTGTTGTTAAATCAATAGTCCTGGGTGTCTGTGTCCAGTTTGGGTGTCACTAAATCACCGTGTTCTTCCAAGGTAGTGAAAGGTGGTTTAAGAGAAAACAAATAAAAACAATATAGTCAAGATTTTTTTACACCTTTGAAAATATTCTCCACAAAAAATTTTTTTTAGGATTCTGTTTTTAAGTAATCTCTACACCCAGTGTGGAGCTCAAACTCACAACCCAGAGAACAAGAGTCCTAAGCTCCACCAACTGAGCCAGCCAGGTGCTCCTGCCCAAAGTCTTTTTTAAAGCTGAATTACAATGCAGAACATTTAGCAGCCCAGAAAAAGAATAGGAAATCAATCATTACTCAAGGAGTCCTTAAACTCTGAGGCTCCCTACAGATCACCTTCAGCACTCTCTATAAATTATCTGGGAGGAATAATTGGCAAACAGAAAAATAATTGGCTGAACTGCAATACTTTATTTCAAAAGTACTTTCCTGACTCTTTCCCATCTTGCAAGTTGGCGGACAAAAAAGCTGAGAAGCCGATACTAAGGAGAAGACACCTGAAGCCAAGAAGGCTGATGCTGGTGGCAAGGCTAAGAAGGATAACCTCAAGGCTAAAGAAGAAGAAGCCCCACTGCAGCCAAAACCCTGTCCTAGTCAGAGGAATTGGCAGATATTCCCAATCAGCTATGTATTCGAGAAAGGCTATGTACAGGAGGAAGTATTCAGCAGCTAAATCCAGGACTGAAAAGAAAAAGGAGAAGGTACTTGCTACGGTCACAAAACCAGTTGGTGTGACAAGAATGGTGGTACCCGAGTGTTAAACTTTACAAAATGCCTAGGTATTATCCTACTGAAGATGTGCCTCGAAAGCTGTTGAGCCACAGCAAAAAACCTTTCAGTCAACATGTGAGGACACTGCTAGCTATCATCGCCCCTAGGACCATTTCCATCATCCTCACTGGGCGCCACAGAGGCAAGAGGGTGGTTTTCTTGAAGCAACTGAGCAGTGGCTTGCTACTTGTGACCAGACCTCTTTCCTCAATCGAGTTCCTCTGCATAGAACACACCAGAAATTTGTCTTTGCCACCTCCACCAAAATTGATATCAATAGTGTGAAAATCCCCAAACACCTCAAAGATGCTTACTTTAAGAAGAAGCTGAGTAAACCTAGACACCAGGAAGATGAGATCTTCAACAGGGAGAAAGAGAAATATGAGATTACACAGCAGTGCAAGGTTGATCAGAAAGCTGTGGACTCGCAAATTCCACCAAAAATCAAAGCTGTTCCTCAGCTACAGGGCTACCTCCCTCCACTCTGTGCTTTCTCTCACGAATGGAGTTTACCCTCACAAATTGGTGTTCTAAATTTCTTACCAAAACCTAATTAAATAACTGATCTATAAAAAAAAAAAAAAGTACTTTCCTGAACACTGTATTTCGGGTCCCAAAGACAAGATGTTATGTAGAAATATTGTTTAGATGCCCCTCCCTCTTTCCTTTTCGGTGCCCCTTTTCTCCTTTCCAAAGGCTGTCTGCCTGCTCAGGCAGGTCCCAGTCCCACTTTGACATCCTCACTACTTTTTGTTAATTACTCTCCACCTGAATCTTATCTCATAACTCGGCTTAGCCAATGAACTTCAGAATCTCCCAAATACATTAGAATTTTATAGAGACAGTTGAAGGTTAAAAACTTTTCAACAGCCAGATAGAAGAGTAATCCCAAAATGGGATTTTAGGAGAAAGAACGCTGCTCTCCAATCACACCTGGTGGGCTGCTTGCTGTTGCCCGTTTTATCTCCTTATGAGCACCAACCCCTGCTTTTAGGCAGCAGCTAAACTAGCAAATATAAATGGCAGAAAGTGCCAGGCTATGTGACCTTATAGAAAGTGGCAGGGGAGTGTCTATGTAGGCAGGTACAAGTTAATGAGTCCAGAAAGAAATAATTAAAATAGACTTAGTGCAATTGTAGACTCTTCTAGGAAGATGCTGGAGCAATAAACTCTGACCAAAAAAGTCAATAAAAATATAAGGCATGACAAATAAGACAATGGAACAAAATTGAAAATGTTATTCTAACCTTTTATGAAACTGACACCTTTGCTAATTAAAATACTATATATGGTTTTGACCTCTGCTTTAAAAAAAAAGTATCGTGGGACTATAATTTCCTCTAAAAGTTGTCTTAAGTGATCTAGGAAATAGATGGACAGATGGAAATGAAAAAGGGACACTTGCCTTGGTAAGTGTTAGATATTTTACATATACAGTCTTGTGTTTTTTTCTGCAAATAACAGAATAAATCAACTAACAGTGGCTTAATTAAACATAGGGTTTTCCTCATCTTTGTTGTTATTCTAAAATGTTGGGAGGTACCTGGATGGCTCAGTCAGTCAAGCTCTGAGACTTCGGCTCAGGTCATGATCTCACAGTTCATGAGTTCAAGTCCAGTCAGGCTCTGTGCTGACAGCTCAGAGCCTGGAACCTGCTTCAGATTCTCTGTCTCCCTCTCCTTTGCTCAGCCTCTGTTTCTCTCTCTCAAAAATAAATAAGCATTAAAAAAAATGTTTTAAAGAAATGTTGGTGTAGACGGTTGCTGGCATTGGTTCAGGGCATTTTCCCCATGGCTGCAAGATTTCTTGAAATGCTTTCCAAATTCAAGAAAGAAAGAAGGGAGACAACCAACGTCAGTTATTCCTCTTTATCAAGTAAGAAAGTTTTCCCAGAAGCCACTCCAAAACCTTTTCATTTACGTGTGATTGACCCAAACTATGTCATATGGCCACCCCTAGTTGCATAAAGGAGACTTGGAAAAGAAGCATAGTACTTACATTTCCCAGGCTTTGTGAGAGGTCAAAGAGAGGGTTAAAAACATGGACTTGCTTAGTCAGACCATAAGGTCTGCCACAGCTCACCCCTTGAGTTGCTTAATACCCATGCACACCTTTCTTCGCATGCAGACATTTTACACTGCATGCATTCGTCAGACCCCTAAGGAAAGCAACCCCAGAGTTTCTATTGCATTCACCTGGAAGACTGGAATCTCGGCAGTCTGCTCTGCCATCTACTCTTAATGGTTTGGCAGTTGATAGCTAAAAGACAAGACAGTTGTTTACCCCCCTCACCTTCCCCAAATACCCAATATTACAGTGATGAGGGTAGAATAGGATAATTACAATAAAAAATTCTCATTAAGGGAGCACCTGGGTGGCTCAGACAGTTAAGCATACGACTGTGGCTCAGGTCATGATCTCATGGTTCATCCAGCTCTCCGCTCTCAGCACAAAGTCTGCTTGAGATCCTCTGTCTTCCTCTCTCTCTGCCTTTCCCTTGCTCTCTCTCTCTCTCTCTCTCTCTCAAAAATAAATAAAACATTTAAAAAGATTCTCATTCAGAAAAAGGGACAATGGGAAATACACAGAAAACACTAGTCCATGGCAAATACCAAATTCTGCCAGGCAGGAATAATAATGACTCCAAGTTCCAACAGTGGAGAAAGTTCCTTGAATGACCCATCAGACCAGGCAGACTCTGATTTTGCTCTCTAGAAGGATGTCCCTTATTCATCCCCTCCCAATTCCTGGTATGCCTCCTTGGAAGATATTCTAAAGCCATCTATGGCAGCATCTGATGTGGGCACTGGGGAAAGTGACTTTTCTGGGGGAAATGCACAACTTTCACAATCCATGCAAATGCAGGATCCAGGGGATGGTGAGGGTGGAAGAATCTTGAGTTATCCAAGCAAGCTTGAGAATTTGAGGGCAGTATAGTTTCCTCAAAAATTTAGCAGGCTTCAAGTGTTTTTCTTTTTTCTGATCAACTATATGTATGGGTGACCACAGCCAAACATCTGTTTAGACAAAATCAATTTTTCTTATTTTTATTTCAACTCTATTATACTTACAAAAGCACATATATAATATATATGCACAGTTCAGTTTTTTTAATATAGTATGAACATCCAAGTAGTAGCTTCAGCTTAAGAAATAACCAATACCAGTAATTTTTTTTTGCTAATATTTCCTTTTTTTCTTATAGAAAATCCATCCCTAAGTCATGGTTAATTTTGCATGCTTTTGAACTTTATACGATTTGTTTTTTTGAAAATTGTTGAGGTTCATAACGCTGATGTCTGCATTAAATATCCTGTTTGTTTCTGAACAGTAATCAAGTAATTATGTAAAATTTACTTATCCATTCTACTGTAATGGACATTAGATTGTTTCCAGTTTTTGTTATTATAAACATTGCTATTATGAATGTCCAATGTACATCTCTCTTGGTGCAAGTGTTTTTCTAGGGCATGTTTGAAACAATTTTATGATATGTAATTATATCCCCATAAACCTGTAAAAAGTATACATGACTTTGAATGAGTTTCTCTAGGACAACTGTTCTTGAAATTTAATGTATGTTAAAGTCATTTAGAGAGCTTGTTAAAACATATTGTTGGCCACATCCTCAGAGCTTCTGATTTAGAAGGTCTGGGTGATACTGAGAATTTTTATTCCTAATGCTTCTTCTGGTGGCTAGAGACTCTTCTAGGGAACGTACAGAGGTGTAGAATTGCTCAGTTGTATGATAAATGAATGTTCTCCTTTCTATAGAAAGTCAAATTGTTTTCCAAAGTATGCACCCAGCATCAGTGTAAAACCTATCATCACCAACATTTGAAATTGTCCACCTTTTTAAAAAAGATTTTATTTTTGAGTAATGTCTGCACCCAACATGTGTCTTGAACCCACAACCCCAAGATCAAGAGTCACAAGCTCCACCAACTGAACCAGCCAGGGACCATCTGGAATTGTCCACTTTTCATGCTTACCAACATTGCTGTTCAATTTGTATCTCTCTAACAATTAATGACACTGCACACCTCTTCATTTTTATTGAGGATCCCTATTCTCTCTTCTGTGAAATGCCTGTTCACAAATTTCTCCCATTTTGAGTGCTTCATTCATTGATTTATGGGAGTTCTTTACATGTTTTGTATAATATTTTTTTGTTGTTGGTTGTATGTGCTATAAGTATCTTCTCCAGATGGCAGCATAAGTTAACAAAAATTATTTAATGTTGTCAGACTAATCTATCTTTTTGTTTCCAGTTTTGCTTTCTTTTTTTTTTTATTTTTTTAATGTTTATTTATTTTGGGGAGAGAGAGAGAGAGAGAGAGAGACAGCACAAGCAGGGGAGGGGCATAGAGAGGGAGACACAGAATATGAAACAGGATCCAGGCTCCAAGCTGTCAGCGCAGAGCCCAACACGGGGCTTGAACTCCAGAACCGTGAGATCATGACATAAGCCAAATCCGGATGCCCAACCAAATGAGCCACCCAGGTGCCCCTGTGCTTTCTATGTCCTCTTTCAGAAATCATTTCCTAACCAAAGGTCATAAGTATATATACTATATATTTTGTTTTCTGCCATTTGTTTCTGCAATCTGTATCTATATTGTTTTTGAAAAGGTTTACATTTAGAATGTTAATCTGGCTAGAGTTGACTTTTGTGTATGGCCTAAAGTTAAGGACCTAATTTATGTGTTTTCAGTTTTAATATTCAACTGTCCTGGGACTAGTCATCAAAAACTTTCCTTTTTCTACTGATATATCAAGTGTCCAAATATGTATGTACCTCATTATAGACGCCTTATTATGTACCATGGTCTATTTGTCTACACTTTACCAAAATCCCTCTGTATTACTGCAGCTTCAAAGTAAGTATTAATATATGGTAGTCTAAATACCACAAATTTTTTAATTTGATATTCCATAATTTAGGAATTACTGTTAATTGAGCTCTTATAATGGCACTATGGTTACACAAAACAATGTTCTAATTCTCAGGAGACGCATGCTAAAGTATGCTTAGGGTGAGGTGTCATGATGTCAAGCAATTTACTTTTAAATGACTCAACTGCCATTGAATCTAATTTGTGAGTATTCAGGTCTTAATTTTGCTATAAAGTCTCTGTGTGTTTGAAATGATATGATCATGATATGGTAATATGATCCAGGAAAATAATGTTAGGATGGTAATATCCTTCAACCTGACAAGCTTACTGCTTTTAGGATGATGGTTTTGTTTTTTTGAAAATATTTTAGGGGTGCCTGGATGGCTCAGTTGGTTAAGCCTCCGACTCTTGATTTCGGCTCAGGTCATCATTTCATGGTTCATAAGTTTAAGCCCCACATGGGGTTCCATGCTGACAGTGAGGAGCCTGCTTGGGATCTTCTCTCTCCTCCCTCTCTCTCTGCCTTTCCTCCTCCTCCTCTCTCTCTCTCCCTAAAAAATAAACTGAAAGAAAGAAAGAAAGAAAGAGGAGGAGGAAGGAAGTGGGGAGGGAGGAAGGGAGGGAGGGAAGGAGGAAGGAAGGAAAGAAAAAAGGAAGAAAAAAAGAAAAAAGAATACAGGTATGCACCCCAATGTTTATAGTAGCACTACCAACAATAGCCAAAGGATGGAAAGAGCCCAAATGTCCATCGATGGGTGAATGGATAAAGAAGATGTGGTAATACTCCACACAATGGAGTATTACTCAGCAATCAAAAAGAATGAAATCTTGTCATTTGCAACTACGTGCATAGAACTGGAGGGTATTATGCTAAATGAAATTAGTCAGTCAGAGAAACGAATATCATATGACTTCACTCATATGAGGACTTTAAGACACAGAACAGATGAACATAAGGGAAAGGAAGCAAAAATAATATAAAAACAGGGAGGAGGACAAAACCTAAGGGACTCTTAAATAGGGAGAAAAAACAGAGGGTTACTGGAGGGGTTGTGGGAGGGGGGATGGGCTAAATGGGTAAGGGGCATTAAGGAATCTACTCCTGAAATCATTGTTGCACTACATGCTAACTAATTTAGATGTAAATTTCAAATATAAAATAAAATAAAATTAAATTAAATTAAATAAATAAATAAATAAAATTTAAAAATAAATAAATAAAATAAAAAGAATACTATATATAATACATATAACATATGAAAAAATAAATTTTATTTCTATATAAAATTTATAAAAAATTATTTTTTATAAAAAATAAAAAAATAAAATAAAATCTACTTTAGTTGATATTAATAAAACCATGCCAACTTTATGTTGATTGTATATCTTTCTGGTCCTCTTATTTTCAACAGTAACAACACACATCAAAAGCCTGAGATTTTTCCAAACATTTCTCCTTAAACTATAGCTAAGTTATTGTTACATATTCTTCGTCCCAAAACATAGCTGATAATAATTTGACCAGCCCTCCCACTGTTACCACCAGCCTAGGTCCCCAGTGCCTGCTATCCTAACCCCTCTACTCAGCCAATTCCATATTTTAGATTCTCTTACTTTAAGCATCCCACTTATGGAACTGAATTCTCTAGAGTTAGGAATGCATTCTGCTCAAAATAATAGAAAACTTAAGTGGCATAAATAAAATCTAGCTGGTTCAGCAGCTAAATGGCATCATGACTGATGTCTGCCATTTTCTGCAGTGAAATTGGACTTTTATTCATTATCATAAAATGGCTAATGCAGCATCCGCCCTCCTCCCTGACATTTCTGGTTATCAAACTCCTGTCCCCAAAACACAGCTCAAATGTCCCCAGCTCTGGAAAGGAAGGAACTCTATTTCCCAGCCCGGCAGTTTTAGGCCTTTTAAAAACACTGAAATAGCTAATAGTATGAAATTTTTTCATGAATATTCAGATAATTTCTGATTTCTGGGCTTTATTGCTTATGCTGGCAATATTTCTGGAACATCTGTCTTTTCCCTTGTCTGCTATGCAAACTCTTCACCTTTAAAATTTAGGACAAGCATCCAGTCTTCTATAGGGTCTTCTTTGATTCCCACTTTCCAAAGACTGTTCTTTCCCTGAACCTTCTGTTATAAAACTTAGCACTTAAACTGCATGACTTGTCTCTCCCCTGTAGGAGACAAAGTCCTTCAAAATCTCACAAGTAGCCCCAATATTCTTCAGGAAGACAAAAGAAGGTGAGCTTTCTATCTATGGCCACGTTAGAAGTCTCAGACTGGTCTACCCATGAGTTATTGGATCACACTGACTTCAGATCTTCTGAGCCAGCTCCCTGGAGCTAGGAGTCTTTACTAATTAAGAACTCCAGGCTGCCTATAACTTTGCCCTCATTCTGGAAGGAGGTGAGTGGAAAACTGCCTCCAGACAAGCCTCAATCAATATGAACATATTGAAATGTTATTTGAGTTGTAGTGTGCCTTCACTTCTAGCCTGCGTTTTGGAGGACTTCAGACTGACAAGATGATTGAGTACCTGAACACTACAGTCTTTTCAACCTGACATGATGTGAGTCTCTGATGGCCTATGACAGCATCACCTCCAAGCCAAACCTGGAGAAACATGTCTTTGAGAGCTCCAAGTTAAGTTCCTGAGCCACTTCTACTTAGCTGAGAGTTCTAAAGCACATATCAAGAGTTCTGTAGGAAAGCCTTCCCTGTCTCTAGTCTATCACAGATACTGATCATTTCCTGTAATTCCTTGACTATTACAAAGTCCTTCCAAGTTAGGGAAACCTCAGCCACATTCCACCCAGAGGAGGTAGTAGAATAGAGAGGAATGCCTCAAAGACGTCATCATGGGTGTCTTATCAAAAAGACCCCTGCTTGAGGCGCCTGGCTGCCTCAGTCAGTGGAGCATGCAACTCTTGATCTCAGAGTTGTGAGTTTGAGCCCCACATTGGGCATAGAGATTACTTAAAAAAATCAAAAAGATCCTGCTTAACATCTAGATCTGGGGATTCCTTCCAAGTTCTATCTCCATTCCCCCTCTGTACTTCACTGTATTTCCAACCCACTAGCTGTATCTGGCTGGGCAGACAGAAACACAGTAGTAAGATAACGATTCTGGGAGACAGAAGAAATCCAATGAATAGAGAATTTTTTTGTTGTTGTTATGATGTAGGTATATCTCACTGGCTTTTACCAGTGCCTAGGATAAATATTCTATGTCGGTTCCCACCAAACAACTTTCTGATTCAAAATTTAGCTTCTCAAGTATCTTAACACTGAAAAAGTAGGAGCTAGGAGACTCTAGCACCATTAGACAGGAACAAAGTTTATTCTAAAAGAACAAAGTGGCATTTCTGTTTAAATACCTGACTCAAGGGGCGCCTGGGTGGCTCAGTAGGTTGAGTGTCTGACTTTGGCTCAGGTCATGACCTCGCAGTTTGTGAGTTCAAGCCCTGCATTGGGCTCTGTGCTGACAGCTCAGAGACTGGAGCCTGCTTCGGATTCTGTGTCTCCCTGTCTCTGCCCTTCCCCACTCATGCTCTGTCTCTATCTCTCAAAAATGAATAGATGTTAAAAAAATTTTTTTTAAATACCTGACTCAAGTACTGCTAGTATAATACAAAAGTATACACAAGTATACAAAAGTATAATACTTTTGCAGAGCTTCCTGTGTGCCAGGCACTCTTCTCAGACCTTTATATATATTAACTCCTTTTATCCTAATAACAATCCTATGATGAAGTAGGTTTAATTGTCGTGGTTCTCATTTTCTGAATGAAGATACCAAGGTACAAAGATGTTAGATAATTTATCCAAGGTCATATCTGTTGCTAAGAAGTGGTAGAGTGGAGATTTGAACCCAGATAGTCTGGCACAGAATTCATTCTCTCAGCCACTCTGCTGTTCAGTGTGGAATCTACCTGCAAAGGCAAGGCCCAAGCCTAGAATTCTAACCACTATGCTGATCCTAACAAAGGCGGGCCAACACTCCCACACCTTCCTAACAACGCAAATGATCGTTCATTGTCCAAGCCAGATCATTGTTTAAATAGAGAAATACAGAATGTGTGGTATATAATGAATATGTCAAAGGCTTATTAGAAGAGTTTTCACTAATGCTCAAATCATTTCAGATTTCAGTGTCTTTCAATATGCCGGCAATATTTTCCACTCTTCATCACGCATGCTCCTCCCTGCCTTTCAGATTCAGAACAAGCATCCTGTTCTCTGGAAGGCCTTCCACATTGCATCCCCCAAAGGCAATCCTTCTGCCCTGACTGCAGCAGCAGTTAGCACTTCATATTATAACCCCTCTTGTTCTCATCTCTCTAGATGTGAACTCTTTGAAAGCAGAACTCTTTGGAAAGCCTCTGTTTCCCATTTGTATATGGAGAATAATAAAATTAACCACCCCCTCATGAGAATTAACTAAAATAATGTCTGTAAAGCACTTACTTGACATTCAGGTAGTTCTCAGTAAAGGACGGCCACTATGAAAATACAGTTTTGTAACCTTGGGAAGCTGGCACAGTGTTGACACACAATATACACGTAATAAATGTTTGTTAAATGAGTATAAAACAATGTTCCAAAAAAGCACTAAGGATATACTTTTAAAGTCTTAGTTGAAGGTCTTTAACATAGTGCTAGCCCTGATTTGCTAGTTTTGCCCATTAAAATTTCACAATCCGAATTGTCATATACCTTACTGGTGTCATTTCATTTTTTCAGTTATAGTTGAAGGGATGCTGTGACCAAAACTGTTTGAAAATTAAAATAATGAAGGAAATATATTGAGGTAAGGAAAAAATCTCTTGCTTTTAAATTATTTCATTACTACATTTAGTCATCTTACATTTTAAGATAAAGACAATAGGCTAAAAATAGTCCTTTTGCATTTTTCCTTTTTTGGTTCCTTTCCGTGCTTCATAGTTTTAGCTTTAAATAAAGAACAATGACTGCCTTCAATTTATTTTCTAAACAGATCAAGTTCTGTTCTAATTACCAGCACAACAAAAATTTCAGTGTATCAAAAAAAATTTCTAAGCTCCTTGATGTGACCTACTTTACCGGATTACCATTAATACAATAAAAACTCCAGACTAATAAAAGAATTTGGAAAATGCCTTTGAGAAATGGGTTATCTATTGGATACAAAACATTTCCAACACTTAAGTAAGTTTTGGTCTATATTTTATTTAATTAATTGAATTCATCATAAGTATCTCTAAAATGCCTATGTTACTCATCACTCAAATATATAAAAATTTATTAGTATTAGGTCAGAGAACAAACTGGTGATTGACAGAGGGGAGGGGGTTGGGGGTGGGTGGATTAGGTAAAGGGGAATAAGAGGTACCAACTTCCAGTTATAAAATAAATAAGTCATGGGGATGAAAAGTACAACATAGAAAATGTAGTCTATAACATTGTAATAACGTTATATGGTGACAGATGGTGACTACATTTATGGTGGTATTTAGCAATGTATATAATTATCCAATCATTATGTTGTATACCTGAAATTAATATAGTATTATATGCCCACATTTAAAAACATTAGTTAGTGGGGCGCCTGGGTGGCTCAGTCGGTTAAGCGTCCAATTTCGGCTCAGGTCATGATCTCACAGTCTGTGAGTTTGAGCCCCGTGTCAGGCTCTGTGCTGACAGCTCAGAGCCTGGAGCCTGCTTCGGATTCTGTGTCTCCCTCTCTCTCTCTCTGACCCTCCCCATTCATGCTCTGTCTCTCTCTGTCTCAAAAATAAAAAAACGTTTAAAAAAATTTTTTTTAATGAATTAGTATAAGGTCATTTATTGTACCTTAATGCTTTTGAAAGGAATAAAACAGCCATCTTATACCATTTTATAAAGCAACTGTTTTCTTATGCAAGGAATTTCTTGTTACAATTAAAGTTAATAATTTTTACTCTTTATATATTTATGAAACCTGAAGCATATTTTTGCAGAATTGCAGAAGTCAGTATCAAACTTGACATAATTATTTGCATAATCCATAGACATTCCTTCCACAAATTGTTACCAAACACCTATGCTGTATAAGCACTATGCTGGATTCTCCGGATGTTGGAAGACAAATGAACAAAACCCAAAAAGTAAGTAATGATAAATATTATAAAGAAAAATAAAGCAGGTCAAGAGGAACAGAGTGGAGGGGATGAGGTGTTATGAGATCAAATAAATATCTCTGAAAACTTAGGTGACTTGAGTAGAATCCTGAAGGGAACAAGAGGGTGAGCCACATAGACACTGAGAAAGAGCTTTAGGCAGATTAGCAAGTGCAAAGTTCCCTTGGCAGAAGTGTATTGTGCTTGTTGCTAGCAAAGAGATCGGTGTGGGTGGAGGGGGCTAAGCCAGGGAGAGGAAAAAGCAGGCGCTGAGACCAGAGAGAAAATAGAACCTAGATCGTAAAGGTCTTATGGATCTGATGGAAAGATGACGTGAGCCACAAATATAATTTTAAACTTTTTAGTAATTACATTTTAAAAAGTAAAAAGAAACAAGTAAAATTAATTTTAATAATGTTTTATTCTATCCAATATATCCATAACATTATTATCTAACATGTAATCAATATAACAAAATACTCGAGTTACTTTACATTTTTTTCTTTCTTGCTAAGACTTTAAAATCTAGTGTAGGGGTACCTGGGTGGCTCAGTCAGTTGTGCAACCAACTCTTGATTTTAGTTAAGGTCATTATCTCTCGCTTCATGGGATTGAGCCCCAGGTGGGGCCCCACTCTATCAGCAGAGTCTGCTTTGGATTCTCTCTCTCCTTCTGTCTCTGCCCTTCCTCTCTCTCTCTCTCTCTCTCTCTCTCTCTCTCTCTGTCTCTCTCTCTCCATCTCTCTCTCTCAAAATAAACTTAAAAAAATCCAGTGTGTATTTTAGATTCATAGCACATCTAAATTCAGACTAGCATATTTCAGGTGCTTGATAGTCAAACGTGGCTAGTGGCTACCATGTAAGTGCAGTTATACACAATTGTAAAGACTTTGAAGAGTTTTGTTTCTGTTTTATTTATCAAATATATACAGAAATAAAGAGAAGAGTGTAATGAATTTAGTGTCATTATCACCCACTTTCAATAATTAGCAATACATGGCCAGCTTTGTTTCACCTACCTCCATCTACTCTCTCCAAACCCAAATATTTTTGAAGGAATATACTGGGGAGTTGTGAACACAGAAATGACTTTGAACAGCTCTATCTGCCAAGTTGAGAATAGTTCATGAAGTAGAAGCATGGGTGGAGACAGGAAGACCTTGTTATGAGAGTATTATAAAAATCCTGGTGAATTTATAGCACCTTAGTCGGGGGCGGTGCTGGCAGTGGAGATGGTAAGAAATGGAGGCTTGATTGAATCCTTAATATATTTCAAAGGGAGAAGCTGACAGGATATACTGATGGAACAGTTATGGAATATGAGAGAGAAAAGTCAGGATGACTTCCAGATATTTGGCCTGCGCAACATGATAGAGTTGCCATTTACTGAAACACGGGAAGCTGCAAAAACAGTTGGATGGAAATCACAAGTTCACTTTGGGGGGTACGCTTGGGTGACTCAGTCAGTTAAGTGTCTGACTCTTAATTTCAGCTCAGGTCATGATCTCACGGTTGGTTTGTGAGTTCCAGCCCGCTTGGGATTCTCTCTCCCTCTCTCTGCCCCTCCCCTGCTCATGTGCATGCTTGCTCTCTCTCACTCTCTCTCTCAAAATGAATGAATAAACTTAAAAAAGAGATCATTTTTGGACATGTTAAGTTTAAACTATCTATTAGACATCCAAGTACAGATAGTGAATGAAAAGTTGGATATCTAGATCTGCAAGTCAGGAACAAAGTTCAGGCAGGAGATATAAATTTGAGAGTGATCAGAAAACAGGTGGTGTATGTGGTTCCTGGGTGGCTCAGTCAGTTAAGCATCTGACTTCAGCTCAGGTCATGATCTCACAGTCCATGAGTTTGACCCCACGTGGCACTCTGCAATAACAGCCCAGAGCCTGGAGCCTGCTTCGGATTCTGTGTGTATCTCTCTCTCTGCTCCTCCCTCACTCATGCTTTGTCTCTCTCTCTCTCTCTCTCTCTCTCTCTCTCTCTCTCTCTCTTTCTCTCTCTCTTTCTCAAAAATAAATAAACATCAACAAAAAATTTTAAAGAAAACAAGTGGTGTTAAAACCATGAGACAAGATGTGTTCACTAGGACATGAACTTAAATAGAGGAGAGGTCCAAAGTTTAAAGCAGGAAGGGAAGGAGGAACCAGGAAAGGAGACTGAATAGAAGCCCAAATAAGCCATAAAAAAAAAATAAATGAATAAAACACAAGAAAAGGTATTGTCCTGGAAGACAAGTAAAAGAAATATTTCAAGAAGGAGATAGCAAGCAAAATACAAAACTAAATTTAAAAAGAAAATAAAAACCAATATCTAGAATTTGAAAACAAACTGAAACAAATGAGCCTACCTGGTATATCAGTTTGGTGAAAAAAACCAGAGAAAAGAATTATTCCAACTGACCTTTGAACAAAATATTTTGACTATACAGTTTTGTTTTTTGTTTTTTTTGTTTTGAGAGACACAGCCAGCACGAGTTGGAGAGGGGCAGAGAACGGGAGAGAGAGGATTCCAACCAGACTCCACACCGCCAGTGCAGAGCCGGATACATGGCTCAAACCCTCAAACCCTGAGACCATGACCATAGCCAAAACCAAGAATCTGCCACTTAACCGAATGAGCCACCCAGGCACCCCTTGACTATACAGTTCTGACTGGGATATATTTTTAGGACAAAAAATTTTAAAAAGGCAAACAATCTTAAATTATCTAGTTTCATTTAGTAGTTTCATTGTTAATAGCAACAATTATTATTTTGAAACCAACAAATGTATATTTTAATATACTACTACTAAGAAACTATGTTAAAGCTGTCAGGGACTTAATGTTCAGCATAAAAAGCTCAGTTAAAAAAAAAAAAAAACGTGGTGGGGCGCCTGGGTGGCTCAGTCGGTTAAGCGTCCGACTTTGGCTCAGGTCATGATCTCACGGTTCGTGGGCTGGAGGCCTGCGTCAGACTTTGTGCTGACACCTCAGATCCTGGAGCCTGAGAATCTGTGTCTCCTTCTCTCTCTGCTCCTTCCCTGCTCATGCTCTCTCTCTCAAAAAATAAATAAACATTAAAATTACTTATTTTGTAGCTCTGTCCACTGAAAAGGCCAAGAAGCAATAATAATTCAGTAACAACAAGAATCCCATACTGTGGTCTCAAAACATCATTTCACACTAAAAGGGCTTGGCATTTTCTGTACAGTCAATCCAAGAAATATACCAGTTGAGCTTGGGATATCTTATTGTGCCAGAAAACAAAGAGGCTATCAAAAGATAATACTATCATATCAAACAAATACAGAAGCCTCAAAAGCTTCCCACTTACACTCAAAATAGAATAATTTGAGTGTCAAACAACTGCAACCAATAGAAACACATTTAACGTGTAAAGCTATGAGTTCATAGTGCTATTCAAAAAAGGAAAAAAGATGGGGCGCCTGGGTGGTGCAGTCGGTTAAGCGTCCGACTTCAGACAGGTCACGATCTCGGGGTCCGTGGGTTCGAGCCCCGCGACGAGCCCCGCGTCGAGCCCCGCGTCGGGCTCTGGGCTGATGGCTCAGGGCCTGGAGCCTGTTTCCGATTCTGTGTCTCCCTCTCTCTCTGCCCCTCCCCCGTTCATGCTCTGTCTCTCTCTGTCCCAAAATAAATAAAAAACGTTGAAAAAAAATTTCTTAAAAAAACAAAAAAGGAAAAAAGAGGGGCACCTGGGTGGCTCAGTCGGTTAAGCATCCAACTTTGGCTCAGGTCATGATCTCACACTTGGTGAGTTCGAGCCCCACGTCAGGCTCTGTGCTGACAGCTCAGACCCTGGAGGCTGCCTTGGATTCTGTGTCTCCCTCTCTCCGTCCCTCCCCTGCTCTCTCTCTCTCTCTCTCTCTCTCTCTCTCAAAAATAAACATTAAAAAAATTTTTTTTAAGAAAAACAAAAAAGGAAAAAGAGAAAGACCCTGGACACCATGGAGGTTGCTAGGTAATGAACACATTACTGTAAAATTGGATAGTTGAAAGGAAATAATTAAAGATCTGTCCTGTTTTTCTGGTATGAACAGTATTTCAAGGTAACCAAATAATCCTTACGGATGTAAGAAAGTTCTCTACAGAAGACTTCTAGCTAATAAATGAAAACAGAATGATTAAATCATAAAATCACCATCTTGCAACCCATAATTGTTTTCAAATGAATCAGACAGTGGTCAACAAAAGATACCAAAATCATTAAGTAAAAGATAGTTGGGAAACTTTACAATCAGACAGGAATCAGCATCACCACATGAACACCTTAAGCATACTAAAAGTGAGGCCATCTGACACTATGTGGCTCTTGAGGTGATAAAATAATATGAAGTCTGTAACATCACCTATAGTATATTCTCGTCAAGAACCTCAAACTGGAGTGCCTGAGTGTCTCAGTCAGTTAAGCGTCCAACTTCGGCTCAGATCATGATCTCACTGTTCATGAGTTCGAGCCCCGCATGGGGCTCTCTGCTGTCAGCACAGAGCCCACTTTGGACCCTCTGTTCCCCTCTCTCTCTGCCCCTCCCCTGCTTGTGCTCTACCTATAAATAAATAAATAGGTAAATAACTAAATAAACACACAAACATACATTTTAAAAAAAGGAATCTAAAATAGAATTTGATCAAGTCTTTAGTGCTAACTTGTAGACTGCAGGAAATACAGAGGATAGAAAAGCAAATTAAACACAAGATGCAACTGCAACATTCTACAAGATCACCGACCCAGTTTCTTCAAGAAGTAACTCAAATAAAGGAGGGGAAGTGGAGCACTTATGCAAATGAAAAGGGATCCTAGAGACTGTAATCACCAAAGGTGGACCCTGTGCAGACTCTGGCTTGCAAAAGTAATAATTGTAAAAAGACATTCTTTGAGATGATAGGGAAATTTGAATAGTTTGTATTACAACTTGAGAAATGTTTATTTCATGTTGTTAGATGTAAATATGGCTTTGGGTTATATAAGGAAAAAGTTGTCTTTTAAAGCATGGTGAAGTGGTTAGAATAAAATATCAGGCCTTTTAAGGTTTGCTTTTAAATACTCCAGTCAAAAAACCCCCACAAAAACAAATAAAATAGAAATAGCTCTGGTTTATCAAGATACCCCCTTATACCAGCAAAGGGCCACTTGTTCTTCAGTAGCCACAGGAGCATACTGTCCTTGCTTCAGATACTCAGGATGCACATCAGGACCCAAGAGCTGTTGAGTGGCAGCAGGGAGGTCAGAACCGAATCAGGCAAAAGCAGCAACCTCATGATTAAGAGCCAATTCCAGCTTCATGGTACCTGCCACTTGCTTCCTGACCCTGGTTTGGGCAGCAGATCTGACACAGGATACAGACAAGCCAACAGACACCTTTGTAAAACACTTCTGTTTCCAAGATCTGCCCATCAGTGATGGAGGTGACATTCATTGGAATATAAGCACACACATAACCAGCCGTGTTTCTCCGACTGGAAAAGCAGACAAGGAGCCACTACCAAGAGAATCATTCATTTTGTTCTCTCCAGCAGACAGGAGTGTAGTTAAAACATATCGCTAGAATAGGCCTCATGAGCAGCAGAAGTGTGGCAATAAGCAACAGAGCATTTGGATAACTCTTGATAGATGATCGAAGCATGTTTTCCATTATCCTTAAAATATTCTCCTATAGAACAGCCGGAATAAGGAGTCAGGCACTGACGGGGGGCAGAATCAGCAGTAGCTGAAACCACAATGGTGTTCTTCATGGCATTTGCATCTGTAAGTCTCTTCACCAACTAGGCAATGTAGATATGATACAGCTTCTTCTTTTCATCAGATGCATCATTGAAACATTTCTGGTTAATGATTACGTCAATCATTGACATTTTGCCAGCCTATTGGCCACCAATAACCAGCTCATGTTGACCATCTATCCACAGACTTAATGCCAGTCTGCACAGAGATTGGAGGAATGATCCCAGGGGCTTTCAGCCAACTTGTCTACAGTTCTTGCAACCCATTACCAATGGCACCTACTATATGACCCAACAGCTTCTTGCCACCTAGAATGCCCACAATGTCTCCTGTCCTCTTCAGGATATCTTCTTCCTTAATTAGTTTTCATTTCCAAACACAGTAACACCAACATTATCAGGTTCCAAGTTCAGAGACATACCCTTTAAGCTTGTAAGAAAACTCTACCATTTCTTCTGCTTGAACAGACAATATGTATAGAACCCTACCTTTTAACTAAGAAATAACCAAAGAGCAAAGCAAAATAAATAAAAAATAAAAAGCAACATCATTACAGAACATACTGTAGATATTAGAAAATACTGTTATTAACAACAACTTTATACCAATAAACCTGAAGATTTAAATGAACAAAAAAAATTTAGGGAAAGACCAACTTACTAAAACTAATACAAAAATAAAATCTAAATAAGGGTACCTGGCTGGCTCATTTGGTAGAGCCCCTAGTTGGGTGCAGAGATTACTTACAAATAAAATCTTCAAAAAAAAATTAAATTAAAAAAAATCTAAATAGCCGTATACCTATCAAAGAAAATGAGCCCATATTTAAAGACACTCCCCAGGGGCGCCTGGGTGGCTCAGTCAGTTGAGCAGCCGACTTCGGCTCAGGTCATGATCTCACGGTCCGTGAGTTCGAGCCCCACGTCGGGCTCTGTGCTGACAGCTCAGAGCCTGGAGCCTGTTTCAGATTCTGTGTCTCCCTCTCTCTGACCCTCCCCTGTTCATGCTCTGTCTCTCCCTGTCTCAAAAATAAATAAAACATTAAAAAAAAAATTTTAAAGACACTCCCCAGAAGAAATCTCAAGGCCACATCCTTCACTAGCAACTTCTTCTAAATTAACAAAGAAATAACATCAGTCTTACAGTCTTTTAGAGAATATTTCTCAATTTATTTCATGACACCAGAATAAACTCAACACCAAAACTAAAGAAGGGTTTATAAGGAAAGAAAATTACAGACCAATTTTGCTCATAAATCTCATAAATCTATTGTTTTAAACATCCCTAATACAAAACACTAGCAAATTGAATCTAATAACACATAAAAAAGAATATGTTATAACCTTGAAAGCAAGATTGCTTTCATATTTGAAAATGATCCAATGCAATTCACCACATTAATGGAATAAAGAGGGGCATCTGGATGGCTCAGTCAGTTAAGCATCCAACTCTTGGTTTCAGTTCAGGTCATAATCTCATGGTTCATGGGTTTGAGCCCCACATCTGGCTCCAAACTGACAGTGCAAAGCCTGCTTGGGATTCATTCTCTTCCCCTCTCTCTCTCTCTCTCTCCCTTTCTCTCAAAATAAATAAACTTCTTTTAGAAAAAAACTGAATAAAGAAACCCATACAAACTGACAGAAATATGAAATAGAAATTAAAAACCAATTCTAACCAGGTGCCTGAGGGTTGTATAATAAATCTATAATACAAGCAAAAAAAAAAAATACACAATTATTTCTAGGGAACCAGTTAACAGCTTGGTTTAGGATAGTGCCAAGAAATGACTCTCTCCTCTGGGCTAGGCTTTACTTCCTTTAGAAGTAGCAATGAAACAAGTTTTTGGACATCAAAAGACAGAGATCGGTCAAGGGTTTCCTATTACTCCCTCTATTCTCTGTCTTAAAGACAATGTTTTTTTCATCCATCTGCTGATGGAATAAATTTTTTTCCCAGTATACACACGAGCAGTTCAGGACTCCCACTCACATGATTTCACAAGTTTGTTCACAATCTACAGTTAAGTTCTATAAGCATGATGGGGTGAAAGCTTCAAAGGAATGAGGTATTATGACCTTTTATTACCTATTACCTATCCTGAGCATGAGGGAATGTGGAGACATCCAGTCAAAACTTTATCACCAGTAAGAATGTGAAATGGCACAATCACTTCAGGAAAAAAAAAAAAGGGGGGGTGTGTTTCTTAATATACTTAGCATATGACCAGTAATTTCACTCTTATTTCTCCAAAAGAAATGAAAATTTATGTTCACAAAAAGACATTTATAATTATAGCAGCTTTATATTTTTAAACTTTTTACAGTTTATTTATTTTTTCTGAGAGAAAGAGAGAGATGCTCAAGTGGGGTAAGGGCAGACAGAGGGACAGAAAATCCCAAGTAGCTTCACACTCACTGCCAGCGCAGAGCCCAACGCAGGGCTTGAACTCACAAACCGTGAAATTATGACCTGAGCCGAGATCAAGAGTGTCGCTTAACCGACTGAGCCCCCCAGGTGCCCCTATAACAGCTTTATGTTTAACAGCCAAAACCTAAAAACAGTTCAGGTATGCATCAACAGGAAAAAGAATATACAAACTGGGCTACATTCATATGATGAACTACTACTACTCAACACTAAACAAATTACTGATGCGTGCAACAATATAAATGAAAATCAAAAACATTATGATGAGCGGAAACAGCCAAATACAAAAGTACATAGTGTATGATTCCATTTATATGACATTCTCAAATAGGTGACATTAATCTATGGTGGAAAAAATTGAGATGAGGGTTGGGGTAAGATGTGACTAGAAGATGGTATGAGAGAAGTTTGGTGTGACAATAATGCTCCATATAAGAGGAGTCTGGGTAGCAGGTTAATGTATTTGTCAAAACTTAGCTAGCCTGGGGCGCCTGGGTGGCGCAGTCGGTTAAGCGTCCGACTTCAGCCGGGTCACGATCTCGCGCTCCGTGAGTTCGAGCCCCGCGTCGGGCTCTGGGCTGATGGCTCAGAGCCTGGAGCCTGTTTCTGATACTGTGACTCCCTCTCTCTCTGCCCCTCCCCCGTTCATGCTCTGTCTCTCTCTGTCCCAAAAATAAATAAACGTTGAAAAAAAAAAAAATTAAAAAAAAAAAAAAAAACTTAGCTAGCCTACACTTAAAATGTGTGCATTTTATTATATATAAATTTCACATTCAACAAAAAAAAACCTTTAAATGTTGAACGCTAGTTAGTGACATGCATGCTAAAGTTCTTCAGGGGAAGTGTGCTGATAACTGTAATTTGCTTCAAAAAGCATCAACAAATAAAATGGATTCATAGATGTGATAAAGTACAATAAAAGATGGTAGAATCTAGATGCTAGACATATTATTTCAACCTTCCTGCAGGTTTGAAATGTTCATAATAAAATGTTAAAGACAAATTTAAAACTCTGTTGCCTTGTTTGAAACAGGTTCAGTGAGGAAGTTTTCTCCAAGCAGATATATTAAGTAGCAAGTACACATAATTTGAAGAAATAAAGGGACTTGTCGCAAGAAATTGAAAAACATTATAAATTTTCATTCCTTTCAAGCAATGTATAGTCTTCAGGAGGGGCACCTGGGTGGCTCAGGTAGTTAAACATCCGACTTTGGCTCAGGTCATGATTTCATGGTTCATGGGTTCACGTCAGGCTCTGTGCTCACAGCTCAGATCCTGGAGCCTGCTTCAGGTTCTGTGTCTCCCTCTTTCTCTCTGCCCCTCCCCTGTTCACACACTCTCTCTCTCTCTCTCAAAAATAAAATAAAACATTAAAAAAAAATCAGTCTTCAGGATAGGATGTGCACAGTTCTTAGTGTCACTTAGAAATATTGACAGTCATAATTTGATAGTGCCATTTGTTTTCTATAAAAAAATGAGAAAATCATTAGTTTCATAGTAACTCTATAAAGAGAAATTTGACCAAGGATCTCCCAGAACATGACTTGAATTTATTAGTAAAGCAGTTATATTTTATATTTTAGTTTCTTCTAATTATCGCCCTAAACTGGAAAAAAAAGGGGAAAAAAAGTCCTATATATCTTTTCCAGTATACAATTTTTTTCTCCTTGTAGGTAACGGCAAACAAGACATCTGTTACAATTATTTTTCTTCTTAAATCAAGCAAAATGAGAACAGCACCATTTAAATTATAATCTGTATAATCATACTATATTGGAGGCTTTAAAACATTTTTTAAACCTCAACTTACCTAAGAAACATTTTACATCTTGACTCAGAAAACACACACTCCCATAGATCCGAATCAAAAGTTTCAGGGAACACTTACCCTTATTACTGATGATGGAATCGGATATTTCAATTTTATTCCATTACTTCAAAATGCTGGTCACAAACCACTAAATTGATTTCATATTTTCCTGATGGATCACAACCTGTCATTTGAAATATTGCACTACCTAGTCCCAAAGGTTTTTCAGAAAAGAAGTCCTGGGTAGAGACTGCACTGTGAAACAGTCTAAGAACTGTAGGAATATCAAATATCTTTCTATTGCTTTCTGTGTGCTAATCCACAGTCTCCTTTTCTCATGTTACATTACATTAACAAATAAATATCGAACACCTACTTTGTACAAGGCCTCCTCCTAGGAACTTGAGATAAACAATCTGATTATTCTTTTTTATATATATTTTTTTAAGACCTCACAGGACCTTAGACACACTCCATCTATTGTACCAAACCCCACAGGGTCACACAGGATGGCATCACCAGTGTTTTGGAGATAGAGGCACTGAGTCAGAAATTACATATTTCCAAAAGTCATACTGATAAAACATGGAAGTTAAGAGTCAAATTTTCTCAACTTCAATTTAAAAAATCTAAAGTATTTTAAAACAATCAACTTCAAAATAATATTTATTTTCTATATTAGAATACATAATAAGGGGCACCTGGGTGGCTTGGTCAGTTGAGGGTCCAACTTTTGATCCCAGCTCAGGTCTTGATCTCAGGGTTGAGTTCAAGCCTTGCACTGGGCTCTGTGCTGGGCACGAAGTCTACTTAAAAACAAAACGAAACAAAACAAACACAAACAGCACATAATGACTATATATATATATATATATATATATATATATACATACACACACACACACACACACACACACACACATGGAAATAACAAGCAAGGCACCTGGGTGACTCAGTCGGTTAAGTGAAGTCTCCCACTCACTTTTGGCTCAGGTCATGGAATCGAGCCTCATATCAGGCTCCCTGTGGAGCCTGCTCGGGTTTCTCTCTCTCTCTCTCTCTCTCTCTCTCTCTCTCTCTCTCTCTCTCCCTCCCCCCCCTCCCGCTCTGCCTCTCTCCCCTGCTCTCATGTACTCTCTCTCTCTCTCTCTCTCAAATTAGAAAGAAAGAAAGAAAGAAAGAAAGAAAGAAAGAACAAACAAACTAGGATAAAAGGTTTGATAACGTCCTTCTTAAATTATATCCACCTATCACAATATATTCAGTATCTACTATGTGCCAGATATTGTCCACTCAATACTTTTGGACTGACTCTCTGAGTTCAGATTTGAAGAAAAGAGTAAATGGGGAGGTTTTCCTCCTTTTCAAACTCATGAAGAAGAAAACTTGATCATTCTAGAAAGAGGGCAGAGCAGCCACTTCTGCAGGCACCGGGGACCTGACCGTCTCTGAACATACTAGAAAAGCCTCTGGCTTTGGAACAGGTAGCGAGGGAAGGCTGCTGTAGAAGTGGTGCTTCAGCAGAGACCTGAAGAATGAGAAGAAGCCACTCATGCAAAGTGCTGAGAGAAGAGCATTCCAGACAGAGGCAAGAGCGTGAAGGAATGACAGAATGCATGAAATAGAGACCACAAGTGATAGGAGATTCCAGAGAAAAGGGATCAGTCCTTTAAGGTTGGGAATCAGAAACTTGGGAGTCCTAAGTATGTAAAACTAGAGAGCATATCAGAAAAGGACCAGGCATTCCAGGCAAGGAAATGGAAAAGAGCAAATCTGAACTATATGATGTAAAACAGGGCAGGCAAAACCTGACAAACAGGAAACAATAATCGGATTGTTTCCTAGTTGTGACCAGTTCTGGGCTTGGCTTCATCTGTTTGGAATTCCAACAGAACATTCTCAGATGGCCAAAGGGCTCCAGCTGTGACTAGAGTTGGAACACTGTTTCCATGTGGCCAGCACTCACGCCTTACTTGCAAGCCCAAATTCACAAGCAAGAAATACTAGTTATTTTGGTTTTGCAGGAGCAAAGGAAAATACTTTCCATCTGGCCTGAGTTGTGAAGAAACCAATTCTTCCTACTCTGAAGCCAGTATATGTAAAGTGTAGACTCCCTGAAAAAGAAACGTATGGAAGATATAGCTTAAATCTTCCTGAGGGTAAAAGAAGGACCCGAGGTCATCATTTTCCTGGTAAAGCTAACTGAGCCCTAATCAACAATGAGAAAAATTTCCTCCTTTTAGAGTTGTGGCCTTGGCTTCCTTTTTAGCCTCAGGAAAACGTTATCATTCGAGAAACACAGGGCAGAGCAGCCACTTGTGTGGTCAGTCTCTCAGCCCCTGAGATGAGGCTCTGTGTCAGAAAAGCCACTTGTTCTAATCAGAAAAAGAGTTACCTCTCTTCTGCTGTTGACCATGGTTATTTGATACTATATTAAAACCTAACAATACATGATAGGGAAGAAGATAAAAGGAAGAATTGAGCCATGCAGAGAGATAGAAAGTGATTTTAACTTAAAATTCTCAATACTCATACCACTTTCCCCGGGAGAGTTTAATTCCAAGTGCCACTTAGTTATTTTCCAAGGCAGAAAATGACAGCAGACTATCTGAGGAGAAAAAGAGAACAAACTACATTAATATATCAAAACCACCCCCCACCCCAGCTTCTGCCTGCCTTCCTCCTACAAGTGTGTCTTTGCCAGGAAGCTAAAAGGAGAAGGGTATTTGCAGCTAAAAGACACTTTTAGAGTTTGCAATAAGCAATCTTTACATTCTTTACATTTTTAAATACATCAAGTTCAGGGGGGAAGACCAAAGAACTGCCCTTTTATTATATGGGGCAAGTAATAATTGACAATGCTTAAAATAAGGATTTCCATGTCACTTTTTACCTCACTTCTCTATAGAGATGTCAATTCCAGTCTCATGACCAGTGTGTGGACCATGTGCAGTGGGCAAGCTTTGGAGAAATGACTAGGTTTTTGTTTTTTTTAAATGTTTATTTATTTATTTTGAGAGAGACAGAGAGAGAGAAAGAGAGCATGGATGCAGGGAAGGGGCAGAGAGAGAGTCCCAAGCAGGCTCCACGCTGTCAGTGCAGAAACCCACACAGGACAGGACTCAAACTCAAGAACCATGAGATCATGACCTGAGGCAAAATTAAGAGTGGGAGGCTTAACTGACTGAGCCACGCAGGCACCCCAAGAGAAATGGCTGGAAGTTTTTAAGCCTCTGAATATATATACATATATACATATATATATACATGTATATGTGTGTGTATATGTATATATACATATACATATACATATACATACATACTTTTTTTTTTTTAAAGACAGAGGACACAAGTGAACAAAGAGCAGAGAGGGAGAGACAGAGGGAGAGAAAGAAGTGGTGCTCATCCCAAGCAGGGCTCGAACTTAACCCAATGCAGGGCTCGTGCTCAGGAACCATGAGATCATGACCTAAGCCAAAGTCCAATGCTTTACTGAGTCACCCAGGCACCCCAAGGCTCTGTTAGTATTTCAGAAAACTCAAGAGATACTATGTGAAACTCTTAAATCAAGTCATTATGAGACAATTTCAGTCTCCTTTAAAAGTCATCAAATGGTTCATCTGAAAAACCTAGAGAGATTAAAAGGAGAAAAATAGACCAAGAGAGTGGTGTTGAATCCCACTCTGTCTAGCCTCTAGGAAGTGGAAAATTATAAGAAATATTTTGGCCCCAGAAAAATCCCTAACCTAAACATTGCAAATAAAATGTTAGTACTAGATTTTACAGTGACAGAGAACGGCTGTATGTGAATTGATAGTGCCCCGAATCCCACGGTGAGTACAAAAAATGGCCCTGACACCTGTTAGGATGAGCACTGGGTGTTGTATGGAAACCAATTTGACAATACATTTCATAATAAAAAAAAAATTAAAATAAAATTTAAAAATGGCCCTGAGGGCAGACTGAGAAGATACTGTTCACCCTGGAAGAAATCTGCACAAAGCCAACCCCTCCCTTCCCTTCATTCTAAGATTGGATGTAAGAGACAGTACGATAGCAGGCTCATTTTTAAACTCCCAAATACAATAGCTTGGTGCTCCCAACCAATTCTGCAGGAATGGGTTTATTTCCTATATCCCCATACCCTGGCCATCCTGGGCATCAGGATCCTGGGTGGTGGGCTACCATCAATGCCTGGGCACCAAATGCATATTGTGTGATGCCCTGCAGACTCCATGCTTGCTGCTGACCCAGGCCTTTAAGAGCAGAGTAAGGAGTGAAGAGAGAAGTAGATCTTTCTTTTGGATAAAAGGAGAGAAATTCCTATGTCCTAGGAACAACATGGACTATACTTAAGCCAAGATTAGTAGAATAGATGGTAAGACATGGTGCTAAGAGTACAAACTCTGGAGATAGACCTTTCTGGGTTTGAGTCTCTACTGTATGGTCTGTAAGACCTGTGACCAGAGCTCCCCCATCCAGTTTTTCTGCACCAGAGTCCCTTATTTAGAAAATGGGGGTAATAGAACCTCATAAAGTTGTTTTGGAGATTAAACAAGATACTGTACATGAAGAGCACAGCACAGGGCACAGCCCTTTGTAGATGCTCAATAACTGTTATCACCACAGAGATCCCACTGAATGAGAGGCATGATTAAAAACAAATTCTCCAAATCCTTCCTGCTCTAAATCTTTCCCCCTGGAGCACATTCCAGTTTTGAATAGTTTTAATATAGGATGTGTAGAGATTCTGCCAGGAGGCAGGCCAGTGGCCCTTACCTAGCAGAGGTCCTTTTTTGTGTCTTCCTGCTTCAATCATCCACTCGAGGTTTTTGAAATGAAACTCCCAATTCAGGCTCAAAGAATAAAAGGGAATTTTTTATCTCCTTTTCAAACTCATGAAGACGAGAAACAAATAAGCAAATAAAAAAACCCATATTTATCTCAAAACTGAAGATAACCTAATGCTATGAGGAAATTCCCAAACACCAGCAGCTCAAAATGTTTTGTTCCCTTGAGCCTTGATACCATATCTACCATGACACCCTCTCACCTAAAAAGACTCCTCCGAACCAGTTTGTTTCTTTGAGTGAAAAATTGGTAAACATTAAAGAAAGAGTGGGTGGGTGGATAAATTAATCACCTGAGAAAGTTAAATGAAAAATGATTTATTCAAATAAATGATGCTGCTAATCAACAATTAGAAGCAATGTGAAGTTATCCTTGACCTAAGGATTCAAAGGAGGTCCTAAATTCATTCTGGAAATATGTTTGAAAAATACTGACATTGGTGAAATCGAAAAAGACATTAAAAAAAAAATCGGAGGGGGAAAGTGGGTGATGGGCATTGAGGAGGGCACCTGTTGAGATGAGCACTGGGTGTTGTATGGAAACCAATTTGACAATAAATTACATACATACATAGATACATACATACATACATAAATAGTAATAAAAAAAATCTTTAGAGCCTAACTTCCTTACTTAAACACAGACTAATATTGTTGATCCATTTTAAGCCAAAAGGTGCAAAATGACAGACTTGATCTGATTAAGCACAACTCTGACCACTAACCCGCTCTATAACTCAATTAATGGATTAGCCATTCTACATTTTATTCCCAGTCTTTCTCCTACCCTGCAAAATGCTTCTACCCTCTTGTTTATAACATAAAACAAGGTCTGAGGATGGTCACCCATTTTAGATTTTTGTCATTGTAATTCTATGCAAATGGAGATATTTCACCAATTTGTCTCCCCAAATTGCTAATCACACTTTACTGGGTTACCCATTACCACCCAAAATAATGACAGCATGGAGTAATGGAAAGAGGACAAGCTTTAAACTTGTCCCATACCTACGTCTAAATCTTTTATCTGCAAACAAAATGTCTAATAATTGACTGAAAGATATATCAATGGTGATATAGCCACAAAGTAGAATAGCCATGAAAGTTATATACTTACTGACTTGGAAAGAAGTTCATACATTATACAAAAAGAATACAATGTATGGTATAATCTTTAAAAATATAAATAAAGGTATCGATACACAAAGCAAAAGGCATAGAATGGCTTAGTAACTAGTTTTAACAAATATTTATCAGGCACCTATTATGTGTCAGACACAGTCGCATGTGCCCAGATTATATCAGTGAACAGAATGAAGTCCTTGCCTTCACAGAGCCTAGATTCTAAGAAGCAACAGAAAAAAACACAATACATTAATATACAATTTAATGTTAGGTATATCACAATTATGACAAAAAGTAAAAAGGGAAAAAAGAGTGCTAGAGGCATGTTAATTAGGTAGGTGGTCAGAGACACATTTGAGCCAACACCTGAGAATATTGTGGAAGGGGATGGGAGGGGAAGCATGAAGGTATCTGGGAATAGAGGAATATCACATTGAAGTCGCTGAGGCAAAAGCATGGAAGAGAAAGTCCCAGGAAGAGAAAGTCAATATGGTTGAAGAGGAATTAAGAAGGAAAAGGGTAAAGATGAAGTGAGGAGGCAGATAGGAACAAATTAGGGCTTGTGAGGCCACAGCGAGAACACTGGATTTTATTTTAAGTAGAAACAATACAGAGTGTGGGCAGGGGAGATCAGATTCACATTTATATGCTAAAATGTCAATAGCAGTTGTCTGTAGGTAGAAAAATTTCAGATTTGTCCTCCCATTTTGTTTTTCTATATTTATTCTTATTTTCATATTTTCTTTCTCTCCTCTCTAGCTCTTGAGCTCTCTCAAAAGATGACTCTACCATGCCCCCAACCAAAACTTAAGAATCATTCTGGGCTTTCAATTATTTAAAAATTAGTTTCAATTAACTCATTCATTCATTCATGCATTCATTCATTGTCTCTTTCATTATATCATGTCCTCTTTTCAGGTAAACATTTCTCTTAAAAAAAAAAAGGATAACAATTTAACTACATCGATAGCTATTCAGCAGAAAGTGGTTAAAAACAGAACAGTGTTTGCAATTAAACCAAATGTACAAGTCAGAGGTTCTTATGTACGCTGTTAACACTTCAGTCTTCTGAGATAGAATTAAATAAGATGAGGCAGATTCTATACATTTAAAATAAAGAACATGGTGTCACTAAAAAGGCAGACCTGAGCCTCTATAGTCTACCTAACTCCACAGTCAAGGTCCTAAGTATTTCTTGAAGACAAATGAGACCCAAGTTATCATCAACTATGTAAAATAATGTTTAAATTACTTTTTTGCCAGTATACTGCTTAAAGATATTCTGAAATAACCCAAAATTACTCTGAAATAAATATGAAAGTTTAAATATGTTTCGTGACACCCTTTGTGTTAACGTCCTGATTAATTAAGATTAATTGAAGATATAAATACTACAGTATGACCTTTAAAAACTCAATGGTAAACTTCAACTTGAGGGTACAAACCTAGGAACCACCTCTGATCATAATCCTCAGACTTACTCCCATCAAATCCTGAACTCGAACTCTCCTACCATGAACAAAGCAATTTTCCACTGTTTTCTTTTGATAAAACAAAACCCCCAGTTATGTAAGATTCCTTTCAATCACTTACCACTTTTTAAATGCACAACCACCATTAAAGAAAAAAACTTATCACACCTTGTAAGTACAAATAATATATTTTATTTCATCCCTGAAAACAAAAACAAAAATGTCTACATCTAATAAGACTGAACAATTATTCCAAACTTCAACTGGCAATGGTATGTAATTAATTTCTTCACATAGGGTATAGGGAAAAGAGTTCAGAAAGCTACCTTTCATGAAACAATATTTTCTCATACTTATTTTAATAAAGCATTAGAATTATTGCTACTATGTGTGGTAACATATTATAATAATAAACAATACAATATCCAAAACTAAATTCAATATAGCCTAAATCTAAAAGCTAGCTGCACTTAAGCAGTTATTATAGAGAATAAATACTATGAAATACAGGGCACCATATGGCAATTAAATTTGCTACAAGGGAAATTTAAATAAAGTTGTACGTTGCTCTATACTAGAATTATCCAAGATTAGGATCTCTTGTGCTATATACAATAGCTGTTTTCCTGAAAAGAGAGTCAATCTTCATAGCTTAAATTAAATGCTCTTGTTTTTAAGTGGTCATTATATAAAATGAATACCTAATATATCTTTTACACAAATCCACAATTTCATGAAGCCAGATACTCTTACATAATGTTAACATTTTCCAAGCAATTTAATGCAGCACAAAATACCTTTAGTACACACACCTGGCTAAAGACCTTAAGCATCCCAGTCTCACAAATATCTCAGTCTCCCCTTCCACTGCCAACATAACAAAAGCAAAACTTACCCAAATACAGAAATAATGTGCTTTCAATAGCACAGACACTCAAAAGGTTAAACTTTTAAATTAATATTCACGTATGTGAAAAATCATGAATTAATACTTTACTTAATTTTAATCTCATCATAAAAATATCTTTTATTCTTCAAGGTATATATAAGAAAATGTTATTTATGAGATTAGAGATTCCTATTTTTACATTATTTTTCTCAATGTTTAGAATAGGTTATGGATAGTGGCTACTAACCATCTCAAGATTATAACCTTACAAATGTAATTTTTCAAAATATACAATAATTAACCTCCAGTTATTCTGAAGGCTAGTGCAAATGAAGACATTCTTTGGGTCATGATTTCAAAACATTATTTTCAACATTATACTTCCTTTCTCTGCTCATAATCTGAGTAACAAAATATAGTACTGGAAGTAAGCACATTTTCTAATAGTATTAGTCTAACAGTTAAACCCATTGAGAACAAATGACAAAATGATTCAATAACAATATTCTCTAAAAAACATGTTACATATTTAAATAAATATTTTATAGAAATGAACCCATGTCTTTCAGTGTTTTTGTTTCACCTCCATCCCAAACACAAAAGATTTATACAAAGATCACCTACCTGCTTACTACATCAACCATGTTACCAAATTCCCTTTAAGGATATAGTAGTACAGCATTGAAGAGACTTGCCTGAAAGCAAACTAACTTTTAAAATTTATATACAGAATTAGAGCTCTGTGAATCCAGCATATTCCTCAGAAATGCGCAGGGCTTTTATTGTACAGTATTATTCTATCCTAGCCAGCAACTTAAAAGCTTTCTGCCATAGGATATGATCCACGGTGGATGTAGCAGCACAAGGTGATCTTCAACTGCTATCTAATGCTGCCCGATGCATTGATCCTTTTATTTGTGGTTACCGGCACCAGGTTTCCACTTGTGCCATTGGTAGTGTTGGTTGCCGAGCCGTTCACAACAATATAGTCCACTTTGTTCTCCAGCTTTACCAAGCGTTGTAAAATGTCATCTAAGAGGACAGCAATTGTTCTCTTTAGATCCGCTACAGGGGAAAAAATCAGAATAAACTGTATTAAACATTGACAGAACACTTAATATTTGTATTTTCCTAGTTTGAGAGGGGGGATAATGAAACATTACTGAGTCATCAGAGAGAAAATATACTAGAGAGAAAGCTCTCATACCACAAATAGGAAAAACCTAATTGTGTAAATCAATAGCACCATATACAGACCTTCCTAAAGGAATTTCAGAGTTATAAATGTGAGGGCAACTCTCACCTTCTAGTGCAATAAAACACATTTGAAGTATGGTTCAAAACTGTATTCCCTTTGTAAGCAGTTTGTAAAGATGACTGTGGACTAGGCAGGTAAGGTAAAACAAACTAGGTAAGTAAGTAAGAAGTTCAATGAAATGCAGAAACACGAAACCTGGATTCTCCAGAGGCTGAAATGTGTGTATGAGTGGGGGAGCCTAGGATCAGGGCAGATGCCAGGAAACTGATTAGTGCAGTAGAGATAGTAACAATAGTTCCAAGTTAAATTTCTTCCAGAATGACAGGGAAGTTTATATGTCTTTGGGAGATTAAGGGGTTTCAATAGAATCTACCTAGAAAGAATGAAATTAGGACTTTTCCTTAGAGTTATTTTTTCAAGTTTCCCAAAGGCGCCTGTACATATGAGGTACTCAGTAAGTGGCAACTAATATTGTTATTTTTTGCTGATTTTGAACTAAAAAGCAACTCAAACCCTAATATGTGACCAGGGAAACAATCATCTAACCACAATTGATAAATTTGCTGATGGTTCTGTCACTAGGAGATCAGAAAAAGCAAAAGCAAAATAAAAAAGATACATTGGACTTCATCAAAATTTAAAACTTTGGGTATCAAAGACTATTATCCAGAAAGTGAAAATAACAGGCAGAATGGAAGACAATATTTGCAAATCACGTATCCGACAAGGGTTTAATTTCAAAAACATATAAAGAGCCCTTAAACAACAAAAGGATAACAACCCAATTTTTTAAATGAGCGAAGGACTTGAATAGACATTTCCCCAAATAAGATATGCAAATGGATAATAAACACAAGAAAAGATACCCAACATCACAATGAGATATCACTTCAGGATGGCTATAATCAAAGAAAGGGAAAAACAATATGATACTGGCACAAAAATAAACATATGGCTCAATGGAACAGAATACACACTCCAGAAATAAACCTGTGCTTATATGGTCAATTAATCCATGACAAAGGAGGCAAGAATACATAATAGGAAAAAAGTTTCTTCAACAAATGGTGCTGGGAAAACCGGACAGCTTCAAGCAAAAGAATGAAACTGGACCACTTTCTTAGATCAGACACAAAAATAAATTCAACATGGATTAAAGACCTAAATGTGAGACCTAAAATCATAAAATTCCTACAAGAAAACATAAGAAGTAATTTCTTTGACATTGGCTATAGAAACAGTTTTCTACGGGTGCCTGGTTGGCTCATTCAGTTGAGCGTCCGACTTTGGCTGAAGTCATAATCACATCCGTGGGTTTGAGCCCTGCATCGGGCTGCTGACAGCTCAGAGCCTGGAGCCTGCTTTGGATTCTGTGTCTCCCTCTCTCTCTGCCTCTACCCTGCTTGCACTCTGTCTCTGTCTCTCAAAAAACAAAATGTTAAAAAAAAATTTTTTTTTAAAGAAACAGTTTTCGGGGCACCTGGGTGGCGCAGTCGGTTAAGCGTCCGACTTCAGCCAGGTCACGATCTCGCGCTCTGTGAGTTCGAGCCCCGCGTCGGGCTCTGGGCTGATGGCTCAGAGCCTGGAGCCTGTTTCCGATTCTGTGTCTCCCTCTCTCTCTGCCCTTCCCCCGTTCATGCTCTGTCTCTCTCTGTCCCAAAAATAAATAAAAAACGTTGAAAAAAAAAAAAAAAAAAGAAACAGTTTTCTAGATATGTCTTCTCTGGCAAGGGAAACAAAAGCAAGTATTTGGGGACTATATCAAGATAAAAAGCTCGTGCACAGTGAGGGAATCAACCAACAAAACAAAAAGGCAACCTACTGGATGGGAGAAGTGATCTGCAAATGATATAACTGATAAGGGGTGAATATACAAAACACATAAAGAACTTACACAACTCAACACCAAAAAAACAAATAATACAACTAAAAATGGGCAGAGGACCTTTGTAGACATTTTTCCAAAGAAGACATAACAGATGGCCAACAGATATGTGAAAAGATGCTCAACATCACTCATCATCAGGGAAATCCAAATCAAAACTATGAGATATCACCTTACACCTGTCAGAATAACTAAAATCAAAATAAGAAATGACAAGTGTTGGCGAGGATGTGGGAAAAAAGGAACCCTCGTATACTGTTGGTGGGAACGCAAATTGGCACAGTCACTGTGGAAAACAGTATGGAGGTTCCTCAAAACATTAAAAATAGAATTACCATATAATCCAGTAATTCTATTACTGGGTATTTACCCAAAGAAAACAAAAAACACTAATTTGAAAAGATATATGCCCATCTATGTTTACTGAAGCATTATTTACAACAGCCAAGACATGAAAGCAACTCAAATGTCCAGTGGTAGATGAATGGATGAAGAAGAGGTACATAAATACATAAGGGGAAATTACTCGGCCATAAAAAAGAATGAAATATTGCCATCTGCAATGACATGGATGGAGCCAGAGCATATAATGCTAACTGAAATAAGTCAGACAGAAAAAGACAAATACTGTATGACTTCACTCATATGTGTAATTTAAGAAAATAAACAATTGTATTGTACACCTGAAACTAACATAACACTGTATGTTAATAATAATTCAATAAAAAACATTTTTTTAAAGAAACAAAATAAGCATGGGTGAGCATATGGAGAAACTGGAATCCTCATACACTGCTGGTAGAAATATAAAATGGTCAGCCACTATAGAAAGTAGTTTGGCAATTCCTCAAAAAGCTAAATATAAAATTGCCACATGACCCAGGAATTCCACTCCTAGGTATGTATATACCCCCCAAATTGAAAAGAGACTCAGAGATACTTGTACACCAATATTCACAACAGCCAAAAGGTGGAAACAATCCAAGTGTCCATCAATAGATGAAGAGATTGACAAAATGTGGTATATACATGCAATGGAATATTATTTAGCCATAAAGGATGATGTTCTGATACATGCTAAAACATGCATGAATTTAAAGACATTATGCAAAGTGAAATAAGCCAGACAAAGAAAGGGACAAATATTGTATGGATCCACTAATGTGAACTACCTAGAATAGACAAAATCATAAAGACAGAAAGTAGATTAGAGACTACCAAGGGCCAGTGAAATGGGGAAACAGCAAGCTCTTGCTTAATGGTTACAGTTTCTTGCTTAGAGTGATGCAAGTTTTAGAAAGTTAATAGTGATGGCTGTACGACACTATGCATTAATGCCGCTAAACAGTATACTTTAAAATTATTAAAACGGCAAATTTTATGCTACATACATTTTACCATAATGTTTAAAAGTGTAAACAATGAAAAAAATCAGAATGGAGTAGTGAGAATAGTGGTTGTGGGTGGTAGCAGAAGGTGATTAGAAAATGCTTATTAAAAAAACAAAACAAAAAAATCAACGTAATATAAAGTTAAGGGGAAACTTTATTTGGAAGAATGAGACTCTACAAAAAGTATATCTTCCGGCATCATTCATCATGAGAACTTACATATTCTAGTATGGCAGAAATGTACAAGAAAAAAAAAGTGTAAAAAAAAAATCCTGTGACAAGTATTTAGGGATGAAATGTCATGATACATAAAACTTTCAAATGGTGCCCCAAAAAACAAATACATTTGTATACAGAAGGAAAGATAAAAACAAATGCAGAAAAGTTTTTAGCAAATGGTGAGTACAGACAAAAGATATAGGATGTTTATTATACAATTTTCCCTAATTTTCGATAGACTCAAATTTTTCAAAATAAAAGACTGCAGAGAGGAGACCTTTCTTTATTAAGATCTTCCAATCAAGAGTTATAATAGTATTGGTAAATAGGACAGAATTAAATAATTTTTTTAAAAAATCCTTCAGCAACAAGACTAAAGGGTTTTTCTCTGGAGGTTATCTCCAGTACAGTATTTGAAGAGGTAGCAACATAGGCCAGAGAGGTCTAGAAAGAATAGAACGGGGTGGACGTAGGGGTTGAAAGGGTCTACCAGCATGTTAACGTAAAATGAAGCTAAAGCTGGGGCGCCTGGGTGGCTCAGTCAGTTAAGCATCCGACTTCAGCTCAGGTCACGATCTCGCGGTCCATGAGTTCGAGCCCCGCGTCGGGCTCTGGGCTGATGGCTCAGAGCCTGGAGCCTGCTTCTGATTCTGTGTCTCCCTCTCTCTCTGCCCCTCCCCCGTTCATGCTCTGTCTCTCTCTGTCTCAAAAATAAATAAACGTTAAAAAAAAAAATTAAAAAAAAAAAAGAAGCTAAAGCCCTAGGATGTTTGACACCAAGCTGAGGTGTGACATGAATTATAAAGGTAAGCCTAATTATTGATTAGAATTAAGTTACATAGCAATTAAAGGAAAAGGCGGGACTAATGAGAAACAACTATATGATAATTTTAACAATGTCCTAAGCTGTTAAATGTATCCTCTCAAATATTCTAAAATCAAGTGTTTTAATAAAACATTACATGGGGCGCCTGGGTGGCTTAGTCAGTAAGGTGTCTGGCTCTTGGTTTCGGCTCAGGTCATGATCTCACAGTATGACAGAGAGAGCCCCACCTGTGCTGGACTCTGCGCTGACAGCTCTCAGGACCTGCTTGGGATTCTTTCTCCCTCTCTCTCTCTGCCTCTCTCCTGCTCATGCTCACTCGTTCCCTCTCTCTCTCTCTCCCCGCCCCCACCTCAAAATAAATAAACTTTAAAAAAAATTACAAAAAACTCAGATTTGGGGGGCACCTGGGTGGCTCAGTCCATTAAGCATCCAACTTCGGGTCAGGTCATGATCTCACAGTTTGTGGGTTTGAGCCCCACGTTGGGTTCTGTGATGACAGCTCAGAGCCTAGGGCCTGCTTCAGATTCCATGTCTCCCTCTCTCTGCCCCTCCCCGCTCACATTCTCTCTCTCAAAAATAAACATTAAAAAAAAAAAAAAAAAACCTGTTTAAAAAAAAAAAAAAAAACTCAGATTTTTAACTACTTTGCTCCATGATATAAAATTAGTTAGTTGACAAAGAAGAATAAAATTAATGTTTCCTGAACTTGGGATTCTTTCGAATATACCAAAACTCCCTTTCTCTAAATTCACAATATAATTTTATGTTTACATCTCAAGGGATTGCATATTTAAAGGAATTTATATTATATAGGAGTTCACAGTACTCCATAAACCCTATTAACTAAAGGTGCTGGTAATAAGAACTCTTTCCGTAACTATGAGTCCTGTTCAGAAACCCTAAAAGCAACTTGAAAGCAACCATATCATATCCAACCTTTGATCCTCAGCTCACCATTTTGACATTTTATCACACAGTAGACACTGAACAAATGTTTGAAATAAACATTTGCTGAATGTCCAATTCGTGTGTTTGGTAGGTGGTATTGTTGAGATTGACATGAAGGATCAGATTTAGGAAAAGAGCTTTTAAGGTTGTTCTATTTCTGCTTTAAGCTTCCCTATTCTGGAAGAAAAAATCAAATGGTTTATGGGGGACGGGGGGAAGGAAAGAAAGAAAAAAATGAGCTGTAACAAAGGCACATAAAGACATAGATACTATCAAAATAGTACCTAGCCCAATTATTTCACTGTACACAAAAACCAAACGGAGGATATAATGCTACTAAATATACTAAAGATATTGGATATTGGATATAAACAGATTTTAACTATACTAAACATAATCAGGGACAGTGAGACATAGCAGAAAGCCACTCTCATACCAAGGAACAGAGGGAGAAAGAAAGTAGTGATGTAACCAGAACCCAAGTCCAAGGAAAACCACCAGTGGAAAACAAAGCCAAGGCAGGCAGTCTGGGAGAAGCTGGTGCTACAAAAGAGTCACCACCTCCGGCAGACAGGGAGGAAGAAAAGTACCCTAGCCTTTCCCTTGTCTTACTTTCCAAACCCCTGCCAACGCCCCCCACTGACTCAACCCAGGCAGAAGCTAGCTGATCTGGGAACTTGGAAAACACTACCTACTCAAATCACCCTCCTTTGAGATACAAAACAGAAGAGAGAAAGGTAAGTGAAGGACACCAGGAACAGGACCAACACAAACAGCAAGTATACATGCCTTTGTGAACCCCATACTTAGGTCAGCCTTGATTTATCTCTTATTTACATCTCAATAGGTTTTACTGTTTTTATTATTATGAGCTGCCTCAAATCTGATAACTAGGTGTGTCTAGTCAAGGATTTTCATATCTATATTCATGAGAGATATTGGTCCATAGTTTTTATTTCTTATATAACCTTTGTCTGATTTTGGTATTAAGCTAAAGCTATTTTCACAAAATGAACCTGAGAAATGTTCTCACCTATTTTCTGGAAGACTGTGTGGAATTCATATTCCTATTTAAACTTCTGATAGAATTCTCCAGTGAAATCATCAGGGCCTGGAGATTTCTTTTTGGGGAGTTCTTAAACTATAAATTAAACTTCCCTAATAAGTATAGGGTCCCCATGATTTTTATATTGTACTTTCATTTTCATTTAGTTCAAACTATTTTTTAAATTTCCCTTCAGACTTCCTCTTTGATCCATAGATTATTTAGAAGTGTGTTTAGTTTCCAGTTACTTGGAGATTTTGTTACTGATTTCTAGTTTGAGTTCATTGTGGTTAGAGAACACACTGTATGATTTTAATTCTTTTATATGGATTGAGGTTTGTTTTACAGCCTTGGATATGATCTATTTTGGTAACTATTCCATGGACTGAAAAAACATGTATATCTTGCTGTTGTTGATAAAATTTCTATATATGTAAATAAGATCCTATTGGTTAGATTGTGTTCTAATGATCTTCTGTATCTTTGCAGATTTTCTAAATGGTTCTATCAGTTCCTGAGAGGGGGATGTTTCAGGTCTCAATTATAATTGTGGATTTACCTATTTCTCCTTTTAATTCCACCACTTTGTACATACAAATTTAGGATTGTTTTTTCTTCTGAGTGGTTTGACCCTTCTATGATTACATAATGTCCTTCTCTGACTTTGCTAGTTTTCTTTGCTCTGAATTCTACTTTATCTGATATTAATGGAGCCACTCCTGCTTTCCTTAATGTTTGCATGACAAATCTTTTTCTATCCTTTTACTTTTAGGCAGCTGATATTATTAAATTTGAAATAAGTTTCTTGCAGGGAGCACATATTTGGGTCATGTTTCCTAATGCAGTCTGTCAATCTCTTTTAACTGGTATACTTAAAACAGATTTACATTTAATGTAATTGTTATATATTAGTACTTAAGTCTGCCATTTAATTCTTTGTTTTGTTTGTTCTGTTTTTCACTTCCCTGTTTAATTTTTCCTGCTCTCTTATAGGTTATTTGGAATATTTTTTAGAATTCTTTTTTTGGTTCATCTGAATGTATCTTTTTGTACAGTTTTAGTGGCTACTCTAGATACTGTATCATGTATATAACTTACCAGCCATTTTACCAATCTGAATGAAATACATAAGCTTTACCTCTCTTTACCATCTATGATGGTTCATTATATGTGTCAACTTGGCTAGCCTATAGTGCCTAGACAAACAAATACACCATTCTGGATGTGGTTTTGAAGGTAGTTTTTAGATGTGATTAGCATTTAAACCAGCAGCCTTTCAGTAAAGCAGATTACTCAATATAATGTAAGTGGACCTCAATCAGCTGAAAAAAGACTGAGGTTCCAGGAAAAGGAAGGAACTCTGCCTCCAGACTGACTGGCTTTGGACTCAGGACTATCATGTTAACTCTTGCCAGAATTTCCGGCCTGCCAGCCTACCCTGAAGATTTTGACTTTCCAGTCCTCACAATTGTATAAACCAATTTCTTAAAGTCCATCAATCTCTCTGTTCTATTTCTCTGGAAAACCCTAATACACCATCCTTTTATCCTACTTCCATTTATATTGTCTTAAATATTTCCTCTACACACATCTAAAATCGCCTCAGCACTATAATTTTTGCTTCAACCATCATAGTTTAGAAAACTCCAGAAAAGGAAACCTACTGAATTACCCTTATTTTTATTTACTATATTCTGTCTTCCCTCCTTCCTGATAGTACCAAGGTCCCTCCTTTTACCATGTTTTTATTTACACTTCCTTCAGCCATCTCTTAGATTAGGTCTGCTATTCTTTTCCTTCATCTGAGAAGGTCTTTGACTTCCCCTTTCATTCCTGAAGGATATTTTCACTGGATATAGAATTCTGTATTGATAGTTCTTTCCTTTTAGCACCTGAAAACATATTTTATCACTTCCTTCAGGCCTCAGTGGTTTCTAATGAGAAATGCACTGTTACTTGAGTTGTTTTTCCACTATAAGTAAGATGTCATTTTTTTCCCCAGGTGCATTTAAGATTTGATGCACTGTTATTTGAATTATTTTTCCACCATAAGATGTCATTTTTCTCCCCAGTTGCATTTAAGATTTTTTTTTCCAGTTGCTCTTTAAGTTTCAGAAGTTTAATTATGATTTATCTTGACATGGATTTTAGGGGGCTTAGCCTGCTTGGGGTTCACTCAGCTTTTTTTTAAATAAGTTTACTTTTTTTAATGTTTATCTATTTTTGAGAGAGAGAGAGAGAGAGTAAGCAGGGGAGGGACAGAGAGAGAGAGAGAAAGAGAGAGAGAGAGGATCCAAAACAGGCTCTGTGCTGACAGCAGAAAGAGTGACATGGGGCCTGAACCCACGATCACAACCTAGGATCATGACCTGAGTCAAAGTCACAGGCTTAATTGACTGAGCCAAATAGGTCCCCTTAAGCTTCTTGAATCTGAGGTCAATGTCTTGTCAAATTTAGGAAGTTTGCAGCATTATTTATTTATTTTTTTTTAGTACTTTTCCAGCCCTGCCCTCATTCTCCTCTCCTTCCAAAACTCCAATGACACAAATGTTACATCTTTTGTTATAGTCTCACAGGTTTCTAAATCTCTGGGGTTTTTTTTTCTCCCAGTCTATTTTTTTCTCTTGTTCAGATTGTGTAATTATATTGTTCTATATTCCAGTTCACTGATTCTTTCATCTTCATTCTGTTAAGTCAATCTGCTGAGCTTTTTATTTCAATTACTGTACTTTTCAGTTCAAAAATTTCCATTTGGTTATTCTTTATATGTTCTATTTATGTGCTGAGACTTTCTATTTCTTTGTTGAGGCTATTTTCTCACTTGCTTTGTGTAAATTCCTCATCGAAGCACTTTTAATAATAACTGCTTTAAAATCTTTTTCAGATAATTCTAATATCTATCATTGGTTGTCTTTTTTCATTCAGTCAGATATTCCCCATTCTTGGTATGAGAAGTGATTTATATTTGAAACCTAGACACTTACATCTTAGTTTATGAGATCTTGGATCTTATTTAAACCTCCTATTTTAGGGTCACCTGAATGGCTTAGTCAGTTGGGCATGTGACTCTTGGTTGCAGCTCAGGTCATGATCTCAGTTTGTGAGTTCAAGCTCCACATCAGGCCCTGCACTGGCAGTGGGGAGCCTGCATGGGATCCTCTCTCTCCCTCTCTCTCTGCCCCTTCCATGCTTGCTCTCTCTCAAAATAAATAAATAAACTTAAAAAATATATGTATATGTATGTATACATACACACACACATATATCTACATATATGTATATACAGATATGTTTTAGATGACTTTCTCTGATGCCACTGTGGCAGGACAGAGGGGTACCCCTTACTATTGCCAGGTGGAAGAAGTCTAGGTTCCCCATTTAGCCTCCACTGTCACCTGAGGGTGGTAAGCTCCCCATCACTGCTGAATGGAGATGGAAGTTCCAGGTCCCCATGTACTCTGCATTGATAATGTGGTGGGGATGGCCTCCTTACCCCTGGGCAATAGTGAAAGTCCTGACTGTCCACTAAGACTCCTCTGACAACACCTCAGAGGGAAGGGGATGGGCACCTCATTACTGCATGTAATGAGGTATGCAAGTCCTGGCTCTTCATGTAGTCTCCACAGGTACCATGGGGGAGGGAGGTATTGGATACCTTATTACAGTCTCACAAGGGTGAAGTGTAGGCTCCCCATTTGGCCTTTGATCATGCAGGTGGTGGTGCAGCCACAATATTTTTATGTGATCTTTGGCTGAAGGAGAATAGTTATTGTCCAAAAGTTTTCTGTCTTGCCAGACTGCCCCTTTCTTGGCTACAAGAGCAGGTGTCTGTTGGGGAGATTACTGACTTCTTCAGCTCCAAGTCTGGAATATATGAGGTTGAACACAACAAAACAGGGATCATACCACTGTGTCCTGAGGTCCCTAGCCAGTATTTTTCTCTTTCAGATTCTTATGTTTGTTTTACATAAAATGTCCAGGACTTTCAGTTGTACTTAAGTGGGAATAGGGAAAGATGGATAGCATAGGAACAGGAAAAGGAGGGATCTCCATCTTCCCAAATTCCCCAGTTTAGGGAATTTGATTTAAATTATTTTTCTTCAACTATAAAAGATATTCTCTAGCAGCTTATTATAGCACTGTTTTCATTCATTACTTACATGACAATTTACATATTTGAAAAACTGATTAAAGTTAAGAAATTTTAGGGGCGCCTGGGTGGCTCAGTCGGTGAAGCGTCCAACTTCGGCTCCAGTCATGATCTCACAGTTCATGAGTTTGAGCCCCGTGTCAGGCTCTGTGCTGACAAGCTTGGAGCCTGGAGCCTGCTTTGGAGTCTGTGTCTCCCTCTCTCTCTCTGTCCCTCCCCTGCTCATATTCTATCTCTCTTTCTCTCTCAAAAATAAATAAACATTGGGGCGCCTGGGTGGCGCAGTCGGTTAAGCGTCCGACTTCAGCCAGGTCACGATCTCGCGGTCCGTGAGTTCGAGCCCCGCGTCGGGCTCTGGGCTGATGGCTCAGAGCCTGGAGCCTGTTTCCGATTCTGTGTCTCCCTCTCTCTCTGTCCCTCCCCCGTTCATGCTCTGTCTCTCTCTGTCCCAAAAATAAATAAACGTTGAAAAAAAAAAATAAAAAAAATAAAATAAATAAATAAATAAATAAACATTAAAAATTTTTTTAAATAGTTAAGAAATTTTAACTTGTGTTTCTAAAGGTTATTTTTTATAGACTTATATGGAAAAACAACTATTCGTTAACTTATTTTCAGAAAAGTATTTATTATTTATTTATTTGAGAGAGAGAGAAATAGAGAGAGAGAGCATGCAGGGGAGAGGGGGAGAGAGAAAGAGAGAGAGAGAGAAAATCCCAAGCAGGCTCTGCACTTAGTGTAGAGCCCAACACAGGACTTGATCCCTTGACCCTGGGACCACTACCCAAGCCAAAAAAAAAGAGTCAAATGCTCAACCAACTGGGTCACCCAGGCACCCCTGCAGAAGAGCATTTAAATATCAACATCAAATTGTTCTCCAGTTCTTCCAAAATATTTTTGAAATCTAGTTTTTAAAAGTGTTCAACCACATTAGGAGACAGTAAAACCAAAACTCTTAAAAGAAAGCAGGGTTCATCTTTGGAAGGAAAAGTCTGTAGTGATAAAACAATAGTATTGCTATAGATTCAGAAACAGTTTAGGAAACCAAACAATGCCTCAAGTGCAAAGTGTTCTATGAACAGTCACTGGGAAGCTCAGACCAAGTATCCCCAATTCACTGTTCTAGGCAAACCTCAGAATCCAAAACATGTTACATGGGAAGAAAAAAAATTGTATCAGAGAAGACTAAGAATATTGAGAAAAAGATCTAAAGCAGGGGAAATGGTTTTTTACAGAGAAAGCACAAATTACTGTTCAAAATTTACAGACAATGACCTATAAAGGTGAACTGATCTGCCTATGACCTTTGTGATAGTAACAATTCATTAGTGACTGGGATTAAAAAAAAGCTTATGCTTATTTTCCCAACTGGGAAAAACAGGTTAAACAGTTCAAGGGGAGACTATTCAATAAATGAATAAAAAGCCTTCTAGCTTTTTTTTTTTAATTTTTTTTTCAACGTTTTTATTTATTTTTGGGACAGAGAGAGACAGAGCATGAACGGGGGAGGGGCAGAGAGAGAGGGAGACACAGAATCGGAAACAGGCTCCAGGCTCCGAGCCATCAGCCCAGAGCCTGATGCGGGGCTCGAACTCACGGACCGCGAGATCGTGACCTGGCTGAAGTCGGACGCTTAACCGACTGCGCCACCCAGGCGCCCCTACCTTCTAGCTTTTTTGTATAGCAATGAGAAGCTAAATGGTTTCTATAGATGGTTAAAGGTTCAAGTTCTCCAGAACTTGTAAAATTCTGATTTTATTGTAACTTAAATAAATATTTATATATTACTGCCATGTCAAATGAGTGGAGCAAAAGATGGAATTCAAATAATAAATCTGGAATAACTGGCTACCTAATGTGGAAAAAAGAATCTGCATCTCTTACTGCTTACACCAGAAATTTCAACTATATTACAGACGTAAATGTAAAAACAAAAACAAAACCCACCATAGTATATTAGAGTGTAAGCTTTGGGGCAAATATTTTAAGCATAAAACCTAAACCATAAAAAATGATAGACACAGGGCGCCTGGGTGGCTCAGTCAGTTGAGAATCTGACTCTTGTTTTCACCTCAGGTCATGATCCCAGGATTGTGGGACTGAGCCCAGCATCCTCTGTGCTGAACATGGAGCCTCCTTAAGATTCTCTCTCTCTCTCCCTCTGCCCCTCTCCCCTGTTCACTGTATCTCTTTAAAATTTTTAAAAAAAAAATTGTTTAATAAATAATGACACACACATTCTGCTACCCAAATTTTTTAAACAATAATGAGTTATTAGGCAACTGAAAAACCAGAAGAAAAACATTTGCAACACATCATAACGGCATTAATGCCTTTACAAAGAATCAGTCACTTAAGAAATTTCCCAGCAGAAAAACTGGCAAAGGATATAAATGACTCACTCACACATACAAGAATTACAAATAGCCAACAATCCTTTAACCTCTACTGTAAACAAAGAAATGCAAAAGCAAACAACTAGAGATCATACAAAATTAAATAGAATGGTGGAGAAACTGGCACTTTCACACTGTTGTGAAGGTCGCAGTAGGAATGTATACTGGTAGAGCCATTCTGAAGGACAATCTGACAAATGCCTATTAAATTTAACTTGCATATCCTTGACCAAAAAATTCCACATGTAAGGAATCTATTCTTCAGAAACATTTACACAAACATGAAATACACATTTATACTCACACATATATGTCATACACATACAAACACACATACATTGTAGCATTGAATCAAACACAAAATAGGTTAGCAACAAATTATCCATCATTACAGAATAAGTGGGCAAGGAGTGAGGGCAGGCAGGTTAAGGAATATTTATAAAATGAAACAATATTAAGTCATTGTAAAGGATGAGACAGACCTATATGTAATAATATGGAAAGATATCCACAGTAATTAAGTGAAAACAGGTAAGCTGCAAACCAGTATCCACAGTACAATCCCATTTTTGCTCAAAATAAAATAATGTGCTAAATCATGTGTAAGCAAACTACAGCTGGTTGGCTGCCTGTCTTGGTAAATAGTTTCACCAGAACATAGCCATGCTCTGAAAATATTTACTATTTAGCCCTTTAAAGAAAAGTACACTTACCCCAATACGGAACAAATTAAATGACTTTCTTTCTGCCCTTTTAACTTATCTATCTTGTATATTTCTGCACTATTTGAATGTTTATAATAAACATATATTTAGAATCAGAAATAAGTAAAAAAATATATCAGGGATTGGTTAAATATCACGTGGCCATTAATGACGTAGGTATATATTCATTGACATAAATATTTCCACCATACATTAAATTTTAAAAGTTTATCAAATATCATGTGTAGCTAGGTCTGAACGTTGCTTTTAAAACTGAGTCGTGGGGCACGTGAGTGGCTCAGTCAGTTCAGTGTCCAACTCTTGATTTCTGCTCAGGTCATGATCCCATGGGATTGAGCCCTGTGTTTAGTTCTGTGCTGAGCATACAGCCTATTTAAGATTCTCTCTCCCTTTCTCTCTCTCTCTCTCTCTCTCTGTCTCTGTCTCTTTGTCTCTCTCTCTCTCTCTCTCTCCCCCTCTCCCCAGCATGTGCTCACTTTTTCTCTCTAAAAAAAAAAATAATAATAAAATGGAAAAAAAATAAATAAAATGAAAAAAATATTTTTTGAAAACTCGAGTCATTACACACAGCTGGGCAGCATAGCACAGATGGCTGCTACCTTTTAAAATATCACAGTTAGGGGCACCTGGGTGGCTCAGTTGGTGGGGCACCCAAATTTTTTTAATATTTATTTATTTTTGAGAAAGAGAGAGAGAGAGAGAATGCAGGGGAGGAGCAGAGAGAAGGGGTACAGAGGACCTGAAGTGGGCTCTGAGCTGACAGCAGTGAGCTGGATGTGGGGTTCGAACTAATGAAGCAAGAGACCATGAACTGAGCCGAAGTTGAATGCTCAACCGACTGAGCCAGCCAGGCGCCCCAGGCATCCAACTCTTAATTTTGGCTCAGGCCACAATCTCATGGTTAATGGGTTCGAGCCCCGTGTTGGGCTCCATACTGGCAGTGCAGAGCCTGCTTAGGATTCTCTCTCCCCACCCCTCTCTGCCTCTTCACAGCTCAGGCTCACATGTGCTCTTACTCTCTCTCAAAAATAATTTATATAGAGAGAGATCTATATATTTAGAGAGAGAGAGAGAGAGAGATCAGTTATTTTGCTCAAGTACAAAAACTTTATTTTCAAGTATTTTTCTTCTTATTAAAAGATTTACTTTCTATCAGTGTCCTTGGACTAAGCAGAATGCAAAACAATGTAATTTCTGCATCTCTATCTGCCACAAGAACCTCCATCTCAGTATATACCAGCTCCTTCATCTCTAAGTCATCTAAATTTGATCCTCAAGAGCAAATGCAGGCTAACCTTCATCAACTCATAAGAACCATCATAAAGGTGTTTCTATAAAAATAGAAAGTGCCTAGGGAATTTCCAGATAAAGAAGGTAAACTGAAAAAAGGCAATTAACCTCTGCTGACTTTGGATGAAAGAGGACTTCAACCACCTCCATTTTGACCTCAGTCTGGACTTGCTAATTGATTAAGTTCTTATTTCCAGCTTCTCTTAACTCAGGCTAACAATCTTGTGGGAAAAGCACCCTGTGATGGGAACCAAAACTACCCCCTCAAGTATAAGGACTGCCCTGAGCCAGCAAGATTCTGTGTGACTGACCCAAGACACTGATCAAGGAGGCCTTTACTGCCCAACTGTACTACCCACCAACCCCTGTCCCACATTTTCCTTATAAAAACATGAGGCATTTTCAGCACTACAGAGACATTTGGGACACTAGTGCACTGGCTTCTCGGTGTTGGCCTTACTAAAACAAATTCCTTTCTTGTCTCACCACCACCTTTTCTCTGCCCTTGGATTCTGTTAGCGGGGAGCCAAACTTGGTCTGTTGGGGACCCCTGGAACCAGGTGCTCTTGCACCCATGGGTCCCGGCTACATGACCACTCCACCAAAACAGTAACGGTGCTTTTTGCTCTCTTTTTCTTTCTTTCCTTCTTTAAGCATAAATCCACAAGGCCAAGGATAACAGAAGAGACCATAGCAACACAACTCCAGAAGCTAGAAAGCAAAGGGACGAGTGTTAACTGACTTAGAAGCTCTGAAAAATTTGATCTTACAAGAAAAACTAAGAAACAATTCAATGTTCTCCATGGAACCCCACCCTTAAAATGCCCAGGAACTGTTGTTATAGTGGGTACCAGTGAAAATAGGGGTTAAAAAAGGGACTAAAACAGAAGAATTGGGTGAAAATTTATCTATGGAGACATTTGATTCCTAAATTATCTAGAACACTCCCCAACTGGGCAATAGCCCCTCACTCCCTGCAGAAAAGCTGAGGTTCATTTTCTGAAGCCAGTGAAACAACTAAGGGCCTGAGGGCCAAAGTGAAAACTGGGGGAGTAAATGAAAATTTACACAGTGAGTGCTGAGACTACCTGTCCTCCCCCAGCCTCTTCCTCTCATTCGGATCCCAGAACAATTGAAGGCGTATACTCTCCAGCAAGATTGGAAGTCCTTCTCTAGGGAATCTGATCAGCTCAAGAAGACCTAAATACACCCATATTTGGGATACCGCAAAGAAACAGACAGTGATAACGTGCAATAGAGTTTGGCCGGACTTTGTCCCTAGTTCCTGGGAGGTAGCCTCTAAATGTTTGGAATTTCCTGAGCGATAAGACTGTCTTTGTTATTCATGATGGGCCCCTGGGACCCCACTGATAGTTTATATTAACAAAGTGACTCAGACTGGGCCCCTAGATAGTTTGTGCTAATGACATGACTCAGGATGGGGACTGGGCATGCCAGAAAGACCAAACTATGTAATTAGAGAGTCGTGGCTTTTCAGTAATGTAAGATGAGTGAGAGGGGCTGGAAAGTGAATTCAACCATCTGGCTAAATCCAATCAATCGTGTTTGCACAATAAAATCCCAATAAAAATCCTGGACACAAAGTTCAGGTGAATTTCCCTAGGTAACAATACTCTTAATATGATCATACACGAATGTGCCAAGAGAGTAATGCGGCCTGATTCCATGGGAAGAAGACAACAGAAACTTCGCCTCTGGAACCCTCTCAGACTTGCCCTATGTGTGTATCCCTTTTGCTGGTTCTGAGTTTCTTTTTGCTATAATAAAACTGTAAGTACAGTCCTTTCAGGGAGTTCCCTGGGCCAATCTAGTGAATTACCAAACCTGAGGGGGTAGTAGAACTGGTCAAAAATGAATGTGGCCTGGGACACCCAAACTTGTGGCTAATATCTGAAGTGAAGGCAGTATTTTGGAGGATATGCCCTTAACCTGTGAAATTTGGCTTAATTCCAGGTAGTTCGTATCAGAAGTCATTACAAATATTAAGGATGCTCCCAAGGAAATGTCCCAGCCAGATCATGCTATAGTGAATACCAACCAACAACTCAACACTTCCCATCAAACTTTAAGTGTCTCATCCTTTAAAAAAGCCTCAGGGGCACCTGATTGGCTCAGTTGGTAGAGCATGTAACTGGATCTCAGAGTTGTGAGTTCAAGTCCCGCATTAAGTATAGAGATTACTTAAAAAGCACAAAATCTTTAAAATAAATGAATGAATGAATAAATAAATATTAAAAAGTCTTCATAGGCTAAGAATCACCAGACATGTTTGGATGAAACGTAAAAATATTTCAGAAAATGTATCATTGACAACATTTGAGAAATAAAAAAAGAGCTCTTAGAAATTAAAAATATGATGGGGCGCCTGGGTAGCTCAGTTGGTTAAGCATCCCACTCTTGGTTTCAGCTCAGGTCATGATCTCACAGTTCATCAGTTCAACCCCCACATCAGGCTCTTTGATGACGGCATGGAGCCTGCTTGGGATTCAGTCTCTCCCTTTTTCTGCCCCACCCCAGCTCACACTCTCTCTCTAAATAAACATTTAAAAAAAATTTTTTTAAGAAATTAAAAATATGAAAGAAAATAAAAAAGTCCATAAAGAGTTGAAAATAAAGATGAGTAAATATCTCAAAAAATAAAAAAAAAAGAGATGGAAAGTAGGACAGTAAATAAAGGAAAATTTGAGAACCAGTTCATAGGGCCCAAATGCTGAACAATAGAATTTCAGGAAGAATGAAAACAATGGGGAGGATGAAATCAAATAAATAATTTAGGAAAAAATATCCCTAAACCGAAGGATGTAAGTTTCAGGATTTAAAGTGCCCACTGAAGCTTCCTTTTCCCTGTCTCCAAAATCATGGCAGGCAGAAATGCAGATGTTCTGAAGATTTTCATCTTCACTACTACCCAGAATTACTTCAGTGTCAGAACCCTGGGACCAGCCACTCATGTACAGCTGTCCTGAAATCAACAATTTTTTGGATGACAGGAACCAAACGTTCTTAGGGTGCTGCAATCCAACATCTAATGTCCTTTTCCAACACAACTGAGTTTGCTGACACAAAAGATAAAATGCTGGTTGTTTTCAAGCTGCAACCTAAAATAATTACCAATCAGAATTTACAAAACAACATTCTTGTTTTATCTGTTAGACTCACCTATAAATTCCCTTTACCAAGCAAGCAGCAAGGCCAGTATTTGCACCAATGTTGTTAAAGGATCAGTAATGGAGAATTTTGATCCCAAATTTCAGAATCTTTTGTGTGATCTAGAAGCTAGGTTGGATATAGTTCTATGAAAATTAGACACTAATTTACCAAATTGAAATTTAAAAAGATGACACATTAAGTATTCTTACACAAACTGATGAGTTCCAGTTTGGGATAGAACAAGCACGTCAGGGAAATAAGCAGATTATTGCAGAAAGAGCCAGTTACTTTAAAGAATTATTTGAAACAACTGCAAGAGTTGTGATTCATAAATAGATATATATCAAGCTTTTGATTAAAGCACTTTAGAATTTAAGTTTCACTAGATTTAGCTCCATCTTAAAATCATTACTTGATGGTTGTAAACAAAATATATCCTTCTTAAGTAGCAGGGTTTACTTAAGGTATATATTTAACATAGATACATCTTAGAAAACCAAACTTTAAAGAAAGTTAAATTCTGATCTCTAGTAAATGTTTTTCTCAAAACATAGTTACTCTTCTGCAAGTAGAGAAAAACAAAAGCCTAATACACTAACAGAAGTTTATCCATGTAAAGGCAGTATGTTCTTTTGAAAGAATGTTCACTTTATTCAAATTAGCATGTTGAAGTAATCTGAGATATAAAGTCTTAGTTTTACACTTGATTGATTATTCTTTGCTATATCTACAGAGAAGTTAAATAAGTGACCATTTTTAGCAATTACAAAAAAGTCTATTCTTTTCAAAATAAATATACAGAAATTTTCTATTTGCTCCCAATATCATTTCAATAATACCATTTTTAATGAAGTGTTTGAAATGGTTTTAAACTTTTTTTGCAGCAATGATAAAATGTAAAATAAACCTTGTACTCTGACGGCATCAGTGGTAACTTGAATCAACACAGTTATAAATGAATGGATATGTAAACTATAACGGGTGATATCTATGTGGCATTAAGGTAACCTCTGTTGGGTAAAGAAATGAATCCACATTTAAGGGAAATTAGGCCGGGGCACCTGGGTGGCTCAGTTGGTTGAGCGTCCAACTTCAGCTCAGGTAATGATCTAACACTCCATGAATTCCAGCCCCACGTTGGGCTCTGTGCTGACAGCTCAGAGCCTGGAGCCTGCTTCAGATTCTGTGTCTCCCTCTCTCTGCCCCTCCCCTGCTCATGCTCTGTCTCTCTCTGTCTCAAAAAAAAAAATTAATTAAAAAATAATAATAAAGGAAATTAAGCAAAGGGTAAAAATAAATGAAAGACTTTCTGTAATTTTTATTTTTAATTCTGACATTTATGAAATTTATATTTGTGAAGGAACTTGCAGGGTATTTGCATAAAGAAGTAATATATCATTTGGTAGAAAAAGGAAAAAATGGTACGGTAGGTATTAGAGTTATACCAGTTGAAAAGTCTGAAAACATTTTGACTATATTGCTTAGGTACAATTATGATTACTTTAAGAACAAATGTATTTGTGGGGTCGCCTAGATGGTTGAGTGTCCAACTTCAGCTCAGGTCATGATCTCACGGCTCGTGAGTTCAAGCCCTGCACTGGGCTCTGTACTCACAGGTAAGAGCATGGAGCCTGCTTTGAATTCTATGTCTCCCTCTCTCTCTGCACCCCACCCCCCACTCATGCTCTGGCTGTCTCTCTCCCTCTCACAAAAATTAAAAAATTAAAAAAAAAATTTTTAGAACCATGTATTTTGGTTTTAGGACTTTCATACCTTGGACAGTACATCCTTATTGGAAGTGGCTGACTTGGTGGAGACCTCTTGAGATGTTGTAGATGATGTGTAGCGACAAACAGAGCATGATCATTATCCTGAGTCACAAATGTTCCATCTCTTAGATATAGGTACTAGTAAAAAATAAACATGAAATTTGGGGGGGAATAAATCAAGTCCAGCACATATGTGAAAGAAATCCAGACCCAGGGACGTCATTCTGAAAAATCTCAGAACAGCATTATGGGACTGTGATAAAGATCTCACAAACTTCCAAAAATAAGTCACATATAAAGGGTGAAGAATCAGGGGCACCTGGGTGGCTCAGTCGGTTAAGCGTCTGACTCTCGGTTTCAGCTCAGGTCATGACCTCACCGTTCATGAGATCATGTCTCATGTCGGGCTCCACACTGGCAATGTGGGGACTGCTTGGTATTCTCTCTCTCCCTGTTTCTGTCCCTCCCCTGCTCATGTGCACTCTCCCTCTCTAAAAATAAATAAATTTTAAAAGGTAAAAAAATCGGAGGGGCACCTGGGTGGCTCAGTGGTTAAGCATCAGACTTTAGCTCAGGTCATGATCTCACGGTTTGTGGGTTTCAGCCCCAAGTTGGGCTCTCTGCTGTCAGCTCAGAGCCTGGAGCCTGCTTTGGATTCTGTGTCTCCCTCTCTCTCTGTCCCTCCTCTCTCACACTCTGTCATATCTCTCTCTGTCTCAAAAATAAATATTAAAAATAAAATAAATTAAAAAAAATTTTTTTTTAATTTTAAAGGATAAAGAATCAGAATAGCATTAAATTCTCAAAAAGAACACTGGAAGCTAAGGGGGCAGCGGGGGGAAGCCTTTAAAATCCAACAGAAAACTATTTCCAAACTAGGACTCTATACTTAGTCAAATTTTCAATTAAACATGAGAGTAGGGGGATAAAAAGACCTTTTCAGATATGCAAGGAATCAAAACTTTGACCTTCCTAGTATCTTTCTGAGGAAACTACAAGAATCAGTTCCCCTAAAATGAGGGAGAAACAATAAAGAGGAAGCCACAGGATTCTAGGCAACAGGAGATCCAACACAAGAGAAAGGTAAAGGGATAATTATGTAGGAAGATCCTAGAATAATTTACCACCACAAGCCTAGAGAAGAAATAGTCCAAATCAGAGATCAGAAGGCTCTAGGAAAGATTTCTTCAAGATAAATAATGTGATAAAATACCTTATGTGTCTGAATATACTGGGGGGAGACTTAACAACTGTGGGAGAGTTAGGGTAGAAAACTAGGCAAAGAAACAAAAATCAGTACTTACTAATTAATTCTAGAAGGGGGAAATACAGTTATATGTGAAAGGAAAAGTAATAATGTACTACATGGCTCAGTAATGAATACCACTAACACAGTCATAATAATGCAAACATTGAATATTGTTCTAACCAAAATTATGATGGGAAAATGGCAGGACTATAAGAACACATGTGTGTGAAAACAGCCTGGGGTGGGTGGGATGCAATTTGGGTTGAAAAAGAAAGCTGAACCCTCACTCTGCACAGTGGGAAGTTAACAGATAATTTCTATAATTGAAAAGTCAAGAAGCAGCTCATAGAGCATGTTATTTAGAGGTATGGAGGTAATCACCAAATAAATCAGAAAAAATAATTTAAGATGGCTGGCTGTAAGGAATGGGAAGTTTGAGTACTGTTGGGGGTGGGAAAAACTGCCCTTTTTTATTACCAGACTCATAACACATTTTGATTCTTTAAATACATACATGTATAACTAAAAAAAAACCCACTGAAATAGAGAAAATGCCCACACACTCATATACAAAGTGTTCTATCTCTTCTCTCTCTCTTAAGTCTTAAAAGCAAGTGAGACTACGGCAGGCATACAAAACTTAAAACACAGCAGGAAAAAAAACAAAACAAAACAAAAAAAAACACACCACAGCAGGAAACCAGGATGTGAACAGGTGAATGGCAATAAACCATATTGAAGATACGGGCAAATGCTGCTTCTTAGGAGTTAATAGATGTTATACAATTGACGGTCTATACTGGCACAATCAAGAAAATGTAAATATGAACTAAGTGTTATAATAGTATTACAATTATGTACAAGATTTTTTTAGAGATACATATGGAAATATCTAGCAGTGAAATGTCACAATTTCTATAATTTAACTGGTCTTCAAAAATTAGACAAAACAAATTGGTAAAATGTTAATAATTGTTAAATCTAGGCAACAGATATGTAGTATTTATCATAGTTTCTATTTGTCAGTATATCTGAAATTTTTCATAGTAAAAAGCCAAGAAAAATTTACTCTGTAAAGACCTATGCATGAAGTGATGAGTTAGATTTCCTTCCATAACTATCTTTAAATGGGAAGAAGTTGAAGAGGAGAAAACGAGGAATAGTCCATGGTTATCTTACCATATCCTGCCATAGAAGCGCCATTCTCAACATCCACTGCGTTCTTATTTTCCTCTGCTAGAGCTTTAACATATCTTTTGCTTAAATCTAGTATTTGTTCACGTAACTTGACACTGCTTTGATGTCTTGGTTGTTGAAAAGTATAGTGCAGTAACATCAATCCCCAAATGAGTCCGAATACAAGCAACAGTAAACTCAATTTCTGGGACATAGTTTTTCTTGAAATTGTAAAAATCATTTCTGATGAAGAAAACAGACTCAAATGAAGAGTGGTAACTGGATGTAAGCCACCAAACAATCCAGACTTTTGAAAGAAAAAAAAAATCTCCTCCTCTAATACTGTGTATTCTTCATCTTCAGCAAGGTTGCCTCCAACTCTCAATTAACTCTGTAAAATTGAAAAGAGAAAAGTTGATTAGTCTTAACCTATACCAGCAACAGAATAGACGATGATAGATTTAAGAGATTCTAAAAGGGGCGCCTAGGTAGCTCAGTCGGTTTAAATGTCCAACTTCGGCTCAGATCATGATCTCCCAGTTTGTGGGTTGGAGCCCTGCATCAGGCTGACAGCTCAGACAGCCTGCTTCAGATTCTGCATCTCCCTCTCTCTCTCTGCCCCTCCCCCAACTTGTACGCATGCTCTCTCACTCCCTCTCTCTCAAAAATAAACATTAAGAAAGGAAAAAGAGGGGCGCCTGGGTGGCGCAGTCGGTTAAGCGTCCGACTTCAGCCAGGTCACGATCTTGCGGTCCGTGAGTTCGAGCCCCGCGTCAGGCTCTGGGCTGATGGCTCAGAGCCTGGAGCCTGTTTCCGATTCTGTGTCTCCCTCTCTCTCTGCCTCTCCCCCTCTCTCTCTGCCCCCCCCCCGTTCATGCTCTGTCTCTCTCTGTCCCAAAAATAAATAAACGTTGAAAAAAAAAAATTAAAAAAAAAAAAAAAAAAGAAAGGAAAAAGAAAATACTCCCTTAAAAAAAAAAGGGAGATTCTATAAATCATCGTGATTTGAAACTACATCATTTCTCTGACAACTTTCTCCACCATTATGCAAGCTTTCAAGGCTTTTATCAGTTTCATTTACATTGCTCTTCAAAAATAGAAATAAATGTCCATTAATTGAAATGTCACCATGGTCACAAAATTCTCTGAATGACTTGTCATTTGTAACTAAAACTATGGACATATAATAAGATTTACAGTAGCCTATTCAAATATAAATTACCCAACTGTATAAAAGCTATTCCTCCTCCTCCTCCTCTTCCTTAAAAAAAAAAAAAAAAAAAAAAAAAAAAAAAAGGCAGATACCAAAGTGAAAGTTAGAAAATGTGGAAAGGTGAGGGGCGCCTGGGTGGCTCAGTGGGTTGAGTGTCTGACTTCAGCTCAGGTCATAATCTCGCAGTTTGTGAGTTCCAGCCCCACATCAGGCTCTGTGCTGACAGCTAAGAGCCTGGAGCCTGCTTTGGATTCTGTGTCCCACTTTCTCTGCCCCTTCCCCACTCATGCTCTGTCTCTCTCTGTCTCTCAAAGATGAATAGACGTTTAAAAAAAAAAAAGAATTAAAAAAAAGAAAAAGAAAATGAGGAAAGGTGAAACCCACAAGAATATGACAATATTTGGAAATGTCACTAGAAAATGTTACTAATGGCAAGGAGATCATCCTGAGCATCCGACCTAAGATGAAAAATAAGTTACCATTTCTAAGTTTCTACTTCTAAATTAATGCCAGGCATAATGACAAGTGCTAAAACAGGTTCGAAAATTTATCTATGTTTCCAAATCTGCAATTTTAAATTTTAAATGCTGCAAATATACTTTTATAATTTAAAGAAAAATTGAAAGGTTATCTATACTTCAATTTTTTTTTTTCAAGAGAGAAAATCCCAAGCAGACTCCACACCATCAGCGTGGAGCTCTACATGGGGCTCAAACTCACAAACTAGGAGAACGTGCCCTGACCCAAAATCAAGGGTTGGACACTTAAAGGACTGAGCCACCCAAGTGCCCTTGTACTTCAATTAAAAAAAAAAAAAAAAAAAAAGGTGACAATCATGGAATGTAGAAAGACCTGGAGAGTAATAATGTGTATGAATCACCAAAGTGTCCAGCAAAGAAAACTCTTCAATTATAGCTAATGGAATAAAATTCTTTACATAGAAATACATCTGGAGTCACAGCTTAATGAAAATAATCCTTAAGAACTTTTTTAACTTTCAGCAGTATGGGCAAATAAAACATACCTACTTTAATCCACTTAAATAGGGTCTACTCACATAGGTGAACTAATAAAATCTAGTTTGAGGGTAAGACTAGAATTCAGTAAAGGTAAACTCTGCAGAGCATTTAATTACTTTTGACAGATGTTTACTGAGCCAACACACATCTTAGGCACTATGGCTCTGCCCTAAAATCTTGCTTTCCAGCACAGATGCTTTCAAAACTTTTTTTAAATAATAAAAATAAAGAATATCTTTTAATCTTATGTAAAAAATCCAAATACAAAACTCTGTCTCTAGATGTGAGTGTGTTCAGATATGTGTAAAGAGGGGTCTTCTACCCTGGCAATCAACCTGTCCAGTTCAGAAAACTTCCACTGTTTCTTCCTCCTACCCTGCCACCCAGTCCCTGATATACGTCTAATAAATTCTGGGCCTCCAAAGTTTGCCGAACACCCATCTACTCTTGTTGAAATGTGCCCATCCTGCCAAACCTCACTACAAGCATCACTACACCACTCACTGGGCATACTAATTACTATAAGAAAGTAAAAACCGCATTAAAAATTAGAAATTGACTCCTTTTCAAATTTTCTTCTATTTCTGCCTATTTCTTTAGTTATCATACAAAGAATAAATAAATCTCTTCAGATCTTACTGAAACATCACTATTAATATCAATACTGGATTACTAAACATTGCTTAGCAAAGTCAAGTAAATGTAACCCTATGTTTTTTCTACAGAAATTTTACATTTGAGATTAGAAAGTGGAAGTTCTGGATTCCCCAGCAAAATTTTAAAAGAATATTCTTCACACGTCTATTAAATATATTATTCCTTAGAGATTTTTCTTCACTGGTTCAGATGTCTTTTTAAGTCTGATCTGTGTGCCACGTTATCTGACCTACCACCAGCAGAGGACCAAGCAGGTCCTTCCGAAGCAGTCACAATAGGGTTCTAAAGATGGCATGGTAACAAAATCAGAAAAGTGACATCACTGGAGAATTAAGAGCATAGACTCCTAGGTATTTTGGCAAATGAAGGTTAAAATGACAGCCTGGAAAGTTTCAGGTCACTATACATCTCTAAGGCCAAAACGGAAGATACCCAATCCAGAGGCAAAGAGGGTACTTCAGTTAAATAACAGCAACAGCCTTGCTACAATCACTTACTTTGTACCAGATTCTGCTTTAACTAAATTTTCACAACTCCTACACTAAGAATGTTTTCACTTAGCAGGTGAAAAAAACTGAGGCAAAGAGAAGTTAAATAATTTGTCCAAGGTCATACAACTGGATACAGATAAGATGGTAGAGACAAGATTCAAAGCTCAGGCTCTGAACCTCTGCCCCTCTTTTGCAGGAATGGCAATAAAATAGTAACAGCAGAAACTGCAGCCATGAACAACTACTGAGTTCTTATAAAGTAAATACTTCACAAGGGCTATTCCATTCATTATCTGCAATAACCTCAAAAGAAAGTTGTTATTCTCCCATTAAAGATGATTACATTAAAGCTTAGAGAGGTGGTTAACCTAAGATTTTTACACAGGCAACTCACCTTGCCTGAACTTTGGCAAGAGCTCCAAGTTCAGAATGTATACCTCCATTCGGGGTCTGTCCTTTCCTTTAAAAGAGGTCCTTAAACTCAGCCCTATTAGAACTCCTAAGTTTTACGGAACTCCAGTAAAATGACAAATCACAGGACTGTAAAAACATTAGGCAGAGAACAGGAGATTGGCAGAGGAAGGAGGGGTTGAAAGTCAAACACACGGAGTCTAATCTCTAAGAGATAAAGTCCTTCCGGTTAGGTACAAGCTGAACAATGAAAGCTGCACACCACCACGAACTTTGACTAAAGGATGAGTGGCAGTACCAACACCAGACACAGAGAGAAAACACTGATGGTGGACAAGACAGAACATTAGCTAAGTAGAATATGCCCCCAAAGTAATAAATCCCAAAGAAAAAGAAAACCTAGTCTAAACCTAGTGTTTCTCAGTGTGGCAGGCCCAAAGACAAATAAAGAGCCCCTTATTCCTCCATATTAACTGTATACCATCTGACTATTAAATTCAGAGAAGCCTACTAGGAAGGTCTTCATAGCCTTGACTCTCCTTAGAAGGTGTCTGGCTCATTACTGCCCACAACAAAATTAAAGCACACCATCTCAGAGGGAAGTCAAGAAGCTTTATAGGGACTACTATACTAAATTCTTCATATGCTTTATAACTTGCTTGTGTTTGTTACGTGTTTTTCTTTCTTTAAGTTTATTTATTTATTTGAGAGAATGAGAGTGAAGGAGAGGCAGAGGGAGAGGGAGAGAGAGAATCCCTAGCAGGCTCTGCACTGTCAGCACAGAACCCGATATGGGGCTCAAACCCAAGAACCGTGAGATCATGACCTGAGCCAAAGTCAGATGCATAACATGCATAACTGACTCGGCCACTGAAGCGCCCCTGTTACACATTTCTCTATCTTGATAAGAAGTTAAACATTTAACATAAAAAGGGTTTGTTTTTGAGAACCGCAAAGAGGTGAGAAGTTAGGAACTGTTAATCCCACTCGACACTAGGGAACTAAAGAAGGACACCAAGGAGTGTGGGAGCTACTAGGGAAAAAAGACACCCTGGAGCCTTCTCCAAGTAAAAAAGATGGCTGGGAGCCAGCTTATACCTAACAAACTGACAAATGGCTGAGTAGTTCAAAGGCACAAGAGGATTCTCTGAAACTAGCCAAGAAGGCCTGAAAGCTATTCTAAGGGTTCATTTCCATAAGTAATTCCAAGCAAGCCCAGCAGAGGTGACTAAGATTCCCAAAAGGATACAATTATGCCTTTGGTCTCTCCTCAGTATGCTATACATTAAAAGCACCTGGAGAGTTTTAAAAATATCCCCATGCCAGGTCACACCCCATACCAATTAAATTAGAATGTCTAGGAGGTGGGAACCACACATCCATTTTTGTTTTTTAAAGAGCCCTAAATTATTCCAATGTGCATCAAAGTCTGGGAACCACTCTCCAAATCTCAAGTTTCTTCATGAAGCAGCAATGAGAGCTACACTCATTGTAGCTCTCTAGGACCACTCATTGTAGGACCACTAAATTCAATGTTGCAAGTCGGTTCATCAGGTGTAACAGAGGCTGCTTACTTGGACCTACCTATAATGATCCTAAAGAGGAAGGGGTAAGGGGGAGAAAAAACAGGTATCTTTGTTGTAACCCAAGTCGCTTCTGCCAGGGCAAGCTAAGTCCTATATTTACTAGGCGAGGCAGAGGTGGACTGAAGAGAAAATAACTTCTATCAGTACCACTTTAGTCCCTATGATCAACAGGAATATACTGTTCTGTTCCCTGAAAGATATTTTTTGTGATGCCATATAGAAAGAAAAAAGCAGACAAGAAGACTTTAGTTGTTTCGCAACTAAAGGTAATTTACTTTAGTAGTTCTAAAGAGAAATTATTCTTAGACTCAATCTTCAGGAAAAGGGAAAAAAGGGAAGGGTTTAAAATCTCCTGTCTGGGCAATGTTCAAAGCTGCAAGTGACTAAGAAACTTGCATTCTGAACATCCCCTATGTTTTTCTAGGTTTCACATAAGGATCCAGCTCCTGGAAGGCCACCTAAGTCACAATGGAGGTAATTACTAGACCTAAAAGGCCTACATTGTCACTAAGAACCTATGGCTACCATCTAGCACAGCATTTATTAGAGTCCTTTCTCAACCAAAATAGTATATACTCTAAAAACTTTGAGTCCCAAATTCTAGGCCACCATATTAACTGTCTACCAATGACTAAAAAGTCAAATGTCATATTTGGCCCAAATAGTTTTTAAAGGAAAAAAAAAAAAATCATCACCTTCATCATTATTTTGACCTAAGACAGACTCAATATTTTTAGTAGTCCCAGGGGAAAGTTCTTGCCCCACTGCAGAAATTACAAAAGGCCCAAAAGCAGAAGAATGAAGGAGAGGAGACATACTTAAAACGAAATATCTGTAGAGCACTGTATATGAAGAGGGAGCAGAGTGTGGTCCAGATATCACCTCTCCAACTAGATTCCTGCAGCTCTTTCTCGAGTGGGTTCCCAGATTCCTCTCCAACCCCACTTCAGGCCACTGTCCTCAGAGCAGCCAAAATGTTCTTTTAAAAACAAGTCATGACTTGAATAGTCACAATTTGAATGGTTCTCAAAGGAGATATGCAAATGAACAATAAGCACATGGAAAGATGCCCAAATCTCTAATCACTAAGGAAATGCAAATTAAAACCACAATCAGATACCACTTCATACACATTATTAAGATTATATGAAAGGCATCAGAGTATACCACCCCAAAATATGCCACATTGGTTTAAGGATTATTTTGAAGTGAAGATGACTAAGAAACAGCAGATGCAGGAAGGGTTCCATGCCCTTCACTCCCCCTTTCTTCCTAAAAGCAAGACATGGATTTCCCACCAGAAATGTGAGAACATTCTTACCAAGGGAGACAGGGAGTTGAGGCTGAGATGAATCTGTACAAACACATCTTAAACAACCCTTGTCTTCAGTTAGTTTCCCCCATATATTTACCTTCTCACAATTTACTACTTCTAGAAGCTAAAACTCCTTTTCCTTTGTCTTGTCAGATCTCCACAATTTACGGTTCTTTGGCTAAATGATACATAAGCTCTCTCAGGCCTAACCACTTCTTTAGAGTTTTCATTTCATTTCTGTGATGCTCTCATTTGCATATGAAATAAACCTTTTCTTCCTGTTAATCTGTCTTTTGTCAGTTTAATTTGCAGAGCCCTGGATACTGAACCTAAGAAGGTAGGGTAAAAAGTTTTCTTTCCCTATAACTATTACTAAAACACACACACACACACACACACACACACACACACACAAACGTTAGTAGCTGTGGAGAAATTGGAACCCTTGTGCACTGCTAGTGGGAATGAAAAATGGTGCAGCCACTGTGGGAAACAGTGTGTCAGTTTCTCAAAAAAATTAAACACAAAATTACCATATAAGCCAGCAATACCACTTCTGGGGATAATCACAAAAGATTTGAAAGCAGGGACTCATAGATACCGGTGCACCTATGTTCACTGTAGCATTATTCAACAATAGCCAAAAGGTGGAAATAACGCAAGTATTCAAAAATGAACAAATAAACAAAAGGTGGTATATACATACAATGGAATAGTACTCAGATTTAAATGGGAATAAAATTCTGATACAAGCTTCAACATGGATGAACCTTCAAGACATCATAGGAAGGGGCATCTGGCTGGCTCAGTGCGTGGAGCATACGACTCTTGGTCATGAGTTCAAGCCCTGCATTGGGCATGGAGCCTACTTAAAAAAAATAATAATAATAAAAATTAAAAAATAAGTTAATAAACCAGACACAAAAGGACAAACATTGCATGATTTCACTTATGATAGGTACTTAGAACAGTTAGATACATAGAGACAGAAAGTAGAATGGTAGTTAACAGAGGCTGAGGGAAAGGAGGAGGGTGGATAGGAGAATGGAGAGTTATGGTTTAAAGTTTAAGGTATAGGGGCGCCTGGGTGGTTCAGTCGGTTAGCGTCAGACTTCAGCTGGGATCATGATCTTGCGGTTTGTGAGTTCGAGCCCCGCATCGGGCTCTGTGCTGTCAGTTCGGAGCCTGGAGCCTGCTTCAGATTCTGTGTCTCTCCCTCTCTCTGCCCCTCCCATGCTCGTGCTCTGTTTCTTGGTCTTTCAATAATAAATAAACATTAAAAAAATCTTTTTTAAATAAATAAAGTTTAAGGTATAGAGTTTTACTTTGGGATGATGAAAAAGTTCTGGAGATGTATAATGGTGATGGTTGCACAACACTGTGAATGCATTCGATGCCCCCAAACTGTACACCTAAAAACGGTACATTTCATGTTACATATTTTTTACCACACACACACGCACACACACACACAAAATCATATCACATCATTCCCGTTTAAAACCCCTTCAACAATTTCCCACTGCACTTAGAATAAAATTAAAACTCTTTACATCAGGCCACAAGGCCCTGCAAAATCTGACTTCTGCCCTTATCTCTTGTGTACTAATCGCACACCACTTCCACCTTGCCCACTGTGCTACAGTCACACTAGGCAAGACTAACCAAATTCTTTCTAACCTCAGGGTCTATATACAACTACTCTTCACCTGCTTGGAATGCTCTCCCAGCCAGCTTGTTCCTTTTCATCTTTCAGTATTTAGCTCAAATGTCGCCTCTTCAAAAAGTAACACTCCCACTCCTGCCCCACCTCCAGCCTCAAGGTACGCCATATGAAACTACATATTCTATCTTTAAAACCTTGAGCAAGTTATTTTATCTCCCTAGACCCTGATGTCCTCATTTATGTAATGGGGACAGCAGTAATTACCTAATATTAATAAAGATAAATGGCACCCCATACTACTCGATATACACTAACATTTATTAGAGTCAGGCACTACTGCAGCAATGCCACTAATTCTTGATAATCTGAGGAGTGTGAGTTAATACAGGAGATATTTTACTAAACCCAAATAAAACTCCTCTGATTAGCTCTCATGGCCCTCCATAATCCAGTCCCCAAAAGCAAATTTATTTCCCATTAGTCAAAAAAATATTTCCCCCAATCAAGCCACTATTCTCACTCTCATACAATAATAATAATACCTTACATTTATATGTATTTTTATTTATGAAACATGCTTCCTTATATCCTCTCACTCAGTAAGTTAGCAGCTATCAGAGAGGCTGCAGGCTTGAACAAGTTTCCACTCAGAATTTGTGGACAACATGAAATACTTCATTGATACTAGTCCCTGAAGAACTATCCAGTCCTAAAAGATGGCATAATGGCATACTGTTGGTGGCAAGAGTTCATCTTCTAAATAGCCTAAAATGAGACTAGAGTATCTGTTTAAATGCTTAGCCAGAAGGATTTCAAATCCTCATCACCTTATTGTAGTCCATGCTGATCTTTTTTCTTTTTTTAAGTAGGCTCCACAGCCAGTGTGGAGCCCAACGCAAGGCTTGAACTCAGAACCCTAAGACCTGAACTGAGATCAAAAGTCAGTCACTTAACTGACTGAGCAACCCAGGTGGCCCTAAGCTGATCTTCTTCTAACTCTCCCAGCATATTACTTTATATCAGCTGATTTTACACATCACATCTTCTCATCCAGTCATGAGCCTTGTCCCATCAATCCCAGGTTCCTAAGGACAAGAGTAACAGGTCCTCCACTGCTGCCACAACTCCCAGAGCCCAAGGAACAATCAGTAGAACTACTCTATAATTTACTTTAAGCCCATCCCTGAGACCAACCCCACCTTCTCCCAAGCAGCAATGTGACCTCCCTGCAGTGTTTTTGGTGGGTAAAGGGGCAGAAAAGATGGAAGTTTTGAGATAAAATTGAAGTATCTTCAATTATCCATTTGGGCGCTGGAAGGACTTGAGAAGAAATCTAATCCCCTGATATTTCACATGAAATAAAACCCAGGGATGTGAAGTATCTTACCTAAAATGAGACAATTAGTGGCAGAAAGTGTATTGGTCTATAACACAGGTCCTGACTTACTATTTAGGTTTTCTCTATACCACACTACTTTCTTTACCTCCACTAGGAAGGCTAGGTTTGTAAATACTGAATGAATTGTAACATTAAATGAAAGCCTGTTCTCTGTTCTCATGGCATTTAGGGCAATGATCCTAAAATTCTGAAATTTTACTTAAATCTGAAATAACTACTCATTAAATTATCAAGTAGGCACATTAAAGTTTCAAATACACCTCATTCCCATAACTCAAAGTATTACAAAGTTGCTACAAGAGGAATTTAGGAGGGGCACCTGGGTGGCTCAGTTGGTTAAACCTCTGACTCTTGATTCTGGCTCAGGTCATGATCTCATGGTTTGTGAGATGGAGCCCCGCAACAGTTAGTCTCTTTTGTCTCTGTCCCTCCCCCAACTAGTGCCATGTGTGCTCTCTCTCAAAATAAATACATAAACATTAAAAAAAAGGATTTAAGAAGTCTTAAAGCTTAGGTTTTTTTACATAAGCAAACAACAATGGAAAAATATATGAAGTAAAGCACAGATAAATATAAGGTCTTCTGGATGGAGACACCTTCACAATGACCAGCCAAGCACTGATAGGAAAAAACATTTTTCCAGAAAAAAGAATTTGGGGAAGAGGAAGCCTGCATAAAGGTGTAGGCTCAAACACAACTTTTGCTATATGAAGTTTCATTTAAAGCATGAAAGAACTGGGGTACCTGGGTAGCTCATCAGCTAGGCATCTGACTTCGGCTCAGGTCATGATCTCACGGCTCGGCTTGTGAATTTGAGCCCCTGTCGGGCTGGGCTCTGCACTGACATCTCAGAGCCTAGAGTCTGCTTAGGATTCTGTGTCTCCCTCTCTCTCTCTGCCCCTCCCCCGCTCACACTCTGTCTCTCCTTCAAAAATAAATAAACATTTTAAAAAATGTTTTTAATAAAATAAAGCATGAAAGAACTTGCTTGGTTTATTCATTCATTTGCTCCTTTATTTATTCACAACGTTTATTGAAGTACCTACTATGTGCCAGAAACTGGAGATGTGAAAGGTGAAACAAGACGGGATTCTTTTTCTTCTGGAGATTACGTTTTAGTTGGAGTGAGACAATAAACAAACACAGAAACAAGTTAAATTCAGCTTGTCACAAACTGCTATGGAGAAAATAAACAGGGTGATGTGAGGATATATGAGGAGTCTATGTGGAGTATCAGGTCAAGAAAGCCCCATTAAGGAGGTCTCATCTGAGAAAGAAGAGGAAGTAGAGTCTGGTTCCAATTTCCTTCCAACGAAAACCTTTAGAATTCTTTTCTGACCAGAATCTTGGGAGCAGGCAGTAAATTCCTTAATCTTAGCCTCCTCAGTACAAACAAATGAGAATGGGAGGGATCCTAGTCCCCAGCATGGAATGGTTTGGTTTGGAGAAATCGTCCAAAGTGAACAGAAGGAAACCCACAAGCAAAGAAAGTTCAGTGTTCTCCTTTCTTATAAGAATGGCAGTTCCAGTGTTTGGTAATATACAGTAATAGTAATAATCTGATATGGCGATCTTTGCACAAAAAAATATATCCCCATTGGCATTTTCTAACATATGAAGGGGGCAATGTGGTAAGATGGGGTACGGAATACAGTCTAGGTAGCAATCTACCAGTGTATTAAGTTACAATTGTTATTAAGCATTTTAAATACAAATTTTCAAACTCTAAAATATTCCTTGTTAAAGGGCATAAAGGTAGAAAAAGAAAAACATAGGGAAACTTTTTTCTTAGTTCTCACATTTATTACAGGCCTTGATGTCTCTACTCCAATGTACAAGATCTTTGGAGATTTGGAGATCTGTAAGTCTCCAAAGATCTGTTCAAAGTTCTATTATTCCGGGGCGCCTGGGTGGCGCAGTCGGTTAAGCGTCCGACTTCAGCCAGGTCACGATCTCGCGGTCCGTGAGTTCGAGCCCCGCGTCGGGCTCTGGGCTGATGATGGCCCAGAGCCTGGAGCCTGCTTCCGATTCTGGGTCTCCCTCTCTCTTTGCCCCTCCCCCGTTCATGCTCTGTCTCTCTCTCTGTCCCAAAAATAAATAAACGTTGAAAAAAAAAAAAAAGTTCTATTATTCCATTTACCAAATAACAAACATGTAAACAGGTAGATATTTAAGCAATTTTTTAGTGGTTTCTCCCTAGCCAGGGAACTAAAGACAAATATATTAGTCCAAATTATTGCTATGGTAAAGACAGAGGATCAATGAGTATTGAAACTATAACACTCTCATTTTAAGGAAAAGGAAAGTGAAGCATAAAGAGGACTGATGATTACCCAATGGCAAAAAAATGGGGGGAAATTAGACAAACTCTCAACCCAGGACCCCCGTGTTTTTCAAAAGCAAGGAACAAAACTCAACAGTTTGCAAATGGCGCTTCAAAAAAAAAAAAAAAAAAAGATAAAATAGAAGCCATCAAAGTAGACTGTATCCACTGCAGATTTTTGTTTTACATCAGTTTTCTTTCAGTTATATACCTATTTTTTTTTCATACACAGACACACGCATGCACGCACACACAGTTTATTTATGGAGTCTTGACATAAAAAAGATCTCTTGCTATGGGTTGCAGTCAAAAATTTTCAAAACACTTTATTTCACACTACCTGTCTTAAATACTTGCTTCTATTTCTTATATAAACACTGCAATAGCAACATTAAAAACCATTAATGGATGGTAATCCTACCTAAAAAAATCTGCCCTTCAAATACGGTTTTTGCATTTACTCAGTGCTCTTGCTTTTTGCACTCTTTATGACTAGAGCTCAAGTAACCATCAACAGCAATAGTAGCGACTAGCAAGCAGAGAACCTCTCACTCAGCTAAAGGTGCTATGAGAGGAAAAGAGAGGATAAAATAGGCAGAGAGAGAAAAAATAGGACCTGAAGTCCCTGGGTGGGGAAAAACACATATTTTGGAACAATGCTGGGAGTGTCTGACCAGAGCAAGCCACCCCCCCCCCCCCCGAACCCGCTTAACATCTCTCTTAAGAATGTAACAGACACCACCTACTCCCCCTCAGGTTTCTCTCAAGAATTTGACAAAAGACCTGGCTGAAAATAAGTAGACCATAAAACCTACGACCCACAAGGAAAGATTTGGCCACAGACCACCCCTCATACAATGGAAACAAGGCAATCAGGAATGGACAACCCAGCACCTAGAATTGTTCAGCCAATAAGGGTAGAGCTTGAGAGGATCAAGGGGGAAGAGGGTGGGGGGCGGCGACCAGAACCTTATAAAACAAGGACCCTTGCCTATTGTTGGTGGGCATTCACTTCAAATGCCCCCTCTCTGTAAGAGAGCTTTCCTACTACTCTTACTTTCTAATTTTACACTCTAATAAATTTTTGCCCGCTGCTCATTTTGTGTCCACCTCTTCTTTCTTCAAAGTGGTGAGACAATGAACCCCGGATATTTAGGTAAAAAATCCTGCAACAGTGCCACAAGAATCAGTGCCTATTAGTTTCCTAAGGAATTTACAGTTAGAGAAGCACATATTCTTTACAAAAAGACATGGTGTGTTTACCAGAACTCAGAGGTTCAGACAATTCCCTCCAAAAAAAAACTCAGAAATAAGTCCTCCATAGACTTGACCTCAGAATATAACTTTAGGGGGAAAGGCCCATTCTTAAAATATTTTTTCTACATAATATTGCCAGAGGCTAATATCTAGGGAAAAGCATTAACATAGGACACAGCCATCCACTACTAATTAGGTCTAAAATTTAAAATGAGAACTGCCTTGGGGCACCTGGCTGGCTCAGAGGAGCATGCAACTTTTGATCTTGGGATCTTGAGTTTGAGCCCCACATTGGGTGTAGACATTAGTTTAACAAAATAAATTATTTTTAAAAATAATAAAATAAAATAAAATAAAATGTGGACTGCCTTGAGAGAAGCTACACTAAAATTCCAGGTGAGATATAGAAACATATCTCAAGATACCAGATTGTTTTTAGATGGCATATTTGGGATTAAAGAGAGAAGACAATAGCTCTGAAGAGTACAAAGATAAAAGAAAATGGGTAAAGTAATTCAAGGTTAAGAAGAGCAAACGTTAGGGCAAAAGGGAAACTACTCAATCACTATGCCACAGCAAAAGTTTAATCTAAAATATATTAGGCAGTGCCATATATTTCAGTCACCTGCCCACAGCCTCAGCCAATCATGCTTTGTGCCACATGAGCCCACATCCCCTTCCACAGCTAACTAGACTACCACTGGGCACCTTTGCTTGAGGCTTTGGGGAAAAAAGAACCCCTAGGAAAACAAGGATGTTGGGAATAGAAGCAAAAAGGGAAAGAATTCACAAAAAGAAACAATGATGTTGGATCAGAATTGACAAACTAGAGTTAAAAAGAAATGGGCATAATAAGTAAACAGGCAATGAGTAAAATAAAAGATACACAGTAGAGTGGAAGAGAACTAAGCATGTCAAAAATGTAAACAACACATGGGCAGTTCATGAAAGAATGAACTCGTCAATAGAGATTCTTATTTGTGGCAGCTTTCTAGTTCCTACGTGTGTATTCCTCAAGCTGGGGCGGGGAGGTGGGGGGAAGGCAGGGAGTGGACCCTAAGACACAAATATATGACTAAAAGAGCTTATACTAATTTGTTCCATGCTAAAAAGAACATCTAAAAATCTTTTTCATTTAAAGTCTGGAATCAGAACAATTCACTATGTTAGGCATGAGGAAAACGAGGAACACAAAGGAATATAAGGTTATACAGATCGTGCCAGAGCTAGGACAAAAAATAAGGTCTCCTATTTCCTTAGTCCATTACTCTCTCGTCCTACACTGCACTAAAACCAACATAAACACTTTTTTTTTTCAAAATGAGTATTTTTGCCACATATTTTTAAATGACTCAGAAATCTGTATATACATATGTCCTGTCCCACAGTTTAAGTTTTCCCTTTACTTACTCTCTAGCTCTCTTTATCCTTATGAAGTACATTCATTAGACTTCTCCTTCTTGAATTTTTTAAAATGCATCAGTCGCTAAAGACATGACACAGAAAATTTATCAGGCCCTACTAGCTTTTCTCTCGCTATACCTGTACATTCAAAAACAGCATTCCTCAAGGCATATTACTTCACATATCACACAAAAGTGTTTGAACCCAAACTAGTACAGAACATTTTCTTTTCTTTTTTTAATGTTTATTCATTTATTTTTGAATCAGAGTGAGCAAACAGGGAAGGGGCAGAAAGCGAGAGGGAAAGACAGAATTCCGCGCAGGCTCTGCACTCGAACTCACAAACTACAGGATCATGACCTGAGCTGAAATCCAGAGTTGGCCTCTTAACCCACTGTGCCACCCAGATGCCCCAAAATAGACATTTTTGATGAAAAAAAAATCAACTAAGGACCATAAACATTTCCTTAAAGAAAAACTCATCGCCAATGTTAGTAAGTAGCAGGAGAGAACAGTGCAAGAACCAAATCTATAGAGGGACTAATGTGAAACGTTCCAAATCCCTCCTTATGAATTTTACTGCACTCATTGAAGATGTTCTGCGAAGGAAACTGCCACTTGCAAACAAAATTCCCTAAGGGGGAAAATTACTAACCAGTGGGAAAGTGTAGAGAGAGAGGTGGAAAAAAGTTGACGTAGGGTAAAGGTGGTGAAGCCCCACGTCAGGACTGCAGAACACCTAGATGCTTACCCTGCTGAGACAAACACTTAAGCTCCTCTAAAGAGTCTCCCAAAGGACACATCTGGGGGGGGGGGGGTGCGCGGGGAGGGGATGGTGAATAAGTCCTTGTATCTCCAGAGCTGATCCACAGAAAAGCAGAGTCATCAATTTCCTAAGAACATTCTCAGCCATCTTAAAACAGTGGAAATGAAGAAGACAGCGTATTGTAAAGAATACCTTACTTAGGTTTAAGGTGAACAAAGTATAAAGTGAAGAACACACAATCTAGGGTACAAATGATTAAACAAAGAAAAGCACAAAACTCATAAATCCAGAGGCCACTTCAGTGTAACTAATGCAAGTATCATATTCAAAGGACTTTTTCGTCATATGAATTAATGGCGTTGTAAGCATTATTATTTTTTTATTCCAACTTAAAGGTGTGTTTTGTTATCTCCATTTGACTGCCGAGAAACCTTTAATTAACCAAGGTCACAAAGCCAGGCAGTGACTCGATCAGGATGGAAATCCGGGTTGTCTGAGCCACTCTTAGAACCGCTTTCGAGTACAAGTCACAGTCAACACGGCAGTTTAAGTTCATCCTTACCAGTCACCCAGCTGCTGAGTTTGAAGAGGGGGTAAAAAAGGGGCATTTGACTTTCTCCCTCAAAGTAGAACACAGCTGAGCTGTCAAAAGCAGAAAAAGAAGTGAGTGCGGCTGCCCCGCGGACGCTCCATCCCTGCACCAGGTCCATCGCTCCCCCGCGCCAGTGGCCACGGGACCGAGCCCGCCCCGCTCAGATCAAGCAGCCTGAGCCCCGCTCGGTTCTGCGCCCGGGGCCGACGGGGCCACAGCTGTCAGACCCGGAGGGACAGGGACAAAGAGCCTCCACAGCCGCGGGCTACCGGCCGATCCCGAGCCTGGTCTCTGCGGACACCTGGGGCAGCGGCCCGGGTGGGGCGGGGGGTGGGGGGCTGGGGGGGGTAAGGACGGGACAAGGCGAAGGAGGAGCGGCCGCCGGGCCTGAGGGGAATACCGTAAAGGCGCGCGCCGGGCGAACGGAGACATCTCCACACACCCCCCCACCTTCTCTCTCGCCCCTTCCCCATTACCTTGCCAGTGGGCTTCTTGTCAGTGTCGCCGGCCGCCAACAGGCTCCCGAGCCGGGGCGGCGCAGCGAAAGTCGATTAGCAGGCGTCAGCTGCGTCCCGTGCTCACGAAGCAGCCTCGAGGTCGGGATGGAGAAAGGCCGAGATTGAGAATCAGGGACAAGGTGGTTCCCAGCTTGTGGAGATTCTACTCTTCTCGTCCCTCGCAGTCCGCTTCCGCTCCGCCTCCCGGCCCGTCCTGGCCCTTCCCCCACTTCGGAGACCAGCCGATTGCGGCGCGCTGTATTATGGGGGATGTAGTCCCGGAACGCGGAAGAGGCGGCACGTGCTTGTAGCCCAACTGCACCTACTCCTGGGGCAGGACGACGCCGTTGCGTGGCAACCAGAGGAAGCGGCCGGCTTCTTCTCCAGGATTGGAAGATGAGCTTACGAGAGGCAGACGCTCTGCCTTAACTCACTGCAGGAGATGAAACGAGAGTGTGGGCGTCTTAACGCCCGACCCTCCCCAGGAGACTAATGATTCCAAGGCTGTGAGCTGGAGGCAAAGGGGCTTACTAGTGATTAAAAGGGTGCTGCAGACAAGAATGCCTGTTTTTGCCCCTGAATGTTCTTGGTGGTGTAAGGCAAGAAAAACGAAAAGACTAACCATTAAATAAAAAGAAACAAATTGTTATTATTTACAGATGATGTAATTATTATGTATGTGGCAAATCCAAAAGAATCCACAGATAAATTGTTACAATTAATGAGTTAAACAGATTAATTTAAAAATCATATTTTAAAAAAATCAATATTTCTATAGTCCAAGGAAAAAGAGAATTAATTTTTTTTTTTTTTAAGATACTGCTAATAATAGAGCACCTGGGTGGCTCAGTAGTAGATTAAGCATGGGGCTCTTGATTTTGGCTCTGGTCATGATCTCATGGTGGTGAGCTCCAGCCCCACATAGAGCGTCCGTGCTGGGCGTGGAGCCTGCTTAAGAGTCTCTCTTTCCCTCTCCCCCACCTCCCACTCACTCACTCTTTCTCTCTTTTTCTCAAAAAAAAAAAAAAAAAAAAAAGATACTACTTGTAATAGTTTCAAATTAAATATCAAGCACCTAGGAATAAATCAAAGAAGTGCAAGATCTATATGAAGAAAACATTTTTAAAAAACATAGAAGAAGAGGTACTCGGCTCAGTTGGTAGAGTATGCAACTCTTGAGCTCAGCGTTGTGAGTTCCAGCCCCATGTTGGGCATGGAGTCTACTTAAAAAAAATAATAATAAAATAACATTGAAGAAGACCTAAACAAGAGATAATATGTTCATAGAAATTGCAATGCTGAAAAACGTCAAGGGATGCAATGCAACTCCCAATAGGTATTTGTGTGTGTGTGAAACTTTAGCCAGTTAAAAATTTTATGAAAGATCAAAGGCAAGCACTCATGAGGAAGAGAAGAAAGTAAAAGAGGAAGAAGAGGAAGACTTGTATTATCAGATATCAAGTTTTGTCATAAAGCCATAGTAATTAAGGCAGTGTGATATTGGATCAAGAAGAGACAAATACGCCAATGGAACAGAATAAAGAGCCCGGAAAGTCTCACCCATACATGGGAATTTATATTGTCATGGTGGTGATGCACAGCAATGCCTAAAAAATGGTTTCAATAATTGGTGCTAGGACAAATAGATCCCCATTTGGAAGAAAAACAGTGAAATGATACCCTTCACATCACATACAAAAATCAATTCCAGTTGGGGCACCTGGGTGGCTCAGTCAGTTAAGGGTCTGACTCTTGGTTTCAGCTCAAGTCATGATCTCACAATTTGTGAGTCTGAGCTCCACATCGGGCTCCACACTGACAGTGCAGAGCCTGCTTAGGATTCTCTCTCTCTCTGCCCCTCCCCTGCTTGCATGCTCTCTCTCTCTCTCTCTCAAAATAAATAAACTTAAAAAAATCGGGCACCTGGGTGGCTCAGTTGGTTGAGTGTCCAACTCTTGATTCCAGCTCAGGTCATGATCCCAGGGTCATGGGATTGAGCCCCGCATCAGGCTTCCCTCTGAGCATGTAGCCAGCTTAGGATTCTTCCTCCCTCCCTCTCTCTCTCTCTCCCCCTCTGCCTTTCTCCCCCACTTGTGCTCTCTTCTCTCTCTCTCTCAAATTAAAAAAAAAGTATATGTTGAAAAAAATCAATTCAAAAAAAAAAAATCAATTCCAGGTGGGTAATAGACATACATTTGAATGGCAAAACAACAAAGTGTTTAGAATATAAAATAGGAGCGTATATCCATGACCTCAAGAGTAGGGGACACACCTGGGGTGCCTGGCTGGCCCAGTCAGTAGAGCATGCAACTCTTGATCTTGGGGTTGTGAGGTTAAGCCCCACATTGGGGCAGAGTTTAGTTTAAAAAAAGGGGGGGGGAGCCTGGGTGGTTCAGTTGGTTAAGCATCCAACTTCGGCTCAGGTCATGATCTCACAGTGAGTTCGAGCCCCACATTGCTTCTCAGCCTTTTGGCTAAGATCAAGTGTGGAGTTCAAGCCCCACGTCAGGCTCTGTGCTGACAGCTCAGATCCTGGAACCTGCCACAGATTCTGTGTGTGTGTCTCTCTCTCTGCCTCTCCCCTGCTCGTGCTCTGTCTCTCTCTAAAAAGTAAATAAACATTAAAAATTTTTTTAAAAAATAGGAGACAGCTATTTTAAACTAATCAAAAAATACTAACTATAATAGAAAACCTGATCACTTTGACTACATTAATATTTAAGACTCAGTTTCATCAAATGACATCATTAAAGAGTTAAAAAGCAATCCTCAGAGTCTAATAAGAGATTTACAACATTATACTGTACATCTTAAACTTATACAGAGATGAATGTCAATTATATCTCAATAAAACCAAAAAAAAATTTGTAACACGTATGACCAAGAAAAGTCTTATATCCGGAATATATAAAGAACTACAATCATAAGAAAAAGATTTGAACAGGCAAATCACTAAGAAATCCAAATAATCAGTAAACATGAAAAAATATCAACTTCATATGAAAACAGGGCAATTGAAACCACAGTAAGAGAATACTACACCACCCACAAGAATGGCTAAAATTGAAAAAGACTGAAGGGACACATGGGTGGGTGGCTCAGTCAGTTGCGCATCTGACTCTTGATTTCAGTTCAAGTCATGATCTGAGGGTCATGGGATCAAGCCCCAAGTCAGACTCTACACTGAACATGGTGCTGCTTGAGATTCTCTCTCAATCTCTCTCTCTCTCTTTCCCTTTGCCTCTCTCCCCCGCTCACACTCTCTCCCTACCTCTCTAAAATAAAAAAAATAAAAAATAAAAAAGACTGAAAATGACAACTGCTGATTAGGAGTGGAGGAATGGGAATTTTCACTTCACTCTAGGGAGAGTAAATTAATAGACCAGTGTGGAAAAAGCATTTGGCCTTATCTACTAAAGTTGAACACAGGCCCATACATGAGCCAGCATGTCACTTCCAGGTATAAACTCTTAGAAAGGCATTCTCATGGGCACCAGGATGCATGCCAAAGAATGTTAATAGCAGTACTATTAGTATAGCTAAAAATGATAAACAGTCCAATGTCCTCTATCAGTAACATTATAGATAAATTGTGGTATCATTGTATAATGGAATGTAATATGACACAAAAATGAACCAACTACATGCAATGATATATACGAATCTTAAAAAATATAATGTTGGGGCGCCTGGGTGGCGCAGTCGGTTAGGCATCCGACTTCAACCAGGTCACAATCTCGCGGTCCGTGAGTTCGAGCCCCGCGTCAGGCTCTGGGCTGATGGCTCAGAGCCTGGAGCCTGTTTCCGATTCTGTGTCTCCCTCTCTCTCTGCCCCTCCCCCGTTCATGCTCTGTCTCTCTCTGTCCCAAAAATAAATAAACGTTGGAAAAAAAAAAAAATTTAAATAAAAAAAAAATATATATATATAATGTTAAAAAGAAACCACTCACAAAAGAATATATACTGTATCACTCCATTTTTATAAAGTTAAAAAATATGAATAAATAATGCATACTTAGGTGTTAAAACTGTACAGAAGAGTAAGGAAATAGTTAAGTTAATGACTGTCTCTAAGACAAAAGGAACTTTATGGAGAAGAGTTGAGACTGGGAAGAAACAATAGGTTCGAATTCTACAAATCTTCTGTTTCTTGATGTAGATAATGGTTACACTGTTGTGGGCTTTATGATAATTAGACTACATATTTCTTTTTATTATTTATGCATTTTTCCACATATGTGGTACATTTACCTATTTAAAAATAAAAGAGCGTAAATCTGGAGTCAGATTACATTCTTTCGATTCTAGGCCCTACAGCCTAATGACCCTAGGCAAGCTTCATAATTTCTCTAAGTTTCAGTTTCTCCATCTGCAAAATGGCAGTAGTAAGGGTACATCATGAGGCATTATGAGATTAAAATGAGAAAATGGGTTAATGTGTGTAAAGCAGATTGCATAGTGCTTGGCATATGGCAAGACCTCTGGAAATATTGTTATCGTGATCACGTTAAAGTATTGAAGACACTGAGACCAGTAAAATCATGAGATGGTCCCTTGTGGCAGGGGGTAGGGAGGAGAAGATAAATATACGAGCAGCCACAGTGGAATATATCTGCTATACGGACAGTTTTCTCTATATATCACTGCTGTCTAAATGGGAAAAGTGTGCATGGTAGCCTGGCATAAAGGAAAAGAGAATACAGATCATGTGCACAAAACATGGGATAATCTAGGTAGAGATTACCTCAGCTGTCCCATACAGTAGCCACTAGACATATGTGGCTTTTTAGAACTTGCCATGTGGCTAGTCTGAATTGAGATGAACTGTTAAGTATAATCTACACACCAAATTTTGAAGATTTAATACAAAAGAATGTAAAATATCTCTAATAGTTATAAAATACTGATTATATGTTAGCATGATAATATTTTGGATATATTCAGTTAAATAAAATATATTATTCAAACTAATTCACTCGCTACATTTTACTTTTCAAATAAGACTACAGGGTGCCTGGGTGGCTCAGTCGTTAAGCATCTGACTTTGACTAAGGTCATGATCTCACATTTGGTGAGTTGAAGTCTCACATTCAGTGAGCAGGAGCCCCGCTTTCGGTGAGCTCAAGCCCTGTTTTGGGTGAGCATGAACCCTGCTTCAGGTAAAAACACAATGATCCCCAGATGAGCCCTGCTTTTCTCTCTCTCTCTCCCTCCCTCTCTCTCTCTCTGCCCCTCGCTCACTTGTGCCCTCTCTCTCTCTCTCTCTAAAAAATAAAATAAAATTGCATTTGTGGTTTGCAGTATACTTCTATTGGACAATATTGCTAAGGAGATATATGGGGAAGAGAAAAAAAAAAAAAAGGTAGTACAGAGCAAGAACTTAGAGGGCCTCAAATGCCAAACCAAGGAAATTTTACTTACTTTGAAAAGTTCTAAGATGAAGAGATGGTTATGAATTTGTCTATGAGACTCTATCTTGTCATGTAGTATTTATGTATGTTAAATCAATCTCCTATATTAGATTGATAATAATAAATAAGAACAGATAGATTATTATCCACTGTTAGCAGACACTGGTAGAAGGCACTCAGTAAATATATGGTGAATGAATGAATCCTCCTGCTGACCTCATATGCAAAATCTCTGGACATCATTTATATTTAATAAATGCTGTTTGACAGAGATTTCCTTGGCCAAGATTCATTCAATGCTGTTTTCAAGATTTCTTACCACCTCTATTCTATCCCATATCTTGGTGGACAAAGAGAAAATTAATTTGGAAGATTTGAGAGATTATAATAATGATCATTATCTTTTCTAGCACCTTACAACTTAGAAACAATTTTCTTAGATGGAATGAGATGTATTGCCAAACTCCTCACATTCACTTATCAAAGCAAGAAGTGGAATCCAAAGAATGTAATCAGCTTCTCAAATAAATTTAATCAGAATTGAAGTCTCAGATAGGAAAGTGCCTTGTTAGCAATATAAGAGTGAAAAGGTAGTCTATTCCTAAAAGACAAGACTAGGAATATTATGCTAATAAGAAAAATCGCCTTTCCAGGGGCTAATCATGTTGTCTCTCAAGAAAAGAGAAACTGAACTGGGAGAAAGAATTGGAATTGGAGGACCTTTTTCTACTCTTATTTATGAGACAGCAGGACATAGCTCAGACCTGACATATTGCTCAGATTTGCCAAGGCCATACAAAGAACTCTGGACTAAGCCTGTAGGGAGATGTGGCTCTTTCCTGAGAGTTTGAAAAGGGGAGAACAGGAGGAAGGAGAGACAGATGAGAAATGAAGGGAGCCTCTCTGAAAGACATAACCGTTGTTGGTAAGGACTAAAGAGCACGTTCAAGTTAATGGAATCTTTGTTCTTCCTCCATCATGATGTTTCTGTGATTTGCCTGACCCTTCATGGACAGTTCTATTTTCCAGTATAGTATATCAAAGTGTTTCTTTCATCTGAGGGAGCTTCACATGCTAGGGGAGGGATCACCCTGGAATGCCTTTCTTCTTTGGAGTTTGAGGATGTGAGAGGAGCCTGGCAACCACAGGAAAAGCTTCTAATCAAAAGTATAAGAAGATGGCCAACAGACACATGAAAAGATGCTCAACACCACTTATCATCAGGGAAATGCAAATCAAAACCACAATGAGATATCACTTTATACCTGTCAGATGGCTAAAATCAAAAACACAAGAAACAAGAGTTGGCAAAGACATGGAGAAAAAGGAACACTCCTGCACAGTTGGTGGGAATGCAAACGGGTACAGCCACTGTGGAAAACATTATGGAGTCTCCTCAAAAACTTAAAAATAGAACTATCCTATGATCTAGTAATCCTACTACTAGGTATTTACTAAAGAGGTTTTTTTTTAATGAAACGCTAATTTGAAAGGATATATGCACCCACCCACCCCTATGTTTATTGCAACATTATTTACAACAGCCAAATTAGGGAAGCAGCCTAAGCATTCACTGATGGATGAATGAAGAAAATGTGGTATACACACACACACACACACACACACACACACACACACACACAGAGGAATATTATTCAACCATAAAAAAGAATGAAATCTTGCCATTTGCAATAGCATGAATGGAGCTAGAGAGTATAACGCTTAAGCAAAATAAGTCACTCAGAGAAAGACAAATACCATATGTTTTCACTCATATGTGGAATTTAAGAAACAAAACAAATCAACAAAGGAAAAAGAGAGAGAGAGAGACAAACCAAGAAACAGACTCTTCACTATAGAGAATAAACTGATGGTTACCAGAAGGGAGGTGGGGGGGAGGGGAATGGGTGAAACAGGTGATGGAGATTAAAGAGTGCACTTGTTTTTTTGTTTGTTTTTGTTTTTGTTTTTGTTTTATTTATTAAATGCCTGCAGGCTGCAGGCTCCGAGCTGTCAGCACAGAGACCTGCGCAGGCCCAAACTCACAAACCGTGAGATCATGACCTAAGCCGAAATCAGATGCCCAAATGATCGGGCCACCAAGGCGCCCCAAGAGTGCACTTGTCATGATGAGAACTGAGTAATGTATAGAATTGTTGAATCACTATACTGTACACCTGAAATTAATATAAAACTTTATGTTAGCTATACTGCAGTTAAAACTTAATAAAATTAACAAAAAAAAAAGTGTAAGCAAGAGTTTGGGCTGAGATACATATGCCCCTTATACTAGGAACTCATCATATCTCACACAATTGAAATGTAGCCTACTTTACAGGAAACAGATCTTATTCATTTAAACTCCCAGATATAAATTGCAAAAAAAGTCAGAGATGCTGCATCCCAAAGCAGCAGAATATACTTTCTTCTCCAGTGCCCATGGAACATTCTCCAAGATAGATCACATACTGTGTCAAACAATAAGTATAAAAGAATTAAGACCATACCATGCACACAGACCACAATGCTATGAAACTTGAAATCAACCACAGGAAAAAGTCTGGAAAACCTCAATGTAAAGAACACCCTACTAAAGAATGAATGGGTCAACCAGGCAGCTAGAGAAGAAATTAAAATATATATGGAAACAAATGAAAATGAAAATACAACAATCCAAATGCTTTGGGATGCAGCAAAGGCAGTCCTGAGAGGAAAATGCATTGCAATCCAGGCCTATCTTCAGAAACAAGAAAAATCCCAAATACAAAATCTAACAGCACACCTAAAGGAAATAGAAGCAGAACAGTAAAGACACCCCAAACCCAGCAGAAGAAGAGAAATAATGAATATCAGAGCAGAAATAAACAATATAGAATCTAAAAAAACTGTAGAGCAGATCAATGAAACCAAGAGTTGGTTTTTTGAAAAAATAAACAAGATTGATAAATCTCTAGCCAGGCTTCTCAAAAAGAAAAGGGAGAGGACCTGAATAGATAAAATCATGACTGAAAATGGAATTATTACAACCAATCCCTCAGAAATACAAGCAATTATCAGGGAATACTATGAAAAATTATATGCCAACAAGCTGGACAACCTGGAAGAAATGGACCAATTCATAAGCACCCACCCACTTCCAAAACTCAAACAGGAAGAAATAGAAAATTTGAACAGACCCATAACCAGCAAAAAAAATGGAATCAGTTATCAAAAATCTCCCAACAAATAAGAGTCCAGGACCAAATGGCTTCCCTGGGGGAATTCTACCAGACATTTAAAGCAAAGATAATACCTATCCTTCTCAAGCTGTTCCAAAAAATAGAAAGGGAAGAAAAACTTCCAGACTTATTCTATGAAGCCAGCATTACTTTTATTCCCAAACCAGACTGAGACCCAGCAAAAAAAGAAATCTACAGGCCAATATCCCTGATGAATACGGATGCAAAAATTCTCAACAAGATACTAGCAAATCGAATTCAACAGCATACGAAAGGAATTACTCACCATGATCAAGTGGAATTCATTCCTGGGCTTCAGGGCTGGTTCAATATTCGCAAATGAATCAATGTGATACATCACATTAATAAAAGAAAAGATAAGAATCAGATGATCCTGTCAATCAATGCAGAAAAAGCATTTGACAAAATTCAGCATCCTTTCTTAATAAAAACCCTCAAGAAAGTTGGAATAGAAGGAACATACATAAACATCATAAAAGCCATTTATGAAAAGCCCACAGCTAATATCATCCTCAATGGGGAAAAACTGAGAGCTTTCCCCCTGAGATCAGGAACACGACAGGGATGTCCACTCTCACCGCTGTTGTTTAACATAGTGTTGGAGTGGTAGCATCAGCAATCAGACAACAAAAGGAAATCAAAGGCATCAAAATTGGCAAAGATGAAGTCAAGCTCTCACTTTTTGCAGATGACATGATAGTATACATGGAAAACCCGACAGACTCCACCAAAAGTCTGCTAGAACTGATACATGAATTCAACAAAGTTGCAGGATACAAAATTAATGTACAGAAATCAGTTGCATTCTTATACACTAATAATGAAGCAACAGAAAGACAAATAAAGAAACTGATCCCATTCACAATTGCACCAAGAAGCATAAAATACTTAGGAATAAACCTAATCAAAGATGTACAAGATCTGTATGCTGAAAACTATAGAAAGCTTATGAAGGAAATTGAAGAAGACACGAAGAATTGGAAAAATATTCCATGCTCATGGATTGGAAGAATAAATATTGTCAAAATGTCAATACTACCCAAAGCAATCTACACATTCAATACAATCCCAATCAAAATTGCACCAGCATTCTTCTCGAAGCTAGAACAAGCAATCCTAAAATTCATATGGAACCACAAAAGGACCTGAACAGCCAAAGTAATATTGAAGTAGACCAAAGCAGGAGGCATCACAATCCCAGACTTTAGCCTCTACTACAAAGCTGTAATCATCAAGACGGCATGGTATTGGCACAAAAACAGACACATAGACCAATGGAATAGAATAGAGACTCCAGAATTGGACCCACAAAAGTATGGCCAACTGATCTTTGACAAAGCAGGAAAGAATATCCAATGGAAAAAAGACAGTCTCTTTAACAAATGGTGCTGGGAGAACTAGACAGCAACATGCAGAAGAATGAAACTAGACCACTTTCTTACACCATTCACAAAAATAAACTCAAAATGGATAAAGGACCTGAATGTGAGACAGGAAACCATCAAAACCCTAGAGGAGAAAGCAGGAAAAAAACCTCTCTGACCTCAGCTGTAGCAATTTCTTACTTGACACATCCCCAAAGGCAAGGGAATTAAAAGCAAAAATGAACTATTGGGACCTCATCAAGATAAAAAGCTTCTGGACTGCCAAGGAAACAATCAACAAAACTAAAAGGCAACCGATGGAATGGGAAAAGATATTTGCAAATGACATATCGGACAAAGGGCTAGTATCCAAAATATATAAAGAACTCACCAAACTCCACACTCGAAAAACAAATAATCCAGTGAAGAAATGGGAAGAAGACATGAATAGACACTTCTCTAAAGAAGACGTCCAGGTGACCAACAGGCACATGAAAAGATGCTCAATGTTACTCTTCATCAGGGAAATACAAATCAAAACCACAATGAGATTATCACCTCACGCCAGTCAGAGTGGCTAAAATGAACAAATCAGGAGACTATAGATGCTGGAGAGGATGTGGAGAAACAGGAACCCTCTTGCACTGTTGGTGGGAATGCAAACTGGTGCAGCATTCTGGAAAACAGTGTGAGGTTCCTCAAAAAATTAAAAATAGATCTACCCTATGACCCAGCAATAGCACTGCTAGGAATTTACCCAAGGGATACAGGAGTGCTGATGCATAGGGGCACTTGTACCCCAATGTTTAGAGCAGCACTCTCAACAATAGCCAAATTATGGAAAGAGCCTAAATGTCCATCAACTGATGAATGGATAAAGAAGTTGTGGTTTAAATATACAGTGGAATACTACTTGGCAATGAGAAAGAATGAAATATGGCCTCTTGTAGCAACATGGATGGAACTGGAGAGTGTTACGCTAAGTAAAATAAGTCATACAGAGAAAGACAGATACCATGTGTTTTCACTCTTATGTGGATCCTGAGGAACTTAACAGAAAACCATGGGGAAGGGGAAGGGGGGGAAAAAAAAGACACAGAGAGGGAAGAAGGCAAACCACAAGAGACTCTTAAAAACTGAGAATAAACTGAGGGTTGATGGGGGGTGAAAGGGAGGGGAAAGTGGGTGATGGGCATTGAGGAGGGCACCTGTTGGGATGAGCACTGGGTGTTGTATGGAAACCACCTTGACAATAAATTTCATATTTTAAAAAAAGGCAGAGATGAACATCCAAATTATCAAGATCATAATGACCACTGTATTTCCTAGCAGACTCAAGGTCATACTGACACACACTCAGTAGGTTAGATTTTAACCAAAGAGAAGGTGCAAATATTTATCTTTTTTTGCTAATGTACCTAACCACAAAATTACCTACATTTTGCTCATTATTTTAAAATTCAGAATGAGTACCCACTGTAAAGTAAATGAAATGATGAATTCTATAGCATTCAAAACTCATTACTATACATTTTTTTTCCACACAAGGAACTAGATTTAGAAGTTAAATCCTCCAGGGACTCCTAGGTGGTTCAGTCGGTTAAGTATATGACTCCTGTTTTCGGCTCAGGTCATTTGGAATTCTCCCTTTCAAGATAAATAAATAAATAATTTTTTAAAAAAGAAATTACATCCTCCAAATAGTCTAATTTAGATAAAAAGGATTCAATTTTTAATAATTGTGTTTGATTAATCCCAAGGATTAAGCTACTTTCCTTGGCTATGTCTTAGTTTACCCATTCATTAAAAAAGGTTAGTTATGTGCTCGCTTCGGCAGCACATATACTAAAAAAAAAAAAGGTTAGTTATGGGGGTGATGGGTGAAATAGGTGATGGGGATTAAGGAGTTCATTTGTCATGATGAGCACAGGGTGTTGTGTGGAGGTGTTGAATCACTATATTATACACCTAAAACAAATATTATATGTTAACTAACTGGAATTAAAATTAAAACTTAAAATTAAAAATAAAATAAAATAAATGTTTAATATATAGGTATCTCTGATTTTTGTCAGGTTGATTATAAGATCTAGTCAATCAAGATGTATGACACTGTGAATTTCAGAAAAGATGTTACATAGTGCAGAGTTTATCAATATTTTGGTCTAAGCATTACCTAACCTCATTGTGTTTAATTCATATAATCCCGAGAGCTTTGTCTGTCATACATTCCATTCTAACGTGTTCTATAAAATTCACACATTCCAATACATTCCCCATTGCACACTACTCAGATCAATCCTTTGGCAGAACAGATAGATGCAACCTTGAAACTCAGTCCCTGTCGGATCCATCTATTCCCACCCACATCCTGTCAGCCATCTCTCTCAGATTCCACCAAAAAATGAGAGGGAGGGAATAAAGAGAAAAACTAGCAGGCATTAACGACACTCTCTCCTCACTTCTTGCCTCCCTGCTCTTATGGCTGATGATAACAAGCAGGGCACATACTCTCAGTTATCATACAAATAACTGTCAATTCAGTCACTCCACACACAAGTATTTATGGAGCACCAACTGCCCAGCTTTATGGCTAGTGCCTTGGAGAACAAGCCAAGCACAAAACAGGCCCATGCTTAATGATTTTACAAGGTGTTTGGGGAAACAAGCCCAACAAGGAGAGTAATTAAAGAGCAATATAGATATTACTAAATGATATGATACCAGTGATATTACAGAAATACAAGATAATATAATATTTATAATGTGCTTAACTCAGACCATCTGCTGGATGAGAAAGTTCAATCATGAAAGGACATTGTTAACTTTGGATCCCTATTCTTCTGTTACCAACACTATTGGGAACTCATAACCAAAATGTTCTACACAAGTACAGAGGCAATAACATGTGTGGGTAAAACATAACAGCTAACATTTGTAGAATTTTCAAAGCATTTTTGCATTATCTCATCTAATTTTTATAACACTCTGAGAGGTACACAAAGAAGATATTATCTCAGTTTCTTTGTTGAGGAAACAAAGGCTCAGAGTAGGGACATGACTTGCCCAAGGAGACACAGACTGTTGGTGGCAGAGTCAAGATTAGAAATTAGATCTTTTGAGGAACACCTGGGTAGCTCAGTCAGTTAAGCATCCGACTTGACTTCAGCTCAGGTCATGATCTCATGTTTCATGAGATCAAGCCCCATGTGGGGCTCTATGCTTAAAGTGTGGAGCCTGCTTGGGATTCTCTCTCTCTTTCCCTTTCTCTCTGCCCCTCTCCTGCTCACATATGCACCATGTGCATGCACGCACATGCTTGCTGACATCTCGAGGACTCTACTCTTTCAATAATAGTAGCAGTCTGTTTTCTGAATAGCTGTGTAATGGGATGAAAAACTAAAAGCATTTCCCTCCCTTTTCCTGTGTATGGGAGCAACCATAAGAATGTTGGGGACTTTAGTTTTCTTTCCTACAATTTCCTATTATCTACACCAGTGCCTCACTTATATTAGGTGTTCCAAATAAACATTTGTCAAGGAAGTCAACCTTAGGGGCACCTAGGTGGCTTAACCAGTTAAGCATCAACTCTTGATTTTGGCTCAGGTCATGATCTCACAATGCCTGAGGTCAAGCCCTGCATCAGGCTCCATGCTGACAGTGCATAGCCTGCTTGGGATTCTCTCTCTCCTCCCTCTCTGCCCCTCCCTGACTCACTCACTCTCTTTCTCTCTCTCTCTTTCTCCCTCCCTCTCTCTCTCTCTCAAAATAAATAAATAAGCATTAAAAAAAAAAAGAAGTCAATCCTATACAATATTTTGGGGAAAGATTGATTTGCTCAGGGCAAAGGTTCTCAACCAAACTATAATTCACTACCTGACTCACTAAATATGGATTTTAAAATTATTCAAGTTTCCAGAACCCAATTCATGGAAATTTTTATTCAGGGGGTCTTGAGTGAGGCCCAAGAATCAATGTTTTTAAAATGATTCTGCAGGGGTGTCTGGGTGGCTCAGTCGGTTAAGCATCCGACTTTAGCTCAGGTCATGATCTCACGGTCTGTGAGTTCGAGCCCCGCATCGGGCTCTGGGCTGACAGCTCAGAGCCCGGGGCCTGTTTCAGATTCTGTGTCTCCCTCTCTCTCTGCCCCTCCCCTGTTCATGCTCTGTCTCTCTCTGTCTCAAAAATAAATAAACATTAAAAAAAAATTTTAAAAATAAATAAATAAATAAATAATTAAATGATTCTGCAAAAATTCTCATGAGCCACCAGATTTGGAAACTTCTGGTTTAAAGCATCTTGTTTCTCTTTATTCCTCCCTCCCCTCAGATTAGTCTGTAGAGAAAAGCAAAAAAGTAGATGGAAAGAGGGGTGTCTGGCTGGCTCAGTCAGTAGAGCATGTCAGACGTAACTCTTGATTTTGGAGTCTTGAGTTCAAGCCCCATGTTGGGCATAGAGTTTACCTAAAACAAGAAAAGTAATTGGGAAGAGAAAGACAAACACATGGGCCTAAAGATTAACCCTTGGGAGAGACCTGCCCCAGTCCTGATGGTTTTCAGTTCCAGTCCCTTATGAACTTAAATTTGGTTTCAGCCTTTGGATTCATTTATTTAAGTATTTATTCAGCAATAAACCAGATTCTGGGAAAATAGCAGTCCCTGCTCTACTGGAGTGACAGTCCAGTGAAGGCAATAAACAAATGGATGCTATAGCAGAGGATGATAAATACTATGAGGAACAGTAAATCAAGATAAGATGGAGAGTGGCAAGGGGCATGGGAACTATTTTATACAGGGAAGGTCTATATGAAATGAGTTCCATAAGACACTTCTGTATCCCTATAACAAATGTACCTTGTCTGAAGGCATCTTGATTAAAGGCATCAGTAGGATTTCCTGATCACAGGCAACAGAAACTGATTCTAATTATCTTAAGAAAAAAAAGGAAATATATCAGGGATTCAGTGAGTCAATAAGACACTATAAAACAAAAGTGAGAAGACAGATAAGAATTGAGGCTTCACTGGAGTGTCCAGGGGGCCAACGACTGTCTTTTAACAAGGATGACCTGGTCAGAACACCTCCACCACTGCTCTGTGACATTGCTAGCTTCACAGGTACATTTAGTGAATCTTAACAGTCTCTCAAGGCACCTGGGTGGCTCAGTCGGTTGAGCATCTGACTTCTGCTCAGGTCATGATCTCGTGGTCTGTGAGTTCGAGCCCCGCGTCAGGCTCTGTGCTGACAGCTCAGAGCCCGGGGCCTGTTTCAGATTCTGTGTCTCCATCTCTCTCTGCCCCTCCCCCGCTCATGCTCGCTCGCTCGCTCTCTCTCTCTCTCTCTGTCAAAAATAAATAAACATTAAAAAAAATTTTTTTTTAAACAAAAACAGTCTCTTCACCTAGGCATCATTTGCTCCAGACTTAAAGCTCCAGGTTTAAGAGACTGAAAGGCCAGTCCTAAGGTGGTCACCTGCCAGTGTTCCAGCTACAAAGAGTAGAAGAGAAGGGAACTCCCTTCTGGGGCAACCAAGGAGGGGAGCACAGCACAGTATCCCCAAAAGTTGCCATCTAATAAGAGATTCACCATGCAGGTAAGGCCTTGGATAATGGCCTACAAAAAAGGCAAAAATTCCACTATATGTTTCTGTTTCTTGCAATGTAATCAGCTGTGACATAGCCCCCAGAGGAAGGCTATACCCTAAAACCAAGTCTGAACATAGAATGTAAAATTCTGTTCTATCCCAGGACATTCAATAAGCATTAAGTGGGCACAATGCCAAGGTGTTGAAGACCCAAATGTGAGACCAATAAAAATATTTATTTTTCTAGGCTTAGTGATCCACATGGTCTACATGAGGAGACAAAACACATAAAAAAGAAATTTCAAAATAAGATAGCATATGCCATGGGCCAAAAAGTGTTACTGCTAATAGGAAACAGTTCAGTGTAGTGCTTAAAACCCTTGCTCTAGAACTACACTGCCCCAATCTTGCCACCATCCCTTATGAGGAACAAAACCCTAGGAATGTTAGTTTCTCTGGGCTCAATTTCCTCATTTGTAAGAACATGGATAATAAATATACCTACCTTGTAGAGTTCTGGTGAAGATTAAACTAAAATAATCCACGTAAAACCCTTCCAACTATTCCTGGCCAAAACATAACAAGCACTAACATTAACACATAATAAGCTAAGTTAATAGCTACTGTATTTAATCAGTATCAATTAATGCTACCGGTTATAAAAATACATCATTATTTTATGAATTATAATGAAAGAAAATCACTTATGATCAAACTCGGATACAATACTTTCTATAACTTAGACTTTTTCTACATAATCTCATCCTCCGTGCCATCAGGGATGTTGGTGACGCAGCATTGCTTAAGAGTGCTCCCTGGGGCATCTGACCAGCTCGGTCAGCAGAGCATGTGACTCTTGATCTGGGGGTCATGAGTTTGAGCCCCATGTTGGCTATGGGGATTACTTGAAAAAAATAAAATCTTAAAAAAAAAAAAAAGAGTGTTCTCAATGATCTCTGGGATTATCTACCAAACTACTGGCATCCATTCTGTAGGTCATTCTGAAGATCAACTACATTCAACATATGTGGTACCAATAATGTGTTTAACTCAGTTGAAGTGATGACAATTTGAACAGCTATGACCACATTTACCTCTGACCAGACAATTACATCTATGTCGTAACTGCACCTGGCTGATAGTGATTGCAGACATATCCTGATTTCATAGATGTTAACATGTGAATTTATAAAATTATTAGAATTTATATAATTTTAAGGGACTCAGAAGATGACAGGAGTTTGTTCAGGAGTTCAAACTCTAGTTTTATAAAGTGAAAGGACAAAAAGGAATAGCTTTGACAGATGTTTGCAATGAATCATCTTTGTTGCTGTAAACTTTTAGAAAACTGTTAAAATTGTTACTATAGTGAATTCTAAAAGGAAAGCATTTTCAGAACTGCCAGGCCAAACTGATCTGCAGAGATTTTTTCAAAGGAAATTTATCTAAGGGAAATCTGCTTAAAGTTCTTCCACATGTTTAAAAATAACAACAACATGGAGCCTGGGTGGCTCAGTCAGTAAACCTCCAACTCTTGATTTCATCTCAGGTCATGATATCACAGATCGTGGGATCGAGCCCTATGTCAGGCTCTGCACTAGTAGCATGCAGACCCTGCTTGGGATTCTCCTCTCTCCCTCTCTCTTTGCCTCCCCACCTCCCCCCACGTCTCAAAATAAATAAATAAACATTTTTAAAAATGCTCTAAAAATAACAAGAACATAAAACATAACTTCCTATGCCATCCACCTCTCTGCCTGAGTCCTATCCTTTAGGACTATACTCACAAACATAATCACTCTTTGTTCTACCTGTGGCCTACCCCAACCCACACCCTGCCAACATTGTGTCTTCTCTTTTCCAAGGTCCATCAATTCTGAAGGTCAACAATTGGAGCTGAGCTCAGTTGTGTGGCTCTTCTACTGGTCTTAGTTGGAATCACTATGCATCATCTAGCAACTTGACTGTTGCTGGGTTGTCTAAGACGGACTCACTCACATGTCTAGTGGTTGGCCTGCCTGTCAGCTTCATGTCTCTCCAAATGGTCTCCTGTCCCCAACAGGTCTAGACTACTTTAACACTAGTGTCAAGAAAACAAGAAAGTGAGAGCAGAGGCTGCAAGGCCTATTAAGACCCAGCCTAAGTACTCCCACATTCTATTGGCCAAAAACAAAACAGGCCATTTCAGATTAAAGGAGGTAGATAATGGAACCAGCAAAGACCCTGAATAGCCAAAGCAATCGTGAAAAAGAAAACCCAAGCAGGAGGCATCACAATCCTGGACTTCAAGCTATACTACAAAGCTGTAATCATCAAGACAGTATGGTACTGGCACAAGAACAGACACTCAGATCAATGGAACAGAATAGAGAACCCAGAAATGGACCCACAAACGTATGGCCAACTAATCTTCGACAAAGCAGGAAAGAATTTCCAAAGGAATAAAGACAGTCTCTTCAGCAAGTGGTGCTGGAAAAACTGGACAGCGACATGCAAAAGAATGAACCTGGACCACTTTTTACACCATACACAAAAATAAACTCAAACTGGATGAAAGACCTAAATGTAAGACAGGAAGCCATCAAAATCTTCGAAGAGAAAGCAGACAAAAACCTGTTTGATCTTGGCCACAACAACTTCTTACTCAACACGTCTCTGGAGGCAAGGAAAACAAAAGCAAAAATGAACTATTGGGACCTCATCAAAATAAAAAGCTTCTGCACAGCGAAGGAAACAATCAGCAAAACTAAAAGGCAACCAACAGAATGGAAGAAGATATACGCAAATGACATATCAGATAAAGGGTTAGTATCCAAAATCTATAAAGAACTTATCAAACTCAACACCCAAAAAACAAATAATCCAGTGAAGAAGTGGGCAAAAGACATGAATAGACACTTCTCCAAGGAAGACATCCAGATGGCCAACTGACACATGAAAAAATGCTCAATATCACTCATCATCAGGGAAATACAAATCAAAACCACAATGACATGCCACCCTACACCTGTCAGAATGGCTAACATTAACAACTCAGGCAACAACGGATGTTGGCAAGTATGTGGAGAAAGAGGATCTCTTTTGCATTGTTGGTGGGAATGCAAGCTGGTGCACCCACTCTGGAAAACAGTATGGAGGTTCCTCAAAAAACTAAAAATAGAACTACCCTACAACCCAGCAATTGCACTACTAGGTATTTATCCAAGGGACACAGGGATGCTGTTTAGAAGGGCCACATGCATCCCAATGTTTATAGCAACACTATTGACAATAGCCAAAGTATGGAAAGAGCCCAAATGTCCATCGATGGATGAATGGATAAAGAAGATGTGGTATATATATACAATGGAGTATTACTTGGCAAACAAAAAGAATGAAATCTTGCCATCTGCAACTACGTGGATGGAACTGGAGGGTATTATGCTAAGTGAAATGAGTCAGTCAGAGAAAGACAAATAATCATAGGACTTCACTCATATGAGGACTTTAAGAGACAAAACAGATGAATATAAGGGAAGGGAAACAAATATAAAAACAGGGAGGGGTACAAAACAGAAGAGATTCATAAATATGGAGAACAAACTGAGGGTTACTGGAGGGGTTGGGGGGGGGATGGGCTAAATGGGTAAGGGACTAAGGAATCTATTCCTGAAATCATTGTTGCACTATACGCTAATTTGGATGTAAATTTAAAAAAATAAAAAATACAATAAAAAAAATAAAATAAAGGAGGTAGATAAATAGACTCCACTTCTTTGGGGGAGGAACAGCAAAATCACAAAGGGATGTGCATACCAAGAGGCACTTAGCATTTGATTTGCATCATCTCACTTACTTTCCTCAACAACCTATTGAGTAGTCACTATTGTTATTATGTCATATTACATATGAGTAAGGCTGATACACTGAACAGGTGGGATTCATTAGTTATAATTCGAAAAACAACTGTCTTTCTTTTCTCCCCTTCCCCTTCACACCAGTTCTTTAAGGATGAAATCTAACATAAATCCTATGACTTTTCTGGTCACTCAGGTAATAAAGTATGTTTATAGACTTCTAAAACAGTCTTAGTTCAGCATTTAAACATTTTAATTATTCAGTCCCATGTAATAGGATGGCTTCCAACTTCTCATTCTACAATGGTCATAGCACTAATTGATTCAAGCAAGAATCATCAATGAATGTTAAGCATAGTTGGTGGAAGTTTGATTAGAAAAAGGAAATTTATGTTGTCTCAATATATTTTCCTTCAAAATAATTATTCATTACAAATGGGAAAATCATAATTTTATGGTAGAGAAATCTGGCAGATGCCATACGATCCAAACAAAGTCAACATGAGGGGTGCCTGGTTGGCTCAGTCAGTGGAACATTAGGCTCTTGATCTCAGGGTCATGAGTTCTACCCCACATTGGGCATGAAGCCTATTTAAAAAGAAGAAAAAAAGTTAACATGAATAATGAAACAAACTGACACCATATGCCTCTTCATATAAAGTGTTAAGAAGAACAGAGAGTCAGTTATGAAATACCCCTGCTACAAATGCAAAATTTCAATCTAGTCATTGGGAACATCTAATAAAGTCAAATTGAGAGATGTCCCACAAAATAAATGGCCTATAATCTTAAAAATGTCAATGTCGTAAAAGACAAAAATGGCTGAAGAACTGCCCAGGTTAAAGGAGATTGAAGACACATGACACTAAATGTAATGCATGAGTGGGATCCCACTTCAGGGTCAAGAATACCTAGCACGATAGTTCTCTCCAAATATCCTATTCTAATTTCCAGCCTTCCCCTCAGGATAGGGGTGTTGTCAGCTAAGTATTGGGAAACCAATGTTCAACTACCCCTTCTTCAACTTCTGATTTGGTGATCTTACCCATCACTTTAGAATTTGGGATAGTTTATAATCATTTTGGGGGCTCATTCCAAATGGGGACAAGAAGAGTCCTATTTTAACATTCCATTACATGCGGAAACTAAGGCCTTAAAAGTTTAAATAACTTGTGCTAGGTCATAGATAATAAAAAGGAGAGTTGGAATTCCAAAATTAGTGTCTTAAATTTATTCTCACAAATTTCACATTAGTAGATTTAGCCCGTTGTTCTGGGCAGATCTTTTTAGATCCTAATTAGGTTACTTAAGGAATTTGCTCTACTTTTTGTCTATCAAGCACTTACTGTGATGTGATTTACATAGTCTCAGTTTACTTTTTTTTTAATTTTTTTAATGTTTTTATTTATTTTTGAGACAGCGAGAGACAGAGCATGAGCAGGGGAGGGGCACAGAGAGAGGGAGACACAGAATCCAAAGCAGGCTCCAGGCTCTAAGCTGTCAGCACAGAGCCTGATGCGGGGCTCAAACTCACAGACTGAGATCATGACCTGAGCTGAAGCTGGACGCTTAACTGACTGAGCCACCCAGGCTCCCCAATCAGTTTACTTTTTATAACTGCAGCAGGTAGTTATTTTTCCCATTTAACTGACAAGAAAATTGAGGTTCAGAGGAGTTAAATGGCATGCCCAAGATCTCACAGCTAGTAAGGTATAAAGCCCAGATTCAAAGCCACCTGTATCTTAACTCCAAACTCATGCTCATAGTCACAATGCTATTCACCTCCCCACTGTATAAACTTATCTCCAGCTTTTACCTCACCTCTTTGATAAAGGATTTGAAACTATTTTTATTTAAATGCAAGGATGCATATCAGTCACAAACTGCAAAGGAGAGAAACATTTAACCCAGAAGTGGGAGGGTAACAGCCAACTGACATGATGGAGATGGAGAGGATGATCTCACCAAAACAAACAAAAAAACAAAACTTAACAAAAGGAAGAAACTCAAAATGAGTACAAAATGAGTGCTTGCTGGAAGCAAAGGCAGACAGGAAAATCACATAGTTCTCAAGGTAAGGAAGAAATGTCAACATTCTTACCAGATCATTAGGAGGTGTGTCTATTACTGCATAACAAACCACCCTAAAACTTAGTGGTTTTAAACAACAACCAGTTAATTATGGCCCACTTTTGATCCCATGGTGACATTGGTCAACTGGGCTCCATAGCTGAGTGATTTTGGTGTTCCACATCTGGGGGCTCAAATGGTCTGGAGAGGTTCTAGATGACACACAATTCTGGCACCCTGTGGACACCTGAGAGAACTGCCCAGCTGGAATAGTAGGAGGGCTAGGCCTCTCTATCCATATGTCTCTGGGCCTCTGTCTCTGCCTCTTCCTCTCCATGTAGCCTTCTCCACATGAGCTCTTCATGTTGCCTCTTCAATATGGCAACTGGACTTCTGACCTGAGCTCAGAGCTACCCAAAGTGAGCATTCCAAGAAAGTAGAAATGGAAGCTACCAGTCTTTTTAAAGGGTAGGCCTAGAACTGACACACTCTCTCTTTTGCCACATTTTATTTGTTAACACAAGTCACAGGCCAGCCAGATTCCTTGTAGGAGAGACTACTACCCAAGGGTGTAAATATCAGGAAACATAATTCATTGGAGCCTTCTTTGGAGAATAGCTACCACAGACAGAGATCAACTTTTTTCCCTAGAATTTTACTATGAAATTATTACATATATTATTTTTACTAAAATTTTATAGAAAATACAAAGGTGGGGTGCCTGGGTGGTTCAGTCAGTTAAGCGTCCAACTCTTGGTTTTGGCTCAGGTCATGATCTCACAGTTTGTGGGGTCAAGCCCTGCATCAGACTCTGTGTTGACAGTGCAGAACATGCTTGGGATTCTCTCTCTGTCCTCCTCTCTCTGTCCCTCCACCCCATATCTCTCACACTCTCAAAATAAATAAATAGAACTTAAAAAAAAAAATACCAAGGCATGCTACCTTTTACTATGACTTTTATGTGACTCTTTTTTTTAAAGTGACTCTGAAGAAAGTCAAAATATAATGTCAACTGAGAAAAAGGGTATTTCTGAAGAAACCCAGGGTAATGCATTGCAAACATACTGCTTAATGATAATTTGAATTGATATAGGGGTAAAAGAGAATTTATAGAAATAGATGGTTAACATTTCCCTTGGGTTATCCCACTTGAATATCTATTGCTTTAGGAGGGAATATTTTTTGCAGGTACAATAGGTAATAATTCTAAAACTAGTGGATGACTGTATCTATGTTCTCCACCCAAAAGATCATTAGAAATATAGCCAGGGCTGAACAATATTAGATATCAGGAAAAAAGGACAATTATGTGATGTATTACTTTTTTAATGTTTTACTTTATTTTTGAGAGAGAGAGAATGCAAGCAGGGGAGGGGCAGAGAGAGAGACACAGAATCTGAATCAAGCTCCAGGCTCTGAGCTGTCAGCACAGAGCCCGATGCAGGGCTCAAACCCACGACTGTGAGATCATGACCTGAGCCGAAGTTGGATGCTTAACGGACTGAGCCACCCAGGCACCCCATGACTCACTATCTTAATAAGCCTTACCTAGATACAGGAAAGAGGCTAAAGCTAGCATGAGGCTAAAGTTGAAATTGCTAAAGAAGCAAAAATCACTCATATTTTTCCAGGATATGGAGACATTTGGTCATTTTCATGATTTTGGACAATGTACTGTACATATTTTGTCTCTGTTTGGACAGGTGTCCATCACAATCACAGAGAAGCCTTGTCTGATATTGGTGTTCTGTGAAATTATTTATGTTCAATAGGAGAACATCAAGGCATAGCTGTGAGTGCCAGGCCAGCTCACAGCAACATCAGGTGCTGATAGTACTTACATCACCAGCTGTTAGTACCAAACCAGCACCCAGACATCAGGGGCTCTTTTCCTCTGTCTCAAGTGTAATAGCAGGGAAAAAGAAAAGGAAATAATCTTAATGTCAATTGCAGGGGACTGGTATAATAATTTCGGGTATTGTGTACCCATGTAATGGAATACTATGCAGCCATTAAAGTGGTGTAATGGAAGAATATTTAATCACACATGAAAATGTTCCCTATATTGTTAGTGTAAAGACTGATTACAAAGCAGTATTTATAGTGTAATTATAGTTTGGTAAGCTATAATACACATGCATAGAAAAAAGACTGAAAGAACATAGACAACAATATTAAAACTGACATATCTGGGGGCATCTGGGTGGCTCAGTCCAACTTCAGCTCAGGTAATGATCTGGAGGTTCGTGAGTTCCAGCCCCACATCTGGCTCTCTGCTGTAAGTGCAGAGCCCGCTTGGGGTCCTCTGTCCCCTTCTCTCTGCATCTTCCCCACTTGTGCACATACACCCGTACATGTACATTCTCTCTCCAGCTCAAAAATAAACATTAAAAAATAGTAAAATAGGAAAAAATAATAATAATAAAATAGGGCACCTCAATGGCTTATTGAATTAAGCATCTATCTGACTTGGGCTCAGGTCATGATCTCACGGTTCATAAGTTCGAGCCCCATATTGGGTTCTCTGCTGTCAGCTCAGAACCTGCTTCAAATCCTCTGTCTTCCTCTCTCTCTCTCTGCCCCTCTCCCACTTGTGCTGGCTCTCTGTCTCTCTCTATCAAAAAATAAACTTTAAAATATAAATTAACAAAAATAAAATGAAATAAAATAAAATAATAAAATTGGCATATCTGGTTGCTCACATTATGGCAATTTTTTTTTTCTGCTAGTCTATATTTTCCAGAGTTTCTCAATGCAGTTGTATTACTTTTACAATAAGAAAGAATGGTGTTGTTGCTGTTGCCCTTGTTGTTTAACAAGGCTCACAACATGAGTGAAAACCCAGAAGCAGAGATTCACAGACTGAAAGGACATCCAAGGGCTTCAGCTACTAGCATGCATGGACCAAGATTTATATTCCAATATGCAAATTAAGGATACTGACTTGTATTTCTCCACAGATAAGGGTAAAAAAAACGTAGTTTTGAGGACGCCTCAATCGGTTGAGCCTCCGACTTCAGCTCAGGTCATGATTTCACGGTTCGTGAGTTCCAGCACTGCATTCGGCTCGCTGCTATGCTCACGGAGCCCACTTCAGATTGTCTATCCCCATCTCAGTGCCCCTCCCCCACTTGCACTCTCTCTCTCAAAAATAAACATTTTTTTAAAAATAGCTTTGAATTAGCTCAAAAGAATTAGCTCAAAATAATTAAATCGACCAATTTTCTTTTTTTTTTTTCAACGTTTATTTATTTTTTTTGGGACAGAGAGAGACAGAGCATGAACGGGGGAGGGGCAGAGAGAGAGGGAGACACAGAATCAGAAACAGGCTCCAGGCTCTGAGCCATCAGCCCAGAGCCTGACGCGGGGCTCGAACTCCCGGATCGCGAGATCGTGACCTGGCTGAAGTCGGACGCTTAACCGACTGCGCCACCCAGGCGCCCCTCGACCAATTTTCACAATAACCCTAAAACATAAATATTATTATGATTTCCATTCTACAGATGAGAAAACTCAAAGTGATTAGTCAAGTAATTTTCCCAAAGCCCTATAGGTAACAAGTGGTAGAGAGGAATTGAATCCAGACCTTCTGTTTCTAGAGTCTGTGCTCTTAACTTTTGCTTGAAAAATTAAGGCAGATTTTAAACATACTTGTCATAAAATCACATAAATATTCCTGTACTCTCCTTAGACTTTTAAATTTTTTTAATGTTTATTTATTTTTGAGAGAGAAAGAGACAGACAGAGCATGAGCATGGGAGGGGCAGAGCGAGAAGGAGACTCAGAATCTGAAGCGGTCTCCAGGCTCTGAGCTGTCAGCACAGAGCCCTTTGCGGGCCTGAACTCACGAACTGTGAGATCATGACCTGAGCCCAAGTCAGAAGTTTAACCAACTGAGCCACCCAGGCACCCCCCTTTTTTTTTATGTTTATTTTTTGAGATAGAGTCCTTAGACTTTTAAAAATCTGTATGTCATGTCAATGGGCCAGCCCTAAATTTCTTAAGCCAAGTAACTGACAAAAATGTTAGACAGTCTCAAGGATTGAGCCTGGGAGATTTAGAGTCAGAAAACTCTCTTCAGGGGTGCCTGGGTGCCTCAGTTGGTTAAACATGCAGCTTCAGGTCGGGTCATGATCTCGCATTTCCTGAGTTGGAGCCCTGCATCGGGCGGGCTCCCTGCTGCCACCTCAGAGCCCCCTTCAGATCCTCTGTCCCCTTCTCTCTCTGCTCCTCCCCTGCTTACTCAGTCTCTCTCAAAAATAAATAAACATTAAAAACAAAAATAAATAAAAAGAAACCTCCCTTCAGTTCAGTAATTTCCAAAATACTATATATCCGTATATGTGTAAGTAAGCATATGTAAGCAGTTTTTTTTATTATTACAAATAACCATTGATTGCAAAAAATATATATCAAACATGGAAATATAGACTATGGAAACTGAAAATCAATACCATAGATTTGAATGTTTGTGTATCCCTCCTCTCCCTCTATCTCAAAATTTATGTTGAAACCAAATCCCCAATGTGATGGAATTTGGAAGTGAGGCCTTTAGGAGGTGATTAGGTCATGAATGGTATTTGTAGCCTTATGAAAAGACCCCAGAGAACTCCTTTGCCCCTTCTGCCATCTGAGAACACAAGGAGAAAACGGTCACCCGTGAACCAAGAGGCAGGCTCTCACCTGCTGCTACCTTGCTCTCAGACCTCCCTGCTTCCAGAACTGTGAGAAATGAATTTCTGCTGTTTGCAAGGCACCTGGTCTAAAGTATTTTGTTATAGTAATGTGACCATAATCACATTGGTCAGTGCAAGACTTCTCTTTTGGTGTTGTTGTATTTATTCCTTCACTTCCAATCCTACTTCCTTCTCCCAACAGGAATACACTCCAATGTAATTAACTGGAGGTTCTTCCCACATACTTCCCTACATTTACTCAGGTAAATAGCATAGAGTACGGGTTAAGATTCTGGAGCCAGATTTCCTGAGTTCTATCCCAGCTCTGCCACTACCAGCTATGTGACTGTGGGCAAGTTAACTAGCTTCTATGTATCTCAGTTTTGTCACCTAAAAAATAAAGAAAAAAATCAAAAAGGAAAGAAAGAAAAGAAAAGAAAAGAAAAGAAAAGAAAAAAGAAATCATACCTACCTCATAGGATTGTTATATTAAATGAGCTAATAGTTATCAAATGCCAAGAACAGTGTCCAGCACGTATTAGGTGATGTAGGTGCTAAATGAATGCCAAATAAATGTGCATCACTGAAAAACATAACTGGCATTCAATTTATTTATCTCGATGCTTTCTTTTTTAAATCAACCATATCATGATATATAAATCTAACTGCATGCCGCATTTTACCTGTCCACTCCCTTCATGAGGCTCATCCTTAGTGTTTGTGAGGACCGAGGCAAAAGACCCAGGAGGCCTATACACCATATGTCTAAACATTTTAAAAAACATTAAGTGAAGGTAAGACACTGTAAAATTATTCCTTGTCTTTGACAAATATTCCTTCCTAAGCACAAAATAGAAACATATCTGTACAACTCTGATTTTTACATGACTTAGATTTGGCAAAAACAACAAGAGGACTAAATTTAATTCTTTTTGGCCATGTCTGGTTATTCTGTTGGTGGACTGGTGACATCTGGAGGAGTAATAATGACATGTGTAATTTTTAAATTGGATATTTAGGGGGCTCAGTCAGTTGAGCGTCCAGCTTCAGCTCGGGTCATGATCTCACGGTTTGTGAGTTCAAGCCCCGCGACAGGCTCTGTACTGACAGCTTGGAGCCTGGAGCCTGTTTCGGATTCTGTGTCTCCCTCTTTCTCTGCTCCTTCCCCGCTCATGCTCTGTCTCTCTCTGTCCCAAAAATAAATAAACGTTGAAAAAAATTTAAAAAAATAAATAAATAAAATAAACATTAAAAAAATAAAAAATAAAATAAAATAAATACATAAATAAAATAAAATTGGAAATTTATTCTAAAATTTTTCTTGCCTTCACTTCAACAAAATCGTTATATAATAATAATCAAAATTTTCCCCTCATCATGATCTCACGGTTCTTGAGTTTGAACCCCACATAGGGCTCTGCATTAATGGCTCAGAGCCTGCTTGAGATTTTCTCTTCCTCTCTCTCTGCCCCTCCTTCTCTCTTTCTCTCTCAAAGTAAATGAATAAACTTTCCCTGATGATGAGTGATGCTGGGCATCTTTTCATGTGTCTGTTAGCCATCTGGATGTATTTTTTGGAAAAGCGTCTATTCAGGTCTTCTCCCCATTTCTTCACTGGATTGTTTTTTGGTTGTTGAATTTGATAAGCTCTTTATAGATTTTGGATATTAACCCTTTATCTGATACATCATTTGCAAATATCTTCTCCTATCCATCAGTTCCCTTTTAGTTTTGTTTCCCTTGCCTCCTGAGACATGTCTAGTAAGAAGTTGGTGTGGCCGAGTTCAAGGAGGTTGTTGCCTGTGTTCTCCTCTAGGATTTTTATGGCTTCCTGTCTCACATTTAGGTCTTTCATCCATTTTGAATTTATTTTTGTGTATGGTGTAAGAAGTGGTCCAATTTGATTCTTTAAAAAAATAAAGTATTAAAATTCCCCCCTATTTTGTTTTCTACTGGCAGTAACGTCAACTTAAACTTTCTTGAGTGGTTATAGTTATTTTATAGATTTTTACTAACTTGGAGAAATCTCACTCAGCTGAAGCCATACTTAGATTTTTAAAAAATGAACCATGAGGGGCACCTGAGTGGCTCAGTGGATTAAGCATCCAACTCTTGATTTCAGCTTAGGACATGATTTCATTGTTCGTGAGTTTGAGCCCTGCATTGGGCTCTGCTTGAGATTCTCTCTCTACTCTTCCCCTGCTCGCTCGCTCTCTCTCTCTCTCTCTGTCACAAAACAAAACAAATGAACCATGAAATTTTTCAACTTTTATGTTGAGCTATAACTTGCATGCAATATAAATGTACAAATCTTAAGTGTATAACACAATACCTTTTTATGTGCTTATACACATGTACACACCACTCAGATCAAGAAATAGATCAGCTCCTCAGAAGGCTCGCTGGTTCCCTCTCCAATCTGTACCCCCACAAAGTGACCACTATTCTTACCTCCATCCTTATATAACATGATAATGAAATGATATCATCACAGTGCAATATTGCAATGCATATGATAAATTATTGTTATAACAGAAAACATTACAAGTACTTTCATTTTACCATACAATGGCTTTCAGTTATATTGCTACTTCATCTCTTAAAGCCATGTAGATCCTTAGAATATTAAAGTTCTTTTTTAAAAATTTCATCATTGTAGGGCACCTGGTTTGCTTAGTGGAGCACGTGAGTCTCAATCTCAGGGTCATAAGTTCAAGCCCTACACTGGGCATGAAGCCTACTTTAAAAAAATAATAATAAAAAAATAAAATTTCAATGTTGTGATATTACAAAGTAAACCAAAACTAGTATACTAATCAATTTGTTCAACATCTCTTCATTTGAGACTATATCTTAATCTATCATGGCCAGAAAACATGCTCTATGGAAATTAGTTTGATGGTTATTTATACATGAATCTTCTTATTTATGAAATCTTCTTATTTATGAAAGGTTTATATAAAACCTTTTTGTTTCTTTGGTCTAATTTCCTTATATTTCATTTGAATGGTATTGTTGTTGAAGATCTTTTGATTTAGAAAAACTTTTTTCTAAAATTAAAGAAATTATTATTTTCAAAAGTGAAATGTAGCTATGTAAGGTTTTTTTTTTTTTTTTTGGTAAACTTTTGCTAAAATTAGTAATAACAATGAATAGTTTATACCAAATAATTGTGACCAGCTCAACTTCAAAATAAAGTTCATTTTCCTACAAAGGCCACAAATTGCTCTTTGTTTGAAATCTTCTATTTTTTAACTTTTCTAATGCATCTTGTATCTTGTCTAAATTAAATCCAATTTGACAAAATTTAGAAACATTTTCCTCACATGTTCAAGAGTAATTTTATAGGGGTGCCTGAGCATCTCAGTAGGTTAAGCGACCACCTTTGGCTCAGGTCATGTTCTCACAGTTCGTGAATTCGAGCCCCTCCGTCAGGCTCCATGCTGCCAATGCAGAACCTGCTTGGAATTCTCGCTCTCTCCCTCGCTTTCTCCTCAATCTCCGCTCCTCCCCCACTTGTTCTTTCTCTCTCTCTCAAAATAAAGAAATAAACTTAAAAAAAAAAAAGTCCCTGAATCACAATTCATTTAAAAAAAAAAGAGAAAAAGTGATTTTTGTATATGCTTCCTCAAGATGTTCAATGTTTGGGCAGATTCAGAATGTTGTATGTGATCTTTGATTTGCTCCAAAGAATATCACTACAATTGACATGATTAAGACCAACAGATTCGGGGGCGCCTGAGTGGCTCAGTCGGTTAAGCGGCCGACTTCAGCTCAGGTCACGATCTCGCGGTCCGTGAGTTCGAGCCCCACGTCCGGCTCTGTGCTGACAGCTCAGAGCCTGGAGCCTGTTTCAGATTCTGTGTCTCCCTCTCTCTCTGACCCTCCTCCGTTCATGCTCTGTCTCTCTCTGTCTCAAAAATAAATAAACATTAAAAAAAAAAAAAAACAGATTCAAACAAAGTTCATAAATGGTTTCAGGAATATCTCTAGATTTGGTGCTAAATTATGGTATGTACACTTTTAGCGAAGCCTTTATGGTAGGCTTCATCATGCATGGACCAGATCACCATCACAGACATGTACCAATAGTGGTACATATACCACTAATACATCTATTACATAGGATTTACTGGGAAAGCAAACACAGTCTCCTAAATTCTCACTACCCTATGACATAGGCCTGATGTAGATGTTCTCAGTGCATCTTGGTCAAAGTCCCAGGGCCTGCATAAGGCAATGGACTAGCTCTTCCACAAACATTCAATGAGAAGGACTCTGCCTGCCCCTGTTTTACATATTTATTAACTGGACTAAAAGAGTGTACAGAAGATCTAGTTTCTCCAAGAAACAAGAATATATCAAGGCATCTCAGGCCCAAGAAGAACACTAGAAGTATATAAATCCAAGGCTGAGTTCTTCCACCCAGGGCCTTGGGAACAGTTTTGAAGAGTCTCTACCTGCTAGGAACCCTGGCATTAGCCAACGGCTTAGCTATTCCATTGCAGACAGGTTTAGTTCCACTGAGCCAGCTCTCTGGTAAGCTACCAAATGAGAAAATGTTCTTCCAGGGCTATCCAAATTTGTTTCTGAGCAGACTTAACCTTCAGCAATCTTTTGAATCAATGCTTAAAATTGATAAATATTTTCTCAGTCCGTCTTTTAAGCCAAAAGTCTATACTTTTTTTTTTTACAACAGAGGTAATACCAATCAAATATTTATTAAATTTTCACTTCGTTTTCTTACATAGTTCAAAAGTAATTGTGTGTGTGTGTGTGTGTGTGTGTGTAATTATTCAACATGACTTTACACAATCTAGTTGAAGTTGATAATGTACATACTTAAGTTTTTATTTTATATATGATTTCTTCTCTCCCTTTACTAGCCATTATATTAATAATCTCATACCGAATTTTCCATCCTAGATAGTGATCATTAGTCACCTGTCTTAAATGTTTACCCATTCTGGCTTCAACTTTCAAAATAATTTATTCTAAATTTAGTTGCACTGTTTTCTGTAAATGTTGTGCTGTTAAAATAATATTACTTTAAGAGTATTACAATAATGTCCTATGTCAGTGTTTACTTGTGTTGATAAATGCTATCATTGTTTGCTGATTACTTAGCCTTTTCTTTTCCCAGCTCCAGAATAGCATGTGTGTTTTTGTGTGTGCCAGTGACATTTTTGTTCTTTTCATCAGAAACCTAAATATTTCTAGTCATAAAAACTTTTGCTGGCCAAAGCTGATCTTGAAAACTGGTTGTGAAGTATGTAACAGTATAACAAAATATATAGCCTTTAAACTTAAAGTATAAAATATAAATTCTACGGTTCTATATTCCATTTAGAAGCATTTTGGTATGAAGGAAATTACTAAATTTTTTTCTGAGTAAAAATAAAAGTTCAAAGTTATAATTATTCAGTTGGAACAGAAGAACGTGATAGTCATTGTCCAGGATCATTGTTCAACAAACATTGAAAACCTCAGGGTTTCTCTTATTCATTCAACCTGCTGATTTCATATATAATTCTCAATAATTCTATTTGCTTCAGTCAGTTGCTAAACCTTAATTAGTAAAGAATGTGAAATTACAGAGATTTAATTTGACCTGTTCAAGTAGTGATATGAAAAGAATAATTTTCTTCCTGCTTTCACTGCATTGATCAGTTACTAAATCTCATTAAATAAACAATTTGTAATCTCCTCTTCAGGAATCTTAAGTAAGTTATTCTCAACAGAAGTCTGTTTGTTTTCATTGTTTCCAATTTTTATAAATTTAAGCAGACTTCTTCTTTTAAAGACTTTCTATTTTGAGGCCCATGCCTGGGTCAGTCAGCAGAGCATGCTACTCTTGATCTCAGAGGGTCATGAGTTCAAGTCCCATGTTGAATGTAGAGCTTACTTTATTTTTTTTTCAATATATGAAATTTGTTGTCAAATTGGTTTCCATACAACACCCAGTGCTCATCCCAAAAGGTGCCATCCTCAATACCCATCACCCACCCTCTCCTCCCTCCTACCCCCCATCAACCCTCAGTGTGTTCTCAGTTTTTAACAGTCTGTAGAGCTTACTTTAAAAGGCAGGGGGAGTGGGGGAGGTACCTGGGTGGCTCAGTTGGTTAAGCCTCCAGGTCTTGATTTGGGCTCATATCATGATCCCAGGGTCATCAGTTCGGGCTGGGTATGGAGCCTGCTTGCAATTCTCTCCCTGTCTCTCTCTCTCTCTCTCTCTCTCTCTCTCTCTCTCTCTCCTTCTGCCCCTCTCCCTTCCTTGTACTCTTTCTCTCTCTAAAACAAAGTTAAAAAAAAAGAAAAGATTATTAAATACATAAAGTTAAACTACATGTAAAAGTAAAAATTTAACTGAAATTTCATATACTATTTTCAAAAAAGTCTTTTTTCTTCTAAAGTATCCACAATTATTTCTTACATTAAAATGCAATATAGGGGCGCCTGGGTGGCTCAGTCGGTTGAGCGCCTGACTTTGGCTCAGGTCATGATCTCACAGCTCTGTGGGTTCAAGCCCCACACTGGGCTCTGTGCTGACGGCTCGGAGCCTGGAGCCTGCTTCAGATTCTGTGTCTCCCTCTCTCTGCCCCTAACCCACTTGCATTCTGTCTCTGTCTCTCTCAAAAATAAATAAACATTAAAAAAATTTTTTAAAAAATAAAAAATAAAAAAAATAAAATGCAATATATAAATTATAATAGATATTAGAGTATTCAGCCAAAATAGTTTAAGTAGAGCTGAATTTTAAATTTATTTTCCTAAAAATTTAACTAAACCTTTTAACACATTTTTATGAAAGTAAAACTATTCATATTCTATCACTCAGTGTCCATTTAGTTGTCAACTTAAAGCATCAGCTTTCCATTTCAAGCATGTTATGTCTAAACCACATACACACATTTAGTAATATGAGTTGTTCGTTATTGCAAAAGTTCCTCAGCTGCTATATATATCTGCTGCAATACAGTGCTAATATATGAGTACCACAAATTGGAATACCAAGAGAGAAGCGAACAGATGAATACTCAAGGCTGTTGGGAAAGGACACTTCATTGTGCAAGAACCTATTGCATTTGTAGCATCTGAGAGGAAGGAGTTGCCAAGTAATTCATTTTCTCTCTTACATAAGCATTTTTGTCACGCCAGTGTTCCCTGTCCTCCAAAGCCATGCCCATCTCCAAGGCAGGCAGCAGTGTAACCTACAGACCTACACAACCATGAAGGTGTTCATACCCATTTTTAAGGACATAGGACAAGATACGTGAATGCATTTCCCTAAAGCCTAAATAGCATGAGTAACAACAGAGGATACATTCAGTTATAGGTCAGCCCATGCTGGCCCTAAGTACCACGTCACTGACCAAGCTGCCCATGTGTACTTTAAGAAATGTACTTTTGGGGAGATCCCGGGTGGCTCAGTCAGTTAAGCATCCAACTTCAGCCCAGGTCATGATCTCATGGTTCATGAATTTAAGCTGCACTGTCAGTGCAGAGCCTGCTTAAGTTCTCTCTCTCCCTCTCGCTCTCTGCCCCTCCCCCACATGCGCGTGTGTGCATTCTCTGTCTCTCTCTCTCAAAATAAATAAACTTAAAAAATAAAAGAAATATACTTTTTGTATCTTTGTGATATGTGAAGACTTCTAAAGTACAGGGTGCAGAGCAGAGGCTCCTCTTGCCCATGTCTAAGGTACTGCCCCTATGTTGCTGCCTGTCTTTTGCTACAAACAAAATTATGATAAACATTCTCATTTCTGTCTCCTTAAGGATCTGTGAAGGGTATCTCTGAGATACATACTCAGGAGTCAAATTGTTGGGATATAAAATAGAACACATTTTAATTTCACTGAATACTGATTGCTCTCTAGAACAGCTATACTAGCTGACACTCCTTCTGAAATACATATATTCCCTATTATTCCATACAAATTCATCATTTCCAAAACCAAAATGGTATGGTCCTTTACCTATTGTTTCACAGTTTGAATTTCTCATTTGTCTAGTTTGAGACTGATCCATTGACTGGATCTTTTAGGCAAAATTGTCTAACCAGTAACCACTCAATTGTACCAGCACCTGAGCCATATTTCTGCATTCTTCATTCAATTAATATGTTTGTTTATCCAGCCACAGACTTTAGCAAACTATTAAGAACTGTTCCAGGCACTGGGGGAACCCAAAGACAAATGAGGCATAATCTCTTACACTCAAGGACCTTGGAGTCTAGAAGATGTAATAAGAAAACTATTCCAAAACCTTGTAGAAGTCAAGATTTACTGTCATTTTCATGGAGCCTGGGTGGCTTGGTTGGTTAAGCATCTGACTCTTGATTTCAGCTCAGGTCATGATCTCATGGTTTGTGAGTTCAAGCCTTCATTGGACTCCATGCTGATAGCATAGGGCCTGCTTGAAATTCTCTCTTTCCCTCTTTCTCTGCTCCTCCCCGGTTCCCTCACATGTGGTCTCTCTCTCAAAATAAATAAACTTAAAGAAAAAAAGATTTACTGTCATTTTCACTTCTTCTTTTACAAATTCATTAATCCTATCAAAATAAAAAAAGTTAGATAACCTGAAAATACATGTCCCTAGCAAACTCTCACTTCTACCAATGTGTTTACTTGGTAAGAGCACATAAGTGATAATCCTTTGAATCCTTGAATAATCCTTTTCTGAATCTTTCTCAGGAGCAAAATCAGATTTGAGTCCTCTAACTTCTTCTTTTGTATTTGCTTATATCTGATCTTGATTTCATTCTCTTTGACTTTCAAAATAACAACTGTTCAACTATTCATTCTAGACCATCGGAGTGTGCTGTACACAATTCATGCAGTCTAGTTGATTGAAATTATTGAGACCTCTGCACAACTTAGATGCTTCATTTCTCATCCACCTTAGGCTCCAGTTTCTTCCAGCCCACTTTTGTTTTACCTTTTTAAGTATGAAGACCACTCTCCTTGACATAGAAACAGACTCAAAGAATTCTGCTTACTCTGCTACTTGTTCACATTACAGTCAGTGCCAAGCATCAGACCTAATCTTCCTTCATCATTTTGCTCTAAATATGATTTACTTTTTTCATATTTATTTTGAGAGAGAGGGAGAGAATGAGAGGGGGAGGGGCAGAGAGAGAGGAAGACAGAGGATCTAAAGCAGGCCCCGCACTGACAGCAGAGAGCCTGAAGTGGGGTTCGACCTCACGAGCCATGAGATATGACCTGAGCTGAAGTCAGACACTCAACCAACTGAGCCACCCAGGCACTCCTCTAAAGAGGATTTATGAAGCTTTTTTATTTGTCCTCAGCAGATTTTCAATTCTCAACTCATTTGGGGCTTTAGTGTTTTTACAGATTTATGACATTCTCTCCATTCATCCTTAGTCATATTTCCTTATTTCCATCATTTGTAAATTTTCTATTAAAATCTGAACTAATCAGAAAATACCTTAGGGGAGCCTGGGTGGCTCAGTTGGTTGAGTGTCCAACTCTTTATTTCAGCTCAGGTCATGATCCCAGGGTTTTGGGATTGAGCCCCACGTTGAGCTCTGCACGGAGCATGGAGCCTGCTTCAGATTCTCTTTCTCTCCCTCTGCCCTTCTTCCCCACTCACGCTCTCTCACTTTCTAAAATAAAAATTGGGCTACCTGGGTGGTTCAGTCAGTTAAGCATCCCACTTCAGCTCAGGTCATAATCTCACAGTTTGTGAGTTCAAGCCCCACATCGGGCTCTGTGCTGACAGCTGAGAACCTGGAGCCTGCTTCAGATTCTGTGTCTCCTTCTCTCTCTGCCCCTCTCTCGCTTACGCTCTGTCTCTGTCTCTCAAAAATAAATACACATTTTTTAAAAATTAAAATTAAATACTATAAAAATAAATTTAAAAAATAAAGAAAATATCTCACGCTATCACACTAGCTTCAACACACCCCCTCTTTTCTTCTTCATCAAGACCATTTAAAATTATGTAATCAGAATTGAGAATTTAAGGGCAATCCAATCCTCTTGATCATGGTACATCTAACATAGTACAGGGCAAATACATATTTAATGAATAATAATAAATGAATGAAAATCTCTTCCATGGATTTATGCTTGTCTTTTCTTTGAACTTTATATAATCTGAATTTTTTTGTAATTTTTAAAATATGGTTGGATATTGTTATAAAAATTTACGACTTAGGTAGAGTCACTTTCTCCCTACATTACCGTCATGTTTATTTCAGTTAATTCCAATTTAAAAAAAATTTTTTTAATGTTTATATATTTTTGAGAGAGAGAGTGCAAATGGGGGAAGGACAGAGAGAGAGGGAGACACAGAATCCAAAGCAGGCTCCAGGCTCCGAGCTCCCAGCATAGAGCCCAAGGCAGGGCTCAAACTCACTAACGTGAGATCGTGGCCTGAGCTGAAGTTGAATGCTTAACCAACTGAGCCACCCAAGTGCCCCAGTTAATTACAATTTTTAAAACGTACACATCTTTCTGTGTTTATAATTACTAAAGATGTTAATTTAGGACTATGGAAGCTGCTCATAAAAAGCCTTCTTGGGCCTGACACCCCTCACACCTACATGTAATGATTTTGTTTTTCATGGTCAGCAGAAGGACTAACAGCCAGTAACAACTGCTTTGAGGAAAGATCTGTGCCCTCTGCAAACTAAGGTGATATTCCATATCAGGATGGAATTTAAAGCACCTTTAAGTCCCCTGCTTATGTCCCCTGGCATTAAAATTTTTATTTGCTTTTTTGATATAGTTGCCTATAGAAACATTTTGAGAGAATCTATTTTCTGTGTATCCCAAATAAGATGAAGAAAGATGTTGTAATTAAATGTTGCCATTAACTCACAATTTCTACCTTTGGGAAAGTTATAAAAAGGACAAACCTCTCTCCCTGCTTCCTTCAACTGTTGCTGGTAATAGCTCAGCTGTCCCTTTAGGTGTCCCCTTAGGTGCTGTGGGCTGTGGGCACAACCCATCAAGGACCAGTTGTACCCAGTCTGGACCTAAGGCCATGAAGACTACTGAAAGAATCCTGCCTTCAGCAGGAGCCTGATGACATGACAGGTAATGTCTGGACATTGCTTTGCTTTATATTTGCTAAAGAATTAAGGGGATTGGGGCGCCTGGGTGGCGCAGTCGGTTGAGCGTCCGACTTCAGCCAGGTCACGATCTCGCGGTCTGTGAGTTCGAGCCCCGCGTCGGACTCTGGGCTGATGGCTCAGAGTCTGGAGCCTGCTTCCGATTCTGTGTCTCCCTCTCTCTCTGCCCCTCCCCCGTTCATGCTCGGTCTCTCTCTGTCCCAAAAGTAAATAAACGTTGAAAAAAAAAAATTAAAAAAAAAAAAAAAAGAATTAAGGGGACTTAAACTGTATTAATCAGTCTTCCTTGCTTCCATCCTTTAGTCTCTATCTCATTGTAATGAAAAGAATTAAGGTGTGTTCCTGCCTAAGCAGGCAGGCAAACCCAATTTGGGGAGCCCCTAAAACTGTTATAAAATATTAAGGCAAGTTAGAGTTACTAATTGTTCCAAAACCGTATGTTTTTCCCATCTTGTATAAACTCTGATATTTTAGATGGAACATAACCTTGGGGCACCTGGGTGGCTCTGTTGGTTAAGCATCCGACTTTGGGTCAGATCGTGATCTCACCGTTTATGAGTTCAAGCCCTACATGGGGCTCCGCTTAGGATCCTCTGTCTCTCCCTCTCTCTGCCCTTCCCATGCTTGTGCGCGCACGTGCACACTCATTTCTTCTATCTCTCTCAGAAATAAATATTTTTAAAAAAATTAGATGGAAGATAGCCTCATTTTGACACCATAGATGACTCTTGCCATTAAAAATATGTGCTTCATGGGGCACCTGGGTGGCTCAGTCAGCTAAGGATCTGACTTCAGCTCAGGTCATGATCTCATCACTCATGAGTTTGAGCCCCACATCTGGCTCTCTGCTGTCAGCATGGAGCCCGCTTCAATTCCTGTCTCCCTCTCTCTCTGCCCCTCCACAGCTCGTGCTTTCTCTCTGTCTCAAAAATAAATAAAAACATCAAAAAAAAATTTTTTAATGTGCTGTGTATTGTAAATTCCATTTATATGAAATGCCCAGCATAGGCAAGCCCAGAAAGACAGAAAGTAAATTAATGGCTGTTAGAGGATGGAGAGAAGGGAGAATAGGGAGTGACTACACAATTGGTATAGGGTTTCTTTCTGGGGTGATACAAACATTTTGGAATTAACAGCAATGATGGTTGTACAACATTATAAATAAACTAAAACTCAATTATGCAGTTTAAAATAGTTTAAATGGTGATATTTACGTCATGTGAATTTTATCTCAATAAAAAAAATTGGGAGTATGAACCTGACTGGCTCAGTCGGAAGAACATGCAACTCTTGACCTTGGGGTCCTGATTTTGAGCCCCATGTTGCATGTAGAGATTAGTTAAAAAATGAATTGAGACGCCTTGGTGGCTCAATCAGTAAAGCGTCTGACTCTTGGTTTCTGCTCAGGTTATGGCCTTGCAGTTTTCATGGGTTCGAGCCCTGCATCGCGCTCTGTGCTAACAGTGCAGAGCCTGCTTGGGATTCTTTTTTTTTTTTTTTAATTTTTTTTTTTAATTTACATCCAAATTAGTTAGCATATGAAACAATGATTTCAGGAGTAGATTCCTTAATGCCCCTTATCCATATAGCCCACCCCCTTTCCCACATGCCTTCCAGTAACCCTCAGTTTGTTCTCCATATTTATGAGGAGCCTGCTTGGGATTCTATCTCCCACTCTCTGCCCCTCCCCCACTCACACTGTCACTCTCTCTCTCAAAATAAATAAATAAACTGTAAAGGAAAATTATTTTTAAAATGAATAAAAAATAAAAACGCAAAAAAATTATTTTTAAATCTTGTTTGTTCTACTCTAATATTTTAAATTTAGTATTGTCAAATGTAAGGGGAAATATAAAGCAACAACTTACATAAAGCTGCAGGAGACTAATGTTAATAAAAGGTGAGTTGGCCAAAGGGGGGAAAAAGAAGAAGGAAACATGAATCTTTGAGGCACCTACCTGCATTCAGGGACCCAATGTGGCCTCAATCCCTGACGTTGGCTTTCTAGCATTCTCACACTGCCACCTGGTGGCTTTGGATCCCCAAATCTGTCTACTGCCATACCACCCTGAAGGAGCCTGATCTCTGAATCCCTATACCAAGTAAGGTCCCACATTTATGACTGGCCATGTCTTAACCATTCTTCCCTCCAAGCTTGCCCTCTTCTTGTTGTAAAGGACATGCAAAATGAATTCCTTGACAAGGTTTGAAAACCCAAGTGGGTCAGCATATTAAGATCTACTGAACTGTGGAGCACCTGGCTGGTTTGGTCCTTCCAGCACGCAACTCTTAATCTCAGGGTCGTGAGTTCAAGCCCCACATGAGGTGTAGAGTTTACTTTAAAAAATAATAAAAAGATCTACTAAACTTCCAAATAATTGATCAACATATTAACTCAGAGAGGTAACAGAGGTAGAATTTCAGGTGCACCCCATTGTTCCATCAAATAAATATGTATTGAGCCTGCTTTGTGCCAGGCACTGTTCAAAGCCCTAAAAATGTAACAGAGAATATAAATGATGAAAATGGAGCTCATATTCTTGTGAAGCGAGGCAGGACAGTAAAAAATTAATGAACTAGAGTTACAAATATCAACATGAATGCATCTCATAAACACGTAAATGCGTATGTGTATATATGTATATATAACTTAAGGTACATTGTATGAATAGGCAAGGAGTACATGTTAACCACCTCTGGGAAGAGGAAGAGGAAAACACCAGTTTGTAGCATTTGCTTATTTCTGTAATATATATACTACTGTTGTGGCTAATTCTGAGTTATTTGGTGGTTTAAGAACCAGCTCACAATATTCCTACAATGTTAACAATCAGCCCTTGTGAGCCTGTATGAGCATGCTCCAGCACCTACTGCTGGATTAGTTGACCCCGTCTAAGAGCATGGATGATTCATGCCTAGTAACAGAAGGGACGAAAGAGTAATTGGTAGAACTACTGTTGGGTGACTAGATAGGGTAGTAGGAGCTTATGAAAATTCTTGTTTTCCTAATGATATAGGAAGAAAGTGAGTTGAAGAGGGAAAAGTTTTGAAATTAAAGAAAGAAGAAAGAGGAGTGAGGGACCAAGATGGTGACATAAAAGGCTCCTGAACTTCCCTTCTCCCATGGATGCATCAGATATACGGCTACACACAGAGCAATTCCCTCTGAAAGAAATCCAGAAATTGGGTGAGTGCATTAGCTGATTGCACATCAGGCAAATGAGATAATACCCATATAAAAATGGGTAGGAAAGGCTTAGATACACTCTCATCATAAACTCCACCCTGGCACAGTGCCGCACAATCAGGAGGAAACTCCAATTCCATTTCTTTCAGGTCAGTCCTCATTGAGGAGAACCAGCATATCCCTGAGGATCCAACTTAAAAGTTGGATCACACATCTAGTGTCCCAATTTTTAAGGCTTCCACCCAAGGAATGGGCCCCCAAATCACCTCGCTCTGAGAGTCAATGGGGCTTATATTTACAGCAAAGAACTAGTTTTCAAATATGCAATGATGAACTTCCCCTGCCCCCAATCCTTGAGCCCCACACCTGGACTCAGCACAGAGGGAACAGATAAAAATGCACATCTCTCAGTTTCTCCCTGAAAGGGGTTTAACTCCAAACTTTCACAGCTACTGCCTAAGAGTCTAGCTTCTATTAAGCCTGCATCTAGGTGCTGTGATCCTTCCTTTTGAGACTCTTGGCACACCTTTTACTGGGAGCCAGTAAGAACAAAAATGGTAGTTTGGACAATCACGTTTTGAGAGGCAACCAGGAGCTCAAGCCAAGCTGATTGGAAAAGTTCATCTCCTGCACAAGACCAGTCTGTCAAATGGGAGAGGTGGCTGTCTTATGTACTGCACAAAAACCAACACAGAGAGTCATGGAAAATGAAGAAATGGGAATGTATTCCAAACAAAAGAACAAGATAAATCTCCAGAAACAAATTGTAATGAAATGAAGATAAGTGATTTACCCAATAGAGTTCAAAATAACAGTCATAGAGAAGTCAGGACAATTCATAAACAGAATTTAAACAGAGATAGAAAATATAAAAAAGTACCAAACAGCAATTACAGAGCTGAAGAATACAACTAGCTGAAAATTTTAATAGAAAATCATCAAATCACAAAGGAAGAGAATGAGAGAGGAAGAAAGGAACAAAGTAACTACAAAGCAGCTGGAAAACAACAAAATAGCAATAGTACATTTTGCAAGTTTATACTAACAATAATTAAATGTAAATGGAATAAATTCTCCAATCAAAAGACATAGAGAGGCTGAATGGATTAAAAAAAAAAAACTGAACAATACGCTACCTACAAAAGACTCACTTCAGCTTTAAGGACACACATAGACTGAAAGTGAAGCAATGGAAAAATATATTCCAGGTAAATTGAAACTAAAAGAAAGTAGTGGTAGCTATACTTATTTTAGACAAAATAGACTTTAAGCCAAAATCTGTAATAAGAGACAAAGAAGGTCATTCTATAATATAGAGGTCAATCTTCCCAAAAGGATATAACAATGGAAATATTTCTGCATCTAACATCAGAACACCTAAATATATAAAGCAAACATTAACAGACCTGAAGAGAGAAATAGACATCAATACAATAATAGCAGGAATCTTCAGTATTGCACTTTCAACACAGGATAGATCATTCAAACAAAAACAGTAAGGAAACACTTGACTTAAACTGCATGGCTGTTTCCACAAAGTAGCAGAAAGGAACACCAGCAAAGAGTGGACATTTCCCAGATAGAATTATCCACCTGGAAGAGCCAGTCTTGCAGCTAAAAGACACTCCCTGTGGTCAATTGCAAACATAGCTCTACCATCTTGTTTGTGATATCAATTATTATGATTTTGTTAAATCAGCATTTGCTAAGTAAAAGCCCTGGTAAGCCATGGCTCAGCAAAGGACCATAAGAAAAATTGAGACAGGGGCGCCTGGGTGGCTCAGTTGGTTAAGCATCCGACTTTAGCTCAGATCATGGTCTTGCAGTTTGTGAGTTCGAGCCCCACGTCAGGCTCTGTGCTGACAGCTCAGAGCCTGGAGCCTGCTTTGGATTCTGTGTCTCCCTCTCTCTGTGCCCCTCCCCTGCTCACACACTCTCTCTCTCTCTCTCTCAAAAATAAACATTAACAAACTTTTAATAAAAAATTTTAAAAATTAAAAAAGAAAAATTGAGATAAAGAAGTTTATACTCACAGGTCCTGCAAAATGTACACAGCACACCTTGGATCACATGTTTTCTGCTACTTTGCACTGCACTGCAGCATACTGCCTATGCAGAATGCTACTGCAGCTTCCCAACCCAAATTGCAAGCTCCAAAAGAAACAATCAGATTCTTCCAAATCTCAGAGCATCGCTTATTAAAACTACTTTGAGGTGCCTCAAATGTGTTTTTCAGTCTATTAATTGCCCCACAGAAGGTAAATTTCCTCATTGGGTATTAAACCAGCATGTTTCCTGACCCCAAGCACAGACCCAGCTACTGACTATTAGGACAATTGGCTAAGATTTTCACAAGTCCCTTGCATTAATGGCAACTCCCACCTAGTGTGGTTTTCCAAGGTACCAGGCATTGTCTTTAGAAGAAGGAGACTCTGCTTCTCTGACCACTGTGTTTGTGGATGGCACCAGGACTCAGAGTCCTAACCAGTATGATAGGGGCATCTTTGCTCAGGAAGTCATGGCTTCTTGCAAAGGTAAGTATGACTGGGGCAAGGTCCTTCTGTCACTGCATATCTTGCTGCTGGCACACCTCATTCCCTGATCTTATGGGATATCATGGATCTCATCACTGGCACATACTAGCACAAGATCCAATGGCCTAATATAAATATTCCTGGCTCAGAGCTCTTGGGTGGCTCAATCGGTTAAGTGTCTGACTCTTGATTTCAGCTCAGATCATGATCTTGTGGTTCATGAGTTCGATCCTCACATCGAGCTCTGTGGAGTCTGCTTGGGATTCTCTCTCTCTCTCTCTCTCTCTCTCTCTCTCTCTCTCTCTCTCCCTCTCTTTCTCTCCCTCCCCCACTCATGCTTTCTCTCTTCCAAAATAAATAAATAAACTTTAAAAAAAAGATTTAAAAAATACTCCTGGCTCTATTAGACACAGGAGTCCAAGTTACAGTAATTCTTGGTAACCTTTCTAAATTCCCCAGAGGAACCTTATATAGCCTATAAGGCACAGCAGGCAAAACTGTAAAAAGAGTACAGACTAAGCGAGATGTATCTGTATTTCTGAAACAGTTACCAATGGTGATGGCCCCCTAGCTCTCTTTTCCTGTTGTAGAAATGGATGCCCTCACAGAAAACATGAATAGACACTTCTCTAAAGAAGACATCCGGATGGCCAACAGGCATATGAAAAGATGTTCAACGTCGCTCCTTATCAGGGAAATACAAATCAAAACCACACTCAGATATCACCTCACGCCAGTCAGAGTGGCCAAAATGAACAAATCAGGAGACTATAGATGCTAGAGAGGATGTGGAGAAACAGGAACCCTCCTGCACTGTTGGTGGGAATGCAAATTGGTGCAGCCACTCTGGAAAGCAGTGTGGAGGTTCCTCAGAAAATTAAAAATAGACCTACCCTATGACCCATCAATAGCACTGCTAGGAATTTATCCAAGGGATACAGGAGTACTGATGCATAGGGGCACTTGTACCCCAATGTTTAGAGCAGCACTCTCAACAATAGCCAAATTATGGAAAGAGCCTAAATGTCCATCAACTGATGAATGGATAAAGAAATTGTGGTTTATATACACAATGGAATACTACGTAGCAATGAGAAAAAATGAAATATGGCCCTTTGTAGCAACGTGGATGGAACTGGAGAGTGTGATGCTAAGTGAAATAAGCCATACAGAGAAAGACAGATACCATATGGTTTCACTCTTATGTGGATCCTGAGAAACTTAACAGAAACCCATGGGGGAGGGGAAGGAAAAAAAAAAAAAGAGGTTAGAGTGGGAGAGAGCCAAAGCATAAGAGACTGTTAAAAACTGAGAACCAACTGAGGGTTGATGGGGGGTGGGAGGGAGGGGAGGGTGGGTGATGGGTATTGAGGAGGGCACCTTTTGGGATGAGCACTGGGTGTTGTATGGAAACCAATTTGACAATAAATTTCATATATTAAAAAAATAAAAAAATAAAAATAAATAAAAATAAAGTGGCGAGAGAGAGAGGAAAAAAAAAAAAAAAAAAAGAAATGGATGCCCTCACCCAACTATACACCTGGAGGAATAAACCTAAATTTCTGCCCTTTTTTATGATAGCTGCCAAATGGAAACCTATCCAAATGCTTCCTCCAGTGAAAATAATAAATACACTACAATTTTGGCCAAAGCAAGATACAGGGGGCTGTGGGCTCATCATTAGAGATGTGCTCGACATCAGGGTCATTAGGCCCACCATCTCTCCATTTTATAGTTCTATTCAGCCAGTTATTTTATTTTCCTTTATTTTAGAGAGAGAATATGAGCAGGGGAGACGAACAGAGGGAGAGAAGGGGAGAATCTTAAGCAGTCTCCATGCTCAGCATGGAACCCAAGGCAGGGCTCAATCCCACCACCCTGGGATCATGACCTGAGCTGAAATCAAGAGTCAGACACTTAACTAACTGATCTACCCAGGGACCCTTCATTCATTCATTCATTCATTCATCACTCATTTATTCTATCTGGCCAGTTTTAAAGCCAGCCACCAATGAATGAGGATTAACAGTTGACTATTAAAAATTAACTATTGGGGCGCCTGGGTGGCTTGGTCGGTTAAGCGTCTGACTTTGGCTCAGGTCATGATCTCACGGTCCATGAGTTCGAGCCCCACGTCGGGCTCTGTGCTGACAGCTCAGAGCCTGGAGCCTGTTCCAGATTCTGTGTCTCCCTCTCTCTCTGCTCCTCCCCTGTTCATGCTCTGTCTCTCTCTGTCTCAAAAATGAATAAACGTTAAAAAAAATTAACTATTGGCAAATAACCTCTCCTTTAGTGTCCTGCCCACCACTCCCTTGCAGTATATTCAATAAACTTCTATCTCCTTAAAAAAAATTGACTATTAACAATTGACTACTAAAAGCACAGGTTCCCACCACTATAGCTCTCATTCCCAATATTATAAAGATAATAAATGACATCCAAAGGGCTCAGGGACCCTACTTTGCTGTCCAAGATTTAGCCAACATGTTTTATCTGGTCCCCAAAACTGAAGCCCCATACCTCAATTTGCTTTCAGTTTTGAGGGCACCCAGTACACCTTTACTCAGCTGCCCAGGGATTATCTAAATAGCCCTGCCATTGTACATACCCTATGCAGACAAGATCTAAAGTCACTTAAACTAGGGCACCTGGGTGATTCAGTTGGCTGAGCATCCGACTCTAATTTCAGCTCAGGTCGTGATCCCATGGTCATGGGATCAAGCGCTGTGTTAGGCTCCACAGTAAGCATGGAGCCTGCTTAAGATTCTCTCTCTCTTTCTCTCTCTCTCTCTCTCTCTCTCTCTCTCTCTCCCCCACTTCCCCAATCTCTCTAATAAAAAAATAAAAATAAATAATAAATAAATAAATTTCACTCAAACTAACCCACTGCTGCCTTTAACATCATATAAATGACATTCTCTGAGTCTGGGAAGACTTACACCTAGTAACACAGCATTTACAGCAAAGAGAATGGACCATTGTCCCACATAAGACCGAAGGACTGACCACTTCTTTTACATTTGTTGACATGGCTGGTCAGCTGAAGGCTGCAAAACTCCCCTTGCCTCCACTCCTCACAATCAAGCCTCCCACTACACTATAGCAAGCACAGCACACATAAGGTCTCTTCATCTTTGGACAACACATTTCACACTTATCCACACTACAGAGGCCTATTTATGCTGTTACATGCAAATTGGATTTTTTCTACTGGGGAGAAACTCAACAACCTGCATCATGGCTGGCCCAACAAGACATGCAGAAGGCCCTGCCCTTAGTCTCTCAAGGCTTAGACTTCTGAATTGAATCACTGATGATGCTTCATTATACCTCATGTAGTCTTTGGAGTAAGCATGGGCTCTGCCCATGGGGTTCTGGACCAAATATCTGCCCCAAATAGCAGCCAGGTACAAAACAAACACCAAATTTTGGCAGGCTACCAGGCCCTTGTAAAGATAAAAATATTTTAATTTTTTTAATGTTTATTTATTTTTGAGAGAGAGAGAGAGACAGAGCATGAGCAGGGGAGGGGCAGAGAGAGAGGGAGACACAGAATCAGAAGCAGGCTCCAGGTTTTGAGCTGTCAGCACAGAGCCCCATGTGGGGCTCAAACCCATGAACCGTGAGATCATGACCTGAGCCGAAGTCAGGCTCTCAACTGACTGAGCCACCCAGGTACCCCTAAAGACAAAAATATTAACAGGCTCCCAGCTTCACACATCAAGTCCCCATCTTGTCTTGAGTCCGGGTTTCAATGCAAAAGAGACTCAGCATGGCCACTGGAAATCATACCTTTAGGAAAGGGCTAGACACAATATCAAGGGCCTTTCCAAGGTTTCCCCCATGCTTAGCCCCTTGTCCACTTACATTTAGGTGCAGCTAGAGGCACCTTCACTGCTAGTCACTCTAACAGTCTGGGGAGCCCTTTGGGAGCAACTGTCTAACATGGAAAGGGAGTGGGTAGCAGCACCATGGTACACAATGCAGCCTGCTGAAAGGCTGCAGCATATCATCCTGCTGGCCGCATATCCCTAGTCCAGAAAAGCTCTCCTGGCCCAGCCCAACCAACAGAGTTGGTGACAGGTGCCTGACTCTATAATAGGCCATAAAAATGAGACTCCCAAGGGCTCACATTTTTACTGACTCCTGGATGGTAGCCAATAGGCTCACAGTCTGGTCTGGACAATAACAAAGAGATAATTTCATGATTCAGGGAAAGCCTATCCACTTGGAGAGAGATAACCAACTCACATATACCAATTATGGTCAGTCATGTCTCTACACACACACACACCCAACAAACACCAGGAGCACATTATAATAATATTGCAGACTCTTTATCCAAATTACATGTCTGTTTCCAAGGCCCTGCATGAGCGACCTCCCAAAATATCAGACACAGCTCTGGACACAACTATTCTTCCAAAGATGTCATACCCACCAGCAGAGTGGGTCCATATTACATCAGACCACAGGGGAGTGACAGCACTCACTGATTGGGCATATTGTTCTTACATCTCCCTCATCCTGGCTCTAACCAAACTGGTGGTAAACAACTATCTCCCTTTGCTCCCAAAGAAAACTCTGGAAGGCTCTGGAAGACATGTATCTCCTGGGGAAACAGACCCCACTCACAATGGTAAATTGACTTGGGGGGGCTGATGCCAGCCTCTGCTGAAGCTACTAAGTACACAACCACAGTCATTGATACCTTCACTAGGCTCCTGACCACCTCCCAGCATGTCATCTCCTTCTTAACCAGGTATATGCTCATCCCCTTTGGCTTACCATACATCATAGATTCAGATCAAGGTACCCATTTCACCTCCAAAGTTGTTTGGTCACAGGCTCTGGAATATGGAATCTTGTGGAATTTCAACCTAGTTTACTGGCCCCAAGGGGTTATAGAAATAGCCATAATTACCTACTCAAAGACTTGTTTCTTAAGCTTTTAAAATTTATCTCTGTAATCATTTTTTCAATGTTTATTTTTGAGAGAGAGAGAGAGAGAGAGCAAGCGGGAGAAGGAAAGAGAGAGAGGGAAACACAATTCAAAGCAGGCTCCAGGCTCTGAGCTATCAGCAGAGTCCAACATGGAGCTTGAACTCACAGACTGCGAGATCATGACCTGAGCTGAAATCGGATACTTAATCAACTGAGCCACCCAGGCGCCCCATTTCTTAAGTTTTTAAACAATAAGTGGTCCCCAAATAGATAGAAATTTTACCCCAGGCTTTAATACCGCTTAATTCCCAGACTTTTTATACTGGGAATTTTATAATTTTAACACTGCTAAATCTCCCACATCAACTATCAGTCTCCTCCAAAGATTCCCCTGATAGTATTTCCAGGGAACATCCACTCCTTTCCTATCAGAGAGGATATCACTCATCTGCTCACCAGATAAATGTTCTCTTTACCATGTTGATTTTTCTAACACCTTGCCATCTTACACATGCTGACAGCCTGATCAAGGGCAGATTGTGCAATATGACCCTATTATAAGATAGTCCAAGGAGACAAACCTCTACCAAACTGCTTAGCAATCACAATTATACAAAATATCATTGGCCCAGACAATGGTTTAGTACCAGCAGCAAAGCTAAGGTCACCAGCTTTGCCTCACTATTTGAGTTATAAAGGCTGGCTAATTAAACAAAATTCATCAAAAATTTTGCAAAAGATTAAACCTATACCTCCAGGACTCACTAGCAGAACTGTTTAGATCTCAGAGAAAAGAAAAAAGGCCTTCGCCTAGTGGGTGCCAGTCACATTAGGAAATGAAATCCGAACAGAAATCCTGGGATCTACAGATGCTATCAGTAGACCAAGACAAGGCCCCTACCCAACCTTAAGGGAAGAGGGAAATGACCTCTTGTTCCAAAGCAAGTACACTCATCCTTTGGTCAGTATCTAGATCGCTCGATGGAAGGAGGCCCCACCAGCTAGTTAAATGCAAATGTTTTCCACTGTGGCTATTACTCTTCTTGTGCAAAACCCGGATAATGGTGTTGTTAGTAGACCCCTGAGGTCTAACACTATTTTAGGTGTGCTGGAATAAAATCAGCCAGGTGTACAACTGTGCCAGAGGACTGATGCTGGTGGGCCCTGTAGGAAGAGCTTTCACCAGTGTTTCATGGGACATAGATTCTGACCCAAGGCTTACCTCCATCTACATTAAAAGGTGCCAATGCAAGTGATACTTAAATGAATCACTCCATCCTGACACTATGTCTCATTATTTCCCAGGTAGAATGGCCTTCCCAATGTAGCTAAATTAGACTCCTCTCGTTGTGCCCTAATGAATTTCCTGTAGTCGTAAAGGGATAATCTCTGGATTGTAAAGCTGGTATCCACAAAATGCCCCTACAATTAATGTACAATGTGCCCATAATCTATATAAACTGTGAATGAAGTCTCCAAAAATCTTGGTCATGGACATTGCATGACCCCTGCAAGGTGCACTCCTAACTCCATGGAGTTCACAGAGATCTGTTCACCTAGTGGCAGAGCCCATACTGGTAGTTCCATTCTAAGGCAGGCCTCTAGCATATTCACTTGGATTTTTTTTAATATATATATATATTTTTTTTAAGTTTATTAATATAATCAATCTCTATGCCCAATGTGGAGCTCAAACTCAGGACCCAGAGATCCAGAGCCACATGCTCTACTGACTAAGCCAGCCAGGCACCCCTAAGATTTTTATTTTTAAGTAATCTCTATACCCAACATCCCTGATTGGGATTCTCTCTCCCTCTGTCTCTCTCTCTACCCTTCCCCCACTCACTCGCGCTCTCTCTCTCTCTCTCTCTCTCTAAAATAAATAAATAAACTTAAAAAAAAAAAAAAGGAGTTGCATGCTATAATGACTGAGCCAGCCAGGCACCCCAAAATGAGGGTCTTTTTTAAAATATATACTTGGAATTTAACACCTGGCAGCCACTCCCTTTTATAGATTCCCACCTGGGAAGGCCATCCTTCCCCGGGCAGGCCTCTACCACCCCCAGCACATCAACACCTCAGACTATATGGCCCCAGCCTGACAGCTCACTGTTGGAGTTGACTGTATCTCAGATGGCAATGCCAGAACCCAAGAGACAGATGAGGAAGATAAAGCATTCCAGCCTCAGTGGACATTGGGACTTTCCTCTCCCAGAATGTCTCCACACCAGGGGAGAAGTGACTGTGATGACTGTTAACCTCAAAACCGAGTTGCAAAAATACCTCCAGCTGATCAACCCTGAGAACCCCACAGAGTACTATTTTTCTGAAATAGCTAACTGCTTGCCCTGCGAATTTTGCATCTGTCAAAATGTTTGCAAAACTGTAAATGGCCCTGGCAGCACTAGACATCACTTCATCCTTATGGCAGGCCAAACATTCTAAACAACACTAGCCACAGTAAGGCACTTTGTTGCAACATCTCTAACTTGACTTGCTCAGATCCCATGGTTAGGGACATCTTGCTGCTGTGTTCACTGCTCAGTGTACTAGATTACAGCTTTTGCTTTCCACCCTAGCCGTCCATGACAGACCCTACTCTCAATTTTCCCACCACAATCACCGGCACCTTCTCAACTCCTGAAATTGCTACCTATGATCCTCTTCACATCTTATCCATAAGCTCTTCCATATTATATGCCACGACCCTGCCCCACACCACAACCTAGTGATCCAGACCTGACATGGCTACTCATACAAACCTCCAACATAGCAACCTAGGCTTTTCAAGTAAAATGGTATTAGATTTGTTACCATTCAGGGTCAGACCTACAGCCCCATGTCACTATCTATCCCACTATCTATCCCATTTCCTAGTGATCAGCCCCTCATCCTAACCCTCACCCCCCAAACATCACAAACCTCATTTAGGCTAAACCAAACCCTAATATAGATCCCAAACAGGGCACCCTGTGGGTAAGCATCAAAATAATGAACTCTCCACAGCAGTACTTTCTAAAGGCTACCAAGTATACTGAAACACAAAAGGCTGGACTTCACCCTTGTATACTCACAACCCCTTAATAATAAATAATGTCCCAGGGCACCTGGCTGGATCAGTCAGAGAAGCATGCAACTCTTGATCTCGGGGTTGTGAGTTCAAGTCCCATGTGGGGTGTAGAGATTACTTAAATAAAGTTAAAACTTAAAAATAATAATAATAAGCAATGCCCCATTCAAATTCTACTGTGTACCTAATTCAAGGGACCAGGAGCAAGTTCACTTGACCCTGTCCAGTCTGCAAGCAGTCCAGAGATGACCCTTATTACTGCAACATTGTTACCTCTAATATTCTAGCTACACTTTGCTACACTTTATGCTACTGGCACCTCTCCACTAGATATGTCCTGCTGTTGTGCCAAGAAAGCCATTCTTATCCCTATCCCTATTACCACTGGATGACAGGCATAGCAACACTGCTTCCATCCTAGCCAACAAGATTAAATATTAAAAAACACTCAGCATGGCACAAAAACAGACACATAGACCAATGGAATAGAATAGAAACCCCAGAACTAGACCCACAGAAGTATGGCCAACTCATCTTTGACAAAGCAGGAAAGAACATCCAATGGAAAAAAGACAGCCTTTTTAACAAATGGTGCTGGGAGAACTGGACAGCAACATGCAGAAGGTTGAAACTAGACCACTTTCTCACACCATTCACAAAAATAAACTCAAAATGGATAAAGGACCTGAATGTGAGACAGGAAACCATCAAAACCCTAGAGGAGAAAGCAGGAAAAGACCTCTCTGACCTCAGCCGTAGCAATCTCTTACTCGACACATCCCCAAAGGCAAGGGAATTAAAAGCAAAAATGAATTACTGGGACCTTATGAAGATAAAAAGCTTCTGCATAGCAAAGGAAACAACCAACAAAACTAAAAGGCAACCAACGGAATGGGAAAAGATATTTGCAAATGACATATCAGACAAAGGGCTAGTATCCAAAATCTATAAAGAGCTCACCAAACTCCACACCTGAAAAACAAATAACCCAGTGAAGAAATGGGCAGAAAACATGAATAGACACTTCTCTAAAGAAGACATCCGGATGGCCAACAGGCATATGAAAAGATGCTCAACGTCGCTCCTTATCAGGGAAATACAAATCAAACCACACTCAGATATCACCTCACGCCAGTCAGTCGCCAAAATGAACAAATCAGGAGACTATAGATGCTGGAGAGGATGTGGAGATACGGGAACCCTTTTGCACTGTTGGTAGGAATGCAAATTGGTGCAGCCACTCTGGGAAACAGTGTGGAGGTTCCTCAGAAAATGAAAAATAGACCTACCTTATGACCCAGCAGTAGCACTGCTAGGAATTTACCCAAGGGATACAGGAGTACTGATGCATAGGGGCACTTGTACCCCAATGTTTATAGCAGCACTCTCAACAATAGCCAAATTACGGAAAGAGCCTAAATGTCCATCAACTGATGAATGGATAAAGAAATGGTGGTTTGTATACACAATGGAGTACTACAAGGCAATGAGAAAGAATGAAATATGGCCCTTTGTAGCAACGTGGATGGAACTGGAGAGTGTGATGCTAAGTGAAATAAGCCATACAGAGAAAGACAGATACCTTATGGTTTCACTCTTATGTGGATCCTGAGAAACTTAACAGAAACCCATGGGGGAGGGGAAGGAAAAAAAAAAAAAAAAAGAGGTTAGAGTGGGAGAGAGCCAAAGCATAAGAGACTGTTAAAAACTGAGAACCAACTGAGGGTTGATGGGGGGTGGGAGGGATGGGAGGGTGGGTGATGGGTATTGAGGAGGGCACCTTTTGGGATGAGCATTGGGTGTTGCATGGAAACCATTTTGACAATATTTTCATATATTGAAAAAAAAAACACTCAGCAATTATCAACTACCCTAACCAACCACATGCAGACACTACATCATATTCTGAGTCTCATGCAGCAGTAGTAATGCTCACTAGTACAAAGTAGTGATGTATAACCAATTGGCATTAGATTTCCTATTGGCTAAAGGGGGTGGAATCTGTTCTTTACAGGGCACTTCTTGCTGCATGGACATTAACAACTCAGGACAGGTACAGGCCAACCTCCAGAAGATGTGTCAAGATTTATATATCACTCATCATGTAACCAAAATATTTCAACAAATTTTGTGACTCTTCCAATAGCTGTTGTGATAAACAGTTTCCCCTGCCTCCCAGGGCCTCCCCTTATGCACACCTTAGATGAAACACCTCCCCCCCCACACACACACACACACATAGAGTTTACTAAAACCTCACCCTTTTTTATTTGAACTGACAAACAAAATGTGAGCCGAGAGCCTCAAACCTCTCCACCCTCAGACCCTAATAAAGGCATGTGCCCCAGGTCCTATCACTCTCTCTGCCTGTATCTGCCTTGACCTCCCATGTGGCCCTGTGAGGCGTCATACTATGTATTCTGTCTAGGGTTGTGAGTAATAAACTTCTCTATCTCAATTTCTCTTGCGGTCGTTTATTGACCCATATCCACCCCAGTGCTCTCCTTAACAAATGTTGATTTAACAAATTCATACCAAAGCTTTTGCACAGCAAAGGAAACCATCAACCAGAGGGAAAAGCACCCTATGGAATGGGAGAAAAATTGCAAACCATGTTGTATCTGATAAGCGGTTAATCCCTAAAGTATACAAGGAACTCATACAAAAAACAAAGAACCCAATTTAAAAATGGGCAAAGGACCTGAACAGACATTTTTCCAAAGAAGAAATACAAATGGCTAAGAGGTACATGGAAAGATGCTTTGGGGTACCTGGGTGCATCAGTTGGTTAAGTGTCTGACTCTTGATTTGGGCTCAGGTCATGAGCTGATCCGATTGACTGTGAGATGGGAGCCCCAGATCGGGCTCTGTGCTGACAGCATGGAGCCTGCTTGGGATTCTTTCACACTTTCTCTCTGCCCCTTCCCCACTTATGTGCTCTCTCTCTCTCTCTCTCTCAAAAGAAACTTTTTAAAAAAAGATGCTCAAAATCACTAATCATCAAGATTTGCATAACTTATGCAAATCAAAATCACAATGAGATATTACCTCATATGTGTTAGAATATCTATTATCAAAAATATAAAAAATAACAAATGCTGGCAAGGATGTGGAGAAAAGGGAATACTTGTACACTGTTGGTGGGAATATAAACTGGTGCAGCCACTGTGGAAAACACTAAGTAGGTTCCTCAAAAAATTAAAATTAGAACTCCTATAGGATCCAGCAATCCCACTTCTGGGTATTATCCCATGTTCACTGAAGCACTATCCACAATAGTCAAGGTATGGAAACAACCTAAGTCTCCACTGACACCTGAATGGATAAAGAAAATGTGATATATATATATACATATATATATACATATATATAATATATGTATATATATTATATAGCTGTTATATATATCTATATATAGATATATAGATATGTATATATATATACACAGCTGTATATATATATATACAGCTGTATATATATATCTATATATATTATATAGCTGTATATATAGATATATATAGATATAATATTCAGCCTTGAAAAGAAGGAAATCTTGCCATTTGTGACAACATGGATGAAGTTTGAGGGTGTTACGCTAAGTGAAATAAGCCAAGCAAAGACAAATACTGCACAGTATCACATATACAGAATTAAAAAAAAAAAAAAAAAGTTGAACCCAGAGGAAGAACATTGGTTACGAGGGCTAAGAGGTCAGGAAAAATAGGGAGAAGCTGGTAAATGGGTATAAACTTTAAGTTATGAATAAGATCTGAGGATCTAACATGGTAACTATATTGATAATACTGTATCATAGAATTAAAATTTGCTAACAGAGAACTTAAGTGTTCTCACCAAAAATAAATAAATAAATCAAATGGACTGCTTGAATTGAGATGATGGAAGGGTTGCAGTTAAAGTCAATGACAAACTTCATAAGTAAGCAAGTGACTGAAGGAGAGTGGAGAGCAAGAGTCTTGCAGCAAAGGAACACAAGGAACTGAGAGTCTAGGATTTTGGAGCACGCATCTACATGGGTAGTGAAACCGCCAAGTTTAAGACTGCTGCAGTGTTGAAGAGGGCAGAAAAAGAGGTGCAAAGTAAGTGACTGCATCAAGGAGAGACAGTGTTTGATAAAGTCTGATATGGAATTCAAAACTGAACTTATTACAGGGAGTGGTCTGACTCTTGATTTCAGTTCAGGTCATGATCTCATGGTTGGTGGAATTGAATCCTCATCAGACCCTGCGCTAACAGGACGGAGTCAGCTTGGGATTCTCTCCTTCCTTAGCTCTCTGCCCCTCTCCCATTCGTGCAGAGTGCTCTCTCTCAAAATAAATTAAAAAATTTAAAAGAAATTGACACAGTTGTCTTTGCGTGGAGACTGGAGCCAGCCAGGAGCGAGGCAAGGAACTGTGATTTTTCATTATAAACTACCTGCGCATGTATTATGTCAATAACATTACAAAGGGCAAAAGGTTGAAGAAAAATAATAGAAGTGCTGAAAATACCCCAAAATAAAACCGTATTAATTAAATACTGTATACGCTCCCAGTTTTTTTCTGTACCATCAGAATCCATTTTGAAAATATTTAAAGGGCCCAAGATCAATAAAAGCTCATCTGGCGACTGAAAATCTTCAAAACACCTTACGTTAAAAAGGGGTCCTAAGTTTTGAGACCACTCAGCCAAGGATTCGATTCCAACGCGCCAAGGCTCAGAATACACGCCATTCCCCCACCCGCTAGGCCGGGACCGCCACAAAGCCTCGCGGGAGGCGGGGCCATGCCGTCACAGAGACGTCCCGCCCCCTTACGTCGCGCACTAGGAGGCCAGAGGGTTTCTGGCGGGGCCGGCGCCATTTTGCCGGAGCCTGCGACCGAGTGGGAGTGGAGTGGAGCGGCCGTTGTTGCCGACTCTTTCCTCCTCCCCACGGTCCAGTCAGCGGTTGATTAGGCCATCGGCCCTCAAGCCGAGACTTGTCTCTCATTTAGTTTTGGGGAGCGTCTGGCCGACATGAGTGATGTAGAGGAGAACAACTTCGAGGGCAGAGTGAGTACAAAGCCGCGGGAGCCGTCTTCGGCGGCGGCCCGATGCTCGGGGTTTCACGGGGACGAGCGCGGTCGGGCGGGGTTGCGGGGAGTCCTGCGGGGTCCCGCGGGGAGCAGCCTCTGGAGCCATCACGGTTGTTTCCTCACATACCAAGATGGCTTCTGGGTTCCACTCTTTCCCCCAAACACCACGGATAACCCCCTCTCCCCCTTTTTTTGGAGACTGACTGATACCTGGACTCCTAGGTCCGATTTCCCCCCGCAGTGGCGCGCTCCCTTCTCCCCACCCCTGAGGCTTCCTTATCTCTGTTCCGAGGAGTGGGTCCCCGTCGCGGTGGGGCGGGAGGAGACGGCAGGGAATTCCCCTCCGGCCGGATAGTGGTAGGTGCTTCCTGCGGTGGCATTTCTGGCGACCCCGAGCATCGTAGAGGGTCTCGGGGTCGAAACTGCGCGGGGCTGTTGTCCGGGCGGGGAGAAGCTGGCGTGGGACTAGCTGGGGCCTGTGTCTCCTTGGCTCTCTATTGCAGTGAGCGGCCGCGTCTCTGTTGGAACCGGCGGCGTTGCGTCTATAAAGGCGAAAGCCTTGAGGTTGAAGGTGGGACGAGCCTAATGAAGTGGTTAGTCAACGACCGCACCGACCCTTAAGCGTTCTTAAGACGAGAGCTGTGAGGGGAAAACTACGCAAGGAGCCCTTTTCCCTTAATGTCCCTTCTACTTTCTTTTCACTTCAAAATGAATGTAGAAATGCTATAACGCCTGATTTTTTAATTCCTTGATGTTGGGTTTTTTTTTTCTCTCTTCTTTATATCTCAACTTCTAATGCTTTCCTTCCTATGATCTTTCATCTAAAAACCACTTCTTTACAGGTCTTTACGGTAAAAAAAAAAAAATCTTACATAACTGAACAAATTTTGTGGCTCAGTATTTTGAAAATAGCTAGTCAGTTTATACTGTTCTCTACTCAAAACGTTACCTGAAAATTACAGGCCCTCTCCCATTTCTCTCCTCACCGCATCCCCCAGCAAAGAGGGCCTCAGGGATTTTCACTATTTGGGGTCGATGAATATAAACATCACAAAGATACGTTATCCTCAGCCTAAATACACTAGAACGTTAATCAGTGTTTGAGTTCTACTTCCGAAGTTACCTTACAGTGGTAATTGGTGGAAGTGGTTTAGTGTTAAACCCTGAAAAGAAAATCCCCAGGCAGCATGTTCTTGCTGTTGTGTTGGTATTCTAGTTACTAGGGGAAACGCATAAAAGCCTTTAAGGTGTGCGCTGGTTGGAATGAATTTTGGCTTTTTTAGAAGTTCGTAATAAAAGTACTTAGAAGCAGTTAAATCGGAAGGTTGATTTAGGCTTTTATTCTTTGTGAGGAAAGAGATTTAAATAGGTTAGAAACAAAACTTTTTTAATGCCTGTAAGATTGGATTTTTAAAATGAAATCTGGGTCACAGATACAAGTGAGTAGTAGTCGAACCTGCTTATTTTTTAGTGTGGCGTATTGATTGTCCCAACAAAACTTTTTAAAAATCTTCTAATAAAAATATGTGGTGATAATTATAAGCTGATTGTTTTGATAACATTAGGTAGTTGTGGGAAGAAATTTGGCTGCCCATTAATCTTTCCTTCCGTTGACTTTAGTACAGAAATTTATTTTTTGTTAATGTTTGTTTTGATTTGGTTTGTGGGGAAGTGAAGAGGACTACTATCTGGGACCTTGTTGTCCTTTAAGTTCTTACTTTTTAATTAGTCATCAAATTGAGGAATGGAACAAGTTTGAGGTATTTGACACCTTACCCACCTAAGAAGGCAGTATATGTAAGATCCCCACCCAATTTTAAGCTAAAATGTATGTAGGCATTAACATTTTATGTTAATAGAAAATGGGTTCTTCCTCCTCCCTGCCCCTTACAGTGTTTACTGTCATAGAAAATATTTTTTGACATGTGATACCCAAGTGTATGTTAGTGTAAATGAACTCAGTAGATTGAATAATGCGTTCGCCCACCGTTACCTGTTACATCTTTTTTTTTTCTTTTGTAGGTTGGGGTAATTGTCTTTATTTGTTATTGGTTAAAGAATTAGAAGAATGCCAGAAGCTTTTCTGAGGGTGTGCTTTTTTCTTTTTTAAAATTGTTTCTTACAACAGTTTAACATTCACTAGTGCTTTTGGTTTCTAAACTGTTGTGATTTCTTAACTGCTAGCCACAAACCAGCAGTTTAAAAAAGTTTTTAAAGAATATAGTTGTCATGTTATCTTTGTATCTAAATGTAATGACCACTTAGAAACACTCTAAAAAAGGATTTTCAAATGATGTTTTTGAGGTTTTTAAGTAGTTATACTTCAAATTTTGTAACTAAAATGAAGTAGAGAAAACATTGACGGGTCAGTTGAGATTTCATTTGCTTTACCTTTAGAATAAATAGCACATATTAACCCCATGTTACTGAAAAGGTATTTAGAATTAGAGGGCAACTTTTTTATAGCATTTCAGAATCTTAACCACGCCACACCTCCTCCCCCGATTTTTGATGTTTTCTTATTCCTCACAATACTTTTGTGAGGGCTAGAGTATTCTTAACCATTTTAGAAAGTAAAGCAGGCCTAGAAGACCATGCCAGGAATCTGAGATTTACAGTTCCCAGTCCATTACTCATTGCATACATTATGCTGTATATATTTTGATTTACTTTTTAAAAAGGAGCACGTGTACTTGAGCATCTCAGACATTAATAGAGTTTGTGAGAAACAGTTTACAGGAGCTTAATTTTCCACTGTAGATTAATGTTTCTTCCATTGTAGAGGACTGGAATAAAAGAACTTGGGGAAGGAAAATATAACTGACTGAATTTTGTTATAAGTAACCCTAATAGTTAACCCAATCAAAATTCCCTTCTGCCTAAGGTAAAACTGTCGAGCATCTGCTGCCTTTTAAGTAAAGGTCAGGTGTTCTTGAGGGAAATAGAACTTGGATTCTAATTTGAGATGACTGTCAGCTCAAATCTGGGTAAAAGTATATAATCACGTTCCCTGTGATAGAAGTAATAAGGAATTCAGAAAATGAAGCTGGGTGGTTTTGTGAGGTAGGGGAAAGGGAAAGCTTTACCTAACACTGGATCTTACAGTTAAGGAATAGATGACAATGAGGAGGTTGCTGGTGCAGTAATAGATGATAGATTTGACTAGATATGCAGTTAGATAATGGAGGGTTTTGAATTCTAGATTTAGGGATTTGGACTTAATCCAATATGCTATAAGAAGGCATGTATGGATTCTTAATTCTGGGAGTGGCATAATGAAAGGAATTTTAGCAAAGAACAGAGGGACTGGTACAAGAAGAGCAGCAAGGCACACGAGGTATTTAAGGAAGGAAATTGTGAAGACTCTGGTCCAAACAGGACAGCAGTGGGATGTAGAGAATGAGACATTTTTACTTTAAAATAAGTAGTAGGTTCCTTAAAACAATTTGCTTGGGACATGTATATTAAGTTTACAGAAATATTTTAAATGGAAATGTCTTTCTGAGCTGAGAGTGAGGCTGGCACTTGAGCTGTGCCTTTCCATGTCATCTTCATAAAAAGTTGTTTGCTTCACACAGCTTCGATTAAAGTTAGGATTTAGGTCTCCAAAAAATGTTTAGACTTCTTCATAGAAATAATGGGGAATGGAAATTTTCATTTTACTTACTCACCCTCTACCCCTAATTTTTTTTTTTTAACGTAACTTAGAATAACGTTAAGTCCATTTTTTTCTCATTCATTGGCCCATGGTTTTTAATAGAGGTTAAAGATTTTCATGTAGGGTCTATCTTATAATTCCACAGTTGAAGAGGAAAAATGCTACTTGTCTCCTTTTCAGAGTTTGTTAGAGCTTCTTGAGTAGCTAGAATATTTTTAAGTGACTCCTAGTGTTCCTCTTAACACATGATATGGTTTGGATGACAGAAGCAAAGAGCAAAATAAAAATTCGTCTGTACCAGTTTGGAATTAAACTGTGTGTGCGTTAAGATATTTTGTTAATAGCAGAAATAGCGGAAGCTTTTTTCTTCTCTGAATCCTGATTTGTAATAATTGGGGTGATGATTGAGCTATTCAAAACCCATCTTGGTGACTGGCTTCTTTTTAAAAATAAAATAAAACTGGGCTTAAAATTTTTCTATTGATGAAACTTTAATAAATGTGGGAGTACAAGGGAGGTTTGCGCTCTCCCTTCTTTTTAAAAAAATACGAATAAAAAAATCTCTATTTTACAGATAAGAATGTCAGCGTTTAGCTTTTAAAAATACTTAGTTCAGTTTCTTAAGCAATTTAATTTCATATATATCATCACATCAACTTGTTACAAAAGGGTAAGACTTTCTTTCCCATAGTAGTGACAGTATTAAACTTGACAGTCTTGTTTTAGGTTTAATTTATTTATTAAAGTTAAGTGCTTTCATCCAATTTTAATGCTTTTTTTTATTCCCTCTGGATTTTTAAGCAAGGAGTTGCTAAACTTAAGGAAACATTTTTAATGCTCAAATTTTAATATTTGAGATTCTTTCGCTGCTCAATAGAGGTAGAAGGTAGGATTTCTAAAGGGAGCAGTGTAACTAATTGTACCCCCAGTGCACACATTTGTCACAGATGCTTAATGATTTGTGCCATTCCAAAAATGAGAATAAAAAATCTTGAGATCTGAAAGAATGTGAAGGGATTTAAATATTTAGGAATGAGCTTTGTTTATGGATTTACAGAATTTATTTACCTATGGTCTGTGTAGTGTAACAAGTGCGAAATGGCCAAGGATAATCAATAGTTTCTTAGAACCTTCCTGACAGTGTGAAAACCTACTCTTTGATACTATCACTGGGTGCTCAGGCATCAAATAACTAACCCTGGGACCTTTGTAAAAGGTATATATTCACATGCTAAATTAGTTAATACTGATTGTTATTTGTTCACCTGTCCTACCAGATTTAGCAGGACAGAAGTGCAGGTGAGGAAGTGTTAATGATCAGATGGGGAAAAGAATCTGGAAACACTGTTTAAAAAAAAAAAGTTAAGAGGGGAATAATGAAGGAAATGTGGTTTCCCCTCCCTCCTCTAGATTATTGCCAATATGTAGTTGTATATAATCCTTATTGTCTCATGATTTTCACCAAAATGAAATTTTGAATTATGAGTGACTAGGCCTGACCAATCTGAGGTAGAAGAAAAGTTATTTTTTAAACTAAGGCCCTGTAGTTTACTCAAGATTCATAAATATTCCCATGATATTAGAAGATGAGAACCTAAGAAATTCTATAGCAGGTTCTTAGTAAAATTTTTTAGCTATTTATTGGCTTTTAATATAACTAAATTTTTTGCATGTTAAAATTGGTCATGACATATCAGCTAGCCAGTTTATTGACCACACTTAAAATTTGTAGAAAAGGCTATAAATATTTCAGGTGATTTCATGGTTGTGACTAGTTTATATTTCATTATTTATGCATAAGTAACAATTCTAAATTTCTTTAAGCATCTCCAAAATTATTCCAAACTGTAGAGAATGTAAAGACAAAGTGTTAGTATATCTGTGAGCCTTTGCAGATGGAAAGACCACTTTAACCTCACTTAGAATGCAGCACACAAGTGTTTTCTTTTTAAGGAATTACTCTGATAGCAGTTATGGGTTAAGACAGTGAAAGTATTTCTTTTATAAGCTTAAGAGTCTAAGAGAAGCAGCCTATCATACTCAAGAGGAAGGAGGCAGAACAGCTGTTTATGTAGACTGAAATTAAAGAATTGGATAAACACAGGTTTCCAATAAGCCCTAAAGAATGAAGTTCTTAGTACAATAAATATTATAAGCTATTTGAGTATTTTAAGTACACCCCCCCTCCCTGCTTTGGGACATAAAATTTGCCTAAATGCACTAGTGTACTTTTATGGACATAGATTTCCAGTTTCATAAAGTAGTGGGAAAATATATTTTGAGAGAGCTTGCTTTTTAAAGTTTATACTATTATCATAGAAACTTGAATTTGTATAAACTTGGCACTATTGGTATGGAATTTGCATTGCCATAATATTAGAATGGGTTACAGCTTAGCATTTATATTGTGATGTGTTCATTTTAATGGGCTTTCAAGTACTAAACATATATGTTGAAATTTTTTTTTTCCATCTATTATGATACTAGCTGTATTAAAAGACTGCAATTATTGCTTACCTTAGGAATTGTTCATGTTCTGCAACAATGTGTGCATATATTTAATAACCTTTTTTTCTTGATTAAAAGAATAGTACATGGTTGTTGTAGTTATGTACGGTGTGTAAAATGCTGCTGTATTTTAACACAGATTGCTTGAATTGGATATACCGTGGTACATTCCTAGTATTGTGGTTAGCTCTCTCGTTTTTATTTTTGGCTGTGTCCTTCAGCTGCCACCAGAGGTACCTTGATAATAAAGAATAGTTGAAAGAACCGACACCGTTTAAGCAGGTTGTACTATGAGAACTTTCTGCCTGGCTTCTGGTTTATAGTAGGTAAGGTAGACTGGAAGCCTGTTTAAGATTGCTTATAAAATTTTGGATATGACTTGGTTGAGTCATTCTGTCCATTTTTTTTATTTTAATGGTTGTTGGATCCGAATGCAGGTTACTGAAGAATTTGCAGAATTTCTTGACTGGGCAGCTTTAAGAGTCGATTCAGTGTAATCAAGTGAAACAGGACAGATAACAGCCCTTCTCAGTATTTTATTTAAGTTTTATGTATTTCTCCGGGGGAAAAGTTGAAGTTATGATTTTGTAATAAAGATAAGTCTCAAAGGTAGAAAAGGATAATCTAGCATTTGTCCACAAAGGTTGTAGGTTGGTTTCTAATGCACAATTTAGTGAAAATGGTACTTCGTACCAGCTTTTGACAAATAAGTTACTTAAAAATGGCAAATATTAATTGATATGACCATTTTTTCTTTGTGAAGACTATTAACTATATCAGTTCTTAGAATGAGGGGCCTTTTTTTTTGCATTACAGTAAAAATTCTGAAGAATTAGTAGTTTATTCTTCAAGTTCACTGACAGTTATTAATTTTACCTTTTTAGATTGTATCTAAATTGTTTTCAGAGGTTAAAATGATAGTGACAACTTTGTAACCAGTTGTTAACAAGGGAGGTAAGAGGACTGTTTCTTAACCTTGAATGATTCCATGAAGAAATTTATGCAGATTTAAGTTTTCATGATAGAAAAACTGAAGGATAGGCAACAAAAGAGGTATTAGGTGTTTGTGAAACCTTAGATAATTAAAAAGCAAGACTTCTTTTATTTTTTTTAATGTTTGTTTATTTTTGAGAGAGACAGATGGACAGAGTGCAAATAGGGGAGGGGTAGAGAGAGAGGGAGACACAGAATCGGAACCAGGCTCCAGGCTCTGAGCTGTCAACACAGAGCCCGAAGAGGGGCTGGAACTCATGAGCTGGGAAATCATGACCTGGGCCACAGTTGGCCACCCAACCAACTGAGCCACCCAGGTGCCCCAGCAAGACTTCTTTTAAAATAGCCTAATGTCTTTTGAAAAAATACTCTGTCGTGTCTTAATGTTTTAACAAACCAAAAGGAAAGTTTCGTTTTTTCCAGTAAGTTCTGTGCCAGAACTGAGATTGAAACTTTAAATTTTAAGATATTACTAAGTTAGCTTGTTTACATTAATTTCTAAGAAATGGAGATTTTCAGCACTATTGAATAAGTTTCAGTTATGTTTATTTATGAGGGAAGACTTGAAAATCAAACATACACATATTTGGACTATAATATTTTTACCATGTACTAGAAAGCTTCACATAAGCATTTAAGAAAAAACTTAGATTTTAATATAAGACTGATTTATACAGTTGTAAAATTAAACATTTTACGGTGTCATAGAGCATTCTGATATGTATGTAAACATGAACTGTGGTCATATTCATAGTGTTTCATCTACTGCTGTTCAACAGCATAAATGAATAACATAGGATCTGTGTTATAGAAGGGAAAGCAGAGAGGGGAAGGTACTCTTTTCACCTTAATGAACCAGCCTGTGTAATGCTTCAATTACAAGCAAATTGGCCATACTTTTTTTTTTTTTTTTTTTTGAAGTACAGAATATGCTGCTTTTACAGTTTCAGTGAATGAAAAAGCCTAAATTGCTGTGCCTGCTCCAGGCATCTGTCCAGGAATTTAGAGACTATAGAGAATTTAGAAAGATGTGGTGAAAGATTTACAGGTAGCTAAATGGGAAAGGTTGATATTGAAGGAAAAGGTAGCTATATGTTTCAGTTTTGTTTGCATCTGAAAAAATAAATAGGCCTGGCAGCATTTGTACAGTTCTTGATAACTAAATCTTTGGACATTAAACTCAAAGAGAAAGTTTTAAGGAAGTTGCATGATAGTCTTATGGCATAAATGAAAATGGGTGTGAGGTTGGGGTAATTATTTACAATGATAATCAAGGCGTAAATGGACAGAGAAACTGGACTGTCCCATCCTACTTTGGTCATAATCATGTATCTGTCAGATTAAGAAACAGTCTCTTATTCAGTTTTAAATCATTTGACTTGGAAAGTTTTGATTTATATCCAACTTTTTCAGAAGCCAGTCAGTTTTCTGATATAGGATATAGTTACTGAAGGGAATATATGTATGTGTATGCATAAAATATGGAAAACTATTAATAAAATTGGTGGGATCTAAAAATAAAGACCATGATACTAATTGTATAATTTTTTGTACATTATGATACTTCATGATAATACAGAATATTAAAATGGCACAGTTGAAAAATTACATGTATTAGTAATTTATAAGCCAAAGGGGGCATTTTAAGAATTTCATGTCCTCTTTTCCCCGTAAGTTTATCTTTGTGCTTTATTTCAGAACATATGTTTCTGATTAAGTTGGAGTGTGCAAAGATAGTGGTCAAACATAATTGGGAAAAGATGTTAGTAATTTCACTAATTTTTTTTTTTTTTTTTTTTTTTTTACTTTGAACATCAGCATGTGTTCTCTAATAATTGAGTTTAGGTAGATGTGTGCAAATTTCAGCCCAGAATGCTTTGCTTTAACTGTATCTTGGTATCTTAGCATGGCTTAGTGAAAGCTCATTTTAAGATAACTAAGACTTCAAGTTATAAATTAGTAAATACTTAAGACATACGTGGGGGGGATTACAGTTAATGTTAGATTTATGCTTGGATTAATTATTTATATTAAAATTGTTCACATTTTAGGAAATAGGATGAAACATGAAAGGGGAGGAGGGTGAAGAATATGGTAAAAAACATTTAGAGAAATTCAGTAAATTTTCTTTAATTGTTAGAAACTAGACTTTTGAAAAATTTTAAAGATTATAAAATTGTTTTTTAATAAACTAGTTATTTGCACTTTACCTGCTGGCTTTTCCATTTGGTAGATAACATTCTGAACTCCAGCAGAGTTTTATAATCCCCACGTGCTTAAATATACTAAATGTTCTTTTTCCATTAAGGTTAATGTTCGTGAAGAAATTGAAGAGTTTTTTCCAAGAATGTGGAAGATAAATCAAGATAAAAGAAGGCTAATGAAAAGTATTAAAGATCAGAAAATTAAAATTGAATGGGGGAAAAAATTGAACAGAAGATTGGTCAGATAGAAGCACTTGAATATTTTTTTTAAGGCTATTTTGAATTGTTTGAATTGGGGAAGAATACACGAAGTATGAAAAATGAAAAACTCAATGAAGAATGAAGAGAAGTAGAAAGCAAGAGTGAAGTAGAATTAAAAGAATCTGGAAGAATGAATGGGTCCTAGGTTAAGTAAATGTATGGTTTATGTTCCAGTGTCTGTATGATCAAGTTGTAGATGAATTTGCATGATTACTTAGTTAATAGAGAATTGGTGATCTGGTTCAAGTAGGGAATTATTGAGGACAGTTAGCAGTATTAACAATGGGTTATTAATGAGCTGAAATTTTTTCTGGAGGGTGTTGCCTAACCATTTGTTTTTCAGGAGCAATCAATATAAATAATTACGGTACTTTAAATGTTAGGTGTTAGGCATCTACGTGACCAGTGCCATTTGTAATACTGTCTTCTTTGTTAGGAGTCTCGCTCTCAGTCAAAATCTCCAACGGGAACTCCTGCTCGTGTAAAATCGGAGAGCAGGTCAGGATCTCGTAGTCCATCAAGGGTTTCCAAACACTCTGAATCCCATTCTCGGTCAAGATCAAAATCCAGGTAAGTGTGCTTAAAATAGTACTTAAGATGCTTTCCTTGGATTTTTCAGAGCAAAGTGGTTTTTTACTAAATTCCTTGTTTTTGCCACATTTTGTATAGAGATTAGACCAAAGACCAAAGAAATTTCACCCAAAACATGAAGTAGTTTTTCTCAAACTGTGGAGTTTAGAAATGAATGTTCTAGGGGTGCCTGGGTGGCTCAGTCAGTTAAGTGTCAGTCTCTTGATCTCGTTTCAGCTCATGATCTCATGGTCATGGAATCTAGCTCCTGTTGGGCTCTGCACTGAGTGTGGAGCCTGCTTGGGATTCTCTCTCTCCCTACCCCCTTCCCTACTCTCATGCATGTACACTCTCCCAAAATAAATAAATAAAAGATTTTTTTTTTTTTTAATGAGTGTTCTAGATAAAGATTTAGATAAGGCAGAGTCATCTCTTAGCCCAGTTAACCTATCAGATGCTGGCTGTTAATATAGATTCAATATGTGTTGATTGATTTAAATGCATTTGGCATCTGAGGATTGGTTTTTTATTTTATTTCAGTATTTGTACAACCAAAAGGTAAATTTCTCCATTGGATACTTGGCATGTAATTTAGAGCAGAGAAGGTTGATGTGTCTATGTTGTACTGGCTATCACAATGATTTGAGAAGCTGTTTCAAGATTCATATTCCAGCTACATCCTTTACCTGAAGATTGTGACTCAGTAGGTCCAGGTTGGAACTCTTGTCGATGTAATTTCTTTTTTCTTTTCTTTTTTTTTTTTTTTTTTTTTTTTTTTTTTGAGTTTATTTATTTTAATAGAGATGGAGATAACATGAGTCGGGGAATGGCAGAGGGAGAATCCCAAGTAGGCTCTGCACTGTCAGTACAGGCTGCATGTGGGGCTCAAACTCACGAAACCATGAGGTCATGACCTGAGCCAAAACTGAGAGTCAGATAGTGATGCTTAATTAACTGAGCCACCCAGGCGCCCCTATAATTTCTTAATTGGAGACATAATTTCTTTGTGTAGAGTTTGTTTGCAAGGGAGCAGGAGACAAAAAAAATCCATTAAAAGGCTATACTTTTCTTGAGTCCACAGCTATCTTTTCTGTCACATCCACGATCCAACTTGATTCACTAACCACTCTAATTAAATCATGTGCAGAATAGCACTGTGTAGAATTTGGGTGTGCAAATGGAAATGAGCATGTTTTCATTTTAGGGCCTTCACACTTGTTGTTCTCGGCCTAGAATTCTACTCCCTCAGATATTCAATCACTTAATTCATTCTCTGTCTGTGTGCCACCTGAGAACGTTAAAGAGCATACACACCTTATTGCCTTACTCTTAATTTTTTTTCGTAATACTTACCACTGTCTGGTTCAGAGAAAAGCTTAGGCACTCCTGAAGGGTTTTTAATTTATGTCATTTATCATTACTGTTTAAAAATAACAGTTGAAGGGCACGTGGATGGTTCAGTTGTCTTAAGTGTCTGACTTAGGCTCAGGTCATATCTCAAGGTTCGTTGGTTCTACCCATACATCAGGCTCTCTGCTGTCAGCACAGAGCCTGCTTTGAATTCTCTGTCACCCTCGCTGTCTCTGCCCCTTCCCGCCCCGCAAAAAATAAACATTTTTCATTTTTTTTTAACGTTTATTTATTTTTGAGAGAGTATGAATAGGGGAGGAGCAGAGAGAGAGAGGGAGACACAGAATCCAAAGCATGGTCCAGGCTCTAAGCTGTCAACACAGAGCCTGATGCAGGGCTCGAACCCATGAACCGTGAGATCATGACCTGAGCCAAAGTCAGACACTAAGCCAACTGAGCCACCCAGGCGCCCCAACAATTGATACTTTAAGTGACAGGATTTCTTATTAATGTTTGTTTATCTTTTACAGTGAGGCTGTAAATTAGTGTTAAGGAAAATGGGAAATCTCTATATCTTAAATGTGCTAGGAACTACATCTCCAGGTCTTGCCAAGGAACTTTTGCTTTTGCTGTTGCTAGAATACTTTTCCCCTGTCTACCTAGTAAAATATGTCTCCCAGCTTTATTGTTAGCCTTCTTGGTTTTGAATAATCTTCCCTTGTTAGTTTAATTCTCTTCACGCATGTGCTCTCTTTTTAGACACTCTGGCCCTTAGCATGTATAACATTTATTGAATGCCTTAAACAAATTATTTTGTAAGTCTGTGATCGCTCCATGGGGCGCCTGGGTGGCTCAGTTGGTTAAGCGTCTGACTTCAGCTCAGGTCACAATCTCGCGGTCCGTGAGTTCGAGCCCTGTGTCGGGCTCTGGGCTGATGGCTCAGAGCCTGGAGCCTGCTTCTGATTCTGTGTCTCCCTCTCTCTCTGCCCCTTCCCTGCTCATGCTGTGTCTCTCTGTCTCAAAAATAAATAAACGTTAAAAAAAAAAAAAAGACTGATCGCTCGCTCCTGGTCTGTGTGTTTATCAAAGATGGGTCATGTGAATAGTCAATAAATAGTTAACATTAAGAGGCAAAGAAATAATCAGAGTGGCTGGAAATAAAGAAGAACTAGGGAATCAGCAGGGGAAAGACAAGTGAGATGCTGTAGTAAACTTGAAGAAATGAAGACTGTTAGACATGAAGACTATTACATGGGCATTTAGGTTGTTGGATTAATTTAGGAGATGCTGGATTGCAGTGGGCTAAAGAAAGATTGGAAAGGAAATGACCCTTAACAGTGAAGGGAATGTAGAACTATATTGAGAAGATGGTAAGAATCAAAGGATTTTACTGTGGTGATAATGGCAGTTGGTGATTGGTCTTTGTTATGGTAAGATACATATAACAAAATTTACAGTCTTGGGGCACCTGGGTGGCTCAAGTCAGTTGAGCTTCCAGCTTTGGCTCAGGTCATGATCTCACAGTTCGTGGGTTCGAGCCCCGCATCGGGCTCTGTGCTAACAACTCAGAGCCTGGAGCCTGCTTCAGATTCTATGTCTGTCTGTCTCTTTCTCCCTCTCCCTCTCCCTCTGTCCCTTCCTCCCTCCCCCTCCCTCTCTCTCCCCCCTCTCTCTCTGCCTGCCCCTCCCTCACTCACATTCTGTCTCTCAAAAATAAGTAAACATTTAAAAAAAAAAATTTTTTTTTTAAATTGACAGTCTTAACCATGTTTAAGAGTGCTATTGAGTAGTGGTATTAAATACATTCACATTGTGCAACCATCACTACCATCTGTCCCAGAACTCTTCATCCTGTAAAACAAACTCTATACCCATTGAACAGTGGCCCCTTGTTTTCCCCCTCTCCCAGCCCTTGGCAGCCACCATTTTACTTGCTGGCTATATGGTTTTGACTACTCTAAGAACCTTATGTAAGTGGAATCACAGTATTTGTCTTTTGGTGGCTGGCTTGTTTGCCTTAGCATAATGTCCTCAGGGTTCATCCATGTCTCAGAATATTGCAGGATTTCCTTAGTGCTTGTTTTGTGTTTTTCTTTTAAGAGAAGATAGAGGTGTAACATGCTTGTAAGGTATAGTGTGAAAGAGTGAATGTAGAAGGGATAGACTGAGAACAAGATGATTGTATGATTAAGAGAACAAGAAGAATATACTTGCCTCAGAAAGTAAAAAGGAGCTGGGGTACATGTATAAATCCTTGGCATTACCCATTTGCTTCAGTATTTTCACTTAAATTTATTTCTCTCACAGGTCGAGGTCAAGGAGGCATTCTCATAGACGTTACACTCGATCCAGATCCCATTCTCACTCTCATAGGAGACGATCTCGAAGTAGGTCATATACACCTGAATACCGGCGTCGTAGAAGCCGAAGTCACTCTCCAATGTCTAACCGGAGAAGACATACAGGCAGCAGGGTATGTAGTTTTAAAAAATTAATGAAAACTTATTTTGTCTTAGGTGTTTAGTTATAGCATAATATCTTGATTTCATGAGACTAGACCATCTTTTTGGATTTTTGGGGTTTTTGTTGTTTTTTTTTTTTTAACATTCATTCATTTTTTTGAGAGAGATAGTATGAGCGCAGGAAAGAGAGAGAGGGAGACACAGAATCCAAAGCAGGCTCAGGCTCTGAGCTGTCAGCACAGAGCCTGATGCAGGACTTGAACTCATGAACAGCGAGATCATGACCTGAGCCAAAGTTGGACACTTAACTGACTGAGCCACCCAGGCACCCCTAGACCATTATTTTAAAGTGGTACTCCAGGGGGAACCTGGCTGGTTTAGTCGGTGGAGCATGCAACTCTTGATCTTCAGGTTATGAGTTAGAGCCCCTCATTGTGTGTAGAGATTACTTAAGGAAATAAAAAATAAAGTGATATTCCAGAAACATCCTTAAGCATATGAATATTATTTATATTCATTTAAATATATTTTCTTTTCTTGGGGTACCTGGGTGGTTCAGTCAGTTAAATGTCCAACTCTTGTTTTCAGCTCAAAATGTGATCTTATGGTTCGTGGGTTTCAGCCCCAACTGCAGGGCCTGCTTGGGATTCTCTGTCTCTCAAGATAAATTAAATATTAAAAAAATATATTTTTTATATATTTTATTTTCTTGACTTTTCAGTGAAAAGTTGAAATTTGTGAAGAAAATATATGTTCTACGAATTAAAATGAAAAACTGAGCTGAAAATATTGAGATTAAAAACTTTTGGTGGAGGCTGAGGGAAGCTGGCAGGGAAATACATGTAGTAATAATAATAGCTAACACACATTCAGCACTGTGCAGAGGTTTTCAATGCATGTAATAGATAAGCAAGTTGAGCCTTGGATATGTGACATTGATGTTTGGATTTTGGTTAACTGGCAGAGTCCAGGTTTCAACCAGGCTGCTTGCCTCAAACTTCCTGTGCTTAATTTTGGTGCTGTGTTTTCCCTCTATGTGATACTGAATCATTTAACTGTAATGGAATCTGCTGTTATTTAATGATGCTTTGAAATGTGTAAATACATTTTTCAAATTAGGATTGTGGGAAAATTGAAAGAATATCCTTAATGAAAATGGAGAAAGCACTTAACAGATGAAGTCATATTAAGTACAAATCTGTAAGGTATAAAACATTTGAATAAGCCACGAATAAGGCTTTAAATTTAAACTAGGATGGATTCTTTGGATACATTCTGAAAATTGCAGGACTAGAAATAGAAAGTAGGGATGTTTTTATTTAGGATACAACTGGATGTATACTCCAAAGAAGGGGTGAGTGTACTGTATGTAAACTGTAAAATATTACTCATCTGGGTTTTTTCCTCTTAAATTCTTCTTTCCAAGTAACTTGAAGTAGTGTATAGTCTTTGTGTATTAGATGAGGTGTTCAAAGTATTTCTGTGTGGCTTAATTTTTACTTCAGTTTGGAGCTTGAAATTAAATCACATCTTAAATATTCAACAGGCAAATCCAGATCCCAACACTTGCCTTGGAGTGTTTGGCCTCAGTTTGTACACAACAGAGAGAGATCTTCGTGAAGTATTTTCTCGATACGGACCATTGAGTGGTGTCAATGTGGTTTATGATCAGCGAACTGGACGATCACGAGGATTTGCTTTTGTTTATTTTGAAAGAATAGATGACTCAAAGGAGGTAATTTTATAATTATCTGTCAACTTGACATTTTTGAGGTACATAATTATAATGTCAGGTTATTGTTAAAAGTTGACTGATAGTCTCCCAGTTCCATAACATGTTCTCTTTCATTCCCTGACCTGAGTCTATTCAAACTCTTCCTCTCAGTGTTACAGTTTGGAAAGTGAGATGTATGTGTTTGAGTTAATAGAAAAAATCATATGAATATTCTTCTTTGACTAAGTCTTATTCATACTCCCAAGAAGGTGATTAAACTAACTTTCTAGAAATTCTATGGTATTTTCAGTTGTCTGGCAAGCTCAGTTGGTGGAGCGTGCAACTCTTGATCTTGGGGTTGTGAATTCAAGCCTCATGCTGGGTGTAGAGATTACTTAAAAATAAAATCTTTTTTTAAAAAGTTAAAGAGAAACTATATAATATTTAGGTTAATCTGTTTAACTTTGTGTCACATGAGCTCCCCATGTATAGGGTGTGTTTCCATTCATACTCATCTATTTTCTATAATTAAAATATACCTAGAAAAAACTGGTCTTTTTTCATTTCTTGTTTTTATTGCCATTCTTCATTTTCCTAACAGTGATCATAATCAATATCAATGATTTGAAATTGTGCTATTTTTTTTTTAAGAAATTGCTTTTTTAATTATTTTTTAAATTTATTTTGAGAGAAACAGACACAATGTAAGTTGGGGACGGGGAGAGAGAGAATCCCAAGCAGGCTTTGCGCTGCCAGTACAGAGCCTGATGTTGGGCTTGAATTCACAAAACCACGAGATCATGACCTGAGCCGAAACTAATGGTCGGATGCTTACCCAGCTTAGTCACCCAGGCACCCCTGAAGTTGTGCTATTCTAATGTATTTGATAGTGGAATATAAAGGGAGCAGTAGGCTTACTTTCTCTATACTAGAGTTCATAGTGATCGGGTTAGAAAATTCCATTTTAAGGAATTTGAAGCCCGTTGTTGAGTTTTTATCAAAACTTTTTTTGTTCTTATCAAACCTTAATAACTAGTTCAGTTGGTAGAGCATGTGACTCTTGATCTCAGGGTCGTGAGTTTGAGCCTCATGTTGGTACTATTTTACCTATAGTAGTTATCCAATTACTATTTTACATGTGATAGTAGTTGGATATGGGTTGTTGCTCTATGTATCAACAGTATTTGATTGCGACATAAACACTCATAATAAAAGTTCGCATATTTTTCAAAAATAATAGATGCTAGTGGCATCTAGTGGATAGAGGCAAAAAATGATACTAAACATCTTACAATTATAGTGCACAAGCTAGCCACCCACAACATAGAATTAGCAGTCCCAAAGTGCAAAGGTTGAAAAACCCCAGATAATTCTAACAAAGTAATCCTCCAGGTTGTAAGTCATTTATGTAATAGACGTTCTAGTTAGCATTCTCTAAATGTTTTAATCTGTCAAATATTACCTTTTTTGGTTACATATTTGTGATTTATTTCTGGTCTCAAGGGATAAAGTTATAAACTTAAAAAGTAGTTGGAGGAGGTGCCTGAGTGGCTCACTTGGTTAAGCAGCCTGCTCTTTGATAATCTGCTCAGTTGGTGATCACCTGGTTCATCCCAGTGTCGGGCTCCGTACTGAGCATGGAGCTTGCTTGGGATTCTCTCTCCTCTCTGCCTCTTGTGTGTGCTCTGTCTCTCTCAAAAAAAAAAAAAAAAAATTAGTAAACATTTTTTTTTTTAATAAAAATACTAGGATATCTGACCTGAAGTGAAGGTTGTGAAGTATAAAACAATACCACAATTAAGATTTTTTTTTAAATATGAAACTTATTTGTCCTAGCTCTTGATTCTTCCCACAACCACTCTGCCTGGTTTATTTCCTTTATAAGATAAAATGAAATTGGCAACTTTACTGTAGTTCCAAAGAACTTTGTAATGTACTTGAATTATTGTCACATTTATTGGTATTCTTGCCAAAGGGCAGAATGTTAGGGATTGTGAGTACAGGTATAAAGACAGGAGCATTTGTTGGCCGGTTTAAAAGTTCTTTTATATTTGGAGTTCACTAGGTGGCGGTGTGTTACCTAAGAAATAGTTTTAGGTGAGCTGAATGGCAGTTTCTGCTTTGAGTTGCCTAGACTGAAAGTAGTAACTGCAGCCTCAAGAGTTATGCAGGCTTCCCAACTTGTGTGGTTTTTTTCTCTGTAGCTGCCCCCAGTGTTTCAGCAGAGGGATGCTTCAGTGTCTGTGTGTACATTAGAAAACTCAATACTATTGACATGCATAGAGCAAGAATTAATAATATAAAATCCTGGTCCCTATTGTTTAGGAAAGAAGTGTTTAGAGAATTTTAATTTTTTTTAACTTCAAATGGAAAATGTGTTAAATTTGTTGGCAGTTTTAGTAGTTTCTTCTTAGTAAAATATGCATGACTTTCTGTGCCTGTTCTCTGTTAAAGGCAATGGAAAGAGCAAATGGAATGGAGCTGGATGGTCGAAGAATTCGTGTGGATTATTCTATTACCAAGAGAGCGCACACACCTACACCTGGCATCTACATGGGCAGACCAACTCAGTAAGATAACATGTTTTCTAAGCTAAACTGTAAGAGCCAGAAATTCACCAAAAATGCATGCAAATTTTTTTATTAATTAGCAGATAAAATGATTTTTTCCTATAATTAGAATGGAAAGCTTAATTTGTACATATTCTAATATCTATTTGAGGAGGGGGACAAATTAAAGCCATCAAAGTCGTTCCTGACTCTGCTTGATGCTAATACAAATAGAAAATTTATTAAAGATGAGAAAAATAGTGTATGCTTTTAAGCATTTATTCTCTTTCTATTCTTACGTGACTTTGGAAGCCTTGTGAATAGGGAAGGGTTATTGGATAGTGATACATATTTTTTTTAAGTCAGTTTTCACATTGCAGAAAATAAACAGAGGCTTTTATATATATTTTTTTAATATAATACAGCCAAAGACAGTATTGGTAAGAATGAAAGAAGGAATTACTTTCAGTTATTTTGAAGCCTTGCTGAGGAAAATGTAGGGTTTGGCAAGGAGAGCCTACAGAAAACTAAAGTGAAAATAATGTACCTATGGGTTAGGAGTTGGGAAAAGTACAGGAGAAAGTGCTTAGAGTTTAAATTCACTGCCAAAGTCTTATAAACCAGATCTCAAAATTGTTGTAGTGATGCACCTCAATGTAAGGTAGTTCATTCTTTTTGCTGTTCCGGGTTGGTTAACCTTTTTTAATTCATGATGTTTATTAATTGCATCTGAATTAGTCTTAAGGACTCACATCTTAAGCATTTTGGTACTGTTTCCTAGCACAGTGCTTCATTTCACCTTGTTGAAAAGAAAAGGTCCTGCTGGTTTGAGTAGTATAAAAGAGCAGTTTATAATTTGGAGAGTTTTGGGAAATCATTCCTGGTTATTTATGTAATGAATAGGAAGCCAAAGCAGAATAATACCATGGGAGTCAGCAAAGTGAGATGTGGAGGTAACCGACGCGAAAAGGGATAATCTTTCTTTCTACATTGTCTTCCCTCCTTCCTCCGTTTTATTTAGGCACCAGTTGGTATTAAATGATACTGGAAAATCACATTGATGTAAAATTTTTATATTTTTCTGTAGTAGTGGCGGTGGCGGTGGCGGAGGTGGTGGTGGAGGTGGAGGAGGTGGCAGGCGTCGGGATTCTTACTATGATAGAGGATATGATCGTGGGTATGACAGATATGAAGACTATGATTACCGGTACAGGTAATGTTTTAATTTGTAATTTTCATTCTAAATTAGATTATAATAGTACTTAGTACTTTTAATTTTTGTTTCGTATACATTAATAAAAAATTTAAAATAGATTTTACAGGGACATGCCTAGGTGGCTCAGTTGGTTAAGCAACTGACTTCAGCTCAGGTCACGATCTCAATTTATAAATTCAGGCTCTGCACTTTTTTTTTTTTTTTTTAAATTTTTTTTTTTTTCAACGTTTATTTTTTTGGGGACAGAGAGAGACAGAGCATGAACGGGGGAGGGGCAGAGAGAGAGGGAGACACAGAATCGGAAATAGGCTCCAGGCTCTGAGCCATCAGCCCAGAGCCTGACGCGGGGCTCGAACTCACGGACCTCGAGATCGTGACCTGGCTGAAGTCGGACGCTTAACCGACTGCGCCACCCAGGCGCCCCCAGGCTCTGCACTTTTGCAGAGCCTGCTTGGGATTCTCTCCCCCTCTGTCACTGTCCCTCCCCCACTTGTGCTTTTTTTTCTCTCAAAATTAAGTAACTTTAAAAAAAATAGATTTTATATGATGATTTCTTGAGGAAGGGGGAAATTATTTTCTCAAGATTGAGAACAGAGGTCAGTAATCTGTATTTGCCAATATTTTGTTGTGTCATATGCTTGCTGTTCTAGTATTAATTGGCACACAGAGAATGTAATGGTTATTTTCATCTGCCTTAGTGATTATGTGGTATGCAAAGTAATCTTTTATTTCCTGCAGAAGAAGATCACCTTCTCCTTACTATAGTCGATACAGATCACGATCAAGATCTCGTTCCTACAGTCCACGTATGTACACTTTTACTTTGTGGCATTAAGAACCATTCGTAATCAATGGTTTATTGTAGAAAATCAGCATATATGGAGATTGTTCATAGTTTGACGAATACTAGGCAAGTCAAACTATAATTGTCATTTTGACTTTTATTTTTTGCTCTCTTTCAGGACGCTATTGATAAACAGAATGGTTGCAGATGAGGACATCTTTCTCTCTCTCTCTCTCTTTTTTTTTTTTTTTTTTTTTTTTTCTTTTTTTTTGGTTTAGTTTGGTGTGTTTCGTTTTTTGTTTTTGTTTTTGTTTGGTTTTGGTTTTGGTTTGGTTTTTGTTTTGTTTAATTCTGGATTTCCCCAAGCTTCTAATCCTTCTTACTCCTTTAAAAAGAACCTTTGGAAAAAAAAAAAATCTTCGGTTTATTTACCATCTACACTTTGTCAGTTGTATTGCTGTTTCCACCCCTTTTAGTATACTCTTAAAGATGTAATTGTTGTCATTTTGAGTAGTTAAACATCTTAAGTAAAAAAGGAATCCCCAGTGTTACACTTTGTAAATGTTTTTTTTTTCCCTTTGCTTTGCTTTTACAGAAAATTAACTCCTGGCTAATCAAATGAGGAAAGAAATGATCTTTTTAAAGCTTCTTTTGTGTTAGATATTGTATTAGACATTGTACTAGAGACCTGCATTTAAAACAAACTCCTTTTTTAACTTCTTTTGGGAAAGATAGTAACACATAAAGTAGTTCAGTCATGTCAAGTTTGGGGTGGCATGGAGCAGTCAAATAGTGTAGAAAGTTTGAAGCTATAAAAGAAAACACTTGGTCATTTCTTTTGAAGAACGAAATTTTTGAACCCTAAAAATTATGTCTTTTTTTTTCTTTTTTTTGTTTTTAAGAGATAAAAAGCTTGTGGACTCCTACAAAACATGTTGTATTTAAAATACATCTGTTAAAATTTAAAGTGTGATTTTTGTGTTGAATTTATTGAAGTTTAAGTATTCCCTTAATCAGTGAAGGACAACTCTTATTTATTACTTAGAGCAATTGTATACTTTGCTGTTAGAAATTTTGGTATTAGGACAATGGTTAAGCAGGCTATTATTGTATAGTATAGAGTCTTTAGAAGATAAGTGTGAGGAAAAGTAGTCTCCTTTCAAATAAAAGTTAATTTCTTTGAAAATGAGACTGTCTCTTTTATTGTGGTAGAATGGGAAGCTATAACTGGATTGATTTGGGAACCAGTCCCTTTCCTAACATATTTGCTATACCTGATTGTATAATTCTGTCTCTTCCTCAGTCTTTAAAATTTTTTTTAATGTTTATTTCTTGAGAGAGAGAGACAGAGTACAAGCTGGGGAGGGGCAGAGAGAGAGGGAGACACAGAATCTGAAGCAGGCTCCAGGCTCTGAGCTGTCAGCACGGAGTCTGACTGGGGGCTCAAACTCGTGAACTATCAGATCATGAGCTGAGCTGAAGTTAGACACTTAACCAACTGAGCCACCCAGGTGCTTCCTCTTCCTCTTCCTCCTGCTTCCCTTCCTGTCAGCCAAGTTGTTGATATTAACAGTATTCAATACCAAGCACCGTGGTGAAGGAAAGATAATATGGTTTATGTCTTCAAGAAGCCCACATTCTAATAGGGAACATATTCTAATGTTAGGTGAAAGTGTTTTAGCAAAGAGGTGGATTATGTTTCAGGCAACTTTTATAAAAAAGGATAGGAGCGTGAGCTTTGTTTTCTCCCTCAAACAGTGGAGATAAAATTAGATTATTTTAATGTATGTAATAGACTGATGAAATCTATGAGATTGAAGTGGCCTTGGGCTATTTTTTAAGGATTTTGTTTTAAGCAATTTCTGTACCCACCATGGGGTTCAAACATAACCCCAATATCAAGAGTCACACACACCACCAACTGAGCCAGCCAGGTGTCCCTATTAAAAAAACTTTCGGGGGCGCCTGGGTGGCGCAGTCTGTTAAGCGTCCGACTTCAGCCAGGTCACGATCTCGCGGTCCGTGAGTTCGAGCCCCGCGTCGGGCTCTGGGCTGATGGCTCAGAGCCTGGAGCCTGTTTCCGATTCTGTGTCTCCCTCTCTCTCTGTCCCTCCCCCGTTCATGCTCTGTCTCTCTCTGTCCCAAAAATAAATAAATGTTGAAAAAAAAATTAAAAAAAAAAAAAAACTTTCGGGTGTGCCTGGGTGGCTCAGTTGGTTAAGCGTCCAACTTCGGCTCAGGTCATGATCTAGCAGTTCGTGAGTTTGAGCCCCACATTGGGCTCTGTGCTGACAGCTCAGCCTGGAGCCTGTTTTGGGTTCTGTGTTTCCCTCTTTCTCTGCCCCTCCCTTCCTCCCTCCCTCCCCCTCTCTCTCAAAAGTAAATAGTTAAAAAAAATTTTTTTTTAAGCTTTTTCAAAATGTCTTTTTAAAAGTTTTTGCTAATAAAGAATAGCCAGAGATCAATCTCTTGCTGGTTCCTAGAGAATTTAGCTCTTTTAATTCAAGTTACTGCTTTTTTAATTTGAGAGACAGAGAGAGAGACTGAGTAGGGGAGGGGCAGAGGGAATCTCAAGCAGGCTGCACACTTGTCAGCACAGAGCCTGATGCAGGGCTCAAACCCACCAACCTGAGATCATGACCTAAGCCAAGACTAAGCAGATGTTTAACGGACTGACCCACCCAGATGCCCTTAAGCAAGGTTATTAAAAGACTTGGAATTGCCCTGAAAGAACCATTAATCTGTTGACTGTAAAAGTACTTTAAAGATTTAAGCAGCATTATCACCAACAAAAATAAAAACATTAGCCACAATCTGTTAGAGAAAAACCTTGGGGAAGAGACAGTAAACATCAGAAACAAAACATGTAGATGTTATGTACATGCTAATGGGAAGGAGAATAGGGGAGTAAGGGGGACACAATTTTATTTTATTTTTTTTTTTAATTTTTTTTTAACGTTTTTTTTTTTTTTTTTTTTTTTGAGACAGAGAGAGACAGAGCATGAACGGGGAAGGGGCAGAGAGAGAGGGAGACACAGAATCAGAAGCAGGCTCCAGGCTCTGAGCCGTCAGCCCAGAGCCTGACGCGGGGCTCGAACTCACGGAGTGCGAGATCGTGACCTGAGCTGAAGTCGGACGCTTAACCTACTGAGCCACCCAGGCGCCCCGAGGGGGACACAATTTTAAATAGGGTAGGTTTTGCAGGCTTCCCTGAGGTGGAATTTTGAGTAAAATCTAAGGATGATAAAGGAGGGAGCCTTGTGCATACCTGGAGGAAGAACATGTTAAGTAAAGGGAATAGCAAATATAATAGCCTTAAGGCAGTAGCATACCCAAAATGTTGGAGGAGGAGGCCGGAGAAGGCCAAGATGGTAACCAAGGGCTGTATGCTGCTGGAGAGAGGAAGAGAGTGGGAGGGGTGGTTTCAACAGTCAAGAAGCAAATTCCTTTATAGAAAAGGGAACTTTTTTTTTTCATGTTTTTATTTTTGAGACAGCATCAGCAGGGGAGGGGCAGAGAGAGAGACACAGAATCCGAAGCAGGCTCCAGGCTCTGGGCTGTCAGCACAGAGACTGACACAGGGCTTGAACTCATAAACTGTGTGATCATGACCTGAGCCAAAGTTGGAGACTTAACCGACTGAGCCACCCAGGTGCTGCAAAAGGGGAACTTCTATCAGAAGTAGTGAGTGCGTGGGTGTAATGTTATGTATTGAATACTAGGATAGATATTAGGTTCAAGGACTTTAAAGGGTAGATGTGTTAAATTGTGTAAATGTACAATTAGAAAAGGTTTAGGAGCACCTGGCTGGCTCAGTTGATAGAGCATGTAACCTGATCTTGGGGTTGTGAGTTCAAGCCCATTGGGTGTAAAAATTACTTAAAGATATAATGCTTAAAGGGCCTGGGTGGCTTGATTTCCACTCAGGTCATGATCTCACAGTTGGTGGGATTGAGCCCCACATTGGGCTCCATGCTGGCACCTGAGTGGCTCAGTCAGTTAAGTGTCTGACTTGAGCTCAGATCATGATCTCACAGTTGGTGAGTTCAAGCGCTGCCTCAGGCTCCACACTGACGGTGCAGAACCTGCTAGGGATTCTCTTTATTTCTCCCTCTCTGTGTGCTCTTTTTCTCTCAAAAATAAACTTAAAAAACAAAACAAAAAACTTTCATACCAATGCCAAACTTAATGCTTTGCATGTATGAATTTTTTTTTCCCACCCAAGTAATTTAAGTGGATTGAATGATCAAAATATGCATTTTTAGGGGCGCCTGGGTGGCTCAGTCCGTTGAACGTCCGACTTCGGCTCAAGTCACGATCTCACGGTTTGTGGGTTCAAGCCCTGCGTCAGGCTGTGTGCTGACAGCTCGGAGCCTGAAGCCTGCTTCGGAATCTTTGTCTCCTCCTCTCTCTGCCCCTCCCATGCTCATACTGTCTCTGTCTCTCAATAATGAATAAACATTAGGGAAAAAAAGTCTCCATTTTTGTGCTATGAAGTATACATTGAAAAGTAAGATGAGGGCGCCTGGGTAGCTCACTCAGTTGAGTATCTGACTTTTGATCTCAGGTCATGATCTCAGTTTGTGGGATCTAGCCCCACATCAGGCTCTGTGCTGACAGCGTGGAGCCTGCTTGGGATTCTCTCTCTTCCTCTCTGACCCTCCCAAGCTTAAGCTGGAGCACATTCACTCTCTCAAATGTACCATTGATGGGAGTCATGAGTATAGACAACAAGAAAATTTTAACTTTCAAGAAAGCAAACAGGTGGAAATAGAATAGCAAGCTTTGCCAATTTAACCTCCCATCAACAATATAGGAGAGAGAAAGGTCTTGAGACAAAATGTTGAAATTTTACTAAAGGAAAATAAGCTATACTCTGAATTATTTACACAACAAAATTGTTTCAAAGTGAAATTACCACTTTATAAAAACATGAACAATGTGGCCAGAAGAACTAATGGAGGAACTCCTCTGGCTCGGTAAAGCATGTGACTCCAGATCTCAGGGTTGTGCATTCGACCCCTAGGTTGGGCATACAGTTTAAAAGAAAGAGCTAATGAAAAAACTACTGAAACTAGGGAGAAAGTAACACTACATGATGCTAGGACAAAAATGTGTACTGTGGAATCCTGTATACTTGAAATGATTCTTCACTAATCTGTGCATTTGGGTAATTGATCCCCAAAAGCCTATCCACTTGAGAAACCCACACATGGCGTTTATAAAATTTGAAAGAAAGCTATTGCTTAGCACAAACCAGTCATGAGTCCCAATGGTATACTGTGCTGTGCAATTTACATGTCTCTGATGGTAATTTAATCCAGGGATAAATTTTTATGGCATAATTTTCAGGCTTATATAAATACTGCATTTTTGTGTGTAAATCTGAGAGGAGAGGAGAGGATACTCTCTTGATGCAGGAAATGTAACTGTCAAGATGCATTGAACAGTGAATTGGGGATAAAGTTGACAAATTTGGGAAAATTCAGACTATCAAAAAGAGGGCCTAGGAGCACCTGGCTACTTCATGAGGTTGGTGGACCCTGCAGCTCTTGATGTCAGGGTTGTGGGTTCAAGCCCCATGTTAAGAGTGGAGCTTACTTTATTTAAATATGTATAAAAAGGGGGCCTAAATAGGCTATCCTCTCCCTTCAGAGGCGAGCATGAGCACATGGGTACAGGTGCTACAGTTTTCTAACAGTGGTGTTCTGATCACGTCAATTTGGGAAAATTTAAAGTATGTACAGAGGGGACATTGGAGTGTTGGTGTTTAATTTGTATAGTTTTGGTTGGAGAAGATGAAAAGGTTGGAGATGGATGGTAGTGAAGTTTGCACAATGTGAACGTACTTAATGCCATAGATCTGTGCACTGTTAACAAGTATGGGGTGGCTCAGTGGGTCAGGCATCCAGCTTTGGCTCAGGTCAGTGATCTCCTAGTTCATGAGTTTGAGCCCTGCATTGGACTCTGCACTGGCAGTGCAGAACCTGCTTGGTATTTTCTGTCTGCCCTTACCCATTTGTGCTGTCTCTCTCTAAATAAGCTGTTAAAAAAAATGGTAAAAATATGTAGTTTACCACACACAGACATAGTAAAAAATTGAAACTCCTTAAAGATCCACACATATCTAATTTGGTATTATTTCTCTCTGATGTATCCTGCCATTTGATAGTTATAAAATGATTAGGTAGCCAAGGAGGCATGAAGTTTGCTGCATGGTTGGTGCCTGGAACGGTGCCTGGTGTGGAGTAAGTGCCCAATAAATGTTTTTATGAATGGATGGGAATAGTAACATGGGAAAAAGATTGGTTGGGTTCATAAGCTAACTTCCCAGTCAGAAGGTTCCATCAAGTTAGGGGTGCCTGGATGGCTCAGTTGGTTAAACGCCTGACTTCAGCTGAGGTCATAATCTTACAGTTCGTGAGTTCTAGCCCTGCATCAGGCTCTGTGCTGACAACTCAGAGTCTGGAGCCTGCTTTGGATTGTGACTCCCTCTCTGCCCCTCCCCTGTTCACACTCTGTTTCTCTCACAATTAAACATTAAAAAAAAATTTTTTTTAGGGGCGCCTGGGTGACTTAGTTGGTTAAGCCCAACTTTCGCTCAGGTCATGATCTCAGTCTATCTATGAGTTCAAGTCCCCCGTTGAGCTCTGTGCTCACAGCACAGAGCCTGGACCCTGCTTCCAATTCTGTGTCTCCTCTCTCTGCCCCTCCCCTGCTTGCACTCTGTTTCTCTCTCAAAAATAAGCATTAAGAGAAAATTTTTTTAATTAAAAAAAAGTTCCATTAAGTTAAAGAACTAAAGCATAAAAGGAGTATACAGAAGGGATCTAGGCTGAAAGTATATTCAATCATAATGACCCTAAAAAAAGAATTGGTTTTATTATGAACTTGTCTAATAAAGGAAGAGAAATGACAATTTAACAATTATGCAAAGGATTGAGTGCTTAAGTCACCTTGAAAGTTCATTTGTATGGAACACTGAGATTCCTGATGTCAGATAAGTGAAGCATTCTGATATTTACAAAATCAAATGCAGAGATGTCAGTGGAAAATGTTCTTTTTTTAAAATATTTTTTAATGTTTATTTTTGAGATAGTGCGTGCAAGCAAGCAAGTGGGGGAGGGGCAGAGGGAGAGAGGGAGACCCAGAATCCAAAGCAGGCTCCAGGCTCCAAGCTGTCAGCACAGAGCCAGATGCAGGGCTTGAACTCACAGTCTGTGAGATCATGACCTGAGCCAAAGGTGTACACTTTGAACAGACTGAGCCACCCAGCTGCCCCTTTTTTAATTTTTAAAAAATTTTTTTTAATGTTTATTTTTGAGAGAGGTATAGCACAAGCAGGGGGGAGAGGCAGAGAGGTCTCTGGGCTGACAGCTGATGTGGGGCTCAAACTCCCAAACCATGAGATCATGACCTGAGCTGAAATCCAACGCTCAATTGACTGAGCCACCCAGGCGTCTCCAAAATGTTGTTGTTTTTTTTTTTTTTGAAAACAAAGACATGAATTTTGTTTTCCGAGTACTGTATATTAAAGATTATTTTCAAGTGGGCACCTGCCTGGCTCAGTTGGTAGAGTTGTGACTCAATCTCAGGGTTGTGAGTTCAAGCACCACGTCGGGAGTAAAAATTAAATCTTTTAAAGGGTAATTTCAGGGCACCTGAGTGGCTCAGTTAGTTGAGCATCAGACTTTTGGTTTCTGCTTACATCATTATCTCATAGTTTGTGCCCTGCATGGGGCTCCACGCTGGTGGTGCAGAACCTGCTTGCAGTTCTCTCCCTCTCTGCTCTTGCTCTCAAAATGAGTAAACTTGAAAAACAAATTATTTTGGTGGTGCCTGGCTGGTTCAGTTGGTAGAGCATGGGATTCTTGATCTTGGGTTTGTAAGTTCAAGCCCCACGTTGGGTGTAGAGATAACTTAAAAAAATTAAAATCTTTTTAAAAAGTTATTTTCACTAACTTCTTTGTAAAGGCATACATGTATTTGTAATTTAACTTTTAATACAATATAAGTTATTTATATGCTCTGGTTCCTCAGGATTTAGTGTTTTCCCTTTTTTAAAAAAATACATTCTTTAATGTTTATTTACTTTTTTTTTAGGGGTTCCATTTATTTTTTTTTCATACTGAAGCTTTTTAATTTTTTTTAATTTTTTTATTTTTTCAGTATATGAAATTTATTGTCAAAATGGTTTCCATACAACACCCAGTGCTAATGTTTATTTACTTCTAAGAGAAAGAACCCAAGGGCGTTGAGGCAGAGAAAGAGAGGGGGAACAAAGATCCAAAGCAGGCTCTGAGCTGACAGCAGCGAGCACAATGCAGAGCTTGAATCCATGAACTGCAAAATCATGACCTAAGCCTAAATCAGACGCTCAACTGACAGCCACCCAGGTGTCCCTACCCTTTTTTTTCTTTAAGTATTTATTTTGAGGCAGGGAGGAGCAGAAAGAGAGAATCTCAAGCAGACTCCACACTGTCAGCACAGAACCTAATGGGAACTCAAACCCACATACCATGAGATCATGATCTGAGCAGAAATCAAGAGTTGGATGCTTAACTGAGCCACCCAGGCGCCCCTAGGGTTTACACTTTTTTAAATACCATAAATTTATATTTTTTAAGTTTATTTTTAAGTCCTCTCTACATCCAACGTGAGGCCCAAACTCATGACTCCGAGATTGAGTTGAATTCCAACTGAACCAGCCAGGTGCCCATTAATACCATAAATTTAAGTATAAGACATGAGGAAAAAATATTTGTTGTTTTCTATACATGGATCCTGATTCCATTTGTGCACTACTGAATGGGAAGCCTGATATAAACATTACAGTATAAATCCCAAATTTAGGGGCGCCTGGGTGGCGCAGTCGGTTAAGCGTCCGACTTCAGCCAGGTCACGATCTCGCGGTCCGTGAGTTTGAGCCCCGCGTCAGGCTCTAGGCTGACGGCTCAGAGCCTGGAGCCTGCTTCCGATTCTGTGTCTCCCTCTCTCTCTGCCCCTCCCCCGTTCATGCTCTGTCTCTCTCTGTCCCAAAAATAAATAAACGTTGAAAAAAATTTTTCTTAAATAAAAAATAAAAAAATAATAAATCCCAAATTTATATATACATTTAAATGGAGTTTCAGAATGCTCTTGTTACATTCATCAAGGTGTCATCTTAAATTCCGGCAGACATTCAGATACAGAAAATTCTATCAGCCCACATTTGGCATCATACTTTGGAAAATATAGAGTGGGAAGCAGAATGCAGTAGGGCAGTATGGCATTCCACAAGTTCATGTATAGTCCACACAGCAGTACAACTTGGTGCAAGGTGATGAAATCCACACTGTGTGGGGCACCTGGGTGGCTCAGTTGGTTAAGCGTCTGACTCTTGATTTTGGCTCAGGTCATGATCTCTTGGTTCTTGAGTTCAAGCCCCAGGTTGGACTCTGCACGGAGAGCACGAAGGAAGCCTCCTTGGGATTCTCTGTCATCTTCTCTCTCTGTCCCTCCCATGCTCCCTCTCTCTCTCTCTCTCTGTGAGTATCTCTGTCTCTGTCTCTGTCTCAAAAAATTTTAAAAAGGGGGAGGGGTGCACCTGGGTGGCTCAGGTGACTTCAGCTCAGGTCATGATCTCACAGTTCACGGGTTGGAGCCCGTGTTGGGCTCTGTGCTGACAGCTAGAGCCTGGAGCCTGCTTTTAATTCTGTGTCTCCCTCTCTGTCTGCCCCTCCCCGACTTGTGCTCTGTCTGTCTCTCAAAAATAAACATTTTTTTAAAATAAAGGGAAAAAAATACATCTCTTAAAAAAAAAAAAAAAAAGGAAATCCACATCCTGCAAGTGCAGGACTCTCCTCGCTTTGAAAGTTTTATGCATCGGCATCCAATATCTCTTGTAACAACTCCATAGGTATAGCTTCCAAAATTCCTGGAAAACATGCCCTGTTATGTTACTGCACTTGGAAGAGCTTCACAGTACAGTGTCCCCATCAGATACAGTTCTAGTCTAGAAGTCCAATTTACTAATCAGGTCATTTTTGCCATAAATAAATGTAATAGATTTGACAGTTATCAGGGTGCCAGAGAAACAAATGCAACAAAACAAATGCAATGAAAGGTCATTTGAAAGGTCAAATTCTCATGCAGGAGGGGGCAGGATTTGTTAAAGGAATAGAGTCCAGAATAGATGCAAGTACCTATGAGAATGTACATGATAAATGTGACATTTCATATTGGTAGAAAAAGGACAGAAGATAGTACAATTGACTCTTTGGAAGGAAATAAATTTACACTCTTGCCTTATACTACAGTAATATAAATGACAGGTGAATTAAATGTGTAAATATAAAAAATAAAGCTATAAATTAACCATTTGACAACCACAATAGTAGTAAGACAAGCAAGACTCCTCAGTGGTTGCTAAAACTAGTAGGTATAAGGTTTTTTTTTTCTTTTGAGAGAGAGAGGGCGCAAGTGAGCAACGGACAGAGAAAAAGGAGAGAGAGAGAAAGAGAGAGAATGGGGCCCCCCTAAAGCAGGGCTAGGGCTCACCCGGTGTGGGATTCAAAGTCACAAACCAAACCGTGAGATCATGACCTGAGCTGAAGTCAGATGCTTAGCTGACTAAACCACACGCAGGCACCCCAAAGGTATAAGTTTTAAGGAAAGATGAGAAACACAGTCTGAAAATCTCTCCCTGCAAGCTACTTGCTAATTACTAAGGGAAAAAATCTGTATAGTTTTATACCAGGGAAACCTGGCAAACTCCCCTTACCTAAGTGATCAAAATTAATATCACCAGTAGTGGGACTAATGGACATTATATGCTTCCTGATGGGATGAACTAAGGACAATATCACTTGTTGCATTCCATAAAAATACATAATGATTCTAATCATAAGGAAAAACAGATAACTACCAGTCCAGAGACATTCTATAAAGTAACTGATCTGTATGCTTCAAAATTCCCAATGTCATGAAAGAGAAAAATTGCAGAAGATTCCAGATTAAAGGAGACTGAAAAGACACGAAAGCAAGCCATGATTTGTCTTATTTTGTTTTTAAAATATTTTTCAGTGGGGGCGCCTGGGTGGCTCAGTCAGTTAAGCATCCAACTTTGGCTCAGGACATGATCTCACGGTTCATGGGTTCAAGCCCCGCGTCGGGCTCTGTGCTGACAGGTCAGAGCCTGGAACCTGCTTCAGATTCTGTGTCTCTCTCTCTGTCCCTCCCCCGCTCACACTCTATCTCTCTCTCAAAAATAAATAAATGTTAACAAAATTTAAAAAGTATAAGTGGTTTATTTTCACTCAAAAGGATTCATACTATTAATCATTCTTCTAGCACTTCTTAAAATCAGTTTCATTGAGGTATAGTTTACACAAAATCAGTTCACCATATTTAAGTGTACAATATGATTTTTGACTAAATGTATACAGCTGGGGTTTACATTAATTTTATAATCTACTTCAACAGTTACAGAGAGCTGTACAGAAACTTTTTCATATCATCAATTACGCTTAGTACTTCTTTAGTACTTATTAATTCTTGAATCAACTTTCCAGACAGATTGAATTGGTGTGAAAAGAATGTTAAATTTAATCTTAAAAGTTAAGTAAGTCCTTGGTAAACTAAGGGTTAATCTACTCTTAGGTAACAGATGTGTCATAACAAAACAAAGTGATAACAGTGATAACCAAAATTTTATTTAGTAAAATAATTTTAATTCTTTGGCCTTTTAGTCTGTAGAGATTTAGTAAAGGTCCTATAATTTCCACAGTAAATTACAATTAGACTTAATTTTAAGGTGTGTGAAGATTGTTAAAAGTTGTTTATTAGATTAAAAGTTGGAGGCTAACACATTTAAAATTTTTACATCAAGAGTTGAAATAAAGGGTCAGTGCACCTGCGTGGCTCAGTCAGTTAAGAGCCTGCTTAGGAATCTCTCTCTCTCTGCCCCTCCACTGCTCAGGCTCTTTCTCTGTCTCAAAATAAATAACTAAACATTTAAAAAGTAAAATAAAGAAAAGAAAAGAAAATACTATTTCAGGGCACCTGGGTGGCCCAGTCAGTTAAGCATTTGACTCTTGATTTCGGCTCAGGTCATGATCTTGCGGTGTGTGAGTTCGAGCCCCGCACTGGGCTCCATGTGGCAGTGCAGAGCCTGCTTGGGATTCTCTCTTTCCCTGTCTCTCTGCCCCTCCCTCCATCCCACTCTCTTTACTTCAAAAATAAATAAATAAACTTTAAAAAAAAAAAAAGGACTTTCTTACCAAAAGTCAATTGAGAAAATTCAATTAACCAGATCACTCTAACACATGATCTAAACTTTACTATCTCAACATGAATGCTCATAGAAACAGCCCTAAATTTGAGTTGAAGTTATGTTGATATTATATAGTACTTCAAATCTGAATTGGACATTTAGATTTAGAATTCTCAGTCATCTCTTGGACAACAGAATGCTAATAATACATTTAAAAACCTAATTGAGGGGCGCCTGGGTGGCTCAGTCGGTTGAGCGGCCGACTTCGGCTCAGGTCATGATCTCATGGTCCGTGAGTTCGAGCCCTGCGTCGGGCTCTGTGCTGACAGCTCAGAGCCTGGAGCCTGTTTCAGATTCTGTGTCTCCCTCTCTCTGACCCTCCCCTGTTCATGCTCTGTCTCTCCCTGTCTCAAAAATAAATAAAATGTTAAATAAAAAAAAAAAACCTAATTGACAGTTTAAATTATTTATATATCTTAGAATATACACAAAACATATATTTTTGGGGGCGCCTGGGTGGCTCAGTCGGTTAACTGGCCGACTTTGGCTCAGGTCATGATCTCATGGTCCGTGAGTTCGAGCCCTGCGTCGGGCTCTGTGCTGACAGCTCAGAGCCTGGAGCGTGTTTCAGATTCTGTGTCTCCCTCTCTCTGACCCTCCCCGTTCATGCTCAGTCTCACTCTGTCTCAAAAATAAATAAACGTTAAAAAAAAAATTTTTTTTTAAACCATATTTTTTTACTTAATAATAGCCAAACTAGTATGAAAAGGTTGGTTTTAAATTTATTTATTTGGTCTTAAATTTAAATAACCACTTTTAGGAATATACCTTAGATATACGTGCATGTGGGCACATATACATGAATATACATAAATATGTATAAAAATGTTTACATGTATAAAGTATGTATGAAAATATGTATAACATTCCTTATCAATGCAGCGTAGAAGTCCATCAACAGGAGACTAGTAAAATCATATAATGACAATCCATTCAATGGAATACTGTTACTAAAACTTGCAAAAGAGGGGCTCCTGGGTAGCTCACTCAGTTAAGCGTCTGACTCTTGATTTTGGCTCAGCTCATGATCTCACCATTAGGGAGTTTGGGCCCCATGTCAAACTCCATGCTCACAGCAGGGAGCCTGCTTGGGATTCTCTCTGCCCCTCCCCCACTCACATGAGCACTTTCTTTCTCTCAAAATAAATAAACAAACAAAAAAATAACATGATTATTACTTAAAAAAAAAAAAACCTTGCAGGGGCGCCTGGGTGGCTCAGTTGGTTAAGCATCCAACTTTGGCTCAGGTCATGATCTCCAGGTTTGTGAGTTGGAGCCCTGCCTTGGGCTCTGTGCTGACAGCTCAGAGCCTGGAGCCTGCTTCAGATTCTGTGTCTGCCTCTCTCTCTGCCCCTTGCCCACTCTACTCTCTGTCTCTCTCTCTCAAAAATAAACATTAAAAAAAAAAAACTTGCAAAAGAAAAACACTTTAAAAATAATATAATCTGGGGCGCCTGGGTGGCGCAGTCGGTTAAGCGTCCGACTTCAGCCAGGTCACGATCTCGCGGTCCCTGAGTTCGAGCCCCGCGTCAGGCTCTGGGCTGATGGCTCAGAGCCTGGAGCCTGTTTCCGATTCTGTGTCTCCCTCTCTCTCTGCCCCTCCCCCGTTCATGCTCTGTCTCTCTCTGTCCCAAAAATAAATAAACGTTGAAAAAAAAAATTAAAAAAAAAAAAAATAATATAATCTAAGGCACCTAAGTGGCTCAGTCTATGGAGCATGTGACTCTTGATCTCAGGGACGAAAATTCAAGCCCCACGCTGGGCACGGAACCTAGTTTAAAAAAAAAAAAAAAGATGCATAAATAAACCCTAAAAAAAATTTTTTTAAAGGGGTGCCTGGGTGGCTCAGTCTGTTAGGCGTCTGACTCTTGTTTTCGGCTCAGGTCATGAAATAACAGTTTGTGAGTTCAAGCCACGCTTTGGGCTCTGGGCTGTAAGTTTGGAGCCTGCTTGGGATTTTCTCTCCCTCTTTCTCTCTCTGCCTCTCCCTGACTTGCTCTCTCTCTCCCTCTCTCTCAAAAGGTAAATAAATAAACATTAAAAATTTTTAATAATTTTATTTCCTTTATTTTTATAATTTTTTTTAGTGCTTATTTATTTTTGAGAGACAGAGAGAGACAGAGTGTGAGTGGGAGAGGGGCAGAGAGAGAGAGAAGGAGACACAGAATCTGAAGCAGGCTCCAGGCTCTGAGCTGTCAGAGCTCAGACGTGGGGCTCGAATTCACAGACCTTGAGATCATGACCTGAGCTGAAGTCGGACACCTGACTGAGCCATCCAGGCGCCCCAAACATTAAAAAAAAATTTTTTTAAACGATACAATCTATATGTACTGATAAAACCAGTACATATTCGGGGCGCCTGGGTGGCGCAGTCGGTTGAGCGTCCGACTTCAGCCGGGTCACGATCTCGAGGTCCGTGAGTTCGAGCCCGGCGTCAGGCTCTGGGCTGATGGCTCAGAGCCTGGAGCCTGTTTCCGAGTCTGTGTCTCCCTCTCTCTCTGCCCCTCCCCCGTTCATGCTCTGTCTCTCTCTGTCCCAAAAATAAATAAATGTTGAAAAAAAACCAGTACATATTCATATTCATAAGGTGAAAAAACATCAAAGTGTATAGTAGTATGTATTCTATGCTGCCATTTATGATTTTGTGTGTGGTGTATATACGTACATGCATGAAATGCAGATGTGTACATATTTGCTGTAAATACTTTGGAAATACATGTGAAATGGACACGGCAGTTTCCTCTGGGGAAGGAAATAAGTTTATTGCAGGTCGCATATTGAAAGAAGACTTAATTTTCACAGTCCATTCTTTTTTTTTTTTAACATTTATTTTTTTTTTTTAATTTTTTTTTTCAACGTTTTTATTTATTTTTGGGACAGAGAGAGACAGAGCATGAACGGGGGAGGGGCAGAGAGAGAGGGAGACACAGAATCGGAAGCAGGCTCCAGGCTCTGAGCCATCAGCCCAGAGCCCGACGCGGGGCTCGAACTCACGGACCGTGAGATCGTACCCTGAGCTGAGGTCGGACGCTTAACCGACTGAGCCACCCAGGCGCCCCTCACAGTCCATTCTTTAGCACTATCTCAATTTTTAAAAAATCAATGTTTATTGCCTATTTATTTTTTTTTTAACGTTTTTATTTATTTTTGAGACAGAGAGAGAGCATGAATGGGGGAGGGTCAGAGAAAGAGGGAGACACAGAATCGGAAGCAGGCTCCAGGCTCTGAGCTGTCAGCACAGAGCCCGACGCGGGGCTCGAACTCACATACAGGCGAGATCGTGACCTGAGCCGAAGTCGGCCGCTTAACCGACTGAGCCACCCAGGCGCCCCATTTATTGCCTATTTAAAATAATTTAAACAGGGGCGCCTGAGTGGCTCAGTCGGTTGAATGTCCAACTTCAGCTCAGGTCATTGAGTTTGAGCCCCTCATCAGGCTCTATGCTGTTAGGTCAGAGCCCGCTTGGGATCATTTGTCCCTCTCTCTCTCTGCACCTCCCCCACTCATGCTTTCTCTCTCTGAAAAATAAACATTTAAAAACAAAATAAAAATAAAATCCCCTTTAGAACAAGATACCCCTGGGGCGCCTGGGTGGCTTGGTCGGTTAAGCATCCGACTTTGGCTCAGGTCATGATCTCGCGGTTCGAGAGTTGGTTAAGTGTCCAACATCTGCTCAGGTCATGATTTTGCAGTCCTGTGAGTTCGAGCCCCGCGTTGGGCTCTGTGCTGACAGCTTAGAGCCTGGAGCCTGTTTCAGATTCTGTGTCTCCCTCTCTCTGACCCTCCCCCGTTCATGCTCTGTCTCTCTCTGTCTCAAAATTAAATAGACGTTAAAAAAAAAAAAAAAAGAACAAGATACCCCTTAGATTAGGTAGTTTAAGGAAATGAGTCTTAACCTAGGGTCCATGGCTAGAAACAATGGATGAACTTTAGAGAGACTGTGAACATTTGAATATATACTCAGAACTAGATGTGTTTGTATGTGTGGATATTTTTTCTAAACAGCTTAATACTCCTATTGGATTTATTCCTAACCCTGCCCAAATAAAAAATCATGGTCTTTTAGGGAACAGAATTGAAGCTATGTTTTGGTTTGAAAATCATGAGTGGAAATAATGGATGTTGGGAGCCCATATTTTTCATTGTGAGAAAAGAAAGATAGAAAGATGGAATAAGGGAAGGTGAGGAAGATCTCTGTTGGTAGGACTTGAACTGGAAGTTATCAACTGGTGCTTTCTTATATTAAAATATGTTTCCTCAGGCTCCTGGGTGGCTCAGTCAGTTAAGCGTCCAACTCTTGATTTTGATTTTTCTCAGGTCATGATGTCACAGTTCATGTGATGGAGCCCCACGTCCAGCTGATGGTGCAGAGCCTGTCTGGGATTTTGGGATTCTCTCTCTTCCTCTCACTCTGCCCCTCCCCACTCACACATCTGCTCTCTATCTCTTTCTCTCTTTCTCTCTCAAAATAAATAAACATTAAAAAAACATTTCCTTTTATCAGTATTGCCCTCCCTCCAGAGAGACAGAAAGCTTAAACAGACCAATTTCTAGAAGAAATAGATAAATTTATTTAAAAATGAACCCAGGAAAAGACATTGATCCCTTTTTATAAAGTATTCTTTCAAATCTTCTGTAAGTATAAATTCATTTAAACAAAAACTAAAATAGGGGCACCTGCCTGGCTCAGTTGGTAGAGCATGCGACCCTTGATCTTGGGGTCATGAGTTTGAGCCCCATGTTAGGGGGAGAATTTACTTTGAAAATAAAAAAAGAATAAAATGTCAAAATGTTTCAAAACTATATTTTGAAAGGAGAGCACTGTGGTTAAAGCATATTCAATAATAATAAGCAAAAAACTGGAAAAAAATCTTACCTTTATGATAAGAATGACCCTGGGTTTAGGCACCAAAACCTCATGGAGACACATGTGTTGTTCCACTATTGGTGATGGTAGGTTTGATTACTTTGTTAATGTGTTGACCGCCAGACCTCTCCACTGTAAAATAAATACATTAATTAATTAATTAATTAAAAATAAAATAAAATAAATTCTTTTTTCTTTTAAAGAAAGGAATGAGTGACCCAATTCCTCCAAAAACACTTCTATAATGGGGCAGCTGGCTGGCTCAGTTGGTAGAGCTTGTGACTCTTGAACCCCAGGTTGTGAGTTCAAGCTCCATGCTGGGCGTGGAGCCTACTTAAAAAAAAAAAAAAAAAAAAGAACATTTCTAGGGGCACCTTGGTGGCTCAGTCAGTTAAGTGTCCGATTTTGCCTCACGTCATGATCTCGTGGTTTGTGAGTTTAAGCCCCGAGTTGGGCTCTGTGTTAACAGCTTGGAGCCTGGAGTCTGCTTCCGATTCTATCTCCTTCTCTCTCTCTGCCCCTCCCTCCCTTGCGCTCTGTCTCTCTCTCTCTCAAAAATAAATAAACATCAAAAAATAAAATAAAAATAAGAACATCTTTAAAAAATTTTTTTTGATGTTTATTTATTTTTAATTTTTCACTGTTTATTTTTGAGGGAGAGAGAGAGACAGAATGCGAGTGGGGGGAGGGTCAGAGAGGGAGGGAGGGTCAGAGACAGAGCCCGATGCGGGGCTTGAACTCACAAACCATGAGATCATGACCTGAGCTGAAGTCACACGCTTAACCGACTGAGCCACCCAGGCACCCCTAATGTTTATTTATTTTTGAGAGAGACAGAGTGTGAGTGGGTGAGGGACAGAGAGGGAGACACAGAATCCAAAGCAGGCTCCAGGTTCCAAGCTGTCAGCACAGAGCCTGATGCAGGGCTGGAACCCACGAACTGTGAGATCATGACCTGAGCAAAGCCGGGCGCTTAACTGGTGCCCCAACAATAAGAACATTTCTATAATGTATGTCGTATGAATCACTACTCCTGGGCTTGTTGAGCATATGGAATACCACTTAGCTAACTACAGTGCAAGTAGGCTTAGAATACTTTGCAGCAGGGGTGCCTGGGTAGCTCAGTTGGTTAAGTGTCCAACATCTGCTCAGGTCATGATTTTGCAGTCCTGTGAGTTCGAGCCCTGTGTCGGGCTCTGTGTTGACAGCTCAGAGCCTGGAGCCTGCTTCAGATTCTGTGTCTCCCTCTCTCTCTCTGCCACTCCCCAGCTCGCACTCTGTCTCTCTCAAAAATAAACATTAGAAAACAAACAAAAAGAATACTTTTCAGCAGATTAATCCTTTGGAAAACAAATCATGGCATCATATTGTAAGAAAAAAGAAACTAGTGTCATATTGTTTAGTACATAGGCAGAAAAGTTAAAAAGATTTTGAAGTTAAAAAGATTTTGAAAGATCACCTATAAGATACAGCTATACCATACTAGACAAGAATACACTGATCTTAGCACTGTGTCTCATTATTGAATACTCTATGTATTCTTAAGGACTAGTTTCATTAGTTTTGATTTTTTTGAACCTTTGACTAGAATTCAGGTTTCATTTTATAGGTAGTAGAATCAGAAGAGGAAATGATGGGGCGCCTGGGTGGCGCAGTCGGTTAAGCGTCCGACTTCAGCCAGGTCACGATCTCGAGGTCCGTGAGTTCGAGCCCCACGTCGGGCTCTGGGCTGATGGCTCAGAGCCTGGAGCCTGTTTCCGATTCTGTGTCTCCCTCTCTCTCTGCCCCTCCCCCGTTCATGCTCTGTCTCTCTGTGTCCCAAAAATAAATAAAACGTTGAAAAAAATAAAAAAAAAAAAAGAAGAGGAAATGATATCCAAAGGTCCATGAAATATGTTTGCTCCCTCTCTCCTTAAAAGTGATGCTTTAATAGGGTTTCTTCTTGGTGATGAAAATGTTCTGGAACTAGATAGTGGTGATGGTCACAAGACATAGTGGATATACTAAATGCCACAGAATTGTACATTTTAATATGTACATTTTATTTTTCTTAAAGATTTTATTTTTAAGTAATCTCTATACCCACCGTGGGGCTCCAGCTCACAACCCTGAGATCAAGAGTCGCATGCTCTACCAACTGAGCCAGCCAGGCACCACTAACATGTACATTTTAATATGATCAAAATGGTGACTTAAAAAAATTTTTTTTAATGTTTATTTATTTTTGATAGAGAGAGAGCACAAGTGGGGAGGGGCAGAGAGGAAAGGAGACACAGAATCTGAAGCAGGCTCCAGGCTCTGAGCTGTCAGCACAGAACCCAATGCAGAGCTCGAATCCAAGGGCCGTGAGATCATGACCTGAGCCAAAGTTGCATGCTTAATTAACTGAATCACCCAGGTGCCCCATGTGATTTTTCTCTTTGTTAAGTAGGCTCCACATCCAGTCTGGAGCCCAGTGCAGGGCTTGAATTCACGACTATGAGATCAAGACCTGAGCTGAAATCAAGAGTCGGACGCTTAACCAACTGAGCCACCCAGGCACCCATAGGATTTCTTTTTTTAAATAATTTTTTATTTTTAGAGAGAGAGAGAACGCAAGGTGGGAGGAGGGGGGGATAGAGAGAGAGAGAGAGAGAGAGAGAGAGAGAATATTAAGCAGACTCCATGCTCAGCATGGAGCGTGACATGGGGCTTGATCCCACGACCCTGGAGTCATGACCTGAATGAATTAAGAGTTGGATGCTCGGGGCGCCTGGGTGGCTCAGTTGGTTAAGCATCCAACTTCAGCTCAGGTCATGATCTCGCGGTCCGTGAGTTCGAGCCCCACGTCGGGCTCTGTGCTGACAGCTCAAAGTCCAGAGCCTGTTTCAGATTGTATGTCTCCCTCTCTCTCTGGCCCTCCCCCATTCATGCTCTGTCTTTCTCTGTCTCAAAAATAAATAAACATTTAAAAAAATTAAAAAAAAAAAGGATGCTCAACCAACTTAGCCACCCAGGCACCCCTGATGCTAGAATTTCTAAAGATTGGTGCCTGAGGACAAAAATCCACTCACCCCTCCTCTCACCTTTTAAAAAGTGAGGTTTTTGAAAACATGAGTCCTGTCACAAGTATAACTTTAGATGGAAATGTATTATCCTTATCATATTCTGCATTTCTTCCCAGCAGAATAACTTAATTACGATCTATATCTCCCTGTTAGCTGTGACATATGTTTCTCCGAACAATATTTAAATACTAAATGGCAAAAACTAAGCAGTAAAGAAAGTCATCCTGGGGCAGCAGTTTCCTGTTTCAGGAGAATCAGTAAAATTTTACAGTTGGAAAAGGCTTTCTTTAAAGATCACTTAGTCCAGCCCACTCATTTTCAAATTAGGGAACAGCTAGATAAAAACGTATAAGGCTAAACCTCTGTGTGATATCATTTAGGTGAGTTCAATTTATTTAATCATTAATAAGAGTAATTAATCATTAGGTAAGAGTATCCTACATTTGGGAATATGACAACATGCTGATATGATAATTTCTACTTAACCACTTTACACACCAATCAACACACCGATCAACAATTTTCTATTTTTTTTCTCCGTCCATTTGCTCAAGAACATAAAGAGTGCAAAATAAGCTTCAGCCTAGGTAAGAGTGAAGAGGAAGAATGAGGGGCTTTGCTCTGAGCCAATAACCATTACCCTGGAAAGAGACTGAGGAGTTATCATATTTAATTGCATTTAAACAGCAGCCTGAAATGCAGTCCCAAGAAGCCTGAAATTTACTCACCCTGGCTGATACTCACAAATTACTGAAGAAGCCTTTAGACAACAACTTTTACTTTCACAAATTATAGTGAATCCATGCCTGGATGTTGAATATTACTTCCAAAACAATGGAAAGAAGACAGAAGTCTGGGAGAAGGCAACACCGGATCAAAGGCATCCACCAATGAATAATTTTAAGAGATAAGACTGGAAGAACCAGGATATTTATAATCTAGAAAGTCAAAATAAGAGGATATATGACTGAGTTTCAAAAAATTGCTGAAAGAACGGGGGGGGACAAGTGTGAGCTAGTTAATTAAATCCAGGTATTTTTTTTATTTTTTTATTTAAAAAATTTTTTTTAATGTTTATTTTTTTTTAATTTTTTTTAATGTTTATTTATTTTTGAGACAGAGAGAGACAGAGCATGAACAGGGGAGGGGCAGAGAGAGAGGGAGACACAGAATCTGAAATGGGCTCCAGGCTCTGAGCTGTCAGCACAGAGCCCGACGCGGGTCTCGAACTCACAGACCGTGAGATCATGACCTGAGCTGAAGTCAGACGCTTAACCGACTGAGCCACCCAGGCGCCCCTTAATGTTTATTTTTGAGACAGAGACAGAGCATGAACGGGGGAGGGTCAGAGAGAGAGGGAGACACAGAATCCGAAGCAGGCTTCAGGCTCCAAGCTGTCAGCACAGAGCCCTATGTGGGGCTTGAACCCACGAAGCATGAGATAATGACCTGAGCTGAAGTCGGACGCTCAACTGACTGAGCAACCCAGGAGCCCCTATTTTTTTTTTAATATAATTTATTATCAAGTTAGCTAACATACAGTGTATACACTGTGCTCTCCGCTTCGGGAGTGGATTCTCATGATTCATTGCTTACATATTTAAAATTAGAAAGCGTGCTTTCCATCATGAGAGATGTTTGGGGGGCAGGGGGCATTCTTTTTCTTTTTTTTTAAGTGTTATTTATTTATTTTGAGAGAGACAGAGACAGCTCGAGTAGGGGAGGGATACAGAGAGAGGGGGAGAGAGAGAATCCCAAGATGGCTCCGTGCTGCCAGTGCAGAGCCCAATGTGGGGCTCGAACCCATGAAACCATGACCTGAGCTGAAACCAAGAGTCAGATGCTTAACCGACTGAGCCACCCAGGCACCTCAGGGGGAGTTCTTTAGAGAGTACATAGTGAAGTTCTTGTGGTCCCTTGACTGCCAATTTCTGTTATGACAAGAAAAACCAAGAAACCTCTGGGTGACAAGAAAAAATTAAGAAATATTTTACTTGAGGGTCTCCTGGGTGGCTCAGTCGGTTAAACGTCCAGCTTCGGCTCAGGTCATGATCTTGTGGTTCATGGGTTTGAGTCCTGTGTTGGGCTCTGTACTGACAGCTCAGAGCCTGGAGCCTGCTTGAGATTTTGTGTCTCCCTCTCTCTCTGCCCCTCCCCTGCTCATACTCTGTCTCTCTCTCTCTCTCAAAACATAAGTAAACATTAAAAATATATATTTTATTTGATACAAGTTATTTTATGGAGTGTCTGGATGGCTTAGTCCATAGAGCATGCAACTCTTTATCTCAAGGTCATGAGTTCAAGCCCCATGTTGAACGTGGAGTTTACTTAAAAAATAATAATAATAATAATAATAAAAATAAAGAAGTTTTGTTTTATGAAGGCACTTTTATTTTAATGAAGGCACTTTGGTATTTTCATTTCAGATATGTTCAAGAAGGGTTTACAAAAGTTCCTAAGTAAAAGCTTTAAAATGGGCCATTAAAGAAAATTAAGGGCATTTTGGGCACATCACTGACATTTTTAAGGGTTGCATGAATGACATTTATATGCTGCCTCTTAAGGGATGGTGGGCAAGGACCACACCGTATGCATCAATCTCTATACTCCACAGTGCCCTACACATTTTGGGGCCAAAATATTCGGTGAAAAAATAAGTAAACACTACTTCACCAAATGTTGCTTTTTTCTTTAAGTTTGTTTATTTTGAGAGAGAGAGTGCCCGCGTGAGCAGGGGGAGGGGCAGAGAGACAGGAGAGAGAGAATCCCAATCCAACATGGGGCTCAAACTCATGAACCCTGAGAGCATGACCTGAGCCAAAATCAAGAGTCAGAGGCTTAACCTGACTGAGCCACCCAGGCACCTCTCAAATGTCTTTTAACGACACTATTAAACAGAGAATTGCAGAGTTGAACAAATCCAGTTCAAAGTGTACCCAATACATAAAAGTCTTTACAGAAAAATGTATCTGCCATACACATCATTTTCAGAATGTAGTGATTATATATGTAATTTTTTTTAAAAGCTAGCCAAACAATGAAACCTTATGACATTATACTACTACATTTTGGATGATGCTAACTATTTGATATTGCCTATCATAAAATAAGAAATGTAAAAATTGGGGTGCCTAGCTGGCTCAGTTGGTAAGGCATGCAACACTTGATCTTGGGGTTGTGAGTTCAAGCCTCACTTTGGGTATAGAGATTACTTAAAAAAAAACATAAAATGGGGCAGCTGGGTGGTTCAGTTGGTCAAGCGTCTGACTTTGGCTTGGGTCATGATCTCACGATTTGTGAGTTTGAGCCCTATGTCAGACTCTGAGCAGCCTGCTTGGGATTCTGTGTCTCCCCTCTCTCTCTGCTCCTCCCCCCAATCGTGCTCTGTCTCTGTCTCTCTGTCAAAATAAATAAATTAAAAAATTTTTAATGTAAAAATGAAGGATTCCATAAAAATAAAAGCATATATTTCACCATCTGAAAATCATAGCTATTTTAAAGTGAAAGGTAAAATGAGTTTACTGTAACTTCCTAGAACCCCATTTGATATTTTATATGAAGTTCTCAGCAACTTTAATTTTTTAACCCAAGAACTATTGTTTAAGGAGTTTAAATCAGATTGGCTCTTTTTCTGAAAATTTTGCCATTTCCTCTTTTCATATAGGGCTACCTCATTAGGACTACATCATAAAAGCTTCATGTTTACTCAGGATATTTTGCCAAACGTGATGAAAATCATTCATATTAAGCCTTTAAAAGGTTTCCTTTGAATTAAATTCTCTCTATCCCTTTTTTTTTAATTTTTTAATGTTTTTATTTATTTTTGAAGGAGAGAGAGAGAGACAGAGCATGAGCAGGGGAGGAGCAGAGAGAGAGACACACACAGAATCAGAAGCAGGCTCCAGGCTCTAAGCTACCAGCACAGAGCCCAATGCGGTGCTCAAACCCACTTACTGTGAGATCATGACCTGAGCCGAAGCCAGACGCTCAACCAACTGAGCCACCCAGGCACCCCTAAATTCTCTCTATTCTTAATTTTTACCAGTTTATGTATGAATAAACTTCATGATACCTTATCTGATCTGACTGTACTGATAATGAATTACGGTCAAAGATTTTTCATCACCCTTATAAAACTGAAAAGTACAGAGCTCCAACATATTTTGGTTCAGAATTAGTTTATAATCTCAATCCCACAGTGGCTTGTTTTTTCTTTGAAACTCCGTCACCACATGCCTTTGACTATTATTTTTTTTAATGTTTTATTTGTAAGTAATCTCTCTGCCCAACGTGGGGCTCGAAGTCACAACCCCAAAATCAAGAGTCACTCACTCCACCAAATGAGCCAGCCAGGCACCCCCAAATTCATACTTTAAAGTTCTCATATCAGAGGAGAGAGAGATTGTTTCTAGTTTCAAGGATCAGAGACACCTTCATTGAAAATAATGTTTCAGTTGAGGCCAAACCTATATGTGTCTAAGCTCTGAATAATCGATATATAATTATTTTAAGTTCATTATATTACATAACAAAAAGAACAGAAAAAAAGAGGTAAGTTTAAAATATAAAGTGCACAATATGTCTACCTTTGAATGTGTCATGAATGTGAAACATTTTCAACCTGAAAAAAATAACAGCTTATGAATTAAAAGAAAAAAATAATAAACACAAATTTGATTGTCTTCCTTGTTTTCAAAGAATTATTAGTTTTGGATTTTAACCATAATGACTTCTCACATTAAAAACATATTTAAAATTTTGCAGTGAAATAAAAGTTTTATCAAATAAAAATCTCTTATATTGCATTATTAATAACTCCAAAGTAGCAGAACCAGATTAAGAGACTTTTATTTTTTTTAAAGGCTTTTATTTTGGTAAGCACTGGGAACTATAAACTAAATAAGCTAAATAATCTTTTCTGCTAAGTTATCATTGAAAGTCTTCATCTACTTTCACATTTAAAAATTTGTGTTAACGAAATACCCTTTCAATTTGCCTAGACTTTAAAAATTTTAGTCTTTGAAAAAAATGGACATGTCATAGGTGAAAGCACCACTGAAATCTCTTTTGATAAATTCCAGTTAACTGCTTTTTTGAGGGCATTAAATTTTATTATTTTAAGCAAGTGAAAACTAAAAAATGTTTTCTAAATCACTCAGTTTGATCCATCAAACTTCTCCCTCCTTCATTTCATGAGAATGAATTAAACACATAAAGTGCACAGGGATACTCAAATCACAGATATTAAAGCTTGAGTCCTATAACTGTGCTTATGTTAAATATTTAAAATCAAGTTTCATCGGCAGAATTTTTCCTTCGAGTCCTGCTATTGCCATTATTTTTGCTAGGTTTTCAAATGCACCACTGCTAAAGCTATTTTGCAAGGAGCAACCATGCTGAAGTTTTTTAATTCTATGGAAAAGTTCCTTTTGAAAGTTGCACAGATGAATGTTTCAACTCTAAAGGGGAAAAGCCCAAGCCAGAGATAGTCACTACAGCACAAATGAAAATTTTATGTCTTTTTCCTAAGTTATTCTTGCAGAATTTTTCAAGAAACCACCAAGAATACAAGTAAACATAAGTATTTAAACCAAGCACTTTAAATTCTTTAAATTCAGTATATATGATTTAAATGTAATGATATTTCGTTTCCCTTTAATTTGATATAGAATATCTTCCAATTGGTCTCAAGAAGCTGCAGTTATTTTTTTTAAGTTTTTATTTTTTATTTTATTTTTTTTTTCTGTAATCTCTACACTAACACAGGGCTCAAACTCAGAGCCCCAAGATCAAGAGTGACATGAAGAGGCTCCAGTTGTTGTTCTAATTATCTATAATTTGTTTCTATACAATTAAAATATCTAAATTGATATATCTTCAGAAATCTAAAGGAAGCAGTTAGAAAACTAATTCAAAAGCCAACTATAGTTATTAGTAAACATTCATACCGATTGATCATCTACTAATTTGACATTTGACTCATCAATCTTTAAATTCTTGACCTTTTTTTTCCTTTTTTTACTCTCTTTAGCCCATAAATTCTGTAAAATGGTAATAATTTCTTATCTAAGTTCATATAAAGCATGAGGATCTGATTCTAACAAAGGAAACCATTGATTATAAAAGACTGTGGAGGTGTCTGGCTGGCTAAGTCAGTGTAGCATGTGATATTTTGTCTTGGGGTTGTGAGTTCAAGCCCCTTTTGGGGTATGAAGAGTGCTTAAAAATAAAATCTTTAAAAAAAAGACTTTATTAAAAATATTTTTTAATGTTTATTTTGAGAGAGAGCATGTGTTGCACACTTGAGGGTCAGAAAGAGGGAAAGAAAGCATCCCAAGCAGGTTCTGTGCTGTCAGTGAGGACATGAACCATAAGATCATGACATGAGTCAAAATCAAGAGTCAGATGCTTGACTAGGCCACCCAGGGGCCCCTGATCTGTGGTATTTGAATAAGCTTTCTTTTCTCTGAAACTGGTTACATGTACACAAAATACAGTTCTCTGCATTATTTTCCAGCAGTAATCTCTTCCCCCTCTTGGATTTTATAGAACTTTCTGAAGTGGTCCAATAATTTCATTGATGTATCTGGTCTTACTCCTTTTCCTGAAAACTAAATTCCAAAAATATTTGTAGAAAGCCTACTCAGTGCTCTGTTGTTGTGAAAAAGGTAAAGGATGGTGAATGATGTAAATAGTTTAAACTGTCTTTACAGCTGTGGAAACAAAAGCCAAGGAGGTTAAAAACAAAAACAAAAACAAAAAACTGACCCAGGGTCACAGGAGGTTCAGCTATATACATAGAAAACAGGTGCCAGTGTAGTATCCACAATTTATGAAGATCAACAGATTTAGAAGTTTAAGTGTAAGCACAGGTTTTTTTTTTTTTTTTAATGCTTATTTATTTTTGAGAAAGAGCGAGCAAGTGGGGGAGGGGAAGAGAGAGAGGGAGACAGAAAATCTGTCAGCACAGAGTCCAATGTGGGGCTTGAACTCACAAACCATGGATTCATGATTTAAGCAGAAGTCAGGCTATTTAACCAGCTGAGCCACCCAGACGTCCCAGGGCCACTTCTCATTCAAAGACACAGCCAACTGGTTGTTGTGCTCTTAGGTTCATGCATCTCATTAGGAGTGGGAAGCCAGGAGCATTTATCACCAATGACCACACTCTGTACTGGTGTCAGCAAATAGGAGCTCATGGCAGTTGTGCTTCTGCAAACTGTTCTCCAAGGATCCAATACACAGGAGAAGAGGGAAGAGTTTGGATTACACCATGGGGAGATGTGAATGCGCATGTGCGTGTGTGTGTGTGTGTGTGTGTGTGGTAATACACAGCTCCCCCCCCCCTGAAATTTCCCTAAGGCAAAAAGAAAAAATCCAAGCTCACTGTTAAAGTATTGTTAATATAGAGTAAATAGGAACATCCCATTTTTGAAGTTTAATATGAGGAGGAATTTCTTAGCTTGCTGCTAAGAATATGTGAGGTGGTTATTAACCCCTAGAGGTCCTGATGTAGCTAGCTGGGTCTTGGATCCAGTTTTTGAGAGCACACAAAAGAAATCCTGGGTGAAAGAAATCATGGGATCTTCTTCCTTACCAGCCTTTTACATTGAACTGATTTTTACCTGTTTGGGATAAATGAGATTCTGAGCAAAATTACTAAGATAAGCCATTATTTTTTCCCCCAACATCTCTTTTACTTCAAGGATTTTGCTTTAACTTTCAATGATGTATAGAACTTCTTGTTAGGATAAATGTAGGTGTTTTTTCTTTGTTTGTTTGTTTGTTTTAAAGTAATGTATTGGATCTGGGCAAACCTCCCCCTGGGTCTGTTTACTTACCACCAAAAATAGGGAAAAAAGTATTTGCTACTATCTCCCACTCAGAACTATTAAATGGTTTCATTCCATGATAAACACATCTCAGCCCTGCCACTGAACTAGCTGTGTGTCTATGTGCACTGGACCTTCCCTGACCTCAATTTCCTCAACTGTAAAATGGGAAACTATTTTACCTAATAATCCCTAATACCTAATAATCCTTCCAGTCTGCAAATTATAGAATTGTTTTACTATGAAACAGCTTCTACTGAAAGTCATATTAAAAAAGATACTTTGTATAATTCCCTAATTAAAAACACAAACAAAAAATCCAAATTTATTTATACAACGTATCCAAGAATTCGGAATATATATATAAAACGGGGGAAATGTTTTCCTATATTGAGTCTTATAGTGCTAGCCTGCAACATACATTGCCTCAACCTCTTTCTCTTTCTATTAAATAAAATGTGTTACTAGTTTATACTTCCAAAGACAAAATGTTAGCTACCAAAATTATAGTTTAGAGAAACTGTAACTATTAACAATAGTGAATCTAGATCTTCTGGTTCATACAGGCTTTTCCTGTTACAAGCACTGTAAACACTTCGACTTCACTCTATACCACAGAGTCTGCTTTCTTAACTTTACATCAACTCTAGCCTGGATTTTTGAAAACAATAATTAATTTGCATATTATATTGGTATATCCATAGTTGAGTTCAAAATCCTATAACTTCATATTACATTGCACAATCACTTTGATAATGCCACTATGTGGCAAGGTGCTTGAACTGTATTGCTTTCAAATTTCTGTTTGAATATACAACCTCTAATCAGTTATATATACATAAAATCAAATTATCCAATATTCTTAAATTCTTGGTTTATTTTTTAAAATATCAGTAAAACCTGTTTTATGAGTTTATAAATGCCATTAAATCTGTTGGCTTTTATTTCTTTTTAAGACTTTTTTTATTTTTAAGTAATCCCTACACCCAATGTGGGGGCTTGAACTCAAAACCTGGAGATCAAGAGTTGCATGCTCTACCTACTGAACCAGCCAGGCACTCCTAATATATTGGCTTTTAATAGGTTACATTTCAAGCTTTCATGGAAAAATTAGAAGGAAAATAAATGTATATTAACCTATAGATAATAGATTTTAACAAAATAATTAATAGTCTTCAGCTTAACTTTCGTGTTTTTGACTTTTCCTCAAGGAAACATGAAAAAAAAAACCTTTAGCAAATTAAGTAAAAATTTTTTTATATCACAAAGTTACATTAAATGAAACTGTAAACTATTAAAGAGATTCTTCCCAAGTTAATTAGTAATATCTGGATACTAACCATGCATTCAAGTTTTAACCATTAACTGTTTAATCAATGGAAACTAGAAACCTGATTACTAGATTTTGTTGTGGGAAGATACTTTCATTTTTGGCTTAATCAAGAGTTCCACAAATAACAAAAACAAAAAACAAAACAAAAAGAGTTTCACAAACATGCTGATTTTGATCTTTTTTCTTGCTTATGTATCTTCTGTCTTTGGGTGTAAGAGATTTTTCCATTAACTGCCATGTGTGAGAGTAATTCAGCTTATTATAACATTAGCAGAACACTGGTATAGATAAGAAAATACACGCACTACTTATTGCAAAATAAATGATAATAAACTGTTTTATTTAAAAAGCAATGGTTATTCTTCATCTGTTTAAAATCTCTAAGTGTTAAAATGTTTGGCTATGCTAACATAACGTGACCCTACCCTATCTTCTTGGTAATGAAATAATTTAGTGATATTTAATAATCAAAGAAAGAGAATATCTTACAACAATAGTAAAATAGTAATAGGAATGGACTATCATTGATTGAAACAACATTCTTAACTTAGAGCCACTGAGAACTTTATTGGTGGTCATCTCTGAAGCAACATTACAGTTTAATCCATTTCCTTGTCCGTCAATAAATATCAAAAGAACAGTAAATAACAGGACCCAGCTTTCACTTAAAATCTGAGTTTCCTCTCCACATTGAGGTTTCAAAACATGTTTCAAAACAGCAGCAGACCATATCTTTGGCTCTTTTTTTGTAAAGACATTTTGTCAAATAATGCTACTTTGATTAAAACAAGTTATCAACATATAGATTGTGTGTACAAACAGATGTGGTAGACAATCCAACAGAAGAGTTTTGTGACAACTTCATATTTTGTAAATAAATTCAACACCACTTTCAAAACAGGTCATCATCTTATTCTGTAACTTTTAAAATTGATCACATACATGTTTTAAAGATGTTATTGGGTATTTAACATGTATAATAAAATAGTCTTTTAAAAATAGAAAAGAAGGCACAGAAACATGAAAACATTTTGAATTATTTAAATTCTAATGTTGATGTACTAATAGCATCCTAATTCCAGTTCAATCTGTACTTACTCTTCTCTCTCCAGCTTCCAAAATAAACTGAAGAATTCTGATGGTGAAGAAAAAAGTTTAATGATAAAATTGTGCTTACTTTGCCTGTTTTAACCTGCAGCCTCAGAATTTGAACACAAGTTCTATCTTGCTTCACAAATCTCCACAAAAGGCTTCTCAGCAGGAATATGTGTATATATTCTCATGTCCAATTGCACACACTGACTGCATTCCATACCCAACAAAACTGCCCTCAACTGGATTTGTTGCTGTCCAGGGGAAAGAGCAATGTTATCTGTAACTCTATTATCTATTTAAATGGATGAAAATACTCAATTTTTTTGTTTATTAATATTTAAAACAAAATTCAAATTAATTTGTTTTAAAAGTTCACAATATTGGTTCTAAATTAAAATAAAATTTGAATAGAACTATTGTTGCCAGGGGAAAGCACATATAATGCATTACACTAAAATTTTAGATTTTTTAGTTTGTTTTTTATTGCGCTTTTTATAGATGGCCATTCACTTAAATCAAAACCAAAAATGTCATTTTATTCTTGGTAGTAAAGAAATATAAGAGCAAAAAAATTACCATAAGATGTATGGTAAAAGAATCAAGGAGCAAAATTCTAGGCAATTTTCAACAAACGAAAACAAAACAAGGTGACAGCATTCTACATTGAATTGTCCCAGAACAAAATGTCAACATAACAGAGACCATACATGTTTCTGAAGTAATAGAATTGATATTTTTTTCTTTTTTTTGGTGACCTTTGTTAGTGTCCTTTCATGAATTAGACTTTTAATAGCTGGATTAGAAATAGAATGTATTAGAATTAGAAAGAATCATACAGTTATGTTAGCTTAATGAAAAATATTCAATAGTAATATATTTCTAACTTGTATCAAATTATACACATTTTAAGAAGTCTTTACTAATATTTTGGGGGGTAAGATTTAGTTAGTTTTAAATTATTCTCCAAGTCTTGGAAAGTGCTAGGAAAAACATTTTTAGATTATAAATAAGATATGAATCGTTTACAAAGAAAAATAACATTAAAAATAGAGAAATTACTTCAATGACCGGCACAGGACACCCCCTTGCCAAAATTAAATAAGGGAAAACTATCACACAGGTCCAATTATTGATATTAAACCTCAGCTCAAATAAAACTTTGCCTTAGGGAAGGCAGTGGCAACTGTCATTTTAAAAATAATTTATTGTAAATTTGTCATTTGAAAAAAGCAATAAAAAATACCACCAACTTTTGTTTTTAAGCAAGCTACCCCCAAAAAAGAGTTAAAAGTTTCCAAACAAGTGTTAGGCACAAATTTTAGGACAAATCTTTATAGTGTCAATTTTGATAAAGATTTCAGATCTTTAGTTTTGTTTTCTTTTCTGCTATGTCTCATGGTTTCAGATTCTTAAGAACTTCAGCTGAAGTTCTTTGAAGTAATGATAATTCTCACCTAGCCTGCTGTTTCCATCTTTAAAACTGGGATCATCATACTAAGAAGCTCAGGACCAAAATGTAAACTGAACTCAAGAGGGAATGAATTTTAATGAGTCAAAGTGGAAATGGTAATAATGGTCTATACCATTATTCCTGCAAGTAAGGAATTTACAAATATACTCTGCCTTATTAAAATCTAAAAATTAACTTTCTGTTTATAGACAACATGAGGAATTCCTCAGTTTATCTCTAAAATCATCTAGGAGCTGATTTGTCTATAGCTGATTTGTATATACAGGTCACAAAACCTGCTGTTTCATGAAAGGGACTTTTAGTTCCCAAATTTTGTGGAATGGGATTCTGGAAAAGAACTGGTCAGGAAAACAAAGGGTTCTAATAAGAAAATGGTAACTTAAGATATGTCTTTTAAATGCACGTGTTAGAAAACGCTGAACACTAGCCATAACCTCAGCATGTGCTTTGCTTTCCGGTTATCTGAGAGGAGAGTAGGTTCTTATTGTTCTTTCCAGAGGGATTTCATGCCTGGATTACTGTCCCATTTTGCTCCATTAGTTAATACATACTCTCTACCACCTTCCCTCCACCTTTAGCAAGGAAACCTGCAGGATAAATGAGTTACAACCCAGAAACCAATTTAAAAGCCCAACTCTTCTCAGCCTCTCCACACCCCTCCCCCCACAGACAAATGCCTATCTTCTTTGTTTTCTGTGGCCGGTCAGCAAATAGTTATGTACACACACCAATTACCAAAGACTCTTTCCACTAAAGATCTCATTCCTCCTTCCTCCCAGGAGAATAGTAATAATAATGAATATTTTAAAGTTTCGCTCAAGTGAAGCAATAACATAAAGGATATAATTGCAATAAAAGGAATCATGTTTATCTACCACTTTAACATCATGTATAAAGTTACCAGATAGATTAAAATTCTCATTCCTGACATAATAGTTGAAAATTTAATAAATCAATTTCTCCCAACCAGAACAAAGTTTATTAAAAGAAAAATATTGGTTATAGAAATCTTTGAATTCAAGAAAACATTTGAAAATATCTCAGGTTTTAGAGTTTTGACTTGTCCAGATTAAATTTGGAACTTTTTTTTACAATTGAAATTTTCTCTAAAAATTCTTTAAGGTTTTTTCTACTGTGTCATTTTCAAAATATAAATATTACAGAATATGTAAGTCCCAACTCAAAATCACTTTACAAATAATCCTCTTCGGATTTAACATTTTTTAGGTGTTTAAGGGTTATCTAAATTATTAACTCTGTAATCTTCAGCATTACACTATAAATGTAGCCTCTAAGCTTTAATTTGTTCAACTCAAGAGAAACCATTTGTAAGTTACTCAGTGTCTGAGAAATAATTTTACATGAAAATTTCAAAAATACATATCTATTAACCACTTTATTGAAATGTAGTGAAAATATATATACAAAATGTAAACAAAATAGGTCTGTATTTTAGAAGTTTTTCTTTCCTGATTAAGTCAGTTTTTAAAATTTTGTTTTAAAGAGTTGCTCAAATACCTTTTAGTTTTATGGTAGGTAGTCATTTACATTACTTAAATTAGTTGGCTTTTAGAGATTAAAACGAAAGAACAAATATAGTTTTTCCCAAAGAACTTAGGAGGATGATGTAACATCCCTACTAGCTAAGAGTTAACAATATAGACAAATTTTGAACTCACAGATTTAAACCGATTCTCTCAAAGTTTTTTTTACTGAGCAATTATTGTTTTACTGTTTTTTTAACCAAATCAAGTACTCTGTCAAGACTTAAAAAATGAACAATTATTTGGGAATAAATTTTGTTGTATTTCTGATTAGTATATTTCATTTTCTTTAGATAATGAAATAATTTGAGTCTGTTATGAAATTAGATATAACAAACAAATTCACACTTCCTTCTTTTCTGTCATGGCCAGAGTTCTGATCTTTATTTTTGAGAAGAACAATAGCAACTTATGTATACAAATACAAACGCACCAAAGACACCACTACCTAGAATACAGCACTACAGCTGTTAGCTCTTTCAGTTAACCAAATTAAATAGGATTATTCGTTTGTTTTGTCCTTTTCCAAGACAAACGCTTATTTATGTTTCTTACCGTCTCTACCAAACCTCAGTAAAATTAGAACATTTCAGTTACAGAAATCGCTAATCCTACAAGGTCGGTCTCAGCTTCTTTGGTCTTAGGGCAGCTTCAACGAAAACGTGGTCTCGGCATAGTTGACTTTACCCGGAATTTTTCGTTTGCTTTTTTTGGAGGGGTTGTTTGGTTTTGCTTAAAACAACCCTGTGGACCACAAAAGGGGGTTAGAAAGGGAGGGGGCAGAAAGAGTCGGTTTTTCTAGAAGCCCAGGAAAATTCAGGTATCTGAAAACGTATTTTCTTGTTTTAACTAAAAAAGAGGTATAAATTCTAAGATGTTGGAAAGGGGCAGGGAGCCTATGTGACTCCAGCTGGTGAGCATGGCGCAAACCGAGGACCTCCGGGTGCTGGACGTTGGGGGAAGGGTGGGGACTCTGCGGGCACCACGCGGTCAGCCCAAGGGGCGGGCTCCACACGCACACGAACTATTTTCTACTCTTCCTTAGTTACCTCCCTTTTTCCTCCTTGGGGGTTGGGGTTGGGGGCTCGAAGTTAAAGGGCAGGAAAAATGAGAACACGAAGAGAACTCAATCCCACCCCTCAACAACAAAACCAATGAGAGGGAGCAAAGAGTTATTTTCGCGCCACAAAAGATGGAAATCCAAGGGAGGCTCGGGGTCCAATGAATGGAAACCAGCAAACAGCTCCGGCGGAGGCAGCCGACGGTGATAGGCTCCCTCCGTCCACCAATCGGGTGAGCGAAGAAGGCCCCCCCCGCCCCCTCCCCAGCCAGGGGCGGTGTCTCTCTCCACGCCGGTTGCTCAACTCGGTCTCGGCGAGTCGGCCCCGCGGAGCGCGAAACTCCGCCCCGGGGCCGCGTTTGCGCGCCGCGTGCCCCCGTCTCGCGGCCCCGCCCCGCCCCGGACCGAGGCTCAGGGCTGAACCAGGGCTACTTGCAGTCTCTCTCCGTGGGTACCAAACCTCCCCCAGCGCCAGGCAGCCTCTCGTACACTCGAAATAGGCCTGAACACACGCTGCCTGGTCGGTTGCCGCGGCCCGCGGGCGGGCGCACGCTGGAGGAGGAGGACCTCAGGTGATGTGTGGCGAGGGGAACTGTAGAGGTTCCCCTGACCCCTACGTCCAACTCGTCCATAGCTCGGCGCGGAGGAACAGACCCCGAGGCGGAGCCAGGAAGTGCCTGTCCCGCCACAGGGCCAGTGATCGAGGCCCTCCGAGGCGAACAGGCGATCGACGAAGGATCTTCACAGTGGGAGCTGCAAGAATCCCGCCCTCGTTTTCCGGGCAGAGCCAGGGGCAAAAGGAAACAGCCCCATCTTCTCATCTCCTGGGGCACTATTTCTGATTTTAAACAAAAATTACTGAAGGCAGATTCTGGAGAGCAGAGTTAGGTTATCACTTATGCATCTGGTTTAAACACATAAGTCCAGGAGAGCTGTTTGAAGGAGCAAGAGTACGTTAAAAAACACCTATGGGGCCCAGGCGAGGACGCGGCGGGCATTGCGTGCCCACCCCGCGGTAAGGACTTCGGCTCTCCGGTGGTCCCAGAAGCGGCCGGGTGTTAGGAGGGGTAGCATTAAGAATGCCCTTTGTTTCGCCTCTACCTGCTCAGCCTTCGCTCATAACCTGTGGATACAGCAACGGTAACCGACCTTCTAAACAGTTTTTCTCCTTTAATAGTACATTGATCCATAAACATTTTTATTGCCTTCAGGAGATAAGGAGTAGGTGCAGCTGTCCAAAGAGTAAACAGGCTGCAGTTGGTGACACTCAGCCGTATCAGAGCACACACAATAGGTGGGATTCTCTCGTGGGGTTAAAATTAGGAGCTGCAACTGCTTCGGCAAGAACTCGAGTAGCCCATATGCAGTGTTAATTTCCTGTGTGAGACTCCTTGGAAGACTGGAAGTTAGACTAACCTTACATTCATTTTTGAAAATCCACTAAAGATACTTCTGCACTTGAAATGCCAGTAAAAAGACAGTTACCCATGTTCTTTTTACTCAGCCAGTGAATACATAGTTACCCCTTAAATGGTTGGAAGACTGGAAGTGGAGTGCACTGTATTCACCACCCTTTGATGTCTGAGCTTATAGAACTCCTCTATGTTTCTAAGGTCCAAGACGGAGTATCCAGTTTGTTAAAATAATACACAGATTAAGTTCACGAGTTCCAGGAACATATTTCATCAAAACAGCACACAGTTGTCTTAAATTCCAGCTGTTAGATGTGTTTGACAGTGACCGACAGCACGGGCTAGTATTTATGGAAAATAAACAATTTATCCCATGCTTTAGAAGTAGATACTTCCTTAGGTCGCAGTTTTAGTAAGAGCAAATACAGTGACCAATCCAGAAGGCACCATTCAAATGACTTTGGAAGCAAGCTGAATATAGATTTGTTCTTAATGAAAAATTACTAAAAGCTAAATGATCAAAAGACTGGTTTGCAATATTTAAAGATACTTAGAAAAGCAAATATTACTGAGTGAAAACACATTTCTCCAAATAGCTTTTGATCACATGCGACAGGTACATGAAAAAAAATCATTTTTGATATTTACATTTTGAGTACTATGTAAGTTAAAGGAAGAATACATATTTTTTTCTTTTTTAGAGCAAAGGGCTTCTTTTTAAAAACATGAAAAGGAAAATTAAGCTCTTTTTAAAAGTTAAACCTAACCATAAACTTAAAATCTCACCATCCAAATGTTCTTTATAGAACTCATAATATAGTTCTAAGTATTATTACACAATAGCACATCGATCTCAAAGTAAAAACATTTCACTAAATTAAATGTCAATGAAAATACTGTGAAAGTGAGTTTATATTTTTTATATTTAAAAAGTTGGATTTGCTTGGCAGAAAAGAAAAACCTGTTAGAACAGTTGCATTTAAAATGGATGATCTGACACCTTCCGGTTCCTTAACACAAAATTATAAGTTCCTTTTAAAAGAAAAGATGTAAATGCTTCATGCAATAATTCCCACATGTTGAAAAAAATTATGTCATTCATCTTTTAATTGGAAAACATACACTTTTAAATGCCATACACAGATTTGACAGAGAAACGAACTCATCAATTTTAAATACTGAAATGTTTCCACTTAAATCATATTTTCTCTATCACACAATATATTTTCTACTAAGAGTACCAGGTCATTAAAGATTCCTGTTTATATTTCCCTGCTACATAGAATTTCATTCGCTTTTTAAAACTAATCACTTTTCGTCTTTTCCATGGAATACCTGTGAAAAATATACCACAAGTAACTGGTGGAAATGAAGCTTTTGAGTAGAGTGCACAATCATTAAACGGCACTTGCAGATTTCCACAAGAACCCGAGCACTGTGTTCATTTCCGTATTCCTCTTCTCCAGTCTACATTTTGTTGGCCCAGTAAAGGCTTCACCGGGCCCAGACCCTCCCCCACACACCCACCATTGTACTCGTTACATCCAGGGGAAATTATGAATGGTTCTCATGGCCAAATGCCGGCAAAAACGAGGCAGAAAAAGATTTCAACAATTTTTCAAGTGCAAATATCACCTAGGGGTAACGCAGAGCGGTCTTCCTGTTTTAAGAGTCCCAAGTTCTCCAACTAAAATTCTTTAAATAAAAGTACCAGCCTACCCCACTCCTCCTCCTCTGGAAACTACAGGAAGAAATGGTTTCCGTTTAGATACCGACTTGTCCCACTATGACTTCTCTCCTCCGGCCTCCGAGGCTCGGGGACCCCCACCCCCCCATCCCCACGCCAAATACCTCCGCCCCTACGCTCCCCTCCCCCACTGGTGGCCAAGCCCGCCCCCGGCCTCATTTATCTCTGAGCCTTTTCTGAATCGCGCAACCAATCGCAAACGCGAAGCCGAGAGCCAACGCGAGCGCAGGCGGAGGAGGTGTCGCCCAGACACCCGCCCAGGACGCCGCGGGCTCCCATCCCCCACCGCCCTGGCTCGGGGCCGCCCCACTTCCCCCGTGCCCGGGCCCTTGAAGGGTGCGTAAGGTGGGGCGCGTCTGCCCGCTTCTCTCGCCCCCTCCCATCCCACCCCCTCGCTGCGTTTCCGCCCCTGCCAGCTCTGGAAACGTGCTTGCGGCTTTGCAGAGGTTATACTTCAAATGTCATCAAAGCCACAAGGCGAGTTCGAAATTGCGACTCTTTGGGTTTGTTAATTACCTATTTAAAAAAATCGAATATTTAAAACTCTGGTAACTAGAGCTGAGAAATTGCCTAATTAGCACCTCCACCCAAATCTCATTAAAAAAAAAAAAAATCTTCCCTTCCTCCCCTCCCCCTCAGGATCCGCCCCGACCAGATAACCCTTTCTAAACTCTGTTGTGACAATCAGCGCCGCCAGCCGCGCTCCCCTCCGCGCCCCGGCTGAGGCTCCTTTAGCATTTTTTTTCCCTCTTCCTCCTCCCTTCTCAGGGTCTCTCGCTCAAGCTCGTTTCCCCTCCCCCTCTCTTCCTCCTTTTTCCCCCGAAACCCACTCTAATTCAGGCGCTGGGATTCCTCACGTGAGACGTTGATTTGTAGTTTGAACACGTGGCTCATTCAAAAAGCCGGACACTCGGAGCGGATTTTTTCCGCCTCCTGCGCCTTCCTCCCCCCCACCCCTTCCCCCTCCCTCCTGCCAGTCCCCCTTCTGGGTTTTTTTTTTTTTTTTTTTTTTTTTTTTTTTTAAGGGGAGGCGGCGCTTGCCCTCACGTAGTGTGATATTTTCACAGTCCGCTGGCCGATGCCAAAGGGGTTGGGGAGGAAGAGACAAAAAGTAGTTCTTCTCCCCTCCTCCTCCTCCTCTCCTTTTTTCGCTAATCCCGCCTCCTCCTCAGAGTTAGGAAGACTCGTTGATGCGTTTGGGTTGTAGCAAGGCTTTTTCTTTTCTTTTCTTTTTTTTAATATTCAGAAAAGGAAAAACAAGAACCTTCGGATTTGATTTTTCGCTCGTCGTTCTTGTTCTTGGTTGTAACTGTGTTGGTGTGTTTTAACGGCGAGAAAACGAAGAGAACAAAACCCGCCGGAGCCCTCCATCACTGTGGGTGGTTTTAATTTTTCGTTTTCCTGTGAAATTTTTTTAAATAACAACCACTCTTCACAATGAACAAACTGTATATCGGAAACCTCAGCGAGAATGCGGTCCCTTCGGACCTGGAAAGTATCTTCAAGGACGCCAAGATCCCGGTGTCGGGACCCTTCCTGGTGAAGACTGGTTACGCGTTCGTGGACTGTCCGGACGAGAGCTGGGCCCTTAAGGCCATCGAGGCGCTTTCAGGTGGGCCCGCCCCAGCCCCGCCGGCGCGCCCGCTCCAGCCCCGCGCAGCCCGCCCGGGCCTGCCAGGGTCGCGCACCCGGAGCTAGGCCCGCGGCTGCCACCGGGACGTCCACACAGGGCCCCAGGCCCAGGCGAGAGCGGGCGGGGAGGTGGGGCGAGGCCCGGGCGCCCACGCGCGTGAGGTCCAGGGTGCTTTCTTCAGCTTGGGCTCCAACCCGGCTCCCCTCCTCCCGGGCGTTGCGGGCAGACGGCGGACGCGCTGTCCAGAAAGCCCCGGTGCGGGCTTGGACGGGAGCTGGGCTGGGGGAGGCGCGACCGCGAGCGCCGGACTCTCAGCGCTTGCCCCGCCCGGGCCCAGGCGCGGGCTCCAGTCTCCGGCACGCCGGGCCTTGGGGGCCGAGCGCGGACGCCCGTTTCTTCCTCGCTCCCTCCCTTCCTCCTTCCTTCCTTCCTTTCTCTCTTTGCACGTTATTTACGGTGTTGGTTTCGCAGTTCCCCCGTCTCCCCCCAGACCCCAGGCGCGGGAGAACACAAAGTGGCCTCGACCCTGCTGCAGAGTGAGGCCGCGGGCTGGTGCCTAAACACAGGCGGCCCGGCGCTTCCTCTAGATCCTGCGGGACGCAGGCTGGTGCGACCTAGGTTCCACGCTCAACCTCCCCGCGTCCGACGAGCTAGAGGGGCAGGTGGGCGAGGGCGGCGGGTGGTCGCGGGCAAGGGAGCCCCAGCTGCGGCGCTCTGCCTCGGCCTCTCTCTTCGCCCCGGCCTCGGGGGGTGGCGGGGCATGCTCCGCGCGCGCGGGACCTTGCGTGGCGGGTCTGCGCTCAAGTCCCTCCAGGAGCCCGTGTTTTTTTGCGTGGCGGGCGCCGCGCTGTCCTTCGCGCCTTGTTCATTTTGTGCGGAGGCGGTGCACTCTGCGCCTACCCTGTTCCTAGAGGGCCTGGGCTTGAGGCCGGAGAAGGGCCCGGCGTCCCTCCCTGAAAAAAGCCAGCGTAGCCGGCTCTTCGGAGTTTGTCTTATGGGAGTGTCCAGGGAGGTGGGTGGAAGGGCCGTCGGTTCTGCGGCTGTCGTGGGGTTGGGTGACCCCCTGAGGTGGGCGGAGGCGGCCTGGGGGTAGAATGTTACCCAGGTGGTGGGCTAGCCAGTCGACCCCCGCCCCCCCAACTGTAAGTTGTACACACAGCCCCGAGGGGTCAGCTTTCCACCCGCGCGGGTCCGGGCTTCCCTTCCGGCCTTGAGACGCATCCGTGCCGTGGGGGTCTCTGGTCACTTGTGTCGCCGCTTAGGCTGGGCGGGTCCTTATTGCGAGAAGAGCGGCTAAACCCGGCCAACTGTCTTCCACCTCTTGTCTGTCCGCAGGTAAAGTGGAACTGCACGGGAAATTTATGGAAGTTGAGCACTCAGTCCCAAAAAGACAAAGGTGAGCTTATTTATCATGTTCTCATTAATTCTTTTCTCACTTTTTTATTGGGAGGAAAGATTCAACACAGCTGAAAACTTCTTTTTCTCCCATGCTTTTTGGATGGCTTTATTTTATGCTGGATGGCTCGGCGTTTCTTATTCCTTGCATTTAAGTTTATGGCAGGTGTGTGCGTGCGCGCTGCTAAGGAATAAAGGTCTTGTGTGTGGTTCTTGCCACTGGATTATTACTGGTGAAGAAGTCTCTCAAAGAAGCCCTCACAGCTGTATGTTCTTCTAATGTGCTGCAATAGGAAATCAAAGTCTTGAAGGGTGATTTGGGGACTCTGTAGGAATTAGGAAGTAGTGGGTGACCCTCTTCCACCCCCACTACCCACCTACAAGTACAGGATAGGGGAAAGCCGCTGCAGACACGCGTGGGTGTGGAGTGCCTTTTCTTCTCTGCCCCCAGTTGGCGGCGAGGAGTCAGAGAGGCCTCGGAGGCGGTCTGTGTATCTGAGAAGAGTGAAATTTGCTGATTGGAACACGTGAGTGAATGCCTGGGCTTCTCCTGCCCAGAAGCGCCTTTTCAGTCATTCTAGAGTTACACAGGTTGCTGCATACCAGCCTTATTGTTTCCCGCCCCTTCTCCCCCCCCCCCCCCCCCCCCCGCACAATATTTTTGCTTAGAAATAACCACCAAGAGAGCGAAGACTAAAGATCTGTACTACTTACGTACTGGGATTGCATTTTTTGGAGAGCATGTGTAGTGTGTCACTTTACAAAACGTTTGGAGACTGTTTTAACCTCTGGAGTATTTTGAAGAAATGGCTCCTTTCTCAAGAGCAGGCCAGATTCTCGCTCTGTCGCTAACTGGAAAGGCGCTGCTCCCTAACTGGTGCTGGGTTTAGCTTGTGCTTTTCTGGGTTTTACAAGGTGAGGTTAGAGTTTCTGCTTTTCTCCTCCCATTCTCCCCGCTTCTAAACCTGGGCTAAGCAATAAGCTGGAAGTTAATCTAAATAAACTAGGACTGCATGTGTCTGGTTGGATATAGGAGAGTGTGTGTGCTGGAGGGCAGGAGAGGTTTGCTGTGCATTTCTCTGGTGCTCTGCAGAGAGAGATGGCTATATAAAATGTCATCATCTGCTTATTTCTATATTGAGCTCTCTTTCAGGTAAAGCATTTTTACAAACCTTGTTTTTTGTTAGCTGGAATTTTGTGGATTTCTCTTGTTCTTGTACTTAATTTTCATTAGGACAGTTGAAAAGACATTTGTTGGATGAGATAGGTTTAGTTCCAGTTGGGAATTTTGGTGGGGTCAAGTTATTTCACATATAGAGGGGTATTCTTTGTTAAAAGTTTCTAAAACAATAGAAAGGTACTGAAAAGTATCTAAATTGATTTCTCTTTAATAGGAATTAGAAAATTGAGGGTAAAGTCCTATCTCTTTAAAAAATTTAAAGACAGTCTAAATTGTATACCTAAGGGAAAAAAATGTAAGTACATTCTGCAAATTCTAATTGGTTTCATGTTTAGCCTGTGTGTCCTAATTTTCTTTAAATGTTGAATAAAAAAGAGGCAAATGGTTGTGTCGGACTGGCATTTGAGCATTTGAGAGTTTCTAAATTTAAACGTTAAATGTCTGGCATTTTTCAGATACAATTTATGGACCTGCATGTAAATGCAGATTACTTAGCTTTGCTCTCCTGATTTTCTTTTCTAGCCTGGTGTGAATTTCTCCCCATGTGTAGTGAATTAAATTAAAAACATCTGGTAACAGCCTGTTTTATTCTTAAAGACTTTTGCCCAACCTAAAAAACGTACTTGTTACTTTATAACGAACAGGGGTTCCTCTTAGGAAAGCATATAAGGTAAAATGCCACCAGTGGCAGCAAGTATTTATATCAATGGATGCTTTTTCGTTTCATTAACAACGTAGATTAAAATTTCAGGCTTTATTTTGGCTTACCTTAAAATGCTCAGTATTTTTTAAAAAATGTTTTAACATTTGTGAGAGAGGCAGAGGCAGAGAATCCTTAGTAGGCTCCACACTGACAGCAGAGAGCCAGATGCAGGGCTCCAACTCAGCAACTGTGAGACCATGACCTGAGCCAAAGTTGGACTCTTAACTGACTGAGCCACCCAGGCACCCCTAAAATGCTCAGGATTTTAAATAACTATGTTAGTAGCAAGTAGGAATGAGTACATTGGAGACAACTATTTACAGATAGGGGGAACAATCAAGTAAGTCCTTTTCTAGTGTTGAGATGGTGAAAAACAAAAGTAGAGGTTTCTTTTTCTGAGGGAAATTTGCTGGAAATCTGTATTACAGTCTTGTAACTGAACCTTGGAACTGTGATACAGTTTCCCTTATCTGGACTGTTCCCCTGTCTGAATAGGCTTTGGGAGAGGGCTGAGAAGACACCCTGGTGAGTCATGCTTAGCCCCTATAAGGGTCAAGCAGTTGTACTGGTGACCGTGCGTTGAATGCTGCAGACCAGTCCTTGCCAAGTGAGCCTGCTGGACTTCTGGGTGGAGTTCTTTGTGCTGAGCAGCCCTTGCATTCCATCCCATCACCATGTGGGCATCTGAGGCAGGCACACCCACATGTGCAGTAGTGACCTTTATACCTGCTGTGCAAGGCATGTTGGGAGCCTGGTGCTGAAGAATGCTTATGGCAGCACTCTGAGATGGATGAATGGGCTTGCAGCAACTAAACAAGGCCCAGGAGGCAATTTGAAGCTTTGACGTGCTGGCCCAACTCTGACTGGGAGCTGAGCTGGGTAAGGAACCTTTCAGGAAGGGGCACTGTTGAGTTTGGTTCTGACCAAGCTTAGCTCCTGATTTACTGAAGTCTCCAGGGAATGTGGAAGGAATGTTGCTTTGCTGCATTCAGATATCCCTCAGTTGTGGAGGATTATAGCACTATTTCACAGAGTTTGAGAGCCCCGTGTCCAGAATGAAGAGAAAATTGCACTGAGTATCTGTGATAGTGTTGCGCTTTCGATTTCTAAAATAAAAGCTCTAGCACATGAATACTTGGCTTCCCTCTGAGGTATAATCCTAAACACTCCCTCCTCCCCGCTCTGCCTTGTTGGATAAGGGTGGGTGTAAAAATTGTGTGGCTTTGAAGACTGTAGCTCTCTTGGATTGGAAGAACCACTGGTATCTTATGGGACCTCATAGGTGCCCATCTGTGATGTAAATCGAACCGATTTCCTTTTTTATATTGTGGGCTGTTGGGCCTGGGAGAGGGAATAGGAAAGTTTCTGACACTCTTGGAACAGAGAGGATGGTAGTTTTAGTTGGTTTGTGATGACTTTTTTAAGTTATGAAAATTTTTCACATTTTTGGTTTTTTATAGCTTAAACTTGCTTATGATTTAGCTGTCAGTATTAAGATTATGTGAAGGCAAAATACATGTGAATAAGGGATAAAAAATAGTAGGATATTATAGTTAATATTTTTTCCAGGAAGGATCCATTAAACCAGACTGGTGTCTCAGCTCACATGTCGGTGTTTTTTGTTTCCTTAAAAAATGAAAATGAAGTGAACAACTTATTTCCATATTACAATCTTGAGGTTAACATGTAAATTAGATAGACATAGTATAAACTTTTTTTAATGATTTATTTTTTTATTTTTTGGAGACAATACGAGTAGGGGAGGGGAAGAGAGAGAGGGAGACACAGACTCCAAAGCAGGCTCCAGGCTCTGAGCTGTCAGTACAGAGCCTGATGCGGGGGCTCGAACTCCTGAATCGCGAGATCATGACCTGAACCAAAATCAGACGCTTAACCGATTGTTGAGCCACCCAGGCTCCCCAAATAGACATAGTAAAAAAAAGTTACTGGAGTTTTAAATGTATCTTACTTTGAATGGCTATTTAAAAGCTAGTGCTGCATTTTAACCATTGTTCGGTATAGACTGGGATGGTGTGCAGTGTGTACATTAGCTAGGGCATATGATCCTGTTGTCTCGGGCCAAGAAAAGTTGCTTTCTAATTTAATTCTTTAAAAGTTTTTATTTATTTTATTTTGAGAGACAGAGCACAAGCAGGGGAAAGGCAGAGAGAGAGAGAGAGAGAGAGAGAGAGAGAGAGAGAGGGAGGGAGACAGAATCCCAAGCAGGATCTGCACCATCAGCGCAGAGCCCAGTGTGGGGCTCGAACTCATAAACTGTGAGATCATGACCCCAGCCAAAATCAGAGTGCCCCAAAAGCTTGTTCTTTAATGCTGAACATTTGAACGTAGGCATGAACAGTTGTATTGGTCCTTGCTTATTAGTTTCATATAGGTGAATATTGTGAGTTAGATTTCTCTTACAGAGATGTGGGGTTCTGAATGTTAGGAAACTCTTCATGGCTGGTAAAGAATCATAAGCAGTGTCTTTGGAGTGCTCAGTTTAAGGTCAGTAGTGCATGACGGCTTAAGTGATAGTAGCCAACAAGATTTTTCTTGATTTCATGTTGTTTCCTCAGTACAGCTTGAGGGAGAGTAAAAGATTTCTTACTTTGGCATTGTTAGAATTAAAACGTATAAGTGAATGTTGATAAGCAGCTTCTGTGTGGCTGTCCACAGTAACAAGGAAGACATTATGGAAACATGACATGTGCCTGGAGCCAGTGGGAATTGAGAATCTTGGCTTCTGTTTCTGGCTTTCCTTTTGATTTATTTGTGTGATCACTTACATTCTCTGTCCATGTCAAATGCCACTATAATAAACTAACGGGGCATAGTTCTGAGGTTTGCTGTTCTGCTTGAAATGAGTTACCAGCTAAGGCTTAAAAATACCTTTTGGAACTAGATATGAGGTTTTCCCTGTAAGGAGCTTGTATTTGCTGTTGTTTGGTAGCTCAGTTACTTTTGCGTGTGTACCCCTTTAGGGCAGTCAGCACGAGGGAAATGATCTTTGTCATATTTTGAAATCCTTTTGTGAGCCATACCATTGCAGTTAATGTGTTGTTATAGGTCTTGGATTTTGTATTAAAGTGAAGCTGTTGAACCACCTGGATATACATTTGAAGCAACTCTTTGTAATTGTGTTTAACAGTGTTGAGATATAAACTTTCCTAGCGGTGACTAATTTTTGAATTGTAGGATCTATCTATTTTTTATTATATGATTTATGTATCCACCAACTTTGGCAGTTGGTTTAGTCTGGGAGGATGGAGAAAGGCTGTGCTATTCTTAGCCAAGTTTCCTTTATTAACTGTTGCCTCTGATTCAAGCTTCTAGAGTCACAAGACAGGAGGTGGCAGTGTGGTAGCAGTGACCAAGGGATAGGATTGGCGTTTTAGTTAGAACTCTGCCCCATAAATCTGATGTTTAAAAAATTGGCGTGAATCGCCAGGGTTTTGCTTGAAAGCTGGTGGCAAATACTTTTCAGTGCTCTATTAAAACTGAGGGTGTAATTTATTGCGGTCTGAAACTGCTGTTGGGCAAGTATTGGTAAATAAACACAGTTGTAAACATTAATATAGTATGTGGATCTTCTTGCCCTGAAGGGGAATACATAGTACATAAATTATGCATTGTAGAGAGGTATCTTGAAACCATTTAATTTGATTAGGAGGTAGTTTGAAGTTACTATACATGGATTCTTTGAGAAATCTAATCGAACTAGAAATTTCTTGTAAAGATTTTATTTTATACCCAATGTGGGGCTCCAGCTCAAAATCCTGAGATCAAGAGTCACACATTCCACCAACTGAGCCAGTCAGCCCCCCCCCCCCCCCACAAGTGGATCTCTCTAAGTTAAGAGAGGCTTAAGTCCTTAGGATAGCTGGCATTATCACTTAGTTGTTTAGAAGTTGATTCCACTGCTATCTTGGTGTTTCCAGTTATCTCTTGCTGCATAACAAACTACCTCAAAACTTAGTGACTCAAAACGACTTATTTTTCCTCATGATTCTCTGGGTCTGCTTGGCGATAGTTTCTGTTCCATGTGGTGTCATTTTGGGTCATTTACTGAGCTGGTCTAAAATGTCTAAGGAGGCTTCATTAACATGGCTGGCCTCTTCGTGCTGGTCTACGTGACTTTTCTCCACAAGATACCTGAAGGCTTGGTAGTAGCCCTTGGCTGCCAAGTGAGAGTAGAAACTGCTAGGCCTCCTAAAGGCTAGGCCCAGAATTGGCACATTATTCTATCCCATTCTGTCGACCAAAGCAAGTCACAAGGCCAGCACAGATTCAAGGGGGATATGGAAGTAGTCTCCATCTCTTGATGGTAGAGTGGTATGAATGTACAGAGGGGAAGGAATTGATAGTGTGACTGTCTTTGTAGATTGTTTTCCATACATGAGAGGAGGGGAGGAGTAGTGGCTTCAAAGTGATGGGAACCTAAAATATCTGAAAATTGCATTTAGCACTAGAAATGGGGAACCAGTTTCCGTTGTAATATTTTGGCAAGAGATGATGATATTAGCTTTGGAGGTAATGAATAGTGGTCAGTGTGTATTTTGAAAGAAACAGTTATGAGGATTTGCTGATAGATTAGATGAAAGCTTTGAGAAAAGTAAAGCATGGTAAGATTTTTTGGTCGGGGTGCCTGGGTGGCTCAGTTGATTAAGCACCCAACTCTTGGTTTTGGCTCAGGTTGTGATCTCACTATTGATTAGTGAGTTTGAGTCCTGTGTCAAGCTGTTTGCTGTCAGTGCAGAGCCTGCTTGGGATTCTTTTTCTCTGACTCTCTGCCTCTCCCAGCTTGTGCGCTCTCTCTCTCTCGAAATAAATAAACTTAAAAAATCTCTCAATAAAAACCTTTTTTTTTTTTTTTGGCGGAGGTGGGGAGGTCAGAAAAGCTAGATGGAGAGTGGTGTCATTTACCACAATGGAGAGTATTGGGGAAGGAGCAAATTCTTGGGTAGAAATCAAGAGCTTCATTTTTGGCATATTATGTCTCTAATGCTGGTTAGAAATTTAAGTGAAGAAGTCAAGTAGGTAGTTGAATATATCAATCTGGAGCGTAGGAATTGGAGGTGAAAATTAGAGGTGTTATTAGCTTGTGATATTTAATATCCTAGAATTGGACAAGATTACTAAGGGACTGAGTATGGGGCTTTAGGAGGGAGGAGAGACCAGCAAAGGAGAATGAGGGAGGCCAGTAAGGTAGAGGAAAGCAGAGTGAACTGCTTCTGGGAGGGAGATTCGTGGAGAAAGCCTGTGGATAGGAAGGTGTAATCAACACTGTGGAATATCAGTGAGAGTTTGTGATTTGGATGGATGAATGTGAATGGGATTGGTATTAAGTCTCCATCTTCTCGTTGGGCAGTAGGTAGATGGAGAGTGATTTACAAATTTTGGAGCAACCTGGACTGTAGCCTTTCTTTCAGAAGTCATTATCTTAATTTTTTAACTTTCCAGAAACGACTCTGATCATGTTATATTTATAACTTGCTAGAGATGGAAGAGTCCTAAGTTTAGTAGGTCCTCTTGCCCGTGAACAGGACTTGTTTGTTTGAGTTGACCTACTCTCTGGCATCTGTTTCAACAGTTGTGGTGACTGAGCTCACTTTCTAGATAACCCATTCTACTTTTTATTAATATGCATTTGGAAAATTCTGTGAAGCTGGCTTAGGTTCCAAGGCAGCGTAGACCAAGTCCAGTGTTTCTCTGTGGTTTTCTAAAGACTTGATTTGAGGAGGTTAACTAATTGGAATTAAAATAAAAACTTAAAAAACAAAAACAAAAAGACTTGATTTGACAAGCAGGGTTGAAACTATTGGCCAAAACATTTATGGATATCATGGGCTGAGTTTAAAATACTTGAATCACTTTGTTATTTTAGGATGCTGAATAAGTAAAGCATTCCTTCCATTTTATTCATACAATTTTAGCTATAAGAAATACAAGAAACCTTTTGTATAAAGTACCCTAAATTGCCTCATTTTCGCTTATTTAAAAACCCGGTCCTTAGTAAAGCAGCTTTCTCCTCAAATTGTGAATCCTGGTTTTGGCCACAGAAGTCACCAAAACCAGGTGATGTGTTAGATCAGTTGATTGGAGACAGATGACTTGATCTGATTAACTTTTTAAAATGTGTATTTATTTTTGAGAGAGGGAGGGGTGGGAGGGGCAGAGAGAGAGGGAGACATAGAATCCCAATCTGGTTCTGCACTTGTCAGTGCAGAGCCTGATACAGGGCTTGAATCCATGAACCGTGAGATTATGGTCTGAGCCAAACAAAATAAAGAGTCGGACTCTCAACTGACTGAGCCACCCAGGCACCCCTGATTAATGCTTTTTAAGACTTGGTTTATGCAAGTCGTTTGATCAGTAAAGTACTACTTTCAGAATGTGTCCAATACCTTTTATTTTAAGAAAGGAAAACCAATGAAAATGAGATAGCACAATAGATTTTTTAGTGGTATTAGTTATTCTACCAAAGGATTCTCCATAAAGATTTGAGAGAAGTGACTTGCCCAGGGCACTGCAGGTAATTAGTGGAACCCATTTTCCACATCCTTTGACTCTGCCCTGCCTTCATTCCTCTCATTTAAGTTGTCAAATCCTCAAAGTGGCTTACACAGCAACTTGCTCATGTTTGCAGTGGCATGTTGGAGCAGAGATGTCCTGTTTTCTTACTTTCTCTGAAGAAAAAAGAAATCTTGTTTGGCTTCTTTGAAGGGTTGATTTATTGTCTTCCTGTAGGAAAAAGACAAGTATAGGTATTCTGGAAACCGGGTCTTACTATAGAGTAAAAACATCTGGGTGTCCTGTTTCAAGATGGAAAGAGGAACTGCTGCTTCCTTGAAGTTTTTTTTTTTTTTTTTTTAATTTTTTTTAGCAGCTTCATCTTGATATAAATGAACTGCAGAGAAGTTGGAGGAGGGCCCAACGAGGTATGAGAGTAGAACAGAGGGCATGAGGAGGTAGATGCCATGGCTTTGTTGCAGCCATGTGATCGTGACTCCTGGGGTATGTTTTAGATTGCAAAAGAGGTAGACGTGTCTGGAATGGCGTCCATGGTGCCTGGTTGTTCCAGCTCTTCACCAAGTTTAGTAGGATCCTGGCTTGCAGAAGGAAGTTGTTTAAACTTGGGATATTGTTAAGAATTAGGAGACTGGGGGAGGAATGGTGCTGGAACTTTCTGATTAGGAGCCTTGATGCTTTTACCATGTGCCCTTGGTGAACTGAAGGGCATCGCCAGAAGAATGTGGGACATGAGGTCTAAGATCTGGGTTTGAATCCCAACTCCATGTTCTAAATGCATGATGTTGAGGGGTGCTTGGGTGGCTCAGTTGATTAAACTTCAGCTCGGCCAGCTTCAGCTCAGGTCATGATCTTGTGGTTTGTGGGTTTGAGCCCTGCATTGGGCTCTGTGCTGACAGCTCAGAGCCTGGAGCCTGTTTCAGATTCCATGTCTCCCCCTCTCTCTGTCCCTCCCCAGCTCACACTCTGTCTTTCAGAAATAAATAAACGTTAAAAAAAAAAAAAGTTTAAATGCATGTTGATGATTAAGGACGAGGAAATTGAAGCTTGGGGAGGTTAGAATAATAGTAAAGGATGCCTGATAGGATCTTGGGGACAATGTTTAAAGCATCAATGTACATTATCATTCAGTAGTAACCTCAGTGGTTGATGTTGTATTTTTCCACTAGAGATTCAAATATGAATGCTGGATGTAGATTACAATTAGTGATAACAGAAATAAGAAAAACTTTTGTTCTGATTTTGAATGTGGATTCATGTAAGTAGAAATGTAAGTAGAAATCTGTGAGTCGTGTGTTATTGGGTTTTTTTTTTTTTTGCAAATGGAGGAGCATTTTATTTTTTTACTACTTAGTTTTATTTATTTTTAAATTTACATCCAAATTAGCATTTAGTGCAACAATGATTTCAGGAGTAGATTCCTTAGTATCCCTTACCCATTTAGCCCATCCCCCCTCCCACAACCCCTCTAGTAACCCTCAGTTCTCCATATTTATGAGTCTCTTCTGTTTTGTCCCCCTCCCTATTTTTATATTATTTTTGTTTCTCTTCCCTTATGTTCATCTGTTTTGTCTCTTAAAGTCCTCATATGAGTGAAGTCATATGATTGTCTTTCTCTGACTCATTTCACTTAGCATAATACCCTCCAGTTCCATCCACGTAGTTGCAAATGGCAAGATTTCATTCTTTTTGATTGTCGAGTAATACTTCATTGTGTATATATACATACATACGTATATGTATATATATGTATATATACACACACACACCACATCTTTATCCATTCATCCATCGATGGACATTTGGGCTCTTTCCATACTTTGGCTGTTGTCGATAGTGCTGCTATAAACATTCGGGTGCATGTGCCCCTTCTAAACAGCATCCCTGTGTCCCTTGGATAAATACCTAGTAGTGCAGTTGCTGGGTCGCAGGATAGTTCTGTTTTTAGTTTTTTGAGGAACCTACATTCTGTTTTCCAGAGCGGCTGCACCAGCTTGCGTTCCTACCAACGATGCAAAAGATGCTATTTCTCCACATCCTTGCCAACATCTGTTGTTGCCTGAGCCATTCTGACAGGTGTAGGGTGGTATCTCATTGTGGTTTTGATTTGTATTTCCCTGATGAGGAGTGATGATCGTTTTTTCATGTGTCAGTTGGCCATCTGGATGTCTTTCTTGGAGAAGTGTCTATTCATGTCTTTTGCCCATTTCTTCACTGGATTATTTGTTTTTTGGGTGTTGAGTTTGATAAGTTCTTTATAGATTTTGGATACTAACCCTTTATGCGATATGTCGTTTGCAAATATCTTCTCCCATTCTGTCGGTTTCCTTTTAGTTTTGCTGATTGTTTCTTTCGCTGTGCAGAAGCTTTTTATTTTGATGGGGTCCCAGTAGTTCATTTTTGCTTTTGTTTCCCTTGCCTTCAGAGACGTGTTGAGTATGGGGTTGCTGTAGCCAAGATCAAAGAAGTTTTTGCCTGCTTTCTACTCGAGGATTTTGATGGCTTCCTGTCTTACATTTAGGTCTTTCATCCATTTTGAGTTTATTTTTGTGTATGGTGTAAAAAGTGGTCCAGGTTCATTCTTCTGAATGTCGCTGTCCAGATTTCCCAGTACCACTTGCTGAAGAGACTGTCTTTATTCCATTGGATATTCTTTCCTGCTTTGTCGAAGATTAGTTGGCTATATGTTTGTGGGTCCATTTCTGGGTTCTCTATTCTGTTCCATTGATCTGAGTGTTTGTTCTTGTGCCAGTACCATACTGTCTTGGTGATTACAGCTTTGTAGTATAGCTTGAAGTCCAGGATTGTGATGCCTCCTGCTTTGGCTTTTTTTCTCACGATTGCTTTGGCTATTCGGGGTCTTTTCTGGTTCCATAAAAATTTTAGGATTATTTGTTCTAGCTCTGTGAAGAATGCTGGTGTTATTTTGACAGGGATTGCATTGAGTATGTAGATTGCCTTGGGTAATACTGACATTTTAACAATATTCTTCCTATCCAGGAGCATGGAATCTTTTTCCATTTTTTTGTATCTTCAGTTCTTTCATAAGCCTTCTATAGTTTTCAGCGTATAGATTTTTCACCTCTTTGGTTAGATTTCTTCCTAGGTATTTTATGGTTTTTGGTGATGTATGACCTTTTTAAAAAAAAATCACGGTGTAACCTAGACACAGTATTAACAGCTTGAATTTTTACATGTGTATACATTCAAATTAATTCAGAACACATGAAATAAAATGTGAAAAGACTTGTGTTTCAATCCTCTCCATCTCCATGTATTTCCCAGGTCTTCCAGCTGGCAATTTGGTTTATTATTTTACAGAAATTCTTCTATGTATGTGTTGATAAACATTTTTTAAAGTTTATTTATGTATTTGAGTGAGACAGAGAGCAAGTCAGGGAGGGGCAGAGAGAAACTCCCAAGCAAGCTCCGGGTGGCCAGCTAGCACAGAGCCCAATGTTTGTAAAAATTAAGGTAAAAGTTATGAGGATTAAGTTGTGACAGCTTGTAGCTTGAACACCTAGGGTTTATGTTCTCCTAGACTTAGAACCATAGCATTTTGAAGTTTGGGTTTTACCTCAGAGACTAATAATCTGTGAGAACTTGACTAAGACCTATTTTGAGGAAAATTTTGATTAAAAATTAGTTTCCAAAACCAAGTGCTACTCATCTTGCCACACTAGCTGGGCAGATGATGATTGGAGAGCTTGATGAAAAGAACCTATGATGATGGGGCACCTGGGTGGCTCAGTGGGTTAAGTGTCCCACTCTTTTTTTTTTTTTTTTGTCCCATTCAAGTTTTTTTTTTTTTAATTTTTTTTTTTTTAACATTTATTTATTTTTGAGACAGAGAGAGACAGAGCATGAACGGGGGAGGGGCAGAGAGAGAGGGAGAAGTGCCCCACTCTTGATTTCAGCTCAGGTCTTGATCCCAGGGTCCTGGTATTTAGCCCTGTGTCTGGCTCCACACTGAGTGTGGAGCCTGCTTAAGATTCATATTCCCTCTCCCCCTCTCCCCCTCTCCCCCTCTGTCTAAACAAAACAGAAAACAGACCATAAACACCTGTGATGGCTTTCAGCTATGGAATAAGTCATGGATGAGGATGAAAGGTACAACACAGAGAATGTAGTCCATGGTGCTCTGATAGCCTTGTATGGTGAGCGATGATGGCTGTGCTTGTGAGCAGAGCATAATGTATAGACTAGTTGAATTACTATGTTGTACACCTGAAGCTAATGTAACATTGTGCGTCAAATATAATGAATTAGCAAATAAAGAACCTGTGATGGTAAAGCTGTTCAAGAAATGATTGTGTTCTCCCCTGTGATTCCCAAATGTCTGTTTTAAAAACAGGGGCTCCTGGGTGGCTCAGTCGGTTAAGCGTCCGACTTCAGCTCAGGTCATGATCTCGCGGTTGGTGGGTTCGAATCCCACACTGGGCTCTGTGCTGACAGCTCAGAGCCTGGGGCCTGCCTCGGATTCTGAATCTCCCTCTCTACCCCTCCCCCGCTTGTGCTCTCTTTCTCTCTCTCAAAAATAAATAAACATTAGGAAAAAATTAAAAACAGTTGCTTTTGCAAAAATACAGAGGCTCTTGTGTTGATATTTTTTTTGAGATAAGTGTGGTTTAGAATTTAAATTTTAATGTAATTTTAGTATTTTTGGGTGCTAGAATACCTTTCTTTTATGTTTATTTTGAGAGAGAGTATGCATGAGAGTGTGAGCATGTGAGTGGGGGAAGCGCAGAGGGAGAGGGAGGGAATCCCAAGCAGGATCCCTGCTGTCAATGAGAAGCCCATTGGGGGCTCCATCTCAGGAACTGTGAGATCATGACCTGAGCTCAAATCAAGAGTCCAATGTGCAACCGACTCAGCCACCCAGGCGCCCCTAGTTGACCTATTTCTGCATTTTTCTTTTGAGATTCAGAAATGAGTTTATTTCCCGTGGCTTCTACAAATGGTTTTTTTTTTTTTTTTTTTTTGGAAGATTTATTTATTTTTGAGAGAGAAAGAGTGCAAGAGGGGAAGGGGCAGAGAGGGGTGGGGGACAGAAGATCTGAAGCCGGCTCTGTGCTGGCATCACATCAGCAAGCCTGATGCAGGGCTCTAACTCACAAACTGTGAGATCATGACCTGAGCCAAAGTCAAGATGCTCAACTGACTGAGCCACCCAGGTGCCTCAGCTTCTACAAATTTTTAGTTTAACAAGCATAGATTGAGCACTTGGGCTCGTGGTTAGTGCAGTGCTGGGTTTCAGGGGCTAGAAAGAAGAGTAAGATACTTGTTCTGAAGAAAAAAGTACATGGAACATAGTAGCTTTTGCTTTGTTGTTTCAGTGCCTGGGTGATATTTTTGTCTTGGACACCAGCAGTGATTCACTATGGCAGAGGGTGGATGAATACCTCTGCAGGTAAAGAGAAGGTGTAAATATGTCACGGGGTATATATGGTATACCCCAGAATTATGGGGGGTATTAGGCTCAGCTGGGTATTGGTACAGCCAGCCAGAGACAGGTTCAGGGAGAGACGTTAAGGTAGACAGAGGCTAACTGTGTCCAGTGGAGATGGAAGAGGCAGGAGGGACAGCAGGAGCCAAGGCATGTAAGTGTGAAATATCTTGGTTTGTGTAGGGGAACTACAAGCTGTTTGGGATTAGAGAGGCTCAAGTGTGAGGCAGGGTAGTGATGGAGACTGAGCCTACAGGAGTGCCGAGAGCAGTCTGTGTGCTCGAGGAGCGACCATTATTTAATTTTTGATGTGTTTAACTTTAGGGGCTCAGTTGGTTATTTGGGATCATTATGCAAGACTTGATGCCTAGGTTAATGTTAGGTTCTGCTCACCGGAGATCATCTAGAAATGCTTTTACCTCTGAAGTGCTTTGTGAGAACAACTGTGCCCCAGCACATTCCATGGGATTTAGGGCTGTTTTTAGCCTTCTGATGGGGTAATAGGGTAAATCATGATAGGACTAGGAACCCTTAGTAAGGCTGTCTGAGCCAGTGTTGTTGTTACTACCTTTTTTAGGTTATGTATGACAAGATAGTCCTGAGTAGCGATGATTAAAGCACCTGGTATTTGATTTTTATTAAGGCATCAAATGATAGAATGAACCATTGGAGAAAAATGAGACCTTTCTGTGTGCACATACTGTTAAGCAAAATGAGGGGCCGCAGTAAAGCACAACAGTGGGGAGGGCCAGTGACATCTTGCTTGGAATCACCAAGACCTCAGTTGGAATCCTTGCTCAGCTCTGTGATCCTGGGCAAACTGATTAAACTTTCTGAGCCTCTCAGTTTATCTATAAATAGGGGCAGTAAAACCTATTGCACAAGGTTGTTGGGAATTAACTGATGTTTGTAAAGGATTCCTTGGAGTATCTGACACCTAAGTGGTATTGTCTCATATTAATAAGCTTGTATGTTTACATATGGCAATTGAAAATAAAAGGTAATTATTCTTGCATAATCCCATGATTAATGTCTCATACGCACATAGAAAGGTTTCACGTTTCTTTGTAGAATGAGTTGTGTGTTGTGAATAAGACTTTGTACTTTATATCTAGATGCATAGGTTTTAGGATCCCTAAAGATCTGTATCTAGTTGTGAACTTGTCTTGAGATACTGTTTAAAAACAGAAATAGCTAGGAGATAAAGAACTATTTTCAAAGAGGGAGAAAACATAGTACAAAAAATGTATAAAAAATAAAGTACACAAAAGTGGCAGTTCAGAAGGAGATACCTAAAAAGATGCTTAATCTTGGTAATTAATAGGCAGAACTTGCCTATTAAAATGGTCACTTCCTTGTCAGTTTGGGAAGAAAACAAGGTTGATAATGCCTGGTGTTGGCAAGAGTGTGGAGGAATGCTAGAGAGTAAATTGGCAGAGACTTCTTGGTTTGTTATTTGGCAGTATCTGTTAGTAGAACTTAAAATGGGAATACCTCTCAACCAAATCTCATGGAAAACAACCCAGTTCTCATGGTTTTCTGCAATTTGTAAGCATAGTTTTCAATAATATTGTAAAAGATCTCCAAATCACAGGTCTTGGTGAAAAAATCTCTGGGTAGGAGTCCAGACTACTTGCAGATAAATGTTTTGGTTTTATTATATCACTCATTACATTTTAATAGGTATTATATACAGATAATCTGGATCTTTTAACATTGCCTACTTTTCAAGCAGAGAGGATCTCTAGCCTTAATTTGACTGGGACATTTAACAGTTAACCATTTCTGAGGTTTAGAAGGTAGATTTTTTTGTTAGAGTTTATTTTGAGAGTGCTTGCTTCGGCAGCACATATACTAGAGTTTATTTTGAGAGAGCGAGAAAATGATTGGAAGGAGGGGCAGAGAGAAAGGGGGGGGAGGGTGCAGAGGATCCAAAGCCGGGCTCTTTGCTGACAGCAGAGAGCCTGATGAGGGGCTTGAACTCAAAAACCTGTGAAATCATGACCTGAGTTGAGATCAATAGTCAGATGCTTAACCAACTGAGCTACCCAGGTGCCCCTTGTTGTTTTTGTTTTTGTTTTTGTTTTTTAGAGCTCTACACCAGACATGGGGCTTGAACTCATGACCCCAAGATCAAGATTGAATGCTCCACTGACTGAGCCAACCAGGCACCCCAGTTTTGCAGTATTTAATGGAAAATCGGAAGTAACTTAAATGTCCATCCAAAGACAATGTACTGTTGTCTTTTATTTTTTAATTAGTTTTTGAGAGAGAGAGCACACACAAGCAGGGGAGGGGCAGAGAGAGAGAGGAGACACAGAATTTGAAGCAGGCTCTAGGCTCTGAGCTGTTAACACAGAGCCTGACATGGGGCTCAAACCCACGAACCGTGAGATCATGACCTGAGCTGAAGTCGGATGCTCAACTGACTGAGCCACCCAGGTGCCCTGAAAACGTACGTATTCTAACAAACTATACTGTGGCACATGTTGTAGCAGTTACAAAGAATGATAAAGATTTATATGACATGACTCTGGAAGAAGAAATTGAAAAGTCAGTTATGGGATAACTCGTAAAATACAAGTATTTGATGGGACGTCTGGGTGGCTCAGTTGGTTAAACGTCTGACTTCAGTTCAGGTCATAAACTCACCGTTCATGAGTTCAAGCCCCTCATCAGACTCTGTACTGACAGCTCAGAGCCTGGAGCCTGCTTCAGATTCTGTGTCTCCCTCTCTCTCTGCCCCTCCCCTGCTTATGCTTGCTTGCTCTCTCTCTCTCTCTCTCTCTCTCTCTCCCCTCTCTCAAAAATAAACATAAAAATTTTTTTTAAAAACAGGTTTTTGGAAACAAACCTTTGATATACACATGGTGTAAAAACATAGAATGAGGTCTGGAAGATTGCCCACCATAAAGAGTGGTTATCTCCTCAAAAGGAAACTAATCGCTGAGGGGAGAGGCTAATGGTGGACCCTTGGTTTTATACCCTGTTCTAATGCTTGTCAGGTTTTTCGTTTTGACCCTTTAAGACTTAAAAACTCAGAACCCCCAAAGAGTTCTTGTTTGTTTTTTTTATTGATCTATATATAATTCATTAGCAATAAACCGAATAATGTTTAAAATTACTATTTTTAAGCGAATAACTAATAAACCCATTATATATTAACATACGAATTTTGTTTAAAAAAACTTCTAAAACCAAAATAAAAATGAGGAAAATGGAATTAGTTGCAATTTCCGCAAATTTCTTTAGTGTTTGGCCTAATAGCTGGGTACTCAATTACTTCATGGAATTTACACAGATGTGTAGTTAGAAAAGGAAAGGAATATTTTTAATCATCTCTTTAGAGAGGCGCTTGGGTGGCTCTGTCAGTTAAGCATCCGACTTTGGCTCTGGTCATGATCTCCTGGTTCATGAGTTTGAGCCCCATGTAGGGCTCTGCGCTGACAGCTGGGAGCCTGGAGCTTTCTTAAGATTCTGTGTCTCCCTCTCTGCTCCTTACTCGCTTTCACTCTCTCTCTTAAAAATAAACATTAAAAAAAAAAATCATCTTTTTAGATAATTGTGGATATTTTTTGTTCCTACACCAAAACTTAAGTGGTAGTTTAAGTTTATTTTTTTAACTAAAAAAAATTTTTTTTGACATTTTAAATTTATTTTTTTTTTATTTTTATTTTTTTTCAACATTTATTTATTTTTGGGACAGAGAGAGACAGAGCATGAACGGGGGAGGGGCAGAGAGAGAGAGGGAGACACAGAATCGGAAACAGGCTCCAGGCTCTGAGCCATCAGCCCAGAGCCCGACGCGGGGCTCGAACTCCCGGACCGCGAGATCGTGACCTGGCCGAAGTCGGACGCTTAACCGACTGCGCCACCCAGGCGCCCCTTAAATTTATTTTTGAGAGACAGAGAGTGAGCAGGGGAGGGGCATAGAGAAAGGGAGACACAGAATCCAAAGCAGGCTCCAGGCTCTGAGCTGTCAGCACAGAGCCCGACGCAGGACTTGAACCCACAAACCGTGAGAACATGACCTGAGCCGAAGTCAGATGCTTAACTGACAGAGCCACCAAGGTGCCCCTGTGAAAGTTTATTTAAAAAAAATAAAAAATAAAAAAAAACCCTCACTGACATGATTTCACATTAATGTGATAACCCACATCTCAGCTAGCCTTTAGAAAACTACCATTTGTTGGGGCACCTGGGTGGCTCAGTTGGTTAAGCATCCAGTTCTTGGTTTTATCTCAGGTCATGATCTCACAGTGTGTAGGTTCGAGCCCCACCTCGGACTCTATACTGACAGCAGGGAGCCTGCTTGGGATTCTCTCTTTCCCTCTCTCTCTGCCCCTATCCTGCTCACTCTACCTCTTTCTCTCAAAAAAAACATGTATACATATAAAAAAATAAACTTGGGTTGTATTTTGCAGCTAGTGCCTGTGAATGCAGGGACGACTACAGTTTAGTGCCACTGCTTTGGTTCATGCTAGGGTGCCAGTAGTTTACCCAGCATTGTTTCAGCGCAGATGTCAACATAGTGAAAAAGACAAATAACATCTTAGTGTAATAAAAATCGTTTTGACTTCTTGACCTCTTGAAAGTGTCTCAGGGAACCCTCAGGGACTCCCAAAAGGAGTCCACATATCGTACGTTGAGAATGGCTGCTGTACACTAATGTGATGTTTGAAATTATTTGGATTAGGTTGTCCTGTGAATATGTATTTATATCATAACACAACAGATGGCAGGAACAAGTGAGGACTTTGTGCAACTCCATGGCATGTGAGCCTCGATAGGGAGTCTTACACAAGTCAGTTTGTGACAAACAGGTGTGGGAAGAGCAAAAAAACAAAAGGAACTAAGCACAAAGGAAAAATCCAGGTGCACGAAGGATAGAATATTTAGCGTAAATAGGGAGCACTTCACAGAAATGCATATGAGCAAAATGAAGTGTGTTTGGACATTTAGGGACCCTCCGTCATGGTTTAAGTTGTTTAAGCCAAAGTGAACCCCACATGTTGGCTACACGGCTTATCTCAGGAAATGAATAATCTCAGTACCTTAGTTATTCCTAAAACATTGAAATAGAATTGTTAGAATCTCAGGGCATCATCACAGTTTCCCAGTTTCTTCTGACGGTTGGGGTGTTTTGAAGCTAGAAGCTTGTGGTGACTCATTGTGTTTTTAGTGATGACCGAGTGAAGAGTCCTGCCTCTGACCTATTTCAGCCAGCTTTCCTTGCCTGAAGTAACTGTGGGTTAAATTTAGAAAATAACTACTTGTGTTGCTATCACAGGAGAGATACTTTTCTTTTTTTTTCTTGTAAGAATTTTAATACAACGAATGACCTTTCGTGTATTTCACTAAGTCTTTTCCATCCTGTGTATTTTTTTTCTGGTTTGAGAAAGCTCAGTAGCTTGCTGTTATGTTATCTTTTTGCAAATGGTTCTGTTTTGCTGGTCTTGGATCTTAGCAGTTTTTAAATGATTGATTCAACAAATTTTTGAGTATTTACTACTAGGGACTGGACCGCTTTAGGTTCTTGGGAGAGAGAATTAGATGGAACATACAAACAGTCGTCAAGCATAGGTGTAGGTGTAGGGCTGTCTTGCCCACTGGAGCAGCACTGGCCACAGTGACTAAGCAATTGAAATGTGTGTACTCCAAATTTAGATACTGTGTATGTGTGAAATACATACTGGATTTTGAAGACTTTGTTGAAAAAGAGAATTTTTTTAAGTTTTATTTTTAAATAATCTCTGCCCACTGTGGGGCTTGAACTCATAACCCCAAGATCAAGAGTTACATGCTCCACTGACTGAGCCAGCCAGGCATCCCTCTGTTGGTAATTTTTTTTAAAGTTTGTTTATTTTGAGAGGAGGAGTGTGTGTGTGTGTGTGTGTGCGCGCGCGCACACAAGTGGGGAAGGGGCTGAGAGAAGGAGAGACAAAATCCCAAGCAGGCTCCACTCCATTAGCTCACATCCTGATGTGGGTATTCGAACTCATGAACTGTGAGATCATGACCTGAGCCAAGGTCGATAGTCCTAACGCTTACCTGACTCAGCCATCCAGGTGCCCCTCATTGATAATTTTTATGTTTCACTTACTGCTTTTTACCTGAATGTGGCTACAGGGAAATTTAATATTATGTATGTGCCTTGCATTTGTGACTTGCATTATTTCTGTTGGACAGCACAGATGTAGAGAGGAGAGATGGACAGATGTGAAGTGTGTTGAAGGCTACAGAGAAAAATAAACCTGGGTAAGGAAGCATGAAACAATTGGCAGGGGGTTGGTTTTGATTATTTCATATCAGATGGTAAAGGAAATCCTCACCAATATGGTGCTGCATGAACAGAGGCTTATTAGAGCTAAGCGAGTGAGATGAGCAGGCAGGTAGGTGCCAAGTGGGGAAGAGTGACCTAAGCACAGGGGACAGCCAAAGCCCATGCATTCTCATTGCCTTTAAGTCAATAAGGAGGCCGTCGTGTCTGGAGTAGAGCAGGAGAGCTGTAGATGAGTATGCATGTTGGTGGATAGGAATGGAATGAGGGGATGCCATGGAAAGGTTTTTAGAAGAGACAGTTCTGATAAAATTTATCTTTAAAGAATTTTTTTTTTTCAACATTTATTTATTTTTGGGACAGAGAGAGACAGAGCATGAACGGGGGAGGGGCAGAGAGAGAGGGAGACACAGAATCGGAAACAGGCTCCAGGCTCTGAGCCATCAGCCCAGAGCCCGACGCGGGGCTCGAACTCACAGAGCGCGAGATCGTGACCTGGCTGAAGTCGGACGCCCAACCGACTGCGCCACCCAGGCGCCCCTAAAATTTATCTTTATATGTTTATTTACTTTTGAGAGGGAATGAGAGAGTGTATGTGTGCACAAGTGGGGGAAGTGCAGAGAGAGAATCTCAGGCCTGCTCCACACTTAGTGGGGAGCCTGATCCCACGACCTTGGGATCACGACCTGAGCCAAAATTTATTTTTGGGACAGAGAGAGACAGAGCATGAACGGGGGAGGGGCAGAGAGAGAGGGAGACACAGAATCAGAAACAGGCTCCAGGCTCTGAGCCATCAGCCCAGAGCCCGACGCGGGGCTCGAACTCACGGACCGCGAGATCGTGACCTGGCTGAAGTCGGACGCTCAACCGACTGCGCCACCCAGGCGCCCCTGAGCCAAAATTAAGATTGCGCGCTTAACCAACTCAGCCATCCTGGTGCCCCTGATGAGATTTATCTTTAAAAGGGAATTCTCTCAGAACAGTTGATGCTGGAGGTGGGGATGGAATGGGATCAAGGAGACTAGGAGATTATAATTGTACAAGTCAGAGATGGTGGTAGTGGGACCACAGCTATTGAGGTGTGGTGGTAGTAGTGTGGTAGTAGCGATGAATGGCTAGAATCTACTTTTTTTTTTTTTCTTAAAGATAGAAAGAGAACGCAGGGGAGGAGGGCAGAGGGAAGGAGAGAGAATCCTAAGCAGGCTCCATGCTCAACATGGAGCCTGATGTGGGGCTTGATCCCACAACCCTGGGAACATGACCTGAGCTGGAATCAAGAGTCGGATGCTCAACCAACTGAGCCACCCAGGTACCCCAAGTGGTTAGAATCTTCTACTTCGGAGGAAAAAAAAAAAAAAAAAGTTTGGGCAAAGTAACAGGGGCTGGGTGTAGGGAGTAACGACAGAACCAAGGATACCTCGACAGTTTATAAATTGCTTTAGCTAAAGCACCTGGAAAAATGAAGTTTCCGCTAATCATGATGAGCAAGATTGTGGGAGCAGTATGATGAGGGATAGGGGAGACAGTTCAGTTTTGCCAGGTTAAGTCTGAGATACCTATTAGACACGTGGAGATAGGACAGTGACTAGATAGTAAATGGAGGAAGGGGGAACCAGTGAAGGAGCCTGAGGACAGGCCCATGAGGTAGGAGAAGAATCTTGAAAAAGTACCTGGAGGTATATACTTACCATAGTGTTTAAAGTAGTAAGAGTCATCAGCTGTGACAGATAATGTAGAATAGGGTGAGAATGGAGTTGGCAATGTTACCATTATTGGAGTCCTGATAGGTGGAGTTTTGATGGAGCAGTTAGGACTGAAACCCTGAACGGTGTGGGTTTGTGAATGGATAGATGGGGAAGAGGTAGAGACAGTAAACATGGGTAGGCTTTCAAGTAGATTGCTGTAAAGACATCAGAGGAATGGGATGGGAGTTGGAGGAGTTGTGGTTTAAAGGGAAGGCTTTGAAAACTTTATTTCAATTTACAGGAAAGATGTAAAAACAGTACAGATTATCCATATACCCTCTATCTAGTTTTCTCAAATGTTGGTTTTGACTCCCCTACTTTTTCTGGAAAATTTAAGAGTAGGTTGCAGAACTACTGCTCTTCACCTGTAAGTACTTCAGTGTGTGTTTCTTAAAAACAAGAACATTCTAGGGGCACCTGGCTGGTACAGTTGGTGGAGCATACAACGCTTTTATTTATTTATTTATTTATTTATTTATTTATTTATTTATTTATGTATGTATTTATTTATTTATTTATGAGAAACAGAGCATGAGATGGAGACACAGAATCTGAGGCCGGCTTCAGGCTCTGAGCTGTCTGCACAGAGCCTGACCTGGGCTCAAACCCATCAACCATGAGATCATTACCTGAACTGAAGTCAGATGCTTAACCAACTGAGCCACCCAGGCGCCCTTTAAAAAATAAAATCTTAAAAAACAAACAAAAAACCCTCAACATTCTGTTACATGACATAGTAAAAGTATCAAAATAAAAAAGTTAACACTGATACAATAGTGTTTAATCTGTAGATGTTCTTCAGATTTTGCCTATTGTCCCACTAATGTCTTTTTCTTTGATCCTGTATTGAACCCAGGATTATATTGTATTTAATTGTGATGTGTCTTTGGTTTCTTTTAATTTTTTTAATGTTTATTTATTTTTTAAATTTTTTTAATGTTTGTTTATTTTTGAGAGAGAGAGAGCACAAGCAGGAGAGGGGCAGAGAGAGAGGGAGATACAGAATCCGAAGCAGGCTCCAGGCTCTGAGCTGTCAACAGAGAGCCAGACGCGGGGTTCGAACCCACAAACCAACTGAGCCACCCAGGTGCCCCTTTAAGAGAGAGAGAGGGAGAAAGAGGATCTGAAGCAGGCACTGTGCTGACAGCTCCATTTGGGGCTTGAACTTAGGAACCTTGAGATCACGATCCGAGTTGACTGAACCACCCAGGTGCCCCTCTTTGGTTTCTTTTAATCTGGAACAATTCCCTAGTCTTTTGTCTTTCCTCTCCTGTATGTTTTTGTTGCTGTTGTTTTCTTAAGACCTTCATGTTTTTGAGGAGTATAAGTGAGTTATTTTGTAGAATGTCCCTCAATATTGGTTGGTCTGATGCCCCTCCTCCCATTGTTAGCATCAGGTTATGGGTTTTCGGTGGAATACCGTGAGAGTAATTATGTCTGCTAGGCTTCTCTAGTGTAAAATTAATATTTTCTCCTTTGTATTAAGAATCTTGTGGGGGGTTTTTTTAGACTGTGAAAAGATAGTATTTCAGTTTATACTTTCACTAGTTTTAGCCTTCAATGAGGATTCTCGCTTGAAACCATTATTACTGTAGTGACTGCCTTATAATGGCTTTCTAAATGTTACTTTTCCTGTATTTGTTAGTTGGAATTTTACTCTAAGGAAGAGTTTTCCCCTCTTCATTTCATTTGTTTGTTTCCAGTAATATGGACTCACTGGTTTGTATTTTATAGGTTATAGCATGTTACTCTTACTTTGTTGTTCTGTTGAAGTGAGGGTTTTTAAGGTTAAGAGGTATTAGCATGGTGGTGGTATGCTAAAGGCATGATTCAGCACAGATGGAAAAATGATTTTGATAATCTAATGTCCAAAATACTAGATGAAATCTTACATGCTAGTCTAGTGTTTCATTTTAGAGGAGCAGCTTTGTACTTAATTTTGAACACTTGAGTGCCTAAATGCAATAAATCTAATATCTTTAATTCTCTCTACTGGGGATGTCTTAGAACTAGTGAAAATGAGGGGCGCCTGGGTGGCTCAGTCGGTTAAGTGTCCGACTTCAGCTCAGGTCACGATCTCGCGGTCCACGAGTTTGAGCCCCGCGTTGGGCTCTGGGCTGACGGCTCAGAGCCTGGAGCCTGCTTCCGATTCTGTGCCTCCCTCTCTCTCTGCCCCTCCCCCGTTCATGCTCTGTCTCTCTCTGTCTCAAAAATAAATGTTAAAAAAAAAAAAAAAAAAGAACTAGTGAAAATGAGGTCATTCTTCATGTATAGGACACATTAAGTCTAAATTCAGATACTGTGTCCCCTGAAAATGTGTTAATAAGTACTGTCTAATGTACACATCACTTATAAAAACTGTTAATCAGATGTACGTTATTTTTTTCCATACCAGCCTAACTTAATTTTAGCTCATGATCATTCCTTTTTCCCAGTCAGGTAAATTTTGATGTGCTAACTTGATAGTGTGAAATTGGTAGAACATTGCCATACATTTCTTCAGTGTTTCTGTTTAATCTTATGTCTCTTGGTGAGTGATGAGCACACTGAAACAGATCAAGTATAATCTTAAGCTGTTTTTTTTTAGATAACATATTATATACAGAACACCCACAAGAATTAGGTAAAACTGGTTTTTTCTATGCTAATTAAAAAGGTTGGAAGATATAAGGGGTGCCTGGCTGGCTCAGTTGGTAGAGCATGTGACCCTTGATCTCAGGGTTGTGAGTTCAAGCCCCTACCTTGGGCATAGAGTTTATTAATAAAAATTAAAAAAATAATAAAATCTTTAAAGAGGTTGGAAGATTAAAAAAACAAAGACAATACACATGGCAAAGTTGAAACCATAAACATGATTAAAGTGATCTTTTTCCCTTTTCCAAATGCAACCACTGTGTAGTTTCTTGTGTTTTTGGAGGAGAGGTTTGTATACATAAACATAAAGATCTATGAATGTGCACTTTTTAGAAAAGAAAACAAAAACGACTTAGTTCTGCCCCTTACTGTTTAGAAGTTTTAAACAGTTCTTTTTTTTAAGAATAGTATTATTATTTTTTAAGTAACCTACACTGAATGTGGTGGTTGAACTCAAAACCGCAAGATCAAGAGTCACATGCTCCCCTAGACTAAGCCAGCCGGTTGCTCCTTAAAAAGCAGTTTTTAGAGTGCTTTGGAAGCTGGAAGGAGGGAAAGTTGTGGTAATACAGTATGTTCAATACTACTAAAAATAGTGGAGTCTTTTTTTTTTTTAGTAAACTCTACATCCAACGTGGAGCTCGAACTCACAACCCTAAGATTCAAGAGTCACATGATCTGTGTATTGAGCCAGCCAGGCACCTGCAAAATAGTGGAGTCTTGATTGAGGAATATATTTACCTATATCTGGCCTGGTAATGCATTAAAACTTGTTTAAAGGTCTTTGTTTACTAGTAGGATATTAATAATATGTTAGGTTTCCTTAGTAGTATTTGTTACAGATGATTATAATTTTCTTTTTTTTAATTTTTTTATTTTTAAGGTTTATTTTTGAGATAGAGACAGTGCTAGTGGGGGAGGGGCGGAGAGAGAGGGAGACACAGAATCCAAAGCAGGCTCCAGGCTCTGAGCTGTCAGCACAAAGCGACGTAGGGCTCAAACTCATGGACTGTGAGATCATGACCAGAGCCGAAGTTTGATGCTTAGCTGTCTGAGCCACCCAGGTACCCAAGATCATTCTACTTTTCTGAAAATTCCAGCACGTGGTTTATTTCCATCATCAGTTATGGAAGGAAGAAATTTTTTGTGCAATAATTACCAAAAATATAAAAAGAACAAAAATCCCCCAAACCTCTGAAAATTTCAGAGCAGGCCTTTTAAAGAACATGTACATAAAATATTACATTAACTGGAACTAGTTCAGTGTTCTAAGTTAAATTCTCTTAGTGTTTTTTTTTCCCCCAAAATTGTTTGTTTTAAAAAAAATTTTTTTTTAATGTTTATTAGAGAGAGCACATGCTCAAGCATGTTTATTAGGGACAGAGAGAGAGGGAGACAGGATCACAGAGAGAGAAGGAGACAGATGATACAAAGCAGGCTCCTCAGTGTCAGCACAGAGACTGATGTGGGGCTTGAACTCAGGATGGGTGAAATCATGACCTGAGCTGAAGTCACATGCTTAAACCATTAAGGCACCCAAGGCACCCTCCAAATTCTTGTTTTTAAAAGGAGTTGAAATATTTTACTTTTAATCTGTTTTTTCCCCCCCTCTAATGGTGTTCTTAAACTACTTTTCTGGGTTCCTAAACTGCTGTTTATTTTTAAAATTAGAATTTTTGCAGAAAAATCTTATTAACATAACTGGAAAAGACTGCAATTTGATTTGTAAGCCTAAAGGAAGGATTTTAAGGAAGGAAATATTTTATTTATTTATTATTTTAAAGATGTTATTTTTAAGTAATCTGTCCACCCACTGTGGGACTGGAACTCACAGCCTCAAGATCAAGAGTTGCATATTCTACTGACTGAGGCAGCCAGACACCAATACTTAAACCTTTTAGTTAACTTGAAATAGTACAGCTTCTTGAAATCTGGGGTTGGGTGTCAGGAAAGTTTGAGTATGTATTATGTATCCTTGTTACTACAGTCATAAAGAAAACAGGATAATGCTGAGTTA